>NC_089401.1:5671169-7088962 GCF_020647795.1 Trichoderma atroviride | reverse complement strand
TTACGTATTGCTAAGGTTAATCCATTCCCTCCGATAGATGAAACCAGCACCTCCTAACCCTAACCCTAACCCTAACCCTAACCCTAACCCTAACCCTAACCCTAACCCTAACCCTAACCCTAACCCTAACCCTAACCCCATACTCTTTAATTAATAATTTCTTATTATTTTATTTAATTAAGTTAATTTAAATATTATTTAAATGGGTTTAGTCCTATATAATTTTCTAGTATTTTATGTATTATTAGCATTTTAATTTTTAATTTTATTTTTAAATTATATAGTAGTATTTCTTAATTAAGGTTTTATTTTTTTTATTTTTTGTTAATATAAGTGTTAAAATTATATCCTTTTTATGTTAATTTTTAAATAATTTAGTAAGACTAGCTTTTTTTTTCCTATATATATTATAATATATTACTATATAATTTATAAAATAGGTTATAGTATATCTTTTATATATAATATGCTTTAGTTAGTATTTATACTAATCTCCTAGTTTATTAAAAATATATATCTAGTAATATATATTATTATACTATTTCTAATTATATATTTTATAGTTTTTATTAAGGGTGTTAAAAAGGTCCTGGATTTAAACTTAATTATAAGCTTCCTTAATATTTATTTTAGTAAGTTTAATTTATTCTTAAGCTTCTTTTAGGGTTATTCTATAAGGTAGGTTTTTATTAAGATATTATTATTTTTCCTTTTATTTTTCTTATTCTTTTACTTATTCCCTTAGAATATATATATAGTTATATTTAAGGTTATAGGATTTGTAAATGTAGTATCTTTTGTAGTTATAGTTTAAATTTATAAATTTATAGGTTTTATATTTATATATATTTTTAAAGGTAATTAGTTTTAGTTTTAGGGCTTTATAATAAATTATATACTAGATAGTTAATATAAGGTAAATTCCCAAGGGATAAACCTAGTAGATAATTCTAGGTTTATATTAGTAAAGTGGTTAAGAAACCTAATAGGTAATATAGGCAATAGTAAATAATATCACTAGATAGTAAAAGTATAAAGTATATTGTAATCTTAATTCTATATTAATAACTAGCTATTTAAGTTATTTAAATAAGTGTAAAAAAGTAAACTTATATATTTAGTTTAGTTATATATAATTATAATTATAATAATAATTATTATAGTAATTACTAGGATAGTGTTAATAAGCATAAGAGTAATTACTTATAATATAGTAATTACTTTCTTTTAGTTAATTATTTAAAATATAATATATTCTTTCTAGGGCCTGCTAATGTAACTAAGTGTTATTAGGTTATAATATAATACTCCCTTTTTATTAATCTTATCCTTAAGGCTTATAACTAGGTTATTTTATTCCTATTAATATATCTCCCTTCTTCCTTTTTTAAATTCTTATTAATATAATATCTAATCTTCTTTCTTTAGCTTCTCTTTTAACCCTTTATTATTATTATTTAGCAGATTTAGTTATTATTAAGGGTTTTAATATTATACCTTATTCTTATTATTTATTTAAGGGGCTTTACTACTAAATAGCAGAGTATTACTTTTTAAAGTGTAGTAAATATATAAGGGCTAGTTACTTATATAATAGTTAAGGAGTAGCTCTTAATTCTTATAAGTTCTTATTTTTATTATAATAAAGTCTTATACTAATTTATAGTATCTTATATTATTTTAAAGTCTTATTATTTAAATTTAGCTAAGGAGTTAGCTAAACTTTTATTATTATAGTATTATAAGGCTTTTTATAAAGCTTAGGCTAAAATAAATAAGGCTTTAGATTATCTAGAGCAGTTATATTATTAAAAACAGCAGCTTTATATTAAGGGTAAAGAGATAATATAGTATAGCTTAAGCTTATTAAATAAGCTTAAGAATATTAAGTAGTAAAAGTTAAAGGTTTTTTTTATTATATAAAACTACTAGAGGGTAGATCTTTTTAATTTTAATTTTTTACTTAACCCTTCTTTATTATTCCCAGAGACTAGAGAAACTTTATTATTAGTGCGCAAGAGTTAAAGTTTTCTTTAGGTTCTTATAAGTTTTTTATTTTTAAGTATTCCTTTTATTTAACTAAGTACTTTATATTATTTATTTCTGGATTTTAGCATATAGCAAGTATTTTTTTTAATTTTATATTCTTCTTTAATATCTTAGACTATTATTTTATTTATAATTAGTTTATTTATCTCTTTATCTACTAGTGCTTTTTTAAGTAGTAATATATAAAAGACAGCTGTTTTTAATTTTATATTATTAGGTAAGTCTAGCTTATAGTTAACTTTACTAACTTTCTTTAGAATTTTAAATAGCTTAAGTTTCCTAAAATCTAATTTATTACTTAGCCTATTTATTTTAATATTTAGCAGTTTTTTATTATATAAGTGTTATAGTAGGTAAATTATATCTCCCTCCTAAAGGGTTAATCCCTTAATCCTTATATAATTTATATATTCTTTTATATATTATTTAAAGAATTTAAGTTAAGTCTTAAGTTCTTCTTATAGTTAAATTATATCTTCTATAAGAATATATATATTATCCGCATTTAGGCTATTGCATAATAATCTATAGGCTTCTAGTATAAACCTATAGTTAGTATAAAATAGTATAACTCTTATAGTTTCTATTATAAAGCTATTATACTATATTTAAGTAATTAGTAGTATTTTAACCTAGTTATTTTACTAAAGGTTAATATAGTATTATAAATATGCTTTAATAACTTAATTTATTTATTTTATTTGTTTATTTATTTATAAGTAAAATATAATACTTAACTTATAGTAGGTTTTAAGTTTAGCTATTAGTTTTTGCTAAAATTTAAATATAAAGGTGCTTCCTTTATCTAATATAATTTCTTTTAGTATTTTATATTTAGTAAATATATATCTTATATAAAAATATATTAGATTTTTAGTATTATATACCTTTTTATATAGTAAGAAATATGCTTATTTAAAGAGTTTATCTATAATAATAAAAATACTATTAAAGTGTTTTCCTATTAATAAGTTTTTTAATTTAGGCAAGTTGGTAATATAATTAAATATAATAATATGCTAGTTTCTTTCTAAAACTAGGATTAGTTACAGTTTCTTATATAGCTAATGTCTTTTATTTTTTATTTTCTTATATATATTATATTTATTAAGGACTTCTTTAATAATTTTCTTTAATCCTATAAACCTATAATAGTAGGTTATATGGTTATATATTATTTTAAGGCCTTTATGGGCTACTGCAATTATACTTTAATATAGGTCTTAGATTACTTCTAGCTGTAATTCCTCTAGTATCTAGATTTTTTTATCTTCCTATATTAATAAATTGTTTTTTATAGTAATATTTTCTAGAAAGTCTTTTAGTATAAGATTATCTAGTTATAGTCCTTTAAATTATTCTCTAATTTTATTAAGAATAGGATTATATTCTTTTATAATAAATAAAGTATTAATTTATATTTATTTATAGTTACTATTATTATTTTTTCTTAGTACTTAGGCTTTAATTTTTAGAATTTCTTTAAAATATTCTTCTTTTTTACTTAATGCATTTACTTATTTATTAGCAGTATTATTAACATAAACAAGTTTATAGTTAAAGTCCAAGAGTATTTTAAGGTATTATATTTATTATATAAAGAGTTTTTATATCTAGGTAAAGTATATAATATTATAGTAATTTATATATACTTTAACTTTATATTTACTTTTTAAATAATAGTATTTTTATTTTTTAAATACTTTAAGAATTACTATAAATTCTTTATTATAAATAAAATACCTTAACTCTAGTTTATATAGTTTTTATAAAAAAAATACTACTAGATAGTTTTTTCTATTTTTATCTTTTTATATTAGTACTCCTTTAATAGTAAAGTCTAATAAATTAGTTTTAATCTCTAGTAGTTTATTAGAATTATATATAATAAATATAAGTTTATTAAGGAGTGTGTTTTTAAGTTATTTAAATACTACTTTCATTTCTAGTTTATATATAAGTTTCTTATTTTTTTATTTTTTCTTACCTTTTTTATTTTCTTTAAGTTAAGTAATATTAATAAGTAGTTTAGTAATTTTACTATAGTTTTTAATAAACCTTTAGTAATAGTTTACTAAGCCTAAGAAACTTTATATTCCTTTTTAAGTTTCTAATAGTTCCTATTCTTAGATTACTTTAAGTTTATTAGGATTTATTTAGACTTATTCTAGTAAAATTAAATATCCTAGGAATTTAACTTTTTAAATATAAAAGTTATATTTTTTAAGCTCTATTAATAAATTAGTATCTTATAGTATTTATAATACCTTATAAATATATTCTTTATATTCTTTAAGGGTTTTTAAGAAAATAAGGATATTATTAAGGTATATAATTATAAAGTTATTAATATATATTTATAGTATATAGTTAATTATTTATTAAAAAATTACTAATATATTAATTAGCCCAAATAGTATTACTAAGTATTTAAATAATCTATAGTATATTCTAAATACTATTTTTTATTTATCCCCTTTACAAATGTAAATTAAGTTATACACTCCCTTAAGATCTAAGGTAGTAAACTAATTTACACTAGTTAAGCAGTCTTAAATTTCCATAATTAATAGTAATAAAGTTTAATTTTTAATAATAATCTTATTTAGCTATTAGTAATTAATAACTAATCTAAGTTTCCTATTTTTCTTTAGTATAAATATAATAGGGTATCTAGCTTATAAGGTAAATAGTCTAATATATCCTTTTTTTAGCTATTTTTATATTTATTCCTAAAGTGTTTTAAGTTTTACTTTACTAAGATTATAAATTAAAAAGAACTTTATTATTTTTTTATTTATGAGATTTATATAGTAATCTTATTATAAGTAAAGTAGCTATACTATTTCTAATATTAGACTAAATAGTTTCTTATATTTCCTTTAGTATTATTAAAGTACTTTTTAAAGAATATCTTCTAGTTCTTTGTTTTTCTCTTTTTCTTTTACTTTTAATAATACTTTATCTAAAGCTTATAATTCTATTTTAACTTATATAATAACTTAGTTAATATATACTTATTCTCCTTTAACTTTTTTATAGTTATACTATAGTAATACTAGTAATTTTTTTATATTAAATTAAACCTTTTTCTTAAGTTCTATTCTTTTCTTTATATTTCCTTTATTTTATTATATAGGAGATTTTATTTTTTAGTCTAAAGGCATATCTTTACCTTTCTTGCTCTCTTTATAGCTTAATTATAGCTCCTAGGTAATATTTTATTTCTAAAGTATTTATTTTATTTTCTAGTTAATTAGTAGGTTACTTTATTTTAACTATAAGTATCCTAGTATAATATTATAAATGTTAAGGCTTATAATATTACACTTAATATCCTTAAGGCATTTAGTAATTATTAAGGGGAGTTAATTAATCTTATATTTAATAACTATCTTATATTTTAGGTGTATAATACTTAAAATATAAGATAATATTTTCTTAGTAATACTTAGTAACTAAAGTTTAGCTACTAAGTTAAGGGTAATAAAGTTATAATTTATATTATTATTTATATAAATTATAACTAGTTATTAGTTAATATACCCTTTAACTAATAGTTTTTTATTATTATATTTAATTAAATTAATTTAAATATTATTTAAATAGGTTTAATCCTATATAATATTTTAATATTTTATATACTACTTATATCTTATATTTTAAATTTAATCTTAAATTATATAGTAATACCTTTTAATTAAAGCTTTATTTTATTTTCTACTATAAATATATATTTTAAAGTTATAGCCTTTTTATATTAGCCTTTAAGTAATTTAATAATACTAGTTCTTTTTTTATTAGTATTTTAGGTAGTCTTATATGTTATAGTTAAGGAAGTAGTTCTTTTAGTATTTTAAATTTTATAAATAGTAATTTTATATTTTATACTAGTCTTTAAGTTTATTAAAAGTATATATTTTATAGTAAAGGGTGTTATATAGTATTTAATTATTATTTCTATAATACTTATTAAATCTTAGGTTTTTTATATATCTATTATCTAATAGGTAATAGAATTTTAGTAGGATAATATATAATAGATTATAGTTAATAAGGTTTTTTTATACTAGAGAGTGTTCCTTTAGGTACTGTTATTATTTTTCTTATTAGTAATATTCCTTAACTAAAGTATCTAGGACTTTACTATAGTTATATTATAAATCCTATAAGCTATAGGTATTATATTTACTATAGTTATAGTTAAGGTCCTAGAATTTATAAAGTTTATATTAGTAAATATATTTATTTATAAGTATTTTAAATATATTAAGTGTATTAGAGATTTTATATAGTATTACTTAGCACTCCTTTTTTACTTATATTTTAAAGTAATCTTTAGTAAGTTTATTTTCTTTTTTTAAAAAGTTTATATATAGCTTTTATATTCTATTGCCATTTGCCTTTGCAAATATATTAAAATCCTTTTATAGATTTATAATCCAGGCATTTATAGTATTTATAGTCTAGGTTTTAAAAATTATAAATATTGCAATTATAAATATTATAAAGCTTAAGAGTTTTAGTATTATATTTATATTATAGTTCACAAGCTTTATAATACTTATAATCCTTATCCCAGTCTAAGTTTTTTTTCTTGCTTAAGACTTAGTTATAGAAATTAAAAGTATTAATTTTTACTATCTTATAAGTTTTCTTAGCTTATAGTTTCTTTAGGTAATACCCTAATTTATTCTTGCTGCTTTTATATATAAAATATAAATTATTATAGTATATTATTTAGCTTAGGTAAGTATATAGTACTTTTATAATAATATTTATTTAAATCTTATTTTTAGTAGTCTATGACAAACTGTACACTAGATAGTTAATATAGGGTAGATTCCCAAGGGATAAACCTAGTAAATAATTCTGGGTTTATATTAGCGGAGCGGTTAAGAAACTTAATAAGTAATATAGGCAATAGTTAATAATATCACTAGATGGTAGAAGTGCAGAGTGTGTTATAATCTTAATTCTATGTTAATAACTAGCTATTTAAAACTATCTTTAAGTGAGTATAAGAAGTGTATATATATTCTATTATTCACTAGTATTTACTTTTCTAAAGTAAATATCCTTTATATTAGCAATCTATTCACTAGTGTTTACTTTAAGAAAGTAAACATAATCCTAATTAGTTACGTCAGCCAAAGGTTTCTCTGTTACATATACCCTGTAGGTTTATTTATTATAACTATAAGTTATTAGGTTATGATATAATACTCCCTTTCTGTTAATCTTATCCCTAAGGCCTAGCCTGCTATTTATAAGTAAGTTTAAGCCCTTAGTTATGTTAAGTAAGTAACTTCCTTTTGTTATTATTATTATGCCTAATTATATTAAAAAGTCAAAGGCGCTGTTAAAGTTGCGTTCTACTGCCTATTATTATTCTTAACTAAACTTTATTTGTTTATTTAGTTTTAAGGTAGTGCCTTATATATAGTACTTAGATAAGAAAATTTGTTATATGGTGGTTAAAGGTATTAATAATTGCGCTTATTATTATAGCTTAGGTTATTCTTATGATAGTTCATAAGTCCTAATATTAAGTTATAAGTGTTTCTTTTTTTATTTTTATTTTTTATTACTAATTTTTTAATTAATTATATTACTAAGGAGCTAAAGCGTTTAGAGCGCTAGGAAGAGCTTGCAGAGGAGGCTTTAGTTAAGCAGCAAAAGAAGCTTAATGAAGTGTTGGGTTGTTTAATATAATTGCGCAAGCTTTATTGCATTCTTTATGATTATGGTGTGGAGATAGTAAGGCATGGGTTAAATGCTAAGGAGATGGAAGAAGCTGATTGTTATGAGGAAGAAGAGTGTTATGCTAAACTTGTGAGAGTTTAGAATAAGGAGGCGCAGATTCTTTATGAGGTTTAGTTTATAAGCAGGGTTAGGGTACCCGACCTCTCCTCCTTTAAGTTGGACTTGTTATTATTTCTATTCCTAGGGACTAGTAATATTCCCGCAGGATTATCTAGGTATTCCTCTTAAGTTCTTGTTCTGGGATTCACGAGTTTTTATTATTGTTATATTCTTTCCATTTAGCAAGGTACTTTCTTTCTCTTATTATTTTATTTATTTATATATAAGTTAATTTTTTAATTTTATATTCTTCCTTAATATCTTAGATAATAATTTTATTTATAATTAGCTTGCCTATCTCTTTATCCACTAGTGCTTTTTTAAGTAGTAATATATAAAAGACAGCTATTTTAAGCTATATATTATTAAGTAAGTTTAATTTATAATTAACTTTACTAATTTTCTTTAAGATCTTAAAAGGTCTAAGTTTTCTAAAGTTTAATTTATTACTTGGCCTGTTTATTTTAATATTTAGTAATTTTTTATTGCGTAAATGTTATAGCAGGTAAATTATATCTTCCTTCTAAAGGGTTAGTCCCTTAATTCTTATATAATCTATATATTCTTTTAAGTATTATTTAAAGAATTTAAGTTAAACTTTAAGTTCTTCTTATAATTGGATTATATCTTCTGCGAGAATATATATATTATCCGCATTTAGTTTATTACAAGGTGGTCTATAGGCTTCTGGTATAAACCTATAGTTAGCGTAAAATAGTGTAACTCCTGTGGTTTCTATTATAGAGCTATTATATTACATTTATATAATTAGTAGTATCTTAACCTAGTTGTTTTACTAAAGGTTAATATAATATTATAGGTATACTTTAATAACTTAATTTATTTGTTTTATCTATCTGTTTATCTATAGGTGGAATGCGGTGCTTAGCTTATAATAGGTTTTAAGTTTAGCTATTAGTTCTTGCTAAAATTTAAATATAAAGGTACTTCTTTTATTTAATATGATTTCTTTTAGTATTTTATGTTTTATAAATATATATCTTATATAAAGATGCGCTAGGTTTTTTGCTATATGCGCTTTCTTATATGGTAAGAAGTATACTTACTTTAAGAGTTTGTTTATAATAATGAAAATACTATTAAAGTGTTTTCCTGTTAATAGATCTCTTAATTTAGGCAAGTTGGTAATGTGATTGAATATAATAGTATGCTAGTTCCTTTCTGGAACTAGGATTAGTTATAGTGTTTTATATGGCTAATGCCTTTTGTCTTTTGTTTTCTTACATATGTTATATTTCTTAATGACTTCTGAGATTTTATTCTTTATTCTTGGAAATTTATAGTAGTATATTATATAGTTTTATATTATTTTAACACTATAGTGTGCTGCTGTAATTATACTATAATATAAATCCTAGATTACTTTTAGTTGTAATTCTAGTAATACCTAGATCTTTCCTTTCTACTTTAGTAAATCTTCTTTAATGGTTATTTCTTCTAGGAGTTTATTTAGTTTTATAGTTATAATATATTCCCTTATTTTATTAAGAATAGGGTTATATTCTTTTATAATAAATAGAGTGTTAATTTGTATTTGTTTATAGTTTCCTTTGTGATTTTTTCTAAGAATCTAAGCTTTAATTTCTGGGATTTCTTTAAAGTGTTCCTTTTTTTTACTTAATGCATCTGCTCTTTTATTAATAGTGCCTTTGTAATGAGTGAGCTTGTAATTGAAATCTGATAGTGTCTTGAAATAGCGGGTTTAGCATGTAAAGAGCTTTTAAGTCTTAGTAAAGTATATGATATTATAGTGATTTATATATACCTTAACCTTATACTTACTTCCTAGGTAGTAATATTGCTATTCTTTAAATGCTTTAAGAATTACTATAAATTCTTTATTATAGATAGGGTATCTTAACTCTAGTTTATGTAGTTTTTATGAGAAGAATACTACTAGGTGGTTTTTCCCTTTTTTATCTTTTTATATTAGTACTCCTCTAATAGTAAAGTTTAATAAGTTAGTTTTAATCTCTAATAGTTTATTGGGATTATATATAATAAGTATAGGTTTACTAAGAAGTGCGTTCTTAAGTTATTTAAATACTTCTTTTATCTTAGGTTTATATATGAGTTTCTTGTTTTTTAGTTTCTTCTTGCCCTTCTTATCTTTTTTAAGTTAAGTGGCATTAGTAAGGGGCTTAGTGATCTTGCTATAGCTCTTAATAAACCTTTAGTAGTAGTTCACTAGGCCTAAGAAGCTTTATATTCCTTTTTTTATTTCTAGAAATTCCTAGTCTTAGATTGCCTTAAGCTTGTCTAGATTTATTTGGACTTAACCTAGTGAGATTAAGTGTCCTAGGAATTTAACTTCTTAAATATAGAAATAATATTTTTTAAGTTCCATTAAAAGATTAGTGTCTTATAATATTTATAGTACCTGGTGGATGTGTTTCTTATGTTCTTTAAGGGTTTTTAAGAAGATAAGAATATTATTAAGGTATATAATAATAAAGTTATTAATATATATTTATAGTATATAGTTGATTATTTATTGGAATGTTACTGGTGTGTTAGTAAGCTTAAATAGTATAACTAAGCATTTAAATAATCTATAGCGTGTTTTAAATACTATTTTTTATTTATCCCCTTTATAGATGTGAATTAGGTTATACACTTCCTTAAGGTCTAAGGTAGTAAACTAATTTGCACTAGTTAGGTGATCTTATATTTCTGTGATAAGCGGTAATAGGGTTTAGTTTTTAATAGTAATCTTATTTAGCTGTTTATAGTTAATAACTAGTTTAAGTTTCCTATTTTTCTTTAGTATAAATATAATAAGGTATCCAGCTGGTAATGTGGATAGCCTAATGTGTTCTTTTTCTAGCTGTTCCTATATTTATTCCTAAAGTGTTTTAAGTTTTACTTTACTAAGGTTATAAATTAAAAAGAACTTTATTATTTTTCTATCCATAAGATCTATGCAGTAGTCCTATTATAAGTGGAGTAGTTATACTATTTCTAATGTTGGGCTAAATAGTTTCTTATACTTCCTTTAGTATTATTAAGGTGCTTTTTAGAGAATGTCTTTTAGTTCTTTATTTTTCTTTTTTTCTTTTGCTTTTAATAATACTTTATCTAGAGCTTGTAATTCTGTTTTAACTTATATAATAACTTAGTTAATATATACTTATTCTCCTTTAACTCTTCTATAGTTATATTATAGTAATACTAGTGATTTTTCTATATTAAATTTAACCTTTCTTTTAGGTTCTATTCCTTCTTTTATGTTTCTTTTGTTTTATTACGCAGGAGATTTTGTTTTTTAGTCTAAAGGCGCGTCTTTGCCTTTCTTGCCCTCTCTATGGCTTAGTTATAGCTCCTAGGTAATATCTTCTTCCTAGAGTATTTATTTTATTTTCTAGTTAATTAGTAGGTTGCTTTATTTTAACTATAGGTGTTTAAGTAATATATTGCAGGTGTTAAGGTTTATAATGTTAAACTTAATAGTCTTAGTATAACCAATAATCCTAATTAGGAGATGATTAGTCTTATAATTAATTATTGCCTTAGTATTAGGTGTAGTAATACTAGACATATATATAGGTTATTTTTTCTTAGCGTATAGTAGTTTAAGTAGGTTTATTACTTAGGGAGTAATAAGGTTATAATCCGCACTATTATCTATGTATATTATTACTAGGTGTTAGTTAATATACCCTTTAACTAATAATTTCTTATTATTTTGTTTAATTAAGTTGATTTAGATGTTATCCAAATGGGTTTAGTCCTATATGATTTTCTAGTATTTTATATACTATTAGCATTTTAATTTTTAATTTTATTTTTAAATTATATAATAGTATTTCTTAATTAAGGTCTTATTTCCTTATCCTTTATTAATATAGGTGTTAAAATTATATCCTCTTTATGTTAGTTTCTAAATAATTTGGTAAGACTAGCTTTTTTCTTTCCTATATATGTTATAGTATATTACTATGCAGTCTATGAAATAGGTTATAATATATCCTTTATATATAATATGCTTTAGTTAATATTTGTGCTAATCTCCTAGTTTATTAAAAATATATATTTAGTAATATATATTATTATACTATTTCTAATTATATATTCCGCAGTCTTTATTAAGGGCGTTAAGGAGGTCCTGGATTTAAACTTAATTATAAGCTTTCTTAATATTTATTTTAGTGAGTTTAATTTATTCTTAAGCTTCTTCTAGGGTTATCCTATAAGGTGGGTTTTTATTAAGATATTATTATCTTTCCTCTTGTTTTTCTTATTCTTTTGCTTATTCCCCTAGAATATATATACAGTTATATTTAGGGTTATAGGATCCGCAGATGCAATATCCTTTGCAGTTATGGTCTAGATTTATAGATTCGCAGGTTTTATATTTATATATGTTTTTAAAGGTAACTAGTTTTAGTTTTAGGGCTTCCTTATGTTTTTCTTATTTTTTAAGATATTCTTTAGCCAGTTTATCTTCTTCTTTAAAGAGTTTATATATAGCTTTTATGTTTTTTTACTATTTGCCTTTACAGCTATATTAATATTCTTCTATAAATTTGTAGTTAAGGCATCCTAAATAATTATATTTAAGGTCTTGGGAACTGTAAATATTATAGTTATAAATATCTTTTAGTTTAAGGTAGTTAATATTATATTAGTGTTATGGCTTATAAGCTTTATAGTACTTATAGTCCTTGTCTTAGTCTAAATCCTCCTTCTTACTTAGGGCTTAATTATAGAAATTAAGAGTATTAATTCTTGCTGTTTTATAAGTTTTCTTAGCTTATGGCTTTTTTAGATAATAGCCTAATTTGTCTTTACTGCTTTTATATATAAGACATGAATTATTATAGCAGGCTGTTTAGCTAAGGTGGCTATATGGTATTTCCGTGATAGTGTCTATCTAGACCTTATCTTTTATAGTCTTAGATTTCTTTCTGTTTTTTTTAGTATAGCAGTGGCCTTTGTTATGGCCTTTCTTGCTGTAAAATCCGCAGGTTATCTTAGATTAGCAGTCTGCTTTCTTATGGCCTTTCTTGCTGCAAGTGTTGCAGGTTCCGTTGAACTTCTTGTGGTTAATGGTGTTAATATCCATCCTTCCTAGTTAAGTTCTATTATCCTTAGTAATATAATCTTCTTATTTCTTTCCTTAGTTAGCCTAGGGCTAATATTTAGTGGTCTAGCCACTTTTCTTATCCCTTTTCTCTTGCTTTTATTCTTATTATTAGTTATTAATTACAATAGCTTCCTGGGTAAGTGCAGTAAAGGTGACTTTCTATTAGTTTATTTTATAGATTTCATCCTTAACTTCTGACTTTAGGCTGTAGTAGTATATTTCTTTTTTTAAGTCTTTAGTTTAATTAACTTTGCTAAGTAGTTGGATAAAGGTTAAAGTGTGCTTATAGCATGGTTCTTTTTGTTTAAGGTTTTTAAGTTTCTTTTCTGCTTCTTGGGCTTTATTGGTGATTTTAAAGGATTTTTTCTAGTTATTCTTTAAGGTTTTTGTATCCCTTAAAGACTTCCTTTGTTAGTTTACTTTATTTAGCTGGGTTATTCTTCTTGTCCTTAAAGAGTGTTTTAAACTAGTCAGCTGCTGTATTTTTAGTGTGTGTTCCTGTATACCAGATCCTTTTTTCTAGATTATCTTCTAGGAATGTCTTTAGGTAATAGTATTTAAAGTATATTTGCAGGTCCTTAAGGAATTAATAGAGCTTAATGGTATCTTCATTAAATTTTTCTAGTTATTTAATCTTTAGGATTTTTCCTAGTTCTAGTTTATTATCTACAGGGATTGCTAGTGCTACTATAGGTGCTATAGCAGGTGCCACAGCAGGGGCCACTTAAGGTACTACTACTAGCGGGTTATTAAATTGTTACTGTAGATTATTAATAGTTTATGCATACTAAGTAATAGTTTACTAGTCCATAAGGCGTTATGCATATAAATCTTAAATTATGCGTTTCATATTCTTTATATAAGTTCTAGCGCTTTATTCTTGTTGCTTATGTTATTTATGTTCTTGTTTAAGAGCTTTTATTAGAGCGTTTTACTAGTTATAGGCTATCTCTGCTAATGCATTTTTAAATTTAATAATATTATTTAACTAGTGATTACTTAGAGCTTAGCTCTTGTAATTAGTGTTATATTCTAGGATATTAAAAGTTAGTATTCACGTCCTTAATTTTATATTGCCTATAAGGCCTAGTAACTATTTAAATAAGAGTTATTAACATATGATAAACTATACACTAGATAGTTAGTATAGGGTAGATTCCTAAGGGATAAACCTAGTAAATAATTTTAGGTTTATATTAGTAAAGCAGTTAGGAAACTTAATAAGTAATATAGGTAATAGTTAATAATGTCACTAGATGGTAAAAGTGCAGAGTATATTATAATTTTAATTTTATATTAACAACTGGCTATTTAAAACTATCTTTAAGTGAGTGTAAGAAGTGTATATATATCCTGTTGTTTACTAGTGTTCACTTTTCTAAAGTGAATATCCTTTATATTAGTAATCTGTTTACTAGTGTTCACTTTAAGAAAGTAAACACAATTCTAATTAGCTATATTAGCTAAAGGTTTCTCTGTTATGTATACCCTGTAGGTTTATTTGTTATGACTATAAGTTGTTGGGTTGTGACACTATAAGAGCTAGGTTATAACAAATAGTAACTATAAAAGCTAAGTTATAATATTTTACTTATATTTACTTATTTTATTAAACTTACTAATAACTTACTAATATACTTAATTTTAAATTAATTATTTATTATTTTAAATAAAAAAAACTATTAATAATAAATACTTATTATTTATAAGAATTTATATAATTTTTTACTTTTTTTTATTATATTATTATTTTTCTTTTAATTATTCTTTTATTTATATATTTTCTTATAATATTCTTATATTTATTATAATTATTAATATATTTTTTTATACTTTTTATATAATATATTTTTTTTTTAATAATTAAATAAATAATATTAACTTTACTATTAGTTTTAATAATAAAAAGTTTTATAATTTCTTTTAATTATAAATAATATTAAAAGTAATTATAATTACTTATATAATTTTATATTTTTTATTAATTTAAATAATTAAATAATAGTTTTTTATATAAATATATATTTTATTAATTATATATATAAATTAATATAACTTATAAATAATAAATAAATACTTAAATAAATAAATAAATAGTTTTATTTTATTTTTTTAATTTATAAATAACTTTTCTTTTTATTTTTTATTTTTTTATTATTATTTATAAATTTTTTAACTTTTTAATAATAATTTTATTTATATATTATTTTTTATTTTTTCTTTACTTATTTTATATATATATTCTTATATATATATATATTAATTAATTTTTATTAACCTTAATTTATATAATCTTAAGTTTATAATTTTCTTATTTAATATAATTTATTAAATATTTATTATATATAAACTAGTTTTATATTTATAATTATATTTAAATTACTTAACTTTTATTACTTATTTTTTTAATTAATAAATAGCTTTTTTATTTACTTATTTAATAAATTATTCTTTTTATTTTTATATAATTTATTTTTTTTACTTATTTAATAAGTTAATTTTTTACTTTTTATATAGCTTTTCTTTTTTACTTACTTAATAAGTTATTCTTTTACTTATTTAATAAGCTATTTCTTTATTAATTTAATAAGCTATTCTTTTACCTTTTACTTAAGCTATACTTAACCTAGCCTTAAGTAACTGCTTTTTTAATTTATAAATATTTATAAATTAAAATTACTAAAAAATAACTATAACCCTAATTATATAAATCCTTAGGGTTATTTCTAGCTAATTAAAACTAATATTTACTTTAATATAAACTTACCCTTGTTTTTTAATTAACTTTCCCCTTGTACTTTTAGCGCTAAAATTCCCTAATATAGCGTTTTTAACATAAGCTTAAAGCTTATGTATTTCCGCTTGGATAAGTGCGGCACATTCCCTTTTCAGCTTGTTGCGACGCTTCACAACGAATGCTAACGCCGGGCTTTCTCTTCCTTCTTATAGTGGGATTCTCAGAGTCAGTAGTCACAGCTTGGTTGCCCGACTGGTAACTGTTTACGTACAGATGTGAACCTTACCGAAACAATCGCCGCTTTGGTCATGGTGAGTTTACATGTACCTTGAGACACTCACTGCTACTGAAAGTCCCTGCATTTTCCATTTCATTCCACGTTGCTGATGCAAAATAATTGTGCCCACAGATCACCAAGGCCGGTGTCCCTTCCAACAAGGTCGTGGTTGGCGTGACCAGCTACGGACGATCATTCGCCATGGCGGAAGAGGGCTGCTATGGGCCGCAATGCCAATTCTTGGGTGACCCCAGCAACTCGCAAGCCACTCCAGGTCGTTGTACTCAGACTTCGGGCTACATCTCCAATGCCGAGGTCGAGGAAATCCTCGCCAACTCTAGCCGGGTCAACCAGAATTACATTGACACTTCTAGCAACACCAACATCCTTGTTTACGACGACACTCAATGGGTCGGGTGGATGAGCAACGGCATCAAGGCCTCACGAGCAGCGCTTTACAAGGGCCTGGCAATGGGTGGCACGACTGACTGGGCTTCCGATTTGCAGGAATTCAATGATCCGCCGTTTGGCGTCTCGAACTGGGCTGATATGATCACCGTCCTCAACGCGGGCGGAGACCTTTTTGCAAATCATACCCACAGCGGCAACTGGACGGAACTGACCTGTACGAATCCTGCTGTGGAAAATGCCCTCCTCATGGATTGCTCCCAGCGCTGGACGGAGCTAGACACTCCCGATGCCTGGACTAACACGCTTGCTACTTGGAAAGAAACTTACAAGAACAATGTGACTACCATAAATGGCTTCACTCTGGCCGTCATGCAAATCCTCCATGGTCCGGAAGAAATGGATTGTGGAGCGCTTGCTCAACTTGACGGTTCTTGTTCCAGAACGTACGACTGCACCGATATTAGAGGCACCGACGCCGAAGGCAACGGCGGTGGATCGGGGCCCGCGGCCTACTTGATCCTTAATTCCTTCGTGATTCTCAACAAGGTAAGTCTCGGCCCCCCGACTCCAATATATCATATGATTGGCAAAAGCGAGGGCGGAGAGGGGAGAGAAAGAGGTCGTAGCAGTGCTTTACCAGCATGATGGACTGAGTACCTGACTATATTGGCTGACGCAAACTCACAAATCAGGCGTACTCCCAATTCTACTACACCATCGTTGAAATTGCCGCAACATACATCGACAACCAGATGGAAGATTTCGAGCTTACATTCGCACCAGTGCCTCCGGAACCTTCTAACGAGTGGCTAGAGATTTTAATCGCCCTTTTCGGTCTTGGTATTACTGCGATTGCCGCACCATTCTTCGACGAAAGTAAGTCCCGATATAAACCCAGCTTGCTTCCTCCCGTCAATTTTCTTTTATAGAAAATCATCCCACTCTAACATATGCTGATCTCTCGCAGTTTTTGTGGCTCTACCAGCCTTTGCCGGCGCCGGTCTCGACGAAGCTAAAGACATCGGATTTGCTGGCGTCGCTTACGAAGCCTCAATTGCTGCCGCTGCACTGCCGACCACAGGAGAGTAAGTGTCGTTATTTTTCTTTCTCTTGGAAAACCCAACTCATAACGTGCCTTACGATAGCCTACGCATTCGTTTTGGGCTGATAGTCTATTACAAGAATTCGCTAACCAAATTTACCTCTGCAGCTATGGCTGGGACCCGAGGTCTGAAGCAAATTTCACTGCCACTCTCGGCTCGGTCCTCCATGGCTGGACCGCCCTTGCCTCATACCAGCTTAGATGCTTATTCAATGGATCAGACACCTCCACCAACCTCCTCACGACCTTGATGGGCAGTGGTAATCTTATCGAGGGTAGCGGCGGCTCCCCAGTCGTTGATTTCAACTCAAATGCTACATCATTTAACAATTTAGAGGGCTATATAAACAAAGCCTTCTTCGGCTTCGCCATCCCGGCCGTGTGGACCGCCTCCAACAACGCTGCCTTCATTGTCGACTCGGGCTATGCCTGCGGTACAGTCAACCCCCCTGACCCAGTACATGACGGTGGAAACCCAAGAGGCCACTTACTCGTGCTACAACGGTAATCTGTACTATCTGGCCTCTGCCAGCGGTGACTGGAGGGGCTGTACCAGCGAGGACGTTGCTCTTCCTCTCCACGTCGACACCGTTTCGCCACCACCCCCTGTCTGCGACCCGACCTTTTTCACCGCTCCGCCAGGGATGGACGCCCTCAGCCCGGACAAGTGGGGAGGCCTTACCATCGACGACATCGTCGAGGGATCCGTCAACACATGGCTAAACAACAACAAGATCAGCGGCGCGCCCATCGCCAACCCGCTAGACCCGAACACTCTAGATGACCTGTCCAGCCAAAACATCACCACTCCCGGCTACATCCGCCTCCCCGTGTGTTCCCCCCCAGACCGCCTGGGCCTCGTGGTCGAATCCATCGCAGTCCAACTCCAGCGCACCAGGTTACCCATGCAACGCGCTGCAAGGCGTGACCAAGTGCAGCGGCTACACCTACGTCGACCAGACCAGCTCTGCCTCCCCCCTGATATCCGACTGCCAGGTCTTCATGTCCAACATCGCGGGCACCAACGGCGAGTGGACCACTGGCATCGGCTCACAGAAAAACATTGCTTCGTTCGGCACCTGCAATTTTGGCGTCGACAACGACGGCACTACTGGAGACGTCACGTATCACACTGGCAGCCAGGATATTGTGACCATCATCACCGAGGCCATCTCGCAGTTCGGTTCAAACGGCGTCGTCGGCGCAAAGGGAACTATGCAGTGCAGTGGTAATGTGAATACTCAGAATGTCGATTGGGGGCTGTACTAGTGGCGAATTGCGCTGGCAATTGTTGTAACGGACTTTTTATATTATATTACATATTAGTAAATATAGTAGTGGATTATAATAAACGTGTAAACTAATATTCATAGTGTTCCTTTAATTATTATGTAGTAGGGTTAGTTGATAAAGTCAAGCCTTAATGCCTTTACATGACAACTTCATGGCTGAAATACAATAAAGCGTCATCTATCGGTAGTACATGTATTATCGCCTTTCCTTTCCACGGGTGGTAGAGTTGCAGGATGAAGGCAAAAGTAAACCAAACTTGGAGCGGCCTCTTAGATTTAGATTTCAGGTACATAAGGAGCGTTCAAGGCAATCGTACTCAAGAAATTGACTACAGCGTTTGGCGTTACAATGTCATGCATTGTACTGCTGATCAGAGTTTCACGAAATGGACCCGCCTCAATCTACATCCCTGATGACAATTAATTTTCATCTACATATAACTCCTACAGAAGATTGGTACTCACAAACCCCAAAGTCCCTCTGAAAAGCAACCTTGTAATTTATCGCGTATACAATATTGACGCTTTTCAGGGGAACTCTGAATGGCGCCTTCGATCGATGCCCAGTCATTCTCGACGGAAATTTATTTACCTCCTGGACAATAGTCTAGTGGAATAAGATGTTTTAAGTTGTTAATAAGCAAAAGTAAATAATATACTATATGTTCTTGATCCGCAGATTTTACAACTTGCAAGCAATAGGTTAGCAGTAGTATAAGCATAGTCTATACAAAACTCTGGTCGCTGCTGCAGAGTCTTGCTGTAAGTTTTCGAATATAGAAGCTTAGCGCTGCTCTTCTAACAATAGGAATACAAGACCGCATTGTCCTGAGCCAGAACCCGTTCAGCAAAAAACTAGAAGAAGAGCATAAGAAACATATCTATGACTGTTCTAGGGTTCAAAGGCTAGGTTGCTCCGCTTATCAGTGTATCTTCGGAAAGTCAACTTGCCTGTACTAATTACGATCTCATTGACGAAACAGTGTTTATTGCATTGGGCTTTATTGTTGCTACACTGGTGCACGAGCTTCTGTGTGAAGAAATATAGTAAGACATACTATGCAAAGATTGCCATTTTCTCCTTTCGTCTTTATTTTTGTTTGCTGTTACTATCGACTGAGGATCACGTAATATAGTGAAAGACGTTATCAATACAGCGCTGTGTCCAATGGTTATGACGGTCTGTTTGTTCAATTTGCTTGTGGTTTATAGCTCTCCTCGGATTTCATTGACGGCTTTATTGGGTTACTTCGGTACCAATCTTCGTCTCATTCCGCGTGTCGTGAATGGCTTCTAGGTCGGGCGTGCCCCGTACCTTGATGTTCAGGGACAGAACCCTGAAGACTGCAGAATAACGCGCCAAGAAGCGACGAGTTTTCCATTTGAATTGATCGAAACTAGTGCTGCCTGTAAATCTATTCTGAGTTTCGTTGCATTGTCTTGATAGTTGGTGGTCCAGGTCTGGTCCTCGGGCCATGGGGTTGCTATGGTAGGTGCGTTGCACTCAGGCTGTACAATGGGCACTGGGCTATCCAGTTAGCCGCCCCCCGAGTGTATGATGGCAGAATAAGTGGCCGTTGCTTTTGTCATATGCGCACTCACTGATAAAGATGACTTTTTAATCTCCGCCGTTATTATCACATGGCCCTATGCTTACCACGTGATTTGCACTCATGCCTGAGGCATTATAACATATGAATGTAAGAGAGATCGGAAATCTACTGTTTGAACTTCCCCTCCTAATCAATCGGTACAGTCACTGTCGTCCACTTGAACTATAAAAATCTAATCCTCACCAGCTCTTTGGGAGAGACATGTCTTCAATTCTATTGCATAATTTTGCCGCATCACCGTTCGGTGAAAAGGTGCGCCTCATGCTCGGACTGAAACACCTGACGTGGCAATCTGTGGACGCAGAACTTATCATGCCAAAGCCAGGCCTTATTGCTTTGACCGGAGGATATCGGAAAACACCAGTTATGCAAATAGGTGCCGATATTTACTGTGACTCCCGTCTTATTGCAGAGGAGTTGGAGAAGCGACACCCATTCCCTAGCTTGTTCCCAGGCAACTCAAAGGGCCTGTGCTTGGGCCTATCTGGTTGGAGCGATGAAAACTTCCATACCGCCAGCTCCGGACTTATTATTGCAGTTCTCAAATCAACATTCCCACCGGACCTGATGGCCGACCGTGAGAAGTTTTTTAAAGGGTTTATAGACGTCCAGAATCTTGAGGATGAAATACCTCATCTGAAAGTTCAATTGCGTGCATATGCAAGCCTCGTTGAGGAACAGCTGAGCGATGGACGCGCATTCTGGTTGGGGTCAGAACCAAGTTTGGCAGACTTTCATGCCTACGTTGAACTCTGGGCGGCACGAATGCATCTCCCTTTCGCACAAGACCTGCTTAAAGCATTTCACATGATGTCAGAGTGGGAGAAGAGAGTGAAAGCAATCGGCCATGGGGAGAGACAAGAGGCTGGTATAGCAGAGGCGCATGACCTTGCACGGCACAGTGTGCCTCTCCCAGGTGCTGGCATAGATCCAGAAGATACGCTCGGGCTCATTGACGAAGATATAGTAACAGTGACTCCTGCTGATTACGGGAAAGACCCTGTTACTGGACGCCTTGTAACCTTGACGGTACGCGAGGTTGCGGTTGCGCGAGATGATCCTATTGCTGGACAGGTTGTAGTACACTTCCCACGGATTGGCTACCGTGTTTCTTGCCACATGAGCCCTGAGATAAGAAGATAGAATGCCAAAGATAAAAAGGGTCAAGTAGGAATAAACAAATCTCTAAGCTTAGGAACTTGTTTTACTTTAAATACTTGATTCTAAAATCTTGATGCCTGCTCAAAGTGTTTATAGTGGTAAGCAAAGCTGCTGCATTGATCGAGGTCATCTTGTTCGATCAGCAGGGTAATATAGATAGAGCCAGTCAAGCCCTAGCGCAAGGCGTGCCGCCTGGCGTGCCTAAATCATACCGTGCTCTTGCAAATTATCATGGCAATGTCTCCCAGTCTACACTCCATCATCATGCTCGCGGACGACCCTCGATGAAAGACAAGGCCCAAGGCCGACAGTACCTCAACCCGTATGAAGAAGAGGTTATTATTAAGTATATATTTCAAATGTCCGACCTTTGATATCCCATACGAATAAAGCCTATCCCTTTACTAGCTGCCACGTACAGGAGGGTGCAATAAGTTTGCACCCTACTGTAAATGCGCTTATCTCCCTAGCACGTGAAGTGAAGATTCCCTGCCACGTCGCCGGCCATTGGCGTTATTTGTGTTTCATAACGTGATAGTATCGATATTGTGCTCGAGGATTCCTTTTGGCCATGTGGAACATTCTATCAATCTGGCTTTTGAATCGCATTATCCCAACTACTGTTTCTACCCTCTTAACAGTGCTGTCGTACGCAAGTACAACAGCATTGTCTTTAAGCCAAGAAAATTGATTGCAGCGTTGCGCATTCGGTTAGCCTTGAAACCCCAATATAACCCGTGCCGAGCCTTTCGTACTCATCCACGCCATTCTTTGTCCTAACTCTTTTCACAGCAAGTATAAACAAGCCACTGTTGTTCATTTGAGTAGACCGGGCACTGTCGCCTAAAATTATACCTTTGATCGTTTGTGACAGTAGCTCTTCGGTAGCTTCTGATTTCTGGATGCTCTCGGTAATGTTCACTTGAAAAGTGATGTCTTCGGAACCCGGTAATGTTAGGATTGGCAGAACATATAGTGAACGGATATGATCATTTGTCGTGTAAAAGAGGTCGTTTTCGTTGTTATGTTGAATGCGGAGATCGATAGCTAAACCTGTTATGTAAAGAATTGGAGAGACTGGATATGAAAAGCTATCCTTCTTGTAGTCGTCCAACACGGTTTCAAAATCCACGAATGAGTTTCTGCTGCAGTCGAAGACCTGGATCGTGATGTTAAGATTAGACATGAAATTTTGTTTATTCTCATATTCAGGTGAATATTTAGTGATCTCGCAAGTCCATCCAGTCCACGACCAGCTGGGAAACTGAGCTCGACGTCTTCCTGGGGTTACGGACGTCCAACAGAGACCTGAGATGAATCTATCGCTCACTGTGCGGTTTACATGCACCGCTTGACCATTTGCATGCTTCTGGACACAAGGAAGAATTGGAACCCCCCAGAAATGACATACAGGATATTTCGGCTCCTCTTCGAGTAGTCTGAGAATGCCAAGAATTCCATTCAAGGCGTCGGAGTCGTAAGTAAGCTGGCGCTGGGCATAAACTGAAATGTAGGTAATGACTTCCCAAGGATATTTGCCAAAAAGTCCTTTTGTGAAGATGTTCCAACCTGACCAACTCCTCTCAAGATCGCATGTCTCCGACCAGTTGGCTTCAGCGCACTCATAGTAGACATATTGATCAGTGAATATGAGCCGGCGCTGGGAGCAGAGCGCTTCTTGGTAGGTCCAGCCTCGAGACATCCAGACAGATTGTTTGATGAGAACTGACGGATGCACCATAAGAGACGCTAAGATGTGTTTGCCCACCCTTGCACGTGGTTGGGCTACTCGAGGTGTCCTGCCAACACCTGGAAGGCCGTAAGTAGGATCAGATCCCGCCGCCGCGATGATTGTTATATAAGCTCCTTGGTAAACTTTGTCCATCTGTCTGACCTGAGTGTGCTTTTCTTTCGCGTCGACTTGATTTATGCAGTATCTATCAATCCAGAGATACCGTACGCCAAGTGCTTTTGTGACCGTGATAGCATCCTCAATGGTGCGTAAATCTTCTCCCAATAGCAGTGTTTCTCCAGAGGATGCGGTAGGTTGACAATTCGAGGTGCCCCAAACATAACTCAGAGCGACATATTGATAGCTGATGTCTCCTGATACGATTTCTCGTGTTTCACAATCAATGAATCGCAGGAACATTGGTTGTTGCAGTCGCACCCGCTTACAAATTCGATGATCTTGTTTGCAGGTCATGATCCATCCGTGAATGATGCTATAATCAATATGATCTGATGCAATCAGCCTTGCCCGTAGCGTGCCTCCATTGGATTTATAGCTCGGTGGAGAAATAGAGCATAGTAATTGGTGGTCGGCTGCTAGAGTGGATTGTTGCTTGATGGCAAGAAGCACGACCTGATCCTCAAATGACCAAAGCCGTCCGTCGGATGGAAATGCGTAGAGAAGTAAATTGCCCGCGGGGAGGGGCTCAAAAGTCGTAGTGTATACAGAGGAGAGCAGGCGGCAGAAAGAGCATGAAGGATCAAATATTGGTGCTTCTGCACGTCCAAGATCCTTTACAAGCCTTCCACGTGAACTTTTCGGTCTTGTCGATAAAATTTCGTCCATATCGAGACTTCCACATCTT
Source organism: Trichoderma atroviride (assembly GCF_020647795.1). NCBI lineage: Eukaryota > Fungi > Ascomycota > Sordariomycetes > Hypocreales > Hypocreaceae > Trichoderma > Trichoderma atroviride. Next base: position 7,064,751 of record NC_089401.1, on the reverse strand, counting down.
TTGCAGAGGTCCACCTCAATTGAAGTAACACTCTCATAAGATGACGAGGTGGTCTCTAACAATTCGGCGGCCTTATTCGGTGCGTTTTTGAGTAGTTTCTGCGGTAGGTGGGTTATTGAGTTGGGAATGCTGCTGTCCTCCCTGTTCCGCTTTGTTGCATAAGATGCTGGCTGCATTACCGCAAGGGCAAAAGCTGATATTCAGGATAATACAAGTTGGTAAACAATATTATTTACCAACATAAATTATTTCAGCTGCCCCCTTGGATCAAATATTGTAAAGAATAAATATCTTAATATAATAAGTAGACTTTGAATGAAGTATAATAAAGAGATACGAATTATTTTCTTGGGATTTTATAAAGGGTGTAAATATATTAATTTTGAGGCTTAGACTTACTTCGCCACTTGCTAAGCCTTCACTTAGTAGCCCTTTGAGTGCAAGGCATTTTTTGGCGCCCCATAGGTGCACAAGATTATACATAGGCACCAGCCCAACGCAATTAAAACTTGGCATTCTATTAAACTAACTTAGCAGAATGAAATATTCCTGCCTGTGTTACAGCCGGAGCAGGCAATCTCTTGGCACAGAGTCGAACATACTGTAATTATAAAGTCCTGTGTCCTGATAAACAAGTAACCAGTGCAAATACAAAGGGTAGCTAAGTTATTAAGCTATACCCATGGTAGGTTATATCAGGGTCTTACCCTTTATTGAGTTGCTATACAGCTTACCATGGTATAGCATATAGGGCTATAATAAGCAATCTGTTATATAAGTAAACATTAAGCTGCAAGCGGAGCTAGGGTCTCCTAAGATACAAGCTGCTGTGCTTGTCTAGGAAAAGTTATAAAGTGCTGCGTTTTGTTATTCATCTAAGCATTCATAGTTATACAGTACTGCCAGGCGGATGTCTCCAGATCTAGGGTCAAGGGGGTTGCTCTGTGAAGAGACTTTACCTATGAGTCTCTTATCAATGCATGAATAGTGTCAGGACGCTCCAGTGAATTGAATGAAAGATATGTTAGACAAGCCTCTGCAATATCGGATATAGCGCTTCCAAATACTATGGGCCGGAAATTAAAATAGATGCTCAGAGTCAAGTGAACAAGCGTCACATTTCTGGAAGGGTTTCTCATCCGAGACGTGTCAAATCTGATCAAGCCAAGGCAACAGTCAAGAAGGCTCTTGCCACTAGGTAAATTGTTTTTTTTTCTCTTTTGGAATTGGGAATAGTAAGTTTCAACCGCCAAAGAGTACTGAAGCTTAGGCAATGACAACAGTCCGACGATATGGATTCATGCGAGCAATCTAAACGCCTGATCAGAGTGCATTTGTGCTCGAATTCGCTCCAGTGTCGTCTATACAGACAAAGAGTCTTGTCGCCTGCGGCTTCAAAATCTCTAATATCTGACGAATCGCATCCATGCTAACGCTAGGCCAACACATCTTAACATAAGCACGATGGATAAGCTTGTCGACCGGATCTGGAAGTATTTTGAAGCGAGTCAGCAGCTGTCTGACCAGTGCACCAACAAGAGCGGTTGCCGAGTAGCTCTTCGTTCTCTGGTAATCGCAATACAGATGCGTCACGTATGAGTCCTCGTTTGGGGGAATAACATCGCTAATATAATGAACAATGCGGAACCTTACAGCAGTTGTTAGCTTGAGTTCCATAATGACAGCCTTCTTGAAGTGACTTGAGCTTACATCGCATACGTCTTTCCCTGGCAGGGTATCCCACCCAAGAGAGCACCCCCGAGTAATCCTTGGCAAGCGGATACTAAACAAATTGCTGAAAGCTAGGATCAACGCAAGCCCACTCACATGTTCCGGATACTCTGGCATATCTGACTTCTTCATGTCGCACTGAAGGGTAGATAGGAGACAGCCATTCCAGGGCTTGGCCGTAGGGTCTATCTGAAAGATACTCCGCAAGGTCTACACAGTATTCACATTTAGAGAATGACTGACAAATTGCAGGAGAAACAAACGTTTCTTCATTCCTTGTAGCTTCTTCATCCCAACTTGGATGCGATCAGCTTTTTGAGAAGCCACAAAGACACAATTTTTAATAGCATGGAGCCTTTCGAGAGTATTCGCATTCAGAGCGCGCTACCGTCTGCGTAAGAACGTTGCTCTGAGATTCGGCATAAGCAATAGTTTCCTCGTGCGACTTGGACATTTGCTGACTATTACTGTACATAAAAAACTCAGTTAGATTCATTGAGCTATTTTGTCTGGAAGATGATGCACTAACCAATTTCCAATGACCAAGCAGAATTCGAATGTGCTTTGCATTGCATGAATCTCAGATATGATTCTGAGATACTCCTGCTTGTCTAGGGGCCAGCGGAACCTAGTTGCGGTACTTTTAATTTTCTGGGCAATTGGGCTATTTGTTGGTGCGGCTGTTTGCGATTGAAGCTTTCTCGGCAGATTCAAGATCTGCGTCTGGCAGTGACAAATTGCCAGCGCTGGAGCCGAGTCATCTGCAATTTTAATGGCTTTGGCCTCATCCGTCTTTAAGTGCCTCTATTAGCTCAGGCGGATGTTTGGTTTGAATTGATAAAGTAAATCGAGAGCTATTGAGATGTACGAGAGATAAACAAGGATTTCAGTTGGAGGTTTATGCGGACACAGACAGCAGGAATGGTAGGTTGCAATACATTTGATTTGAACAATTACCTTCCATACTTTTGTGCTACCTGACTGGTATGTATCTGGATTCTATGTATCGAGTAGCTAATAAAAAGCAGTTCAACTGAAATTACTTTTGGACTATAGCGCAAAGACGCTGATGCTCGACGCAAGAATGTCAAGATACACAATAATTATAGTCCTGCTACAGATATGTTATAATATGCCGGTAACATCCCTAGCATCAAGGAGTTGGAGGTATGTTGCTGGATTAAGCAGTGTTAATAAAATATTGGACAGGAAGCAGGAAAGTCTATTTACCTGCAGCCTTCCAGCGATGACAATTTACTCTCAGGCTCTGCTTGATATCGTGGATTGCATTTTTGGCGTCCTCCGAGTCTGACTTTTGCACAATTTGGGAATAGACAATAGCAGAACGATAAAGAGCATCGTGGCAAAAAGGAGATATGTCATCATTTCCACTTAGCCCGGTCCGAAGAATGTAACATGAGAGGGTTAGCATATCTGCCGCTGTAGTTATTTGAGCTTCAAGTACTATATTCGTCTCTATAATGGAGTCGTGCCGATTAATCCAACCCATTTCTTGGTTAAGAATGAGTCGTGCGCTATAAAAGTTAGTTTGTTTAACCAGAAGAATTGGATATTTTTGGTTCAATACCTATGACATATCGTGGTAGGACAGCAAACCTTTATACCTCGTTTCACACTCTCCTGTAGTGTAACCTTTGTTAAGGCGGCAATTGTACTATCGAGTATTCGTGCTTCATGCTCCATGATACGATGTTCACTTGCTTGAGGACTAGTATATCTTAGTACCTTTCCCAGCAAATACGCTGCTTGAACTGTCAGGCAGAATCGACCCATAGCCTCTGTTGGAGGCGAGGATATGACAAGTGGAGGGTTGGGAGGTGGATACTACATTGATGTTAGTAAATTCGCGAGCCGCGAGAAATTGATCGCATACCCCCATTTCCCAGAGCTTGTCATCCATCGGAAGTACACTCGTATTCTTAGGCTCTTCGATCAACAGAGCTCGTTCAGGGCAACCGACGTTCAAGTATCTGCGTCATAGTCAGCACGCATCTCCTTGCAAATGTTCCACTTCCTTGTATACCGATCTAAAAGAATAATAGTCCACCATGTCCTCCTCTCCTCCTCCGAGTCATCCAGCTTAGATGAGTAGAGGGAATCAATTGTTCGATCGATGCCGAGTGCAATGCCATATCTGGCGCAGTAACCGACTGTTAAGTAAGCCGAGGGATAAATAGCTTGTCCGAGTTCATATATCGCAACGAGAACAAGTGCTTGTAGCGTTCTAAATGTCAAGCTGCCACTCAACTCTACCTCCAGAAAAGCTCTCTTGAGGCTGCAATAGGTAGTAGAACTCGCATGGTTATCGGCTTCTGTTGTGATGAGCTTAATAGCAGCTATGAGAAGTAGATTTTCACAGCGCCGTCCACCGAGAGGATTTAGAATCCTTTCCATAAAATTCCTTCTACATATAAACGGTGCCCATGGGTAATTGTAACAAAAGAACGCCTCGGTGAATTTCCTCACAGTGGGCACATCCTCGGCGAGAGACAGCAAGTCAGGGCTGATGGGAAGATTTGCATCCGGCAAACTGCCTACAGATCGCCAGAATAATGCTGAGTCGGTGAAATATGCGGCAGGGAACCCATTTTGGTCTGGTTGACTTTTGGTGGTAGTCGATGGAACTCCGCTTGATGATTCGGGTGAAGTTCTGAGAACCGCGCTATTCTTCGTGTTTTTATACACGCAGGCACGATCGTATCTGGCCGGCAAAATTAGTGTGCTATGTTAGCAACTCTGCGCGACGGAGCCACATACCGCTGACAAAGGGAACACTGGGGTTGGCGCCTATCGCATTTCTTCTTCTGGTGTCGACATGTGGCGCAGGAGTAGCGCGACAGCCGGCCAGACTGTGTAAGTTTGTTATCCATTTTCCCCATTGTCAAGATACCCGAGCGACCTGCCGTCTGGGGCAATCTCAAGATGCATAGATGAAGGATGGATGAGCCGCGTGTGGAAAGTCCATCACATCCATTGTTTGAGGCGAGCGGACATTTAAGGCCGAGCGGACAAATGGTCGGGGGCCAGCTGAGCAATAACCGACAGCCACTGCGTATCCGATAAATATGACGCAGGGCTGTTTCCCCAGATTATTCAGGGGCGAATCATATCGCTACGTCCTGTCTTAGCCGAGGTTCTTGACCCCAAGAGTCCGCGTTCGCCGGGCAGTATTAAACTACTGTCCTGCACGGTATGGTACTTTCCGTAGGCTAACAATTGCAGAACAGAAAGACATGGAATGCTAAAGATGAAGGTTCGGTTGATCCCGTCTCCCTCTCTTCCCTGTGACATCAAACAGCATCAAACAACATCAAACAGCATCGGGCATGAGATCACTTGCTTAGCGTATGCACCTGTAAACATCCCCACGTGCTACTGTACTGTAGCTACGCGGAACCCCATCAGCAGCTATTCGAATGCATGATCTTTACCAATATCTATATTTCCGTATAATCGTAGTATAACAAACTGGTAATTGGACTACATAGACTGAGTTTACTCTCCTAGACTAGGTGCTATAAACCCTAGAAACTTCAAGCTCCTCAAGAAATAAGGTACAGAGATTAGGGTTAGAAAAGAAGATAAGAAACCCGCCTCTCCTCTTCTAGTGCTACAGTGAAAGGTTGTACTGTACTATGATGCAAATGATGTGTGCGCAATGGTATATTAAAATCCGGGGTATTATTCTAATGCGGAGGCTTGGACTGGAGTACCTGCAGCAATTCATGTCCCGCGGTCGGCATTGGTCGGACTTTCCTCCGACTGTTTCTCCTACTGCGCTTGTTTCCGCTCCCGCTGCTCCCGCTGGAATCTGGGGAATCAATCATGTGCAACAGATGCAGATTATAAACCAGAAGAAAATGACGGCATGTACCGGCGTGTTCTATACTCAAAGGACAATTTCGAGGGAAGGCTGCGGAGAGCAAACTTGCTATATATACCGGTTGTCTTGTTCTTCAAGATTGTTTTTTTTTTCAGCATCCTCTATCAACAAGCAACTTCAATCAATAAGCATCTTCAATCAATAAGCATCTTCAATCAACAAGCATTTTCAACCAACAAGCATTTTCAATCAACAAACATATTCAATCAACAATAAAAAAACTTTTTTCACTTCAAAATCACTCGCAATGGCACTATTCGCAACCGTCAAGACTCCCACTGTAACATATGAACAGCCACTTGGACTGTAAGTAACAAGACTCTACAATTACACTAACTTCGATCATTCTTCTAACTCCTCTTGCCAGTTTCATCAACAATGAGTTCGTGAAGGGGTCCAAAGGCGAATTAATCGAAACTTACAACCCTGCGGATGAGAAACTCATCACCTCCGTCCACGAAGCCACTGAAGTGGATGTTGATATTGCTGTTGCTGCAGCACGCAAGGCTCTCCAAACCACATGGCATCAAATCACCCCGTCCGAGCGCGGACACCTGCTCATGAAGTTGGCGGATCTGTTTGATCGTGATTTCGAAACGCTGGCGGCTATTGAGTCTCTTGACAACGGCAAGGCATTGAGCCTAGCAAGGATCGATGTTGCCGGCGCTGCTGGTTGCTTGCGATACTACGGTGGCTGGGCAGACAAGATTCACGGCCAAACCATTGAGACGGATCCCAACTCTCTCAACTACACTCGTCATGAGCCCATTGGTGTCTGCGGTCAGATCATCCCATGGAACTTCCCCCTTCTTATGTGGGCTTGGAAGATCGGCCCTGCTATTGCGGCTGGTAACACTGTCGTTCTCAAGACTGCTGAGCAAACTCCTCTTTCTGGTCTCTACGCCTCCGCATTGGCAAAGGAGGCCGGTTTCCCTGCTGGTGTAATCAACACCATTTCCGGCTACGGTCGTGTTGCCGGATCTGCCATCTCCAGCCACATGGACATTGACAAAGTCGCCTTCACTGGCTCTACCCCTGTCGGAAGAACTATCCTCCAAGCTGCAGCAAAGAGCAACCTCAAGAAGGTGACTTTGGAACTCGGCGGCAAATCACCCAACATCATCTTCAACGATGCCGACTTGGATAATGCTATAAAATGGGCCAACTTCGGTATCTACTACACCAGTGGACAGATCTGCTGTGCAGGATCTCGTATCCTCGTGCAGGAAGGCATCTACGACGAATTTGTTAAGCGATTCACGGAGCGTGCGCTGAAGAACAAACTTGGTAACCCGTTTGACGAGCAGACTTTCCAAGGTCCCCAGGTCTCACAGCTACAATTTGACCGGATCATGGGTTATATTGAGGCCGGTAAGCAGGGCGGTGCGACTCTCGCTTTGGGTGGTGAACGATACGGTGACAAAGGCTACTTTATTCAACCCACTGTCTTCACCGACGTGACTCCGGACATGAAGATCGCTCAGGAGGAGATTTTCGGTCCTGTTGCAGCCATCCAGAAGTTCAAGGATGAGGAAGAGGCTATCAGGATTGGAAACAACAGCAACTATGGTAAGTAAACCCTACTAACCATTTATATGGGGTATTTACTGACATGAAAACACAGGCCTTGCAGCTGCTATCCATACTAGCAATGTCAACACTGCTATCCGCGTCTCAAACGCTCTGCAGGCAGGGTATGTTTAATAACATTCTTTGCTGTATGGAAACTAGCTAACGCTATTCACAGTACCGTCTGGATTAATCAGTACAATATGCTTTCCTATCAGACTCCATTTGGCGGATACAAGGAGTCAGGCATTGGTCGTGAGCTCGGCTCCTACGCCCTTGAGAATTACACTCAGGTCAAGTCTGTGCGGTACTCATTGGTCGATGCTCCTTTTGCTTGAACGTGTCCGAATTAGTTATTATTTCCAGAGTGTTGTTAGATAGAAAGTTAGTGTGATAGAGATTATAAATCCTTAATTCTTATGTTTAATAAGTGCCTCTTGATTTGAGTTGTGTAAGATATAAGACATTCGCTGCTGTTATCCCAATGCTTTCGTCTCTAGCCATGGAAACCATCCTTTTGGCCGCAATCGAATCGCCACCAGGACAAAAAAAAAGTTGCTGAGTCCTATTGTATCGGTAGCATTTTCTGAATATTACTCCAAACCTCTTATATAGCCATCTCTTCCTTTAAGATTTGCGGTTTTAGGCCTTTCCAGCAGTCCTGATCTTGGCTAGCTCTTGAAAAGTAAAAAAGTAAAAGAAGCATCAATTTGCTAGACCTTTCCTGTTAACTTATTCTCATCGTTTCATTGGTATCTCTATTACTTTAATATACAGCAAGGGTATCATATAGACCGGTAAGGAAATTTTGAAGCTGGTCTTGGATTTCGGATGGTGCATGGCACATTCAGGTGATTGATGGATATTTCTCATAGCCGGGATGCTTCTCGTCTAGGCAAATATATACTGCTAATGTAGGTCCCCATGAAATGATCATTTCAACCACAGCTTGCTCTACGCCATACGTGGATCCATATATGCGGCATTCCAGCTCTCCAAACACAATCCTTTGGCCTTGGATATTCACTTGCATATCACTACGCCTAAGGAAGGCCAAGTTTCTGATGTCAATGTACTGGACCAGATCAGCTGTCTTGTATAGTCGCTCCCGATGGCGTAAGTGACCGGGAGTCCCGTTGATCAACCACAACGGGTCATCTATGAATGCTGCGGCGGTCTTTCTAAGCTCGTACAAATATCCTAGGCCGACTTATGACCCTTCGAGTAGTAATTGGTTTATATAATTAGTAGGATCTACAACGTCGTATCTATTAGGGCCTACAACCCACGTCATTTGTATTGGGCCCTTACCGATACTCAACATCTCTTTGAATGTGGTCATGTCTTCGTTCATTGCAGCACTAGGGATACACTCTGCAGGACTATGGCTATTGTGTATCTTGACATTTCTGCGCCAAATATCTCCACCAAGCAGAGTTAGTTCAAGACTTGGAACATCTTCAGTACTAAGAAGTCCCGATATTCATTCATGCTCGTAATAAGATAATATTCTCATTTTTGCTTAGTGAGAAGCAAAGACACTTAATCTTTTCCCAGGTATTAAAAACATTTATTACAGCTATGCCAAAACTATATTAAGCCAAGCCACAGACTATAAACTTTTCAAAATCTATCAATCGGTAAAGCAGAGCATTTATTAATTGAAGAAGGGAAGAAAAAGGCTTTGCAATAGAGGACCAAATTACTCCTGTTTTAGGCCGAGATCTAGTGACTGTTAGCACGATTTCAATACAAACACCTAGCTATAAATAGGGCATACCTCGATAATAGCAGGACCAGCAGCGGTAGTGTTGTCCGAGACACCCTCCTTGCAGGTGGTCAATACAACGTAGGTCTGGCCGGCGAAGCCTTTGGGAATGGTAACAGAGAAGCCTCCATTGACAGGTTTAGCGGGAACGAAAGTTGGGCCAGTAACGGCAATAAAGGCAGCGTAAATTTGGGCGTCATTTTCGGCCTTCAGAGTGTAACCCTATGAAAATAAGCATTTGTTTTCAGAATAGTCTGGAAGGGCAGCTGTGACGCCAGAGCCGTGTATTTAATAGACTTACGGGAGTGAGAAGAGTAACCGTTGCACCGGGGGTTACGGACTTAGTAGTCGTAGGGGCAAGCTGCAGCTTAGGGAAGGCCTTTACAGGTAGGGGCGGATTACTCGACGGGCAAGAGGTGATGAACCCAGAAGCCAACGAGTATACCTCATCCAGAGTCAAAGGGGCGTCAAATGGCTGAGGGAATGGGGCTTCCTTTAGATTGGCGCGCAAGTAGGAGGAGTGACGGCTCTCAACAGTTAAGATGGAGCCAGCCGCAGTGAGATAGGTCTTGCTCATGATGTCGGCGGCTGCACCAAGATAGGCGGAGACACCAACGCCCTCGAGGATAGATGCCGTAGCTAGGAAGCTCGCTACGTCCGTCACGCCGAAACTGTATGAGCACGCATCGACGGGATGAGCACCAGCAGCTGAAAGCCAAATTAGTCATGTTCTCAGGATTTGCTGCTCTTTGCGCATAACAATGGGCGAGCTCTGACAAACCTTTCAAAGCGGAAGTCAAGAAGGAGACGTGAGTCGTCTCGTCGGTAGAAAGTTTCTGAACATTGCCATAGAAGGTGGCATCGTAGCCAGCTTTGGCGAAATCGGCCTCCGTAAAGTTGGCGAGGCCTTGGCGGTAGAAGGCATCCTCGAGATGTTCCAGCGTCAGGGCATAGTTGAGTATATCAGCTAATGAAGGGTTATCAGCCAAGAGTCATAGAAGACACAGATTTCTTTTTTCATTGCCTTGTATATTGAACGGGGGATGGAAGGATTATTTACCGTCAGTAATAGCAGCACGCTTCTCAACGACTGGAGCCGCGGCGGCGAGGCCGACAGCCAAGAAAGCAATGGCAGCTTGGGAGAAGAACATGGTGGTAAATTGAACGATGCTAGGTCGAGTGGGCCAGGTATTGATCGCGGAGTTGATATGGAGGGGAAAGGAAGAAGCCTGTGGGAAAATCAGAGGTATTTGAGAACCAGCAATATAAGGTCTACGTAAACAAACAGATATAATAAAGTCTACTAAACATGGCTTTGGGTTTACAGGATTGCCAAATATGGTGGCATCAGCGCTGTTCCGTGTCAACGCAAGGGAGATCGTGCAATTTGTTTCTTCCGACCCTTTCCCAGCTCCGTCACGGACACACAGCGTTGTTGGTGCTACAGTCATTGCTAACTAGAAAAGTGTAGTGTACCCCAAATAACTACTAACACGGCCCGGATGTTGGGGTTGCCGGAATCTGGCTTCTTGGAACCAATAGAATCACTGGTGAACGCCCTAATGACGGCGGTGACCGCGATAGTTCAGGTGCCCCTCAAGACTCAGGTTGTACTAATGAGCGGATGTACGCTGGCCCGAGAGACTAGTAACCGTGCCTAGGTGGCCGAATTAGGAAATCCTCATGTGGCGATCAGCGACGAAAAGGGATGATCTGCATTGGTTTATCTGTGCCCTGTTTACCTGTCTCGGATGGCTACGGTTCCGTTCTAAGATAGGCCGCCCGACGGCCAGATTCATGACCACTTTAACTGCAAGTCTCAATGTAAGTACAGGCGTGGGTACCGTCTATGACGCTTATACAAAGTAATTACAGTCTAATTGCCATCATTTACATGACCATCACGTATATCACACGCGCGTGGCAAACAATACCGGAGTTATCCTGCATGAGGCAGAACTTCGTGTTGTATATACATGGGATGCGTTTTCCCCCCGCGGCAGATCCATACCGCATTTGCACTGGAGCGACATAAAAAGCTACAACCAGAAGGGATATGAAGCATGACAAATGATATCGAGCTACTAGAAGCCGAGCCTACAGTGGTAAAGAAAGAGCACGCCTACATACGACCCATACATGTAGATAGCATCAAACATTTGAGGGATATTGATGTAAGGCTGGACAGCTGTATATAGACGAGTTTAGAGTCTAAATGATCTAGAGATAGATTGACAATTGAATCTTGTTGCTCTCCAGGTGCCCACGTACCAAGCCCTTTTTGGATATTGTCTAGGCTACTATTGATAATATTCTTTAGTTTAATTATCCCTTTTAGGGAGAATGAGATTGATCTTGATGGGGACTCATCGGCCGCTCGATGGTACCGTTTGACTAATTGCGTTGGCTGCTATGCAGGGTTGGGCAAGAAGGTCGGGCCCCTTGGCACTTCACACAAGTGTCTGGCCAGCTAGTCCATCATCAATCATCCTTATTATTACTTTAGTAGCCTTTGCCTCCCTCTTCTCTTGTGCATTGGGGTCTCATATCTCTTCATCCTTCGCTCGTTATCCTGTGATTCCCTGCCCACGGGTCAAGTTATTCTTTTAACCACCTCCTTGCCATCATGAAGCTCTTCTACCTCGTGGCCGGTCTGTCTGGTAAGTCTTTATTACTAGGAGACGAGAGATCCGCCTGAATTCCGTACTAATATATACTTCTACAGCCATCTATGGCGTTGAAGCAGCGACCGAGTCTACAATTACCTGCAGTGCCTGTCAACCACCTTCATCGACAAACGATATTGTGACGCGCTCTGCAGTGGCTACGCCTTCCTGCTCTGGTGCTTCATTCACTATTATTCCCAACAAAACTGGGGCGGGCTCTAGCGCCATCGAACCCACGGGCAGTGGGACTGCTACTCCAACCGCTGTTGTGCCTGTCGCCGCTGGCAGCAGAAATGTTGCTGGTATTGCAGGTGTTCTGGTTATCGCAGCTGTGGCTCCCTACTTAATGTAACAGGGTATCAAAAGCATTCTATCAAACATCGCCGCTGGGCGAGATGCTTACACTCTATCACCGGCAACTTGCAAGCTGGATTTTATTGTCATCTCCTTGCTTATCGGCACTTCGGTTAATTCGTGCCAGAGAAGTCGGTTACGGTCGGCGCGACAAAACATTTCCCGCAGCTCACAGGCGTGTACAAAGATGGCCGTGATCTCAAGGTCGCTTGTGTATATAATGTTCATATAGGGCATTGCAGGTACTCCAATGGGCGTCCGAGTCAGTCATGGTAACTTTGCGACGGCTGTTCACTCCTAGCAAAGTCACTTCGGCTACGCAAACAACCTAGATTCCTTGGCTTTAGCTTCTCACAATTTCTACATGCTTCTCTTCATCATGATCCACATTTTCTCTACCTTTGCATTCCACGTGAAAACGGTTTGGCGAAAAAAGATTGCTGTACTGAATGCTGATGCTCTTCCTTTAACCGCATCTGTATCAAGATCTCTTGAGCCTGCCGATGGTCTTGGAAATGACATTCGCGCAGTAAAGCCCTCCAAAACCTCCAAAGAGTTCAAGGTCTAGCGCAATTCTAGATTTTAAAACTCCGCAGCCCACATCATATTCAGTTATTAATAAGCTTAGATGATTCCATGCGCTTTCACTAATCAAGTAACAGCCAATTGCCAATTCTATGATTTCCATTGTATTAAACGTGCTATAGATAGAAACAGCAGCTGCTATTCATCTATTACATGGCATTGGTGGAAAAGATTAGTCGAAAGGGCCGATAACCCTGCTAGAATTTCCCAATATCATCAGCTATTACCCGAAAAGGAAGGTTGCCAATTCAGCTATTTTGACTACTGATATTACCATGAGTGCCAAGCAGTCAGTAATAATGCCGGAAAACCTGTACGGTGATACTAATAGAGCCGCTCCTCGGCCTGGACCGGTGCAATCTGCTTACTTGTTCGGATGCGCAGGCCAATTCATCCGAACTTGGACGAAAGGCAACTCCCGACCAACATTTGCCAGTACCCATTGCATTTGCATTTTTTACTCCCATAATGAATCCATTGCTACGCCTCAATATATGTCCGCCACGCTTACTGCAGTAACTGTAGAGTTTTAGCTGGATTATACCAGACCTGCGCGCATGTTGACCCAATGCGCAAGAATCGCGAGACTTCCTACCAGAAGCATGACAGATTAAGGTGTTGAGATAACTTTCTCTTCGGCGTCAATCATTGGCCGTAGCGCGAAACCTATAAGCATCTTAAATCTTAATTAGTAAAAAGCAGGGTTTGTTTCTGCAAAGTCTAGACTTTGCCAATAACCTCTCTCTGCACTCCCCTGCCAATTAGACTGTAAGCAGTAAGCAGAATAGCCTCAAACCAACAGCTGATATTCTAGATTCAACAAAGAGTCGGCAAAAATGAGAATCAGGCCAAGGCGAGACTAGTAGTAGTGTGGCTTAGAAACTTGTAGATGAAATAGGCAGTTGGTATAGCAATTAAAGAGGCAGTTGGGATAATAAACAAATTTCATGCTTATGAGGCTTGGAGAATCTAGAATATCGTGAAGATGTATATAAAGAGCTGGAATTCTGATTCTCAGAAAATTACTCTTCAGCATTCCATTCAGTCTGAATAATACAATTCTAGTCTCTATTCATAATAGCACCCATATCAATCACCATGTTGAAGGTAATGGTCCTCTCATATCTCAAAGCCAGTGCCAGCTAACACATTGAAGTTTTCTGTAACCCTACTTGCCGGTGCGGCCATGGTTGCTGCTTTCCCTCCCTCTATCATCAAGGCACCTACTGAGTCCGTTCCTGATACCGTGGACTTCTCTGTCCCCCAAGGGAACTGGATGCCCTCTCGCACCACTCCTGATGTTCCCTCTGCTGCCAATGTCAAGCTAGCTGCCCGTGCCACTGGCGAAAAGGTTAGCAACGGAAACATTGCCAGATTCGACAACTCCAACATCCAGGACGGTGCAGGCGATGGTGTTGACAGCTACACGCTGTACCTTGGCAGCGGAAGCACATCTGCCGGCTGGCCTGACCAGAGCCGTTGGGTTTCTTTCGAGAACATGTTCAACAACTATAAGCCTCAGATGTTCGCTGCCTGTGGTAACCAGGATGGTCGTATTCCCAATACCGATGGCCCGGAAGTGGTACGTTTTCCCAGCAAACAATTTTGCCACAACCAAAGTGCTCACCCGGTGTGAAATGAAATAGGGAGCTATCTGGGACGGTATTCAAATGACTTCGGCAGCAACTGGAGTCGATCACCGTTTTGTGCTCGCCGTTTTGATGCAGGAATCACACGGTTGTGTCCGTGTCAACACAACCTCCGGTGGTGTTAGAAACCCAGGTTTGATGCAGGGTGAGTAATCATAACCTCTTGGATAGGTTTCAATGTCTGGAGCAACAGAGCGCTAACCGTTGCAAAGATCACAATGGAGTGGGCAGCTGCAACGACAACCACACCGTGCAGAAGCCTTGCCCGTCTGCCACCATCTACCAGATGATCCGGGAGGGAACCGCTGGTACCTCATCCGGCGATGGCTTGGCCAACTGCATCAACCAGTCTGGCCACGGTGATGTCTCCGATTTCTATCGCGGTGCTCGTATCTACAACTCTGGATCCATCTCTAAGAGTGGTAACCTTCAGAGCAACATTGCTACTCACTGCTATGCTTCTGACATTGCAAAGTAAGCCTATATTCCATACTTCTTACACTGATCCAATCAATATTTCAGGTTACTAACAAAAGACGCTACAATAGCCGACTGACTGGTTGGATCAATGCGCCGTCACGCTGTACTTGTGATAGCAACCCTAGCAGCTGCGGTGTTGTTACTAACTAGTTCGACAATACCTTTGGTCAATGAGCAGCGAAACCCCAAAGGCAAACCGGGGTCTAAATGCAATAGGTTGATCAGCCGGGAATTCATTTCTAGTATATACACTTTGGGCTTAACAAAGGCCTATTTCGGGTACCCGTATATAAACACACGATGTACATATAATATTAGGGGTGGCATATTTAGATGGTTTAAGATGAAGAGAAAACGCACTTGTCCCATGAATGGGGTGCCATGAACCTAAAGACGTGTCTTTGCTCAATTTAACAAATGAGACGTGACTGCTTACTTTCAATTGCTCCTAACTCTGGGCCATTCTACTACTCGTTGGTGTTATCAACTTCGAGACCTTCATCGAGGTCTCTAAATTTAATATGTTCACAGCTTAGCAAAACGATTTACTAACCACGCTGAGCCATCTACATACCAAGTCTCAAGGTTGTTATCAGGTTTTGCTGTAACATCATGTTAACAATTGCGATTAACTCGGTTGATGTACAGAATCTACCTCTTATAAAAGATACTAAACCTTCTTCTCTTGCTTCTGAGAATACGCTCGTCCTCGCTTTACAATCGAAAGCGGAAGTATTCTCTGTTGACGTATGAGTGAGCTGTGATATGCGTAGGCATTTCCAGAAGAAGATAGGGTGGAAGTTTGACAGCGTGCCGACGCTTGTGCCAGAACCTTGCGCTACTATAAAAACTTGACATGAACATAAACCGCATCGTAGGGTATGCGCAAGAAGTCACGAAGTATGGCTTATTGCAGTTATATACTCAAACTTCTAAATAAAACTTCACTTAATTTTTGCGGGTTGGACTCTTGGTCTGTGGGGAAATTGGAGTTGTATTAGCCTAAAGGCCTATTGTTATCTTTACAGCCACTGCTGGTTTCCTAAATGCGACACAAATCCTCCGGCATCCTTCTCAATGGTAGCGTTATGCACAACCTTGAGTACGTCTGTGACTGCTTCCGACGGCTGCACAGGCCCTGTGAAGTTGGGCTGATACTTCTGAAACGCTGCTCCCATAGCCATGAGATTGTTTTGCTGCTTTTCGTTTGGATTGACCAAGTGGCCAGTATCAACTGTCCCGGGGCATACAGCCAGGAAAAGGATTCCTTCATCAATATACTGCGCTTGGAATTTTGTAATGAGTGTGTTAAGCGCTCCCTTACTGACCGCGTAAGGGTAACCGAGAGTCAGCCTCCACCTAATAGTCATAGTCGACTCAGCCAAGCCTGACGAGATGGCAATAACCTTTTTCGCCGTGCCTTTCCTGACAAGCGGAACAACAAGATTGAATAGGTGCGCGTTACCAACAACGTTTATGCGGAATAGCTCCAACATGTCTTCTTCTAGCAGCTTAGGGTCCCCCAAGCCCAGATCTTGGACATCGTCCAAGCCGGACCAGTCCGAGATCTTGCCCGCGTTAGCAATGACGTAGTCAAGTGTACCATTAGTTACTTTGGATACGATGGCGACGGCGGCTTGGAGCTCTTCAATGTTGGTTATGTCAGCCTGGACAACAGTGATGTTGGAGGCAGTAATCTCCGCAGCGATCTTCTTCTCTGTTGCCTCTTTGTCGCGGACCAGAGCAACAACGATGTTATTGGCATCGGCGGATAGTTGCCGAACGAACTCAAACTTTAAGAATAGTAGGATATTGTCAGTTGATATTTTTTCACATAGTCGTGGGTGCTTAGCAGATGCGTACTCCAATGCCTCGCGAAGCGCCAGTAACAAGATAAGAGGCCATGTCGACAGCTTTTTACGAGAGCTAGTGCAAAATCGGTGCTTCAAGTACGATCAATTCAGTGTTATTGATCGTGGTGGCCATGTATACATAGGATATGAACGGGAAAGCATCGCGTTTTATACATCGTCCAAGACATCGCGTGATCCACAGCTCTGGCACTGGTTGTTAAGGTTGTGGTAAATATCTAGCACGTTCTTCCATCGGGATCCATGGAATTTCAATCACTTGGACAATATTCTCGCGGATAGTTGCTAGGGGGCGGAATTGAAAGGTCTTTGCTTCAGATGCGTGGCTGTCTCGAACTCGGGCATCGCTTGCGACCCGCGCCGAGGACGAGGTGAAATTTCTAAGCTCGTGGAAAGTTGCCCTGGTGGATTCGGCTGGTTCCGATCTAGCTCCTTGATTGGTCTTCCACCTTGGATCGACCGGGGGCTTTCATCGGGGTTATGCTAAGCCCGGGGAAGCCCCAGAACGCCCGTCCTGTTTGGGCTGATGGGTTACAAACTTGTCGGAGTTTCACTAGACAGCTTTTGCACCCCTGTGACAGTTCCTCGCCTAGCAATCTACGGCTATCTTCTGCGCATACTTTCTCTTCCGCTTAAACATCAGCTTCGCGAAAAGTTGACTCACGTATCCCAGCCACACCCAGACTACATGGCGTCGCATGCAGCCGACCAGCAGAATAAGACTAGAAGAGGATGTTGGACTTGCAAAGGTAAAGCTTCAACCCTTCCATTGGGTGCTTTAAGATGGATACACTGACGGGAGAACCCTAATGGAATTGGTATGCAGATCGCCGGGTTGCCTGCGGCCGCCAAATCCCCAGCTGTTCAAATTGCATCAGGTCGAATCGAAAATGTCTGGGCTACGGCGTGCGGCTCTCATGGCCACGAACCAGTGATTCCAAAAGAGCCATGGTAGGCATGTCAACCTCACGCTCACACCCAGCACAAGGAGCCGCAAAGCGTCGATCCACCTTGATGCTGGTACACACATCTGCCAGAGACATCGACATGTATCACTATCTTCGAAAGCTGCGAACTGGAGCATGTACGTCTCTTTTCACACTTGTAGTCAATAACTTCGTGGAAGCCCAAAGCGGGCTGAGAGCTGACCCGATTTCGCGGCTCGCGCACTCAGATGAGAGGCAACCGGTCCACTTCGTCTTCCCTCCACCACCTCTGCCCTGGTCTCCAGGCAATCCCGATTCTAACACTCTAGAGCTAATGGACTATTGTAAGCTTGATGGTCCCCAAATCTACTCGGCTGTCGGGTCACTGCCGCTGACTTTCTTCTCTTGCAGTTGCCAATGTATCTTACTCTACGCTGTCCGTTTTGGGGGTCGATCCCGGTCGTCTACGAAATCTCCTGCTTCGTATGACTGTTTCTAGCAGCACACTCCCTACCTTCGCGCTCAAATCATCACTGCTGGCCGTGTCGTCACTGCATCGTGACGGTCTGCGGGACTTGGCTCTCCGGTATAAGATCGCTGCCATCAACGCCCTGGCGGAGTCGGCCAAATCTGGACACCCAAGTGCCGTGGAGTCTGCACAGCATGCTGCTACCTGCATGCTTTTGGCCACGTTTGAGACCCAGCACCACTCCGAGTCTTCAGGCCAATGGGTGCTTTATGTTGACGGTGCCAAGCACATCGTCCAAACCACAGGCCTTGACAAACGATCAGACCAAGCCGAGCTCAATCCTGTTCTAGATTGGATTTACTATTTGGACATTATGTCATGGTTTGTCATGCGGCATTGGCGCCACCTTTCCACATTACCACATTCCGCTGCAGATAAAATCGCCCTGAGTCGTGGGAAATCTCCCTTGGTAAGTACAACCGAGCACGACAGACCCAATTATCACATACACAGTCGCCAGCGTCAAGGTGGCCTGAGCTGATTCTGCCGTTATAGTTACTGAATCGCACTACCTCGCTTCGTACAGTTTTGGAACCTATTGCTGCCGTTTGCGATATTCTCGTTGAGCCCCATGATCCCCGAGCTCAGGTCACCGAGTACCAAAGTAAACTCCGCTCACTAGAGAGTACACTTATCAACAACCCTATGCCTAAGACCACTATAACAGAGTCAGATGAGGAAGACATTACGGCAGAGCTTTATCATCTTGCAACCCTCGTCTACCTTTTTAGTGGATCAGCAAGTTCTTGTACTCTATATCATCAGCTCGATGGCTTGATCGACCGCGGATTTTATCTCATCAGAAAGCTCAGCACATGCGAGCGATCTTTCCCGCTCTTGATACTTGGTTCCGAAGCACGCAATGATGAGGAACGAATGCTTTTACTTGAACTTATCCATAAGACAGGGGCAAAACATAACGATAGCAACCTCATGCGTATAAAAGCGGGCCTTGAAATGGTGTGGTCACAGCGAGACCTTGAAGCTGACGAAGATGAATACAGCGACCTAAGCTACCTCCACAGACTAGACACCGTCATCAGCTCTGCATGTACATTGCCATTCTTTTCATAAACTTAGGATGTAGGGCCATATCTGGAAAGGAAAGTCTTTAATATCTGTTCAGCGATGGTACCTAGATGGTAGCGGCTAGTATAAGTACAGTACGTGTGGAGAACTCAAACATGGGCAATGTTTTTGAAACGCCATCTGTGACCGGCACTCAGATAGTCTCCAGTTATAAAGGTATACCCAATGTCCCCAGTATGTCGAAACCTAACAAGAATAAGGATACATAGATAGCCTCTATAAAGATACCCTAAAAACCTCTCTTCCAGAGTAGTATAAAACACATTAACAATAGGATTTTAGTAAGTTTTACCCAACTTCCAATCTATAATTGTTACAGTTGAACGGCAAGTTGAATGAGCATTTCCATGGTTGAATTGTTCACCTGCGAGGAATCCCACACAGTATAGAGTATTGTGATGCTGCCATTAGAGTCCAGCTTGAATCCCGATATGCCATTCTGAGTAGGTGATGTAAGGGAACCGATCCACTCGTAGGCACCACCCCTCGAAGAGCCTACAACGTGTCTAACGGTAGTACCGTTCCCGTAGGGTACACTGGCCAGTGCTCGAGAAAAGTATTGCTGTATGCTGTTCCGACCTTCTATCCGAGTCTGCGTTGTACGATCTTCAAAGACGGCATCGAAAGAAAACAACGACGCGGCTGCAAAGCTGTTGCCGGTCGAAAGGGCGTCGTTAAGCTGGGAAGTAACATTCTGTATCACAGGATTCGGTGTCCTTGTTATGTTGGATTCCCCAAATGTCTTGAGGAACTCGTCGCTGGGGCTTTTCAATGCAATAAGCCCGTCATGGCGTCCATCCCAGTAATCCACCCATCTTGCAACTCTGCCGTCTTTGAAGTCCACGGCAGCGATAGTGCGAGTTTCAAATCCAAACATATCTGGCGTATCTTCGCCAAAAACTACCGCACTGTTCATATCGCCGATGATTGTAAGAGGATAAGATCTCCCGTCCGGCTTGCCCTGGCTCAAAAATTGCGAAAAGGCAGATGGAATATTTGCCTTATCCACCCCGAAGCCGATTATAGCGTCGAAGTAGACATCTCCACTGGGTGCAAAGTATGACGCCCAGCCATCTATGTTGTGAAGGCTCTTGGTAGTGAAAAATCCGTTGAGGAAATTGACGAGTGTGGCCGAGGCGTGGCTGGTGTCAGCAATGTTGGGGTACAGAGGAGACGTATCCCGAGCCTGGTGAGCCGGCAAGGCTCCCACGCAGCTGAGAAACGCCAGAATGACAGCCGTTCTGATAGCAGAAAGATTTTGCATCTTGAATTAGCCTCAGATAATTACAACGTCTCCTTAATGTATGTTGACCATAGTTATTGGAAACCGGCCGTGAAGTTGTTGGTAGAAGAGTTATATAGTACATCCAGTAACACAAATCACAACTGAGAAAGTTGGAATAGTCCGGCCGACTGCAAAGGTTGCCAGTCGCTATGCAGGCAACCTTGTAGAGGCACTTGATAAGATTACTAAGAGCCACGCACACGGTCAGCTGACCTACAGATCAAGGATACTTCATTCAAAGCTCTACAATAGCTAAAAATATTATACCTATAAGCCGCGCGCGCTGTCAGCCAATCTCAAGATTAGGGGTGCTTTATTCAAGTTCCGAACTAGCCGAAAATATTATGCTTGTAAGCCGCGCGCGCGCCCGCGCTGTTAGCTAATCGGAAGATCAAGGACAAATTTTATCCTGGCTGACACTATTTTGCTTGTAAGCCGCGCGCTGTCAACTAATTTGAAGATCAAGGCTGCTTTTTTCAAGCTTCATACTGGCCGAGAATATTCTACTTCTAAGCTGCATTTGCATTTAAGAGGATTTTGCTAGTAAATATTAATGGTTTTGTTAATGGATCAATAGAACTAAAAGTATACTATTGATAGTATCTTGTATTGTTTGTATTATTTAGTAGTTTCCTAATACAAGTAATCCCTGGACGCTATATATAACACTCGAGTATTTTTGTAATAGCAATATAGTAAAAATATATCGAGCCCATGTTGGTAATAAATCTTCTTGATTACCGCACATGTAGATATCAGCCTATGAAGCCCTATGGCTCCATTGCAAGAGCACCATTGCCGCCGTGGCAGCGACAGCACCACACGGGTATACACCGCGACACCGCTTGGAGTCTGTGTCTCCCATCCAGGTCTCAGTTTGCAGCATATTTTGACAGAGCTCTTAGCTTATCACCAAACCTCCAAAAGAAAAAGGGCGCTGGAATACCCACGCCAATGCTGATAAAGGCGAGAACGCTTGTCCCCCATCCATAACCCAGGTCGCTGTACAGGTATGGAGCGAAGAGAGGGAATCCAAAACCGGCCAAGCTGCGGAGAAACGCGCAAGCAGCCATAGCACTAGCCGTGTAGGTCGGATAGCTGTCGACGATGTACGTTTGCATGCCCTGTAAACACCCCATAGTCCCTGCCGAGCAAATGGCAACACCAATGTTGGGCATGATCCAGTGGAGGCGGGCCTGTACACTCCATCCATACCAGAACAGACCGATGGAGACCATGATGGATCCGATAAACATGGTTGGCATTCGGAACTCAGGCCGCCCCATGCCGTTGTTTCTCGCCTTGAGGTTGCGGTATATGCGATCGATGAAGAAGAAATTGAGTATAAGACCGGTGAATGAACCGATAGCGATAGAAAGGTAGTTTAACCCGCCAATACCCACACTCTCGCCATACCATTCTGTCCAAATCTCTGGGAAGGTTCCGAGCATCAGATACAGGGTCCCGAAGAGGTATGCCATATAAATCGCAATAACCGTGATAATCGGTTGGGTTATGAACATGCGAAATGGTCTTTCGAGAGCCCTGCCGATTTTCCTCACAAGTCTTTCACACTCGATGTTTCCAGTATGCAGCTTGTGGTTTCCCGTAGCTTTCGCGATACAATCTCGCTTCCTTCGTAACAAGGTACCTGGATGCGACTCGCGGAGCCATATTAATCCAATGGCCTGGATAAACACAGCTGCGACGCTAGATGACCAGAATACCCAACGCCAAGTAGTGTACTCGGCAATGAAGCCTCCAGCAATCGGTCCAACAACCGGGCCCAGGAGCGGTGCAAGAGTGTAGATTCCCATGGCTTTCCCGCGTTCTTCGGCGCTCCAGATATCACTAATAGCGCCTCCTCCCAGAGCAAGAGGGGCGCTTCCGCCAATACCAGCTAAGAAGCGAAAGACAAATAACTCGGCTGGAGTCTGTGCAAAGCCACAGCCTAGGTTCCATGCAAGATACCATATATTGCTAAGCTGTAGTAGACGCACCCGTCCATAAAGCTCAGATGCAGGTCCGAAGAACAACGGGCCGACGGAATAGGCGAGGATGAAAATAGACAGGGCCAGTTCGACCTCCAGTTTGCTGTTCATGCTGAGGTCTTCGCCGAGTTTGGATAGAGCTGGCGCTATCATGGCGGATGAAACAGGGGAGATGAATGTGAAGAAGGACACCGCTACCGTGTAGCGCCATTTGATCTTGTTCGGCCAATTCTTTGGATTTTCAGGGTCTTGCGGCCCATCCCAGGTGACGAGATTGGGATCATTGTTGTTTTCGGCAGGTAATTTCGCTGCCTCCAAGTCCAACTGTTTTTGGTTCATTTTTGTCAAATTTTTCTCTGAAACAAATAATCATAAAATTGTTTCTTCCCTCATCCATACTAGACATTCAATTGCCTTTTATATGCCTTTTATATACCATCTTATAGAATCACGCTTTAATAGAGTTGGGGGCCACTAGCCAATCGGAGCCAAGGATGTACTTCGGACCCGTGTTGCGCGCCCGTGCTGAATTTATTGAACTTCAAACTGCCTCCGTTCCTTCTTCCATTTGACCCGAGGAGGACAAGTTATTCGATCAACTTGAGCCGTAATTGACGGCCGTCAAGCGTTGCGATGCCTCCTCGACCTATAGCAATTGCTCCCACGCCAAACAAGGCCCCAATTGAGCCTCGGAATGACGATTTACAACACGGCACTACAATGCCCTACACATGTCAACAGTGTGTGCGCAGAAAGGTCAAATGTGACAAGGCACTCCCATCATGCTCGAGCTGCAGTAAAGGCGAGTTTGAATGCGTCTATCGAGCACCGGATCCACCGCGACCGCGAAAGCGAAAGCGGAACGAGGACGCGCACGAGCGGTTGAAGCGGTATCAGCGCATCTTACAAGAAAATGGCCTTCTATCCGTAGCTGATGGCAAACAGACAGGCCAGAGCACGCAGAACTCAATGTCCCCTGCGAGGACGACTGGCGAACTGGTCTCCGGTGACGGCAAATCCCGGTATATTGGCAGTGGTCTCTGGCTCAATACTGGGCTAGTCAGCATGCATGAAAGACCGGAGGATGCAGAGGAAGACCAACCTGTTCCAGCAGTGGCTACGAATCTTTTCACAACGGATCCAATTACCGGTGTGCTTCTTGGAGGCTCGCATACTCTTACCCACTATCATCCCAGCCACAGAGATGCAATGAAGCTTTGGGCGACGCATGTTGAAAATGTCGAGCCTCTTTGTAAAATCCTACACATTCCGACAACAACAAAAATGGTTGAAACAGTCTCTCAGAAACCCTCCACGGCGTCAAAAGCGGACGAGTGCTTACTTTTTGCCATTTACCACTTTGCCGTATTCTCTATGTCGGATGAGAATTGTGTGCTTGAATATGGGCAGTCACGCATTGAGCTGATGTCCAAGTACCAACATGCTGTTTGGCAAGCCCTAGTCAATGCATCATGGCTGAAGACCACAGAAATGCCCATAATCCAGGCGTGCGTGCTCTTTCTTATTTCCATTCGTACACAAATTGACCCTCACCTATTTTGGATGCTAACCGGTATTGCGGTCCGCATCGCCCAGCGTATGGGACTCCATCACGATGGAGAGGGTCTTGGATTATCCCCATTTGACGTTCAAATGCGGCGGCGAGTGTTTTGGCAGCTTCTCCCTCTCGACGGATACGCAGGTCAAATCTCAGGCACCGGAATTTCCATCTCACCCAATAGCTGGGACACCAAACCACCGCTCAACATCAACGATGCGCAGATCTACCCTGATATGACGCACCAGCCAGAAGAGCAAAAAGGCGCCTCTGAGATGATTTACTGTCTCACAAAAACAGAGTTGTCCAATTTGTATACGCGAACTGGCGTCGAAATGAAGGATACCGGTGGTACGATTCAACTGAAAGCGAGTGGGGAGCTTGAAATGCTTATTGACGAGGTTGAAAACTCCATTGAGACCAAGTATCTCCGGTACTGCGATATCATCAACCCGCTGCACGTTCTAGTACTTGGGAGCGTGAGATCTGCTACCAACGCGGCGCGACTACGCAGCCGAATCTCCCCACTAATGAATCATACCATTGGCGATCCCGAAAGGAAACAACTTTGTACTCTGGCTCGGAAGATTATTGATACCGACTGCACACTATATAGCAACCCTCATTTGGGGAAATTTCGATGGAAAATAAAGGCGTTGTTCCTCTGGGATGCGCTAACGTGTATCCTGACCAGCCTAGCAAAGGTGGGATTCTTTTCGCCTGCAGAGCTCAAGAGCAACTGGAGCAAAATGGCAGACGTCTACTTGAACCACCCCGAAATTCTTAACGCCAAGACTGCGTTTCATGTTGCAGTTGGCAAGATAACACTCAAAGCCTGGTCAACCAATCCACCAAGCGATGCCACATTCGAGCCGGATTTTGTCACAACTTTGCGCTCTCAGCGCGAGAACAGGCCCACTGGCGCTCCGGAGAAGATGGGAAATGTTACATTCGACGAAGAAGGTGGAATGGGTGTATCCTCGCTTAACGATTCGCTTTTTAGCAGCTTTGATGGAACGGACTTCAATTTGGACAATGCTGTTGGTCTTTTTCCTGCCGACTGGTTGTTTGGGAATTAGCTTATTGGCTTTTACATCTAACATGCCAATTTACTTTCTTTAGCTAAAACTAAATAAACGATTTGCTGTTTCTTTGTGGTATCTTCAGTACAAGCTTCTAATGATTTGAATGTTTCAAGAATGAGGCTGTGAGTCATTGAGGTGCAGCTTCCGTGATAGGTAGATTGCTGAGAAAAGCAACAGAGATAGAGATACCAATTTAAACTACAATCCTCCTTCTAACTTTCGCTCTGTGTGTCTTGAACATTATTCTCACCGTTGTGTTGTAATAAGCTTCTATATCGGTTTTACACGGAGCTGTGCTAAGGCCCCCCTACAACGTAACCCGTGCGCCTAGAGCACGGCTCCATTCAACCCATACAAAGCTTCGCTAAAATATAGCTGCATTGTTAACTTTTTCAGGCTGAAGGAGACAAAAGAAGAGGCTGGATTGATTGTGGGTATAGAAGAAGAAGAAAGAGAGGAGAAGAAAGGAAAGGTAGATATAAGGAAAGGAAAGGAGAAAGAATAAAACATTTGCTGAGAGCAGAAACGCTAACTACAATCATTAGATACTCCTTTCCTAGCAACAACAAATATCTCTTTTCACTAAAAATGAAAACGGAATCCTTTATTTACCAATACTAGCCCTTGAAATTTTCGAGCTACTGATGCCTCAGAAGACCATTTGTAGAAGCATTCAAAATGAAAAGGTTGCTCAAGGGTATCTCGTAGATCTCGTAGTGTGAGTCACCCGGCAACAATTTGGGGCCGTGTCTTGTGCCCCTGGCTTTAGGCTGTTGTTATTCTTAGTCATCCTCTTTTTTACCTCGTCACCAAAAGCTTTAAAATCCCCAAACCATCGGTCTGTTTATTCCCCATTATACCAGTTCATCTAAAAAGTGTATTGGAATGGTTTCAATTACATGAAACAATAATGGCAACGACTGACGTTATCACAGTTGCTGAACCTCTGACAGCAGTTGCTGTGTCTTCAGCAGAACCTTTTGCCGCAGAAATTCCTTCCAGCGAGAACCCTGTTGAGCCGCTTCATCTTATAGACCGCCCACAAACCCGCACAGCATTGCGACTGTATGCCATCCTATCGGCGCTATATGTAACTTACTCCACACGAGCTCATTGACAAAGACTATCTGACTAACAATACGTTGTAGCTCAGTCTCTTCATCGCTGCTCTCGATCAAACAATTATCGCAATAGCTATTCCCACAATATGCGCCGATCTGCATTCCTCGTCGGGGTACGCATGGATTGGCGGCGCCTACCTCGTAGCGAATGCAGCTTCAGGCCCAATCTGGGCGAAATGTAGCGATATCTGGGGTCGCAAGCCCATGCTCCTCATAGCTGTGGTTGTCTTTGCTGCTGCCAGCATACTAGCAGCCCTGAGCACCAACATGCCAATGCTGATTGCTGCAAGAGCATTGCAAGGCACTGCCGGCGGCGGTCTAATGCAGCTGGTGACCATCACAATCTCGGACCTCTTCAGTGTGCGGAAGCGATCACTGTATCTGGGATATGCGGGGTTCGTATGGGCTCTGGCTGGATCTGCTGGGCCGCTAATTGGGGGCGCTTTTACGCAGTTCAGGACCTGGCGATGGTGCTTCTGGATCAACCTCCCAATCTCCGCGACTGCCTTTATTATGCTGCTTCTGTTGGACGTCCACAACCCGCGCACCAGACTCATCGAAGGCATGAAGGTCATTGACTGGTTTGGAACTTTCTCCATCTTGGCAGTAACTCTCTTGCTTCTTGTTGGACTTGATTTCGGCGGCGCCATATTTCCCTGGAGCAGCCCTAAGGTTATCTGCTTGGTTGTATTCGGAAGCCTCATGATCGGTTTCTTCCTGTTTAGCGAGCACCGTCTGGCCAAACATCCCTTAATGCCGCTTGGCGTGTTCAAAAGCTGGTCGAATAATGCAGTTTTCCTTGTTGTGTTTTCGCATGGCATGGTGCTCATAGGCATCGAATATTACATGCCGCTCTATTTTCAAGGCGTGCGGCAAACTTCGCCTTTCGGGGCTGGTGTTCTACTATTACCACTGATAGTAACACAAGCCGTCATAGAAACAATCTCTGGCGTCTTAATTGATCGAACGGGACGCTACCGAGAGATCACTTGGGTCGGCGTAACACTCATGACTATAGGGACCGGGCTGTACATCACTTTTGGGACCGACACATCGGTTGCAAAAGTGGTCGGGTTGCAAATCTTTGGCGGTCTGGGGCCTGCGCTTCTTTTCCAAGGGCCCATCATCGCAATCCAGAACACTGTTAGTCAAGCCGATACTGCGGCAGCCACAGCGTCCTTGGGCTTCATTCGCAATCTTGCCATGGCACTATCCATTGTGGTGGGTGGTGTGGTATTCCAAAACAGTATGGACAGCCGACAATCATCGCTTGCCGCCGCTGGGCTAAGCCAATCTCTTCTTGAAGCTCTGTCTGGCAGCATGGCAGCCGCAAATGTGGGCATTACGCGAACGATCCAAGATGCTGTGCAGCGCCAAGTCGTCCTCGACGCTTTCTCTTTCAGTGTGAGGAATTTATTCATATTGTATGCATGCTTAGCAGCTGTTGGCATGATATCCAGTGCCTTTATAAAGCATCGGACTCTGAAGACGGAGCATACAGAGACAAAGACAGGTATAAGTTAATAGCCAGCGGTGGTATACAGCAAAGTTTACAACTTTTATGGAGCATATACTCTATTATTCCAGTAATGTAAGGTAACTTAGATAGCACACTAAGCCAGTACTCAATTGACAAGTTGGTAATCCTGACTGACTGCACCCAAGCCGTCTTTAGTATAGAGAGCAAGGAAATGGGTCTGGTCGAGGGTATAGAGCCCGGGCCAGTGCGAACCGGCGGCACCTGTGACAGTAGTTGGGCCCCATGCTTGACCTCCGTTTGTACTTGTAACAACTTTCATCTGGGCTCCATCAATGCCGTTACCACCAACTCCGGCCACGTCCTCATTTGTCATAAAGCTTGTGACAAGGGTGCCACCGACATTAACCACTTGAGGAGCTCCGGCATTTTTCCCGTTCTTTGCTGTATACAAGCGTGCCCGCTGACCCCAGGAGTTGCCGTCGTCATGGGACAGAACATAGTCGATGGAAAAGGGGCCGGATTCCGTATTCTCAAAAACAGCACTAAGTTGGAGTAACAATGTTAGTTCAAGGTCGGGCTGGTATTCCCATACAGCACAGATAATCTGGTGGTAAAAATCTTACATCAAGTTGCCTGAATTGTCGAGATTGGCAACACCAATCATTCCATCGCGCGACGTGACATTATCTCCAGATACCTTAATCCAGTTTGACCAAGTCAATCCTCCATCAGTCGAACGCTTCATATATCCATCCTGGTCTGCCCCATTGTTCTCGGCGGAATAGTAACATTGCAGCGATCCGTCCGCGGCGACACGTAGAAAAGGTTCCCAAAGGCCATTGGGAGTAGAAGTGGCTGCTTGCTGCTCCACGGTTGATGCATAGAGAAAGGTCTTGCCGCCGTCATCGGAATACGACAGAGTTATTCGGTAGTACGTGTAAGTGTTTCCGGTGCGATCATGGTTGCGGTAGGCGTATACGATACGTCCACTAGGGAGCTGCAAAGGCATAGCGTTATCAACATCATGAGCAGTTGAATTAGCACGGTAGACTTCGCCAAGAAAGCTCCATGAAGAACCACCATTAGTAGACTCAGCAAGTCGAAGAATACTCTGGCCGTCTTCATGCGCAGTATAACCAGCTATCAGACCTCCAGTGTTCAGAGGACTCCCCCGAATGTATATGCCATCTGTATCAATAACAACAGGTGAGCCAGCCTGAGCCACGTTTCCGGGCGATCTTTGCTCAATACTGACAGGGTTACCGAAAACCCCGACAGGAATGAGCAGAGCAGAAAATAGTTTATGGAGAAACATGACTGCCGAGTGTTAGTATATGGATAGCGGGATAGTAGTGGTACAACTGTAGGAAAAGGAGAAACGCAGCTGTTATTTATAAATCATAAAGATACATATATAAAGCAATGCAGAGAATCAATTCATGGAATGCCTCCATGATGTAAACCTGCAGCCTGTTTCAACCAAACCACAGCTTCCTTTCCTAGTATAGCCTAGCGACTATCCCCACTAAAGGATGCTCACTTACGCTCCTTTCAATACCCCGGGTGTACTTTATAGGAAATTCCGAGAGCTTCTCAACTGGCTATTTAATAAGAAGTAGTATACCATTCTCCTAAAACATTGCGGTTGTTATTGTTTCTGCAATCAACCGGCGTCACGATTCTCGGACCGAATTTTTCACCTTGGCGTGCTAGTCCAGGTTCAGACGAAAGAGGACGGATGTTATACCCTGAATCCTCTTCGCGAACTCTTGCCTCTAGCAGCTGGATACCTTCTACTTCAAGACCGTCACTATCCAGAATATGTTCCAGCTTAGTAAGTGGCGGCATAAAAGAGCTAGCAGAGTGCAAAGCTATGCCGAGAACCTCTATGTTAGGTTTCCCAACCATGGCTATTATGCTGTCATAGGTAGTCAATTTGTATGTAATCTCCTAAACTTGTGATGCTGTTGGCAATAAGAGGGGTGTTGCAAAAGACCGCATGATTGACTTCTATACGCTGGACTTCCCTCGGCTCCTTGATTTTCAGTGTTTGCTCTCTTGCGTATTGAGTGCAGAGTAGACGTAGGCATAATATGAGATGCTCTATGACAGAGAGTACAGGTTTTCGTATGGAAACGCGACCCACTTTGTGGATGAGCGTATATGCAGCCCCCCTTGGCAAAAAGCGTATATGCGCGCGCTGCTTGGCGTCGAGGCTTCGTTGACGCGGCCCAATCAGGCGCAGACAAGCTGTTTCAAACTGACTTGGCGTTGTTCTAACTGTATTCTCGGAGAATTCTCTGTTCATGGACGAGGGGAGTAGATAGAAATACAAAACCAAGATGTGAAATGTCTACTTCGATTTTATTAGATGGTGTTTTCGCCAATGCTTGTGATCCTATCCTTGTCACGACCATCGGCAGTTCTCAAGATCGCAGGTGGACCTTCGGAGTTTTTGTAGCAGCTGGAAGCGGGGACTATCCTACGAGAATGACAAACCGCGGTCGGCATCTTGGACATAGCCCTACGGCGGACCCACGGGTGCTCCTGGCGCAAGAATCAACCATGCAGCCAGAGTGTCGTTTTACGGCCAGGCGTATGCTCAGCTGGAACAGCATTTATCTGCATGCCCTTCCAGGTTAGTGGATGGCACATTCTCCCAAGTCTTGCCTAACTCGGCATCGTCGCGGACAACTTCATCCGGGGCCAAAGCTTACTACTTTTTTATACTTGCGACTACAATATTATAATTAGCTATAACGCGTGCTCATTGGCTTTTTTCTACGCTGAAGTCGCTGTTTGGGTACATATTAACAACAGCTGGAATCAGTACAGCTATCAATTTCGCACAGTGAATATAACAACCGTCAATCAACGCTAGGGCCGGTCCAAATAACCTCTTATTGGAGAATCCTAGCAATATTAATGCGTTGAGCGTAAGTCTCGACAACTCAATTCTAATCATACTTTTAGTTGTAATTTGCTGAAACCCCACTTTCTCGAGGGTATATAATGAGGTTGGTGGCGACAGAATAGATACAGCGACAAGTACACACTCAATTAAGGGTTAAGAAAGTCGTGAAATGGAAAATACATCATCTTCTAGATACACACATAAACATAAAGAAGGAAAGAAGGAAAGAAAGAAAGAAAAAGAGAACTACTAAAGGTGTATCTGCAGTTTCCATAATGCAAGCAGTCTTATAGTGCAAAAGCACCTCTCTGTTATCGCCCACCTGATAGATTCAACCTGAGGACTTGTTAGCGGATTTGCTATGACTGTTTATATTCATTAGAATTCTAAATGCTGCTCTTTATCGTGTAATGCAAGACATGACTACCAAAATTGTCTAACTCTTTCAGACTGACGCCCCGAAAAAGTCGATTCTATATGACATGCTTGCGTTTTTGGTCACGAACGAGCTCATCATACAATCTAGGCTAATATGAGTCATGCGTTCGATATGTAGAAGAGCCTGAAATCCTGGGAATTGGGGTTCAAACCTGTTTGGGAAAGAGGACTGTGTGCCAGTATTCTTTGAGCGATATGTTCACGCAGTATGAGACAGTGTTTATAATACCTGAGTTGAGTGCGAAAGCATATTCTCGTTGTTTAAGAACATCAAATGTTTTTACTCCTTTATAAATTTGACGAACGGATTTATTGTTCATCAAAAGTGTTATGGGTTTATTGTCCCTTGAGTTGCATGGCGATATGAGTCAGAAGATCTGCCAATGGAATTAAATCCCATTTGGTAGCAGCATAATACACTTAGCAATGTCCCAAGATATAATTAAAGGCGTATGGGGCACTTCTTTCCACGAGGCTCGAAATATTAGAAGAGTTATCACGCGCTTCTAGCGCCATCTTGACGGCAGCAGTATAATTACTAGATATTCCATTACGAAGAGGCGGTAGTCCATAGATGAGTTTACGCCAACCTCAATCATTTCGCAAACAATATCGACGTGGCTTTTTGAGGTAGCTCGTCGCCTATTCGCCTATTGTTGACATATATGTTTCACACTTCAATGTGAACAACGTGAAGTTAGCTCAATTTATTATATACTGCATTGCTATGAACTACTAGGGCTGATGGGGTTTAAATAATACAAGAAAAGCCACAGCAAAGTCTTTCCAAGGGTATCAATCCTTGCTGTCTGATCGTCTTGCGCCTGTGAAATAGTTAGTAAAAATGGTGAGTAACAAGTTGTCCCGCTAAGTAAAGTTTACAATAGTGGCCAGCGAGCAACGCAGATTGCGTCCTTGGTAATAGCTATATCATTCACTTGCTGGGGTGTCTTGAAAGGACTGCTTGCTATCAATTGATTGGAGCCACTGCGATAAAGGAGAGCTGTAGTCTGGGGGTTCGTTTAGTCAATCCTGTAACAGGGCCCGAGGTCGATGTTGGTATCTGCCTTTTCGCCCAAAGAATGGAATGAATATAGGAGCACCAAGTCTTCGTCGATTTAGCGGATGTATTGAATCAGTTTTATAGTAAGAACAGATTCTCCAGATCCTGGGATGCTTTTGACCTTGAGCAGGTTGTGGCCACCGGAACTCTACATCCATATTTGGCAGATGCAATTTGCTTACTGTATAAGGCATAATTGACCAAGGTCGATTTCTTAGAGCGGAGTAGGCGGCCGAGTACAACCTTGGCTTCGATGTTCTTTATACTAATTATGTTAATAACGATGTATTGAAGACTGCCATTAACACTGCAAACCGAGATGATTTCCACCTGATGACGGCTTCTTCAAAGGCCTAAACGCATCTTGACCGAAGCGGTATCATGATTTAGTTGTGTCTAAAGGAGGCGGAGCTCAGCAGGGTTGCAGAAACGATGGGATAACCAGTGGTGTTTATGATCGGCTCGGATTCGGTACCCTTCTCTACTGGCTGAAAGTTTGGAGTCTGTGCTAAGCCCGTGCTTCCCGTAGCAATGCTTCTCCTGAGTTCTTTGCGATATCTGGCAATGTACCTGATTTTGCTCAGCATATTGGAAAAAACCTCCACGAGAGGAAATAGCCTATCCTTGATGCTGTGTTATACAACACCCAATAACAAAATTATCCTGCTACTTTAGCATGTCTATAGTCAGCGGGCCAAATTGCAGTATTATCTTCTCACAAAGATTTACACTCGAGAGCAACCAACGTCTAATATGCGTTATCTATTCCATGCTGCTACCCGTTCCGTGCCTAGGGTGACCATCAGGACTACTTTTGCAAAGTTGTCGACACTATTCGGTCCACCTTCTGTAAGCAGCTTATCTAACTCTGTGATTTTCGTCAGTCCCGCACCAGGTTCTGAGTAAATCTTGTCCCACGCCGATGCTGACTGAGCCTCCCAAACACCCTGTCTTGTCGTAAACATCATCCCTCCTTGACACGAGTTGGTGAACCCTTGCTGCATATATAAGTAGAGGCCCTGAACTCCGGATGCAATGATCCAAGTACGCCTGATGCTCTCTGAGAGTATCCAAGAGTACCACAGGGCGTTTTGAGAGTCAGGCATGTCCATGTCAGACTCTGTGTTCACACCAGCAGAGACCAAGACAGAGCCCGAACATGACGTGCGATAGGCATCCTCAACCAATTCATTCATCCATCTCTTTAGTAGCGCTATTCGCTTTTCTGCCAAATAACGCAATCGGATGTTCCCGTCGAAAAGACCGACCACCTGGTATATCAAAAGACTCTGAACCTTGGCAAGTTTTTCTAGTAGATCAATGGCCGGCCTGCTGTCGTCAAAGGGGGGGTGTGGTTGTGGCATATCGATTTGGGTTACTAGATCCCAACACTTTTCTTCCAACAAGTGCATAACAATGCTGTTATTGCTCCCAGTCTTGTTGAGGTAGCACGTCAACGCCGAGTAGGCGTCTTGCGCACATTTTGGAAATCTATTCTGATACAATCGCGCGTGTACGAATGGATTGCTCCCCTTTCTTACCCATTCCGAGAGCCACTGGTTCAGAACGGAAATGAAAGGTTGCAGATATCCCAGGTTGAAGGGACCGACGTCGGGCTGCCTAGGAAGATGGGAAACCCAGGTTTCGTAAGCGGTAAACGAACTACTCGTATGGGTCTCATCTACCAAATGAAGCGTCCAATCGGCAAAGTCTAGGGCAGGAGTTATTCCAAGAACACCGCCAGGTGTTGCGGGGCGGACGTATTGCTGCTGTAAAGAGGTACCCGTGGAACTGCCTGGCACACCGTCGTCGGTTTCTGCCGCGGCATCCCAGCTAATCATAACATAAGGGCCGGGCTTGGCGGCTGGATAAATGCACTCGAGATCAAGTCGTCCGCATCTCAAGCAACTAGGCACCTGTTTTGTGCATTTCCGCTTGGCCTTTGCGCAGGCGTGGCAGGCGTTGCTCCGCACCTCCGTCATTGGTGTTTGCGCTACCGGGGCACGAAAAGGTTTCTTGAAGCACGACGTAGGCCTTGCCCAACAATATGTTTGTTCTAGCGCACTTGAGTCAAGGAGAGAGCACTATCAGAGGTAGAGAGGCAAGTTCAACATGGAAATGGTTTGTACAGTAATCCCGCAGTCTATTTGCGGAGATGTTTAGTCGATTAATCGACTGCGGCGAACAATCTAGACTTGTATCTGCGGGAGCTAATCAACTTGGGTTAGTTCCCGCATAGCAATCCCGATGACCCCAACATTAAACAGAGCCTCTACGATGCAACGCCGACGTAGTGAACATGTATAATGGGCTTTGGTGTAAATATAATGGATGGTCGCTGGGCTGATCGTTGACGTTGTTCAAGTATATTAATGCCAATATTCCTCAATCGGTTGCTGAACAACGTCAAACATCAATCTGCACTTCACACTTGTCCCTTGTTCCCAGTCCTTCACTACATTACTTTCAAGATGGAGAATATTCAAGAAATGTTTGCACAGCTTCACGAAACTAATGTCACCAAGACAACCCATCGCCAGCTGTATCCCGCCATTTCTCCAAAGAGGCCTGAGCTCAGCCAGGCCGGAAAAGTTATCCTCATTCCCGGAGGCGGGACAGGCGTTGGGTATGGCATCGCGCGTAGCTTTGTACAAGCTTCTGCAGATACTGTCATCCTTCTCGGTCGCCGTGTCAACATCCTGGAGGAAGCTGCTGCTAAACTAGAGGAGGAGGCTAAGAAGTCCAATACCAACACCAAGATCATCAAACAGGCCTGCGATATGACCAATCCAGATGAAACGAGGGCATTTTGGGACTCTCTCACTGCCAAGGGTATAACTGTCGACGTCCTTGTCGCAAATGTTGCCAAGTTTTCGGAGCCCAAGCCAATTTTGGAACTCGGCTCAGACGAGGTCTGGTCTCAGTTCGAAGTCAACGTCAAATCCCATTTGTATTTTACGGAGCAATTTTATTCGCAATCCAATGGGAAGAAAAAGGTGGGGAAAGGGCTTTTCATTCCTCAGTTATCCAACACGGGAATAAGAAATCTTGTACATAACGCTGATGGGTTGTACATAACGCTGATGGGTTGCCTCTAGTATCTCATCAATGTGTCTTCGCAGGTTATTCACATGACCGCCCATGCTGGGGTCGCCCAACGCCCGGCGTATACGCTGTCAAAGATGGCCGCAACGCTTCTTTTCCAAGTTATCGCTCAGAATACCCCTATTACAGAATTACAAGTTATTAGCTTCCACCCAGGACTCATTTTCAACGATGCTTGGAAATCAATGGGATTGACGCCAGATTTATTCGATAGTGGTCAGTCTCTCCTTTCAATTTCTCAATATTCCTCTCAAGTTATATAGCTCATGATTGCTTTCGTTTTACACAGATGAAGTTTGCGGTGGATTCGCGGTTTGGGCAGCTACCGAGCAGGCGAAGTTCCTGCACGGCAGGTTCGTATGGTCTTCGTGGGATGTGGATGAATTGGCAATGGGTGAGATTCGCAAGCGAATTGATGAAGACCCTTATTTTCTGAAGAGCTCCATCGTTGGCCTAAATGGCGCCCTTTTAACGTAAAGCTTGATGCCTATCACGGGACTTCGCAGAATGTGTGTTATTTCGCTCTTCAGTATCTCCCGCATGACATAGATAATCAGCTACAGCACAAGTATGCTTTTTTTTACTAGACTTACAGCTTAAAACCTCACCACGTACCCGTCTGTCTGTGACGTAAATGACTGCACTGATTAAGCCTCTAAGGAATCTCGTAGTTGGTTTACAGAGGCTACTCCTCTTGTCATGTAATACTACAAACTCAATTCTCTTGACTTTTCCTTCTTGTACTACATTCTTACACTCCGTCTTCTTTCCTCTGCTAGACAATCATACATCTCATGCCTTTGTTGGATTATGTGATCAATCACAAACACAGCCTCTCACATGCGCCACCCAGCATTCAAATGAGATACAGGGTTACGAAGCCTCAACACGAGTTTCATCATGGAGTATCCCCGTGTTTGCGTCTGGAATCATGGCCTGGTTGCTCACCAAAGAGAGGAGCTAAGCGAGCCAAGCGAGCCATACTTCCCGTTCATCTATGCCGCAACTGGAGAGGGAGAAAATAAACTTCAAGGAGATCAAGAGGATGAGAATTTTCGACAGCTGGAAGTTCTAGTCCTCTACCCCTATATACTTCTACGCTGATATGGGCAATGTCTCCATCTCATCGCTCGCCCAACCATCCTTGCTCGTCTGGGCTGCAGTGGTCGCGAGCTTAGGGTATACGTAATGCCATCTAGATGATTGGTATCGTCAGCACCCTTTCTATTTCCTCTTTCTGGGAAAACTCTCCCCCATGACCATTGGTGCTTATTGTCGCCATCATCGCTCTCATAGCTAGTGTATCCTGTATATCCAGGCCTAACCCTGGCAGTTCGCCACTTCGCATTCGTTTTCGGCTCATTCATGCAGTGTCTATCCTTTTCGGGTGGTTTAACAACAGCCTACGTAGTCATCTATAGCAGCCCATTACGTGCGCTATTCAGGGGGGTATAGGCAGCTATGCCAAGTTTGCTGCGAGCAATGCATTCATGACGGAGAAGGCGCCAAAATACCCTATGTGTTTCCACCGCCGTTAGATTCGCGGCTCTTGCGACCCTGAGTGGTATTCGGGCAGTAGATGTATTGCTTAACACAATCGACAAATCAAGGGCGAATTGAGAGAAAAAAGGTTTGGCACCAAAATGTTTTGATTACGATGTACCGTAGCCTGTCCTATATTGAAGAACCACTCTCTGGACGAAATATTCTACTATCTTATACATAGTACTTAGGTAGTTTTTTCTTTTTTTTTTTTTTGCTATCTACCTATAGACTACTTGCTACTTAGATGCTGTTTTGACTGTGGCAGTTATACGATGGAATATGCACGTGAGTATTTTTAGCTTGAAATCCCTGCTTTATTTTACCCTTATTGAAAAACCTCACTAATGATAAAAATCACATTCCAATGAGGCTACAAATCATTGGTTCTAGTGTATGGAGAAGGTATCAATGCTAAAAGACCATTTATCCAACGGGCAGGAGATAAGAATATTGAATTCTGACAGATTGGGTAGCATTATAGATAATCAAGTATTTAAGCAGCCAACTACCTAGTAATTAGAAATTACTTGCAGGCGCTAAAATTAGAGATAACAATCGAGGTCGAAACCAAGGCAACAGTATAGTTCAGCCTGTATATGTTGATCTGTGTAAAAAGCTTTGAGTGTTATTCTAGCTTGTCATTCAAAATCTGTTGCGGATGATTTACTCGAGAATAATAAGTAGAACGAATCCTGCCTCCTTTGCTAAAAGCCTTGGCTGCATTGTTTGTACGATCGGTGAGGCTTGGGGAATCGGTGGCGGAGACCTAGAGCAAGAGAGGTTAGTCACAATCAAAAAAACGTGTCATCCTCACCCTGGCAAAATGCACAGCCTTGACCTGATATAGAATAGCTTTCGACAAACGGAAGATGGAACTCGGCATTTCAAGCACGGAAGATAGAATGACTTATTGCCGCGGAAGCTAAAGCGACAAGCACAGCTTCCTGCCCCCCCCCCTCGTGGAATTAATAAAGGAGCAACTGGCTCTTTTCATTTCTTTTTTTTCCGGGCAGAAATAATAAATGAAAGACAAAAGCTAGAGCGCTGCTCTATTCCATCATGGTATTCTGTTTTTTGTTGCACTTTATTTGGAAACTCACATGCTTGGACCCAAGAGTAGAAGAACTATAGCAACAGCGTTGTATGCGGGGATTCTGGGGCCTGTTCCAAACTAACAATTGCGATCCTCCTGGCATGCAGCTTGTTGGAGAAGGATTTAATTTGCGTCGGAGTGCTCCATACACGACAGCAGCTAAGATCCTAAGGGCACACATTCGGTTAGCAGATCATGCAAAGCAATAAAGATAATGTACCTTGCTTTACAGCGACGTGGTAAGCCAATCATGCATTTTGCGACTGCCGGTCTTTGGTTCGCCCTGCTGACAGTGTCCCAACCCCGAGGCTTTGTTGAGAAGCAATCATGATACTCTGCAGCAGGGATCTCCCTGGTCCTGATCCTGAGCTATTCTTCCAACTGTAGGCTTTGTATACGGTAATTGCAAGGGTTATTCGGCCCTCTTTGAGACAGAGGATTTAACCAAGTGGTTTATAAGAGGAAACAATACTGCTATTCTAGTGGTCGCGGGATAAAAAGCAGCGATGTAAGAAGATGGATAATAAGAAGCTATACCTGTTTATTTGCATTGAAAATAAACCCTATAGACTGAGACTCGAAAGGACAAAATATATCCTTTATCTTTTACATGAGTTTCTTCGATCTCGGAACTAAACAGTGGCTTTATTGCCGAAAGAGTAGTGTCGGAGCTAGCTGTCAAAGGAATGCGGCACTTGACAGGGGGCTAATACTAGTTGCATTCTACTGAAGCGAACCTTCCTTTATCGACCTATTCGATAAGTGCTGCCTTGACTAAATTACGCCACGTTTTTTGAGAATCATTGCCCTGACTAAAAAAGGGGAAGTCGGCTAGGCCGGAAGTTCAACCTGGTTGTGTATTGAGGGATTTTCTTGTACAGCTGGCTTTGTATAACAAGATATAACTTGGTAAATTTGGGTACCTGGTGAAAGACTAGTTCTTGTTATAGCGCCTATAGCTTTTTTCCAAGAATTATTTAATATTACTAAAATAAAAATACTATAACTAATAATATAGTATATACTATTACTTTATTTATTTTTTATAATATTATTATTTTATTATAATGTTTATAAAAATAATAAATAA
Source organism: Trichoderma atroviride (assembly GCF_020647795.1). Classification (NCBI taxonomy): domain Eukaryota; kingdom Fungi; phylum Ascomycota; class Sordariomycetes; order Hypocreales; family Hypocreaceae; genus Trichoderma; species Trichoderma atroviride. Next base: position 7,025,862 of record NC_089401.1, on the reverse strand, counting down.
TATATTTAAGTTACTATATATTCTAAAAGTACTTAAAACAAATACAGTATAAATAAAAACAAAACTTAATATAAATTATTATAATTAATATATTAACTTATCTTTTTAATAAATATTAAATATATTTTAAAATTACGTAATTCTTTTATTTTCTAGAACTTGTTTGCAAAGTCATATGACTTTCAAGGTATATCCTCTTAGCTCTAGTAACTACAAGTACTACAACATTTTGTGAGATATTCATTTCACAAGCTCTTTTGGTAACACCGGCTTGGCACAACCTGTTTGGTAACAACACGCAAGGTCTGAATTACCCAGACAATCATTTATTTCGCAAATGTCTTATAACAATTCATTGCATCATTCTACCAAATAACGCAAAGCATCATACCAATATACCGTTGTAGCAATTACTGCAACAGAGCCAGCTGCCTATAAGGGACCAACCTGCTTCAAAGGATCAGGCTGTAACAACATGGTTGCTTATAATATTCCGATCTTCAATATTTCATTGTCATTTAGCGCTTATATTCTACTGCATATATCAGCTGGCAGTTTATTAATTGTAACTTAGTGCTTATATTTTCCGCGCATACACGAGCTTATGACCTACCAAAGTCATTGTATAATAGTATAAAGACGGCATTCTTAGTTGTAGCTTTTGCTGAGGACTCAACAGCTGTGTCATTTGTTTACATAGAGCCCATCCATCTCTCCACATCCCTTGTTTGTCATTCAGTTGTTTTTATCAGTGTGCCGTCTTCTGAACTACTGTTGCTTTTGATCCGTAATTCTGCGGTCAAGATGGGTGGCGATTTCAATACCAGAGCTCCTTGGAAACGGTCTGCATGTGATCGCTGTCGATTTCAAAAGCTGCGATGCTACCGAGATGAAGGACGATCTTCGGGTGCATGCAATCGGTGTATGAAATCCGGAATCAAGTGTGTCACAGGCATGACTCGTCCAACAGGCCGTCCACCAGCACGGCAGCCAGCCATAATCGATCCCAACGAACTTTTAACGCCACCAAAGACGGGTGATGCGTCTCCTGCAGACAGCAACATCAATAGAGCAGATATTGGCATCGTCAACCTAGAATTCGACTTTTCTCTTGACAGTGTTTTGGACAGAATTGGCATTCAACAAACGGACCTCACCTTGAGCAACGACCTAGATGACATTTGCTCATTTTCTCCTCCCCTAACAAACCTGCCGAGTACTCCACCTGCCTCTGAGATACAACAACACACTCAAGCAGACCTCGATTCATCAACCCAGCCTGCTGGTCCCCTTTACCATTTTAACAATTGCCTCCTAATGCCGAAGAGTGGCCCCACGGATCTTGGAGTGTCGGGGTACAACATCGACCGTGTTGAAATTCTACTGTCCAAACTGCACTTGGAGCTCTGCAATCAACTCTTCTACGTTCAAACGGCATCATGGGATGTTCAAGACGCCCTGAGGTTTACCATGTCTCCAGAAAGCAGCGGCAGCCATGATGGAGAAATCGGCACGGAGCACCCCTTAGTTTCGGTTGCCAAGGCGTCCAGGGAGCTTGAACGGCTCCTGGCCAGCCTTTATCCGTCGTCAGGGGCAGCCGAATACACTCCACTGACAATGTCCTACCACGCTGGGCCACCGCCTCTGTGTACGACCCAGCTCCTCGTGGCATTATCCTGCTACCTCCAGATTGTCTCCATAAACGACTGCATCTTCACTGCAGTGATTGAATACTTGGCTAGCGGCGGGCCCATGACCCCTTTGATGCCTTTATTGTCATCCCATAACCAAACATCGCCACCCACGTTGTACCTGGGCGGCTTACCGATTCTACCTAATTGGAAACTCTGTGGAACCCTGCTGGTGCATCAAATAGAGTACCAGCTGGAGCGGATTGAGACACTGTTTGGCCTACCGGAGCACTACCGCGTTTCGACAAAGCCCGGAGATGACTGCAAGGATGTGGTCGCTGGGCTATTTGCAGGACAGCAAAGCCAATCTCTTCTCAATGCTGTGTTTCGCCCCGGGGAAGATCACACGCGATGCGTCCGTTCGCTAAAATCGAAGATGCGACAGATGAAAGACTTGTAGATGTATTTCATTTGCAAGCTACCCTCGGCAGGGTATCTGAAAGAAGAAGGAGACTCGTGAGGGAAATGTCAAGGACTATGAAATTTCATGGAGTTTCCTAAGATAACGTGGAATTCTGTTTGGGCCATTTTACAGGCTACAATCTTTCCGTCTTGATGACATATTGAATCTGCATTTTGTATACTTTTTCCTATCTCTAGAACCTCTATACTAGCGCCATATAACATATCGCAGGAGAATTAATAAATCTATACGAACAACTAAACAGTCTCTACAACCACTCCTGGCTTGCCTCCTATCGTGGCATCTTGCCCACGACGCATCAACTCCAACATCCTTGCCGCTTCAGAGGCATATTTACATTTGGAGCGTATCTTTGGACCGTACTTATAGAACAGGAACGGGATTGGCACGCATCCAAGCGCCAAGAACGCAGGAATGGAGCTCGCCCACTGATCTCCGAGGTTCGCATACATTTGTGTGGTAAAAAGTGGAAATGCAGTGCCGAAGAAGGATCGAAGCATCGATCCAGCCGCCAGCACAGAGGCAGTATAAATGGTATCTATACAGAGGTGAGCATGTGTACTATTCTTAGAGGAATCACGAAACGAGGATCAAAACTTACAACAGTCAATCAGGTAGCTGATCTGCGAGATGAAGTTTAGGACAAGTCCACATGAGAAAAGCAAGGCGCCGATAACGGGTGCGATCCAGTGCACTGAAGGATACGTCGTCCAAGCAAATAAAAACAGGCCAATCGGAAGAATGACAGAGCCTACCATGGACGTGCTCAGTCTGGCTTCTGGCTCAATCGTGGCCCCCCTTTGCCTCCATTTCCTCGCACAGACGAACGTAGCGTTTGTTGTCCACACCCGACAGCGCCGTGGCAAGACAGACGCCAATAGTGACGCCAACAAACGGAAGTCCAGCTAGTCCTTCGCTCCAGCCACGAGTGCCTTGGAAAACGGTGGGAATTGCGGCAAAGAACATGTATAGCGTGCCATATACGATCGACATGTGCAGAGACATCAGCAGAATGATGGGTTCGAGAAACAGAAGAACCCAGGGGCGTGAGAGAGCGACTGAGAGCTCCTGTGTGAGTGTCTTGGGCGGCTCGCCTGCGTCGAGTCGTGAGACATAAACGTTTCCCGTCGATTGAGAGAGAGCCTTTGCTCGAGATCGTAAGAGATACGGCGCATATGTTTCGGGGGTGGCTATTGTAGTGGCAATCCAGACTACACCGGCCATGATAGCGACTAAACCGAGAACCCAGCGCCAGCCCTTGTTCTCGTCTAGGAAACCACCAACGATGGGACCTAAATATATACAAATCAAGAATCAGCATGTATCCCGTATACGGCAAACAGACAGCATGGAAGAAGAGAAGGGATATCGACCACCTACCAAGTGCCGGCCCTAGAAAAGGGGCCGTGACAAACGCTCCCATCGCCGCTCCGCGCTGTTCTTTCGTCAACATGTCGGTAATGACGCCTCCGCCATTCGTCATCGACGATGAACCGAATGCACACCCAAAGAAGCGAAAAAGCAACAAGGCCTGAATGTTAGGTGACACCGGAGCCGCCACGCTGAACGCTGTGAATGCCATAAATGAAATTATATAGATAGGTCTCCGCCCGTACAACTCGGACAGAGGCCCCCATATCAGCGGTCCCAAGGCAAATCCTAATACGTAGAGCGCCAAACCCAGTGTGGCCACCTCCTCGGACACGTCAAAATGCCTCTTGAGATCAAAGATGCTGCTGGCATATATAGAGCTAGCAAAGGTTACCACCAACGCGGACATAGCCTGGAGGACGGTTATAGTCCATTTTCGAGCCATGGACATATTCAAGGGATCCTGGGAGTCGTTCTGCAGAAAGTCGATGACGTAAGGCTCGGCAGCTGTACCCTTGCCGGAGTATTGATGATTGCAGACATCCTCGCCGAGGCGCGTGCTGAAGAAATGAGACAGGATGCCGGATTTGCTTTGAGGGGAGTCTTCAACCCGCTGCGTGTCGTCGGAAGAGGAAACAGAAGGCTCAGGGGGGAGCGGCCATGATAAGAACGAAAAGATGGACAAGAATACCGGTATTGAAGTCCAAGATTCAGATGGAGATGGACTCATCAAGTTCTATATGTTGCTATTACGATTCATATATATATCACATTGCGAATATTGGAAAGCTTGATATCGGAAATTCAGTGACACAAAGGCCCGCGGCAATCGTCCACGGAATTATGAACTCTACACTTGGCTTCGGAAGTTTGGATTCGGAGTTTTTGTGACATAAATCCGCGGCAACTACTACCTATTTGCGGAACTTGGAAGTAAGCGTGCCACGTTTTCGAACAGCCCCGCAAAGTGGGACGATGCTCCCGAAATACATGGAATACTACCCTGCATTACAAGCCTAGTAAATTCCATAATTTCTGACATTAAGCTCATAAATATCTCGTAAGATGCCATTAGTGGGAAGCAACCGTCCATTGCAATGCGTGATTTTCACAATAAAGAAATGTCTGACAACGACTTTCTAGTCTTGGTGCGACGCACAATCTAGTACCTACCTATATAAGACAGTTAAAACCAAACGCGAGATACCCACATAACCAGACCCTTAGAACAGCAAAACATGGTATTAGAACCGAGAGGGAAATAAACTTGTTTCAAGCCACCTATGAACCACCTTTATCTAGGAGTTGAATTACCATTCTTAACTGGGCGCTGAGGATAATATCCGCAACCGATGTTAGTCCTTACACCGTGCGTGCGGCGCGATGACGAGGAAGAACGGTCAATGTACGAGGTATTTAAAGACATCTTGCTCTCTACCTTCGGTCAAAATATCATGCAAGATTTTGCTTATTGGTGATGTCCATCGGACTGTGTATTATACGTCAAATAGGCAAGAGGCATTGGAAGCCATGTCCAGTGTCTCATATATCACCCATGTTACATATTCGGAAGACAAGAACCTGTCTTTTTGTCTCGGAATTGGATTGAGGAACTAAGATCGATGTCTCGAATCAATATATATATTCAATATTTGGTCAGATACTGGCAGGGATGTTCGACAAACATTAGTAGAGGCAACTCAATGGAGTTTGCGGTCAACTGCAATGTGAACGGATACTGTAGCTGTTATCTTGATGATGAATTTTTTATCATAGAAAGAATTGGTATAGCGTCTATCTAACAGAACCCTAGCCTACATAAGAGAGGCAGCTGTCTCAACGATCAATTCAGCAAAATGCACTAGTTCGTCCGGGAACCGGGGAAAGTGGTGGCCGCCGCGATGTGTCATCTTCTTGGCTGTTGCGGGATCAAAGAGCTCGGAAACCGAGTCATCGACAAAGAAATAATCGTCTTTGACACCTCGCACATGGACGGAGGGTACGGTCAGCTTGTCTGGCACGTCTTGGGGCCGATACTTAAGCAAGAGGTCGACTGGAAAGGGACCCTCGTCTTGCACTCTTTTGCTTTTGAGCACTTGGTAGTCATACACGGCGCGTTCATCCTGTTTCCAGTCGATGTCTTCCTTGCCAGACGAGGCGTCAAATTCCCCAGGGTGGTAAGTTGCCTGTAATTGATCTTTTCCAGTCTTCTCCCATGTTATCGATCCGGAATCCAGACGATACGGGAGAAAGGTCGAGTTGTATATGATCATTTTGAAAGGCCAATCATGAGTACCAGGATTCGCTCTCTGGTGTTCTAGCAGCAGCAGGGTGGCCATGGCAGCACCCTGGGAAAAGCCCCATAGGCCATCAAAAGGCCCTTCGGCGTCGATGAATGCGACAAGACGGTCTAAGGCATTCTGAATATCCTCAGAAAATGGGTAATTCCACCAGCAGGAGTTTGGTAAAGGGACTTGGTCTAAATTGGCTACGGATGGTGAGGTCAGCTCGTGCCTAAAGAAGGAGTAGATTGGGAGTTTAGAGACGAAGTACGTAATACCAGTTTGGATGGCTCCATCCCTGCCTCAAAATACTCGTATTCCCAGTTGCTTGGAAGATGCTCCGTGATTTCTTCCATCATTTCTTTGAGGACATCGGCACTTTGGGCGTAGCCGTGGAGGCAAAGGAACCGCATCTTGGCTAGATTGGATTAGATACTATGAATGGATATTGTACTTCTGATGTTTGCGTAAAGTAATGAAGGGTATAAGAGAGTTTGAGATCAAGATGGTACTAAAGTTGTAGGTTTTCATCAGGAGACATGGCTTCCTGATAAGAATTACAAAATTATTAGTTGTTTTTGGATTGAACTAGTATATGTTCGAGGGTGGGCTAAAGTAAATCCCGCTAGTAATAATAGAATTTTCTTCTTTAGTCTTGTTGAAACAATCATGCATTTTCCTTACAGTACATTGTACTTCACTTTGTTTATTTACAAGTTAATTTAGTCTAGTCTTACAGCCCTGCCCCTCATTGTTGTCCGGTGTCAGCTCCGGAAACCCTCCGATGCTGGATGGACATGGATGTGTCTGCATTCCACAATCCTTTGACCTTTATCACATTCCCTGCAACCCCATACACACTTTTGGATCTAGCTCCGAACCTCTGGAAACCTACTGTTAATTTCGGAAGCCAGGCCGAGAAGCACGTGGACTTCCATGTCCGATGCCGTCTGACTACCCGGCTAAATGGAGTAATAAGCCCTGCCAATGCGAAAACAGCGATAGTAGTATTGTCATCTAGAAATAGCAGAGACATTGTCGTGTGTTATTCCAGAGTTGTACGGACCGACACCGCATTGACACCACCGTGAACTCACACCATGATCAACACACAACAACGCGATCACCATGTTTCGAATTCGTGGCGGAAAAGAAAAGTCCAAGACATGGTTTGTAGTCAGAATTTGACTCCTCTAGCAGGTCAGCAGTAGTTGGCTAACAAAGAGCAGTTTCGGAAGTGAGACAAAATGGCCAGTTGCCGGTATCTGAAAATAAGTTTGCACACTGGATTCCAGGGCAGAAAGTCTACGTCCAGCGCTCTTTTACACTCGAATCTGGCGTGGAGATGCATAATGTCCCCGTGGCATACATGACATGGGGTACTCTCTCTCCACGCGCGGACAATGTCATTGTCGTCTGCCATGCCCTCTCGGGGAGTGCAGACGTTGGTGACTGGTGGAAGCCTCTTCTTGGAGCTGGGCAGGCATTTGATACGGACCAGTTCTTTGTCATTTGCATGAATAGCCTAGGAAGCCCCTACGGAACGGCCAGCCCCGTGACAGCTAAGAATGGTGACCCTGCTGAGGGATGGTATGGTGCCGACTTTCCTTCAACCACCATTCGTGATGATGTGCGGTATGTATAGATTTGAGATGCGCTGCAAAGGAAAAACACTAACAGTCACTCGTTTTCTAGTCTGCATCGGTCGCTGCTGAACGAGCTCGGGGTGCGCCGAGTAGCCGCCGTGGTAGGGGGGCTCGATGGGTGGCATGCATGCGCTGGAATGGGCATATGAGGGCAAAGACTATGTCCGCTGCGTTGTAGCCATTGCTACCTGCGCCCATCAAGGGGCCTGGGCGATTGGCTGGGGCGAAACCCAACGCCATGCCATCTACTACGATCCCAAGTTCCACGGCGGCCGTTACAGCCTGGACGACCCCCCGGTTGGCGGTTTGGAGGCAGCTCGCATGGCCGCCTTGCTGACTTATCGAAGCCGAGATGCTATAGAGCATCGATTTAGCCGTCAAGGTTACAACGACAAAGAAAAGGGCGCCGCAGCCAAGCATATGCAGAAAACCCAACCACCGAAGATAGCAACCCCCAGCTCCAATCCCACCTTTGTTGTCCAGTCCTATCTCCGGTACCAGGCCAAAAAGTTTACCCATCGTTTTGACAGCAATTGCTATCTGGCTCTGACACATAAACTTGACAGCCATGATGTGGCACGAGGTCGGGCAGATACGATAGCGGACGCGCTCGCCCTGATTGAGCAGCCCACGCTGGTCCTCGGGATCAAGAGCGATGGCCTGTATACTTTCGCCGACCAGGAGGAGCTAGCCCGGTCAATCCCCAATGCTGCGCTGCGGGAAATCGTGAGTGAGGACGGTCACGATGCCTTTCTCATCGAGTCCCGCCAGATAAACGATACCCTGAAACGGTTTTGGAACGATCATCTTCAAGATATGACATGAGAGCTGGATGGCTGTTGAGCTGGACTAAAAGAGCCACTGCCGATTTCGAATACATAGATTTCTAGTTTCAGTCTATATAGTATGTTGTTATAAAAATTGTCATGCATTACCACTTTTTCCCCATCGAGTGAAAGAAATAAGTTAGTGCTGTTTTTATAATTTTCTTGCTCTACTTGAGTAAACATCTTCCAGCATGGTCAAGTTCGTTCACTATAAAAGGCGTAAGGCTCTAGGACCTGTTTGGCAGAACAAGGTACCACTCACTCAGTATAAGCTAGGAGTTAGAGACTGACGTCGTATTTTTTGATGTGCACTACACATAGGTCCCCGCTGGTTTATCTGTATGACATCCCTATACTGCTCTCTCGATGCCGTCAAGAAGCCAAGACCTTCTCAAGAGTGAAAATTTACTACATTTGTCTCACTGATATTTCAAGACTTTAACTGCGACGATAAGACTGTGAATCAATAGCGTTAACATGGCTCAAGTAGTCATTTGAATAAAAGGTACATGAAAAAGAATGAGATATTGATATTTGATCTGTATTATACCAATTAAGCTATACCTTCTAACAAGCCTACTCGACATATATAATTACTCACCACTGATTTTCAGCGCCGTCTTGCCAAAGCTGCCACCTGTAAACATGGACAGGAATGCCTTCTCTGCCTGGTCGATTCCCTCAAATGTAGTGTATCTCGACTTGATCTTGCCCTCTGCTATCAATCTCGGCATCGTCATCGAGAAACTGATGACATGTTGGAAAATGTCCTTGTCATGGAACATGAATCCTTGGATCTTGATGCGGCGACGGAAGATCTCGGATGTGTTTGTGATACCGTACCGCTCCTCGGGAGGCTTGTTGTATTGAGAGGCCTGTGAAAGATGATTAGCCAAGTTCCATACACGCGGGATGTCTAGTGTATCGTCTTTTCGGACAACACCGTACGTACCGTGCCACAGCTGATGATTCGGCCAAAGAACTTCATGTTCTCAATGGCTGCTTGCAAGTGGTCTCCTCCTACCATTTCATATACCACATCTAATCCGTCCGGCGCCAGTCGCTTCAGTGCCGCATCGACAGGCTCTTTCCGGTAGTTAAACCCGAAGTCGGCACCCAGCTCGTCAACAACCCACTTCAGCTTCTCGTCTGAGCTCACACTCGCAATCACCTTCATTCCCTCCATCTTGGCGAGTTGCACCACCACTTCGCCCACCGAGCTGGACGCTGCACTGACCCAGATGATCTCTCCAGGACGGGGCTTGACGTGACCGTAAAATGAGAGCCATGCGGTCATTCCCGCCAAACCCAGTGTGCCAACGAAGTGCTTGAGGTCCAGGTTGTAGTGGTTGGTCACCTTTCGCACGACGTTCGCGGCATACACCTTGAAGTTGAGGTAATCGAGGTCCAAGATGGCATACTCGGAGATGGGCAGCATGCCAGCGATCAAGCAGCCTTCTTCCCAGTCGGGGTTGTCTGTGCGGATGACCTTGCCGATGGAAAAGTTGGTAATCGGCTCTCCCTTCTCGTAAGGTGGAACATAGGTCACTTTGCCGACTCCGCGCATGCGGTCTCGCTGATGGGGATCCATTCCAGCAACGAGAAGCTTGACGACCACACCACCGGGAGGCGCTACCAGCTGTAGAGGCCGGTTCTCAATGGTGGTGGTCACGCCCGGCTCCAGCAGTGCGGTAGGCGGGCTTTGGTACACCCATGTCGCATTTTGAACGGTTTCTGCCATGACAGCTAGATGTGGACCGGAGCCTGTGTGCGAAATAAATCGAAACAGTTTTAGAGGGACCGAATGAAGAAAGAGAGTAATGATGGGAAGAGAAAACCGCTTCAATTAATTTGCGTTACATCTTCAAGTCTTGCGATAGGATCAACTAAATAGATAGTGAATGCTAAGGACACCACTATAATGAAGGATATACGGAGCACCCTGGCCCCCCCGTAAGCCTAACTGCAAGACAGATCCGCTGGCCCAGCAATCGGAGGCTTTCGGGCGTTTATCCGAGTCGGAGGGTTCCGAGTTTAGCGATCTCATCAACATCATTGATGGTGGTAGAGCAACGCGAATTTGTCTTTCAGGATTTTTACTAACTAAAGCATGAGAAAGCTCTAGGTGCATTGCTTGTGTCCAAAAGTACGAGCGAGAGTGACCCCCGGGAATCGACAAAGTAAGCACAGAAGTGCTGCCTAACCACCTTCACAAATACCAATGGTGCGAAGTAGTTAGCTCGTCATAGGTACCTGCTGTGATAATCGTGATTGAGTTAAAAATTTCGTTGTGAGGCATGATACTAATGTCTTTCACATGAAGCGACCGCAACACTGAGGAGTATACAGAGTTGAGTCAGAGATGCTTTGTGAAATCGCGTGTATCTCTGGAACTCCAGGTGCACACTGAAACCCCACAGGCTACTGTAACTTCACTATATAAGCTTAAAGTAGCAGCACGTGGCGGGCTGGCTTGCGATCTGAACTGGATCTGGATCTTGATGGTCCACTTAATGCGTCCATATACTGACATTTATTCCCATAGATTTCTCTGGCAGCGGCGATTCTTTCGTCAATGTTGCAAAGTGCCATTTTTCATTTGAGTGCAATCATCTCTCTGTGTAGTCTTATGTAGTGATCTAAAGTAGTTGCATAGTCTTGCAATTTCATAAAACCTCTTTACTGTCCATAAACCTCTTGGAATGCCTGCGCAAAATCGGCAATAATGTCATCAATATGCTCGATTCCCACCGATATGCGGATCAAGTCTTCCGTTACACCTGAGAGCTTCTTCTCCTCCGCCGCCAGCTGCTCGTGCGTCGTCGACCAGGGGTGGATAGCCAAGCTCTTGGCATCGCCCACGTTCGCCACGTTAGACACCAATTTCAGGTTATCTACTATCCTGCTTCCCTGCTCGGCGGTCCCTTTGACGCCGACGCTCAGCATTCCACCAAAGCCACGCTTCAGATACTTCTTGGCCGTGTCATGGCTAGGGTGTTTGTCCGAACCGGGCCACAGGATCCAGCTAACGTACTCTGGGTGGGCTTCGAAGTACGCTGCCAGCTTGGCCGCGTTCTGGGCATGACGCTCAGCTCTCAGTGCCAGCGTCTCAAGGCCAATGATCAGCTGGTGAGCGGCGTAGGGGCTCAGGCAGGAGCCGACATCGCGGAGCAGCTCTATGCGGGCACGCATGATAAACGTGGCTGGACCGAAGCTGGCAGCGTAGCTGAGACCGTGGTACGCTGGCGACGGCTCGACCATTTCTGGAAACTTGGCACCATGCTTGGCCCAATCAAACCGTCCCGAATCAACGATTACGCCAGCAATTGTGGTTCCGTGGCCGCCAATCCACTTGGTAGCTGAGTGAACGACAATATCTGCGCCATGGTCGATGGGTCGAACAAAATAGCCACCAGCACCTAGCGTGTTATCAACCTATGTCATCATGCATTGTCAGTATGAGTTTTTTTCACTTGCTTTTTCCAAATTCAATGCCCATCGTGAGCACAGGTGGGTAACTTACAATGAGAGGAATGCCGTGGTCGTGTGCAACCTTGGCAATTGCCTCAAAGTCAGGGACAAAGAGATCTGGGTTGCTAATGCTCTCGATGTAAATGGCTTTCGTATTCTCGTCAATAGCCGCAGCGAAATCAGCTGGTTTCACGCTTTGAATAAACTTGGTTGTGATGTTGAAGCGGGGAAGGAGGCAGGCAAGTTGGGTGTATGTGCCGCCGTATAAATGTGAGCTAGCAACGATGTTGTCACCAGGTCGGGTCAGACTGATCAAGGTCAAATACTGTGCGGCCTGGCCTGAAGCGGTGGCCAGGGCAGCAAAGCCACCTTCGAGAGCAGCAATACGCTTCTCAAAAACATCCACGGTAGGCTATTATCTTCTGTTAGCAAGAGTCCATGGTACCTATGATGAAGGAAAAGAGGTGGTTCACTTACATTGGTCAAGCGACTGTAGATGTTTCCCAGCTCCCTGAGACCAAATAGTCTCGCGGCTTGGGCAGAGTCATTGAAAGTGTAACTCTGCAATATTCATCATTAGCTTCCGGAGTATTCGAACAAAAATTGTTATGGTTGACGAACAGAAGTAGCATAGATAGGCACCGCGGTGGATCTGGTGACGGGATCAGGTTCGTATCCAGCATGAAGCTGGAGAGTTTCAAAGTTGTTCCAGGGAGATGGTTCCATGATGAATCACTATTAGCCTATTACTTAGAGTTGACAATATTTACAAAAGTCAGAAAATCAGGATGAACAAAGTCAAATATAGTGACAGAATTATTGTATGCTCGGTTTTGGTATTTTTTTACACTCCCGACTACTTACTATTCGGAGCCTTGATGATTACCCCGAATCGTAAGAAACCTTCCGATAACAAGCCGCCTAGCCTTAGTAGTGCATCCTGCCCGCAATGGAGGTGGGTATTCAATAGTAAAGTCCATACAATACATGTACCTAGTAGCTCCACTTTTAGCGGCAACCAGCTGTAAGTCTTCGTCTTACATTGCAGCATAGTAATCCAATTCTTGATCAGTGAGAGTATTTTGAGTGAATAGGAATAGCGTCCCATCTAGCAGCCTCTTACTTGACAAGTTCTATGCGACATGCGCATCCACCGTAAAGTTGGACGACATGAGGCCGGACGATACGCAATAAATACAAGCACGAGATGCAAGCATCTACTATGGGAAGCTTTCATTAATAGTGCACAAGGTGCATATATTTTACTACCTTTTTGTATCATCTATTGTCAAAAAATTTCAGACATTCTTAGTATAACGGTAAAGCACGGTCAGACAGTTACAGCAAGTAGGAGCTTTCAGTTGCAATGCATTCTACATGCTTGACAACTCGGAGCTTTGACTTAGCCCCGAATGACAGGAAACCTTCCGATAATAAACGATTGTTAGCGCATCCTACTTTCACAGTAACCATAACACAGATTGAGATCCTCGAAACCGTACATCAGAGAGCTCTTTCAACCTCGAGCGCTGTTTAAATTCCTGTCTCTAGCTTCTTTTTATTCTTTTTGGCTTCAAAACCTGTGGTCTTATTCTGGTTCAAAACTAGCTTAATGAACTACGAGCAGCACCCTCAACTTTCGAAGTGTATATGATACTACTTTGGCTGTCGCCTGGTCTTATAATCTACTCTTTTCACAATGGGTTCAGCGCCTCCATCACCCGCCTATGGCAAACGATTGATTCCGGTCGAGATTGACAAAATTGCGCGAGACGAACCGAATCGGGTACTCTTCTATACTCCCCGCAATAACCAGCCTTCACAGGGATACGACGTTGTGACCACTAGCACATTTGCCAATGCCATCAATAGAGTGTGTTGGTGGCTTCAGTCCGAAGTGGGAACAGAGCCCAAGACAATTGGCTACGTTGGACAGAGTATGTCTTGGACATGATTGCAACAAACCTTTCTTGCTTACAGAATCCATATTAATACTGTTTGTGTCTTCCTTAGATGACATTAGATACCTGCTTCTGGTCGTGGCGGCCACAAAACTTGGCAATAAGGTATGATGACCGTCCTACCAATGCCACTCTTCCGGCAACTGACGCTCGACAAGGTCCTCTTATCCTCGCCGCGGAATAGTCCCGAAGTCCATCTTTCTCTCATCAAGCAGTCTGACTGCAAGTTCTGGATTACCACGCCGGGTGTTGGCAAGTTTGACTTCATCAATCTGCCGTCAATCCGAGTGCCTGAAGTGAATGAGCTTCTGGATCCCAAACCCGTCAAGCCGTATCGCTATGAAAAGGAATGGCAGGAAGGACGCAACGACACCTTGTGCCTGCTTCACACCACCGGCTCGACCGGCTTACCGCGACTGATACCAATCACGCTGGCGGCTGCATCCTCTGGTGATGCACTTGGCGGAATGAAGCGCATCCAGGGAAAATTGCCCACTTTGGCAGAGTGGTCGGGCACTAAAATGCTGAACGCACTGCCTTTATTCCACGTAAGTACCTCCACTCGCTCGTTTGCACACTTGGCAATGGAAGAAGCCGGCGGCTGACTAGGAGATTCTACTTGTTTTTAGGCTGCTGGTCTCAGTTTCAGCTTGTTCTGTGTCATTTTCTTCAGATTCAGCGTCGTCTTTCCGCCTCCAGGGCCTGTCATGCAAAATGTGGTCGAAGAGACGCTCGACAACATTGATCTTGACTCAGCGTTTATGTCGCCCCTTGTTCTCATAGACATTGCCAACACGCCTCGCATCTTGGACAAACTCGCGAAACTCAAGTTTGTCACGTCCTCGGGTGGCCCTGTTCCGCCGCCCGTGGGCAATATCATCAATCCCCGCGTTCCTATCATGCAGACCATGGGCATGACCGAGGGTCTGGTAGTGCCGTCTGTGACTACGCATCCCGATGAGTGGGCGTATTACCATTTCCATCCGGATTGCGGCTACGAGATGCGACCTTATTCGGATACGCTGTTTGAGTTGGTGTTTGTCAGGCGAAAGGAGTTGGCAGCCACTCAGACTATCTTTCTAACGTTCCCCGAGCTGGACCTGTACGAAACAAAAGACTTGTACTCGCGCCATCCGACAATCCCTGAACTGTACAAGTACGAGACACGCAAAGATGATCTCGTCGTGTTTGCAACCGGAGAAAAGTTCAATCCCGCCGCGGCCGAGTTCCAGTTGGCTCACCACCCCTGGCTGTCTGCCGTCTACATTGCCGGCCAAGGTCGCTTTCAAACGGCCGCGCTGCTCAATCCGACACAGGATCGATTGGAAGCGTCCGACAATGAGATTTTGGAAGAGGTCTGGCCAACCATTGAGACTATCAACAAGACTCTGCCCGCTTTTGCCCAGCTTCACCGCAACTTTGTCCGAATTGTTCGCACACCCTTTCCACGCACACCCAAGGGCACGGTAGCACGCTATGGAATTGATCGGATCTATAACAAGGAGCTTGACGACATCTACAAAAACTCGGAAGACTCAGAGCCTTCAATCTCTTTGCCAGTGGCTTCTCTACAGATCGATGGGAGTAGCGAGGAAACTGTCCGTAATGGTATCCGGGAAGCCATTCAGATTGTGTCGCCGGACTTGGAGCTCGAACTGGTGAAAGATGATGACAACCTTCTCGTACATGGCTTTGACTCGCTCCAAGTTACCCGACTTTCCAGACTACTCAGTTCTTCTTCCATCTCTCCTTCTATCCAAATTAACCCTGGTATTATTTATGCTAACCCTTCCATGAGCCAGCTGGCACATGTACTGTGGACGCAGCTGCAGGGTTCCGGGCAAGGAAAGCAAGAAACAGACACAGCAGACCTCCTCCGCACCAAGGCCGTGACCCAGACAATTGCCAAGCACTTGTCGTCTTTCGCGCTGTCCCGAGAGCCAAAAGAATACATCGTCCTCACGGGCACGACGGGGGCCATTGGCTCCTATCTTCTTGATGCTCTATGCAAGAACAATCGTGTTGCCAAAGTCTGGTGCTTGAACCGTAGCAGCCCCGAGGATGCGGCTCGCCGACAGACCGAAATAGCCAAGTCAAAGGGACTGTCTTCGAACTGGAAGGGCAAAGTTCAGTTTGCTCAGGTGAATCTGGCATCCGAGGCTCTTGGGTTGAGCAAGGCAGACTTGAACGAGATTCGAGACCAAGCAACAACTATAATTCGTGAGTGATACGCTTTCTCCCTTCCGATATATTCTTATGAAATTCGCTAAATAATAATATTGTAGATAATGCATGGGAAGTTAACTTCAATCTCCCTCTGTCCTCTTTTGAGACACAGCTCATCGGGCTCCAGAGCCTGGTCCGTATCTGTACAGAGACCCAGAACAAGATTCGATTCTTCTTCGTTTCCTCCATCAGTGGCGCCATGAATTGGCCCTCTCACCTCTTGGGTCCTATTCCTGAGGCTAAGCTCACAAATCTAGACGCCTCCATCAACGGGTACGGCGCCTCCAAGCTTGTAGCTGAGCATTTGCTCAGCAAAGCTGCCCAATCGGGCGTACTGCGTCTCTCGGTCCTGCGTGTAGGTCAAGTTGGAGGGCCCGTCGCGACTCACGGAGAAGGTAGCATATGGACGCGAAGGGATTGGGTGCCAGCGGTAAGTTGACTCTGCTTTCTCTCCCTCTATTTCCTCCTCTTATCCAAAACATAAGAAAAAATGTGTACTGATCCATCAAATAGATCATCGACGCATCAGCTTATCTCGGCAAGTTGCCCGCGAACCTGGGCGGCGCTACAGCCCTCGACTGGATTCCTATCGATTTGTTGGCCGAAGTCATGGGCCAGCTCATTGATTCAGATGCAAACTCAACGGGCGTTAGCCAAGAAGTGGAAACTTATTACAACATCGTCAACCCCCGAATTGCTAGCTGGAACTCACTGCTGCCAACTGTACAGGCTCGTCTGGAGACCGCCCTGTCGCCAAAGAAGGTGCAGGTCGTTTCCTTTTCTGAATGGCTAGAAGACTTGGAGAAGGCCGAGGACGCGATCGTCCAGGAGGCGGAGAAGAAGAACGGGGCCACTGGTTCGCAGGTTGCGGCAAGCCGAGCGCAAACAGGGCTCAAATTGTTGTCCTTTTTCCAGGCAATGGCAGAATCTTCTGACGATGATGCTGTTGCGGCAGCTTTATCTACCCCAAACTGGGCTGTTGGCAATGGCTTGGCACGAAGCTCTGTCTTTTCCCAGTTGACACCTGTATCTCCCGCCTGGTTCGAGACTTGGCTTGATCAATGGGGCTACTAAGCAAACGAATTCTATACTTTTGTTGTATTATTCTGGTCTTATTTAGATACTACTGAGGAGTTCTGAATACCAACTTTAGCACACGTTTTTCATCTCTAGTAATCTTTCTGTGCAGAGCATCTTAGAAGCAAGATTGACCCAGCAACGTGGCTGACACGTATTTATGCAATTGAAACGCATAAGCACGTAGAGGTACTAGTGCGCCCATGTAATACAGTTTCTTTATTCTACATTGTCTGTTGAAAGCTTTCTCTCTCCTTGCATCTTTCTTTCTTAGCAGCGAAGCAGTCCAAGCTTCTCTCCTCTCAGTTGGTCATTCTTTGGCTGGTGATTGAGGCTCGCTAGTATGCTGCTAGCTTTTACTTAGATATCGTTGTGCGTAATTTGACACATCTGCTTAACCCCATGTGCATCCTCTTGAGGACCACATGTGGTTCTGGCGTCGTGATATGCCGTCTGAGCCGTATTCTGGGTCTCTGCTTTCGTCTGCCCTGCTAACTCGATCCTTCTTCCTGTTGATGCTTATTCGTAGCTTCCGTGCTTTCCCTACCCCTGGTTATTGGGTTGCTTGACGGATTGCGGTTAGCGTCAAGATGTCTGACAGGATTGTGGGATCGATGGCTGGAATTGTCACGCATCCCAACAAGGTGCAACTGGCACCCTGCAGCTCGGCGTGGCACAGATCAACCCACGTGGCTGTAGCGTGATCGACAAGGTCCCCGTCCCTGCGTCAGCTCCACGCGTCATTCGGAGGGTTGTATAATTCCTGGCTGAGCATACAGCCATTCGGAGACTAACCCTGTAAGATGGCACACTGGAGCTGGAACCAGCCGCGATTTCCAAAGACCGCTGAACGGCTCCACATGATCCGGATGCTCATACCACGCAGGCATACCAACAGCCTGATCTTCGCCAACCCCTTGTAGTGGTTAGTTGTTCGGCCACAAGGGTAAATAGCATATCAAGTTGTAAGCGTTTTTCCATGAATGCTACTGGTGAATGAATTCGTTTAATTCTGTTTCCAAGTGTGTATTAAATTTATAATAATATTAATCTTTACTAATTAAACCTTTTGCATATGACTTAGGGTTTGCTTATTTACAGTTACATTTTGTACTGAATACTGTTTTTTGAAGTAAGCCAGTTGTTCCCGTCAGCTTATAGGGTAGGCTATAGTTGAACTTACGCGCAAGCTTAACAGATCTTGACTAGCTGATAAAGAAGGTCAGAATAGCAACAAGAAAAAGCCGTCCCCAAATATCCCAATACATATACCCTTGTAGACTCAAAATACTACAATTAACAGGGGCTAGCGTCGATCAGGTTATATGTAGATTGGTAACACACCACCCACCTACCGAATGTATCCGATACAAAGTATCCGATACACAACCGAATAGAGCTTATCGTGCAAAGGATCACTGTAATGGGAGATATCTGCGCATGTTTGAGAGACAGTTCCGTTCGAGCACACGCGGGAAATGGACTGATGACGGAGTAGAATTTTCCGATTGGAGTAGCTTCCAGGAAGTTGTGCTGGGAGGAAGCATTGCCGTACGGGATGTATGTTGAAGTCCTCATATTAGTCTCAGCTTATGTTGCATCAATGCCCTAATATAAAAGAAGCCCAGGTGAATGAAACAACCTCTTAATCTTCCAATCGCCAGCCTTGAAACAATATCCGCATTCCGCACACCACAAGTTTAGCTTTCACAAAGAATAGCCATATCAACGGCAAAATGTCCTCCAATAACCAGCACCAGCAGATTGCCTGTATCAGAGACCTCAAGAAGGCAGGATCTGAAAAACTGTCACAGTCTTATCAAGGTGAGCTTAATTTTTCTCATTAGGATGCGTCTGCGGAGTAAAATTAATACTGGAGAAACACAGACTACTACAATGGCGGCTCAATGGACGAACTGACGTGAGTAATAATATTTTCTTTGGCCTGTTCTCAATAGAAGGCAACTCCATCATGAATTGTTAATGCTGAACATAATTGACTGTAGGCTTGATTGGAATGAAACCGCGTTCAACAAATACCTTCTACGGCCGCGAGTCCTGCGCAATGTCGAGAACATCGATATGACCACCACGCTGTGGGGCAAAAAGGCCGCACTACCTTTCGGCTTCGCTCCAAGTGCTATGCATCGGCTCATCCATGCGGATGGTGAGATTGGCACATCCAAGGCTGCCGCTGCCCGCAACGTGCCCATGGTCCTGTCTCTCCTGTCCAATGACTCTCTGGAAGATGTAGCGGCCCAGAGAACCGACGGCTCTACCCCGTATGGTATTCACATTAGCCCGCTGAATAAGCGCGAGGTCTTGAGCAACCTTCTTGTCCGAGCCAAAGGTAGGCCCCACGCTCTAATAGAACGCTACTGCAGTGCTGACAACTCGGGGTCTAGCTGCCGGGTACAACGCCGTCATCTTGACCGTGGACGCCCCCATGTATGGCCGACGTCTGGCGGATGAGCGTAACAACTGGAGCATTATTCCACCAGGCGCGACCTTCCCCAACGTCGTCGCACAGCATGTGAAGCCAAGTGAAATCTCCGTCAGTAAGTATCATGTAATTCGTGCACTAGTTCGAAGCAGCTTTCTCATGAACCAATTTTAGGCGCCTCGGAAACCTGGGAAGAATACATTCCTTGGATTCGAAGCCAGACCGATCTCGAGCTCTGGGTGAAAGGAGGTCAGTTCCACCCTGCAAGACCACGTCGACCCTAATCATGCATACTATCCCACATACTGACTAAATCATGTTCCGGCTGCAGTCACCTCCAAAGAAGATGTTGAGAATGCCATCAAGCATGGCGTAGATGGGATCATCATCTCCAACCACGGCGGTAGGCAGCTGGACACCACGCCTGCCACCATCGACATCCTTCGAGAGGTTGCACCGATCGCCAAGGGCAGAATCCCTCTGGCCTTGGATGGTGGCGTTTACCGTGGCTCGGATATCTTCAAGGCTATCGCTCTCGGAGCGTCCTTTGTTTTCGGTGGAAGAATTGCCATTTGGGGCTTAGCGGTAAGATCCATCATTACTTCCCTTTTTTATGAAGAAACGATGTGACTCGTTTCTCATTTAATGTCTCGATCTAACTTTTTCTCGATTAGTACAACGGCTCTGAGGGTGTCGGCCTAGGCCTGGATATCATCATCAAAGAGTTCAAAATCTGCATGGGCCTGACTGGATGCACCAAGGTCTCAGACATCGGTCCCCATCATCTGTCTATTTTGCAAAGCAATGGGCTCCTTGGAAGTGTGTATTAGATAAACTTGATGTACGAGTACAAGACTTGCCTCTCAGATAGAAGGAGATCACTTCGAATAGAGCTACCCAGCCATGCACATTTCTCATATGAACACAGACTTTACCGCCCACATTGATCACTGGTGAGAAAATAAAGAACAAGCGAAATTATTGGTGAAACAGCCCAAACTGTATTATTGCTACAGCTAGATAATGGTCTGCGCTTCTATTCCACTCGCTCTTGTGAACCCATGTCAACGTCAAATAGAGTATTCCAACTACCCAGCCTCCAATCGTCCAAGAAATCAAGACCTAGGAAATCGCCATAGAGCGATAGATTGCTCTCGCCCTGTTCAAATTGAGATGGGAATATGTTAACTTGCGTGTTCGGCGAAGTATAAGCATCTGCCATGTTGTTGTCTTGTGACTGCGGCTGCGCAGGTATTTGGCCGAGAATGTTGGGCTGAACCGGGTACAGATTTTTTCTTGGCAAGAATTTCCTCGAACACCGGCAGCGCTCTTTTCAAGGCGGGTATTTCTCTTCCCTGGGTGAGAACAAGCATTGTCTGGCTGATGGATAACCGAGCCATGGAGCGGACGAGTTCTGTTTCGGCTGGATCGAGGGCCGACTCGATGTGTAGAGCGAGCAGCGCAGTTATCGTGGTTATACTGGCAACGCTCTTGTTAGTCTCTTGAGGGCATTATATGAAGCATGTCCGAGAAGTGAGAAAATGAGAAGAAACGGACGGCACCTACAAAGGCATGGGAAAGTCTTGAAGAGTTCCATTCGCCAAAACTCTCATGGAAATCATGTCCAACTCCAAAATACCGGACCGAAGCCGTTCTTTGGCCCACTCGCTCCAGTCCGCGTGCTGAGACTGCTGCAAACGGTGTCGTATCAGACGACACAAGATGCATTCAAATCTGTAGCTCATGGCTTGTATATCCAGATAGTACACGTCGTTTCCTATATTCCCACCCACGTGCATCTTCGTAGCGAGAGACTTGCGCCATGTATCTAGTGGGTTCATCATGTTCCGAGGATCTTGTTGTGGCTTGTTTATCACAGTGGACAGACACTGCCCGACTAGATGGAATTAGTCATGCTTGCGGTATCAGTGCAGATTGAAAATGAAGAGAAAGAAAGCTAGAAGAAGAGAGGATCGAGGAAAACCAACACGCACATATTCGAGATAGTTCGCAGAGAGCAACAGGCAAGGCTTTTTGCTGAGGGGTGACGGCCGATAACAAGCTGGACGATGCTCCCGAGACATCTTCAGTTTCCCAGTCGTCTTCCGTCCTCGGCTTAATCGCGGACGTGTTTTCGAGTAGTCGTGAGCGTCTAGTATTGACAAAGACATTGAAAATGTCTAAAAACTACGTATCCATAGTAAGCATAGAGTAATAATAAGAGAATACAGCAACGAAAAAGAAATACGCACGTAGAGAGTCCACCAGATCCTCCTGTACAGCTTTATAATCTTACGGGGTTTGTCTTCTCGAATACACCTATCAGAGAGTTAGTAGGCAGTTGGTATATGCGATCAATATCACAGGAGTAATAGTCTTGGAGTAGTAAACGCACGTTTCGCGTAGATCAAGCTTGGTGGCAAGACGAATTGCATTATGGAACCAGTAACTGAAGTCCCGATCGGTGGGGTGATCGAGAATCACCATGCACAAGATGACGGATCCCTGAAGCATCAACAACGGATCATCTTCAGCAGCCAAGTCGTGGAGAAGCTTGGCCTTGGAGAAGAATGACTCTTGCGCAGCCGAACGGCTTTCAAAGCCGCAGGCGGATAGCACGTCTAGCGGCACATGGAGACTGGCTGGCGTCAAAATGACGTGGAGCAAGAATAAAGAGCAGTCGCCAGATTGATAACTCCGAATGAAATCAGCCCTGTTGATCACAGGGGCAAAAGTGCAGACGTGATCAAAGTATGTCTTGACGAGGGCATCTCTGTTGTTATTCCCTGTGAGTAATTGAAGACGAAGACTTAAAGAGGGTAGAGGATGGAGGGGTCTAGATAGTCTTACAAGTGCTGCTGAGAAGGTAGGTCAAAGACACCCTTTTTGGCAAGATATTCATTGTCAATGTCGTCTAGTTGAGGTAGCTTGGTCCATAGGCAGTTCCGAGGGGTGAAGCTCTCTTCTGGCCTTGAACGATAGGGGGGTATTGGAAGTAGTGTGATGCTGACTTGACTCGGTAGTTTCTTTCACTGCGTCATTTAGAATATTAAGGTAGAGCAGGTCTGGCTCGGTCTGGGGTGGATTTTGGCAGTCCGAAGGATCGGAAATGGAAGACTGTCTTGACTGTCTTGAGTGATTGGACTGATTATGGCTGTCTAGCTGGCTACTGTGAGACGCAGCCGGGGAGAGTCTGGTCTGGCAATAAATTAGTGGGGATTCAAGGATCGTTGAAGGAGCAGACGAAAAGGGAGGCCAGAGAAGCAGCAGCTGGGAGAGGTCTAAGCATACTTGGACACTGCTAGATACCGGTAAGGCCTGGTGTGTTGCCTTCCTATGAGCCCCATCAACGTTAGCACACATTTGATGAATCAGGAGCCATGGGCCATCCCAGCAGTACATCTCTTACCTAGAGCGTCCCTTACGGACATGAAGTACACAGTCCTTAGCGCACTGCCTGCTGGTGCAGCTGCTACAGGGGAGGCCAATTACAGTGGCATCGCACTTGACCTTGCGTACACGGCAGGGCAGGCATGACTTGTTGGCTTTGGGGGCACGTTTCCCGGTTTCCCTCTGCCCCCTTTGCGGCTCGCGAGCTGAAGTGTTCATTAAAGGGGAAGAGCTGCGTTTGTTGGTGGGGTGGAAATCAGGGCGCAGGTGGCAGCGTGAGGGCGTTTTTGACAGTGATCGTGGCATGGTCATTTCAGCCTGGCTCGGAGTTTGTGAATTCCCGAGTTAGCTAGGTCTGTTGCTGAGGTCACGTGAGTAATACTATTGCGTCCGCATTTGTGCAGCGTTACATACAGGTACTCTTACTTTCCAGAGATCAGTCGATTGTTGTATTTTCGTGCCTGACAATGTCCACTATTCATTCAACCACATGGCTGTCAATACAATGCCTTTATAGATGTTTATAGTAGCGGAGTCTTGACCCACCTCCGCTGCCAAGAAAACTTTTAACAAACTTAAATTTGGCACTACCAGGTAGGTATATGTTATAGATAAGGACCTAGATTTACTATAAAAAGCACTAGTATATTTAAATATAAAAAGAAAAGGCTATAAATAATATAGTTATTAAACTACAGTAAAATATATTATATTAATAATAGGTTATTTATAGTGAGTATGCTACTAGAACGACTAGAGAAGGTATAATCTACTTGAACAGAATTATGGGTCCCAGGTAGATAATTTAATAGGCAGGAATCTACATAAGTGTACCAGGCTCTAGAGTTGGAGATTACTACATGTCCAGTACAAACGCAAAAGCAGCTAAAAGCATCGATAGAAAAGGACTCAGTCAAAATAGACACCGGCAACTTAACCTTGGGAGCTGCCTCTTTGCTATTGCGCTCCTGCTGTTTCTGCTTCAAGCGATCTAATTCTTCTCATTTACTTGTACCGCGAGACGCCGCTGATGCTGCTCTCTCTAATGAATCCTTTCGCTGCTTGGGCTGCTTGCGAAGATGAGAGACCCTTGCAATGGGTGTGCATTAATATTAGTACTCCAATTGTGGAAACTTCCTTGTACACACTTTGTTTCTTTGTGTCCCAAATATAGGTACTTGAATAGATGCCAAAAGCCTACCCTAAAACGGGAACAGCAATGGGTCTTACAAAGTGCGCCCCGATGCGCTGGCAAACAATTCTACGCTAATATCCAGTGAGTGCTGTCCCTCAAGGCAGGAATTGATATAAGCAAAAAGGTCACTACTGCACTTTGCGACATAAGACAAAGAGACATCATATTGGAATTTTGCGACAAGAAGAAAAGCCACCGTACACAACAAAAACAGCGATTGCAACACCAGAGCATCAATTAGCCGAATAAAATAAACCCCGCAATACCAAAAAAGGAAGCAGCGAGGTCCATCAGAGAGGCCCAGTAGAGAGGCCTAGCAGAGAGACCCAGCAGTGAGGCTAGAAGTGAGGCTAATGAGATAAGCTGTGCTTCAAATGGCTTGACACGAAAGGAGTAGAGGCTTTGCTTTGGGATACACGAAGGCAGCGAAACTCCTACGAAAACGCATTCAGAAAACCCCGTACATCCAGGCCTGTCAGAGCAATCAAGATGAAACTAGATCAAAGTCAGCCTCGAATCCGCAATACTAGCAGGCCTTGGGCCTTTAGCTTCGATAGGACAAAGCAGTCATTCTGTGCGGCATGGCGCCCTGGTCTTTGGCCTGAGCTGTTGTAAGTCGATCCTTGGCGTAGAAAGTGGAATGCCAAAACGAAGCTCCGAGTGGACCTCCGAAGTTCCGATTGGATCACTGAAGCTCCGATTGGACAACTAAAGCTCTCGATTAGCGCTAGCAGCAATGCTACATCAGCACATGTTGCGGAGAGGCCCACTGGCCAATCTTTTGAGGGAATACAACAGAAGGATCCTTGACCAGGAAATGTCAGCTTACCCGAAAGTAATGATGAATTCATAGCGTTCTATCATGATCCGATTACAATGTGGCTAGATTGCAAGGGCTTTGGAAAATACAAGCGGACATCTCCACCTTTACATGTAAATAGAAGTTGAATCAGGCTAGTTGGTCAATATAGGATCGTGGCATGCAAGGTATATTATTGATTACCCTACCAAGGTTGGCCGCAATAGAAATGGCTATTTGAGACCAGGGTATACCCTGGCCAGACAGTGTGAGTTATTGTTTGCTGAAATACATCTAGAAAAGAGATAGGTATGTGTACATTGTAGGTTCATACTTTGGTGAAAAGACAAGTAGTGTCATCAAGTACTCTAAAAGTAGATATACAATTGGCTTCATTTTAGAGTCCACTTGTTTGAAAGCGCATATGGGCAGCTGAAGTCATTACATTTCCAGCAGGCCATAGAACAAACATATTGTGACAACACAGTAATAATAAAACTGTCCGGCTGAGCATAGACTGCGCCTTCAATAAGCGTTTCTTTTGCAGCCAGCAACCCTCAGCGTTTCGGATGCATCTTTCAGATTGATTAAACCTCCCGAGACCCTGCGGAGACGCTCCGATAGCGATGTCGCGACTGTGTCAGACTCAAGGTCTGTTATGTGAGATGTTCGTTTGGAATCAGTCGAGATGACAAGGGGAGAGGATCCCATGTTGTAGAGGATTGACATATATAGTAATAACGACTCACGTTTGAAGACGTTTGAAGAAAGACAACCGGTATGGAATGAGTTCCCATGATACATTGATCCATTCTTAGAAACAATTACATTCGCTTTCGTGTATACCAAACAAGCAAACATCATGGCACCTTCCATCGACTCCTTCGACGCCAACAATGGCTTTGGTGACCAAGACTTCTCTAGTCTATCATCTGATATCGCCGTCATTGGTGTCTCTGGACGTTTTCCCGGCGATGCATCTTCCCCACGGAATCTTTGGGATATGGTCGTGGAAGGGAGAAACGCCAGGGAGCCCGTGCCCAAGAGCCGGTTCAACCCAGACGGCTTCTGGCACAAAGACCCGAGCCGGATTGGAACCATTGGCGGTATCAAGCAAGGTCACTTCGTGAAGCAAGATATCCGCCAGTTCGACGCCGGTTTCTTCTCCATTACGCCTGAAGAAGCAAAGGCAATGGACCCACTGCAGCGTATTCTCCTGGAGACGGCTTACGAAGGCCTCGAGAATGGTAAGCAATGCATGCATTGGTTTACTACAGGAGACAGATTGCTAACTATTTTGCAGCCGGTCTGACAATTGACCAAGTCGCCGACCAGCCCATCGGTTGCTTCGTCGGTGGCGGGCAGAGCCACGACTACTGGGATCTTCAAGCCTTGGATCTGGACAGTATCCCAAAATACTCGGCCACAGGCTTGGGAACCTCCATTTTGTCGAACCGTATCTCGTGGTTTTTCAACCTCAGAGGTCCAAGCATGACCATTGACACAGCATGTTCGTCCTCGATGACAGCAATGCATATGGCCTGCCAGAGTATTAGAAGCGGAGAAACCAATTCGGTAAGCCCCCTTTCATCTTCTTTTCCCGCAGTGAACTAACCGTTTTGTCTAGTGCTTGGTTGGAGGCTTCAACTTGCGACTTCTGCCAGTCTTTGACATTTTCGCTACCCCCATGTCTTTCCTCAGCAAAGACGATAAGTGTCATTCATTTGACACTTCGGCCAATGGATACGCCCGTGGCGAAGGCGGTGGCTTCATTGTCTTGAAGCGAATGGACCTGGCTCTCCGTGATGGCGACACCATCCGCGCCGTCGTCCGCGCTACCGGAGCCAACCAAGATGGCCGGACTCTCGGTCTCACACAGCCATCCGCAGTCAGACAAGCGGAACTGATTCGCCAGACGTATGAGTCTGCAGGCCTGCCCTTGCACGAGACCAACTACTTTGAGGCTCACGGCACGGGTACCGCAGCTGGTGACCCAGTTGAATGTTCGGCAATTGGCGCCGCCTTCAGCTCGACACGCGATCGCCCGTTGTACGTGGGATCCGTGAAAAGCAATGTGGGACATCTGGAGAGTTGCAGTGGCATCGTCGGAATGGTCAAGGCCGTCTACAGCCTCGAAAGTGGCTGGATGGCTCCGACCCATGGCCTGAAGAATATCAACCCCAAGATCAAGCTGGCTGAGTGGAAGATTGAGATTCCCACGGTCGCGACTCGCTGGCCTGCTGGGCTCCGCCGTATCAGCATCAACAACTTTGGCTATGGTGGTGCCAATGCTCACGTTGTGATTGACGATGCGTACCACTATTTGAAGAAGCACAACCTGAAGGCCCCGCACAACACCACCGTCGAAGAACTCTCAACCAAGAGCATTGACGGTCCTGCGACGACAACAGAAGGCCCTACCTCGCGTCTCTTCCTTCTCTCTTCTCACGAGGAGAGCGGTATCACTCGCCTCAGCGAAACCCTGCAAAGCTACCTCAGCGAGGTCGACGCGGAGAACGGGTCCGAGGAGCAGAACCGCTTGCTGCACCGCCTGGCCTATACACTCTCAGAGAAGAGATCCAGCCTTCCTTGGAAGACGTTTGCCGCCGCCTCAACCATCGAGCAGCTTCAGCAGGCTCTGGATGGCGCACGATCCCAGGCCACCCGTACCCCGACCAAGGCTCGGCCGCTCACCTTCATCTTCACCGGCCAGGGCGCGCAGTGGTATGGCATGGGCCGCTCTCTGCAAAAGTATCCCGTATTCCAGAAGTCTCTGGAGGAGTCAAACGCTTACCTCAAGTCGTTTGGCTGCACATGGGATCTCCTCGTTGAGCTGAACCGCAGTGCCGAGGAATCCAAGATCGATCTCCCAGACATCAGCCAGGCCGCATGCACGGCGCTGCAGCTCGGTGTCGTCGATCTCCTGGCTAGCTGGGGCATCCGCCCACAGGTCGTGATTGGCCACTCCAGTGGTGAGATTGCGGCCGGTTACTCAAAGGGTGCCTTCGACAAGGCAGCTGGTATGCGCATTGCCTACTACCGAGGTCTCCTCACCAGCCAGCTCAGCAAGAATGGTGCCATGGCTGCCGTCGGCCTGGGTCCGGAAGCGGCCCAGAAGTATATCGACCGTGTCACCGCAGGCAAGGTCGTCGTTGCTTGTATCAACAGTCCGGAAAGCACAACACTGTCCGGAGATGTGGAGGGCGTCGACGAGATTATGCAGTTCCTGCAGGCGGACGATGTCTTTGCCCGCAAGCTTCGCGTGCTGACTGCGTACCACTCCCACCACATGCAGCTCATCGCTAAAGACTACCTGGCCGGAATGGAGCAAGGCGCATGGAAGGCCCAGTCTGGCCACAAGGACGTCACCATGGTCTCGTCGGTCAAGGGCAAGATCATTGACGGCACCGAGCTTGTTCCCTCATACTATGTGGACAACCTGGTCAGTGCCGTCAACTTCTCGGGCGCCGTCACGGTAGCTGCTGAGGCAGGTCTTCTTGGAAACAAGTCACGAAGCATGACGGGCATCAAGGGAAGCCCTTACGCCATGGTCGAGATTGGACCCCATGCGGCTTTGCAGGGACCATTGAAGCAGATTATGACCAGCGTGAGTGACAAGGTTCCCGTCCCTCCTCGCTACTTGTCAGCAATCAAGAGAAAGCAGGATGCTATCCAAACCTCGCTGGAAGTGGCTGGTGAGCTGTTTCTCCTGGGCCACCCGGTCAACATGCGCCTGGCTAATGCATACGATGCTTTCCGTGGCGTTGACCGTGGCGATGTAACGGACAATGGTAAGATTTCATCGCTGGTCCAGCTGCCCACCTACGCATGGAACACGTCCAAGAAGTACTGGAGCGAGTCGGCTGCTATCTCGGCCTACAGAAACAGGAGCCAGCCGCGTCTTGAGCTGCTCGGCGCCCGAGACGAACGATCCACAGAGCTGGAGCCGTCATGGCGCAACCTCCTCCGCACCTCGGAGCAGCCCTGGATCGAGCACCATCAGTTCCAGAGCACCAACATCTACCCCATGGCGGGTATGATTGTCATGGCCATCGAAGGTATGCGCCAGATCCAGACCCGCACCGACATTGAGGGCTTCGAAGTGCGCGACGTCAACATTGGCAAGGCTTTGGTTGTTCCTATCAACCAGACGATTGAGACGAGACTCCAGCTTGCACCGTGGCGCTCGTCACCCATCGCGGACGAAGACTCCTCGTACTGGACCGAGTTCAAGGTGTCCAGCCGTAACGAGAGTGGCACATGGACGGCAAACTGCAACGGTTTGATCAAGGCCATTTACACGCCCAAGCAGGATTCAGCTATTGGAAATGGCGTGTTCGTGGACGAAGAGGCAGCCGCCAACGCTCAGCTCCAGGCGGAGTACAAAGAGATCCGACAAGCAGGTTTCCCCAGCCTGGACCCCGCCGTCTTCTACGACAAGCTCGACAGTGCCGGATTCCATCTGGGCCCGGCCTTCCAAGGAGTCAAGGAGCTGAACCTCCTCAACGACAAGTCCCACTACACCGTCGAGATCGAGGACACAAACCAGTATTACCCTGCCAAGTGGCAGCCCCCCCCATCTGATCCACCCATCTGTCTTGGATGTTTTCGTGCATCTCCTGACCTCCAGTGCGTGGTATGGCGAGGACTTTACGGCACGAATGCCCGTGTCCACGGCGTCCATCTTTGTCTCGGCCAAGTTTGATTCGACTCCGGGCACCAAGTACCGTGGCTACTCACGCACTTACAAGCTCGGTGGCGGCGGCGACAAGATGGCCAGTGATGTCTTTGCCTTTAGCGAGAACGGAGACGACAAGCCCATCATTGCGCTCCGTGGCTGCGAGCACGTACCCCTTCGTGGCTCAGGTGCGCAATCCGATGCTTCTGGCGCATCTGCAGCTCTTGGTGGCCATGTTCCCATTGCTCCACGCCTGGCTCTGGATGTGACAATGATTGACGCTGCTCAGACCCAACAGGTTCTGAAAGGCAGTCCCGACCTCGCTACCTCGCTGGGTAAATACGTGACTCTACTCGCCCACAAGTATCCCGCTTTGCATATTCTCGAGGCCAACTCGTCTACGGACAGTCTTCTCACAAAGGCCCTTCTCGGAGCTGGAGGAGAGATCCATAAGCGTGTCAAGTCGGTTGTTCTGTCTGGAGCCGTGGCTCCTGAGGAGCAATCAGGACCTTGGAAACAGTTGATCCATCATCAGCAGCTCAATCTTTCCGAGGATCCTACTGCACAGGGCTTTGAGGAAGCCTCTCGTGATCTTATCGTGCTGGACACTGCTCAGAAGTATGAAGGCGACAGCACTGTTGTCTTGACCAACATCAAGAAGCTTCTGAAGCCATGGGGCGTCCTTTTGGTTGCCAATGGTGCTGGCAGCGCTTCCACCATCCCCAACAATGTCTTGGTGTCTGCAGGCTTCACTGCCCCGACTACCGTTAATGTCCCCGACGCATCGCGCCTTACGATCGCCTCTGTGGCACAGGAGAGTAACACTGCAGTCCAAAACATTTTGATTGTCATGCCTCAGAGCCTGTCACCCAAGGCAAGCCGAGCAGTGGAACAAGTTGAGCGTGAGCTGCAACGGGCATATAACGTTGCCAAGCTGCCCTTTGACGCCGCCATCCCTGAACAGCTCTCGTCGCACTTGGCTCTCTTTGCATTGGATCTGGATCTTCCTTTCCTGGAGGATCTTGATGAGACCTCCTTTGACAAGCTTCGCTCCTTGATTCTCGGAACCCAGGAGTCGCTGTGGTTGACTTTGGACAGCGCGACCGGGGGCCTCGCAAAGGGTCTTGGTCGTACGATCCGCGGCGAGTACCCTGAAATCCCCTTCACCACCCTCTCACTCGACTCGACAGCCCCGCTTGACGCCGATGTCAATGTGCGTACCATTGCCAAACTAATTGGCAGCAGCAAGCCGCTAGATCAGTCTACGGATTCGGAGTATGTCATTCGCAAGGGCCAGGTCCTGGTGGAACGACTTGAGCCGGATGCCGACCTCAAGACGTTGCTCGACGCAGCTCAGTCTGGCGAGAGTCTCCCTACCATCACAATGCCTTTGAAAGACCGCGGTGATGAGACGCTTCGGCTGCTCTTCCGCGAGCCTGGAATGCTCGACTCGTTTGAGTACCACTTTGTGCCCAGCTTGACTGCTGCGGATCCCGTCGCCGAGGGACAGATGGAGATCGAGGTCCGATCCGTCGGTTTGAACTCCCGCGACGTGATGATGGCCATGGGCCAAGACGAAGACACCAACATTGGCATGGAGTGCGCCGGTATCGTATCCCGAGTGGGCTCCGGCGTCACCAAGTTCCGTGTCGGTGACCGTGTGTTCGGCCTCCACAGCGGCTGCTTCCAGACCCGTTTGCGTGTAGACCCACGCACCTTTGCGCTCACTCCGGAGTCTATTAGCGATGAGGTAGCTGGGTCATTGATGGGCCAGTACCAGACGGCGGTTCAGTCGTTGATCAACGTCGGCCGCCTACAGGATGACGAGTCCGTCCTGATTCACTCTGCAGCCGGTGGTGTTGGTCAGGCAGCCATCATCGTCGCCCAGCATATCGGCTCCAAGAACATCTACTGCACTGTCTCTTCGGACAACAAGAAGAGGTTCTTGATGGCCGAATACGGCATTCCGGAGGCGCACATCTTCAACAGCCGAGATCATTCGTTCGCCGATGGCATTATGCGCCTGACCAACGGAAAGGGCGTGGACGTTGTGCTCAACTCGCTCGCCAACGAGGCTCTGCGACGCACTTGGAACTGTGTGGCACCGTTTGGCCGCTTCATCGAGCTGGGCAAGCGCGATATCCAGGACAACACCGGCCTGGAGATGCGGCCATTCCTCAACAACATCAGCTTCTCGGGTGTCGACATTGGCGCCCTCGTATCGGAGTATCCCGCCAAGTGCGAGAAGCTCGGCGTGCAGGTGCTCGACATGCTGAAGCAGGGTGTCATTAGGCCTCTGAAGAACGTCGCGCAGTTCAGCTTCGGCCAAGTGGAACAGGCGTTCCAACTGATGCAGAGCGGCGACAACACTGGCAAGGTTGTCCTGATCCCACGACCCGACGACGTTGTTCCTGTTATCCCCGGGGGGCCTCGGCGCATTCCGACTGTCTTCTAACAGCACCTACGTCCTCGTCGGTGGTCTTGGTGGCATTGGTAGATCTATTGCTAAGATGCTCGCGGACAAGGGCGCCAGGCATTTTGTGTTCCTATCTCGATCCGGCAACACGCGCCCAGAGGCACAGGCTCTGCTCGATGAGCTGAAGGAGCAAGGTGTCTCGTCGACGGTTACTGCGGTCGATGTCGCGGACAAGGCACAGTTGGAGACTGCCTTGAACACAGTCAAGCAGAGCTGTCCCCCGATCAAGGGCATGATTAACTGCGCCATGGATTTGAAAGTAAGTCTCTTATTACATTCTCTGCCCCCTTCTATTCACAATTGTATGTTACTTGATATCTAACCACTCTGCAGGATGGCATCTA
Organism: Trichoderma atroviride; assembly: GCF_020647795.1. NCBI lineage: Eukaryota > Fungi > Ascomycota > Sordariomycetes > Hypocreales > Hypocreaceae > Trichoderma > Trichoderma atroviride. Next base: position 6,993,561 of record NC_089401.1, on the reverse strand, counting down.
CAATAACATGACCGCAAAGGACTGGAACTTATCGCTGCGCCCTAAGCTCAAGGCCACACGCAATCTGCACGAGCTGCTGCCGGCTGACCTGGACTTCTTTGTCTGCTTGTCGTCTATTGCAGGCATTATTGGTAACCGTGGCCAGGCCAACTACAACGCTGGTAACAACTACCAGGATTCTCTCATGCACCACCGTGCGGCGTCAGGCCTGGCAGCCACCAGTCTGAACCTCAGTCTGGTTGTCGGCGTCGGTGTCTCTACCGAGCAGGATAACGTTTTCCAGCTCCTCAAGAATGGAGACCTGATCCCCCAGACCGAGACGGACGTGCTGAACCTCGTCGCGGCCGCTGTTTCCGGCCGGGCCCCGACACAGGTTGCCATCGGCACAGCCACCGGCGGTCAGCTCGACAAGTCATCATCCAACGATCCTTACTGGTTTGACGATTCGCGTTTCGCCATCCTCAGCCAGCTGGATCGCCATTCTGGTGGCGACAGCAACGGTCAGGCAGCAAAGGAGGACTGGAAGAAGCTGGTTGCGGCGGCCACATCCAAGGACCAGGCCCACGACCTCGTGCTCGACGCGCTGGTGGCCGGTCTGTCCAATATCCTCAAGGTAGAACAGGACGACATTGATCCCAGAAAGTCACTGCCGGCTCTCGGTATCGACAGTCTTGTCGCAATCGAGATCAGGAATTGGCTGCGCAAGGAGTTCCAGGCGGACTTGTCTGTGTTTGACATTGTCAGCAATGATCCTCTGTCGAGCTTTGCGCCCAAGGTCGCAGCCAAGTCAGCCGTTGTCCCGGCTGGCCTTGCTTAAAAAAGTTTTTATATTTAACATTGGGGGTTTTCTTTAGTTTACATTTTTCCTTGTTATTTGTTGATTATTGTTTTGGATTGAGATATAAGGGCATATATAGACTGCAGTTTTAAATCTACATTTACGTTTCACAAATCTTTATTCTTATCTGATTTCGCGTGACGGACAGTCGTAGCCAGATTGCTTGAAATGGTTTCGGAAGATATACAAGTAACTACGTTTTCGTAATGTAGCATATTAAGTGGTAATAGGCATCACCACCTACAAGTGCTATGGTTCGTATAAATACTTGGACCCAACAATTGACTGTCGAAATAGGGGACAGATGCGTTGATCGATTTATGTTGTATCAAATACTATACTAGGCATAGAATATATCTAATATAGACGAATAATCACGCTCGCACCATTCTTTGACTCCAACATATCCAAAGTGCAAAGTTCGCCTTGACCAATTGATGATGAGGAAGAGAGAGCCTAATATAAAATTGCAGGTCAACACCCAAACACGAATTTGCGGGTTTCTTGCTCATCTCTTACTATTTTGGAACTAGTTACTTCATTTCTACTACGCGGCTTCGGAAGACTATTCAATCTTGTCAAAATTTACTGTCCACACTGATGAACGCTAGGCGATGTAATTGATAGCTGAACGTATCTAACATATTTACATAAAAGTAAATAAGCCTTAACGTACATTAAAATCCCGCGTAATTGGACTTCGTAGTTGAATCAATGTGCTTATCCGGACAGGCCAAGATTGGTTTCGCTCAACGCCGCGACCATTGCGTATGAGTTCTCCATCCCGTAAACGTCCACAGCGGAGAGCAGGCCCAGCCACTTCTGGTTCGTGGCGTTGTTACAATAGCTCGCCACGCTGTCAAGGTACAGTTTGAAACCAGCCCATGGATTCCCAGGATTCGCTTGGAGTGCCACATTTACCAAATGTTGCTGAGATATCGGATTCGTTGCATTGGCTGGTTGCTTGCTGAGAGCGAGGGCGTGATTACAGTTGTTTTTGAGGTCGTTGATATACTCGCGCTGCGCTTCCACATCAGCGCGGACGCCGGATCGTGTAAGATGCCCGCCCACAAAGTAGTCAAAATTGTACTCGAGAATCTGGTCGTGCGCTTGAATGAACCCAGGGACGTCTTCCGCCTCACCAAGATATGCAAAAGGCGCCCATCCGGGGAATACGACGTCAACAAGCATCATAACCTTTTGGCTTGGCCCGTAGATGAAAATGTTGCCGGGCTGATGATTTGTCCCTTTGTATGAAAGCCGGATAGTTTGGTTGCCATAAAGGAGCGAGTATTCGTCCTCAAAGGTAACATCGGGAAGAGGATCATCAGAACTTGGTGTTGCCGAAAGTAGATCTTTGGTTATACTATGTGCTATGTGGGTCGCATTCTTGAAAAGATACGCGCTGCCGATATGATCTGCGTGAGCATGGCTGTATATGACATGCGTTACGCGCTTGTTGGTGGTGTTACCGATTGCGTATGCGATATTTTGCCCAATGGATGCGGGCGCGTCAACAAGGATAACCCCCTCGGTGGAGACAAAGAAGACGCAGTTATACTGGTTGTCTGTGACCATATAGGCGCCGCCACCGAAAGGTTCGACACGATATCCTGCACCATTTAGAGGAGGTGAATCGGTAGTTACCGGAGCCCAAGTAGGGACAGTGAGAAGATCTCGGCCGTTGGAACCAATAGCGAAGAGAGCGAGAAATATATACTTCATAAGTGCCATATTGGCGCATAAAAGTGTTCGATTAAAGAGTTTCACAAACTTTGTAAAGGAAATATTTGTCAAGATCAGTGAGCTGTTGATGGCGGAAAACTAAACAACTGTTTTGGCGGGTATATTTAGAGACTTATATAGGTATCAAGAAACTCTATGATATTTACTGAAAATAGGAGTAGGGAAAGTTCTATCTCACAAATGAGGAGCTCTTCAACCTATTGCATTGGTGATTTGTCAAGATAGTTATACAGAGCTGTTCGATGTAACATCTTTTGACTAGGTATACCTGGGTTTTACCTTTTTGGGATGCTCAAGGTATTTCCTTTCTAAGCCATAGCTGAAGACATCCTGGACAGCGAGAGATGCTTGCAAGGTTGTCCTTTTACTCACTACCAGCAGGGTTTTTTGTATTGCCGGCAGGCTAATGCTAGTTTATGAATAGTTATTTACTTCCGGAAAACGCCATTTGACAATACCATTCAGATCACCTGTCTACTCCTACAAATATATCTTGAAGAGAATCTTGATGAAATAGAAGAGAAAGGATTTAACATTACGACCATGGTTAAAAGAGATATTAGACCCTCTTTGCATTGCGTCTGGGGTGATGAGCTACGCAAGTCGATAACTGAGCATACCATTGCATGGAAAACTAACGTATCATCCGCCTTTCCTCTAGCGGACTATCCCATATCTAGAATAAAGAGACAGAACCTAGACTTTGATGAGCAAAGCGACCCTAAGATTTAGCAATGCTCTATAGGATCCTCTCTTCTCTTATCCGCTATATAAACACAACAACACTGCCTCGAGTTAGAGCTTCCGACGACCAACATTTCTGAAGGCAAGTAGGCCTTTTATATCTACATTGTGGCTGTCGTTGCGCAGCGGTAAATCCAGCTTAACATACGTGTTAGATGCTATGCTCGTTAGACAGCAGTGCATGATGCAATGAGCGAGGGTTGACAGACCGCCTCAATGATCACTAAGGAGATACGGTATGTCTAGCCTGTCCAAAACCAGAAACAAGGCTCGCTTATTTTGCTGTATCGTAACTCTTTGCAATTTTGCTTACAACTCATGCTTTTTTCTTGGAAGCTGCAGTTCTGTTACTGCGAAATGATGGGTCATTTTCTCGGCTTAGAGTTGATGTATGCCTGCGACGGGTGAAAGTGATGCTTTAATCTGATTTGTGGCTCAGTTTTCATTCTAGCAGATAGCTTTTAGCGGCGTCGAATCTTTCACTGGCTTAGTTGTAAGAATTAAGGCTCGCATTATGCGTACACGCTAGAGCAGTCCACATGCAATAAATAGCTCCTTCTCAACCCTAGCCTCTCATTCTTTCTCAATGGTTTGCTCGCTATCTCCGTCGCCTGTAGTATTTCTTCATGGTCCGCTTCAAGCGCAACTGATACTGCCAACGCTCTCGCATGAACATCCTCGCAGCCTAGCAGGATGCCATGTCCTGCCGTAAACTGTCATGAAACTCTCTTGAGCCTTTACTATCATCCCACATTGTCTTATATTCGTGCCACTCCTGGGTTCAAACCTCAAGTATACGAACAATCGCGCGTATAATGGTTTAGCAGCTTTACGATAGCCGCTACTGTTCCCACCGTAGCTATGTCAGAAATTCTTAATTATTATAAAGAAAGCCAATTTGCATACAAATTCAACATCCACATCGTATATAAACTGTACATTGCTTACATTATTAGCTACTGGTTCACGTATTTAGCTGAATAGTTCGATTGAGCTAGTGCTAGGCAGGCGAAGAGACCCGTAATGCAATGCACGCAGGTAAGCTATATGACCCATTAGTAATCTACATTTGGGTAAGAAGTGTGAATCGCAGCTTAATATTCTCTACTAAATCCTTGTGAGGGGATCTTCAATTCCATGCGATGCGTCCTCTACTGTAGAGAATTTGGCTATCTTTTAAATCTTCTTCTACTCTGCGCCTGCGGATTCGCCAATGACTCTATCATCAGTATGATCCTCTCATATTGTTTTCGTGGCGTGTAAGATTTTAGTAATAGCCTATATTCTTGGCTAGCTGCGTTTTTATGCTAGAGAGGATTCTCCGTATTGCGGTGTCAGCAGTAACAAATAGAACCATAAATCGATCTTATTTATACACCAGTGTAATGCCAGATTTTCACGGGAAAAGTGCAAAGAGTTTACAACCTTCTCTTCAGAAGCAGCTCTTTTTCAGATACACTTTATTCAGCATAACTGGACTTGGTCCTCTTCTATTACCTGGAAAGGAGAAGTAAAAAGGCGTTAAGCTCCCGCTGCTTGGTACCATGGCTAGCGCAGAAGGTACCACCCGGCCTTGGGCCGACGGACCTTTTGAACTTATTTCGATTGCGTTTCTTGGTTACAAGGTAAGCCAAAGTTAATCGACTACAGTTTCGAGTGGACGCAACGCTCACTCTTATGCCTAGCCCGGAGAGAAGGTCGAACCATACCACGCCATGGCCTTGGAAATGGTTACCGTCCATAACTGCTTGATAAGAGGCATAAACAGCATCTACCTCCAGTGCATCAACGTCGAACGTTCATCGGCTGCCATCCCCGCATTCATCAAATATGCAAGAGGATGGGGCCAAATCCTCCACACGCACCATACGACCGAGGAGAAGTGGATTTTCCCTGAGATTGAGGATATCACTGGTGAAAAGGGTATTATGGATGTCAGCATCGAGCAACATCATGCCTTTGAAGAAGGCGTAAAAGCATACACAGCTTACTTGAAGAATGCGGAAACCGGCGAGGAAAAATACGACGGGACAAAACTGAAGACTATTATTGACGCATTCATGCCTAGCCTTAGACAGCATTTGCAAGATGAGATTTTGACTCTGAAAGGCTTTGAAAAGTATAAGAACAAGACCGATTGGGCCAAATGGACAAAGGATACAATCGCAAAGGTGGTGAAGAAAACGCAGACAGCTGACGGCATGGTAAGTTTACCCTTCATCTTTGACTTGCCCTCATGCTATTTTTTTCGTGGCTAGAGGACTGGTTCGTCCTCTGCAATATCTACACAATGGATTTTGACAATGAGATATACGATTCTAGGTTGTGGAGCTGCCCTTTGCGGTTCATAATCATGACGTTGAATATGAGCAAATTGGCAGCTGGCCTCCGGTTCCGTCTATTGTTTTCTTCATTATCAAGTTTTTGTATTTTGGAAAGAACTCTGACTGGTGGCAATTCGCGCCTTGTGACAAAAACGGCAGGGCCAGAGATCTACCTTTTTCTTTATAAAGCTTCTTAGAGTTATTTAGTTCAACCCTCTAAAAAGGATGCACAGCTGGTAGGTAATAATAATAATAATAATAACTATACTTACCGAAATTATAATGGTCTAAACATGTTGAGGGAGTAATCCCTGCGTAAACAGCATATAATCAACTTTAGAAACATCGCTTGAAAAACCGCAGAAAGCAACATCAACAGCAAAATGGAGAGCGATTGTAACAAAACTGTCCTACTTGTCACACCCTAAAGTGGCCTTGGAGTCTCATTTAGCACTGCGGCCCCGTTTTTCGTTAATACCAAAGCATATAATACAAACACTTTTTAATAGAAGGAAAATGCGGAACTCGGGCCCAAGCGATAATACACGTACTCTTTTATCTCGAAATGCTTAGCCTCCTTCAGCCGAAAGAACGGGCTCCAGGGGGCGGTTTGGGCTCGGTTTTTGTCGGAAAATTAACAATGGAGCATGGTGGATTAGACTGACAATACTGAATCTTTTTCCGAAAAGGTGGCCAAAGAGTTTTTTACAATCGGGTCACGGTTGCCCTAGCCTGACAGCTAGCTGTAGTTAGCTAGCATCTAGAGGCCCATTAGCTAAGTATTCAGGACAAAGGAGAAATTCTCCAAATAGCATCTATATGCTGTCTGGGTCAATTTCACGTCAAAAGCCTCATGCGATATCAAAATAGGCATTTGGGAGACAATAAAGGTTATCTCCACGTACATTTGAGTTACTCACGCCTTGTTCTTGCTGAGAATCACACTCTCCAAGGATATCACTGGACATTTGCCATGTAAGGTAGCTGGGTCAATCAGTAGATGAAACGCAATGCTTTACCCGAAAATAGCAACATTCCCATTAAGAACTCAACTATTACCAATGAAGAAATGGCATTTTGACAAGGGTACTCATATCAGCATTGATATTTTGAATTGACTTCTAGAGCCATGTGAAAGAGGTTTTAGAGTAGTGAAACCCCACTTGCCGCGGTGAACTTTTGCTACAAAAGCTTAATCTCAGACCCAACTCGGCTATCGCTGAAACAATAGCGGCCTATCACTTTCTTATTTTAAAGTACAAAAGTGCACTGGTGAAGCCGAGGCATGGGTGGTGCCGCATAGCCACTGTATCTGACGTAACAATTATTGCTTTGGTAGAGAATTCATTCCACGCAACCCATAGACATGTCACTCACGCTATACTTGATAAAAAGCGGCTGAAGCACTTACCTACTAGGTAGTTTTGCCTAAACACAGGGGCACACATCTCGCCCTGGTGTCTATATTCAGCATGGTCTGCACAATCCGTAACATTATTCTTAATCTGAAGAAAGAATGACACCCATCCAGGCAATCCGTGTTTATCATACTTTCCTTTGAGATTCTTTTTTGACAAAATTTAATATACGTGGACCTAGGCTGTATTACATTTATGCTCAAATTTGCATCAGTTGTGATTTGTTGCTTGGCATTCAGCACTAAATTATGCCTGGAAGTCGAGGATCTGAAGCGTTAGCAGTTGTATTAACACTGTACATCACAAGCTTTATAGCCATAGGCCTCCGATTCTACACCCATGGCTTCATTCTCAAGCACTTCTTCGCTGAGGATTATATAACATTAGTTTCCCTGGTATGAGATAATGTTCAAGACGGCATAGATCAAGTCCAGACACTGATATACTTTCGCAGATATTATATACAGCTTACACAATCTGTGCGGCCCTTTCTATCAAATATGGACTAGGCTCACATGTCGTTGATGTGCCGCCTGCTCATCGCCCAAAAGCCATCTTTTATAGATGGGTTCTCACTTTCATATACGTAATTCTTTCCATGTTGACTAAATGGATTGTTGGTATTTTTCTCCTCCGAATCTGTCCACGCAAACCCTGGCGACAAATCACCATTCGAGTCATTTTGGCCGTCATCACTGTATTCAGCGTTATATACGAAGTATTTGCTATTCGAACATGCGATCCAATTGAGTTACAATGGACGAGATATAACCCCATTCCACCGACTGAGGGAAGTTGCAACGCAACAACATTCGCCACAGTCACTACGTACATCTCAACTTTTCTTAACGTTGCCGCTGACTGGATATTGCCTGCATTACCAGCCACTCTTGTATGGAAAGCTCAGATACCACAGCGAGAGAAGATCTCTATCATTGTCTTGCTTGCTTTGGGGTCTGTGTAAGTAGCAGCCACTTCCATATTGTGAGATTATACACACCCTAATTATCTACAGTGCCTCTATCGCTACTATAGTTCGCATTCCTTTCGCAAAAGGCTATCTTGATAACCCAGATTACCTCTATACAACCATTGACCTAGGCATTTGGAGCACGGTTGAGATTGGAGTTGCCTTGACCACTTCATCTCTTGCAACACTCAAACCTCTTTTGAAGCATATGCGCTTTTTCAACTCTATATCTTCATCTGAGAGACTTGGCTCAGACTCTGACGAAAGAATCAGTAACACAACATTTGGAAGGAAGCCGACTATAACCAAAAGAGTGGATGCTTCCTCCCACCCCCGAGGCGAAGGGGAGCTATGGCGCATAGACTCTATGGGTGTGGAATTGGTTAGTCAAGGTGACAACACGTATGCTTCTGGAAGAATTCAGGATTCAGAGATTGAAACAGATTACCAGAAGGGTTTTCAAGATAATTATAAACGTGTGTAACTCGGACTGTACACTGCCCTTTGTCAATAAATTCAGATTTGAAGATGTGGCTTACTGATAGTCGTGTATGGGACAATACTCATTTTGGTACTGTAGAGGAAAAATTAAAACCCAGGGAAGGAAAATGTTGTATCTACTCTTCTATCGTGTTTTTCATCTCCAAGCATACATGAGATAATTCGATCTCAAGTTAACTCGCGCTATTATGTGTTTTTCGGTTTGTCGGGCTGATGCTGTTTCTGAATATGTGGTATCTTTGTCAGTGCCGCAGCTGTAAAAAGCAACCAAGATCTTGGTTCTTTTTACGTCACTAGCCTTGATGTATATCAACAGTTGTATATGTATCTTCAGCTCATCTAGATAATTGCAAGGAAGTTCGTGGCGCATAGACACTAATTGGAATGAATGAGTAGATTGTAACCACCACATCACAACAAGTTAACATCGATGCTTTCGTCGATCAACGATTCAAGAACTGGTGGCTTTCAAGTCAGTCTAATGCTCGGGTAGATTATCTATGATAGATTAGCTATGACATCTAGATGATGGCAGTCTTTGATAGCTGCTGCCCGGCTAATTTGTACAGCAAGGACCCATCACAATATTATATCTTGGGTCGTATATTGACTTCGAAGCCATTTCTAGCAAGAAAGGAGAAACTTTTTCTCGCTCTGAAAATGTTCTGCGAGTCTCTACCATCTCGGTGAAGGCCATTCCATGAATTCGAAATGCTTCCACTTGCCCCTCCCAGTACTATGAGATAACATTAATCAGCAAGATAATTTTGCATGCGGTAAACTGGGTCAAAAAGCATCTGAGATTCCTTGAGGAATGCAACGAGACTTACTGCCTCTGTAGCCATACAAAGTACCAAAGCCATGGAAGCATCTGTTGGGTAGCTTCTCATATCGATTACGGCTCTGATCTTCTCTAAGCATAAGAGAAGGTAGCATATCATGAGTTTGTGATACTTTTCTGTTTCCTGGGTATTGTTCGAGATGAGACTGTATCTTCGTGCTGATACGTACATCATGGAAGTAAACAAGCCTATATCTGTCATGGCAACGGGAACGAAAACTGATCTCATACTTTTTTGAAACGAGCGCTGGGATTCTTCGGTAATACATTCGGTCCAGCCGTTCGGTATGACCCATTCTAAGACTATAGAACATGTTAGGATGTCACGGAAAGAGGATTTGGTAGCAACGCGTACAGAAGTCAAAGAGGAATAGTTCAGTCTCGGAAAGAGGCCACGGAAAGCAAGTACTACAGGCTTTTCTGCCGCCATCGCTGATACGGGCGTGCAACTGTTGCTTGACACTGATACTACCCGCTTGATACAGGGCTAGCCTCTCAGTAAGTGCTCGCCGCCGGCGAGCATGGGATTCCTTGGAAACATGCGATCTGATCTGGCTTAGCGCATTTGAACTGTTCAATTGCTGTGGCAGAGTAGCGGTGATGAAGTGCAATGTCGGCTGTTGCACATCAACGGGGCGAAGGAACTTCGCGTTCTGTCTTTCTTGTTCCGGCAGTTGCTCAGATACTCCTCCAGTACATGTTGTGGTCCTCATTTCTAATGACGTCTCTGTTGTTCTCTCCATATTCCGCAGTAGGCAATGTTACAGCGTCGGTGATTTGCAATAATGTGGAGTATGATGCATGGTTTCAATAGTTCTATACTGGAGAAGTTCAGTATTCAGTAGGCAATGCTTTTCGGGCTCATAGAGCACGTGAGTCGGAGTAAGCCACAACATACATACATACACGTCCCATGTTCTCAGCGCCAGGCATAAGCAGCTCCAAATTCCAAATGTGGAATGGTCATAACATCGAAACATCGCAAATCCACCCCAGGGCGAGTAAGCAGCTCCACTTCCCTAATTGGGCAATCATGCCTTTAGCTACTCTGGCTTCCAAGTCCTCACTCATGATATATAGTAAATATAACTTGGACAGCTTTCCGCTAGACTTCCAACAATCCATATGAGAACTATGATACTAATTGAAACGGAAAGATTTTGAGAAAGTGCTGTTCATTACTTCATCATGTCATCAAACACTCAACGAAAAACAGTACTTATTACAGGGTATGGCGTCGGTGATGTAGAAGCTCGTCAACCAATATTAACATAACACGTTTTCTAGATGCTCAAGCGGAATTGGCGAATCGTTGGCGAGGGAATTCCAAAATAGAGGTGAGTTCTTAACTCATCAAATACACTCATTGTTCGATACGCAAAATGCTTACATACAACTGTCCCTTCTCTGTCTTCAGATTATAACGTCATTGCTACGGCTCGCAGACTAGAAAGCATATCTCACCTTCGAGAGGCAGGGATGACTACTCTCTCTCTTGATGTAACCAAACCAGAGAGTGTCAAGGCAGTTGAGATGGAAGTTGGGAGAATCACTGAAGGCAAGCTGGACGTTTTGGTCAATAATGCGTGAGTGTAATTAGACTTGGTTGATGTCACTACTACTGATTGAACTTGGGCATCACTAATGCGCACATAGTGGAATTCTTACACGCGGCGCATTAGCCGATGTCTCACCAGAGCATATCTACTCTATTTTCAACACAAATGTCTTCGGAATCATGGCTGTTGTATCTGCTCTCTTGCCGCTACTCATCGCCGCCAAAGGCACAATTGTCAATATTTCATCAGCGTCATCTGTGACACCGTTTCCCTTCAAAGGCCCCTATGCAATGACCAAGGCAGCGCTAAACTCGTATGGCCGTACTCTCGCCATCGAGCTTTCGCCATTCGACGTGCATGTCTTGACATGCCCTACTGGCTATATACAGAGCAAACTGGAAGCCAATGGAACCGACCAAGTACCGGAAAAAAGCCTGTATAAAGCCATGGCTGGAAAAATGGAATTGGGATTGCCAGATACGCAGATGGAAGGTACAGAATATGCAAAGCTGGTGGTAAACGAAGTGCAGAAAGGACGCGGCTGGGGTTTCGGTCCTTGGAGATTTGGGGCAATGAGAGAGTGGCTATGGGTAGGAACAGGAGCATCCAAGGGCTATTGGGCAAGCATGATGGGGGAAGCATTTTTGCAGCGGGGATACAAAGGAATGATCAACTGGGATGAAGTTGCAAGAATTCTAAGAAAAGAGAAGGATCTATAGTAAAGTGCTATGAGATTGGCAACTTGCACGAAGGGGCAAAAATGTATAATTAGACTAGATCTCTATTTTGCATGCCATTGAACTTGTATTTGTGCATGCTCTCTCCGCGATTGCTTGTTCGGCCAGCCTGATCCAGCGCGTTGCTCGCAAACCCCAGCGGGCTAGGTCGCGCAAGTTGCTTAGTTGAAACCCAGCGTTTGCTTCCATCCTGTCGCTCAAATGCATGTGAAAAGTGTATAAAGTCGGTGCATTGTGCTTTCTATTATTTAATTAAAAAAAAAAAAAAAATCTGTTGTAGGTATTGTAGGCACCGGAAAACAGAAGATAGGGCATGCAGTAATTGGTGTCGTGCATCCGCCGCTCGTTCCAGTATTCTATGCGTCCAAAGCTTGACTTTTGCACATCCTCCAATAAACGCCCTTCCGTTCAAGTAATTCAGAATGGCTTCCCTTTTCTAGTATCTTGCCGTCCCCAAAGACGAAAATCACATCTGCATTTCTCACAGTAGAAAGCTTGTGCGCTACAACAACCATTGTTCTACCTTTTGAAGCGTGCTCAAGAGCTTCTTGTACGAGCTTCTCGTTCTCAGGATCTAGGGAGCTGGTTGCTTCGTCCAGCAATAAAATTTTAGGGCTTCGGATAAGCGCGCGGGCGATAGAGATTCGCTGCTTTTGGCCACCAGAGAGTGATACCCCACGGGATCCAACAGGAGTACTGAATCCCTCGGGCAAAGACACAATAAAATCGTGAATCGATGCATCGCGGCAAGCTTGATGAAGTTGTTCATCAGATACTGTAGATGGGTCTACACCTAGAAGAATATTTTCTTTGATGGAACCTAAAATTTGCACTGTCAGGCTCGAATATTCACGGACTGTTAATGACTACTAACCATGAAACAGCGAAGACTCTTGAGAAACTAATGATAGCTGCCGGCGATATGCCTTGACGCTAAGTTCGGCAATGTCTTTTCCGTTGTATAATATTTTGCCTTCTGCAGGATCGTAGAATCTATAATTGAATTAGTTTTGTTGGCGAAAGTACAATTAGCAGCTTACCTTTCTAAGAGTGATATAATGCTTGTCTTCCCGCAGCCAGAGGCTCCAACTAAAGCAGCGAATTGCCCCTTCTCAATCGTCAGGTTCAGTCCTTCAAAGACGGGCACGTCTCGAGTAGGATATTTGAAGTGAATGTTTCGAAGTTCAATTTTGACACCCCCGTCGGATCCCGGAATTTCTTCATTCACCCCAACCTTGTCCTGAAAACGAGACTCTCGCATGTCTAGAATTCTATTCGAGGCAGTTGTGACTTGAGCTGCGCTCGGCCCATAACTCAAACTTTGTCCGGCAGCTTCTCCCGCGTTCAAGGCGACCATGAAAGACACGAAGAATTTGAGTACCGTAAGCTCTCCGTTGGCAAGCAAACGGCCTCCGTAATACAAAAGCAGAGCTTGGCAGGGTATAGTTGCGCTATCAGATAGGCCAACGAGGAATGTTGCCCATCGGGCTTTTTTAAACGCTGCAGCCACATGGTTTCGGCAAAGAGTCTCAAATCGTTTACATATAGTCTCTTCCAAGGTAAAGGCGCTCACAGTCCTAAAAGCAGCAATTGACTCCGAAGCAAATTTAGAGCTTTCGGCAAAAACCTCATTGTTCATTCTCTCAAATTGTAGTTCGTATTTGAATCGGAAAAATGATGCCACGATGCTGATTGGGAGGACGACACAACATGCAACCACGGCCAGTTTCCACCCAAAAGCAAATGCTATTGATACAGAGCCAACGATGCTGAAGACGGCAATATAGACGCTCGCCATACTGGCACCTAAAAGCTCATCCAGCCGCTGTGGGTCAGACGCTACACGAGCGACAATAGCGCCTTGAGAATGCTCTTCTTGGTCGAAAAATGCCATCCTCTGCCAGAGAGTGGACTCAAAATATTCTTTCTGATACTTTGAGCGGATAATGAGTCCGTTGCGTAATGAGGTTGATAATGATCCGAAATAAGAAATGCCAGCTCCTGCAGCAAGCACTCCAAACATGCCGCTCCAAAATTCGCTCTCTGATCTTAGCTTGGATCCTGTGTATTTGGAAACATCAATAACGTGAGCAAAAAGAAGTGCCTGTACTGGCCCCGTTGCCCCTGCAGAAGCTGTGAAAATGAAAATGAGAATCATGAGATAGTGGCTATCTTTGGACTCATACAGCAGCCGCCCGAAGCTTTTCCAAAAGCTTCGAGAATGTTGCTGGATAGAATGACTTGAGACATCCTCAACGGTCAACTCCGTTTTGTCTTTTGGGGGTAGACTGGACATCTGGATATCCTCTTCCAAATCTCTTTCCATACTGGCCTCTTTCGTTTCATCCCCAAGGGATATGTTTTGAGCATGTACAAGATTAGAGTAGGTGCCATCAGGTATGGCCAAAAGACTCTCATGAGTCCCAGATTCAACCACTCTGCCTTGTCGTAGAACGACTATACGGTCGGCTTTTTGTACTGTTGATAACCGATGCGCGATAGTAATAGTCGTGCGCGACTGAGCAGCTCGATCCAGAGCCGCCTGGACAATTCTCTCGCCCCGCACGTCTATTGCGCTTGTTGCTTCATCAAAAATGAGGATGTTAGGCTGACGAACAATCGCCCGAGCGATAGCAATTCGTTGCCGCTGTCCACCAGATAACTTTGTACCTCCATCACCGACAGGCGTTTCATAGCCCTATCAAAAGTTTAGTCAGAATGACCTTCATAACAAATTAATCTCCGGAAGCAGAGACTTACCATTGGAAGCTTATTAATAAACTCATCTGCAAATGCCTCTTTACACGCCTGTATAACCAATTCTCTCTTTTGCTCCTCAGAACTGCTTTCCCATTGCGTTCCAATAAGGCCATTAGCAACATTTGTGTAAATTGTCCCATTGAAGAGGAAGGGCTCTTGTTGAACCAAGCCAATCTGAGATCTCCACCACTTCAAGTCTACTTCATCCAGGGAGCGGTCTCCAATAGAGACGGTTCCGCTCGGTTTTATTGCACCCCCATGTTCTTCGGGCATTGAGGTAGTGGATTCGCTGAGAGAATACCATTGCTCTATAAGTCCAACGATAGTGCTTTTCCCAGATCCAGATGGTCCAACAATAGCGGTTGTCTTTCCAGCCTCAATTCGTAAGTCTAGGCCGTCTAAAATTTTAATATGCGGTCGACCTGGATAAGCAAATGTGACTTGCTTGAGAGTAATATCTTCCTTGGGATTGACTTCTGGACTTTTAAGTTGACCTTGGTTTGGCTGAGGGGCATCAATAACGTTGAGAAATTGGCGAGCCGCAGCACTTTCTTGAGTTAGCCGTTATTACTGTCGCAGACATGGGTGATGGTCGAACCTAGCTTTGCTAAGAGCTAATAAAGGCGTAGCCACTCGCTCCAATGAAAAGACAATCATGGTCATCGAAAGCAAAACACTGACCATCGTTGGGTTAGTGGAATTCAAAGTTATCATAGGTGCTCCGTCCTTACACTGTTATTGTTCCAAAGTTGTCGAGGTGACCTTCAAGATAGAGTTTCGTACCAAACCAAAACGCAAGACCAAAGCAACCAAAAACGGCAAAAAACTGCCACATATTAGCATTTGGAAATATTGTAGAGGTGATGGGCATTTACCGTTAATGCAAATTGAAGAGCGATAAGTGGTGTCATTTTGTTACCATGTCTTCTCATCTCGTTTACAAAAAAGGCATATTTTTGAGCAATGCGATTCTCAGCACCGCAGGCCGCAATCATTCGCACGCCAGCCAGAGCATCACTTGCAATTGAAGAAGCGTTTGCGTCCGCCTAGGAACAAAAGAGTCAGTTCAATATGATAGACGGCCAAGTTTATTACAAACTGATTGTGCACCTACTTGAACCATTTGCCCACTTGCTTTCGCGGTAAAAGGCATCAAGATGGACACTGTTAGAATGATAAATGCAACCACTGAAATGACGACGAAAGATAATTTCCAATTGGCATGGAAGGCCACTACAAGCGCGGCAATTATAGTGGCATTGTATTCGAAAAAGACTCCGAGCTTCTCGGAAATTCCTAGCTGCAGTGTATTACTTGTCGATGTAATAGTGTTTATGGCATAGCCAGGAGACATTGAGTCAAGTGCATGAACACTCTGCCCGAAGAGCTTTTGCAGATAGTGGAGTCGAATAGCAGACGACAGTCGAATGCCCGCCATACGAAACGTGAACTGCTCTCATTCGTTAGACTATCTAATAGATCAAACCCGCCAATTGGAAATGGAACTTACTTTATTGGCATAGTTGAGTACGAGACGAGCAATGAAGAGAAAGAACATGTACAACCTTCATTTACTTAGTAACTCTCAAACAACAAGGGCGTTATGGAGATTTCACGTAGAAGGCTTACGATAATTTGTCTATTTGATGTTTTAACCTACTGGCATCGCCATCGCTAGATGACTGAGAAAAGCCGCTTAGGTTACCGACAAAGCTTCCTGAATAGTCCCGTCTGTTAGTTCATCATAACCTCAATGACAAGAAATAACATATGAGAGTCTTACCGAAAACAACATTCATCAATGGCAAAGTAACTCCCGTCGCGATGGACGCAATAACACCCACAGTGTAGGCCAAAATGTCAATTTTGGTTGCATAGCTAAAGACGCGCTAAACACTGTTAGACAGGGCTTTATGGAGGTGGAAAGAGGGCAACAAACAAAATAATCTTTCAATTGGGGCTTCTGCTCTGCCTGTCCTTGTGAGCCATCTTGAATTGGCTGATTGCCAATAGGATCTGCAGTGACTGAAGGCGACACTGTACTGCTAGTAAGCGATGTTTGGCCTTCTTGCTGCTGTCCCGTTGACTTTTCATCCATTCTGCTCAATAATTGCGCATCATAGAGCGACTTCCCAGTTGGGTAACAAGGTATGAATCGTACAAAACCACCCAGACTTGTGTATAGCAGCAGAAGCGCAGCATCAAGTAGCCTATTCCAGGTACGGGCACCTTTCGCGAGAAAGTCGGTACCGAGAAGCTCTGCAGTACCCGGTGTAAGTGCCACAAATGGTACCTGACTCCACATGCATCGTTGCATTTCCAGTTTCCAGCCAAGCTCTTCGGGGCGATTATGCACTCACGGTGCGGCATCACTGACCGGGTCTCGTCCCGTGCCGATTGCCACTGGACGCTGACTCGTATTCGACTCGTCATACCACTAGTACTACTGAGGTAACTGGCAATGCTGATCTGCATATCAACTTTTTGGATTACTCTATACTTTGTACACAAATGAACTCTGTGCGACCATGCCGGGCTGGATATATTAAAGAATAGAGCCAGTAATTCGAAACCCCTGACCAATTGAGCTCGTATTCTTACCCATTTATGCTCTATCAAGCGTAGCGTTCCTATTCATGAGCTGATACTTCCACACAGTGCACTCGTCTAATACATATTGATCTTCACCCGCAGCCACAGAGCCCACACCGCACATGTATGGATTACTCCATTCCCAGCTAATAGGCGAAGCTCCACGATCAGCGACACTAACATCTTATCTCCTGTTTGGTGGCATCCCGTAATTGTAATAAGTGATATATATGTAAGATAGGATTAGAAATATTAATGGCTGTGGTACGTCAAGTATTGAGCTATGGATTTTTGCTCTGTCCAGTGTGTATCCAAGGCTGGAGCGAGGGAGACCATCACTGGAACCTTGTCCCTGTAAACCATGCTGCAGCAACTTATTTTTCCAGCAGCCATTTTGAACACACCATGACTTAAAAGTGAATACTGTTTCACAGAACATTTCTATAATTTGATCAAATAGCATTCTCGTTCTTACTGCATAAGGTCTTTCAGGGGCTCTAGAAGCCCCAATTTTAAGGTGTTCTCACTCCGCTCCAGCACCATGGGAACCAAGTCTCTTGTTTGGTCATAGTGTATGCTACCATATCTCAGATAGGATGCAAACGTTCCCTCTCCGTGATCAGCGTCTTTAAACTCCTCTTGATCCCAGAGCTCTGCCAAGCACACTAACTTGGGATTTTTAGGCCCGCGGCTCACCTTGATGGCGGATTGATTCGCAAATGCATCGCGCACATAGGCATTCGCTTTCTGCCATACTTCGTCTTGAGGGTCGTCAAGGCGCGTCCTCAAGAGACTGTTCTGCTCGTTCCCAGACCATTGTGTGAGCGGTTGTAGGGCGAATAACTCTTGCATCGCAGGCGCAAGGAAAATCTTGGTTGCAAAGTACTCTGCGCCATCAAATCCATCATTAGGGTCACTTAGACCCCTCAGTCTCTCAAGGCAGAGGAAGTGGGCGAGATAGTCAAGCATGACATCTACTGCAGTAATCATCTCTGGATCTTCAATCACCCTGTCAGATGGTGTCTCTATGGCCTTGATGTGAGCTAGCAAGGGATGCTTATGGAATCCGGTTGCATTCGTCGTACTCGGACCCCAGAGGCTGAGATAGATGTCATGCCATCTTTTAATGAACGGATTTCCAGATTGGCAAACCAGAAATCCGTTAAGCATTGTGTAATACTTTTCCCGGAACTCAACGGCAAAACCACCTAGCTCACAGGGTGAAGCCGGATCGATAATGCGATTCCACCATATATCGTCCAGATGTCGAAACAGAAGT
This sequence comes from Trichoderma atroviride, assembly GCF_020647795.1. Classification (NCBI taxonomy): domain Eukaryota; kingdom Fungi; phylum Ascomycota; class Sordariomycetes; order Hypocreales; family Hypocreaceae; genus Trichoderma; species Trichoderma atroviride. The sequence continues at coordinate 6,975,252 of NC_089401.1, read as the reverse complement.
GTGCCGACATCCATCCATGCGCCGCCATACTTCCACAGGAGAGGTAAACGGACCAGGTCCCCTTGGTGAGGCCCCACGAATAGTCCATCCATGGTTCCGTTATTAAAAGCTTCTGGGAAAAATGATGGTTCGACAAAGTGCTTGACGTGTGTTTCTGATTCAGGAACGGCGTCCAGAACGTGTACTGTCCAATCTGGGCCAAGCTTTCGAACCCAATTGATTACGTTTCGCTGTGCCCATGGATGCATAGCCTTCCATCCCTTATTCCAAAATGTCCATACATTTTTTTGAGACGTAACGGCGTGTCTTTTTTTGCAACCATGATGCTATTTCTTGGTCGGAACGCTGGTCAAGTTTTTCCGAGGCTATCAATCTGACACCTTGGGGCAACTCAAGCTGTGCCATATACTCCTCTGCTGTTGAGGAGTCAGTATCATTATTTGCCCCAGCATGCATCCTGGCGCCGAGTAACAAAAACAGGTATAGAATTGTCTAAAAGCGTGAATTTTGAATTATGAATGAAATTGGGAGACAAAAGCTAGAGAGGAAGTGGACTTGAAGAGGCATGCCAACACCATCACTCTCGGGCGTCTTAGCCTACAATTTTAAGCATGATCAAGATTTTGTCACATGTATCGGAATACAACTTGGTAACGTTTCTTTGGCTGTGGATCTTGTAATGTGTGCACTACTGCATCATCCTTGAAGCTAGCTGCGTCGAATACGACCGAGCTTCTCCAACGCGGGGGTAAGCCTGGAATATTGAAACCGCTTATTGCCCTGTATGTCTCTATACTGTATACCTATTCCCTCGAAAGGTTAGGCGGTAGGCCCTGCCTATTTTCTACATGTAACTATAGCAAGCTACCTAGCTGTTCCTAGTAGTAGATACTCGTACATCTAGATAGCGATGGGGCAATTTTGAGAGCAACAATACTCACTGGTGGATACGGTTTTATTTACTCCGTAGTAAGGTACTTAAGGTACTATATCTTACTCTAGCATTATGCAATCCAAAAGCGCTTACTTTAGCACCTGCAGCTGCAAGGGGTGTTGCTCTGATGTCCTTGACGGATTATTTTTTTCTCCTTACTCGTAGATGAGTAGTGGTGAGCGTCAGGGATATCTTCCTAGCTAAAGAATCGGCCATAACGTATGAGGAGATGGTGTTTACAGTGCCGCCTGGGCCACACTACGAATTAGTCTAAATCCTTCGAGGAAGATCCAAGTAGCAGTTCCTACCCATCCATGAGCAACACGATGTAGCCCAGTATTTGTAACTGTCGTAAACTATAGGTATCAGCATACGGGGCATGGAACGCATGGAACCAGTTCTACGTAGTGACTCCCAACGACTGAAGTGTAAGAGAGATGTTTGCGCATACCTACCCTACCTACAAGTGCTAGTAGTATTTCGTCCTAAAAAAGTAGTGAGTACAGCCATTTTTTGGGTACATATTATACATTGGGCAACCAAATCTTGGCCCCGGCAAAGTATTCCGTCACACCCTTGTGCTCTACTAATTCGTGCGAGCTAATATCGAGTACAGTAGGCCGTCTATTTTTTCTCGCACGGAGTATCTGTGTAAACGTCAAAGCGAGATACCCGGTCAGCAAAATGTAATCATCACGCATTGCTTACATGCGATGAACACGGATTGGATGTTGTGATATAGTATTTCAATAGTAGCGGTATATTACATATTAACCTTTTAGGGGTTGGGTTCTACCAATATGCCATGTTCCCCCATTTCTTAGGCTGATCCTAAAAGAATCCGAAAGGAGCTCCCTGCTTGATCCGAACAAGGATGCAAAGAACGCAACGTGCCAAAGATCGATAGTCTTAGGATTGCCGGCCAGTGGGCAAGATTAACTAATATGGTAGTTACCCGAAGTTAGTGGCGGCCAATATGTCATACACATGGTGTCCTGCCAATTTTCGTGGAAAATGTATATGATCTATTAGTTAGTCGAATTGCCAGAGGGAAGCAGGAGCAATTTGCAGCGAATAATCAGATTGCCTTTTCAATTTGTCTCAGTTCACTTGACAAAACATATTCGTCACTTGGCTTTCATACCACAAAGCCCTACACCTCTTATCATATCATGGCGAGCAATGAAGATTTACAGAAAATCTGGGAGTGGAACGCCATTGTTCCAAGATCAATACCGATATGCATACACGATATTATTTCGAAAGTAGCTCGAGAGCAGCCGGATGAGCCAGCCGTTTGTGCTTGGGACGGCGAGTTGACGTATAGGGAGTTGGATGAGCTCTCAACGGCCCTGGCATGCCAGCTGAACGCCCTCAGCCTTGGGCAGGGGATTGTTCCTCTCTGCTTTGAGAAATCAGTATGGATGCCTGTGGCCATGCTTGCCGTTTTTAAGGCTGGAGCCGCATGCGTTGCACTTGATGTGACCCTACCAGAGGAGCGGCTCCGAGGCATTGTAAAGCAAGTGCAGCCAAAAGTCATTCTTTCATCATTCCCAAACAGGGTTAAAGCCTCCCGAGTAGCTGGAGATGACATCCCGCTTCAAGTGGTCGATAAATCCAGCATTCTCAATGGGGATCTCACACAAATGGGTTCTGGAACGGACCATAAGCCAATACTGCCGCCCGTAAATCCTTCGGATCTACTTTATCTAGTATTTACGTCAGGAAGTACGGGCGTGCCCAAAGGAGCAAAACTAAGCCACGGAAACCTCGCCAGTGCTTTACACTACCAGAGCGAAAAGTTGTGCTTCAGTCCAACGAGCCGGGTACTAGATTTCGCCTCTTATGCCTTTGACATAGCTTGGTTCAACTTCATCTTCACACTATGCTGTGGAGGCTGCCTATGTATAGGGTCACATGAGGAGATGCGCAATGACCCAGCGGCTTGTATACAACGATATAGAGTCAATTTTGCCCATCTTACGCCTTCTCTCACACACATCGTTTCCTCGGAAGCTTTATCTCAGCTAGACATTCTAGTAACTAGCGGAGAGGTCCTGACCGCCTCTCATGCGGAGAAGATTTCACTGCCGAAGAAAATCATTAATGCTTACGGTCCTGCAGAGTGCACTCCGCATGCTACTGCTTCGGTCATTCAGAAAGACCAAATGCTGCATCCGCCAATTGGCAGGGGCCATGGTGCATGCACTTGGGTGGTAGACTTGACTGATGAGAGTCGTCTGGTGCCTATAGGAGAAGAGGGCGAGCTGTGGCTTGAAGGCCCGCTCGTAGGGGAAGGATATCTCAACGATGAAGAGAAGACTTCATCTGTCTTCGTGATTGATCCGTCATGGCTTTTGAGCGGTGTGCCGTCAAAGGCCGGCCGTCATGGCCGTCTGTATAAGACTGGTGATATTGTGCGCCAGAATGAAGACGGTACATTCATGTTCATCCGCAGAAAAGATGCCCAAGTGAAGATTAACGGCCAACGGGTAGAGCTTGGTGAAGTGGAATACCATGTCAGACGTTTACTACACGGAAGTTGTCAGCTGGTGGCCGAAGTGATAAAACCACAAAATTCCAGCAGTGCAATTCTTGCCATATTTATCTGCATCGATGAATTTGAAAGCAAAGATAAAGACGCTCTAAAGGCATCTGTGGCGACTCTAACGCAGGGAGTTGACGGACTCCTTGCTCAAGTGGTGCCATCATACATGATACCCTCCGCATACATTCCCATAAAAGATATCCCGATGACAGCAACAGGGAAAACAGATCGGAAAGTCTTGCATGAAATCGGCAGCAGTTTCACGACTGTTGAGCTGGCAGCGCTTCATCCCACACGACAGACCGAATTTCAGGCGCCTAGAACCGAGGCTGAAGAAAAGATGCAAAGTTGGTGGGCCACAGTGCTAGGAATCGAGGCCTCAGCAATCAGCCTCGATGATAATTTCCTTCACATCGGTGGTGACTCTATCCAAGCCATGAAGCTTGTCGGAATTACACGCCAGGAGGGGTTGGTTCTAACAGTGGCCGACATATTTAAACAGCCTCGTCTATTTGACCTTGCTCGGCTGATGAACAACTTCGATCACGAAGCTAAGCCGGCCAATGAACCAGTAGCCCCCTTTTCCCTCCTTGGAAATGGAGTAAACTTGCATGATGCCCGGCAGCAAGTCGCGTCCCTGTGTGGCCTTGATGCTGCTCAAATTCAAGACATCGTACCCTGCACCCCATTACAAGAAGGGCTACTTGCCATGACAGTGAAGCGGCCAGGCGATTATACATCGGAAAGGAACTTTACACTTCGGCCTGGATTAGACATAGACAGGTTCAAAAAGGCTTGCGAAGATGCTGTCGCCATTCTGCCCATCCTGCGGATGCGAATCTTTGACTTGCCTGGTATTGGGCTTGTACAGGCGATTCTATATGAGACTATCTCATGGGAATCAACTGATAATAAGGATTATAATGTACCAAGTACATCCATGGCGCTTGGCGATAAGTTGACTCGATTTTATTTGAGTATTGATCGCGGCCTTGGAACTGTTTTTAAGTGGAAGATGCATCATGCACTCTATGATGGATGGTCGGTACCTCTGATGTTGGATGCCATTGAAAAAGCATACCAAGGAGAAAAGGTCGAGACAGTGCCGTTTCAGAGATTTATCCACTACATTCAAAACATAGACAAGAAAGCAGCTTTCGATCACTGGGATAAATACTATCAGTTGTCGCAAGCCACAATTTTCCCGGCCACTCCTTCGCCAGCATATTCACCGAATGTTGACGAAATCATCGAACATCGCTTCGCAAATATAACCTGGACGAAAACAGATATCACAGCATCTACCGCTATTAGAACGGCCTGGGCAATGCTTCAGGGAGCTTATACAGGTTCAAGCGACGTTGCTTTTGGTGCCACTGTGACCGGTCGGCAGGCAGCGGTTTTGGGCATTGAGAAAATGGCAGCGCCCGCTATTGCTACCGTCCCTGTTCGAGTTGTTTGGGAGTCTAATCAGACTCTGAATGAGCTATTGCAGCTAGTCCAGCAGCAGTCAATAGACGGAATCCCATACGAGCAGATTGGCCTACGGGAAATCCGCAAGGTTAGCCAAGATGCAGAACGCGGTTGCAACTTCCAAACTCTCCTCGTGGTGCAGCCGCCTGGACTGGTTACAGATCAAAGTGAAATTTTTGAATTAGTATCCGAACACACGGGCGCATTGAATGGTTTCAATACTTATGCTCTACAGCTTATATGCACTCTCTTAGAGGATGGCTTACATGTCAGCATCAGCTTTGACTCGTCCACTATTAGTAGGGCAGAATCAGGGAGACTTGTCACGCAATTTGAGCATATAGTACGGATGATTTGCGATGAAGAAATGCGAGCAAAGAAGTTGCATGAACTCAACATCCTTAGCAACAATGACTTGCAGGAGATTTGGAGTTGGAATGCGCAGCTGCCAGAAACGGTAGACGGTCTGATTCACAAGAGTATCGAGAAAATGGCAATCCAGCAACCAAACTCGACAGCAATACGGGCTTGGGATGGAGTATTGACCTACGGGGAACTTGATTCTATTGCTTCGAGACTTGCACTATATCTTGCAAACAAAGGAGTGCATGCAAACGTGCTCGTCCCTTTATGCTTCGAAAAGTCCATGTGGACAGCAGTCGCAATGCTTTCTGTGATGAAGGCGGGCGCGGCTTCACTACTACTTGACATTAATCAGCCAGAAGAACGGCTGCGGACGATAATACGCCAGGTTAACCCGCATATCATCCTCTCGTCCACCGATAATGCAGCCTTGGCCACTCGATTGAGCGATGCTCCTGTCGAGGTGGAAGTCATAAGCGAAGCAACACTAGACACCCTGAGTGCTGGTTCTCACATTACTTCGCAAGAAGGTATGAGAGATATCATGGTATCGCAGTCGCCTCTGGATCTATTATACGTTGTCTACACATCGGGCAGCACGGGTACCCCAAAAGGAGTCAAGATTTCGCATCAGAACTTTTCAAGTGCTGTAAAACACCAGCAGACTGAGCTCGGCTTTAATTCATCAAGTCAGGTGCTTGATTTTGCCTCTTACGCCTTTGATATGGCATGGTCGAACTTTATATTCACGCTGTGTACTGGTGGCTGTCTTTGCATCGGATCGCAGGGCGAAATGCGAGACGACCTCGCAGGTTGCTTGAAAAGATATCAGATCACCTTCATCCAATTAACTCCCTCGCTTGCCAGGACCATCGATTCTACCGTTCTTTCGCGGTTGGATGTTCTTCTTCTGGCTGGAGAAGGGCTCTCCATGACAGACGTCGATCACGCCTCTGTTGCAAAAAAGCTTCTGAATGCGTACGGCCCTGCGGAATGTTCTGTATGTGGAACAGCGTCAAATCTGAAGACTCATACCAAAGGCCTGCCACCGATTGGACGGGGCATTGGCCAGTGCACATGGGTAGTCGATCCAGAAGACCAAACAAAACTCGTCCCTATTGGCGTCGAAGGTGAATTATGGCTAGAAGGCCCGCTAGTTGGCCAAGGCTATTTTAATAACGAGGAGCAAACAGCGGCTGCGTTTATGCAAGACCCCGCCTGGCTTCTAAGCGGATCGCGGACTGCGCCTGGCAGAAAAGGACGTCTTTACAAGACAGGAGATCTTGTGCGGTATACTGCCGATGGCGCGCTTATTTTCACTGGGCGCAAAGATAGCCAAGTGAAGATTAGAGGACAAAGAATTGAGCTCGGCGAAGTGGAATATCATATTGCCAAGTTACTACCCAGTGAATATGGCAGCATACAGATAAAAGCTGAGGTGGTTGTCCCTCTCGATGGAAATGGCGAGATAATGGTGTTGTTTGTTTGCGCTTCTGGTGTCAAGGATGACGCCACCACCAACGAGCTGAAGCTCATCGTTCAGCAAATCAAGAGTGAAGTCGACCGGCATTTGACTGAGATTCTTCCGTCATATATGATCCCTTCTGCGTTTGTGCCGATTGCAACTTTACCTTTGACTCCCACAGGCAAAATTGACAGGAAAGTCTTGAAGAGAATTGGTAGTGAGATCACTTTGAAAACGTTGTTGGAGTTCCAACAAAACTCACAAGCTGAGAGAAAGCCGCCCAGCACAGAAGCCGAAGAGCAGATGTGTAACATGTGGGCGACTATTCTTGGTATTGATCCAGAAGAAATCAGCACAGATGACAGCTTCCTACGCATTGGTGGCGATTCAATTCAGGCTATGAGACTAGTCGGTATGGCGAGAAGCTCTGGTCTCCTGTTCTCAGTTGAAGATGTCTTCAAACAGCCACGCCTTGGTGATCTTTCGAAGGTGGCAAAGCTCAGCTTCAACGATATGGATTCTCCAGTCGACGAACAAGTCCGGCCTTTTTCTCTCCTGCAGTCTAAGATTGATGTCGAAACTGCCATACAGATAGCGGCATCTCTCTGCGCTATCCAGCCTGAACAGGTACATGACATATTTCCTTGTTCGCCACTGCAGGAAGGCTTGATAGCCATGACCGAGAAGCAATCAGGGCAATACATCTTACGCAACGAGTTCGAGCTGCCAGAGTCGATAGATCCAAGTGCTCTTAGGATAGCATTTGAGGAAATGGCTACAAATATTCCTATTCTGCGAACTCGAGTCGTGTATCTGCCCGGCCAAGGTTTCGTCCAGGTTATTGTTGAAGAGCCAGCACTGTGGACTAAAGAGCACTCAGACGCTAGAATGGGACTTGGTACAAGACTCAACGCTATTAATATTACTACCAAGGACGACGGTACGACTACCTTTACCTGGCTCATTCACCACGCCTTATACGACGGGTGGTCGTTTCACCTTCTGCTGGACGCACTTGAAGGGCTATTGTCTCGGAATGAACCATACCCTTGGCCACTTTCACTCCAGCCATTCATTCGTCATATTCAAAACATTGACGTTGCGGCATCTCGACAGTACTGGCAAACGCACTTTCAAGGATGCGAGGCAGCTATATTCCCGGTATCTCCTTCTCCATCTTATGTTCCCCGGGTGGACAGCATCTTGGAACATGGAATTACGAATCTGTCATGGCCATCAAACGATATCACACCTTCTACCGTTATTCGCACCGCATGGTCTCTTGTACAGTCAACATATACAGCAGTCGATGATGTTGTCTTTGGAGTAACGGTTGCAGGCCGGCAGGCTGCACTGGTGGGAATTGAGAGAGTAGCTGGACCGACAATTGCGACTGTCCCCGTACGGGTAGTACTAGAATCCAGTCTGCAAGTTGAAGAACAGCTTGAGAAAATACAGACACAGGCGGCTGAATCTATGATGTACGAACAGTTTGGTCTTCAAGAAATTCGAAAACTTGGTCAAGAGGCGGAACTTGGTTGCAGCTTCCAAGCTTTGCTTGTAATACAGCCAGCGGAACTGACCATTCCTCGGAATAAAATTCTCAAAACCATCTCACCCCAGGCACAAAATGAGCTTAAAGACCAAGCAGATGTATTTTCCACTTATGCCTTGGAGCTGATCTTTGGCTTTGACGATTCGGGAGTCTCAATAACCTTGAACTTTGACTCCGCAGTAATTGGAGCTGAACGAGTACAGAGGATAGCTGAACAATTTGAGCATTTTGTGCGGCTACTTTGTTCTGAAGATTGCCGTCAAACAACGATCGGCGACCTTGAAGTCGCCTGTAATCAGGACCTCCAAGATATCTGGGCGTGGAATAGCGCGGTTCCTGACGCAGTGGAGTTGTGTATACACAATATAATTGCAGAGACTATAGAAAGGCAACCATCTGCACCAGCAATATGCGCCTGGGATGGCGAAATCTCCTATAAAGAGTTGGGTGAGCTTTCAACGCGTTTATCCGAGCGACTGATACAGCTTGGAGTCGGCCGGAATGTACCAGTGCCACTGCTCTTTGAGAAATCAATGTTCATGCCCCTTGCCATGCTATCTGTTATGAAGGCCGGCGGCTGCTGCGTTGCTATGGACATCAATCAGCCTGAAGAACGATTGAGGACTATTATCAGTCAAATCAGACCGAAATTAATCCTTTCATCGGCTCAGAATGAGTCAATGGCATCTCATCTTAGTGACACCGCACACATCGAAGCTGTGAGCAAGTCGGCGTTAGAGGCATTGCGTATCAGTCCTGTTGGAACAACGAACCAATCTCCTGCATCAACTGCAAGGCCCTCTGATTTGCTTTACATAGTCTTCACGTCAGGAAGTACCGGAATCCCGAAGGGAGCGCAGATCTCTCATCAGAATTTTGCCAGCGCTATCAAGCACCAGAGTCACCACCTCGGGTTCACTCCAGAAAGCAGAGTGCTTGACTTTGCATCTTACGCTTTTGACATGGCGTGGTCCAACTTCCTTTTTACTTTGTGTATTGGAGGATGTCTCTGTATTGGCTCTTACTATGAGATGCAAAATGATCTCGCAGGCTGTCTACAGCGGTACAATATCTCTTTTGCTCAGCTCACGCCCTCGCTTGCACGCACAGTTGACGTGGAAGTATTATCTGCGCTTGACACCCTGATCCTTGCCGGCGAAGGCTTACAGTCTTCCGATATCGAGCGTTGCGTTAGAGTTAGAAATCTGATCAACGCGTATGGTCCTGCAGAATGTAGCGTTTGTGCTACAGCGGCAAATCTTAGGCATAATGATTTAGGCTTGCCGATTATTGGGAAAGGAGTTGGGCAATGTACATGGATCGTTGACCCTAAGAATCCAAACCTCCTCGTGCCTGTCGGTGTCGAGGGAGAGCTTTGGTTAGAAGGCCCGTTAGTTGGCCTTGGATATCTTGACGATGAGCGAACAGCAGATGCATTCGTCAGTGATCCGCCTTGGCTATTGAACGAAGTACCAGGGCACTGTGGTAGGCGAGGTCGCCTCTACAAGACAGGTGACTTGGTACGGTACAACTCCGACGGATCATTGATCTTTGTCGGCCGTAAGGATTCGCAAGCCAAGATTCGTGGCCAACGTTTGGAGCTTGGTGAAGTTGAGGTCCACATCCAGAGGCAATTGCAAGAATATCGAGACTTGCAAGTTGTGGCAGAGATTATAACGCCGCGCGATGGCTCAAACCAAGTACTGATTGCTTTTCTAACAGTAGGCTCTGAAGCTGAACAAGGTGAGATTCTTGGCGAAATAGCAAAATTACAAGGCGCTCTTGGCAATACCATCCCTTCGTATATGATTCCATCAGCGTTTATTCTACTGAGTTCTCTTCCAATGACTACAACTGGAAAGATGGACAGAAAAAAGCTCCGCGAAATTGGAGGCAACATGACAATAGAAGAAGTATTCGCCTTTGGTCAACAACAAAAGCGGGAGCCACGCACACCAACGGAAAGGAAAATGCAACATCTATGGGCAGAGATACTTGAGATTAGTAGCTCGCAGATCGGTCTTGACGACAGCTTTCTTCGCATCGGCGATTCAATCCAAGCTATCAAGCTCGTCAGAGCAGCAAGAGAAGAAGGCCTATCTATTACAGTTGCCGACATTTTCAAGCATCCCCAGCTTTGGGAGCTTGCTCAAGTGGCTACAACTGTAGAGTGCGCCGAGCTAGACGATCAAATACAGCCATTCTCCCTGCTCAACGTGGGGCTCAGTGAGGACGAAATTCGACGCGCTGTAGCAGCATTATGCGGGGTTGAATCAGCTCAAATTCAGGATGTGTTCCCCTGTACTTCCCTACAGGAGGGGCTTTTAGCATTAACTGAAAAGGAATTCGGTGACTACGTCTCTCAAAACGAGTACACGCTACAACCAGGAACAGACACAGAAAGATTCAAGGAGGCATGTGAGACTGTTTTTGATGCATTTCCTATCCTCCGAACTCGTATCGTGGATCTACCTGGCAAAGGGCTGGTACAAGTAATCATTGACGAAACCATTCAGTGGCAGACAAATGAGGCGGGAAGTACGGGTTTCGGCAGGAAGCTCACGCAATTTTGTCTAACTGTAGGCAAAGATTCTTCCGTCCGTTTTTCGTGGGAGATTCACCATGCTCTGTATGATGGCTGGACATTTCCCCTCCTGCTCAACGCCATTTCCAGTGCATATGAAGGCAAAAGGCAGTTTTCGACTACCCCCTTCCAAGCATTCATCCGCCACCTCCAAAATATTGACAGAGGGGCAGCACATGATTTCTGGCAAGCTCAGTTTAAAGGCATTCGTGCATCACCTTTCCCACCTCGCCCTTCGGTGCAGAAGCCGCGAGTTGCTGCTGTTATTGATCGGGAAATTATCAATGTCCAGTGGCCTGAGACTGATATCACAGCGTCCACAGCTATTCGCGCGGCTTGGGCTCTTGTACAAGGCTCTTGCACGGGATCAAGCGATGTTTTGTTCGGTACTATTGCTCTTGGTCGACAGCTTCCAGTTCCTGGGATTGAACAGATAGCAGGACCAACTATTGCGACAACTCCTGTGCGAATAGTCCTAAACCCCAGTGTACAGACAGTGGGAGACTACCTTCACGAAGTACAGCAGCAGGCAGTAAACTCTCTGCCTTATGAACAAATCGGCCTCCAAGAAATCCGCCGAGTGAGCCAGGAATCAGAGTATGCCTGCGACTTTTCCACTTTACTTGTTATCCAGCCAGAAGGCCAAAGTCAACTATCAACCAAGCTATTTGAAACAACATCCGATGATGATGCTTGGCTGAGAAATCTCAGCACATATCCGCTGCTCGTCATTTGTGGGCTTCAAGATCAAGGCGTCAACATACGCCTTAGCTTCGACTCAACGATCGTAGCAGCCGACCGTGTGCAGAGGATAGCAGAGCAATTTGAACACGTCTTGCAACTGGTCTGCTCTGAAGAGCAAACACAAAGAAAGCTTGATGACCTTGATCTCACAACGACCCAAGATGTACAAGATATCTGGAAGTGGAACGCAACAGTTCCCGAGACATTGGACGCATGTGTGCACAATCTCATCGCTGAAACTATAGCCAAGCATCCAAATTCTTTGGCAGTCGATGCATGGGACGGAACACTAACATATAAAGAGCTTGACCACCTTTCTAACCAGGTAGCAATCCAGCTCGTCCAAGCCGGAATTAAGCCAAATATGCCTGTGCCTCTATTGTTTGAGAAATCCATGTGGATGCCAGTAGCCATCATTGGTGTCATGAAAGCGGGAGCAACCTCTGTTGCAATGGATAGCAGCCAGCCGGAAGAGAGACTGAAAGTCATCATCCGCCAAGTCCAGCCAAAAGTTATTCTTTCTTCGGCTTTAAACGCAACACTAGCATCTCAGCTGAGTGAAACAGAAGTGCAAGTACACATCGTCTGCAAAGAAACCATTGGGCTTTTGCGTACTACAGCAGAAACCACTGCAGACTTGCGAGCTTTGGAAGATCTAGGCCGCCCATCACATTCTTTATACATAATATTTACGTCAGGAAGTACGGGCGTGCCCAAAGGAGCGAGAGTGTCGCATCAAAGCTTTGCAAGCGCCATGAAACACCAAATGAGTGTGTTTGACTTCAACTCAACAAGCCGCGTCATTGACTTTGCATCCTATGCCTTTGATATGCTATGGACAAACTATCTCTTTACCTTTTATGCCGGGGGATGCCTTTGCATTAGGCCAAAGAGCGAACTACAAAATGATCTTGCTGGCTGCCTGCGGAAACACCGAATCTCATACGCCTTCCTCACACCTTCGCTGGCGAGGACTATTGATGCATCAGTCCTTTCCCGGCTGGATGTCTTGGCCTTTGGTGGGGAGGGTCTGCTACTGTCTGATGTTACCCGATGTGCCGATGTAGGTAGAATCGTGAATATCTATGGCCCTTCAGAGTGCACTCCCTGCAGCACAGCGGCCGTTATCACGGACCTCACATTGCCGCCACAGATTGGCAACGGGCAGGGACAGTGTACTTGGATTGTCGATCCTCAAAACGGTCAAAAATTGGTTCCTATTGGAGTTGAAGGAGAACTCTGGCTTGAAGGCCCTCTAGTGGGCCAAGGGTATCTTGACGACAGACAAACTCTAGCTACATACGAGGATGACCCAGTTTGGTTACTTCGAGGGGCACCTGGTGTATCTGGCAGACGAGGGCGGCTCTACAAGACTGGAGATCTAGTGCGCTATGATTCAGATGGCACGCTAATCTTTTGTGGCCGCAAAGATTCCCAAGTCAAGATAAGAGGCCAGCGAGTTGAACTCAGTGAAGTGGAACACCATGCGCGCCAGCACCTTCTCAATAACGGCGAGGATGTACGCCTTATTGCAGAGATAATTGTTCCCAAATGCAGTGACAATGCCCTCTTGGTCATGTTCATCTGCCTTCCAGGCTTCGATATGGAGATAGCAACAGATGAAAAGCTAAAAGCCCAAGTTTCAGCTTTAGCAGAGCCGTTACAAGAGCAGCTATCAAAGAAGATACCATCATACATGGTTCCATCAGCTTTCATTCCTGTTCCAGCGATGCCTATGACAGGGACTGGAAAGACAGATAGAAAGGCGCTGCGAGAGATTGTTAGTAAGCTAACTCTGGAGGAGCTTGCGGCAATGCAGCCACAAAGGCAAAGGTCATATAGAGAGCCTCAGTCGACGTCAGAAAAGAGGCTCCAAGCTTTATGGTCAACAGTCCTCGGAATTGATGCTTCAAGTATCAGTGCAGATGACAGCTTTCTAAGAATCGGAGGAGACTCGATCCAAGCAATGCGACTTGTTGCAGCGGCTAGAGAACAAGACTTGGCTTTGACAGTAACGGATATTTTCGAGCATCCAGAGCTATCCGACTTGGCGCAATTGATGAAGGGAGAGAGTGATATGATCACAACAGATATTACACCTTTCACGCTTCTCAGCGAAAGCATCAATCGCTCCACTCTAGCGCAGCAGGCAGCGTCTCTTTGTAATGTGCAAGCTACACAGATTCTAGACATATTCCCATGCACACCGTTGCAAGAGGGGCTTCTAGCCATGACCGAGAAGCATTCTGGAGACTACATCTCCCGAAACGTCTATAGTCTAGAGCCAGAGATCGATTTAGAGAGATTCAAGGCCGCTTGTGAACGAGTGGTTGATTCCTTTCCCATCCTTAGGACGCGGATCATCAACCTACCCGGAGAAGGACTTGTCCAGGTAGTAGTTGACGAGCGTGTACAATGGAATCTCCAACAAGATCATATAGGTCTTGGTACAAAGCTCAGTTCGTTTGGATTACACCATGAAGGTACAATTACGCAGTTTCATTGGACAATTCACCATGCTTTATACGACGGATGGTCATTCGGCATGATGTTGGATGCAATCCAGAAGGCGTACAATGGAGGAGAGGATCCAACGACAGTCGCATTTCAGAGATATATCCAATATATCCAAGAGGCAGACAATTCTGCAGCAATTCACTTCTGGCAGCATCAATTTGAGGGGGGGTCGCCCGGCTATATTCCCTCACTTGTCATCCTTGGCGCATATACCTCGAGCAGATACTCTCCTTCGACATGAGATTTCATCTATCGGTTTCCCCAAAACAAATGTCACAGCTTCCACTGCAATCAAGGCTGCCTGGGCTTTAGCCCAAGGAATTTTCACTGACTCGGACGATGTCGTATTTGGCACTACGGTAACAGGAAGGCAAATACCCGTTCCAGGCGTGGAGCAAATCGCGGCGCCCCTCATCGCCACAGTGCCTGTTCGCGCCACGCTGGATCCGAACATCCACGTATCACGTCTTTTAGAGGATATGCAGCGGCAATCGGTTGAGTCCATACCATATGAGCACATTGGTCTTCAAGAGATACGCAAGGTCAGCCCTGAAGCACAGCAGGGATGTGATTTCCAAACGTTGCTTGTCATCCAGCCATCGGAAATAGAGCAGATTCCGGAGGCAGTCTTCAAGCCTGTCGACATGGCGGAACAAGACAGCAGCCAAGCCAGTGCATTTTCTACATATGCACTAGAACTCGTTTGCGTCCTACAGCAAGAAGGTCTTGCTCTGATGTTGAGCTTTGATTCAAGAATAGTCCAACCGCAAGAGGCTAAGCGAATAGTGAACCAATTCGAGCACATGTTGCGTTTAGTATGCGCCTCGAGCCAGCAGGGACTAAAGCTGAACGAGGTTCAAATCTCCAGTGAGCAGGACATAGAAGATATTTGGAAGTGGAACGCCGCTGTTCCGCCCCTAAATGAGACGTGTGTCGACAGCCTACTGTCTCAAACGGCGCGCAAACAGCCCAATGCGCCGGCCATCCATGCGTGGGATGGACAGCTTTCATACGGAGAGCTTGAGCTACTGTCATCACGACTAGCTGCACACCTGATGAGAGAAGGCTTTAAACCTGGTGTTGTAGTACCCCTTTGCATCGAAAAGTCTGTCCTCATGCCTGTTGCTATGTTCGCGGTCATGAAGCTCGGGGCTGCTTCTGTTGCTTTAGATGTCAATCAACCAAAGCATCGGCTGCGAAGCATAGTACAGCAAGTCCAGTCCAATGTCATTCTCGCATCTGCTACAAATAAAGACATTGCCATGGAAGTAGCCGACCAATCCACCAAAGTAGTCATCATCAGCACAGCATTCTTGGACGCTTTGATGGAAGCCGAAACCTCTCAGTCTCAGAGCTTAGAGCATGTGACTGTCCAGCCCTCTGACCTGTTATACGCTGTCTTTACGTCAGGAAGCACGGGTTTGCCAAAAGGTGTCTTAATATCTCATCAGAATATCGCGTCCACTCTGGTAGAAGACGTAGAGACACTCGGCTTCAAGCCTGACGGAAGAGTCCTCGATTTCGCCTCTTATGCTTTTGACATGTCTTGGTTCAACTTTTTATTCACTCTTTATACCGGTGGATGCCTCTGTATTGGCTCACAAGAAGAGATGCACAACGATCTTGCCGCTTGCATTGAGAAATACAACGTTAGCTACATCCAGCTGACCCCATCGCTTGCACGATCGGTTGACTTACAAAGCCTGTCAAACGTCGATGTTCTAGCTCTGGCGGGAGAAGCTCTGAGTCCGAATGATGCCGAGTATTTCTCGTCACTGGATAATTTGCATGTTGTGAATATTTATGGACCTGCAGAATGCACTCCTTGCAGTACTGTTTCAGTCATTACTGATGCAAATAAGACTGAGCCTCCAATTGGTAGAGGACGTGGACTACGAACATGGGTCGTCGACCAGCAAACAGGAAGTCGCCTGATGCCTATTGGTACTGAAGGAGAGCTATGGCTAGAAGGTCCATTAGTAGGCCATGGTTATTTCAACGATCAGAACGGGCAGACCTCGGCGGCATTCACTGACAATCCTACCTGGCTATTACAAGGCTCAAGAAGTGTATCTGGGAGGCGTGGCCGCCTATACAAAACAAGAGATTTGGTGCGATATAACGCAAACGGCGAGCTTGTTTTTATTGGACGAAAAGACTCGCAGGCGAAAATAAGAGGTCAGCGTGTGGAACTGGCAGAGGTTGAGCACCATGTCAAGGAGCTACTTCCGAGCAACGAGGGTCTTCAGGTCATAGCTGAAGTGGTCACTCCTCGTAATTCGACCAGCCAGATACTGATTGCGTTCATCTATCTGAAACCATCCATCCATGAAGATACAGATTTTACGACATTATTGGCGAATTTGGACAGCCGACTTGCTGACAGGGTTCCATCCTACATGGTTCCCGCTGCGTTTGTGCCGCTTACTGCTATTCCGATGACAGCAACTGGGAAGTCTGATAGAAAGGCTCTGCGCGAAATGGGCAATCGGCTGGCTATAGAAGATATAGCGGCATTGCACGTCTCACCACAGACAGATGAGTCAAAAACGCCACTTACTGCTGGAGAAAGACGTCTGCGACAACTATGGGCATCGGTATTAAATGTCGATTCTATTCTTATTGATGCAAACACCAGCTTTCTTCGCATTGGCGATTCGATACAAGCTATGAGGCTTGTGGCAATGGCTAGAGAGCAGGGCGTGCTTCTGACTGTTGCTGATATTTTCAAGCAGCCCCGATTATGTGACCAAGCCAAGCACTTGAAGTGGAATGACAAAATCTCCGAGGAGGAAGTAATAGCTCCGTTTTCTCTTCTTAAAGAGGGAATCACAACTAAGTTTGCCCAACAACAAGCAGCATCGCTCTGTAACGGTTCAAGCAGTCAGATCGAGGATGTGTTACCATGCACGCCGCTACAAGAAGGACTCTTGGCAATGACGCAGAAGCGGAGTGGCAACTACATTGCCCACATTGAGTTTCTTCTCCAGCCTGACATAGATCTCGAACGATTCATTCAGGCTTGTGAAGATGTATCAACGGAAATGCCAATACTTCGAACACGAGTCATTAACCTTCCTGGGCAGGGGCTTGTTCAAGCCATCGTTGACGAACCAATTCAGTGGCAAGATGAAAACAGTTTAGACGCATTTTCTTGCTCATCAGCTTCGGATACCATGGGACTTGGAACAAGACTTAGTCAATTCGGATTAACAAACGGTGAAGATGGAAGTCTTTTTTCGTGGACCATACATCACGCACTATACGATAACTTTCTTGTTTCAATGGTCTTGGATGCAATTGACAAGGCATATCGAGACGAACAAAGAATGCAGTATATTCCATTCCAGCGATTCATCTCCCACATTCATGATACGGATGAATCCGCCGCTATCAATTTCTGGAAAGGATGCTTTGATGGATCCCAGGCAGTCGTCTTTCCTCAACTGCCCTTGCCAGGATATGCTCCTTCAACGGATAAAGCGCTTCACACAGCCATCACTAATGTCACATGGCCAAATACAGATGTGACTCCAGCTACACTTATTCGGACTGCGTGGGCACTGTTGCAAAAATTACACACGAGCTCAGATGACGTCGTATTTGGCTGCACTGTTACTGGCCGACAAGCCGCAATACCAGGAGCAGAACGTATCGCTGGTCCAACTGTAGCCACAGTGCCAATCCGGATCCAGTTTCCAGAGAAATCAGACATGACTATCGAAGAGCTGCAGGCGCAAGTACAGCAACAGAGCATAGACTCGATACCTTTTGAGCAAATGGGGCTTCAAAATATCCGCAAAATAAACCAAGATGCAGAGCGCAGCTGCAATTTCCAAACTTTGCTCGTAGTTCAACCAGCAAACTTGGATGGTCAAGCCAGCATCTTCAAATCTCTTGAGTCTCCTCGGGCCCAACCAGAAGTTGGCGTGTCGTCCACCTACGCTCTAGAGGTTGTCTGCGACATCAATCCTCACGGACTGTCTGTGAAGCTCAATTATGATTCAAACGTGATGGACAATGAGAAGATTACAAGAATGCAAGAGCAGTTTGAACATATCCTCCGAATCTTATGCGAGGAAGCCCATCAAAAAACTTTACTCCGGAATTTGAGCTTGATTCCCCAAAGCGATCTCGAGACTGTTTGGAATTGGAACGTATCTGTGCCCGAAACAGTGCAGGTCTGCATACATGACATTGTCTCTGCCGTAGCGCAAAAACAGCCATTTGCGCCGGCGATATGCGCTTGGGATGGTGAACTCACTTATATGGAATTGGAGTCATTGGCATACAGTCTCTCTCTTAGATTAACAGCAATGGGCATTGGGCCACGTGTAATAGTGCCTCTATGTTTCGAAAAGTCAATGTGGACAGCAGTTACTGCGTATGCCGTTTGGAAGACGGGCGCAGCTTGCTTCTTGGTAGATACCAACCAACCAGAAGACCGGCTCCAGTCGATCATACAACAGATACGCCCAAAAGCGATACTTGCATCAGCCGCGAATAAAGCACTGGCTTACCGGCTCCAGGAAGCTGCCGCTGGAATACAACTCCTCGACGTCACAAGATTTTTCGAAGACATCCTTACCAACGGCATTCCCACAAACGACCTTCAGCTGCCGCACCCAGTGACGAAAGCAAAACCAACGGATCTACTTTATGTCGTATATACGTCAGGCAGCACCGGTACGCCCAAGGGAGCTACAGTATCGCATCAGAATTTCGCTAGTGCAATACATCATCAGACGGGACGCCTGGGCTTTAGCCCGACAAGCCGAGTCCTAGATTTTGCGTCTTATGCGTTCGACATGTCGTGGTCTTGTATACTGTTTGCTCTTTGCAATGGAGGCTGTCTTTGTGTAGGCTCTCAGACAGAAATGCGAAACGATTTGGCCGGCTGCTTCCGCCGCTATCAAATTTCGCACGTCTCGTTGACACCTTCAGTTGCTCGGACGGTAGATCCAACGGCGATGTCAGGCCTAGAAGTCTTGTTATTAGCTGGCGAAGCAATGTCCCCATCGGATGTCAGCCGCTTCAAAGAGATACCTATGCTATTGAACGCTTATGGTCCCTCAGAGTGTTCTATTTGTGCGACAGCAGCCAATGTTGGCCAGTTCAGCTCAGGCTCCGCTGTTTCAATCGGCAAAGGTGTTGGGCAAAGAACTTGGGTGGTTGATCCAAGCAACGGCAACTATCTCGTGCCTATCGGGGTTGAAGGAGAGTTATGGTTAGAAGGCCCATTGGTTGGTCAAGGTTATCTCAATGACGAAGAACGCACTTCAGCTGCGTTTGTTCATGATCCGTCTTGGCTGCTCCAGGGGATACCAGAATTGGGAATATCCGGCCGAAGGGGGCGCCTTTACAAAACAGGAGATATAGTACGCTATCAGACGGACGGCGCCCTAACTTTTGTTGGCCGCAAAGACTCACAAGCAAAAATTCACGGCCAGCGGCTGGAACTTGGTGAGGTTGAGTATCATGTACAACAACTGCTTCCCCAAGATCAAGAGGTGCGAGTTGTCGCTGAGATCATAAATCCACGTGGAGGTAGCGCTATGTTAGCAATGTTCATCAGCATGCCCGGGATTGATCAGCCGCAAGCACGAGTTGCCGATATAGCAAGCCAAATAAGGCAGAGGCTGGCCAAAATAGTCCCGTCGTATATGGTCCCTTCAGTCTTTATACCTCTTGCTACCATCCCTACGACAGTAACAGGCAAAATTGACCGCAAGACACTCAAAACAATCGGCGGTGCCCTTACAGCGGAAGAGCTGGCAGCGCTTGATCCGAAGAGGAGCCAACAACAGCGTCTGCCTGTCACAGCTGTAGAAAAGCAAATGCAATACCTATGGGCATCGATTCTAGATATTGATGCATCCAGCATATACCTCGATGACAGCTTTTATACGGTCGGCGGTGATTCTATCCAGGCAATGAGGCTGGTGGTTGCGGCGCGAGAACAGGGCCTGTCGCTTACTATTGCAGACATCCTAACATCATCAAGCCTCTCTGAGCTCATTCACTTGGAAAGTTCGGATGAAGAGGATGGTCAAAGTCTTATTGATGATACAGCTACGTTGCCATTTTCTCTTCTTGGCAGCTCACTTTCCATCAGTTCCCTTCTAGAAACGGTGCCGAAACTTTTGGGCCCCGATATCATATCGTTTACTGATGTGTATCCTGTCACTACTGTCCAAGCCGATTTCATTGAAATGGCAATGCGAAAAAACCCTCTGAGCTGTGCAGCGATGTACTTTGACTTCTCCAGCGATATGACAGACGTGGAGCTGGTCACGGCGTGTTCAATACTGTGGGAGAAATTCGATATTCTCCGCGCCATCTTTATTCAATACGAGGGCGCTTTCTTCCACGTCATTTCGGACGCGATAGAAGTCCCTGTGTGTATTCATCCAATGGAGCGAGATCTCGAATCTTCACAACTTCATTCGAGAATACTCTCGCAGCCGTTGCAACTCGGAAACCCGTTTACCATGTTTCACATCCAGAGATCGTATCAGGGTCCCGTGCGACTGACAATAAGAATAGCCCACGCACAATACGATGGACTGAGTCTTGGTCCGCTGTTAACCACTCTCTCCGCTCTCTTGTCCCATCAACTGCCACCGTCAGTTCCACAGTTTTCGCGATACATCAAGCATATCCAATACCTGGAAGAAAAGTCATTCCCATTTTGGAAGGATTTTCTCCAAAAGTCCCAGCCTTTACAAATGCCCACACCGCGTAACCTGGAACATTCTACGGGAAAGGCACTGCGGCTGAGCAGGACTATCCCAGCACCAGGGAGAATTGATCGCACGACTTCCGCCACGGTGTTCATCGCTGCATGTGCACATGCTCTAGCTAAATTTACACACGCAATGGATGTGGTATTTGGGCTCACTGTTTCAGGCCGCTCATCCCTCAGCGCAGAGCTCAAAGATGTCATGGGGCCATGCTTAAACATAGTTCCCATTAGAGCAAAGGTCCAGCAAGGGACATTGCTGAAAGATGTCATCAGCCAGGTCCAGAATCAACGCCATCGCAGTGTTGCATATGAAGCTGCAGGGTCTAAAAACCTTCTACAGGATTGCACAGATTGGCCTCCAAGCTTACGACGATACAACTGTATCGTCCAGTTTCAGAACATCGATGAGAACCCTGCTCTTTTCTCCGGTCACGGGCCGCAGCTCAATATCGTTGCCAAGCCTGGACTGGTACAGACCAATGACATTTTTATCATCGCTAAGCCCACAAAAGATGACTGGTCTCTCGAGATATCTGGGTCGGATTCTTATGATCTGAAACAGCTTAGGGAGTTTCTTGACGGAGTTTGCACATCAATACTAGAGATTTAGTTCAAAAGATAAGCACTGCTTGTCGTAGTACTTTTTTGCTCAGGGGTGTGAGTTATAGAGTGGTCCACACGATAGTGTTAGAATTGAATAGTTATTGTTTTATGCGTTGAGCTCTTCTACTGTGAATGGGTTAGTAATGATAGACCTATGCGACAACAAGATAGATGCATTACGATGTATACAACATACGAGTTGGTAAACCCGCTTAAAAAATGCAATGGCCAAAATATACAGCCGGGGCTTATATAGCCTGAGGGCATACAGCCGCGGCAAAGTCCATACAGCCTGGCGAATACAGGCTAAGGATTACAGGCTAAGACGTATTTCCATAAATCCTCTAAGCAAAAGAAGCTATAATTGAGCAAGTTACAGTGTAGTAAGTTACAATATATAAATGATATATACATTTGTTTTGCAATTTGTAGTCAAGTCAAGGAGAAAATGTATAGACTTCAACATAGCATATGCGAATTACTTTTGCGTATTCTCTCAGTGAGATACAAATCGGTGCATAGGGGTTATAGCTATCATACGACTCGGTTCCTGGCGGTGAAATGCCCTTACACCGCTAATCTATCCAGTAGACACTCAGCATATTCAACAATGTTAAGTTGGATTATTCCAACAGCTTATAGATATTCTTACACTGAGTCAAAAACAATGAGAGATAATTACCATTTTCAACCGTGTATAAATATAAAGGATACAACGAGCCCTAAGTATGTTGCAGCCGGAATATTATGCTATATAGGAATTACCGCTCAGAGCCAGAACGCTCGGGAAATTAGAAAAGCGGCGGTGTGCATACCCCTTAGTTTTCAATCCATCTATATAAATTATTAAACGGCCTTTTGCTGTGTTGCCCATTCCGCATGTTGCCATATCATACACTTTAATACATCCTGTGTCAGCGTTGCGATTCAGTCTCAGCTACCTATTGAACATGAAGGCCTCTCTTTTTGTCGGCTCTCTTATCGCGAGCTCTGCTGCCGCGTATAAGGCTACCACCACCGCAAGTACGCTCTTGATAAGTCATGCCTAACAACAACTAACTAGAAATCTAGCGCTATTATGACGGGCAAGAGGGCGCATGTGGCTGCGGCGGTGCGAATGGCGGCGCCGCTTTCTCCTGGCAGGTGAGACTTCGCCCCATCCAGGCCAACCACTCTGTATTAGTCCTTGTGTTTCTAATCTGCATCCCACCGGTAGCTTGGCATCAGCAGCGGAGTTTACACAGCTGCCGGTTCCCAGGCTCTCTACGACACGGCCGGTGCTTCGTGGTGTGGCGCGGGCTGCGGCAAATGCTACAACTTGACCTCGACGGGAGAGCCGCCTTGCACTTCCTGCGGTACGGGCGGCGTTGCGGGCCAGAGCATCATTGTAATGGTCACAAACCTGTGTCCTAACAATGGAAACGCGCAGTGGTGCCCAACAGTCGGAGGCACCAACCAGTACGGCTACAGCTACCACTTCGACATTATGGCACAGAACGAGATATTTGGAGACAACGTGGTTGTTGATTTCGAGCCAGTCGCTTGCCCAGGCCAGGCTACATCTGACTGGCAACAATGCCTCTGTGTCGGAATGCAAGAGACGGACACCACGCCTGTTCTAGGAGGCGGCTCGTCTCCGCCGCCCGGCAGCAGCTCAAGCCGGCCGCCAGCATCAGCAACATCGTCAGCACCAACTGGCAGTGGGACACAATCACTCTATGGCCAGTGTGGAGGCACTGGTTGGGCAGGCCCTACAGCTTGTGCGCCCCCAGCCACCTGTAAAGTGCTGAACCAGTACTACTCCCAGTGCCTTGACTGAGTAAAGACAACAACAAATCGTGAGAATTGAATGGGCATTTGCATATATGAATCTCAGTATATACTAGATGAGTAAAGACGATGAATATAAATAATCTTGGCGGAAAAGTATGCTTAAAAACAAAGCTGGAGCTTATGTAACTTTTATTCAGCGCTTTTGTAATACCTTGTAATAGCGACGAGCCGACTGTGATTTATAATGCGCGGAATCGATATTCTACCATAGACTGCTACCCTCGCCTCCATTCGACTTTGGCTTTTGAGTGTAAGCATATATATTTCATTCACCACTGCGCAAATGCAAGTGATATCTCCCCACAAGCCGCATTGGACACACTTCAAAGAACGCAGCTTATCTCTCTTTACATCTACACTTACAATGGCCAGCCAAGATCCAGTTTCAGCTTCTACAGCTGCCCAAACTATCGCAGTAAACGATGAGCACCGCTCGCTGTACTTGTCCTACATTGAACACTGCAATGCGCACAACTTCAGTGCAATGGAGGCGTATTATACATCGCCAATTAACATCAATGACAAACCCTGGTCCCCGTCTGAAGTCACAGCGCAGTTCAAGCCTCTGGTCGCTGCATTTCCGGACTGGCACTGGACTATCAGGCATCTGACTATCGAAAACGGCTATATGGCACTTCATCTGAGTGTCACTGGCACTCATCAAGGCGAGTTCCAGGGGATCCAACCAACGGGACGTCGTGTGACTACGTCGTAGTTTACTCTCTATCGACTAAAGGATGGAAAGTTTACCGACGTTTGGGATCGTATTGATATAAACTCAGTGGTAGATCAGATCAAATAAGTCGGGTCAAAATGAGCCCTTCGGGAGAAACTAGCTGCTCTGTGTTCTTTAAGGTTAAATGATTCAGCTTAATTTCAAAGTCGTGCTTTCAATGTACAACTTTATAAGAGGTTTCACCCATTTTATCTCTTCAATCTTTTACCAACTTTCAGTGTTGTAAAGTTCAGTAGGTAATGTATATAATCTTTTCAAGTCGAATAATTTTTTGAATAAAGGAAATTATCCATCTAGAAAAAGAACGAGGCGTACATTACGTCCGCTAATTCTTCCAACGCGATATATAATTAGTTGTAGTGCAAAGCCGCTATTAAAGTACACATGATATTGCCCTATTGTGATGAAGGATTTTTGTTATACGCCACGTTATAGTTGTCGACATAACCGCACTGTAAGAACGCTGGGTTGTATGGCTCGTTATCCATGATGCAGGCGGATCCATCATAACCTCTGGACTTGTTGGGATCATAATGAAGGAAGAACCAGAATTGGCAGTTGGCATCCGCAGTACACAAATCTTCGCATTCTCGCACTCCCGCCTGATAGTTATTCGTCGGGTCGTTGTTAACAGTAGGAAAGTTGTAATATTCATTGTAAATGCAGTTGTTGGAAGGGAGGCTGATTTGGCTATAGGTAACCGTGTCATAGACGTATTGTGTGGCGATGGGTGGAGTAACTGTAATAGTTGTAACGCCTGTTGCTGTTATCGTAGTAGAACCAGTCACCGTAGTAGTTGCATAAGCAGTAACAGTAGCAGTTGACGTTGACAGCATAGTGATTGTGTTAGGGATAGTGGTGGTCACCGTTGTTGCGAGGATGGTAGAAGACTTTGTTACTGTTAGAGTGGTCGTAGCATGCGCAGTACTCGTGCTGGTTACAGTCACTGTAACCGGTGGTTTCAAAAAGCAGTCACAAGCTTGTATCGCTTCGCCTTCGAAGATAACGGAAATCTCCTTAGGCAGCCCATGGAATAGTTCGCCTAGGCAAGGATCCTGTTTATTTCGCTTCTGCACATAAGCAGCGGTGGTGGTGGTACTAGAACCAGCCGCAGCATTAGTTAGTGTGTCTAGATTACAAGACCATATCTTAGCCAGACATGGACATGGCAACTCACATTGTAACGGTTTCCGCAGGGGCTGTGATTGTTTGTGTTATGGTATCGGTATTGGTTTCAGTGGATACAGCAGTGGTAGTAATTATTGCAGACACTGTGGCTGTTGCAGTATCAATTTGGGCATTTGTCTTTGTTACCGACACGCTAACAAACGAGGTTCCTTGCTTGGCAACTATGGTCGTCGGCTTTGTGCAGGTTGAGGTGACTGTCTTTGTCGTTATCTTCGTTGTGGTTTTGGTCCCGGGAGGTGGGCGGTGCAATAACTTTGCGCAGATATCATTGCTAACTGAGGAGTATTTGGAAAATGTCTTGATCACAGCAGCAACATCTCTCCTAGCGCAAGCATTGCAGCCAGATGTTCGTTTCTCCACAGAGTCTGCTGGTGGGATGTTCAGTGCATTGGCAGTAAAACAGAGAGATAGCAGCGAGAACAGGACGCCCAACACAAAGGCTTTACCTGGAGAATGCATTTTGAAAGACATCCAACAGAAATAAATTGTAGATGGATGAAGATAGGAGCTTGAGAAGCTAGTAGAAGCCAACTCCCTTATAACATTTTCTCACTCTCCTGTGCCAGACTCGAGTAGGCGAATAATTTGCCTCCCTTGCATCGAATCGTCGTCTAGTCCAGTTGGCAGACGCTAACATCTCAATAGCGCTGGGAGCTGAATGAATTTAAGCTGGGAATTCCCAGCTAGAAGCGGTGGAGGCTTCAAATTTCCAGGCCGCTTGGAGACGGCAGGTGTATTAGTGCTCCTATGAAGAGTAGTATTTAGCGCTAATGCAAGCAATAATTTCCTTCACTGTGCCGCGAGGGGATCGGAAGTTGTGACTGGGGTTAGCTAGAGATCTTGGATCTAGAACTCTTGAAGGGCACCGGCGCGTCTCCCCGCCAAGCACTTGTATCCATCTCACGAGAAAGCGAACAAACATTTAGTATTGAGAATGCATATATACATTGCATGCAACTATCCTCCAAACGTAAGAGTATAATGGAAAATCGCGTCGGCGATCCAACGGAGTGCAGGCAGAGAGGTGTTGTCTCGTGACGGCGAGTTTCTCCCACCAAATGGAAGCTTACTCGGCTGTGGGCGTGATTGCGCGCAAAAAGCCTGTCCAGAAAATACAAGTTGTCCAAGTTGAACAGGTGCTTTCACTAACTAGTGCATCAGAATCAATCATTAGCAACCTTGTTAGCCTTAGATTCGATAATAATCGACGAACAGCCAGTAGGTGCTGCGCCAGCACTTGTAGACGAATCTCAAAGCAGCAGATGGCGAGAATCGTTGAGAAACAAGTTGCGGCTGGTTACAATGTATGATGTCAGAAGAATAACAAAAGCGACAAATTTGAACTATGACAATCGCGAGCAAGGTTGCGGTATTTTTGCGACGAATTTGGCGTGGAACCTTTAAAATAGCCCTCTAGTTCATGCCGATCCGATCGTTCCATGTATAATCTTCAAAACATGACGACTCATGTGTCCATGGCATCTATTCAGATGCTAAATACGTAGGTGAGCTTTGGAATTAAGAATCCGCACGAACCATACGGTTTGGGAATCTGAGTAGAGAACAAGATGTTGAAGGGCGTGATGCTATGACCAAACACGAAGAAATGCGTCAAGTGTTCCATTGCGCCGGTGCCAGCTTTAGATATGCCTAACCATCACATGGGGAAGACCACCGGAATTCACTATTTGGGCTAGATATCTGACATCGTATACGTCTGACAACTGATCGAATTGCTAGCTAAGTATTCGGTGGACAAAGCATCAACCATCCCAAAAACTCATCATGTATGATAAACAGCCACAAATCCATAATCTGCACCTTCATGGCTTTGTAGACAATCTTTGCACCTTGCATTTTATTGAACCCAACACCTCGCTCATACAACTTCGTATAGGCTTGCAAGCCGTAATGTCTTATTTGATCTCGGCGAATTTATCTAGAGCATCATGCAATTGCCCAAATATACCACCATGCCAGCGCCGCACCTCTTCCCACTCATGCTTTGGCAAAGTCATTTGAGCCATCCGCAACCAGGCGCCAACGATCAAGTCCGCGTAGCTGACCTGCTGTCCTAATAGAAAAGGGCCATCAACATTTGCAAGGAACAGTTTGGCCAGATCGCCCAACGTATTCTCAAATGACCCCATGAGCTTCTCGCGCGCTTCTTTGGTTAGAATAAAGTCCTCCCAACAGCTGACGCCGGCGCGACGGACGAATTCGGCCTTGGTCTGCTCAAACGTAGCCGGGTCATACGGCATACCTTCGACCATTAGCTGGACGTGAGCGCTGAATGCTGCGTCAACATTGATGTTGAATCGAGCGTACTCGGGAAAGCCTCCATCATCACGCTTCGACAGTGGAATGGGGATCTCGTAACTCGACATAAAGGTGTAATCAAGAGTCTGAGCGGGGAACAAGTCGCCGCCGCCCGAGTCAGGATATGTGCGCTGTAAATAGAGCGCGATATCGAATGAGTCGCCGACTGTGGCTTTTGTCGCAGGATCTTGAATCACAGGAAGAGTATAGAAGTCGGTGCCGTCGGCAAACTTGCGAGAGGCGGGTTGACCAAGGCTCTGGCGCACTTTCGAGATGTCAGGCATAGCCACCCACGAGGTCGAGTATTGAACGCCCTTGAAATTGAGCGCCAGCCGGCTTTTCCATGGGTTTGGTGAACAGCACGACTCCTCTACGGGGGGCTTGTGAGCGATGTCGTAAAGGGTGATGGAAGCCATTGCGTGGTAGCTATCGCAATATATCTTTGGCGGAAGAGTGTGTGCGGCGAGATGAGGAGAGATTCTCTATGGTGAGGCAAGTAAATGATTGGCAATTGATACAGTCCGCGTGTAGCTGGTGTAGCAGGAACACGAGTACCACAAGACAAACTAATCTCTTGAATGTCTGCAATGGTCTGGGAAGCTCTACGTAGTGCATTTATATACCGGGCCAAGAGGGTACCTCAATGTCTAAGTGCTCGGCCCATCGGTGGCACTAGCCAAAGAACCCGGCTGAGGATCGCTGTGGGATCGCTGGAGGATTGTCGGAGAGTTGCATTTGCCCCGCCGAAGGAGTATACAGGTACTATTGATGCTGCTGTTTCTGCTGCTACGATGAGGTTCCTGTACATGCATCATCTGGATGATGTGTCATTCAAGATGTGCCGACGTTCCTATTACTACTAGCTGACGCCCAATTTCCGACGCCACAGAGACTTTCCAGCAGATTACCTACATGTACTGCCTCGCCATTCCTGCTCCCCTTCGCCAAGCCCTGGTGTATTGCAGCAAACTGCTCGGTTACCTATTGGTGGCTGAGCCCCTCGTGCCGCTGAATTTCCCAAGTCCAT
Organism: Trichoderma atroviride; assembly: GCF_020647795.1. Taxonomy (NCBI): domain Eukaryota; kingdom Fungi; phylum Ascomycota; class Sordariomycetes; order Hypocreales; family Hypocreaceae; genus Trichoderma; species Trichoderma atroviride. The sequence continues at coordinate 6,946,618 of NC_089401.1, read as the reverse complement.
CGGTAATATGTAAAGGCCAGTGACTCACCAAAGGGGCCAGCGTGGATCAGTCAATCAATACATGTATTTTCGCCAAAATATCCCATGTTCTAAGGATTCTTGACTCCGCGTACGGGGTGCATAGGCAAGTAAATGCTCTTTATTTCATATCATTAATTTGGTTTCACGTCCTGCCATCTACCACTACCAAGTGACTCTCTGATACACAGCCGAGACTCATTCCGCCGCACACTTGCCGTTGCTGCAGACAAAGTCATCCGAACAGTCATCGTCAGTTCCGCAAGAGGCCCCGATGCAGTGGCCCTCCCAGGAGCAGGTGCCAGATCCTCCGCCACCAGAGCCGCCGCCGCTTGAGGTTCCAAGACTCTGGACGAGCGAATCGCCCAATGACTTGATACTGGCTTCGAATTGTGAGACATTGCTCGCTTTCCAGTTGGCGCCGTTCTTGCCAGGCACGGCCTCGTCGCCAAGGAAACCAATGTAGAGCACATCCTTGGTGCCGTGTCCAAAGTCGCCATTCAGGCCCTCGTTGGGGAAGCACAGCTGTGCAAGTGAGATAGCTGCTTCGCCTGTAGTCGGCTCTGTGTTGGTATCGCCCCAGATACCATACCACTAAGAGGAGAGCAAAATTTGTAAGCATACACCGTAGACGCGCACAAAGGAATAAAAGTCACAAAGGTGTAACTCACCACTTGATTGTTGCAAACAACAGCCATGACACTCAGCGGCTTCATGCCATGTTGCTCGGCATTGAAAAAAGGTGGCTCGTTGAAAACGACATATGGATGGATGTTGGCATTCAAGTCGGAAATGCCGTAAGATTGCACGGTGTCCTTGAACGCTGTCTCGCCATATCCAGTAGGATCATTTGAGCAGTCGCCAGCCTTATCGTCGGAGCCATCGCAATCGACGTCCATGTTGTCATAATTTCCATTGCTTCCTTTCAAGAAGATAGCATTTGGGATATCTCCACAGAATACAGCTCCAGAAGAGGAGGTCCCTGAGAGCGGAGTGGCGCAAGTTCCTGCCTGTTGAGGTAGAATTCGTATTAGTGGTGCTCAGGACTGAAACTTGGACAAAGCGCTGACCTTGTGAGCATTATAGATTGCTTGGAGGTTGGCGGGAATCGTGTAGGCTAGAGAGCCAGTGCCAGCTGTGGCAGCAGCGAAGAGAATTGAAGAGCGCATGGTGTTTTGTGTTTGTAATAACGCTGAAAGCAGTGTATGGTAGAAAGGCAACTCAGACTACGATTAGCTACTCGCGGAGAGAGTAGTCCCCTATTATATAGCATGGTAACCTTTAAAGCAATACGAGACTACAAGGTTAGGGGTTGTTGTTAAACCCCGATTAGAGTTGCAAACAGTAGCACTTGCTGTAGGTCCCCACAACTTTATATCACACCCTAAATTAAGCTTTAATAGGAAGGTTGTTCCTCTGTGTTCATTTGGAAATTCTGAAATCGCCCATCCTTGCGTAAATATTGAGTATGGAGGGTATACGAGAAAGGAAGGCTCTGATGATTCGAGAAAAAATGTGTCAGTACATTCCCAAAAGAGCATTACATGAGGGTGTTTTGAGGAAGAAGTCAGGCTGTTTTTCGTATCATTTGCAGCAGCTGCACTATTCTCATCTATTCAAGAGCCTACATTGAGGTACGTAGGTAAGCTCTAGATCCTACGCACCACATATTTTCCTCCAATGGGACTGCCCCGGAAATGCCAAGACAGCTGATATAGATCAGTCTACCTAGGTACCAAAAATGACCTTGCCAGCGTCATTGAGCCCGAGGGGGTGAAGAATTCCATGGACCAAGGAGAAGGGATGAGAATTAATTCGATGAGTTGGACATTATGGCGCTGAAAGCCATTGGTCCATGCACTGTAGCTCAGGCATGTCCAATATGACCCATGCTCACAACTTTTTAGTCACAAAGTACGGGGTAAGATATCACTGCATACCCTATAAAGCCCTATAAAGCGCATCAAAAGTCATACACAGCTGCTGTTCAATTGAACGTTACAATACTGGCTGTCATGTGCATGTACCGGTACTAATTTGGTGTAGCATTTGCATGTACATGCGCATCCATGTTAAATACGCTGCGGATATCTATGCGCTGCGTATGATCCGAAATGATAGATCGTGTACAGATACTAAAGATACACCGCTGTGTAAGTGGACAAACTTTTGAATGTAACCTAGTAAGTTAGAGACCTATGTAAATGAGACTATATATTATACAAGCAAAGCATTTCTCCGAATTAATTACTGTTTCTGTAAACTTCTTCGGTAAATATGAGAATATGGGGGTTGAACAAAACCTGATACGAGGCAGGAGTCCTGCTTTAAAATGTTCATTGGGCAAGAATTGGCTTGCAACTTTCCGTGTAACAAAACGATACATTTGGCCCTCCACTATGACATTCAGAACAAGAAGTGGGCGATGCACAGAAATCTCATAGTGCTATTCATAGAGTCCAGTATGATATGCGAACTGAGGCAAAGAGACGTAGCTCACGTGCTAGACAATTTCTCAGCGGGGCCTTACAGCAGCTCAGCACCTAGGTAGGTCTCCGATAGGAATATCTAGCAACGCAGAATGCTCCGTACCTAGGGTTACATGTGCTACTTTAATTATACTACAGTAATATAGAACGCAAAAAGAGCCTTGTTTGCTGCTACCGCAATTTATAACGATTAATTTAATCCAAATATCCAATCTCTGCTCGGCTGCAGAGATAAGATCATTTAGTCAAGTCAGCTTGGAAGCGATCGAAAAGGAATCAGCCAAAGAGAGATACTGAAATGTATTATAGGAAAAAAAAATACATTCTCTCGTCATCAAATTACTAATAAGCTTCTTTATTACCTACCTACCTATACTAGTAAGAGCTCACCAAATACCAACACCTTAACCGCGCTTGTACCTGAATTTACTGTATTTAGGCACAAAGAACGCTACTCAGGGCACACCGTTTACCGTTAAGGCACAAGTGCTGTCGGGGGCACCGACTCTGCCGTTCTGGAGCGGTCCTTGCTCTGCCGACGTCTCCGCAGTCGTCTTGGCGGCAACCAGAGTTTCCCAGATAGGTAGGTCCCTGCAGGCGCGAACCATCGTATTGGCTGATTACTTTCACAGAGTTTGTCGTGTAAGCGCGTTTCAGCCTCAGTCATCGCTTGTGCTGCCGGCGTTGTAAAGGTAATCATGCCGAATTACTACGGCGCGTGCTGCCAGGACTTTTAGCGTATGGCAAATGAAGCGTATGCGTGATGGAAGTTTATGAAAAACAGAATTTACTATTCTTTGAGCTTAGCCATGCTTGGTAGCGTATTGACTGAGAAATCTGGAAGAACGGCTCGTCGTTGAGACATACCGAGTGCCCGAAATCTTCCGCTGCTCTTTCGGTGGAGTCTACATGTAATTTCTCCGTAGCTAGGGGACAGCTTATCCACCAAACGCATTCATGTTATTTCTGACCAAAGAGAGGGACGTGCTCTGTCTAAAAAGGAAGGCAGATTTTTTTATAATTACTTTTTTGCTTACACATGCCTGTATCCATGTTGCTTTAGCGTTATAATACTTTGAATTTTTGTGCCATGTTCAGTTTGACCCAATGAAAGACCAGTGAGCATATATGACATTTGAACTTTGAACAGAAAAAAACCAATAAGAATGACGGGGGCCTTGTTCAAGTTAGGCCAAAGGGGCCGTGTCAGCTGGGGTATATCCTCGAGAGTTGCCAAGAAGGGCAGGACAATCGTGTCTATAAGCTTATGTCCAATAAATGTTTTCAGACTATTTGATTCTCCATGAACATGCGAATAATACTCGTACGGTCTTTCGGGCCGTTTATTCGTACAAGGCATATTCTTTCACGATAGTATAACCGAAATCCCAATGCAAAAAATAGTATATATAAGTAGCTCAGTGTTCCCCAACTAATGGTGTTTATATTCATCAACAACCGTCTCAACCAAGGAGCCAGCTCATCAAGCCTCTACCAACACTCTCTTCTTAAAACCGTTCGACTCATTCAAAATGAAGGGCCAAATTACTGCGTCTCTCGGCCTTTTCGCCAAATTGGCCGCCTCTTCTGTCATCTACAGCGGCAATGGATATGGAACATACTACTACGATATTCAGCACCCTCAGTCCTGTGGCCAGGATCTCTCAGTCGCAAACACGGGCAATGTCGAATGCAGCCAGTTCCTCGCCCTGAACCTGAACCAGATCAACAGCAACAACCTCGTTGCCATGAACCACAGTTTGATTGCCAGCAACTTGGCCCAGTACTGCGGTAGACAGGTTGTCGTTAGCGTCAACGGAGTGGCATCGAGCACTCCATTCTTCATTGGTGATGGTTGTGAGAGATGCGGCACCGGATCGTCTACTGGCCCTTGGAACCCGAGCGGAGCTCCCGGTCTGGATTTCAGCTTCTCTGCTCTCTCCGCACTGAACGGACAGGCATGCAACCAAGGCCACATCGACATTAGCTGGCAGGTCCTGGATACGACTCTTTTCGACTTCGACAGCAACGCCCCCGGCCAGCCTTGGGGTCCTGTTAGCGGTGGTAGCAACCCTGGAAACGGCGGCGGCGACCCTGGTTCGTGTACTTGGGCAGGCCACTGCCAGGGCGCCAGCTGCTCCTCGGACGATGACTGCTCAGACTCTCTCGTCTGCAGCAGCGGCAAATGCAGCACCGACTCCGGCAGCGGCGGTTCTGCCCCCCCCTGCTACTTGCACTTGGGCAGGCCACTGCCTGGGCGCGAGCTGCTCTACCGAAGATGACTGCTCTGACTCCCTCGTCTGCACCAACGGCAAGTGCAGCAACTAAGGGGGGTTTACGAACTCGCGACAGCTTCATATATTATCCCTTTCTACATGTATATAGATTGGTCACTCATGTCTATGGATATTGCCAGACAGCATCGCAATGCGGGTTGTCTATGATGACACTGTAAATGACTCTACAAGTATATAGCTTTTGAAAATATATTGTATATAACACCTATACTTACACCCCTGATCTCTAGTGAAATGTGATAGTGATACAACTTTTTCATTGATGCTGCTGTTCCTAGTACAATTACCATCCATCTCTACCTAGGTCATGTCAATTTGATGATCGGAAAATAGCAACTCCCAGATAAGAATAGTAGGCCATATTACACGCTAATCAGTCCATAAAAGTGGCAAGCTAGCCGAATAATCATGAATACAGTATATAGAACTTTTGAGTCTTAAGCAGGCACATTGTTCTTTACTTCCCCTCAGAAGGATCAATGTCATACTCGACGTCTGTTCGAATAATGTACTTGGCGCCCTTGGTGACGCTTGAGCCTTCATGTAGTAGTGCTCCGTTGGTTTCCCCATGTGGAAATATAGCCACGCCACCTATGACTGGACGCACTCGATAGGCATTGAGTTTTCCTTCTGACGGGGCTGGGACAAAAAACGTTGTTTGGCCTCCTTCGAATTCATCATTGAGGTACAATAGGAAGGTAAATAACGAGCTTTGCTTTTTTCCAGCGGGAGAGTCGTCGTATACATATGTATCGTCTGGGCGAATACCAGACGGCGGCCATGCTCCGTCGATGTGACATCGATATTCTGCACCAGGGACGTATCGGTACACACGGAAACGTCGGTTAATGCCACGAGCTAAGCGTCCATTGACAGATTCGGGCACAAAAGGTGACATGCGCGCCCACAGCCTATCATGGAATGATGTGTCGACGACCCAGTAGAAATTGTGCGCCAAAACACTCGTATCACCGCCCTCGCGCACGGGAATGTCGGGCAGGAAACCAACAGTCTCTCCAATGGCAATAATCGCCTTGCATTCCTCCGGTGAAAGAACGTTCGTTGCGAGGCTGAGATTGGCCACGTTTGGATGTTTATGAAGTTCAATCTGAGGAGATTCTGATGATAGCAGCACGGTATCAGGCTGCGTGGTGTAGAGAATTGCTGGGTGATAGTTGGGAGGATTGCGGAGGGGGCCAGGAGTTGTTTCGATGATACGCAGAGAAGAGGCCGCGTTGCTGGGTGCTGATGAAAGTATTGATTTGTCCAAAACCGAGTCATAGATCTGATGTGTTGTGGTAGATGATCGCAGATCCCATGTTGCTTGGAAAGCGATTCGAGAAGACAGTCCAGCCAAACGCTTCCCCAACTCCATGTTGTCATCCACTGGGCAGCTTACACGTAGGACGGCATCCAATACGCTGAGAAGCTCATCATCCTTTGCAGAGCGTTCAGGGTCATTGGCATGTGTTTGTCTTGGCTGCGTTATAACGTCAAGATCTCGCACCCAGCGACAGAGTGCACCCAGCTTCGGCTCCTCACCTCTGAGACGCATCTCGGCCAGCAAGATTTTTGCCTCGAGGTACTTTTCATCAGCAAGTGCAGCAGACACTTTTGCTGTGAGATTTGCAGCCTCCGCTAGGAAATGTTTAGTTGCACCACCATGTTAGATATCTATAGTGTGACATACTGGTAGCATTGACACCTGTCGTGCATGACTGGCGAAAGTCATACACTGCTGTTCGAAGGTTTCTACAAAGCTTGGACTTTGTCAGGCTTGGATATTGCGCCAGTGTGGCGAGAGTATCAATCGTCACTTCGAGCTCTTCATCTGAGATGACCGACTGCAAACGCTTGATCTCGAATGGTTCATCAGCGGCAATTGGGTTGGCGACCAAGGCCGCCTTGGTGACCTTGATGTGCTTTTGGGGAGCGCCTCCCTGTGCATTACGCTTGCGTTTCGCAGACTTGGATTGTGTCATTGTTATGGGGTTATGGTATATTTGTGTAATTGTACTTGGCATATGATGCCTGAATAACTACTGATGACCCTGTTCCTCTTGATTGCGGAGAGAATTTTTAACGAAACGAGAAGCCCACGGAATAACTAAGATCCGACAAGATCTGAGTGGCTGCTCCTCAGCATTGCCGGCACAGGTGTGCGATCTGCAAAAGGAAGCTAATTATTCATGTAAATTAGTAATTATGACATGTTCTGAAATTCATTGAAGCTTAGCTGGTTTTATTCACAATCTTCTTTTATTCTTTATCAAATCAATCATATCGCATGATACACGACAAGTGCACTGTTTTTGTAGAAGCGAGGGGATATTTGGGTCCCGGCAGCTAGTAGTAGCGGCACTAGATACAGCCACCGGAATGCTTGGCGATGCTAGCTTCCATATTGCATACATGCAATCTAACGCCGGAAGGAGAATTTATTTCTCAAGGTTTTCAACATCATTACTATAGTCAAATGACAACTTGGCAGTCTTCATCACCTCTTGATCCATAGAGCGCTTATAGCTGAACAATACTAGACGGCTCTTGCATTTCTGAGTTTATTTCCGGCCATGTTAAACGATTAGCGATCAATTTTCGCGGCTACAAAGCTCTGCAGGGGACTACTCTCCCATATATACCAAACGTTGCATCCGAACCTATTACACGCATCTCAACAAACATTATGCATAAATCCATGCTCCATAAACCCAATCACTTATTTCTTCGAAATATTGGACCTTGAAATTCACAGACTTACGGTCGCGAAGTACTGCTGGGGGTTTACCGCCGCTCATCTTCGTTTAACGAGAGTAATAGTCGAGCGGCCGTTTCAAAGAGATGGGTATTTTCCTTTGGTGCTTTAATGAAATATTGTTGTATTTATCATTACGCCCGCTCCTAAGATAAGGCCTACCAAAGCAATAACAATTAAAAATGAAAAGGATTGTAAATTGACCTCCAAGTAGTGGTTCCGTACCACGTATCTCGGATAATCGGCTGCCGACCACGCGACAGTGCCAAAAGTGCCCAAAATGCTTATTCTTTTCGAGCTAGATAAAGCCCGATTGCATGGATCAACGTCTAGTTTAGCGAATAAGAGCGAATGAACGGCAGGCAATCGGAGTTTCGTTGCCGGGAGGGATTGCAAAGTTCCTCTGGCAATTCGCCCGCAATAAACCATACCGGCTCCTCCCTCTTCAGGAAATGATTCTACACCAAAGACGGCGCGGGGTGCGATAAGCTAGCTGTCTAGTCGGAACTTTTGCTACCCCACATCCTACATCAGAAGACGTGCAGTTACGATCAATACGAATGCTGCGCGCAGATGTGTTGGATCTATATAACTCTGATGTTGCCGAATCAAGTAACACGGACTCGTCTTGTTATTTCTCTGAGAGGCTGGCGAGGAGCAAACCATCGACATCATGGCCGACCAGCAAGATTCTATCCATGCTCACGTAGCAGCGGATGAAAAGGGGATAGGGGAGAGTGAAAAGCATCACGAGATTACTTCAGAAAATCCAGCGTCCAACGCCGAAATCAGCGAAAAGAAGCCTGGACTGGATGCAGAAGTTGAGAGAGCAATCAGCTATGCCGAGGAAGACAACAACGACGGCTACGATGTCAGAAAGGAAAATCGATACGGCGAGGTTACAGTAATCGACAACGCAAAAGATCTAATTACGCACGTTCTTCATGTGGACGACAATCCAGACGATTCTCCCTGGACATTTCGCGCAATGACTATTGGTAAGATTAATTTATGCGTTATATCCCATATTGTTATTGACAACGATTCTCCCTCCAGGCCTTATTTTGTGCATCTTCGCATCCGTGTTACAAGAAATCTTCTATTTCAAGCCCCAAGTCATCTACGTGTCAGTAGTGTTTCTGACCGTCATCGCCTACATCTTGGCTATACCATTTACTTTCATCCCACGCCCGAGTGGCAATGGTATCATAGCTCGAGTGTGTCGCTTTCTCAACCCGGCCGATTTCAATTCCAAAGAGCACGCATTCATGGTGATTATGGGCTCTGCCGGCTCAACATCTGCAGTAGCAACGCAGATCGTTGCCGCCCAGCGACTTTACTACGGGTCAAATCCGAACCAAGGCGCTGCCATCTTTCTCGTCATCGCATCACAGTTCCTTTCATATGGTATCGCGGGTCTGCTTCGTACCGTCCTGGTTCAACCAGCCAAGATGCTGTGGCCAATCAATATTCCCGTCAATACATTGTTAGAGACATTACACCGCGACAAAGTTGAGACCAAGCAACGCCTCAGATATTTCAGCATTTTCTTTAGCGGTGCCTTTTTTTGGGAGATCATTCCATTGTGGATCGCACCCATTTTCCAGGGCATTTCGATTCCTTGCTTGGCTCGGCAAGACAGCCTTGTGTATACCAACCTTTTTGGCGGAGCGCAGAACAACGAAGGTCTTGGATTTCTCGGACTTTGCTTTGATTGGAACTACATTGCGGGACTGAACTCGCCTCTTTGGTATCCGCTCTACACACTGGTCAACAGTCTGACGGGATACTTGATCTGCATCATGTTATTTATGGGCGTTTACTACGGCAACGTGTGGCGGTCGATGGATTTCCCATTTCTGTCCCAGCTGCTATATGATGGGTCGTCCAACTCAACCAACTTTGTCGAATACAACCTCACGGCTGTTCTCAACCCCGACAACACAATCAATAGCACGCTCGTTGCCGATCAAGGATTTCCCTTCCTGTCTGGCTCATACGTTGTTTACCTAATCACCACCAATCTCGGCATCACTGCTGCCATCGTTCATATGCTGCTCTGGAATTATAGCGATATCAAAGAAGGATGGGCATTCTTGCGGCCGTCTAATTTGCGAAAGCTCCTAAACCCTTCAACATACATGTTCTGGCGAAGGAATAACAATGAATACGAAGAAACTCGGCGACAGGTGGCAATCGCCAACGATGAAGTGGATCCCCACTACAAGTTGATGATGCAAAACGGCTATGCTGAGGTGCCCAACTGGTGGTATGGAATCGTTCTTGTGCTATCATTTGTCATCGGCATGATAACCCTGTATTCGATCAAGTCAACACTGCCTTGGTGGGCTTTTATTGTGTCCAACATATTTGCCGCACTCTTTATTCTCTTCTTTGGCGCGCAGATGGGTCTCACTGGATTCCAGTTCAACCAGCAGCCTGTCATTCAGATGCTAGGCGGCTATCTACTGCCTGGAAAGCCCCTGGCCAACATGTACTTCACTGTATTTGGTTTCAACGGCATCCAACAAGGCCAATGGTTGCTGCGCGATCTGAAACTGGCCCAGTTGGCGCATTTACCGCCCAAGGCTACCTTTACGGCCCAAATGCTGGGCACAATCATCGGAGCCATCATGGACTACGTGATGATGGTCAGCATTGTGGACAACCAGACGGAAACTCTGCTGTCTATTGACGGCACCAATATCTGGTCTGGTCAAAACGTGCAGGGATATAATACACTGGCGGTAGCTTGGTCACTCGCTAAGAACATGTTTTCGGCGGGCAGCCAATACCAATGGGTCACCTTGTCGTATTTGGTCGGATTCGCAGCGCCTATTCCATTCTGGCTGGCTTGGAAGCTCACAAAGCTCGAGTTTTTCCGCGACATCAATACCTCGATCATCATTTGGTACTCTGGTGTGCTTTGCGTCGGCGTCAACTCATCACTACTCATGTTTTTTGGTCTTGGAATATTTGCCCAGTTCTACCTCCGCCGCTTCCATCCCGGTCTTTTTATCAAATACAACTACTTAATATCTGCCGCCCTGGATGGTGGTACACAGGTGATGGTGTTCATCCTCAGTTTTGCGGTTTTGGGTGCCAGCGGAACACAATACAATTTCCCTACATATGCTCTCAACAATGGCGGAACAAATAACAACAAAAACATTGACTACTGCATGTTTAATGTCGCCGATGGCGCTTAACGCTGCGGTAATATTGAGCTTGAGTAGCCGTGTATGTAGTGAGTGGCAGAATCTTTCAGATGGTATGGGCGAGAAGATACGGCAGAGTTAATCTCATTTCGCTACTTTGGAGTAATGAAGATAGCAAACAATGACATGTCCGTTATGTTAAGATTTTGTACTTTCAGTGCGTTAGTAATAGTATCGTAAGTAGCAGCTCCAATTATTTGTAATGGTCCAAAAAACTTGGGATGATGAAGGGAGCATCCAAAAGCAGTGGTTTCCCAACGCCTGAGAAATACATTTCGTTGTATCGGATTCTCATATAAATTTCACTCGTAACATGTAAAGGGTATCAAAAAGTTTTAACAGTTCATAGAGGAAAAAGCAAACGCTCTAAACCATGAATTAATGCAATACGGCAGAATTCGCCTCTATAGCTTTATAATGCTCTACTCTTTCAACGCTTTGTCAAACACCTCTTGCGCTTTCTCGTATTTCTTCCCATTCATCCAAAATCCGGTGACCAGCGGCTCCCGCATTTGAATGCTTCCATTCGTATCTTCTTTACCCAACTGGCTAACCCACGTCCAGTACAGCTTGTCCTTCCAACCATTCTCATACCAGCCATTCAAATCTCTTTGGGGAGCATCGTTTAGTGTTGGCAACACTGGTTTTCCGCTATCCTCAGCCAACAGACTGAGATCATGACAGAGCGCGACAAAGACATTTTCGGCTTCATCAAAAGCGTCTTTTATAGTACTCGCAGTGCTTTGGCCAAGTTCCGGGTCCAAGAACGTGGATAGCTGCCCAGCAGCGATTCCATACCATGGGTTTACGCGAGCTTCTTCGACCAATCCAGCCGCGGCAAGTGGCGACTGCTGATATTTCGGATGGCGTCTTAACAGCGACTCCGCATTTTCGACATCCGAAACTCCAATAGCAGAATCCGGAAGATGAGGATGAGGAAATGGCTGCGAACAATTTGGCCTCAAGACGCCGCAAAAGTGGCAGGCATCCCCAGCCAGGAGGATAAACGTATCCTTTCCATGTCCAGCTTTGGAGCTTGTAGTCCTAGCCAGAGCGCTCAAGTGGCCATGATCGTGGCCAGGAGTATCCAAAAGGTAGAAAGACCCGTCGTCATAAAAGTCGAGGGCACGAAATCCCCCAATCTTGAGCGTGGATTTGCTGAAGTCAATCTCATTATTATGACGCCCAGCGAAATCGGACGAGAGGAAAACTGCCTCTTCATTTCCTGTGATTTCCGGTTTCATAACCACCATCTCTTTCCCATAATTCAAAGTAGTGTTGGGTGGGAAAAGCGATACATCCCCTCGGTGATCCAAATGGGAATGACTCCAGATTACATCGTCGATAGCGTCCAATGGTACACCGCTCTCCTTCAAGACATCTGGAACGTCCTTGTCAACCTTGACTCCAACACAGAAGGCGAGTGAATCTCGAACTTTGGGTGGTAAATTCCACCAGTCTTTCCGAACGCCCAAGTCAAAGACGGCTTTTTTCCCAAGGTTCTCATTTTCAATCAGATATGCCATATCTGGTCCATTAAAAACTTCATGGCCTTCAGCTACTGGTTCTATGAAGAGAGCTGAAGGTATACTCATTAATCCAAGATCTTTGATAAGCCGAACACGAACAGTATGTGCCGACGGGGGCGCAGTCAGCCATCGTTGCTGAGTAGCCATGCTGAGCTTTTTGGAATAATAAGAAAGAGGTTCCCCTAGAGTCACTCTGGAAACAGCACTAAGTAGGGCAATTCGTAATGAAAAGAGAACAGGAATTTGTTATCGGCGAACGTCGACTTTAAATATATCTGCTTTTCTATCACCAACTTGGCGTTTACAAGTCACTCACAAAAGAAGTTCATCTGTTTGTAATACATATTTATAAGCCGCCTGACAAGAATTACACCGCTGCAGTTGGAAGATCATGCCCTATTCCTGTCATAGGCTGTGCAGCCATAGTAACTGAGTGCTTGCAAAGCATTAGTTTCCGAGCGGGGTTCGAATTCTGAGCCACTGGCTTATCATTTGCACCAGTGGTCAGAATCATGAATGCGGTCAGCTATAGGTAGTCAGCGTTGTATGTTCAACCTCTTATTCTTTGTTCAATCTTGGACCCACATAAGTTTTAATTTGAGATGCATACAGCAAACATGTTGATGTTTATCCTTTCTCCGAACTATGTCGGATTGTAAATACTGGAAGCTTTCATACTATCTCCTTCTATCAATCTGCAAACCCTAAATTTGGTTCCTAATCTAGGCCATTGAAGTGAAAACAAGGCCGGTAAAGGATAGTAATGATTTTGGCTATCACATATTGGAATGTTAGAACGGGAGAGAACAGAGACAGACAGAAGAAAATAGAAAGATGGAAAAGAGTCTAGATTATCTGGATATTGTATGTTTGTAAGTTGCGAGATATAATGTGCCAGATTCCATCATTGTCAGTATGTATTTACCTAGTAATTTACCTAGGCAGCTGGACATCTAAGCCAGGACTACGTGGAATATACAAGACCATGTTAGCTGACCTCCTGCCTCTGTGGCAGCCGCAGTAAAAGAGGTGCTTCGCCTCTAGATACTCTCCAAAAATTGGTCTCTTCCAAAATGTCGTCCGCAATTACCCACCACCATCTGTTAACAAATTCCTCCTGCATCTCCCAGCCCCTACGATCCCAGGGAGTCTTTCCCCACACCCTCAGTTTTCCAGATATCATATCATTCCAAATTTCTATGGGCTGAACGATATCGCCAGCACGAAGGAGATTGTCTCTGAATTGGGGAAACGGGAGAAAATCAATGTACGGCAAATGAGGCTTGCTTTCTTGAAGCGCTGTTGGTGTGAGTGCAGGCGGAGTACGTACGGAAGGGTGAATATGAATTCCAGGAATAAGCTTGCTGCAGTCGATGGCAAGTATGTATTTGTTTGTTAACAGAGCTGCCAGTGTCAACATTCCTGGTATATTCAGACTTAGATCGTTTGTGAGTGAAGGCAGCGGTATTAAGTTTCCACTCCCATCTTTTTGAGCACTTGAGTCCGTTAATCTCTGCCTAAAATAGAAGAATGAGCTTCACTGTAAAGGTAGAAAGACGTACAAAAGTGGTTCATCTTTAAGCCTTTCCAGAAAATTACAATCTGGAACAGTTGATGCTAACTTTTGTAAAAACGCAGAAGCAGAAAGATGCGAAAAGTCTGAAGTAGCCGATGCTTTTATCGGCCCTGAATTCTTTTCTTTTGGGTGCTCGATACCAGGACTGTTAGTCTTCGAAGGCGACTTGACTTCATTTGGTGGTGAAGATGGTGCCGCTCTTGATCTTTTCCGCCGCCCATATTTTGCTCCTAGGTGCGTTTATTAGTCAAAAAGGCTAATACCCATTAGATAGCAGCAGTCTACGAACGATGGGCTCTTTGAGCAAGCCTATTTTGTACCCGTTTCCTTTCGGCTTTGTTGGTGATGTGCGTCCAATCGTCTTCGACAGTTGATTTGATGAATCGCCTCCATTGACTCGGCATCCTGATACTCTCCTGTGATGCCGAATATGTATGTATATATATATACTCTATTTTGTGCGCGAAAGCCGCTCAACCTTTCTGACCACTGTTAGCTGCTTAGTATTGAGAGGTAGGATGAGAGGAGTAGTAGCCATGGCAGCCGAACTATTGGGCGCGACGGCGCGTCCTATCATTTCTAATGGTCAGAAAATCGTGTTCGTGGTCAGAAAATGGGGATTACCTAAGTTGTGTAAGAATGATTACAAAATGTGTTCACTAGGTAGCATAAACAAATAGATATTACTACACAATAACACAGTGCTCTACAGCGCGTCTGGCTCCTAATCTAACGCGACTCATTGCATCATGTACGTTGTGGGCCGACCTACTAATCATTTATTCTGTTCGAATGACTGCCTCCTACCAAATCGCAATGCTTATTTGGCCGACTGAGGGGATTTATTGTATTCCAGCCCCAGAAGCACGACAGCGAAGTACCCTCGGCAGCGAGGACCAACTATAGCGCAGCTTAAAATACATATACGTGCTTTGAAACATTGAAAGGAAGAAAACATTTAGCAAAAATGTCGGATAAATGATACAAGGGGATGAAGAACGGGCATAATCGTCATGGTATTCAGAATATCGTACTTGGCATCAAGTCATACAACTGTAAATTTGATGGCAATACTACCATATACATCTTCACAGCCAATCATAAATTCTCAAAACAGACTATAGAGAGCACCCACTATTAGACTAGCGGACAAGGGCAGTTTGATCCCCTGACTCGCTCATCCACATTTCTGCCTTGAGTGAAACGAATATAATAGAGCTATTGAAAAGGCCGAGGAAGAAGCTTGATACTGGGCCTTGACCAACATGAACTATCATGCGTGTGCTCCTATTATCGTCGGTAGCAAATTATTGATCTCCGAAGCCGAATTAGGTGGCTGACTTGCAATATTAGAAGACTAAAACAGTATGAGAAAAAGTGAGTCATGAGAAGTAAAAAATGAATATACTTAGTACAGTAAAAAGCTACTTGAAGGATAGCGAAGCTTTACATTTGACTGAAGGCCGCTCCAAGAACAGTCGCCCCCCATAATATCATGTCTAACTTTTTCTTGTTGGGCCTTTAAATTATTGTCACATGAAACCTTATCAACGTTTGCAAAAAAGCGCTCAATCATCTCGCCCGCTGTGTTAAATGCAGATGCAATAAATCTATTCTTAAAAAAAAAATTGGTGGAAAAGTAAAACGGTTCAAATCGAATGTGAAAGTAGTAATTCATGTGATTGGCAATGACTGGTTTGCAAAAGCTTTTATCATGGAAAGTACGCAATTAAAATGCATTTTCATGAGACAAAATGAACCTCATGCATTATTTGCGAATGCAAAATGGCACAATTCTTTCTCTTTCTCTTTTTGGAATGTGAGACTCAAGTAAACGCACCCGAATGTCTTTAGAAGCTTTTATTTATGGTTTGTTTGTATATTTCTTTCCTCCCCGTTGTACTAATTTGGCAAAGATATGGGTCTATCTAATATATTTTACACGCACACTGACAATTTAGGCAGTTGCCAATTGCAGAATATGCCTAAAAATGTAGCCGAGCCTTGAATTACATGTACTCGTTCTGTATTCTCGAACAATAGGCCATGAAGGCTTAGTTGGCCCAGATTGTCTCCCAAATAGATTGAAAATTTATAATTTGCCCCATTAAATGGAATCATTCGCATCCATCAAACCCTTGCAGTTGCTGTTTTCAGAATAGAAGGCCAGAGACGACCCCTTAGTGTGCACGGAGCCATTCCTCACGATCCTGCAATGCAGTAGATCGACTCCACGGAGATCGATACCGGAACCTTCGAAAGAGATTTCTAATACCATTGTAGTGAATGTAACCTCTATCAATACGTATATATGTGGTCTATCCATAGCCATTGCACTCAAATTGCTCTACTATAGCCCAATCGACTATCCACACTACAGCGCAATTATTTAATTTCCAAGCTATCTCGGACATACACGTTCAAAATGACAGTCAACTCCCGTTTAAATGTCATCCTTGGAGCGGGCAATGTACATAACACCAACTGTAAATATAAAAGGGTTCTTTTGCTGATGTGTATATAGCTTGGAGATCGAAAAATCGACAAAACAGTCCGTTATGATACGCCTGACGAGGTAAATGCGTATCTCAACGCTTTCTACAATCGCGGCTACCGGCAGATTGATACCGCGCGTGTATACTCGACCGGCGCACCAGGCACATCGGAACCCCGACTCGGCGCTGTTGGAGCTGGTAAAAGATTCACTATTGATACTAAAGTGCTTTCTCGAGAGCCCGGAAGTCACGAGCGGGACAAGATTGCCCAGGAAGTTGAGGCATCTCTCAAAGCCTTGCAAATTGATCAGATCAATATTCTATATCTGCACCAGCCTGACCGAACCACTCCTTTTGAAGAAACATGCGAAGCTATTGATGCGGCTTATAAAGAGGGAAAATTCAAGAAATTTGGACTATCTAATTTTAGAGCCGATGAAGTCAAGCAGATTCTCGAAATTTGCGATCGCCGTTCGTTCGTAAAACCCAGTGTTTACGAAGGACAGTACAACCCAGTTGTCCGAGGAGGAGAGAAGGAATTGTTCCCTCTCTTGCGCAAGCACAACATTTCCTTCTACGCATGGAGGCAAGCATTTGTTTCATGTTACCGTCTCCTTTAGCTTTTCAATGGCTAGAATGAGTAGCTAACATATAAATGCTCGATAATAGCCCTGCGGGAGGAGGCTTCTTTGCTGGAAACCACAAGAATGCTGTATCAGGTGGCCGCTTTGACAAATCCGTGAGTCCCACTCTTTCTCACTTTGGATAGCCGCGGCATCTATTCTAACAGAGATAGACCTTCCTGGGTGCTATTTACTCGGCACTGTATTTGAAGCCTGCAATCGAAGCAGCAACCGAGAACGCCCTGGCGGTGGCTGCTAAGCATGGAGTTAGTGGTCATGCTGCGGCGTTAAGATGGACTGCTTACCATAGCGTCCTTGACCCGAAATACGACGATGCGGTTATCATTGGCTCGTCTACGGTGGATCAGCTCAACTCAAACCTCGATGTCATTGAGCAGGGACCCCTTCCGAAAGACATTGTCGAGGCTATCAACGCCCTGTACAACGAAGTGGGCGAAGAAGAGATTCCGTATCACTTCTAGACGAGTTTGTCAGCTCGATTACGTGAGGCAGAATCTTGTGACTAAGCAGACAGAGATGTACTCGGCAATTCATGCGCCTGAGCTGCTTTAGGAAACTGCATGGCTTGGCATTTCAACTCTAGTATAGCGCAAAGTTACATTTCGGACTTCGCAAATAGTCTCTCTAGAAGTTTAAGGATTTATCACCTGAAATACACCCTCTCTTCGTCTCAAACGCTCTCTTACAGTGGTGAGCAATCTGCACATGATTCCAAATGACTCGTTGAGCTGCATTTAAATATTAGTCTTCTTTGCAATAAGCGATTACAATGGCTTCGCCGCAGCAGAAGCAAAGCATACACTTCATCTACCTCACAGATCCAACTAAAGATAGTGCGATATCGAGTCACAGAGCCGCAAAATCACATGCTGCGCGTCATGGCCATGCAAGGGTGCGTAGGCAGCGAATGAACGACTTCCACCAGAAGAAAGATAAACGTGAAGGGGACAATCAGGCACCACATGCGTCCGCCTCAGGCTCAGACTCAACGGTAAGCGTTCGCCGTGCGGGACCTGCGGAAGCTTCAAGCTCGAGTCACCACGCAAATGAAGGTGGTCGTGAAATAATTTTATATCCTCCTCGCCCATCTCAGCCGCTCGTTTTGGAAACTACACCGGTTTCTTCACTTCCTAAAAACTTATACTCGGTTCATGGACTTGAGTTTAACAAGACGGAGCAATATCTTTTACACCACTGTAAGTACCCAGCTCTCGTTCCACACATCTCTTTGGCTGATCATTTAATTTGTATCATCTTAGATGTCACCTGGGTTATCCCGTTTGGCAAGCGACACTGCAGAAAATACACAAATTCTGATGTATGGAAACGCTTCATGCTCAGGGAACTGATTCCTCTCGCGCTGTCAAACCCCGGATTGCTCACCGCCATCTTGCTCGCTGCTTGCCGTAGTCTTTTTAAGCAAGATCAAAATAATTACTATGTAGAGTTGGCTACTTTTTACAAGTTGGCTTGCTTACGGTCTATGAGTCAACAACTCGCAGCGGAAGATCGCCGGGTTGGCGATCCAGAGATTGCCCAGGCTGCGCTGCTCGCTGCAGATGAGGTAAGCTACATGTTCTGCTTACAAGTATGTCACTGGGCGGATGCTGAAAATTGTGTTTGGCAGCTCAATATTGGGGATAGAAGTACGTCAAAGCAGCACATGGATGCCGCTAAACGCATGGTTGATATGAAAGGAGGAAATGATAAGCTTGGCTTGAATGGCTTTCTCAGTGCTCTAGTAGATACCTTGACCTGCGCAATAGCACTTCAGAATCCAATTGGTGGGTCTCCCAATCTCTCGATCTTGTATATTGCCTCTTCTAACTTCAAGCCTAGATTGTCATAACTGAGAGAGATGATGAAAGTGTAGTTATATTGAGAAGTGTCTGTTCCCTAGGTAGCCTAGTTGCCAAGTCGCAGAAATACTTGCATATTAAATCTCCGAGATCCACTCTGTGATACTAGGTCATCGTTTCCCTTTTAAGCAGTACGCTTTCAAATTACACTAGGCCTACAAGATGAGTAGATGGATGAATAATTGAAAGCACACTGTAGATCGAGCTTTCATCTGAAGCGACATGCATCAAAATTGGCTGCTTGATTCATAGACAAGGGGTATTATAAAAGATACCAGAAGCTGTTACAAATCGTAAAGTTCAAGAGCGAGAAGAGGGAAAAGCTTACATATACACGTGGCCAAAATAGGAAAGTGCCCAATGTATGACCCTTATAATGGATGGTCGCATATGGCGTGGATTGCAATACTACCGATCGTGGCTAACTCACACCATACAAACGGTACGTCACCCCCAACAAGTGTGAAAACATTAAGATTTTTTAGTATGCATCCTCACAATGGTGTTACTGTTGAATAGAACTCAATATGGAAAATTCTAGTAGGTATTGCAGTTACGATTGCCACATCTCGGGGCAGGACATAACGTGGTTAATACAAACATGTGTATTTGCTATTTAGATGATTGCAAGATCAAATGGAACATTTATAACAAAACAGTTCGCTTTATGTCCTGATCTTAGATCCATCAGCTGTACCGGTGGATCGCTGATAGGACAAATCCAATGGAGCTGATTAAAGTAAGACAGTAAGTAGCGAAATAGACGGGACAACCAGACGTTATTGATGGATTCAAAGAACATAACAATACCTGCCATTTGACTTGTCCCTGTTATTTATACCTTAGATTGCATGCTGTTATTGGAGGATTAACAAAATGTCAATATACTTTATGGAAGAGTAGCAGCACCCCGTCTCTTATTAACGCCGTTCTGAATATCGGATTTTAGTTTTTAGTAATCCTGGTAGGAGATCACGCAAAATGAGTCAGGTATCAAGTATCAACATACACCGAATATTTTATTGCAGCTGATTAAAATCACTCTGCTATTACGTACTCTAATATCGCCCCAAACTAATACGGTCTGCAAAGAATCAGAGTGCGCGCGCCCTTGGGTCTCAAGCTGCCTAAAAGGGTAAGAGGAGGCCCTTTAAATTAGTTGGATTACCTGCATAGGTATAGTTACTCCCAGTTTTATCAAAGATGAAAACGCCTAAGGTGATAGGGTTTTAGATGGCTGCTGCTGCGATAACTTTGCTACAACTATAGAAATAGGCATACGAAGAGTTTTTTGTGTGGTGGCAGTATGATCAGCTGAATATAGCGTGGTATGTAACGTTGGAGCAGCGAATTCTGCCGCACTTTCTAGACTAGCTACTATGCTTATGTGGGCATTGGACTTTTCTTGACAAGCCGTCCCTCGATATAATTTCATTTCATTTCATTCTTTCGTTACAAAAAAAAAAAAAAACCTCTTTTGTTCAATACCGTCATGATCGGCTATCTCTGCCAAACGTTTACATTTTATAAGTCTAGAGCCATGATGGTTGCAGACTAAGGCTAATCATGAAAAGACAAAACGTATATAAATTCTAGGGTAATCACAGTACAAGCAAGTATATACCAAGAGCAAAGCTCGAATGCGTTCAATGGTGTATATAATGCTCGTATAAAAATAGCAATGACCAGGTACACTTGGAACCGCCTCGGACATGCCCTTGAGCTGACCCAAATTGTCTGCATCAGTGCGGGCAGAGTCCGAGCTCCTGCCTCTTCCATGATCGTTGCAGGGATATGTAAGAAAGGTGGCAAAATTACGGGGATTTCTTTTACAGCCGCTCTCCACAAGTATCTAATGCGGTATATGAAGGCTGCGGGAAATAGCAAGCGCTCAGTTTAAATTCCGTCGGCATGTCTGTATCGGGGAGGAGCTGAGATCTCTCAAGACAAGGCAGCAATGGACAAACATCGCGATGCCCCGAGACTCCACAATGACTTGCACGCAGGGGCTTGGCTGGGCAAAGTTGCGCATGAACCACAGAGACAAGGTCATGTGGCTTGGCTGCAATGTATCCCAGATGCAGAAGCTGTACAAGTAATTTAATTTATCGGGCTGTATGCATCTGAGATTAGTATTTTCCGCTGCTACTGCATCCGCATCTAGCAACCCAGAATCTGGAGATTCGGTAGTCCAAACGATCTTAACGTTTTGCATTCGATAAGCTGTCTTGTAAACAAGACAACATGATTCTAGAAATGGCTCTAATAGGCACTAGAAAATGAGTGAACCTCTACCTAAATTGTTGGGCAGATGAGTCAGTAAGCACTTTACAACCTCGTGTTAGACCGTATCACCCGTGCTCAGTAATCTATTGGGTCCGACTTTCACGTACCGAGTAATATCAACGCCGATCATCATTATGGTGACTCTGTTAGCAACTCGGTCGTAACATCGCCAGGTCTTACTCATACAGTACGAGAAGAAAGTGTATTATTGGCTACTTTCCCCGAGAATTTTGAATTAACAGTGCTGGACTTGGCAAACTGAAACTCGGCACGTCCTTACAAAGCGAAGGCTTACAGTAGATGCCATTACCTGCCAATTGGGGCTACTCTCTTGCAGCACTAAGTGGGATTTGGCCGTAGGAGGTGCCGAGGCTGAGCTAAGACTACGTGCCCCTGACTACCAGAGCCTCTTCGTATGCCTAACTTCGCCCTAAACTCCACCAATTGGGGCGGTTCGGGGCAGCTGTTCGACCGCCTACACCCGAAATGTAGTTGACAAGGTTGGTAGTATACAGTCTCATCAGCTGGATGGACTAATTATTTCCAACGTTCGTGTAGTATGGGACTCGCAAATCCGGCTTCATCCGTGCAGATCTTCGCCCTATGGGACTGTGCTTCCACTTACAACGTTTCTGAGCTACATCGACCTGCATGGCGCATCTCAGTGGTACAACAAAAGGTCAAAAAGTAGTTGTCGTATGTTTTGTAGGGTGCCTCTTGTAGTATTACTACAGATCTAAGATATTGAGATCGAGATCGACTTTTCGCGTAGTGAGCACTCGGTATACTACCGAGCTATTGGCGCTGCCTGAGCGTAGCGTAGCATTTCGGAACATTTTTATCCGACCCAAAATGGGAGGATTCGCCCTTCTAACGGTACTTGTTGTAGCTTACTATTCTCGGGCGCCTAATATACAACTGTGTCTGAATTGGTAGTAGCTTCAAACCCATCTCGAAGTTTTGACAAGCTAAAGAACTGGACCTTGCACGATTGCCTAGATTGGAAGCTTGATGATATGCCAGCCCGCTGGTAAACATCTAACTCGATTAAGAACTTACAGTTGTCGACAAACGGAACACAAAGTAAGCCCTACAACAATGTAATAATAATCTTGAGACGAGGTTTGCTGGAAGAGGAAGTTGGAATCAAATTCACGAATAGGCATTTTGAAGCTCATCAGTAACAGTCGTGAATATATAATGAGCAGATATCTCGCTCCTCGATTCAATCCTCATCACTCTCACAAGAACAAGATCAGCATCGCCAGCTATTCAGCAGCTTCAATCAACTGATACACTCCTCCACAAACTTAACAATCAGTCAAAATGGTCAAATCAGTATGTAGGAATCATCTACCGCATCTTGAACTCAGCTAATAACTTGTTTAGGCTGTTGTTGCTTCTCTGCTGCTTGGCGCCGCCATGGCCACGCCTTACCCTCCCTCTATTGGCAAAGGCCCTACCGCGCCCGTCCCTGACACCGTTGATTTCTCTCCCAAGAAGCCCAACGGTGGCAACTACATGCCCTCAAAGTCCAGCAAGGCTCCGGCTTCCAAGACTTCTGATGCACCCGCGGCCAATGGCGGCAAGCTCAGAGTGAGAGCCACGGGAGAGCAAGTCACTAACGGCCTTGCCCGATTCGATAACTCCAACATCACAGATGGCGTTGGTGACGGCGTCGACCAGTACACCATGTACTTCGGCGATGGAAGCACTGGCGCCGGTTGGCCTGATCAGAGCCGATGGGTCTCCTTCGAGAACATGTTCAACAACTACAAGAACCAGATGTTTGCTTCTTGCCAAAACTTGGCGACTCCCCAGGCCAATGACAGTGGCCCAGAAGTGGTATGTGGTCAAGGCCTCGTTTTAATGGTAGCGGCAAGCAGAAACTAATTGACTATTATAGGGTGCTATCTGGGATGGTATTCAAATGGCCGCTGCCGCCACTGGTGTCGACCACCGTATGATCTTGGCTATCATTATGCAGGAGTCTCACGGCTGTGTCCGTGTCAACACCTCCAACTTTGGAGTCCGAAACCCCGGCCTGATGCAAGATCACAATGGCGCTGCCACTTGCAACGACGTCGATGCCAATGGCAACCTTATTGTCCAGAACCCCTGCCCCTCAGCAACCATCTACCAGATGATCAGCGAGGGCACTGCTGGTACCAACGACGGCGATGGCATTGCCAACTGCATCAACGAGTCTGGCCGAAGCGATGTTTCGGCTTATTACCGAGCTGCTCGTATTTACAACTCGGGCTCCATTTTCGCCGGCACTGGCAACCTTCAGGATGGCATTGCTACTCACTGCTATGCTAGTGATATTGCCAACCGACTGACCGGCTGGGTCAATGCAGCAAGCCAGTGCAACTGCGATAACGACCCCAGCAGCTGTGGCATTGTTACCAACTAAGAAACGCTGATGCTTGTTTGTCCATATTCGATACAGTTGACGTACATATTTTTTTGGTTTCTTGGTAACTTATTTATCTCATATGAGTGTAAATACTTGGGATTTGTAAATAGCATTGTTTTATGAGTACATTTATATGAAAAGTTTATTGCTATTATGCTTGAGTCTACGCTTGAGGATTTGAACATTGTGCTAGTAGCTGGGAATTGCACCACATTTGAGGCCTCAGACTGCGCTTGGACAAATTAATGTTGAGCAAATTATAGCAAAAGAAAGGAAGAAAACGAGAAAAACGAGAAAAACCTGGAAAATCTGGAAAACCTGGAAAACCTGGAAAACCTGGCCAATTGGCTACTTGTCAAGGTAGCATCTAAACCTAGTTGCTCCTGTACTTTTAAACATTCTAATCCAAGCAAGCTGCTGTACTTTGCCTAGTCTAGGCTTACTTTCGCTTTAAAATATACTCAGTAGCATCATGACAGGCCTGACGCAGTGTTAGTAGCCAACAACACCCATGTTTATGCTTTGTAAAATATTTAGTGGCCGTTAGTTTATTACGCTGTGGTGAAAGGTCCCATATTGGACATCTTGTTCAAGTATTATAATGAGGAATATACCTTCTGAAATATACCTCGTTGTATCTTGTCCAAGGTAATGTTGTTAAACCGACCCTGACCCGCCGATTAGGATTCCTCTCTCTTTTCCATGTTTATAAATTTCTTTCAAATGAACACTTTCCGTGGGTGAGCTGGTTTGTACATAGGGACATATGTAGCAGCGCGATGATGCTTATAAACTCATGTGACGTACCGTATATTACTTAACGAGATGACATCTTCGTATTGTCACGGTATAGTGATAGAGGCAGTCTAGATAATCCTTTTAAAAGCTTACAAGCACTGTTAGATAGCCTGTCGCGATCTAGTGGTCTCCAAGCAAGACGAAGCTCATGTGCCAAGCGATCAGAAGCAGCTTTCAGTTGAAGGAAGCCTTTTTCTCTTTTTACTCTATCATCTATAGTCTTTATCCTTATTCTCTTAGTAAGTGATGATTAAGAAACGGGATTGAGGCGTTTTTTGGGTTGTAGCTCCGACAACTGTTAGCCCGCCATATGGTAAGCAATTTAATTTACATATCTATCATCCTTCTGCTCTTGGAAAAGCCTTCATGTAACGCATTGACTTTGCATGCTAATGTGGCTCAATCCCTATATAGCGCCTGTAACCCACATACAATGTCACAAGGTTCTCAACTTTTGCCAGAAATGGTTTGAAGTCGGATAGTTAGTCAAACCGGCGGCGAACTCTGCCAAAGTCCGATAGATCCACCAAGAGCTTGCTCTTGAATATAAAAGAGACAATAGCTCTTAAGTATACAAAGCATTTCAAAGTCACACTACGACATAAAGCTTCAAGAAGTTTTCTATCAAAATGCAATTCCATCTTATCTTCACCGTCTTGGTTGGCGCTGCTTACGCCGCCGCCACCCTTACACCAGCTGACTGCGACTGTGTGAGTAGATTGACTATATCTCTAATTCATTGGGCAAAGCGCTAACTTGAGAGAGTAGTTCACCGTTTGCGACGTAAGATAACGGGCTACAATGGTCCAAGCATAGTAACAATATCTAACAACTTTGCTTAGAGCGACCTCCACGACGCCGGCAACTGTTATAACTCCAACATTGGGTGCGGAACTTTCGAGGAGCCCACCTGCTGCGAAATTTGTGGATGCAACTGCCCTGTAAGGCTAATGATCAAATTCTCGCTTGCAGCAATACTAACAAGTATTTACAATTAGTAAACTTAATCCAGCTGGAACTCACGGATGTAACGCTAGATAAGGTATGTGATTAGAACGCGAGGGAGTCCCTATAGGACAAATTGGGAGGCTTGGAAGAAACTTGTGGACGGGGTTTGGCGGCGTTACAGCCAAGAACGTAGCTTCCAAGGTATCCATAGAAGGCTAAATTATAGCATAGATATAAGCATTTAAAATAAACCCTAAATTTCGTGCTTGATATCCAGATCACATTAAGAATGCAATTGATGTCGACACTGGCGGTGAAGGGGGCCATAGCATCTTGTCCATTACAAGCTAAATGGTAATAATAATACATCACTTTAGCTTCGCGTACTTACGGAAGTACATACTACCTCTATTGGAACGCATGCATGCTCCCCACCTAAAGAAATGCCAGCAGTTCTTCAAACTAGAAGGAAATGCAATTTGCCGGGTAATTTTCAAGGCACGAATATCATGTTTCGCAGCAACCGGAAGTCGGTATGGCGCTAAAGAGTGAATTTTGCAGCGGAAGTCGGCCAATGCCACCGGACTTTGGAAGGAAAATGCAAGACAAATGGCAACATCGGCATGAAGAACAATTTTTGCCTAAGCAAGAATATTCACAACTCATGGTAACACGAGGATCCTGTATCCATTAAAAAGGAAATACTAAAAATAGAAGCAAAGAACAGAAGCGGCAAAATGAATACTAAAACAGCATTACAAGCGAGCGGCTTTACAGGGCTAGTCAAGCGCTATTTTCATGAGCAAGTTATCCGCCGTTTGCAGATCGCTTGATTGTTTGCCCAGCCCCTACCTTTTTACGTCCACATCTGACGCTCTTATATTCTCTTAGAAGCAAGATATAGCAGTCAAAATCATAATTACATTCCTATAATAAGAGACTCTACTGGAAACCAGCAGTTTTACTACCTGCTTGGCTTGCTAGACTTCTCTGCTGAGCATTCAATCTCTCCTCAAACTTTGCTGTAAAACGCTTAACTTCCAGATGTTGTAAGTAGTCATATTTCATCGCGCCGTCATCTTACTACCTGTGAATATTATTGGAGGATCTAATTTACTCCGATATCCTCTCGGCTAATGTTGAGTCTACTGCCAAGATTTGTATTGTGGGGGAGCCTTCTAATCAAGAGAGGAGTAGCATTATTCGGTGCTCAATGAACCGAGCTTTGATCTCGCTTAGTTACTGTAGCCCAAAATTATATAAACATTGACTTATTCTTGCTTAGGCTCTATAGGAACCAATGTCAGGAGTTTACCTAATTTTCAGCCGATTTGTGATCAATAATCGACGTTTCGCCCACATCGAGTTGATAACCTATTCGGTCGATCAAGGTATACGGTCTATTTTGATGAAAAACAGCCCTTTTCCCTCTGCTAGTTGGATTTTGCCGCGGACTCTCGGCATGCAAACAAATTGCTTGTTTTATACAAAGATAATGCGCCAATATCGTTCTATTGCTCCTACATGATGATTGAACAATACACCGATATACTAAGATTATATGCTAAGATTCGCTACTCAATTTGACAATAAAAGGATAAGTCCTACTGAACAAAATATCTTGACTGGTAAAAATATATAAAATGTTATCATATAAAGATCTAGTGATTAGAAAGCTTCAAGCTATTTTGCTCCGCTGTAGGAAGTGATAAATGCGTAAATAATGTAAAAGAGCCATGTATGTTGTGTCTCACTGACTTAAGCTACTCGAGTGCTCTTTCAACTTGAAAGTGAAGTCCCATGATAGATAAAATGCATTAGAAAGATAGATACTGTCACCCTAGTCTTTGGGGATGCTCTTGCGCTGAAGGAAAATGATTTGCTTCGCTCACTTCCGTGATATTCGCGATCTAGTACATTCGGCCTCGTGAAGTTTTATACTAGTCTGAATAGTGCGTAGAATGCGGCCTACGCGTAAGTTTCACGCGATTAGCGGAATCTCTACTGTTGTCCTTCACGGTTCAGAACAGACTAGGCATAAATCTCATGATACACTTTCCTATAGCGAGCAAGATTGATCAGGCCATTGCGTACCTGTACTATCTTAATTAAGCAGGCTTACAACGGAAATAATGAGTTAAATTGTTATCATCTATCTTAAGAATCGCTACTTTCTATAAGTGGATAGTTACTGATGTGCGAAACCATGATCGCTGTGTATCTTCTAACATGTCGTCTATCATTCTTTAGTATCGTTCATCACAGTCTCTTGCGGGATAGTCTCTTTAGCATTTCAAAGCTATTGTAATTGCATTTGCAAGCGGGTTCCATTGAGAAGAAGTATCTGATAGCGTATTCGCTTTCTGCTTCTAAAGCGCTGTACCCCATAGCAGGCTTTAATATAAGTGGGTTGGGGCGGGGCGTGCTCCGGAAAGATTCCCAGAAAAGGAAAACCGTGCCAAATACTTCGATGTCACACGGTTGTCTAGAACTCAGGGTTCTACTTGTTGGAGTTGAAATATCTCAATGCTGTGAGCATCAACTTGGATTTATGGGATTAAGACATTTAAATCCGAGGACAGCGGATTTAATCATGTTAATGAGAAAGGGAAAAAAAAAAAGGTCGCTTGGTGAAGAATCGGGACTCTGGGGATAAGTATATAAAGCATTTGGATCTGCTGTGGTGCGGCAGTCTTTTCGCAACTACATTCACAACAACAAACAAATCTACACACCTTATCATCATATAAACATGCCGGCTACATTTTCCACCCCCAAAAAGCCATTGACATGGTTGATCACCGGATGCTCATCCGGCTTTGGGCTATCGTTAGCCCGCGTCGTTCAAGCAAACGGACATCACTTGATTGCCTCGTCTCGCAATCCTTCCAGCTCACCCGATCTTGTTTCTGAAATTGAAAACAAAGGCGGTAAATGGATCCAATTAGATGTCAACGCTTTTGACTGTGATAAAGTCATAGAAGAGCTAGAACAGCATGGACAGCCCGTGGATGTTCTCGTCAACAACGCTGGATATTGTATCTACAATCCCGTTGAATGCTTCACGGACAATGAAGTTCGCGCCTTAATGGAGACATTATACTTTGGCCCAAGCCGTCTCATTCGAACTGCGGTTAAGCATATGCGCCAGCGGCGATTTGGCATCATTGTCAACATGAGCAGCGGCGCAGCTCTGGAGTCGAATCCTTCAATGGGTGCTTATGCGGCCGGCAAAGGCGCATTAGACTGTACGTAAAGTTATTTCATTTTTCATTATTATCTAGATAGATATACTAAATAGCATTTAGGTATGTCGAAAGCGCTTGCAAAAGAAGTCGAGGCGTTCAACGTTCGAGTCTTGACCGTGCTCCTTGGGACTTTCAATACCGGCATGGGCAACGCTACAGTGCTGGGTAAGAACCCACCGCCGGAGGACTATAAAGGATCATTTTCGGAAAAGATCATGGACGTGATGTCCACCGGGAAGTTTGCGCCTAATGGAGATAAAGATAAAGCTATGAAAGCCGTCTACGAGGTTGTTGTAGGAGAAGGCGTTGGTAAAGGTCATGAAGCAGAAACCGCGCTTCCTTTAGGCCAAGATTTGGCCGCCAGGATCAACGTTGTCCAAGGATCCTTATCTCATGCCTTGGATGTATTTGGGAGTGTGTGCAACAATGTCTACCTGGAAAAGAACTGAGCTTGAGGCATACAGACAGGTTTCCATATCCTCAACTTATCTTTTTTATAATAGGCTTAATTAATAAATTGAAGTCATTCCGGAAGTCAGCCCTTGAATAGTGTATGTTGAACAAATGGGGGGGCCCAGTAACGCATATATAGCTACCTAGTTTGTGGTCTTATACTATTCGTACTAATAGCTAGGCGCGCAGGATCATTATCAACGATATACAAATGCCGCGCGATGTACATGTGCATATCTTGCTTTGACATTTACGCCGACTTATGCTATTTATGCTACAGCTCTCGTAAAAAATTGCTCTTATTTAGCATAATGTGATTTGACTATATTATCTCGCTAATAACGAGACACTAATTTTCGCGACAATGAATCTAAGCCTTCTGTTTCGCAAGTATGGTCTTGGTCTTGGATACCACATTTTCCTCATTCCAGATACTGTTCACGCTCGGATGCTCAATCACGGCGTTGGCCCACTTATAGAAGTTGGGAGTTCTAGTAGGCAAATCTTTGATCAAGCTCTCTGGTCCAACGCCGTTCTTCGGCAGAGCCAGTAGTCTCAGGATAAAGGAGCCAGTAAGGACCTGTTTCCAGAGTTAGTACGGTATCTTCTATCTTCCAAGTTCATGCAACATACTTCGGCCAGTGTCAATGTTTTACTTCCTCCAAAATACGGAGCCGCGTCGCTCAACAGAGGTTCAACTTCCTTCTCAAGCTGCTTCAAAAACTCCTGGGAGGCGGCTTCAGCCTCTTCGTCTGTTTTGGCAAAGAGAGCTTTGTGGTATTGAGAGTTTGCCTTGGTGAAAAATGTATCGACAAAGAAATTCACTCGAGCACGAGCAAGAGCTGCTTCTGGCGTGCCACCAGTGGGGACTAAATGCGATGGGTGAGCATCAGCTAGAAATTGGGCGACGATCCCAGATTCGGTGATGATCTGGCCGTTGTACGAAAGGCTGGGAACAAGACCGCGGGGATTGATAGCCAGGTATTCTTGTGTACGAGGAACGCTCAGGTCAATGATTTCTTCCTCAAATGGCAACTTCAGCTCATTCAATGCAATATGAGCCCGGTGAGCCCCTGTCACTCCATATTAGCGCAATTACACACATGCACTGTATAGAGCAAGCAACCTACAAGGGCAGCCATGATTGGTATAGAGCTTGATAGTTGCAGCCATTTCGTGCGAAAAGTAATTGCTAACTGTGTGCAGGTTATCCGCTCAATGTATTAAATAAAAAAGATAAAGCTATCATCTCATGCAAAGTCGAAAGACAAGAAGATGCCGTCCTCTTTATAGGCAAGTAATGCGTGATCGGTGCACACCTTGATGCAATTTCCCGCTTTTGATGCTTTATAATACGCTCGAGTACCCCGCACAGGCCGCTGAGTGGCTGATTTTCAGATAAAGCTTCACACTCGAAAGCACATGTTTGGGACTTCCTTTTGTTAGGTAAGCGGATGAGAGTTGTCCATCGTTGCGCAATTATTTGGAATTGGTACTACTCAACATATGGGGCGATAAACCGCTTTGTGAGTTTCTGTGTTATATCTATTTCTTTTATAAGGAGTAAACTCTCATTCGCAGCCTGCTATACCCAAAACAGTTTCGCAAGTGGCCTGTAGCAATCGCTATGATGAGAAGATGTTCGTCATTCTCCTAAGCACTTCTCGTTTTAAGGCCCTGTATTCCGCCAAAGTTCTCGTCACGGCGTCTTTATTCTCGTTCGCGCGTCGTAAGAGGTAAAAGATGCAGTCATTCAGCGTACCCCATGTAAGACATTTATATACTTCAGTAGCCGCGAATCGCTTGCCGGACGTGTCTTCCCTATTCATCTGAAGAAGTGTCAAGCTTACTTCATCTGCCATTCCTAGTAATTGGCCATATTGAATTCGAATGAGAGGTAATTGGGCATGCATTCGGGATTTTTGCAGCTGTTGTGCCTTGAGAGTACTTGGGAGGTTATGAGTTGCAAGAAATAGCTCCAGTTTCGGAGAGTTGAAAGCCTCGTCTTGTGTCCAATCCGCATATTTCCCTTGAATAAGGCCCTCGGCAATACTGTCGTAAGATATGTCTGTCCCTTCTTTTGTATCTTGTATGAGATGACGAGGCTCCGTGCTCATATATGCGCCGCGGACCAATTTAATGCCGATAACGAACTGTTCTTCCCTCGCCTTATGTAAATGATCAAGAAGGATTCGTGGCGTTGACTTTAAATAGCCTTGGTACGTGTTGAATACGACAGCTACGCCACCTCGGTTATAACGGCGCATCAGATTTAAAGCAACTTCGTCTATGCCTGGTTGAACATGGTGCTGCTCTGCATCTAAGAACACATTTACGTGGCGACTAATTGCTTCATCGCAGACATCGAGCAGAGCGCTCTCCATCTGTTCAGGAAGAGGTTTTCCAGAAGAAAGAGCAGTGGTTACCGCTTCCCCAGCTCCAGTTAATCTGTTGCCCCAAATTTGTTAGGATACTATTTGCATTGAAGAGGGAAAATCTTACTTTAATGCCAAAAAGTCGCCATCGCCGATCATCCTGACAGTTTGTAATACGCCTTGATGCCAAGCCATAGTCTCGCTGTCAACACCTTTTGACTCATCATTGGACAAATCCTTCTCGCTGGAAGACTTCCCTGAGGTTTCCTTGGCGTAAGTCAAGATTACGCCGCGGAATCCCATATTCTTTATGTTTTGGATCGTAGCTTTCACTTCACGGGCGTTTTCTCCTGCGCAGAAGTGGTTATACAGAAGGTTTTTCAGTATAGTATGCAAGATACGGTTTCTCTCCATGTTGAAGAGAGGGCCTCGCGGTTTAGATAGAAAGTTCAGGATGGACAGCCCGGGAGTAAGCAGCAACGGGTGGCTAGTAACCCCGGCCACCAACAAAGACCTTATAAGCATCCTAGATGGGAGAAGAGAATGCGGTGGCAACATTTTTACGGCTCTGGCCAACAACCGAACGGAGATCTAGATACAATAATCCGTGCTAAATTTGAGAAAACACCTCCCCACGAGGTGCGTCTCAACACTGCCGTCGGTATGGCCAGTCCTCTGTGTATGTTGCAATAGTTAGAATCTACCCCGCAAGTTCAACGAGAATGCAGTATTGCGAGCGTTAGGTAATCCGTACCCGCACTGATGTTAAGTAGTCGTTTGCGACGATATGATGGGCTAGGAAATAGACTAGCAGCCGAGTTGGTTGCGATTGCTAATACGCTACTTTATCCAGTGAATAATGTCATGTATTCAACAGCCAAAACTGCATGATAGAGAATGCCTCTTTAGCATCTATAAGCCGTTGAAACCTGTGAAGGTCAAGTCAAATATACGTCATTAAATGATAACCCGACAGATGATGAAGAAATTATACGCCGGTACTAATGTTTCTTTTTTACGTTCCAAAGAGGAGCATGTCAAATACGGTCCATTGGTCAAATCAATGAAAGCGTATTTAATGTTCTATATTCTCTTCTTCATAATGTCGACTAATTGAACCAAACGTTATTGAGCAGCCAGAGCACTCCCGCCCACTGTTCCTGGACAACAGGCCAAATATTTGCTGGAGGCAGGACAAAGCCACCTTGGCTAGATGTCACTGGATCTAATTCTAGAGTCCAAGAGTGATCCGCGCCATAAGCGCCGTAATGGTGGTCACGGCCATTACCAGCCGAATAATACTCAATATCACAGCCTGCTCCATACTGGTATGTTTCATTGCGGCTGTCGAATGCTTGTACAGCATTAGCAAAACCCTCTGCAACATCAAGCATCCGAGGAAGCGTAGCTGGGTACTGAGAGGTGTTGCATGTCCATCCGGGTGGCGTTAAAATCTTTTGGCCATAACTGTGAAGGTCAATGTATGATCGAATTCCCTTCCGTGATGCTCCTAGTTTGTCTGAGAGGCCTGATAACACGATATTTTCAGGGGTATCACCCGGGCTCAGACCCTGGAAAGTTTCATCGCATGGATCTGTAGATGCGGCTCCCGTGCCTGGCTCACCACCCCACTCAAATTTCCAGTTACGGTTGAGATCTGTTCCAACACAGGTAGTGTTGCTGCGAGGCAGGCGATTCTTCCTCCACATACGATCAGTGGTTTGAGTATAGTAGAAGCCTGCGTGGGGTAGACAGGAACGGTATTAGCATTTTGTAAGAGGCTATTAACTCAAGACTCTACTTACCATCGGGATTGTGAAATGGAACAAGCCAGAAGTCATAGTAGTCGAGGATTCTCGTTATATCTGAGTTCCTTGATTTGTGTCCGTTAATGAGCTGCCACGCCCAGTATTCGATTACCTGAAAACTTCCTATTAGATTGTATAGAATGTATAGGATGCGGGGCAAATATACCAATGTTGTAATCCATTCTCTTGCGTGGACCGTGGAATGCCACAAAATGATGGGCTTATCTCCCTTGATGCCCTTATCGCCAAAGAAGTGGAAAGCATATATGGTACGGTTCTCGTACGAAGAACCAATATCATACTTTTTAGAATTCCTTGGAAAGGCAGCCAATAGGTCATCCCAGTATTGGAGGTGATCGTCATACGCATGATATGAATCATACCAGCTCAAATCTGGTAGCTCGCCAACTTTGTGTAGTGAGCGCTTGTAAGTTGGCGTCTTGCTTTCATCCCGGATTTGTGATCCAATGTCATCACTCAGTAGACGAGCATTGAGTCCTAGTTCGTTGAAACTGCGGACTTCATTGGGCGGAATAATGACCTCGAATCCACGAGAAGTGACCTCTGTATGGTACGTGGCAAATCGTTTCGTGAGAAATTCAGCTTCTTTCTGGTCCGCAGCTCTTATTCTGTAAAGATGGTGCCCATCGTAACTGACTTTAGTCGTACGTGGACTTGGTGAGTCTGTTTCTAGAGAGCGCGATGCCACCAGAGGCGCCAGGAGAGCCAGAGTTGCTAGGAGCTTCATGATTCTAGCCACCACCTAGGTGATGCGATGGTTGCCTTTCAGGATGCAGCGGCTGAGATGAAGAGATTCGAACAAGCAGATGAAGCCCATCTTTATACTCATACGTTTCCAATGCATCATACAATTCTACGAAGAGAAATGTCGGCCGAGAATTATACCGAGATGGTAGAATACTATCACTAGAGACAAAAACTTACAACATGCGACGAGTGACAGAGAAATGGTGGGAAATATTGGAAGTATCACGCAATCTGCTGTCTCCTCATTGAGTGATATTTCACTGCATTTACGCAATTCATAATCCACTGCATTGCCAGGGGTCCAGTGATGGCATTGAGCGTTTTACACGACGGTAGTTTTCCTATAGGCCTTTATCATTATTAAGACTAGTATCCGCGATTTACTATGGGAAAAGGCGGCTGTTTAGTTTCCACAAATGGTTTTATAGTATCTTGGACTTGTCTGTCACTTACTCCCAAACCAGCTTGCGTTCAGTTTGGCCAGTGGCCTTTCAACGTAGTTGCACCCTGTTTATCCGTCCTTCCCTATTCTGTGGATAAATGGTCACTCAACCATGCTGAATACAGCCGGACTTTTGACAGACCACTAAAGTTTGCAACTCGCTTAAAATCTTGGACGCTAATCATGCGCTGTAATTTCTTAGACATGTATTCGTGCTGTAGATTATCCTCAATGCCGGAGCTTTTTGTAAAATGGTGCATTAATTTTTACTCTTCTATTGCTAGAACCCTTTAGTGTTCCCAATAACTTTTTGAAACAGAGATAAGTGACTTCTTCCAGTTCAGAGCAGTTTTACCTGCCATATGGGAAAGCAACTGCCGCTCACGATGTTTTAGCTTAGGCGCTCATGAACGAGATCGGCAGTTATAAACGCTTACATGCTAATGTACGCGGTAGAAGTGAGCAGCAAAGTAAGCATTCTAAATCCATTAGGTACATTGATTTATAGTATTTAGAGTGATTATTCAGGTAACCTTGCACCGAGCGTCTTTGAACTTCACAACAGGGGCGCTCGGGCGCTCTGTTGCGACACCATGCAAGTCTAACATATCCATAAATGACTATAACTAAATAGCTTTCCTGGATCTATCATCCCTTGACCCATCAACGACTACCCTTTCTCAGTTATAGCACTATGCGAAATTTGAGTGCATTCTTCTGGAGAATCTCGTCTTTCTTCTTCTCGAGCTCCTCCATGTCCCAGCATACGCTGATAAATCGACCAGACAACCATGCACGCCTCTCTTTAGCCAGCCAGACAAACGTGTGAGCTGCTAGCTCTGGCGGATCAATCAGGGCTTTGTGCATGTACTCAGGCATATTAAGCGCCAGTTCCGTGGGAACGCTTCCAGGATGTACATTGATAGCAATCAACCCCTGCTGATAGTACTCCGTATCTGCAAATTCAGAGAACCGGGCGAGCGCAAACTTGGCGGTCTGGTAGCTAGAAGCGCCCGGCATGACTCTATGCCCACCAATGCTGTTGCAATTTATAATCGTTTTTGTCTGCGATTTGAGCAAAAGTGGGATGAAGAACCGATGGCACAGATATGTGCCCTTGACATTGACTTCCCATGACCTCCACCAGTCATCAGGCTGGGTCTCGGCGATTGGGAACCACTGCTCCAAGTAGCCAGCATTGCAGATTAGAATATCGAGGGACCCGGAGAATTTTTCAGCGACGGCTCCAGCAGCGGCTTTCACTGACTCTTCCGATGTTACATCCATCGACAAGCTTAGCACCAAAGGCTCTGGTCGACCTTCGTTAGCCGCAGCATCTTTAACGGCCTTTGTAACTTCATCTAGTCCTGAACGCGCCGCAATTGCAATCTTGGAGCAGCCGGCAGTTGCAAAGGCGATGGCAGTGGCCTTGCCAATGCCCTTTGAGGCGCCGGCGACGAGAACAGATTTCCCAGCTAGATTGGCTTTGGTGGGATCAATGGAGGGATATAAGTTGCGGCGGGGCGTGATATATTCGACGAATTGTGCGGCGTTGGTCTCGCGGTTGACTTTCTCGAGGTCGGCCATGTTTGATGATAAGTGCGGGTTCGTACTACTGCGTCGATGATATGCTTCGGCAGAAGTAATAAGTATGTATTAACTGATGGTCAGGAGTGAATTTGATAGCTTGCATAGAGAGTTGAAGCCTTTTTATGATCCAGCTATCTGGCTTCGAATTCATTCTATGGCCTTATCTCCGCCCGAGCGCGCGATGTTGCAAAGTCGCTGGATTCGGATATAATGGACGCGAGCCTTCAATAACCCGCCTTTGCAGCGCTCAGAGTCGGATTTATAGGTCAATGTGACGTAATTTCGCGATTGGCTTCCTCGTTGTGATTTGATCTTGCATTTGATCCCTTATGTAATTAATTATCTACAGCTTCTAGACGCCGGATTCCTGATTTGGGGAGCAGGAAATGCCAGCAGAATGATCCAGATAGGGCACCATACTTGTGTGAATTTTTGTAGTAAAAAGAGGTAAATCGTGCAAATTTGTTCATCTATTTCAGAAACCCCCAGACATTGTTCAAGCTCTCGGCTAGTGACGGATGCGCCCATATAGCATTGCTCAGAGCTGGCCACTTGACTTTTCCTATCATCGCCATCTGTACCTGGCTCATTATTTCGCCTCCCTCAATCCCCAAACACGTAAATCCAAGAATCTGCTGCGACTCAGCATCAATGACTGCTTTCATCATTCCTCTGGACTCGTCCGTCTCCAGTGCCCGAGCAACGTAAGACATTGGCATGCTAGCAACCTGAATCTTCCGTCCAGGAAATTTGGCGCGGGCTTCATGCTCGTGTAGACCAACGTGGCCCAGCTGCGGATCCGTATAGACAACATAAGGTATGATTCGGTCTGTGGTGGTGAGTGTTCCATTCTCCAGTAAGTTGGTACACAACAGGCGGAAATCATCGTATGATACATGTGTGAAGGCAGGTCCGCCTTTGACATCGCCAAGTGCCCATACACGGGGGTTAGTAGTGCGCAGCTGTGTATCGGTAACAACGTGACCACGAGAAGTAGTATCGATGCCTGCCGCAGCTAGATTCAATTTGTCGGTGTTAGGCGTACGACCGGCAGCGAAGAGAAGATGGGAGGCCGAGAGCTTAGATGGCCTGTCTTGGCTTGGAACTGCGACTGATACTTCGACAGCTGTAGCTGGATCCTGACTGCTAGTAGCACGAATTGCTGCAGGGGTCGCTTGAAGTAAAACTTGGATGCCGTCTTCTTTTAATATATTGAGCATTGACTCGGCCACTTCGGAATCTTCACGAGGAACTAATTGTTCACCTCGCTGTATAATTGTAACGGCGGCGCCCAATCGGCGGAAAAGTTGACCAAACTCGAGGCCGATATATCCTCCTCCGATAACCACCAGATGCGACGGAACCACTCCAAGCTCTTGAACAGAGGTCGAGTCCAGGATGACATCTGGCGGAAACGAATCAGGATTGAACCCATCTATTGCTGGTATCGCTGGGCGCTCTCCACTGCAAATGAAGATACGATCGGCAGTAAGGGCCTTCTGGACGCCATCTGCACCGAGCACCTCAATCGTGCGCTCATCTTTAAAGGATGCTGTCCCCATGATCAAATCCACTCCAGCTTCTCGGACTCTGCGCTCACTTCCAGACCGGAAGCTGTTGACGATGTCGCGTTTGCGTTGCCTCACAGTTTCCATATTGACCCGGACTTCGTTGTTAGTAGCGTCAGAGTTGTTGCTGCTATATATGCCATATTGTGGTCCGCGCCGAGTAAGATATGCAGCCCGTCCAGAAGCAATCAATGTTTTGGTCGGAGTACATCCTTCATTGATACAACAACCACCAACATGTGAACTTTCAATCAGCGCTGTTTTATGTTTGGCTTGCGCAAATGTAGTGCTCAAAGGCGTACCGCCTTGGCCTGAGCCGATAATTACGGCATCGTAATGAGTAGACATTGTTCGGATTATTCTTTTATCAAGACGATGTCCGAAGTTGGATGTTCTGATGAATGCGTTGTACAAGATGCCGCGCATTGGTTTCTTAATTGTAACAATAAGATGGAGAGCTTATAATTATCTTGATATAGTGCATTTGAGCGAACAAAGAAGAGTCATTTCACAATTTTATCTATTGGAATGTATAGTTCCATATTGGCAGCAACAGTTATTTGAGGGGTAGAGCAGAGGCCTTGAATGCGGAGAAGTACGTCAGAGGCAAAACATGATTCTGAATTTCGTCACTGTAGAATCTAAGGCAGGCTAGCGTGAGAGGTAGAAGGATGATTACTGTGAGACCAAAAGCGTGTTTCCAGTGTCTTTGTATTTACGAAGGCGATCGAATATCAGCAAGACAAATGCAAGAGAGACAATCATTAGCATGTCGCAGTGTTGTGCTTCTTCTCAATTTCGAATTAGACAGAGGTTGAGATTATCATTATATCGAGCTGCGCGAAACATAGACCTAACAGCGACCTGCCGCCGTTGTCAATTTACTCTATGGAAGCCAGTATATCAAGCTGCGGTAGCTATTCAGGCAAGGAAATTTACAAATGTAAGAATGCTTCAAAAATTAAACCCACGCATTACAACAAAAGAGAGACAGCAGAAAATAAACGATCTTCTGCAATTGAAAGTACGCATGTTTGAGACAGACTCGCATATTCCTAATCGCTTGCCCTATTTCAGAAGGGCGGTAGATCCTGAATCAACGGTTGGTGCCCCATACTCATTACTAAACTTTCTGTCCGATGGGTGGGCTAGACTTTTAGCTGTTATGCGACAAACTAGACACCGAGTCGTCCGAAACGACCGAGTCGTGCGAAATAAACATTGACTGGAAGTTATGTTTTTTTCATAAAATAATAATTAAATCGATGCTGAGCAAGCACGAGCTTAGCTATATCCAAAGGTATATATTGTTGTCAAGAAAGTTGAGAGAAGCATGTTATAAACAGCGGTTACCTGCTTGACTGTAAATGCGCCGAGACTACATACCTCAAGTTGAACTTCCAATAATGATTGACAGAACAACACAAATTGTACATCAATCGATTGCCTAGCTGGACACTAAATTCTTAGCCATTAATCAGGAGAATCTAGTGCATCATTTTGTTCCGAGTTAGACTTGCGCATCGTTTAAAAGCCGTTGTTCCGAGAATCACGGCGATATTGAGTTTAAAGTGGCGCCAAGAGTGCCGAGATGCGGTCGATATTTCCCGACATGGTAATACGACTTACATACTGGAGCCCACAGTTTAGTAATAACCGGAGCGATTGTTGTCCTGGACTGAATTACATATCAAAAGCTTTCTGTAACTAGATCAAAAGTATTTAAAGGTCTTTATAGAGCCTCATAAACACAGCATCAAGAGTCAACATCAGCTACAAGAGACGAACGGTCACAAATAACAAGCGCTACATTATATCAACACTTCAACTGTTTATCCTTAACAAAATGGTTTATCCAGCTATCGAAGTGACAGTCACCACTGTTGGAAATCACACCGTTGAAGATGAGACTACCGAAGATGGAAAGAAGTACCAGAGGGCCTTCTACGATGCCGCCACTACCATTCCTGGCTGCTCCCGCGGCTGCTGGGGCAGAAGTGACAAGTACCCAGAGAAGGTCATTCACTTTATTGGTATGTCTGAAGTTTGCCAAATTTTGACAAGGCTTCATTTACTAATGCCTGTAACAAGACTATGACACCCGCAAAGAGCATGATGTCCACAAGGCTCTTATCAATGGGCCAACGCCGCCAGTCCTCTTGGACATTCAGAGTGATACCAACGTTTACGTTATCCATCCAAACACCAATGACCGCAACAAAGTCTACTATGCTCCCTACACAACAGTAGCCTTCTTCTGGGGAATTGATGAAGAGAAGTGGACTGAAGTTGCGCCTGAATTCTTTGCAGCTGTTGCCAGGTCCGATGGCTGTACTGGATACATCTGGGGCGAAATCGATAAACCAGTTCTCACCGACTATGAAGGCTTGGCCTCGCTAGGAAGCGGCAAGTGTGGTGTTTTTGCGGCTGGCTGGCGCAGCAAGGCCCATCGTGATCACGACCTTGGACGTGAAAGAGCTGTTGACGCTTGGGAAGCAATCCAAAAGGCCTGTGTCAAGGCGGATTCGTGGGGAACTACGCTTAGAGTGACGGAGAATACTGGCCATATTCATCGCTGGACAACACCTCTGCCTCTCAAGGATCGCACGGCCTGGCTTCCCGCAGCTGGCATGATCTAATTGCAGTAGGCAATTAGCTAGACAAATTGAAAATAATCTGTGAAATGATGTTGTGGGCGGCAAAGCCCAACTTGTATCTGGTCTATATAAAGATGCATCTCTTGGTTAGATACTTAATGTTAATATGTTTATATTTATTAATGATTCAATATTCTTTGCTGAATACTGGTTCATCTACAGATAGCATGATAGATATTCGATTCATATGTCGGTGCCGCCGCCTATGCTATGACCGTGACTACTACGAGCTGAATCATGAACTGTGTTATAATAATCTACTTCACGTAGTGTATAACAAGTGCTCAAGATTTCTCTTCATTCATTGACCAAACTCTCATAAGTTGCAAGGATTCATGTGGGCGTTGTGTATTGGAAGCTTGATGGGAATTCCTATGATTAGTCATTGTGTCCATGGCTAAAAATAGATGGAGCTGATGTTACATGGACTCGTTCGAATGTAAGACCGTTATTGCCTCACGCAAGTTATGAACGCTCTGGTATTAAAGGGCGCAAAGGCTAAGCAGAGAAATTGTTTTACGAAAGAGGCAAAGTGATAGATTCCATCATGTCGTTGAAGCACGTCGTCACCAAAAACGCGCCCGCATCGCCAGTTCCAGGATTGGTATGTTTATCATCTACTGATTCCCCTCAATATCTAAAATATCCGGGTTAATTTTGACTGGCGGTTCTCGTTTAGTTTGCTCAAGCAGTGCGAGCGGGCCCATTTCTATATACACAAGGAACTCCTGGCGCTCGTCCCGACGGTACTATGGTCGAGGGGACGGTACGTATCCCATAGTTGCCTTTCTATGCAAAGACATGACGCTGATATTGTATATAATAGATCGCAGATCGTACAAGACAAGCCATAAAGAACCTAGAACAGATATTGGTAGTTGAGGGAATGACCCTTAACGACGTTGTAAAGGCGACCATCTTCATCAAGAATTTTGATGAGAATTTTCCTTTGGTCAACCAGGTTAGTGGATCCACATTGCATGGGTTCATATCTTACTTTCCCTCTTGAGTTTCTCGCTCACCATAAAATTAGGTATGGGAAGAGATGATGCCGGAGCCTCGTCCAACACGAACGACCGTGGGTGTTGCTCAACTACCGGCTGGGGGCACGGATATTGAGATTGAATTCGTTGGTTATAAAGCTTGAAAGATATGTAGCTGAAGATATAGCTCTATGAAACGTTTCAGCTCGTGAATATTCACATCGAACCATGTGTTTCGGAGGTTTTTAAACCTTTATGAAGCAATCTCTCTCATCTAACAACAGTCGCCGTATACTTGAGCTAAATTACATATCAGTCTAGGACAAACAGATTGTTGGCCAATGCGTTTGGAGATCATGAACGCACATATATAGGCGAAATGCACTTGATAGTCTCGTCCAGTATGATGTTCACAAGGCTCCAGAGGCAGGGTTAATGGACACAACATTGTTATAATACGAGATACTTATTCATTCACAACCGTTCTTTAGATAAAATGTAAGCAGTCCCTAATACAGATAGTGAAAATTGATGCTGATTCTAAGACTCTCATAGCTAGCTATTCCATTCTGCCTATCACATAACCTAATTGTCATATAAGCGTATATGAACAGAAGATATTCAGGGATAAACAGGGCTGTCAATCAAGTCATGGCCTTTAGAAGAATAGCCTGGCGCATAACGATCTCCAAACGGCTGCATCCAGTTGTCTATTTGATTATCAGCATAATAGTCCAGAACTAAACAGTACAAATGTTTTCTCACCGTATGTCGTGTTTGGCTTAGTCATGCAGAGATGAATGATGGATTCGTTGAAATTGTTGCTAAAGTTTGTCCGCGGGAATTGCTCCGTTAATGTTTTCCAATCGGGCAGAGTTACTGGGAGAGATGGCCCCACGAAGTCTTCCACCGCTCCTTTGCTCACGAACTGCACCTCGAGTTCCTTGTAATCAGCAATCGTAAACGTGGAATGCAGAGCAACAGAATCCCAAAGGAGCTGCAGCCGTTGACTATCCCAAGTTTGGCCATCCTGGTGCTCCTTGACGAACTTCGTGGCAGCAAAAGCTCCATCAACCTCAAAGCGCCTATCGGGGCTAACAATGGCGGAGTTTGCATTAGGATCTAATCCAATGTCGTGAAGAATTGAAGCTATTGCATGGACTTCAAGATCAATAGTATCGCGCAGAGTCTCGTTTGCGTTAATGACGGTTGCAGAAAGCAGCCATGATCGCATCACATGATTGTAAATAGAGTCGATCATATGCTCACGAGCGAAGCTCTGTGCATCTCGGACAAGAAGAGTGTCGATAACAGTTACCCCTGCAATGACTGTTGTATTGTAAGACACGTCCCTAGGGGTGGGTAAAGCACGACTGTTGGCAAATGACAAGCCTTGGGAAATGGCCGAAGCCAGAAGAAGAGTATTTGCTTTGAAGCCGATCATTTTTGGTGAGTAGAGAGATAGATAAAGATGCAACAGACGATAGATTACACCAGGTCTTGAATAGAAGTGAAGGAGGTGATTGTCTAGCGTAAACAAGCGGCGATTCCACTGCCTTATATGTTATTTTAGAGGCTGTACCTCTGCCATCTTTAAAATTGCAATATCTCAACAAATCACACAGTACATAAAGATACGCTGAATGATTCCATACCAATTAGTAATTTAGGAATGCATTACGGCCGAGCAGCTGAAAGATGATACATCGGCATCTGCCGAGCCCCTGCCTAAAGATGTCGGGGATGCCATAATATTAGTTATCAGTATTTTACAATTAGTCTTGTGCCAAAGACTGTACTTCTATCGTTTGTGAGATTGCAATACATTACGCGCTGCTTTAATGTACATTAAATGATTCCAAAAAATAATGAGTAATTAGAGATTATATTGCAGTTAGGCAGCTAGAGG
This sequence comes from Trichoderma atroviride, assembly GCF_020647795.1. Lineage (NCBI taxonomy): Eukaryota > Fungi > Ascomycota > Sordariomycetes > Hypocreales > Hypocreaceae > Trichoderma > Trichoderma atroviride. Next base: position 6,903,486 of record NC_089401.1, on the reverse strand, counting down.
ATAATACACTTGGTTCTATTCAGCCCCTGTTTAGAAACATCAGGGATGCATCGTTTTAATGATTGGTATTGTGGCCATTTTACGGCTACTCTGATCAGCAAACGCCAAACGAAAGAGCATGGCCAGTTCAGAACATCAGAGAAGGAATTAACTGGGCAGGTTCAAGGTGAATCAATTGAGCCAACATACCACTGTGCAATTCTACAGTCTTCCCAAGTGTCTTAGAACCGGGTTCGAATATTTACCTTTATATTCGGATAAAAAAAGACCAATCTTCCAATCTCCACAATCATGCCAAAGGCTGCTCGATGTGTTGCTGCCAGGCCCCTGTTATTAGTCCGAGAGCACGGCTATGTGGCCGGGGTACGTCTTGCCTAATACGGATATCCATAACTCGACATGCCAAGGTATATGACCCGTATGAATATGTTATTTATTTCAGCAGAGTAATGATCAAATCTAGTAGAGTAATTGCTCAAACCAGACATTTGTAGGCTGGTCAGTCTTAAATTGTGCATTAGCTACAAAGATGCACCACCTTTCACCCCATTCTAGCAGCCAACGGTCCAAATCAGCCAACAGTGCGCTCCTCCCCCTAGCAGCCTCCAAGAATGACAATCGAATCCTCATTTAAAGAAGAAATTGTTTTACAGAGCTTTTGCTATGACTGCATCTTGAAAACATGACTGCGAATACTCTGGTCTTATTATCCCAGCGCAGAGAGATACAAAGGCCGTTCTTACTAAGCGTGGGATGGCATAGTGCACGGGGCTACAAAAAATCCCCGCAAGTCACAGCATCAAGATACTAACATATGCATGTGGCCAGTTTGTGTCTCTTGTAACTTCTGTCTTCAGTACTTCTATGACTCTTGTCTGTGCATCAACCTTTCTCCAGCACGCCCTGTTACTTGCCACTACCTACTACAGCACTCACCCCTAAATTCATGGATCTATTATGCGAGCCAGCATCCCCAGCAACCCCTCCCCGAAAGACGCCGTATGTTTGTGATGAACTTTGGGATGGAGGGCCGTTCAAAACTTATCCAATCCGGAAAGGCAAGGTCGGGCTGATTCCTCCACATCTCCGGCATTTTCTAGGACCGGGTACCTTTCCTGAGCCATACCATGAAATGCTCTATCCCACGCCCAAAGAGGAGATACAGCCGTTTCTGCAGACCTGGCTCTGGTTTGGGCTACTGGCTGAAATGTTGGGTCTGAATGAGATCAGCACCGGTGTTCACCTTGTTGAAAGTACTGTTGCTGCTGAAGAGATTCGCAATCTATATGCAAGCACAGTCTATATTAGCCACGATGATAGCAAGCAGTATATCAGTGCCAAAGAGGTGCTAAACTCAGCCCAGGTTATTGCGGAAAGACAAAAGTTTGCGCCTAATCTACGAGAGAGGCTCATATACATATGCGACTGCCTTCGTTACACCAATTTCATGATTCCTTCTGCCTTGAATCTGGATGAAACCGTGCGATATTCGATATGCGCCCTTGGAGAATATTTTTCCACTGGCTTAGCAAGTGTGGTGGGACAGTCAAATCCCAAAATCGAAGTCCCCAACTTAGCGTTCAGCTGGCATCAAAATTACATGAAATCAGGGGGCACCATAGAGAAAGAGATGCTTCAGAGGGGGTGGTGCCCGAGCGAGACGGAGAAGATTCGATCTCAGTTTCAAGGGTTGCAAACTATGCACCACATTTCACAGCTACAGAAGTCGAATGCCAACCAAGATCACTCAAGCTGTACGCGCCATCTGTGCACAGCTTTCCAGATGGACATTGAGACCTATCAACCCTCGCACATGTCAGATGACTGCAGTTGTCCTCTCCTAACTATTGATGAAAGAGCAACCTCTCTCATTCTTCACAGCACTGATACTTATCCTATCCTCCGCTTTGATCAAATAGAAGACGAGTTGGACAGCTTCGAGCTGGTGGTTGAACCATATGAGCCAGGCGTCCCCTATGTTGCGCTCTCGCACGTAAGCACAATCATTCATAAACGCCCAACGATGGCAAGCTGACGAGATGTAATAGGTCTGGGCCAATGGACTGGGAAATCCAAGGGCAAACTCTCTTCCAAGGTGCCAAGTAAAACGAGTAGCTCAATTAATAGCATCGCTGCAAGATCAAGTAAAAGTGGGACAAACAGAGTACAAGACTCAATACCGAATCTGGATTGACACTCTTTGCTGCCCTATTGAGCTTGAAGGTAAATTGATTGCACTTGAAAGGATTGCTGGTGTGTATAGAAATGCAGCTCATGTCCTTGTGTTGGATGCTACGTTGACTGGATTAAATTCTCAAGACACGCATAGTGCTGAGTTATTATTGCGGATATATTGTGCCTCCCCTTGGATGAGACGGCTATGGACCCTTCAAGGTATTATTGTGTAGTATTTGAAAGCTTTCGATGCTAGTTTTGCTAACTTCAGACCTCTTGAATAGAGGGTACGCTCCCAAGGAGTCTATTCATACAATTCGCGGATAATGCAGTCAGAGGCTTCGATTTGCTTGTTCAGCTTTTTGCCGCTGGTAAAAGTGATCCGCGATATATGCGGATATGGCAAGATGTAATAAATGCAGTAAGTATCTTATCGTTGTTTTAGAAACATCTGAGAGATCCCATCTGATAGTCTCCCGCCGCAGTATAATGAACTTCAAGGCTTTCGTTCCGAGAATGGAGAAGCGGAGGCTGCTAGACCGCAACTCCTCACTCTTCAACGAGCATTGCAGTTCCGCACAGTATCAGTAGTGTCTGATGAACCACTCTGTATCTCTACTTTGATGTCTCTTGATACGAAGTACATTGCTGCTACCTCCGACGCCGAATCTCGAATGATTCGCACCTGGGAACTCCTGAGCAAGTTACATGGCGGCCTTCCACCGCGGCTCATATTTTATGCAGACGAAGTGTTGAGCACACATGGATGGCGATGGGCTCCTCGTAGTCTACTGGGATCGTCTGTCAAAGACTCAACGATAGGGTTCGACGAGCGCATGCTGCGTCTTGTTTGTGCCCCCGATACCCTAGGTATTCCGACACCTCTAGGTTTGAAAGTGGCCTTCCCAGGATGTCGTCTTGTTCCTCACCCGCTAGCTGCTGATCTCTCATTACATCCATGGCCTGGAGCAATTAATGCCTCGGAAGATCAGATCATCATTCGTCACGAAGAAAGCGGCAAGTGGTACCGAATAAATGATTGGTATCGTAGCAAAAAGCTATCATCATGGACTGATGATGAGAGGACAGCTTTTGATAGAGAGCAAAATGACCCTCTTTGCAGAGAAATCGACTCTGGGAAAAGCGTCCTAATCTACGATGAAAGATCAAGGAATAATAATATCTTAGTAGCGTGCATGGCGCTCATAGAAAATATTCCGGAAGACTTTGAACACAGCTCGATTAATTCGGAAGAACTCAACGCTGGCCTAAAAGTCCACAGAACAAGGACGGTTATCATGTCTCTTCTCAGTGAGGAAGAAGTACGAATGATGACAATTTTTGGAGACTTGGCTTCTATCGTGGCAGCATATCAGGAAACTTCTAACCTATTGGCGATCACGGATCGTGATAGTGAAGAGTGGAACAATTGCATGAGCAAGATCAAAACGAAGATGAGAGAAGTGGTAGCAGAAGCCTTAGGTTCCAACCCAGAGCTGGTTGAGACTATCAAGAATACCATTGGCGCCGACGTGGATGAGTATATGTGGGCATACATTCCCAAAATCTTTTCCCACACTATTACCATGGAAGAAACATCGAGCGAGCAGATTTGGTTTGTTGATTAGATATCAAATACAGTGCTACATATATATAACTAGCTGGACCGTCAAGCCAACGTTTAGTATCTTGTACTTTGTATCCCATATTTCGTATCAGGAACCGGTGTTGAAGCATTTCGTAATAGCGGAGCTGCTAAAAAATAGCATTGCAGTGACTTACGAATACTGGTTGACTAGGTAGCATTTGTAACTGCGAGGAGTATGATTCATAACTTTTCGCAATCCTAGATATAAGCACAACAATTCTTGGATTATTAAAACAGCGAATTGCGGTGAGCCAATTAGATTATACCTCGGCTAATAAACAGGGAAACAATTCAAAGGCTGAAGCGACATGATGAAGTCCAGTGATTGGGAGAAGCTGATATGATGAGTAAATAAGCAAAGCGTTAACTCCGTTCTTCTTTGTCATTCGTTATTAATCCACAATCGTAACCCCCTGGAAGCAAATCCCTACTTGTTATATTCGTGGCGTCAACATTATCAAGATCGAGAATTCGGAGTTTGTCGGCCCATCTTCATGCGGGTGACTTCTTTATTCACTGGGCTTCATCCGCGCTAACTGACCCTTAGCGTCTACGTCAACCAACTTTCTTTCGGACTCTTCAACAGGCGCTCAGCTCAGGGACGATTCGGAATAGGAAGAAGCTCCCCCGCTTCCTACGATGCCTTATACTATATCTTGACCAAAGAGATATAGAGCAAGATTTATATTAGCGACGGCCACGCAGTATAATACTTCCGCTATGGATATACCGCAGAATGAGTCATCGGACAACCTGACAAAGCCAACAACCAGGCATTCGTGGAACTCCACGCATGTGCTGAAAAAGTGGCATGCTCTCAACTCTGCCTGGCCCTATCCGAGCGTTGAGGAAAAGCAAGAGCTTAGTCGTAAATCTGGGCTAAGCGTTCGCCAAGTATCACAATGGTTTGTGAATGCAAGGCGGAGAAGCGAAGGGCGATCACACGATAAACAATGCAGCAGTGAGAGTCACTTAAGCTCTTCATTACCCAGAGTACGACGGTCTGCCTCGCTAGGTGCTCCCCCATCGGCAGCTTCTAGAGGCACCTTGACCAAATCGCGCTCTCAAAGCGACATATCTGCAAAGCTTCAAGCCGGTACCAATAATTCACGAGATTCCATTACTTCACGCCCCTCAAGTAGCTGGTCTTCTTACTCTGAGCATCCCGACATTTCAAATCACCACCAATCACAAAATGAGCGCTCCAAAACACAACATAGAGTGTGCAATAGGATAGCCGAGGATAAAAGCTCCCGGATCTATCAATGTACTTTCTGTACGGATGCCTTCAAAACAAGATATGACTGGACGAGACACGAGGCAACGCTCCATTTAGCGCTTGAACAATGGACATGTCTCCCAACCGGGCCGAAAAGATGGGATCTTGGAGATGGCTCTCCCAAATGCTCTCTCTGTGACGAATGCGACCCCTCCGATGATCACCTTCGGTCTCATCGTATATCTGACTGCATAGCGAAACCTACCTCGTTGAGAAGTTTCCTCAGGAAAGATCACCTTCACCAACACTTGCGTCTTGCGCACAGCATCGATAAAATGACACTCTCGATGAATGCTTGGAGCTCGAAACTTTCTCATGTGAAATCACGCTGCGGCTTTTGCGGAGAGACCTTTTCCCTTTGGACGGACCGCAATGATCATCTAGCCGACCACTTTCGAAGAGGAAAATCCATGAAAGACTGGAAAGGAGATCGAGGCTTTGAGCCTTCCATTGCAATGCTTGTCCAAAGCGCAATGCCGCCCTATCTCATTGGCGCTGAGTCTTTAGATCTAGAGCCTTTTAGCGCCTCGAAGGGTGTAATGAAGAAGATGCTCACATATCCGGACGCTCAGAATCCTCCAAATGTGTTTGAGCTACTTACAGCCCGCCTTAGTGACTTTGCAACTGCCTCACAAGCAAGTGGCGCTACCATCAATTGTGACATCCTTCGACACCAAGCGCGGCTTATTCTCTATGGGGACGATGATCCATTGAATCAGACTCCTGCAGACAATGATCAGTGGCTAACATTGTTCAAGATTGGGCATGGATTAGCGTCAGTATCAATCGCAACAGGTGGCAATTCTACGCATTCCCCATTCTCCGAGACGGTAACGCCGTTGTTATTATGCGCCAACAACCTTAGCATTCCGCGTCGAATGCCAGCGCAAGAACAAACAAGGAGCAAAGACGATAACACTGAGCCTACGCTCCCATGGTGGTGCCAGTCTCCTGAATGCCTAGCAGAGCTTATGCAAATGAGCCGAGAATTTGCTTTAACGACCCTAGGTGAAATCGAGATTAATAATGAATTGGATGGAGGATACTAATTTGAGTCTTCTTCAACATTGGAAAGGGAACGGAAAGAACCTCTTTTAAATGAGATGATTCATAGCCTAGCTACATCGAACTAGTGCTCTCTTCAAATTCGACCCCCATCACAGTTTAACAGACATCTCCAAGCCTTTAGAATAAGGAAGTGTCAGATTCGTATAACCATTTTTCGGAGACCTCAAATGCTCCAGTAATTCTTTGTATCTGGTAGCAGAGGAAATCGAGTTGTCAAGAATAACAACGCCTCCAGATCTCAGCTTTGGCTCCAAGAGTTTCAACGCAGGAAGGGCAACAGGGGCCCAGACTAGATGAGCTTAGTTATGTAACCTTACAATCATCGCAAATGTCAACTTACTATCAAGGAGAATCAGATCAATCTGCGGGATGTCTTTAGTCAACGTTTCAAGGAGATCCCCTTCTCTCAAGTCGATATGGCGCGTCACAAGATCGTTTCCAGCTTCTTGCCAATATTGGCGAGCTTTCTCGGCCTTTGTATGTTCTTTCTCCGTGGCAATAACCTTACCCTCGCCACCAAGGTTATCGAGATTACTTCCCACTGCCAAAGCGAGATAGATAGTAGAGACCCCAAAGCTGGTGCCGATCTCGACAATGTTACGAGCGCCGGTTGCTCTCGCAAGTTGATAGACAAATTGACTTTTATCTTGATCCAGGGCAATGAACTTGTCTCGCATCAAGTCATCAAAGCCACCAGAAGCCAAGTAAGTCGATGGAAGAGCGGCTTCTTGTGTAAGTGACTCTTGATGCAGACGATCGAGCAGCGCAAGAACATGGTCTGGTGCCACAACAGGGTTTGGAGTTGGAGCGGACATGTCTAGGAAATGGGCCGAGGGAGGGACTTCTGTTCAAGATACTGTTTCTTATGACTGTCCAAATATCTCGATGGGATTCTTAGTCTTTTGATGCTCTCTCAGTGAGGTCATACACACGGCGAACCTACGAGAGTATATATAGTCAGACTAAACAACTCATACCAGGATTTCGGATGTGGGCTCTCGGAGATCTGCCATCCGATCCTGCACTGTGGCCCACAATATGTGCCATTTGGCGCCCTGGACATACTCCGCAGCTGCCTAAAGATGACACCAATTTCGGGTACAAAGTCGAGATGTATAAACCGTTAATAGATACTCTCCTGGTAATGCATGTATGACAGTATTCTTATTTGACCTGTTTATACATTGCATGAGCCATCTTTCTTAGAACTTGCGTTTCATACCACGGGGTCTAGTATCAGGCCGGTAGCCGCTTAGTCAACCAGGATGAGAGGAAGCGCTTTGTAGGATCATGTCTGATAGGACCTATGTGTAAACTCTATTAGCGCCTACTTTGTTGGTGAATTTGCTCAATTATATAAGCCAGAAGCTAGCAAGAAGTTGCGTGTAGTAGTGTAGTGTACCATCTGCGCGATTTGCTATCTTTAAAACAGCCTCTAGCTACTGTCCAGAGTATGGTTGGTAAAGAATTAGCATTTGCGATTCAAGTTCATGGATGTTTGACTGTTTGCAAGAATTAATCACAAAAATAATTGAAAATTTAGGAATGCGAGTGTTTAGGTAGCTCAGTATTACTCTGTGAGGTCCTCAGCAGCTGACAAATGATCGTTGGCCTCGAAATGATTCATCTCTATTTCATCAAGAACTTCTGGCGGCCTACAAACGCTTTTAAGTTTGGTAATTCGCTGGAGCTAGGAATCAACAGATTTGCCATATACTATTATTAAATTATTAATTATTAATTTATTATGCTCTCTCAACTTCTATACTAGCTCTTATACCTAGTCCCACTCATAAGACCTTTTGTCCTTTACCCCTCTTTTCCTTCGTTTCCGAGCAACACGTTCAACTTAGACAACCGTGGCAACCACAGTATCTGTCAACTTTATAATTATGGACTGGTTCTAAAGCTTCCAGATAATCATCTTCAAATAAAATAAAAATGGCGCTAGAGCGCCCTTCATCAGAGATCCCCGACTATCTCAAACAGCTTTATGCTGCCTATCGCCATACCAGTGACATAAGCTCGAAAGGCAACTTCTTTTCTTCTACCTGCCTCCAAATATGCCGGCCACAGCCATCATTTGCAGCTCGCGATAGAGAGACTATTGTGCGGTATCTCCACGAAGCGTCAGGCAAGGGTGCTGACACCCCAGCATCGACAACTGAAGCAACAAACAAGCAGTCGAAAAAGAGCTATTACACGATCCGGCCCATACGAGAAGATGAGTTCGAGTTTGGCACTGATGATCAGGTCAAGCCCGCTGGATTTGTGACAGCAGAAGATCTCAAGCAAAAGGCAAGAATTGAGGGATGGGTAGGCATGAGAGTCGACTTATGGGATGAAGAGGGGAAAGATGGAAGTGAGGGGCGCCTGATCAAAGTTCAGTACTGGTGGAGGAAAGAGGAACAAGGATGGATACAGATTTGCCATGATATTATGTACATAGGGCCGAGAGATGGGACCGAAGGCAGCCAGGGCGAGCTGCTTGAGTGATGCTATTTCACAATTACTCGGCCTCTTTTGTCATTTATGCTTTTGATATGTTACTATATCTTTGATCAGCTCATGTCAGAAGTAAATGATAGTCTAGTAGTCATATCAACAAACTTTTTTCTTTCTTTTAGTTGCTATTGTACTGTATCAGTCTAGAACCGGCAGCAATCCCTTGTCTTGGGCATCCTTTACAGCCTGGTTATAAATTTCCAACTTTTCCTCGTACTCCCTGATCAAATCGTCTTGTGATTCTTCTCTCTTTCCGGGGGAGGCGTCGCCGCCTCCAAATGCTCTCACCGCAGCATAATAAACATCTGCAAGTGCTTTGCAAACTGACGTTACACTTGATGATTGGCATTGGTAGTAGAGGCTAAACGGCAATTCTCAGTATTCTATCTTCGCACTAGTCATAGATTCAATGGCCATCTGGTTTCACTTACTCAGATTTGAAGTTATTGTCAATATTGAGCTTGCCGCTCTCCGTAAACCGACTTTGTAGGCGATAGTTCTGGTAGCCGAAATCGTGTCGGTTGCAAGCAGGGACAAAGGGGAATCCAAACGGATTATCCGGCGAGTCGGTGCAGCCATCAGACGACCAGTCAAGCGTAGAAGGGTTTTTGGCATTGCGGCGAGTAATGAAGTCGGGGAGTGTTGTGCTGAACAGCAGCTGATCTGTGATAGCTGAGAGGCTGGTTTGCCGTCGGCTCAAAGTGCCTTCAGAGGCTGGCAATGCCAATGCGGCGGGGAAAAGGCTAAAAACGACGGATGCCAGCTTCATGATGAAAAGATTATATCGTCGTTCTATAGAGAATCGCTTGAATTATACGTTGATGCTATTGAGAGGGGGTTCTATCTCAACTGCGAGGAACTGTGGCTTCCTTTATACACAACTCCCATTTCCATACATTATGCCATTTGTAATGCCAACACCATCCTCCAACGCAAGGGACTGAATCAACTAGTTTCGACTTGTCATAGAGCATATGCCGAGACGAAAAGTTCTCAAATGTTCCATTTATGCTCACCGACCTGCCCGAAATAGGTTATTTCGACCCTTCGCCAAGAGCTCTCTCTAGAAGCCATCTGCATCCTAAATGGGGCCAGTCTCCCCAACAGCTCTCTACCCCTCATACTGGACGGCGCTGGAGCGGGTTAAGTCACTAGAGTAGCAAAGCGTTGTCTAGTCCGAGAGGGCAGTGCGGCCGAAAAGAGGTATCAAAACCGCGAATAGTCTGGCCGTCTTTATTAGAGATTTAAGCTTCCTATTTCGCGAACAGCGTGAGAGGTTAATATCGGCGGGTTATAAGCAGAGAGCATAATAAACTCAGAAGTAGCTTGCCAAGAGTCATACTTTATTGCGATTAAGCGCTAGGCCAAGCATTCCATCGCGTGTGAAAGTTGTGGGACTAAGTCAACTGACTATGTGCTTTTCTTCTCCTACTTTCACCGCCAGCCTACTGATACGATTTGCATCCCTGCTTTCCGTTACCAATAACAGAGCTTAACAATACTGCACGTTGCCGAAAATGGCGACTGTGGAAGTCGTGAAAATGAGCAGTTGGCTTACTGATAGTATTAGTTGAGCGGAATAAGAGAAGCGCATACGTCTTGTAGCTACAATAACTGAGACAAGAACGCCAAAGTCGATTTCGTTTCATGCGCTAAATTTGCTCCAACCTCAAATGCCCTAGATGCCCTATAAGCCACAGGCAGCATGTTGACCTAGATTACATATCTAAGAAGCGCAGACGTAGATGTAGAAGAAACATATTAGGCGGCGTCAACATGCATACCACGTAAGAGAAGAGAGACAGAAGGGAAATAGAAACTCTCCATCATGTTCGCAGAGCTGTGTGGTGAGTGTGCACTGCGGGGTATACGCTGCCCCTTGCATTTATATGTTTTCGGCCTTGCGACGAGATTCGCTCCATGTTGGCATAGAGTATATCAGCCGCCAGGGCATTGTACATGAAAGCCTCCGATATGCTTGTACTATATATAGGTATTGGCATCATACTTTACAGTACAGAGTACACAAAGGGGACTTTCGTATCCTTGCATGCACATGCTATAAAGAAAGGTTCCGGCCTGGTTACCTAGTCCAGTTGTTGACCCTCTTCGTTGTAACGTGAAGCGTTCCGAGCAGCTCATTCGCGGGCTCTCCGATCTCCTCATCAGCTCATATGACTACTTCTCCCGTACCCAGTCGCAATACCCAGCACTGATACCTACATATGGTCTTCATTCTCCCGTGTCTGAGGGAATTTTACCCCATAGCCATGTACAGCAGGTAGTAGCCAATTGCTGATGCTCCTCTCTAGTCACACAGAACAGCCGGCTCCATCAAAATGAATCCAGCGCGGGGTTATGAAGCGTGGACGCATGGTAACGCTCAGGGTGTGGCCATTCCATTACTCGCTATGCGGCCTCATGTCCGTTTCAGGGCAAAAAAGTCGCATCTTGCAGGTAGAGAATCTTTAATACCACCTCATATCTACGGAGCAGGTGTAGGTCATATGGATGGATGGTCGGGGCGTCTCAATGGCTGATAGCGGGGATCCATTGCTGTATGTAAAAGAATCAGGCTCATTCAATAGGTCGGTACGCTCGCTGAAAAAGGGCTGCATGTACAATGAGCTGCCTAGTCCAGTGTGCGACCATCTCAGAAGGGATAGGCTGAGAGGATCTCGCGATTGAGCTCCAATCTAGAGAATGCCGGGACACCTTGATCAAACTGGAAGCGTTGTGATACCCACGCCACCGCCAATCACGCTGCACATACTATTTCCATAGCATCATACAGTGAACGAGAAAGATGCATGCATAAGCTCGGTGTTCAGTATTGTTCAGGTTCGGAGATGAACCCCCCCAATCATATCCAATCTGTAGGGCAACTTGTGTCACCGACTTTGACGCGCAATTGTCTCGCTTGTCTAGATCGCGCCCATGGCAGCGGAGCAGCAGGGCTAGCTCGCCATCAGCCGCGGGTCCATGATGTGCTGCAGCTTGTGCATGTATCTTCCTGATCCATATAAGCTCCGGCGTTTAGCTACAAATATCTTGCATCCATCGATTTAGTGGTGGAGATTGCAAGTAGCAGCATAAAGCCTGCTTCCGCAATCGGTGCAACAGAATCGGATTTTCATCAAGGATTTTTGTTCATCAGCTCCCACTTACATCTACTAATGTTCAATAATGTTCAAAATTCCGCAGGGTTTGCAGCTAGCCACCTTTTCGCTGGCGATCGTTACCTGTACAAACTTGATGTGTAGTACAAAATATGAGGCAAAGAGGTGTCACACATACACACAACCTGTTCTCTCCCTGCAGCAGAGGAATTAGAGTGGCGGCACGTTATCACTTGTCTAGAAAAGAACAGTGGCAGATCACGATAAGTAGGCGCTTATCATGTTTGCTCATTTTATTATTGTGAGACATGCATGCAGATGACCGTGAGCTATCTAATTCGCTAACTTCGTGGGTATCCCGCCACCTCGTCTCCTGATCTATTCTTTCTCTGGCCCTCTGTAGGCCTCGGAATGCGCCATACATTGATGTTCACAAACAGGCCCTGGCGATTGATCATTCACTCTAGAAGAGAAAGTTGACCCGCCGATATGTGGATATCTAGTTCGGCATCGTGTATCCGGGGGGGGCGGCCTCGCCTCCCTTCCAAGATCGACTGTATCACCCACCCAACCTTTCACTGCCCTTGATCCTGCCTTTTATTTTCGTGATCTAGATTTCAGCTATTAATACATTATTCCTCCTTCGCAATCCATGACAGTGATCTCAGAAGCCTACGTTGCTGTGAAGTGCTAATTGTCTCCTCTTTTTGCAACTTCAGTCCCAATCCCAATAACTGCATGCGATGGGTCGTCAATCGGAAACGGGGACATCGCCATGGCGCTCTTCAGAAGGCTTAGTGACCTTTGCGGTCGCATTTGCAGTGTTTACAGTAAATATGGACTGGCTTCAAGCCCAAAGGAATCTGTGTGCTAACCAAATTGTAGGACGGATTGGTGTATGATTTAGTTATACCCTTCCTACCTGAGCTCTTCACAGGTCGACTAAAGACCCGACCAGAAGATGGTTGGTAGAAACCGTATCTCAAACTCGGCAGCGAATATCAAGTTGGCTAACATGGCAGTCGATCACAGTTGACAATTGGGCTGTTCTGTCTCTTGAATCCTTCGGGATGGCATTGCTGATTACGAATTGTGAGTCAGCCAATTCCTTGCCAAGTAGCCTCTCTAGATGCTGATTCGTGTCGCATTAGGGATTGCTGGATATATTGCCGACGGAAGCGTCTCGAAAAGTCGCCCATTCCTCGCCGGAATTGGTATTATGCTTATTGCTACACTTCTGTTCTTCCTTGCCACTGATCCATACCTCATCATTTTCGCACGCGCCTTGCAGGGGGCCTCAGAAGCTCTTGTATGGGTGTCTGGCATCGCTTTTCTAGTCTCGCAGGTAGACGAGGCCAATCTAGGAGTGTGCATGGGTTACACAACGTTGGGTGCTACGATCGGGGAGCTGATCGGACCCCTACTGGGAGGCTATCTCTACGAAAAGCTAGGACATTGGTCTGTCTTCGGCGTAGTAGAGATGGTGATTGCGGCAGACATTGTGCTTCGAGTATTAGTCAAGGAGAAAGACGTGACGACTCAGCAACACACCCCAGTGGATGTTGTGAAAGGCGATTCTGAAACAGAGCCTCTGTTAGAAGCTGCGGTCGCTGTATCTCATGGGACAATAAACCGCCCTTTATCAACGGATATTGAGCGCGGTGAGGGAGATGACCGCACGGCATTTGCTAAGACTGGCAACTGCGAAGACGAATATGATGCCGTGTCTGAGCTGCGCAGTCTGGGATGGAACTGGCTCTCGAGCGTCATTGGAGCGGCTGTTGCGTGCATCGTTCGGTCAGCATTGGAAGCTGTGAGTTTGCCATCAAATTGCCTCGTCCAATATTATATTAACACATCACCACAGACTATTCCGATCTACGTGCTCCGCCATTTTGGTTGGACTTCATCTGCTGGCGGAGGCGTCATGTTCGCTCTCCTTTTCCCCATGGTAGGCGGCCCATTGGTCGGCAAATACACGACTTTATACGGCCCTCGGTGGTTTAGCTCTCTAGCATCGCTCGCATGTGGTGCCTTCGTGGTCACACTAGGCTGCCTTACAGGCGATGATCCGACGACTCAGGTTCTCTTTGTCATAAACATCGGGCTCATTGGACTCTGCATTTCTCTCGGCACAACGACGCAAACCACGGCCATCTCAGCAGCCGCACAGAGAATTGAGGCCCTGAGAGCACGTCTTCGATCCAGTGACGTGGAATTAAGCTGGCAGTTGAGAATGCTGACCCCGGGGATGATGTTGAGCGGTCTAAGCACAGCGTGGGCTTTGGGGCTTTTCCTGGGCCCTGCCTGTGGAAGTATTTTCCACTTCAACACGGATCGAGAGTGGCTGCACCTCTGCTGCTTCTTGGGAATAATATGTGTGGTAACAGGTTGCTATTGTTCCTCCACATGGAAAAAATGGCGGTAAATGGCCTTGTTGGTTGCAACCAAGTTTAAAGCAGTCGATTCACGATAACGTATGAGACAATGACAAAAAGAATTGCGTATCTGTATGCCCTAGGAACGATTGTTTCCAAAGACTCAGAAATATGGTAAAAGGGCCAAAAAAGAAAATCAAGATGAATAGCAATTGCACGTTTCGATCGTGCGACCTCCGGGTTATGAGCCCGGCGCGCTTCCACTGCGCCAAATTGCTTTGAATCCGCTTGATGGAGTCCCAACAGCGTAAATTCGGTAGATAGTGGTTACAATAGGCGGACGTGAAATTTCCGTGGTGGAGGTGGGGAATAGCGTCAAGGATAATGGAGTCGTTAAGATGGAGCGCTTTGGCCGTGATGGTTGGAGCATTGTAGAAAGACAGACAACCAAAAACAAGAAGGGAAAAAAGGCTGAACCATAGTACAATCATCAGCTGCAAGTGTGAGATTACATACATACATATATACATGTAAATTATAGATCTACAGATACCCGCACAGGTAGCAACGGGACTAGATTCTGTACATGGAATTAGCAACGATCGCAGCAGCTTAGTACACCACCAGGACAGCTTTCGATCTTTGTTAAATGATAAACATGAATAAACAGATGGCATGTCAAGAATTGACAACATACAGTGCCCAACACTATCAGCTCGTTCTCCCAATCACTGAAGTCCTGGCCAGTCTTCAAAAGTGGTGACGAACAACCTTGATGTCTTGCTCCGCCAACCATCAGGGTTCACCAACGCAGCTTTACTGTGCCTTATTTGAAAACAGTTAGTCTACATGATCGTGCAAACATGTATGAGGTAGCTAGAAGATATATAGCATTTTCACCATCAAGGTCCTCAGCTATACTTCAAGAAGACGTAAAACGTAAACACAATAGACGAACAGACTCTCTTTCTTTCTTGCAGCACTTTAACATCTCTTTTTGACTTCATCAGTCGCTAATTGCTTTTTTTTCATCATATGATAATTATTGTGTCTCTCTATAAAACAACACAAGACCAAATTGACAAAAAATGAGTATGCTTCAAAAAGAAGAAGAGGTGTACGATGTCATTATCGTCGGCGCTGGCCCTTGTGGCCTTTCCACGGCTTCTCGACTCCGCGAACATACTCCAGCCGCTCTTTTCACGGACGAAGAACACCGCCGTTACCATTGGATTGGGAAATATGGAAAGCAAATTAGCCTCAAGCATGTAAAGAGCGGCAAGATATCCCATCCCCATCACTCGGCAAGTTGTCGGCCTGAATACAAGATGCTCGTCTTGGACGCCACGGACAACAAGTGGCTCGGCCGCTGGAATCACCTCTTCAAAACATATGATATTTCGCATCTACGCAGCCCAATGCTTTGGCATGTGGATCCTCTCGATCGAGATGCTCTTCTGGCTCATACGTATGCTCACGAGCGTGAAGATGAGCTTGTTGAGATCCGCAACTGCGTAGGCAAAGAGGTCAGCAAGCACGCAAGCAAAAAGAAAGCCAAATGCAAAGCATGCGGCGGAAAGTATGTAAACCCGATTTACTGGAGCGCATATACAAAGGTCTGACAAGAGGATTCATAGGCAGGAAGCGAGAATTGATATCAACCTTAGAGAGCGAAACGACTATTACACACCATCACAATCGCTCTTTCGCGATCATTGCGAGCAAGTGGCCGATCGATATAACCTTGGAGAGAAGCTCCTCCGCAAAGAGACACTGCAAGATATCGACTTTGGCGAGGTAAAAGGCGTTTCGATAGACGGTACAAAGCTCTTCACCATCACGACAGATGCAGCTCGTCAATACTATGCGAAAACGGTAGTCCTCGCAGTTGGGCCTGCCAATACTCCCAAGATTCCATTGCTCTCATCTGTATCTCCCTCGCCCAACGGCGGGATTCCTCAAGCATGCCACAGTATGCAGATCAAGGAATTCCCAGATC
Organism: Trichoderma atroviride; assembly: GCF_020647795.1. Lineage (NCBI taxonomy): Eukaryota > Fungi > Ascomycota > Sordariomycetes > Hypocreales > Hypocreaceae > Trichoderma > Trichoderma atroviride. Next base: position 6,887,315 of record NC_089401.1, on the reverse strand, counting down.
CGCTCGTTCAATCACGCATCGCCGCAGGTAGATGCACCAACGTCCTCATCATTGGTGGCGGCCTTACTTCTGCACAGCTAGCGGTACTCGCTCTCCGAAAGGGAGTGACCAAGATATGGCACCTTATGCGTGGCCCTATGCGCGTCAAACATTTCGACGTTGACCTCTCGTGGATGGGCAAATACAAAAACGCAGAGCATGCGCGGTTCTGGTCCGCTGACTCGGATCTTGAGCGCCTTGAGATCATCAAGGAGGCACGCGGCGGTGGCAGTCTTACGCCCCTTTTTTACAAGAAACTGAAAAAGTGCATCGCGTCTGGCAGTGTCGAGCTTCATACTCATACAACGCTCGTAGATGCGGAAATGAAAGAAGTTGATGGCGCTCAATTCTGGATTATCAAGACAGAGCCTCCCATTGCAGGGCTGCCCTTATTCGATTATATGTATTTCGCTACGGGCATCCAGACAGATTTTACTGCCTTGCCATACCTTCAAACCATGCTGCGGAAATATCCTATCCACGGCCATGGCGGGTTTCCATGTATTAACGAGGACCTCATGTGGAAAGACGGAGTGCCTCTATTTATGGCTGGAAGGCTGGGGGCTCTTCAACTTGGTCCTGCGGCACCAAACATTGGAGGAGCAAAGATTGCGGCAGAGAGGGTAGCATGGGCAATCGAGAACATGATTACGCTTGACGGGGTGCAAGGGAATGATGAACAGGATAATAGTGGATTGGCAGAATATCTTTCAGGCCATGGCAATATGTACAGCATTTTGCAAGATGAGGTAAACCAATGATAGGCACAGCTTGTTGCTTAGAGAGTTTGATACTTGGTTTAAAACACAAATTCACATCTCAATTCGAATAAACATCATAACTATACTACAATACGTAGTAGCCAAATGTTCCGCATATCATTACTCGTATATTAATATCGTAACCGTCCGCTCGGTCTAGCCAGCAGATAAAACGCAATTTCGTCCCTTGGCACAATAGTTTTCAAACAGCCCCTTTGCCAATATCTACTTAGACTTCTCGAACAAGCTCATCGTCATGGAGGCCTGCGAGATGGCCGTCCTGCTGCCTGACCATGACCTGCTTCTTCAAGGCAGCACGCGGCGGCCACTTGGCGTTGAAGACTTCGTCCAGCTCCTCCAGAGTACGGCCCCGAGTTTCAACTCCAAAGAAGTACCAGCAGATTGCATAAATGAGATTGAGGCCGACGAAGATGAGGTAGTAGCGCCAGTCGATAGAGTCCAGAGCGATGGCGGTAACATAGGTGTTGTAAAGATTTGCGGTGTTTGAGAAGATTACGTGCTGTGGGGCGCTCAAAGTCAGCATTACTGAAATATTGATAGAGAATACTGCTCGGATTGTAAAAAGAGAGATGAAGGGCGACTTACAACTCCCATACCCTTGGCACGGGTATGGTTGGCCAGAACTTCCGCACAGTACGTAGCGGTTAGAGGAGTATACACGAATGAGTAGGCGCAGCCAAAAAGGAAAATCTATACAAGTGATCTTGTTAGCATCTACCGCCATAACGTTTGGGTTTGTTTTTGCTATATCCGGAGGGCCATCACTTACCATGGCAACACCAGCATTCGAATAGGCCGTACTGATACCCGCAGAGCCGTGCTCAAACTTGCTAGAGAATCCAGTGACTGCAGCGAATAGTCCAGCGAGGACAATGCTACCGATCCAGAGCTTGGTACGGCGACCAACCTTGTCATTGGTGGCAGAGCCAGCAACAGCACCAGTGCAAGAAACAATGGAGTTGGCAAAGGTAAGAAGCAGTCTGCGGTCAACAGAAATGATGCCCAGAAGCTTGTACATGGACGGGAGATAGTAAGTCAAGACCGAGTTTCCAGAAAGCTGGGCGAAGAAGGACATGAAGGCCATCTGTGTGAATCGCCATCGAGAGTTGCGGTCCTTGACCAGAAGCCAGTAGTTGAACACACTTGAAGACTTTTGCAATTCAATCGAGCTCTCGAATTCGCGCAGCTCGAGCTGGACCAACGGGTGGTTCAAGTCGCCACCGCCGTGGTACTTGGCCAGAATCTCGGCAGCCTTTTCCTGCTTTCCCCACATAGTGAGCCATCGAGGGGATTCGGGGATGAAGAGTGCGCCGAAGAAGATGACAAGCGGAGGGGCGATCTGGAGGGCCATGGGAAGGCGGAAGGCGAGGGTGCTGTTGTGCTTGGCGGAGGCATATGCGACACCTGTAGCGAGGATGGAGCCGGTGTAGAAGACTGTATAGCATCGCTCCTATGTTAGCGGTTTTCAACATCTCCAACGGTCTCGTTGTAGGCTGAAAAGAAACGAGCATCCACATACAGGTATTGTAGTATCCAACGACACGGGCACGCCACTGGGGAGGAGCCAACTCGAGGGCATATGTGGGAGCAGACGAAGTTCCGATAGAGACGCCGAATCCAAGGACAAAACGACCCCCCAAAAGGTAGGCGTCACTCTTGGCGGCGGTTTGTACAATGGCACCGACCATGATGAAGACGGCACCAGCCATCATACCGGCGCGACGACCGAAGCGATCGCAAATCGGGCCGGTGAAGAGAGAACCGATCATGTTGCCGATGGTGTAAATCATGAAGATGCTACCAAGATGGAATGCAGATGTGAGCCAGAGTATACTATTGAAGTGACTTCTTTGGAGTAAGTTTCAACTTACATGCCCGTGGATGAACCAAGCTCTGTGTGGTGGAAATAGTCCTGGTACTGCGTCATGGCATTGATAGAGCTGAAGATGGACTGTGTTTGAATCACTGTTAGTCGGCTCGTCTCGCCAAAGTGCATTATCAAGGTAAAATCCACTTACACCGTCGAAACCAGATGCCGTCGCGTTCAATCCCGCCACCAACAAGATCAGGTACAACTTGATGCTCGTCCTTGACCATGGATCCATCGGCGCCGCGGTAACGGTCTCATGGAAATGCGCATTGCCCTGGACTTCGGTGATGTTTCCAATGGCAGATTTGTCAAAGGCATCGCCATTCAGCGAGCCATGGTCAACGACCGCCTCAGGCCGTGACTCGTCCTTCTCACCCATGGCTCCGGTTCGCGCTGTCGACCTTGTATATCTTTTTTTCCTTTGCAGAGCTAATAGATGGTTGTTGTGCTGCTGCAAGTAAAGAGCAGAGCACGACTGTCAGCAAGGTTCAGGGAGAAGGAGAAGGCTGATGAAAGGGAAAAGATGTACGCAAGACTGACAGCGGGTCAAGATCTCTTTATGGTTTCGCGCAGTCAAGCAAAGGGCAGCATCCAAGGCGATGGTAGCAGGCCGGACTAACAGCCCAGTCTTCCCCAAGCTCCACGACGAGCCACGAGGCAAGCCGAATTCAGAGCAGGGATCAGCAACGAAGCAAGATGGAGGTTGCAGTCCATCATCCACTTGACTCAAAAGTGCAGCAAAGGCCTATCTCCTTGCGCGTAAAAGTCCCCAGCCTTCGGGGAAGACAAGACAAGACTCCGCAGTTTTCCCCCATCTTTCGTTCCCCCACCGAGCGCCAGGGAGCAACAAGCACTCGAACCATCAAGCTGGGTCTAAGGCTAGCGGCGGCAAGCCTCTGAATTCGCGGAGGGATGGGGTAAAACCTGCTGTCGATGAGTGCGTGCAAAGTGCCGTTTCTGGTTAGTTGTCGTAAATGGGAGCCCGCTGGTGGGTTTGCATCCCGACGGTGAGACTTTGCCGGCTATTCATGAGCCTTCATCCAAATGCGGGGGTAGCTTCACCAAGTGGCCATGAGACAAGACAGATGCATGAATAATGTATTGCATCTTCGGTGAGACGAGGCTCAAATTCCGTTTCATCGTCGAGGCGAAATCGAGCTGAGATGGGCTCAGCCACGATCATCTCAGGTACCGGAAGCCGTCGAGAGTACAGGTGCATATTCAGACCTTGGCTTGGCGCTGAGACTGGCTTATTGGCCCTATTGACCCCCACAACGTGTTATCCACCACCATACGAAGAGACGGTACCCAGGATTGTGTGTTCAATGTCTGCTTATAGCACTACATAGTGATGGAAGAGCTTGCAAAAGTGGCTGCCGCATCATAGCTTAGAGCCCATGTATGTATACACTCGTAAACAGTACGTGTATGCTTTGTCTTCCTCGGTACTTGTATACGTCTTGAATCTCCCAGTACCAATGTGCCCAGTAACGACACGGACGAGCGAGCAAAGAGGTGCGGCTCACTGCATTAACCTGGACATGGATCTAGACATTCTTGCTCGATCCGTGCACTGCTATTGGCCGGCCCTTTTTCAGTTGCTCCGGTCTCCTCATTCTGAAGTTGGACTTTTATCCGTTTACTTGCTAATCCCTGACCAGCAATGCTCACGCGCCCATCATTCGTTATCTGCGAGCATTGTTTTGCAGCTTTTAAGACTACATGTACCTACCAGCTTCCCTTATGCTCTGCCAGGCCATTATCTTGCGTCCGTGGCTTCTCCTTATCCAGCGTTGATGATAAAACCCCACCAACCAGACCCCCCATGCATCATCCCAACGTTGCGAGGCGCCTCTTGGCACAAGATTCTCTGTGTCTTCATTATCGGCGGTGACCAAGTAGCCCATATCAGAACGTTCCATCACGGCACGCCCTGGCTTTGAGCTCGACCCCCACGGATGCTGGTGCGAAACTTCCTCTTGGAGCTTCAAGGATGGAGGCCCTCCTCGGGCCAACAAGGCGAGATCCGTTGTCTTTATCCGTACTCCGTAGAGCTGTCAAACCAGAAGCTATCTTCGGAATAGATGTGCATTTTTATGGATATGGCTCTAGCTGCCTCAGACGTTACCTTGAAGCTCCATTCCTAGGTATAGACATGTTATCTAGTGTCCTTAGTGCCTGTATACCAGCGTCGCGCCCTTTACAGAAAGCCCATCTCCTATCTGTGATATTGCTACGCTTGCTATCTTGAGCCTCTGTACGAGGTAGCTTCCCCGCATAATCTCAGCTTGGTCATGCCTTGAAGTTGGCCGGTCCCCCACAGAATGGGGTCGCCTTCTCGACAAGACAAGCTCCTAATAATAGACAAAAGTGTGAGTCTTCAGCAGGGCGACGGACACAAGGGAACTATCAGCTTAACTATATTTATCCATCTATTTCTTTTCTTGTTTATCCCTCTTCAGCTTTAAAAAGACGCTATTGAAAGCTTCAATTTGACATCACAACAGCAAGGCGCGTATAAGACACTATTCATGGCTTGGACCCCCAACAATGGCTTAGACTCGAATGACCGCCGTTGGATGGCACGACGACATGACAAGCTATCGTGGCGCCCGGCGGGAGGTTGAAGTGTTTGTTCTGAACGGATGAACGGATGACTCTCCCAGTATTAACTTCGATAGTTCCTTGCTGCAACGTGAACTTGGCTCAGCTGGAGTTGCGATGGGGTAAAGTGGGAAGATGTTGGTTTGACGCATAACGACCACGCAGGTTCGGCAATCTTTCCAGACCGACGCGACATGTAGCATCTTCTACAGCTCTGATTCACGCCCTGTCGAAATGAGAATGCCTTTTAGCCTCTGATGAAATACACTTGTACAAGCATGCTCCAAAGGAGCTCTGCGAACATTTGTGAGCGGAGTATGACGATTCTTCGGCTTAACATATTCCGTCAAGTTGAGAGCCTGTTCCAGACGATCAAACTAACCGTCCTACGAGGAACAACAGATATGCGAGTTGGATGTCTTGAACGCATTTAAGAATATGGCCCTGAACCAAGACTAGAACATGGAGCTCGAATCTAGCAGCCTTTGAAGTATGCGTACGAAACGCCATACCCGAGAGCTTTTAATCCTGTTGCCAGCATTTATCTATTACAAGCACTACCCAATCTTATTATTTCTCCATCTGCCGTTGCCTGTACCGACCCTCTTTGCTTATAAAGAACCGGATCATTATTAGTCTCATTTCCACGCTTCATCGTCTCAACTTTTGAGTCAAGTAGAAAATGAAGTCTCTGCTATTTGATAGCTGACTGATAGGTCTGCTTCACTGATAACTCCCATGTTCAATGAATACTCCAAGCTTCAGACATAGCACAGTCGGTCGCAGATGCTCAATTGCATAGCAACTGTCTAGTAATAGGTACATTCAGATGACGATATGCAAACTCTCGATCCTTTGGCCGCTGTCTGGCTCAATAAATAAGCTATATTTACAGTAAGCCGCTCGTACGGAGACATGCCTCGGCACAGAAGCTTCATTGCCGGCAGCCACAGGCAACAGCGTCTCTTTTTACCAAATTACAGCGGTGCATTCGTAGAAAGCTAGCCAATCTGACGCCAAGAGTGAGATCAGACCCACCGAATTGGCGTTGGAAAGGTTACAGAGACGTCCGTTTGCAGTAAGCCATCGCTCAGCCCGATAGGCGCAGCCAACACAACTGGACCTCTACGTGAACAGGGCTTTACTACCACTGCATATTAAAGAGCGTCTGGTACATCCCAATTGAACGCTTTCGTTACCTACTGTCCATCATACCTTGATTCCGCTCTCAAACAAAGTTCGCCCGGTATTCATTCCGCAGCTAATTCAAACTACGACGCCACCAGCCCAGGCAGCCAATCGCCTGCCAGACCAGGTTCCCCGAAAGCCACGTTCAGTCAGCCAAAGTCTTCTCGGCCAACCGATAATTGGGGGCCAGCACCGCTTGCCTTCAGCCCGCCTACGGACTTTGCTTCAAATACATTAGAAACTCGGGAATCAAATACGACAAAAGCGAAGAAACAAAGACAATGGCCCTATTCTCCAAGCTCGCCACCGGCGCCGTGGGTGCCATCCACATCTACATCCTCGCCCTGGAGATGTTCCTGTGGGACACCCCGCGCGGCCACAAAGCCTTCAAGCTGGCCCCCGACTTCGCCACAAAGACCAAAGTGCTGGCGGCCAACCAGGGCCTCTACAACGGATTCCTCGCCGCAGGGCTGTTCTGGGGACTTGCCCACCCGGTGGAGAGCTTTGGAGAGCAGATCAGGCTGTTCTTTTTGGGATGTGTAGGAGTTGCGGGCGTGTATGGCGCGGCGACGGCCAGCAGGAGGATTTTGTATGTGCAGGCGGTGCCGGCAGCGGTGTCTGTTGCGGCCATGCTGCTTGGACTTTGAGAGGTGGAATACAAGACGATGGATGTATAATTTGACGCCTGTATATACCCTTTACACTATATAAAACGTCTTGGAACGCGAGTCTCAAACGATGAATCCTTGCACATCTATGCGTCTTGGTGAAATAAGAACGTGTACGCACTACAAAAGACGTCCACATACAAGGTATGCTTCTCACTCTGTATTCATACAAGTTCTCCAACACAATTCTTCCGAATATTCAAATTCGAAAAGAAGCCGGTAGCGATACGCAAATACACGTATATCCACCCTTTTTTGGTGTTCGTTTTTCGCTCCCTGCAGCAAATAATTGAAGTGGTCCGTGCGCGTCGCGATTAATTGCCAGACGCGCTTCATTCCAGCAAAAAGATGACCGAAACCACATGCACTTTAATTGTATTTACATCAATCCATGGCAACCTGAATTAAGCCATGCCTGCAACAAAGCGTCAAAGACCACCTGCTAGAGCAGCTTCCAAAACAAAAATAAATCCGTCCGACAACAGTCTCTCTCGATCAAAAAAGCTTCAAGATGCCGCGTCGCTAAGTGGCGATTCTGACTTTGAGATTGAAGCTGAGCTCAGCCCCCCAGAAAATGCCACCAAGAAGCGAAAGACGGCTTCTGCTTCACGTTCAGTAAAACAAAACGACGCTTTGCGTAAAAGACTCTTTGCCCGGGATTCCACAGAAACGCCAAAAGAAACATGCTTGCCGCCTTCTCGCCAGCACTCCATCATATATCACAGACCCCTGCTCTTAGATAAAGATGTCGGATCTCAGGGTCGTAAAGCCTTGCTTTCGTGGTTCCATTCCGTCAGCGAATCGCGATCTATGCCATGGAGAAAATCCTGGGTTGATCCCCAAATGATACCAGACCCAATCGAGCTTCGAACGACGCTCGAGAAACGCGCCTACGAAGTATGGATCAGCGAAATCATGCTCCAGCAGACTCGCGTGGCCACCGTCATCGACTACTGGACTCGCTGGATGGCCAAATGGCCAACGATACACGACCTCGCAGCGGCAAAATCTGAAGATGTGCTTGCCATGTGGAGTGGGCTGGGATATTACAGCCGGGCAACGAGAATCCATGAAGCAGCAAAGCTTGCAGTCGGCGATCCAGACATGAAAGGCCTTTTACCATCGTCTGCAAAAGATCTTGAAGCCAAGATGCCGGGAGTCGGGGCATACACCGCAGGCGCAATTTCATGCATCGTCTTTGGCAACCCCAGCGCCATGGTTGATGGCAACGTTTTCAGAGTGCTGAGCAGGCAACTGGGCATACATGGAAACGTAAAGACAGACAAGGCCGTCATCGACACCATCTGGGCCGCGGCAGATGCCCTGGTCAAGGCTACATCAGAGCTGGACGGTGACGATGGCTTAATAAACACTGAGCCCAATGACAGGCCAGGGCAATGGGGCCAAGCACTTATGGAGCTGGGCAGCACAATCTGCACGCCAAATCCGAACTGCTCGCAGTGTCCAATTACATCAACTTGCCGTGTTTACAAAGAAGGCGAACTCCAGGCCAAAAAGTCAAAGGAAGCTTCTCCTAGGATACCAGATATCGAAGATGCCTGCACCTTGTGCGAGCCATTCGAGGGTGGCCTTGAAGACAGCGATGATGATTCGGCACAGGACAAGAAGCGTGGCAAGGCCAAGAAACCCGATGCAAAGCAAAGCAAGCAGGCCACGTTGACAGCCTTCGCGTTTACGAAGAAAACCATCAGTAGCTCCTCATCCCTTTCTTCCTCTCCTTCGACTGCGGCTTCGGTAGCTTCCAAAGAGACAATGGAAGCAATCACAAGATACGCGCGCAGGTTTCCCGTCAAGCCCATCAAGAAAGCCGTCCGCATGGAGGAAACGCTCGTCTGTGCCATCCGCCGTAGTGACGGCCAGTATCTGATCCAGCGGCGACCACTGAAAGGCCTGTTGGCCGGGCTATGGGAATTCCCCAGCAAGCTACTCGAGACGCCAGCAAAATTGGATAAAAAGAAGCGGGAACAGCTGTCTCTCGAATACGTGTCGGGGCTTTTACATGGCACCAAAGCCAGTAAAAAGCCAAAGGTGTCATACAAGGGCGAACTGGGCAACATAGATTGGCAGTTTACGCACATCAAACTGACAATGCACGTCCATCTCTTCACCGTGGGAGAAGATGCTATGGTAGCAGAGGATGACGAGGAACAGCCCAGGCAATGGGTCGTTGATGTTGATGCTTTTGAGTCAATGGGGACGGGGATGCGGAAATGTTGGGATTTGGTGAAAGCAGAGGTTGAATAGTTGTAATGATGTGCTGGAGCAAAATGGGAAGCAAATGATTTTCAGCTTCAGGCATTGAAGCTGTTTACAGACAATGCAACTGGTAGCTAGACGGACATGAGCGTTTGATAGATGGGCATATGCTTGCCCAGATACACTCGATTGTACAGTTAATCTGTTGGAGCACATTAATAGTAGATGTAGGTATATGTTGAACCAAGAATACACATGGGCACATGGCATCTATGCAGCATCGAGACGTACTCTTTGATACTACTTTAGTATTCTTCACCTTTATCAGACTATGCAAGGAACAGCAATTGCAAAGCAGATCTCCCGCGCAGAATTACAAGCAGGTGGATGGGGCTAGTCGCTCTGGAGGGTTGCAGTATTGGAACGCAGATGTCACCGACGCCAGATTACCACGTGTATCAAGAGCAAAAAGAACTCACTGGGCAGATCTCATTGATTGTGTCAAGTCAGATTTACACTTGTTGGGCCATGCCTCAAGTACAGAGCTTCTGCTGTTCACTGCTCCTTTTTACAAAAAGTCCAGGGTAGGCTGGGGGCGCAATGCGTCCCAGGGACTAGGTAATTAATCGATTAGCTGGCGAAAGGGGGTGGAGGCTCAGGCCGACGATTCGTACATAGTCCGGCCTTGTTCCCCGCCCGCCTTTTGCTCTCCCAACACTGAACCCTTTGATATCCGCCCGTCGAGTCTGCAAGGTACGCGAAACGAAGCGCAGGGAGAGCAGAGAAGCGCAGGATCCAGAAGAGCCCGTCTCAGATCGATGCTAACTCGCCGTCTCCGGCAGATCCCGCACGTGCCGACCGAGCCTCGGAATCATATCCTGCGCTCCTGAATCGGCGGCCCGCCACGAAGACGCTCTACGAACAACACTCTATATCGCATCTACAGCGCCAGATCACAACAATAGAGAGCGAAAATGTCTGGACTCGACGCCCCCGATATCGTGGCCGCCTACGACGATGTGCGCAACGACAAGCTCGAGACCAATTGGATGCTCCTCTCGTACGCGGGCGCCGTGGGCAACAAGCTGGCCTTGACGCAGACTGGAACCGGCGGCCTGAGCGAGCTTGTCGCGTCCCTGAGCGACGACGGGGTGCAGTACGGCTACGTGCGGATCGAATATGCCAACGACAAGGAGAGCACGCGGGTCAAGTTTGTGCTGGTGATTTGGATCGGCAAGAACACAAAGGTGATGCGAAAAGCGCGCGTCAGTGTCGAGAGCAGCGAGGTCAAGAAGGTACTTGCGCATCACCACCTGGCCGTGACGGCGGAGGAGGAGTCAGAGCTCAAGGAGGACGACCTTGTGAAGCTGCTGAGAAAGTCTGGCGGCGCGGATTACAATGGTGGACGGGGTTAACTGTATAGCTGTGAAGAGGAGCTTAATTTGGAAAGGGAGAGAGGGGAAGAGACGAAGCAGAGAAAGGAGATTAGACACCAGGATAGATGGATAGATGGATGGACGCGAAGGAGGAGAGGGAGCTCAAAAAAGCTGGATATCAATATAGACTATATATACGCAATTTGTACTTAGCGGATTTGCATCAAGACACTGACGACAATGACATGTACCTAGTGATGGAAGATGACGCGCAAAAGTAGAGAGAGGGAAAAAAAGATTAGGGATCAGCGCGATATGCTGTAAAAAGAGACGAGCAAGACACGCGAGCAATCGGCTATCAAGTTCTGACCGAGACAGATGGGCCGAGATTATCGCAAGACGAAACTGCGGTGGATCGCGGCTTGCCACGGACAATGAGACAATGAGCGGATGGATGCAAGGGATAGGATGAGACTACGAGGCTAGGCTAGAATGGTTGTGATGGATAGATACGGGAGCAGGGCTGTTTTGAGAAAATTAACAACAGTGCGGTGTGCATTTGTAGCGAGGATAAGAGGATGGATAGACAGGCCAACTCTTGCGTATACATGGGATATCGAGCAGCATCGTTTTCATGTAAGCCAAGTGCTGCTTTTACTTTGTTTATATGAATTGAAGACACCAAAAGTGCTTCCAATTGTCTTCTCCTGGTGTATTTGTGACATGCAACTTGAAGTACAGATGCCCCTACTGAGACACAGACACAGCTCTAGATAGCATTAGCTGAGCGTATTAGCTGGCAATCTATTGGCAGATAACGGGCTCTAATTTGCCGTGTCCATCGTCTAGACTCCATCAACTCGCTCTCCAGGGATCAACTTTGTTGAATTCGACGGGCAGCCCTCGCTCTTAGAGCCTAGTGCGTGGAGAGGCCCTCGTGCAGTCTTTCCTCAACAGCCCACCGAGAACGGGTTATTGGGGCTTAGCGGCGAGTTGGCGAATTTGCATGTGCTTGCGGGTCCTTTTTTGTCTGTACTGACTCTGGTTTTTTTCTTTTCTGTCTGCGGCGTTGCTGTTGCTTCGTATTCATGTACATGCAATGCAATGTACCTCGTGAGACCTTTTGTAGGCACATGCCGCGTTGGCGATTTGGCATGTTGGCATGCCTCACCAACGCGTTGGCTTCAAGCATCAACAAACAGCTCTGACTGCACTGATACGCGAGCAAATCTCATAAGCACCTCTCATAAATCTTATCTGCCATCTCCAGCCCGCTGCCACTCGTAAGCATCCTAAAAACAAAATTCAAGATCTACATCACACAAGTCTTACGCTGCACCCTGGATTTAAAGCCCTTCTAGAAACACTAAAACAAATGGAAACAGCCGTTCACACCACAATCTCGCAGGCTTTCGTTCGGCCAAGACCGCCTCTTGCGGCCAAAACGACGTCTGACGTAGTGTTGGCAAGGTTGGACAACCGTCTAATGCCACTAACGAAGCCACCTGGGGCCACCGCCGAGCCCACGACAGCCAGTCAAAGCCAGGCAAAGCCATCCCAGGACCGGTTTTCTTCGCCTCCCCCTTGTCCGGTCCAGTCTAGCCCCGAGCCTCGCTGCCTCGCTAGCCTGGGGAACTGCTCCAGTTGCGGCGCCATATCGTCCAAAAGCCCATCATCCCTTGAAGATGTTGATGGGAAAAACTCGAGCTAGCGTCCAATCCGCCATGGGGGAAATACCTCGCTTGTAGTAGTAGACGGATATGAATGTACCTGCGATCCAAGCAGCTTTGGTATCAACTCGAGGCCTCTCACGCCGTCCCAGGTCCAAGGACAAGGCTCTATTTAGCCCCATGAATGACTCTCCTGCTCGTCCATGTCGTAGCCAAAAGCTGCACCTGATTGGAACACGGACATGGCTTGTTTTCCCTTTTCTTTAGCGCCAACTTCTCGGAGCGTCGATCCACGCCGAGTTGCTTTTACTGAAACTGGCCGGAGCCGCCCCGCCGGTGCCAAATAAGAGAGACGGGAGAGGAAAAAAGAGGAGAGAGAGACATGCTTTTTTGGTACTTTGTGATTTCCTCGACTCGGTGGTTTTCCTCTCTTTCTCTTCTCTCGTCCTCCTACTTGGACTTGAATTTTATCTTGTTTTTTTTTTCTTTCTACTTTCCAATTCTCATCACCTTTTTGGAATCAGAGACACTCTTAGCCTTTCCCCCACCAGAAAAAAAAAAAAAAAGAAACACCAAATTTCTTTCTCTTCTTTCTTTACAAAGTCCCCCGTCCTCGTCTAGACAAGGCTCCAAGACCCCCCAAGCACGCGACAGACTTCGCATGCGGCCTAGTCGCACATGGACTTCAGCTCGTCTATCACAGCATCCCGGTTCCCTTGACCCTGCTTACCTGCATGAGTTTCGGCGCTACAGCCTCTCAACACAATCGACTGTTGGATCTCGTAGCCTGTCGCAAAGTCTAGACCACACGTGCCTTCTCTCGCTGCTCCTCCTCGTTTAATTACCCACTTGCTCTATTTTCCGAGCCTCTTTGAAATCTTTTCTTCTCGCCGTGTGCCTCTAGCGACGTTCTCTTCTCCGCAACTCCTCTCGTTGTCGTGATACCCTCGGTCCTTTCTCCAGACGGCCTCGTCCTCGCCCGTCATGTCGTCCTCCTCGTCCAAGGGCGCAAGCCCGCCTGCCATCGACTCCAAGCGGCTGGAGAGCAACCAGCTGTCCAGCGTCGAAGACACCGCCGACCACCTCCTCGAGACCCTCGGCTACACGCCCGAGCTGTCGCGCAACCGATCGACGGCCCAAGTCGCCTTCATGTCCTTTGTCCTCGCCTCGATCCCGTACGGCTTGGCCACGACGTTATACTACCCGTTGCTGGGAGGCGGCCCTGTTGACATCATCTGGGGTTGGGTCCTGGTCTCTCTCATCATCATCTGCGTCGCAGCCTCGCTGGGCGAAATCACGAGTGTTTATCCTACTGCCGGAGGTATATCTCGCCAATTCCAGTCGCTTTTTTCGCTTTTGGATCTTGCGACATGCCTTGCGCATTTGTCGCGAGCTCTCCAAACAACCGCAAAATATCATAAACAGTGCTAATCTTTGTCGCTTTCTCCAGGTGTCTACTATCAAGCCTTTATGCTGGCTTCTCCCAAGTGGAGGCGCATTGCAAGCTGGATCACCGGTTGGCTCTTCATCGTTGGCAATATCACAATCACCCTGGCCGTCAACTTTGGCAGCACCTTGTTCTTCGTTTCGTGCATCAATGTGTTTGAAAAGGAGCCTGGTGTCGGCATCTTTGCTGGTGAAACATGGCAGGTTTTCCTCATCTTCTTGGCTCTGACGCTGTTCTGCAATGCCGTGTCTGCCTTTGGCAATAAGTGGCTCCCTTGGCTAGATGTAAGTCGTCTGATATCTTTTTTTTCCTTTTATAGTTGACTCCAAGACTGGTGATTTGTCTTGCCTTGGCCTATCCCCGTTCCTATAATCTCGCATGCTAACTCTGCCGGCAGACTGCCGCTGTTTTCTGGACATTTGCTGGTGTCATTGCCCTCATGGTCACTATTCTGGTCCTTGCCAAGGAGGGACGAAACGATGCCAAATGGGTATTTGGCCACTTTGAATCCTTCTCCGGCTGGCCCAGCGGATGGTCTTTCTGCGTTGGCTTGCTTCACGCTGCATATGCTACCTCTTCAACAGGAATGATCATTTCGTAAGTGACTTGCTTTTTGACATGACCCCTTTCTTCGTCAGGTATACTAACAGGCCGACGTCAGCATGTGCGAAGAAGTCAGAGACCCTGCCACCCAGGTCCCCAAGGCCATGGTTGCCACCATCGTCATCAACACCATTGCCGGCCTGCTGTTCCTCGTCCCTCTCGTCTTCGTCATCGACGACCTGCAGGCCCTCGCCGAGCTTGTTAGCGCCCAGCCCGTGCCTCCCATCATCAAGTCCGCCGTCGGCTCTTCTGGCGGTGCCATTGGCCTCCTCATCCCCATCATGGTCCTCGCCGTCATGTGCGGAATTGGCTGCACCACCGCCGCGTCTCGTTGCACTTGGGCCTTTGCCCGTGATGGTGCCATCCCGGGCTCCAAGTGGTGGGTCAAGGTCAACAAGACTCTGGACGTGCCTCTCAACGCCATGATGCTCAGTATGGTTGTACAAATCATCCTTGGAGTCATCTACTTTGGCTCTTCCGCCGCCTTCAACGCCTTCTCCGGCGTCGGTGTCATTTGCCTGACCGCCGCGTATGGAACTCCCGTTGCCATCAGTCTGCTAAGCGGAAGGAAGCAAGTCCGCAGGGGCAAGTTCTATCTTGGCCATCTTGGTACTTTCTGCAATGTCATCACAGTTGGTAAGCATAAATCATTCTCCAATTCCATAATTGCTATTGCCAAGTAGTTGACTAACTGAATACGTTTCACAGCCTGGTCTCTGCTTGCTATGCCGCTGTTTTGCATGCCGACTGTCATCCCCGTCACAGCCGAGACAGTCAACTATGCTCCCGTTGTGTTTGTTGCCGCGATGCTCGTCTCCGGTATCTGGTACTGGGCATGGGGCCACAAGAACTATGCCGGCCCCCCCTGTGCATGAAGATTAAGCGAGTTTGGACCCTTTTCAATTTTTTAAATATATATATATATTTCCTTCTCGATAAGGACAAAAAGAGGATTTTTGATACCCAAGGAGTGGCGTTTGGTGGCTGGTGTTTTTTGAGGTGAACGATGATGGCGGGAAACAAAATTTACATAGTTGGCTGAATAAATTATGAATTTTGAACACTCAGTTGTCGTTGCTCCTTCGTCTTGGCATAGAATTGACTCAAAACAGACGTCCAGTTGTCTTGAAAGGAGTCAAACTCGTGTCATATGCCGTTGTCATCGAGAATTTCACCAAAGCAGCAACACTTGCGAAGACTGAGCTCAAGGTAAGAATCGGTATCCCTTTCTTTCTGAGACTTGAACTGCGCACTGACTACAAACTAGGCAGACTCATGAAACTGTCTCCTCATACTCCCTGCAGAAAGAAAGAAGCAAATAACGTGAGACTGCTCACCGTCACTTCGCTTGCTTGACTCAAAAGAAAAAAAAAACTCAAAACATGGCCCCCACGCAGAAAAAAAAAAAGGAGGCAAAGAAAGTTTTTTTTTTCCTCATGTGCCACGCGACATACCAGATATGCCTCCCTTGCTTGTCTAGATATACTCTACATATGACCCTCGCATGCATAGCCGCGGATATTTTTTTTATACAAACGTCATAGATCTGTCAATGCAGCGGCATAGATTTCATAATCACAATTCGAGATATGAGGAGAGAGAAAAAAAAAGAAACCAAAAGCCAATGTGAGTTCTGAGTTATTACGTCTCCGATATGCACGTTCCCAACTCTATATCATCCACCGCAACAGGTCACGCCTCTAACTCAAATTGTCATTCACTGCATCGAAATCGAAATCGAGAAAATGCAAAGACCAGAAAAGGCATTCGAAAAGCGCCCCCATACAGGACCCTGTCCAAAAGTTTAAAAAAAAAAAAAAGGCGAGAAAAGGGAGAGAGTCATGAGGGAAGTTAAACTTTTTTCAAGTATCCCTGCCTTTTGCGTCTCTTCCCATCTCGTGATGGAAATCTTCTCGCTAAACCCCGAACTTCTGCCCACGAACCAAGGGAGAACTGCAGTTCCCCCCCATATTCTTCTTTTTCCCACGTTTAACGGAGCTAGCTATACCTCACAAACGAAGACACGAGAGAGACTTGTCACTTTGACGCAGCTGACTTATACTTGCATGCCTACAGTACATTGCATTGCATCTACATTGCTAGCGGGACAAGCCAAGCCTCTCTGCAGCTTATCTCCCTCTCCTTCTCTCCCTTTTGGCTATCCTACCGCTGTCATTATGTCGGTGAGGGATGGAAATCCTGGGGATGGCAGTTGACGGGAACGGGCCTTTCAGCCGTCACTCTTCCTTCTGCCAGCTAGACTGCTCCTACTAGGGAGAAGACTATGTGCTTATCTCGCATGGCTAGGCCAGCTGATGTGATAGTTCAACACCATGCCTCCTGTATGCACATACATGGCGTACCCCAGAAAAACGCGAGCCGAGCCAACACGTATCAATATAAGGGCTGTTCAGCCAGCTGCACCTCCAACGTCACGCGTATCCTTCCCGCAGCTCGTAAAAAAAGCCGCCAGTGCCGCACCCCGGATTTCATGTATATGCATCCAGCATCATGGTTGTTTGAGAAAGGAGCATCATCCACGCACTTGGAGATGCAAGGAGAGAGTATAATCCCGGCCACCCGTCTAGTACAAGTACCGCTACAAATGTCCTTCTCCCGGAGGCAATGCCTATACAACCAGTAGTATACTACTAGAATTAGGAGGGCAACAATGCGTATACGCGGGATCACTAGCTTACAAGGCCCAAACACCATCGATTGGTAGAACCGTCTTTTAGCCAGAAAAGATGGTGATGTTACTCCAATGCAAGCCACTACAGGGTAAGGTCGAGTGTGTGTGAGAAAAGAGTCTTGGGGACTAGCGGTCAAGAGACTACCTACGAGAAACGGGAACTTGGACCTTTGCCGTTGGCCTATGGCTGCAAGAGCTCACCGATCTGCTTGTTGGATTCGATTTAGCGCCAGTCTTGTCCTCCCCATGCAATCCGTCCAAGGTTTCGGGTCTGTTGCCCTTCGCTCCCTCCATCCAATCCTCCAATCCACGACAGGTAAAAAGCTCAATACTGTACGGAGTACTCCGTAGCTACAACCTTGTATATCATACTTTTTGCCTTGTCTCCCATGCTCTCCCCTTGTTTGCGTCCCAGCTCATCGGTCAGTTCATGTTATGCTGTGCTTTGACCGATATCCCAGGGCTCCTTATCACGACCTGCCGCACTCAGCTAGGGTCATGACGTCTTGTATCTGTCATGAGAAAGTTATCGTCAGCAGAAAGAGGAGCCCCCTTGCTCCGAAAAAAAGAGCTCCGTAAGCCAGACCCCCATCAGAAAAAAAGAACGGCTGGTAATAAAAGAACGGGAGAGAGAAATGAGCATTGAAAAAGAAGGTAAAAAGCAAAGTCCGAAATCCCCTTCCGCGAAACTACCACATCCTGCCAGCAATACTTGGTAGCATCGGCCATCTTGTCCAAAAGCTGCCCGACGAACAGCTGGCTGTCCATCTTCGGTCCACCCCTCTTTTTCTTCATCTTTGTATTGTCGTTTTTGCGCTGAGGCCAAGCATCCCCCATGTCCCAGACGCCCGTTTGTGTTAATATATAGCATCAAGCAATCAATCAGAAATGATCATTCATCCGTCGCCGGCAGCGAGTGGGGCCGAGTGCGTGTACATTGAGCACACTCCGTCTGTTGGCATCCCATGCCTTTTGGACTTAGTTCAGCAACGGCAAGCCTGCTCCGTTGGGAGAAGCGTATTGCTATTATAACTTCCAAGCGCTAGATATGTACGGCAGGCGCTTCGTGTGCGCTTCAATTCCATGAAGCTGCCCCAATACGGCGTAGTTACCGTAGTATTCGTGCTACCGTCCGCATCGGTGTGGCGTTCGTGGCTCGCCAGAGAATCTGGAGCGCGCATTGCAGCTCTCGCTGCAGCCCTTTTTCTCTTCCCATGAGCCACAAGCTGCAGGCCGGTGGTCAATAGCTTCGGCCTTCAATCTATTTAGAATTCAACGTTGGATTGCGGGGAAAGGACCGCGAGCTTCCAGCTGATTACATCTTAGGGTTGTAATATAATTTCACTGCTGCTGCCACTACTGCTCGTAGCTGTATGTAGGAGCATCAGAAGCGAAGCGAAGCAATTGAGGGGGTTGCAATTGAGCATGACATGGCACGGATGAAGCTTACAGCAGCCGTTAGCTCCATCTCCATCTCCATCTCGTCCTCGTCCTCGCCGTTATTCCGGAGACGCATGTACAAGTACTTCTCATCAGTAGCACTGCCTATTCCGTAGTCTCCATACGAGTAGCAGCAGCGGCGGCAGCAGTAGCTAGCATGCGCTGGGATTCGAATCATCGGCCCCCAGCCGACAGGCGGCGCCAATGGAAGTCGGTGTGACAGCCGGGGTGACCAGTAAACTCAAAGGGGGGGTGTAATACCAGCTTGGGAGAATGGTCCCGGCAAAGATACAGAGAGAGAGCTCAGGTCGGGCTGCATACGAAATCTAAAAAAAAAAAAAAAAATGGTAATGGTCACGGCAAGGCGGAGCTGTGCTGGAGAGCTAGTTACCCTATTTGGCGAGTCCCATTGAGACTCCTGGAGATGTTGATATGGCTATCCTAGTCAGGTAGTGTGTGTTAGTCGAGTTTTGGCACCCAAGAGAGCCACTCTGGCAGAGAAAATAACTCTGCGATCGT
Source organism: Trichoderma atroviride (assembly GCF_020647795.1). NCBI lineage: Eukaryota > Fungi > Ascomycota > Sordariomycetes > Hypocreales > Hypocreaceae > Trichoderma > Trichoderma atroviride. The sequence goes on along the minus strand of NC_089401.1, from coordinate 6,868,200 downwards.
CGCGAATCCACCGCTGGGACAGGGTACGTATTTCTCGATCCTCATAGTGATCCATGATCAGGGCTGGATTTGGCATGCACCTCATCGCGATCTGGAGGGGCGAAAAAAAGGATCCGTGTTTCGCATACCCAGGCTCCCCAACGCAATTTCAAACGGATCTCTTTAAGATTACATGCTGGTAAAGATGAGGTCAACAGACGGAGAAACATGGAGAAGAAGAAGGAAAAAAAAAGAAGTAAAAAAAAAAAAATCTTCCTGCTGCTAGTAGGCATTACTACTCCTGCCGCTTCGTACTCAAGCGGTGGAGAGAGAGAGAGGCAAACGATGTCACAATGCATGAGTAACGACGGCACGAGTAGCAGTCAGTCGGCTGCGGCGGAATTTGACGTGGCTCAAAGGGGGCGTGCCTTTTCCTTGTTCTCTCCGTCTGCGTTGTGTTCTTGTTTTCTTGCTCAGCATACGGTATATGGTATGGATAGCAATCTAAACTCGGGTGCGGCGCGGGCGAGCCAAAAGAATGCGGCTTGCGCATCATGGCCCTTCGCGGCACGGGATGGTGGGCAGACCCCGACTTTGATAACAGGATTTGGCGCAAACCCTTTGCCAGCTAGCAGTATTCGCCATCGAATTCTTGATGTTGATGGATGGATTGATTTGCGGATTGCGGCCCTAGATTTGCGCGGCGCCGCCTTGGAATGCCAATGAGCCCCTGATGGTCGCTGCGCGCCGCCCATCAGTCTAGGCTTGTTCGCCTCGAAGGTGGTATTCAAGTATTGGAGCTGCTCGGCCTCCCGTCGATCAGGCCTTCTAGACTTTTTTGATTTGGCTGATCCCCCGATCTAAGTCGTCCGTCGTCTGCCGTACCGGTGGCAAGCCGAAGATGATTGCCCAGCTGCTCGGGCACTTCTCCCGTGCATATCTGCTCACAGCCTGAGGCCCAATGTCTCTCCCACCGCACCCAGCTCAATCTCCGGGACTCGTCCACGAGGCAGAAACCAGCGCGCAAAAGCCTCCGTAACACAGCATCAGCATGTCGTCATCGGTTCGTGGCCAAGGCAGAGGCAGCCCCGCCTCGGATCCCTGTCCGCTGCAGCACGCAACTTTGAAACGCAGCACCGCAGCACAAAGTCCTCTGGCTGAGACGAGTTCGTGGCCGGCGAGCTGCTGCCGCCGCTTGCTAGGGGGGGCTCTCAATCTCGGTGGGCCGTTGGCGCAGACAAGACCAGACCGATGGGGCTCGTCTGCAGATTGTGTGTGCGCCGTCAAAATTGCCCCCGTCCACCGTTAGCTGGGAACCGCAGCTCAGACATGGTTGCATCTACTCGTAGTACAGTATCTCGACATGCCCTAGCTGGAGTTGCTCGTAGCGCCTGTGCGTTTCCCAGTATGGCATGAACCCGCGGCGATGCAGACTCAAATGATCAAGTGCCATGTCAGTTCCGCCGCCGGCATAACGTTAAACTTGCCGGGGGGGACAGCTCTGGCTGGCAGTGTCAAGCTGTCTACCGTATGAGTGGCAGGAAGATGCCACCATCTTTTTACCCCGCCCTTTGTGATATGCACGTTAATAAAAGGCAGATGCTGATGGAGGCTTAATAAACTGATAGCTCCCAGCATCCGTCCACGGATGAGACGGGTTTGCCTGGCATGTGATATCCACGTTATCAGTCATCCTGACTGGAGGTTGGGCAATTTGCAGTAAACGAGCTCTTGCTTGGAGCCACAATTGCGGAGCAGAGATGCAGGGCGACCAAGGCTAGACAAGAAACGCATCCCCACGAAGAGGTGTGGTGGGAAGCTCGACCCCTGGCGCCAATGGCCTATCCTTGGAGTAGTTCAACGCCATGTGTACGAGCCATGTATAAGGTACGGAGGGAGATGAGATGCACGACAAGCCACCACCTGGGGGCTGCAGGTGGCTTGAAGGGTTGTAGCTTGTCGAACCACGAGACCATCTGGGCTGATATTGCCGACTTGGTAGATACCATCTGTGTAGGGATCAGTTGTCGAGTGGTCCCAGCGTGATGGACGGTCCGCATTCGGCGAGCGTACAAGTACATACAGACTTGTAGTCACAATACGGAAGCTGACTGCACCTATGAGTGATCAATCGATAGCCCAGCTCTCGCAATGGCCCGTGTTGGCTCTCCGTATTTTTCTTTGGATCTTTTTTGAACCAGTGGACCACAAGTAAACATCTCCACGGGGAAAGAAATCTATCTCTTCTCCTCAGTCCTTCTCTCAATTCTCTTTGGCCATCCGGGTCCCAGTCTCAGGCAGTAGCGCTGGCTGGCTGGGTGGCGCAAGGAGGAGAAGGGGGGAGAAACCATCACAGCATCTTACCAATCGTTGGCCAGAAGCTGTTGGATGGCTGGCATCTAATTTGATTGGAGAGGCCCTCTGGATGCCACCGTACCCACAAAGACACCAGGTCATATACGTATCCTGTAGCCCCTTCGACACACGGCATGAACGTGAAGAGAGAGAAGTGGGTTTGCTCCTCTCAGCCTTTCACACCCACTCTACTAGTCTTGATGCTAGTAATAGCAGCTGCTACTCCAAGCACTTACTCGTTGTGGATGTGGTAATACTGCTCCTACCACTGCTAGCTTCCTGCATCGTTGCCTTGGAATCTGCAGCTTGTAGAACTTAGAAGATGAATGCCACACCACAAAGGGCTTGCTGCTACCATCCTTCCTCTCACCGATTTGCGTTACGCGGCAACGGCGAAGAGTCTAGAAGATCGATGCAATGCGCAAAGGGACCAAACCATCGTGCCGCGAACCCTTTTTTTTCCTGATTCTGCTTCATTTCTTGCCACAGGGTCCATTGGATGCGTACCTATCAGAGGACCAGGAGAGAGAAAGCAGAAGCCAAAGGAGGCGAAGGAACTGTCTCCTCCTGCAAACTACTGCTACCTGCGGAGAGAATGTGAGAGTGAGTGTACCGGGAAGGTGGGTTTGGTTATTAATGTGCAATTTGCGTGCTATGCAATCCATCACAAGCCTGTAAAGCATGACATTCCCGCTTTGCCGGCCATCACTGCTGCTGGAAAATCAGCTGGCCTTGATGCCCCCGCAGTTTCATGGCAGAATGCGAGTAGTCTGCCCGAGAGACGTGCCTCTTGAAGATTGAATATTTTCCGTGACTACAGTTGCATGCATATCGATGTTCTGCTGATGCTCGCCATACGTGCTACATGACATGGCATGACATGGCATGGCATGGCATGGTAGTGCGGATTGCCGCCCAAGCTCGGATCCCTGCGTAAACCCAAACGCTCGCCAAAGCACACTCTCCCGGAGATGTGGTCGTAAAGGGCGTCTGCTCTTATCTGGTGTAGGGGTTGAGGCGCCTACATACATGCACGCGTACGTTCAAGTGCTCGCATGCAGTGGTGATATGTAGGTATTATGAGGTATCACCCTCTTGTGCTCCATACCGCAGCCCCGTCCAACATGTACTGTACCTACTTGTACGACTCGTGCTACTCCAAACCCGCAACGGCGTAAAACATCGTGAGGTGGGGCTGCCGGACACGGGAGTTTGTGGGTACGGATCGCTCCGACTTGCATGTCCACGGCCTGGAGTTGGGCGTTTGTCGGATGTCTTCAGCATCTGCTCCTAGCCGATGGCTTTCGGGATGCAAAAAAAGATAGTTTCTTTGGGCACTCATCGCAACAGACCCCTTTCCGACCCCGTCACTTTGTAAAAAAAGGACAATGTCTCAGCAGCCTGAGCGACAACCGGACCTTGGTCATAGATAAGGCTTCCGTGTGTCGGAGATTTTGGGCGGCGGCGCTGTTGTTATCGGAAGTGGGTTTGCCGCTCGGAGATGGGCGAACAAGTGATTCATTTCTGGCAGAGCAAGGTTGAGATCTGATCAAGCAACGGGTTCTATGGCAGATGCAACTTTGCATGAGTCACGCTGAAAAAGGAATATAACAAAATTACAACTTGCTTGGCATGCTCGTTCCTTATTTTGTCCTTCTTCAACATCTTCAGCCCAGCCAGGCTCTCCTTTTTAGGGCTCGTCCGCCGAAGCTGGCTGCGCGTTGGTGCCAAGTACCGTCTTCCATCTGTGGAAGCTTACCCCTGCCTAGCGTGGATGGCAGCCTCACAAGGGGCAAGATTTCGATCGAACGATGGCCGTGAAACTCGCTAAGCAGCGCCCCCCGGTCTTCTGTTGGGACGTGACTGGGGCCTTGCCTTCTCTCGAGCCGATGAAATTGCGATCCAAGCTGCAGCAATCTTCAAGATTGGCTTTGCAGCGACATTAGACGCCGATATTGCTACCAGGGTGCAATGCGACATGAGGTATCACAAGCAAGGAAATTGCGGAAAGGAAACAAACCAGCTTTCGGATCCCGTTTCAGGTGGCGTGCGTGGACACAACCCGAGCCTCCATGGTCCATGGGGGGGAGTAAGTAAGCTTTCTTACGCTTATCATCCAGGAGGGAAATTTTTTTCTTCTTTATCCTCTTTGCGGCTTGGGGTCGGTGAGCAGCCCGTCTCTCTGATGGCCAGTGCTTGGTGAGTCGAAGGGATGTGGCTGCAAGGTTTGCGGTGCAGCCAGCGCTAAGCAGAAGGCCGATGATAGCGTCGCCGCGGAGCTTTGCCACCGGCTCGGTAGCCCATTCTATCCGGCGGTGCTGAGAATTCCCTCGAGGCTTGATCTGGAAGTGGTTTGGGAGTCGTTGGCTGCTTGGTATGCCTGGATGGAATCCTAGGGGAGAGCAGAATCAAGAGGAATATTTGCTCAAAGCTCCTGGCTGTATGACCCTTGTGCTTCCAGCCTGTCGCGACTCGTGTGCTTGCGTATGGCGAGCAGCTATCACGACATCAGCCTTGCATTCGCCTGTACTTTGCAGCAGCCTTCCAGGTTGAACTAATTTTACGGTAGCAACAGGCATCTGTATACCAAACTTGTGAATCTTCTCTTGGCATGCTTCTGTTAGGGAGATACGGGCGTGCCAGTGGTGTCGCCAGCGTCTCTGCATTGTCTCAAGGTATCAGAAGCCAGAGACAAGAGCAGAGACAGTCGTACTCCCCGCCTCCCATGTACAGATAAGTGGACCTGTTCTAAATTTTCTTCGCTTACTGTTGGCTGGTGGAGCTGCGGCTGCAAGGCGTAGAGCTAGTGGCACGTATTAGTCGTACCTCGTTGTAGCACATGTAAAGTAGGTGGTATTCGTTATGGGAGCGAAGCTTGCGGCGTGTTTGTGTACGAATGTGTACTGGTGGCAGTTGGCGCCGTGGTGCGATGGGATGACATGCAGTGGCCAGTGATCTGAGCTGTGCTTTCGAGTATGGAACCATTGTCAGGCTTGACTCGTTGGCGAGCAGGAGCTGCTGCAACGCTATGCCGTGATGGTCGTGCGTTAGCACGCCAGTGATTCGACGGCGGACGAACGACAAGGGAGGATTTGGTGCTTGTTGGGGATTTTGCCATCTCATCCTTGCGCGAAGAAGGCCGTGCAGGTGCTGAGACGCGGTAGAGATACGAGTTGCATCTAGCGGACGTCCTAGTGCGTGCAGGCAAGGCCCCTTGGCGTCTAAGAGCGAATCCTCATCTCCGCGATCTCGAGAAGGCGGCAAGAGCTTGGGTACACTCTGTGCTCTGAGCCGCTAAGAGCAGGACCATCAGACCGGTTAGGCCAAGCTCCCGTACTGGTAACCTATCTCGACACCATCAGCACTCGCATGTATGTGCCGTAGGATGTAGATAGACATGGATAGTGTGTACGGCATCAGCCCGAGTAAGCACGGGTTTGTGGTGTCAGGTGTGTATACATACATACATTGCTTGCCTACAGCATGCTGGTCATCTCTCGTCAGGCTCGGACATCTGTATGTACAAGAACGCGCGGTTTTTTTCAGCAAGCGGAGGCACGCGCGCTCGCTAACAGTCAGGCGGCATCGAGACGTTGATGCCAGTGGTGGTGCTCCCGCTAGCATCATGTACAACGCATGTAATTCCATGTCGATATGCCAGATGATGCGGCGGGCAGGCAGGCAGAAGCAAGCAGCTCCGTAGCTGGGCTCCAAGGCCGCATTGCAGCAGATTCTTCAGCAGGCCGGATGTCCCCAAGCCAGTCGTCGTCGGATGAGCCCGCAAATGGTATGCATGCCAAGCTCTTCCCTTCCCACCGGCGGCTCTGTCTTTTTTTGGCGAGACAAATCACGGAAGAGAACCCTTGTAGCGCTTGTAGCCGACTTGGAACAGTACTGTACTGTACTGCAGCTGTAGCCGTAGCCGTAGCCGTAGCTGTAATTAGACGTGCGCGCGGTTTCGCAGCAGTTCAAAACGGGGCGAGGGCGCGGGACGGGAGCGCGTGAGAATGGAGATGGAACGAGATAGCAAGGATGAAGAAGGTTTCTTGTCGTTGCGATGGTCTCGTTTTTGGCGTTGCTTAGCGCTGGGGGCACACAAGAGGAGCAAGCCACCCCTGGTGCTATCAATGGCCCGTGCGTGTGGCTTGCCCAGGCTCCACCGGGCGGGGCGCGAAGCTTAATATTGGCCCGTGCCAGACCCGTCCTTATCTCTTGGCGCGCTGACAAAGACTGCTGTGGCTGACGCCGCCGGACGACTTCGTGCCTTGGAAGCACCGCCGCCTGTGGCCCACCCGCTCAAATCGACGCCTTCTAAGCCATGGCTGGAGATGGAGCATCTGGATGGGACGGGTGCTGTGGTGGCAGGCTACAATCTGTGCTCCAGGGACTTGTTCTGCACATGGCGTGGGTATGGACATGGCGTCGATATGCAAGGAGGCGAGGAGAGGGGTTCGAGATGGAGATGGAGATGGAGATGGCGATGGCGATGGATGCACGCCATTCAGCTGCTGGCATCTTTCGCTCTCGAGGTCTGCAAAATGCCTCTCTCGGCTCGGAAACGGTAGGTGGCTCGCTGCCTGACTCGGTCATCGGCCTACCAATTGGTGACTCCTGCATATACAATTCACGGAGAGGCGCCTACGATTGGATGGCCTCGAGCTCTAGACAGCACACATGCACTCTACGCCTTCCAGGCGCCTAAAGCGGTCATGGTTTACAAAGCACCCGGGGGCCAATTGAGCCCGAAGCAGCTCCATCTTTGGGCGCGCAGGCATTGCAGTTGCAGTTGCAGTTGCAGTTGCAGACATGCACTCGCTAAGAGAGCTGCATTCTCTGCATTGGGACGACGTGAGTTTTGACAGCCTGGGGAAAAAAGCCTTTCGGTCCGTCGTGGGGAAAAAGCATAATGTACGTACTTGGATGTGGTTGGGCTCGGGGATGCGGAGAGACAGCACGGGGGGAGGGGGCAGAGGAGACGAGTTTGACTTCTTTGGAGCTCGTTACGAAGCTTCTGTCACAGATGGAGATGGACGACGGCGGTGCAGCTCAGGTCGTGAGAGGATCCCGGATCCGGGGCGGACACCCGAACGACGGGCTGAGCAGATATACGGAGCACCAAAGGAGTAAGTCGATTTTCTCCTGCTAGCAACTGCTACTCCGCAGCGCCCGCTCCGAGTCGAAGCCAATCCGTCCCGTCTGGTCTCCCCTCCAGACCATTCATATACCTGCTACAAGCCGCTGTAACAAACAGCACGTATAGACACCAGACGAACCGCTACAGGAGGTTGCAGGCGAGCAAACAAAGAGGCACAAGGTGAAACAGGAAGGCGACGCTGCGGAATGCACCGCGGCATGGCCTGGTGTGGCCTGATTGGCGGGCGACGTCTGGCAAGCCTCAGCCAAACCGCGGGCAACGTCATTATCTCGACATCTAGCAGCTAACCCGAGACGGCCACTGCCAATGAGCGGCTGAGAATGGCCGGCATGGCCTGCTCTGGCGAAGGACAGGGGTGAGATATTCAACGGACCACAGAGTCGGGCGCCACACCAGGACCGGGTCTGATGCCGGAGTGCCCACCCCATCCTGGTCCTCCCATCGCGACTATTCCCAGCGCCGTGCCATGCCATCCAACCAACCGACCCCTGGCGCCGAGCGCAGAAAATTCTCCTTTGGAAAAAAAAAAAAAAAAAGGCCAACCGGCGTGAGGGTAGCTCTGGAGATGGGTTTTTGGGAGCCGGATGGGCAGACTCGCAGCGAAGCATTGCAGATTGCCGTAGAAACTTGGATTCTGCTCCTGATTTCCCCATCCCGCTGCAGGACACGATACAGGAGAGGGAGCAAGATGGGAATTTAAAGAGGACCCGGCACAGCCTACTGTACATATTGCTACTATTACTACCTAGTAGGTAATATGCACGGAGCCTGCAGTGCAAGGCTGCAAGCAAGAAAAATACCTTGAACGCCTCTTCACACCCCCAGTCGCCTCCTTCAATGCGATTCGGCAGGCCTTCAGCCAACAAGGGCAGAGATTTGGCACAAAATTTGCAAATTTTATCTGTCGGCCAAGATCCACGCCAGCCGAAATCCTTTTTTGCGAGTACGAAGGGCGAAAAGCATTGCGCACGACATTATTTGATGTTGAATACTAATGCCTATACAAGGACATGGTATATCGTTCGATCCACCAACACGCCAAAAGACAAAAAGACTCAGCTGGAGGAGCTCCCCAAACGGCGACGCTTCTTCCTCTTTTTCACAAGAGCTAAATTAAGAATATTGGCTAGATTGCTGGATATCTCTCATTGCCTGGGCGATAGTAACTGGTGCTAAAGTCAACCAGTAGCGTTAGTAGTGGTACCCATCTCCATATCCGGCTTCACCGGTCATCCGCCTTGGCCAAGACGAGAAGTACTTGTAATGAGAACAACAGCGAGAGAGGGCGCGCGCGCGGATGGGGCCGTCCTAAACATGACTGTACTGTACAAGTAGGAATGGAAGGAAATAAGAAGGAGGAAAACACAAAAAAGAAGGTTTGGTCCGGCCTGGGGAGCATAAGACGTTAGCGATGCCGCCATTGCCTGGCGAGATTATTCAGATGGGATCTCGCAACTCTCAAACCATATGACACTGAAATCAGCCCATGCATTCCATCACCGGCGCTTCGATATCAACTAAGCCGCCTGTTACTAATGCCCACATACTGTGAAGCGCATTGTTATCAGGCGACGCCAAAAGAGCGCACGGCCGCTTTGGGACTGACGCCTTTTTTTGCGTCTTGTTGCGCCGCTTATCTGGGCGGCCGAGGGAGAGAGAGAGAAAGACATTGGAAGCGTTCTAAAAAAGGTGCCGGCGTCTTTCCAAGACAGACATGACGATGATGACGGGTTTAAGACAAACCCAGTGCCTGTATGACTACTTTTGCTGCCGCCTCCGGTAACTTCCTACATGGCATATCCGTAGTTGCCGCCGGCTGGATCCCCCGGTGTTGAAACGGACGAGTATTGGATAGAATTGGAACATTTTGAGCCGTTTTTTTTTTTTTTTTATCTTTTATTTCTCTCATTGGCGCCGACCCGTATCACGGCACTTTCCATGGATTCGCTTCCATTGCCGTCATTTCCTTTCCTTTTTTTTTTTTCCTTCTCAGCTTTCACTGGCGCCGAGTCCGAGCTTGGGGCAGCTGGGGTGCTCCGTTGGTATCATAGCTTCATTGCTTGTCTTGTCTTGGGCACCCAGGATGGCTGGCTACTGTACAAAGACTCAAGGGCGATGGCACGGGGGTGCACAGGACATGTGCATTAGCACGATCCAAAACGGTCTCTCCATCATGTACTCCGTACAGGCAATATGAATTAAGGCATGTATACAGATGCATACATGGACATGCTCGTACATGACCCTGTACGGAGTACCTTGGGACGACACGCAAGAGAGCGAGGCAGTGTACTCCGCAATAATGGGCATCCAGAATGCGACGTCGACACTGCAGCTCTCTTACATTAGGGTGCATTACTGCTGGACGGAGGATGGAGTCGTTTCGTTGGCTGACGGTCACTGGGCTCTTGGGGGGAGGGGGGAAACAAGAAGGCTGGCACACACCTTTTGCCGCCGTTTCTGCGTCTCTCTTGTTTTTTTGAGTCTGTGTGTCTCGCTTTATCTGCAGGTGTTTTCGCCTCTCTGCTTCGTATTTTGCCGCTGTGCTTTGAATATCAATTGATGTGTATCAGAGGAGGGAGAGATGGAGAGAAAAGGAGGGGGTGTGTGTATTCATCAGATATCGCGCCAAAGCCCGGTTCAGGAGCAGGATAAACCACCAGCCTTCACTGTACCGAACTTGTACGAGCGAGCGAGCGAGATGGAGCTAACACGGGCCCCCGTAAAGTTGAAGATCCAAAGACCCCAAGCAATCTACAGATTATACTGCTTGTAGGTACTTGTACAAAGCAGCAGCAATAGGCGAGCCGGCCAGCGCTGTTGCTTTTGGGTCGCTGATGCTACGACGCAAGAGCGCTAGGCTCGACGATGGGGCTGCTGAAGTGTTGTTGTTGTTGGTGCTTGGCTGGCTGGCTGGGGTTCAGGTCGCCTGTTGCGCCGTTGCTCGGCTCGCTCAGACCTGTACAAGCCTCTGGATACGTGATGGAACCCCCCTCCCCGTTGGCCGCCTATCTAGGGCCCCTCTCGCGTCGTCTTCTAGGGAAACCCTCCCTAGTCGGTATCCATCTGGAATTGTGCTGGGGCTAAGGCACACTGGCCACCCTCCAAGCCGATCGACGGTGGCCCACCGTCTCAAGCCATCGAACCAGCGTGGCAGCCCACTGGAGACTTCTGGGAGAGGGAGGGGGTGCTTGTGCGTACAGTACAGTTAGCGACTGGATGGCGACGCTGGTAGGCGGTGCTGGCGGCAAGGCCAGGCCGACGAGATGACAAGATTTGATTTCGAGATGAGCTTGAGCCGAGCAGGGCAGCGCAAATCAGAGCAGGCCGGGGCTCGTCTGTCTGTCTGTCTCTTCTGTCTGTCTCTCCCTCAACCCTCGCCGCCGGCATCACGCCCCCCCTGTCTCTGGCCCCAGCTCTCTTCTCGCTCTGCCACGGCCAGCCAAGTTTTGCATTGCATCTTCCCCCCCCCATCCAGGCCAAGGCCAATGCAGGCTAGAGCAGGGCAAGTTAAGGTCTCAGTGCAGTATGTACACACCAAGAAGTGGTGCTGCGGCGCATAGCGACCTGGATCCGGGTCCGAGCCTTCCACTAGCAGGTACCTGTACGATGGCTTCGCTCTAGTCGATTATTTAATTTTTTTTTTCCATTTTTTTTTTCGCCTCTGGCCTGACCCTGTCCCCATTCCCTTGGGCTCCGGTACTTGTTGGCCTGCAGGCCTTGGATTGGCTTGGCTTGGCTTGGAGCACAACTGCTGAGGCGGTACGTATCTATCGCTCGTCTCTTCGCGCAGTCCAAAAACAGCCTCTCCCCACCTCCTCCGTCTTCAACTTCCCATCTTTCCCGTTTCCTCATCCTCATCGGCCTCATCACCGCCGCTTGATACTTTCTTCTCCTCCTCTCCTCTTCTTCTTTAAAGGGCTAATTCATCCCCCAAGAGCCCAGTCGTCGACGCTCTCTCCCCGCCTTCTGTCAGCAGTGCATCATCCCTTCAGAGGCTGTAGTCTTCTTATCTCTCCGCCGTTGCCGTGCCATCAGCCCATCCTTCGGATCTCAGCCGTGCTTTTTCTGCGCATCTCTGCTTCTTCATTTCTCCCTACCTCGGTTATCATCAGATATATATATCTTGGGGGCTGAGTCATAGTCATCTGTCTCAATCTCTCCCCTTGCTCTTATTTCTCCAACCGACTCGACAACTCTTCCAACCGAGCCGGCCGCATCTGTCCGCCAGACCCATCGTTTGGCGATCTTATACACCACCATCCGCACCTAGGTTTGTGCTTCTGTGGCTGCACCTCACAGTCTTTTAGCTCGGTTGCTGGAATATTGCCCGAGCTTGAGACCGTGTCGTTGTTTCCCAAAGCACTGCGGAGACATTTGTCCTTGCTGTAAGTTTCCACCATTGAATTTTGGCTTGCCCTGCCTTTCTAGAAAGCCCTTGTTGCCCTATACGAAATCTTTCGATAAACTCTATTTTCTTTATTTCATCAAACTCTGCCGAAAAAGAATAATCAGCCTCGTTTTGGAACGCCTTCAACTATTTTGCACGCCACAAATGAGCAATCGCCGTACTGTTTCTGTGGGCCAAGCTTTGGTTGTTTATAAAACATGCGTTGCCTTCTACTCTACCCTTGTCACCACCATAACCTCATATATACTACCTACTACCGCTGTGAGATCTCAGACCGTCAATGTGCTGACAACGTACTTTCCCGTGTCCCAGATCTTCCAAACTACCTAGATACTAGCTTCCCCGTCGCTACTCTCTTCAACCCGACAACAAAATCCTAGTCCTTTTTATCCTATGATCTAATTCGGGACGACTTGGGCACACACACATCAGTTTTTATCACGACCCGCTTCCGCCTATAAGAAAAAGTTGCAATATTACTTCATTCAAACCTTTTACTTTCCCCCCAGATTTTACCCCAGCCAAAGTCCTGGGAATGCCTTACACGCCGCCCTCCCACCGATCTCCCGCCTCCTCAGCGACCGTTTCCCCGGATGTGAGCCGCCGATCATCAGTCACGTCAGGCCAGAAGCCTTCGCTGCCTCGCTCCGCCTCATATCTCAGCAAGCACCGTCGAACGCCGTCTGCCACACCGTCCACCACTGAGGCTCATGCCACGCCGTCTCCCCCCTATGGATCCTCCGACGAAGTCAAGAACGCTGCCAACCCTCCTGTGAGCGCGAGCTTGCGCAAGTCTCCCCCGCCGGTGACTGACGATCGAGGAATCCCCAACGGCGCCATCATCTCTCCGCCTGACTCGGCATCATCCGATAGCGAGGATGACAGCCGTCCGGAAATTCGGGGGAGGAAGCTGGGGAAGCTTAGGGATGCTGTCAGCCAGATCCCCCAACCTCGGACACCGTCACCCCCAGCCAAGGAGTCGAGACTAAGCCTCGACGACGATGCCACTCCTCGGAGCATCATGCACACTAGCTTCAGTGCCATGACATTGAGCGAGCTGAACGAGCTGACCGAGCTTCCCAAGCGCCGAAAGGGCCATGTCCGATCTGCCACCGATCCCAATGCATCTGCCATCATGACATCTGCGGACAACTCCCAGACTGTGTCGGAAGACTCTGAGGATGACATGCGGCCTAAGCCTCCCATGGTACGCAAGAAGTCTGGTGAGCTGGTCCGCCCGGCTCTGCGGAACTTCAAGCGACCCTCGAGTATGCCCGGCACTCCTGTATTTGCAAAGGCCGTTCACTTTGACTCCCATCTGGAGCACATCCGCCACTTCCTTCAGGTCGACCGACCTCTTGCCGTCAGTGCAGGCTCGTCACCAGTGGAGAACTACGAAAGCGATGCTGAGTATCCCTTCCCTGGAGGTGAGAAAAGGGGGCCCGTTGCTCGATCGCCGCCATTCGATTGGCAGCTGATTACGAACAACTTCCCCCATGACTCCCCCCAGAGACGCGAGCAGCCCGTCCGTGTCGAGAGAGTCTGGCTCTCTCCGGATCAAAAGTCGATGATGGGATCTGTTGTTGTTTCCAACATCTCCTTCCACAAGACTGTTGTATGCCGTTTCACATTGGACTACTGGAAGACGACTTCCGAAGTCGTTGCCGAGTTCAACCACGAGGTCCGCCCCGCCGTCACCCGTGTCAGCCAGGATCGCTTCCAGTTCTCCATCAAGCTGTCGGACACGACCAACCTGGAGATGAAGACGCTGTACTTTTGCGTTCGCTACAACGTCAACGGCCAGGAGTATTGGGACAGCAATAACAACTCCAACTTCCAGGTCGACTTTCGAAAGCAGTTCAAGCCGCAGAATGGTAAGAACTCCTTCCAAGGTGCTGGCTCGCGGTCGACTGGCAGTCTGCCGCGCAGCAACCGGAAGCAGAACTCTGCCGCCGCCGCCGGTCGGCCTCTGCAGATGCCTGCTTCGTTTGATGATTTTGATAAGAAACCAAAGTTTAAGTTTGATGACCACCTCGACTACTTGGGCGAGCACAACACTCCCGGCCTCCGCCTCAAGACCAAGTCCACTAGCAACCTGGCTAGTGACAACATTTCCAAGGGCCTGGGCCTGACTGCTCCCAGCGGACTGGCCTTTGCCAACCGCTATGATTTCGGTGCCTCGCTGAGTGCTGCCGTCCAGGCGGCCAAGGATTCGGCGACCAAGAGTTCGACAACCAAGGACAAGGACGCTTTGTATATGAAGAGGAATGTCCGCGATAGCCCCAGTCCCAGGATGAACTTTGGCCCTCCCCTGAGCATCCCGTCTGCTCCGGCGCCCAGCCAGTCCACTGCTGCTGCCGCCGCCGCCGCCGCCTCCTCCTCTGCTCCTGCGCCCGGTGTTGGCCTCGGCCTCGGCCTTGCAAGCTCCTCATACGAGGAGCTCGTCAGTAAATACTGCTTTGTACGTACCCCCCGGAGACCACTTCAGCGTCCCCCAACCGCCCCAGCCGCCTGCCGCCATCTAGTTGTTGGTTACAAGGAAACGCAACGAACACGCAAGAGGCTGGAAGTGAAGATTGGGCTGGAATGTCTGAAGGAATATCCATCAAAAAATGGGATGGGAACTGGTAGCTGACATTTGGTTTTTCTTTTCGTTTTACAGTTTGGCTCCAAGACATCGACCGCGGCTTCGACCCCTGGCGCGACCAGGCCCGCTGAGGACGAGAGCGTGAGCCCGACAACGGTGTCCTCCGCAGTAGTTCCTCACGGTCCTCTTCACCATGCCGGTCCTGCGGCTCACCACAGCCTTCATCCTCAGCGCCCCGTTGACATGAAGCTCCATCGGCCGCTGACCGCCGACTATCTCGCGGCATCGCACTCGTCTGCCCTCGACTCCATGTCCTCTGTGCTGATCAGCAGGGACCAGCCGTCGGCTCCCAAGACGATGCCGATGCCTCACATGAGATCGCCATCGCCGTCCTTCTCCACGTCACCAACTGATGCTCCGTTTTTCGCCCAGCAGATGATCCAACAGCGATTTCGCTGGGGCGGAGAGCCTCACACTGCCACCGCCATCCGAGGCTAGATGACTGCTGGCAGCGGCTACCGGACGAGGACAGCTTCTATATGCAGGATATTCCTCAGTTAACGATTTTTTTTTTCACTCAAGATTGATAACAAATTTTTACAACTGGTTATTTTGGTTTTGGACAGCTAACAAAGCAACAACAATGTCCCTTGTTTAACACTACGAGGCTCTTCCACATGGCCTTCGTCGCTTATTATCAGCAAATGTTTTTTTTTTTTTTTTTTTTTTGGACTCGCCTTTGCAGTCTCCGCTTCTCTTATTCAACAGCAACAACTAAAGCGAGAACTCTTTACTATTATTCTTTTCTTCCTCTTTTTTATACTATTTCCTTACTTTACTTTTGGGCTTTGTGTGTTTTTAGCTTTTGGAGTTTGGTAACATACGACAGGGATTCTGATTTTTTTTATTTCGTTTTGCTTGGCGCTCACAAGGGCATATGGAAAACCGGCTCTCATTTCTTTTTCTGCTCTTGGTTTTTATTACGCGCTCTGGGTTCGGTTCATGACAGGTCTTGCATTGGAGTAACTTTGCCACTACGGTTATCTCTCCTTTGTGGTCATCTCCTATTTGTTTTTTTTTCCTATTTTTCTTCACTTTGCTCTACATGTCTCTTACGGCTCCAGACCGTTATGAACAAGCGGAACCCGGCGGATTGATAATGACTTGTCGATGCTCTCATTTGTTGTTTAGGGAATGGACTGAAAGGCGGCCGACGGGGTTGGTGCTTAGGTCCAGGGTTGCATTGGGCTACTACGAGCAGGCTGGTAACGGGAAAGGAAAAGTCGGTTGCTAATGGTATTGATTCAATTGGTTCGAAAGGCATTCTGGTACTACTACTACTACCACTACTACTACTACTTCTTACAAGAGAGAGAGATCAGACATAAATGGAATTGCCTAGATTAAAAAAACGATGTTGTGCTCAACTACGCCGCTGCCTTTGTGCTATGCTGAGCTTCTCGTGTGAAACTATGAGTATGATTACATGTGACTGCATGTGATGACCTGTCCATGCTGCATGGCAGACTTGGCTTTTTCTCATGGACAGTCGACGGCCCACTTGGTGGCGGTCTTTGACCTGGGGGGACGTGGCGCGGGACCACGGCCAGCAAAACCCCAGCCTGGAGCTAGAGATCCTGGCCATTCGGTAGTTCACCATGTTGAATACGGAGTCGTGGTCTACTGGGCAAGGTTGTCTACATGTACCTAGAGGGGAGGCAAAACTTATCCGCTATTCGGCATCTCTCCCATCGCTGTCATTTCAGAGGCAAGGCGTTTGTCAGCGCTGGGCGGCGGCGACGAGCTCGGCAACTTTGCGGGGGGCGAAGTACGTGCATGAAAGTCGAGCCATTGGGATTGGGCAGTGTGCCTTGTTTTGCTTCTGTTCGCTCCTCGCTGCGGCCGTGATATGCATCTCAATATCTCATCTCAGGGCGTAATAACTATTACTTCCACTCCTCTCTTATCACTCGCCCGCCGTTGCATTGGGCCTATCGGACGAGAGCTTGCAAAGACGGAGGAACTACCTAGCTATCAAACGAAAAGTATGACATGAGTGGTTTTTTGGGGAACGCTTCTCGTATGAGAGGAGCAGGCAAAAGGCACGGCAGAAGGCAAAGCAAGCAAGCCGACGTGCATTTTGGGCGGATGTGCATGAGAAGGGGGAAAGATGGAACATGTGGTGAGAGAGGAGTGGCTGTTTTTATAAGGTTGCTTACGTCTTGATGCCTGACGATGGGGGGCGGAGGGGAGAGGGGGGCCTTTTATTGATTTTACTGGTATTGTTCTAGCCGTGGTAGTATTTTATATACGATAGTATAGTACCTATTTTCTTCTAGGGGGGAGTGCGTATGGAGACGCGGGTACGTGTAAGATGCACGACGGTATGGAGAAGGAGGGATTACGAGGACCGAGAGTACAGGTACATGAGGCCAAGGCAGAGGCCAAAAGGGGGGCGTGTATGGATGACTGTGATAACGGGAAAGATGGAGATGGAAAGGATCGTGAGAGGGATTATATATGGAGTTGGATAGCTAGATTGGATAGATTGGAAGCTAATAAGCGATGAAGCTTTTTTTTTTTTTTTACTGGGTACGAAGACGATGCTGCGACTGGGCGATTTCGCCTGATGGGGGGGTCAGACCCCGTCAACCGTACATGTCTCAGTGCTTCCTCTGCTCCGTGCTCTCCTCTCCATCCGGGAAGAGATGGAGAAGAGCAAGAGAAAAGCACGTTATGCGAGCATTGTGGAGAGACGAGAGGATATGGGCCCATGGCTGTGGAGACGAGGTTCTTAATCGAGAGGGTCGTGCATCGCGAACATGGATCTTGATGCGGTGGTACATGTGTATATTCCAGGTTGCTGCATCGCATTTTTGGCCACCGGCCGTTGGTAGGATGGAGAGGGGGGACAACTGGATGGATGGACCCTTTATTCCCCCAATTGACCTGGTTTCTTTTTTTGCTTCTTTACTTTTTTCTTCCTGAGATGCATAACTGGGTGCTGATGCATATGCCATGCCAACTGCAAGCTCAATCGCGCCAACGGGAGGCAAACAACCTGCTGTATGCTGTAGGCACGCATCATGGAAGGCTGCAAGAGAAGGAGAAATACCTGTCGGATTACTCCGTGATGCTGTATGAATGCGTAATCGTGCTGCTGAATGGACAGCCATCGCCGATGATGCTTTTTTTCTCCGCTGGAACGGGAGCGGGGAGCGGAAGCTGTTCTTGTTCGACTTGTTCGACTTGTCTGGTGGAAGCTGTACTATAACTGACTGAGCTTTAGCTCGGGGGGGAGGATTTCTTTAGTATCGTGAGCGGGACTTTGATGGCGCCGATTGGCTTGCAAGTGCCGTTGGGCTCCGGGTCATTGTCTATGTGGCGTGACATTTCACTGCATATAGAATTAGGTAAGGGGGGGAGAAAGGCTCCGAGACAGCGTTGAATGGTTACTATGTTGAGGTAGGACTCAATTGTGAGGGTATGACGTGGATGGGGCTGTTTGATAGATTGTCGTGCCGTTTTGTAAGTCGAAACGGCGATGCAATGGACGGCCTCCAGGATCAAATACGCGCAAATAGTGAAAAATAACCGCTGGGCATTTGCTTAGCTAAGGAACACTGGAGAAGATGCCGAGCCAAGTTTGATGAGGAAATCTGGGCCGTGCCGATGGCCGATGGAACGGGCGATGGAACGCAGGCGTGACGGTGCTGCCGATGGCCTCGACTTGTCTGTGGCCCGTGCAATAGCCAACGTGCCTATGAGAGCTCCGTAAAGCTTCAGTTGTATGTAATAGGATTGTTTACGCAAGATAGCACTGTGCCGGGTACTGGCTGAGGATCTGGAATGTGTTGTGTTGATGGGAACCAATTTGCCACTTTGCTCATCCCTCTAAAGATAACCTTATGTGCGTGGCGAGAGCTATCCGATACATACACCATCAATTGCACAGCTACCAGCCATCTTTGAAGAGCTTGGAAAAAAAACAAGAAATCAAGCTTTTACATCACGGGCGGAAATCTGCCGAATCCATCTCGTAAAACCAGGGGATGCGCCCTTCGGCGACTTGTTACGGCTAGCCCACCGGCTGTCGCGATTCGTTACGAGCCCATATCAAGTATGGCTCCAAACGAGCACTGCCACAATTCATCTGCAAATGAGTAAGAAACTATGACTCTCTGAGCCGTGATGAAATGAAAAATACGCCTGGAGAAGGAAAAACGGTTCATCACCCACTTGAGGCTCAAAATTAGATGGGGCAGATTGCCTGGAACTGACGGGGTGGTCTTCCTTTTTGATGCTCAAACGAATTTTTTTGTGGTTCATATCGGTATGCTAGTATGGTTTTGTAAAAGTGCCGCCTGAACTTTAACGGTTCAGCTGAACAAGAATAGTTTGTGCAAGTCATTGTCGGTTTCAATTTGTTCATTTCTGCTTTCAGCTGCTTCACGAGTGAACTCCTGTTTCAAAATTGGCAGATGCCGGTGTCAAGACAAGGCAGAAGAGAGAGACAAAAAGTAAAGACTCTTTTCATTTCATAAATTGGCTGCCGTCAACCCTCGTCGAGTCGAGTCCACCCGAACATGTAACCGATTTCAACCACTGAGTGCGGGCGCTCCGGTTGAGCAAAAACACACGTCCAAGATGCGTACAGCCGTGACGGCCATGAAGATCCCGCCGTCGCTGCTGAGCTGGCGCAGCGACAGCTGGCGCAGCGATGGCCGCACGGATAGCTTCTCGGACGAGTACTTTAAGCGCAGGAATCAGTTCAAGCGGCTGCTCCTTGCGTGCGCGTTGCGGTGGTTCTTGACGGCGTTGCTGGTCATGGGGACGTATCTGGTGTTGTGGCGGTATTCGCGCAAAGCAGCCATGATTAGCACCAAGAAGAAGGAGTTCAACACGCTGATTATCGCGCTGTCGATTGCGCTGGGTTTGAATATTGCGAGTTCGCTGAAGCATCTCGTGAGGGAGTTGAGGTGGTGGGTTCTGAGCTGGCACGAGTGGATGCCCAAGGAGGTAGGCAACGTTGAGCTGCGCCACGATCAAGAGGAAGACCTTGCTGATGTTGGTTGATAGGCCGATTATATTCTGCAGAGCGAAAACTTTAGTAGTCTCTTCCAGCTGGGCTATGTGACGCGTCGGCATTGGGTGAGGGCGTATGTCTTGTTCTGGGTCATGGTCAACGTGGTAAGCAATGCTTCAAACCCATTCACGCATGCTTTTGGATTGCTTGAGCTGATTTTGATGACTTTGCCAGGCTTCGCAAATAGCTGTTGCGACGCTTGGCTTGACTTACAACATCAACTCGGCCGATACCATCGCCGTGACCGCGCCTGGGACTGTCGCCATACCGGACATGACCAATATTCAGACTGGCAAAGTGTTATCGACTAATTCACAAGCTACCAGTGCTCTGAGATACACTGCAAACAAGTAAGTGTCGATTGTGACGGCGTGAGCAGCGTGGTGGCTAATACTCAACTCCCCAGCTATGGTCTTGTCGCTCTTGCATACGGATACGGCGCCGTGGACGAGATGCCCGGGCCCGGAAGCCTCTTCAACTCGGATGCAGATCTGATGTACTGCGAAGAGAATTCATGCTACTACGTCTTTTACGAAGCAACGCCCGATAACCTGGATTACTACCAGTCGGTGGCGACGAACCGAACGATATCCACGCAGGCAACATGTCAGAGCTGGAGGGTTCTCAAGGGAGGCGATGGGACGCAGCGCATAATCACCATTGACAACGCAAACAAGACCCAGATAGCGATTCCCGCGCAGAACGGAGCGTCGCAGACCACGTTCATGGTCGATCCGGACCGCGGATCCGGGCCGACGTGGGGGCATGTCTTGGCGTTTGAGGCCTCGGCAACGGATCCGTGGTTCTACAACTGCAACATCACCATCGGGCCGGTCACCAATGTCGAGCACCCGGTGCAAGAGGTCGGCGTCAACGTCACCACCTTGGCGGCCTCGGCTATCGCTCTGCAGGGCTACGGCGCCTCGACTCTCGGCGTCAGCTTCAACAGCACTCGGCGCTTCCAGTTCCAGAGCTATCCGGCCGAATCCTACTACGGGGGACCCCAAGGGGGCAACAACACTGGCATGGGCCAGCTCATGGCGGCCTTTGCCGTTGGCGTCGTTGCCATCACGGCACAGGTCAACTCCAACGTCAACGCCACGGGGCTGCTGCCCCTGAAGGCCATCGAGCTGGACATCACCAGCTGGGTCTATGTGCACATCATCCTGGGCTTGACGGTCGGGCTGCAGCTGCTGCTGGCGGTGATTGCTGCCGTGATTGCGAGCAAGGTGACGATACGGGACCATAGCTGTGTTGGCTTGGCGGCGGCGCTGCAGCCGTTGCTGTGGAAGCTGGATAGTAGCGGAAGCAGCCGGACGACGTGCGAGAAGAGAATCTTTGAGAGGCTTGGAGAGGGGATCAAGGTGAGCTATGTGAAAGGGAGGAGCGGGTTATACTATATAAAAGTAGACGAATAAGGGACTGCTGCTGGAGTCTCTGTGTATCATATATAAACACATAATGCTTAATACTATGCTCAACGAGCAAAAAATGCAAAAAGAGATGACGAATCATGGAGCTAATAGTTTGCGAAACTGTAAAATGAAAACTAAATGTACAAAAACGGGTTTGAGAGTCAGGTCTATTAATGATAAATCGCTAATCTATCACTTACGTTTGTAAAGCACGAGTGCAACATTAACATGTTCATGGAAAGTATCAAGCAACGTGCTTTACAATCTACTCAGCGAACAATCTCATTCACTCAAGTTCTTGTTGGAGTCAACAACGCTCCCACAATCATCACGAGGGTCCCTATCTCACCAACCTCGGCCCTCCAGTCTTCCCAACCCACCGACCAAAGTGTAACAGCGTCGTCGGTCAACAACAGCTTCATCAAGACTCCCGTTCGCAAGAGGCCGTGTACAACCCGCTCCTTGGCGCGGCTTTCGAACTCTGTTTGCCATTCCTCGATGCCACTTGCATTCCACAAAGCCTCGCTGTTCGCCAGGGGTATAAGAACGAAGCCGCAAGTGGGATACGAAGAAGCCTCAGTTGACATCTCAATCAAAGTGTTGAGTACTTGATATATGAGCACCGTTCTTCCCAACAGATCAGTATGCGTTACCACTCAATGGTAATCAGTAATACGTGTGCTCACCGTCTCTTTGATTCGTTAAAGATCCAATCCATCCAGGTTACGCCGGGATCATCAGGAAGCTCTACCTTGCGGATCCCCCCCGGCTGTTGAGTTTAATGCGTTGAATATAAGCTTTTGTAATTGTCAGAGCACAACGCATATCGCAAAAGTTGATGCACCGCTACTTACATTCACCGTAGTCAGAAGGGCGGGTTCGAAGCCGTCATTGTCCACCGGCACCTCCTGGATGCGCAACAGACAGTAGACGAGCAGGGATTGGAAAGCAGCCAGGAGCTCCCATTTGTCAAAATCCACATGCTAGTAACGGTTATTCCAGAGTCCTAAATGAAAACTAACTGACACATACTTTGAGGAGTATTTTTTCCTGCTCAAGCCTGATCAGCTTCCATACAAGCTTTTTGCTGGAATCGGTTCGAGATTTGAACAGTGAGACTAGGCCCATGCACGTAAGTAGTGACTGCTTATCAAGGGAACATTAGTAAAAGGTCCAAAGAATCGATTGTGATACAAGTGTTTCCACAGGCGCTCTGATTTGCCGGAAAATAGGCTTTGGAGAATATGAGGGCGAACAAGCACATCAACTGACCTGTTGCCGCGGCCCTACTCCAGTCTCAGCCCATGAGGCTTGCAGAGGGTTAATAAACGGCGGCAGTGCGGCTTTTTGGAGTATCATAAAGGGATACGATCGCAATATCTGCAATGCCAACAACACCAGGGGTCCTTGGCTTGGCTTAGAAAACGTCCGAGGTGCAAACAGCGAGGGGCCAGAAACATCCCACGGCCTGTACGCAGATATGGCATTTTCTATTTCGCAGAATTCTTCACACCAAGGAACAACCAAAGGCTCGATACCAAGTTCAATGTAAAGCGGAGTCTCAAACAGGACGCCGAGACCAGCATTCCATGTGTCTTCGCTGACGCTTAGCCATTCGAGAGACATTGAAGAATTGGAGGAGCCCTGTGGAAATGCCGTGGTTTCCAAGTTCGCAGATTGACTGGACCCTCTGGAGAGAGCCAAGGTAGTTGCACTCCCTTGAAGCTCCGACGGCTTACCTGCGGAGCGAGTTGTATCACTTACATCGCTTCCACGAGGCTCATCCTTCCGCTGCGATGCTACAGCAAACTCGCATTCAGCACTCCGGTCACGGCAACGAATGCAGGCTTCTGAAGAAGCATCTTCAGGCACGATGCAGCGAGTTTTCGCCCGAATGCATGCGGCGCAGGATCGCCTGCGAGATCTGTTGGTGTCGGGAAGTTTGGAGCGACAGTAGTAGTAGTGCCGCTTGCTTGTGGACTCTAACAGATGTAATCAGCGTGTGTTAAAAAGTCAGAATAACTACAGAATGGTTTTCCAAGAGATTTCAGACATTCCCCTACCCTGGTTGAATGTTTTCTTGCACAGCGGACATTGGTGACTTGCTTCGTGGTTGCTGGAAGGAGTTGAGCGTTTCTGCCCCGTATACATTCTGACGTTTCCTGGATGCTACACTGGATTGTGCGGCTCAGTGTTAATGGTTCACTTGCTAGGAAATGCACTTTGTCGAATTCATCTATTCCGTATGGATTCATCTATTCCGTAAGGATGCCGACAGACATGAGTCGTCGTCTTTACCCCTGCCCCTAAACTCGAATTCACGGAGTTCCGTGCAGCAGTTGGCTTATTAATCGCATCTGTCAGGCATGGCAATCCTGAGTTAGTAATGCTGGTTTATTCGGTTTTAAAGTGCGATTTAGTGTCTTCGAAAGCACTTTAATGTGGATCTGACGGACCGTTACGCCTTCTTCAGGCAAGACTTTAGCCAATCGTATTGTTTCTAGACTCGGAATTAGCTTTGCTCGCATGATTTCCCAAGATCCGCAACATCAGCTCCATGCAGATCTTGAAAAGGTTATCTCTCGCGTTTCGGCGATATAACCACCCGATCGTTTCCTTGGCACTATCGACCTCTTGTGCTAATTCCGAAATCACGATAGTATCGCGAGTTTCAAGGGTGGCTTCATGGGGATGATTTCACGTTGAGAAGTTTCACGGCCTGAACGCCAAGTAGGCCAGTTCAAAGTGATGATACACGCTGGGCTCGCAATGTGTAGATCTGGTAGCAGCAAGAAGTGCCATGTATTTTCAAATAAATATAACACTCTTTCATCCCCCCCCAGTCTATTTGGCCGTAAGGACTCGTGCAATAAGGTGGAGCCCACTTTCAAAATCCTGCGACTAGCCGTGACTTTACTTGAATCGAGCAGACTATTGTACATGGTAGGCCGAAAGAAACGCCAGATAACTCCGCCCATTTACATGGTTCCAGTAACTCCGCCGCTGACCGAGATCCATTGCGCGGTAAGCCAGCGGCTCTTCTCCGAAACCAAGAGCAACGCAGCATCGGCCATGTCGTCGACTGTCCCAATTCGTGCCTCAGCTCGCGTTTGCGCCTCCACCGCTTTCAACATATCAGCCGATGCGGTTCCGTCAGCTGCTTCCAAGAATGGCCTGGCCATGTCTGTCATGATTGGTCCCGGAGCGAGGGTGTTGACGGTAATTCCATGGGAACGACCGAGCTATTGCTTGTCATTAGAAACAGCACGTCTTTATGAGAACGGGAGCCTTGTTGCAAAGAAAAGCTTACCTGGCCAGCCCAAGACGCCGTGAGACTATCTTGCGCAGCCTTTGCAGCGCCGTAGACTGCACTGACTTCGGGGCCGAGTTTTGACGCAATGGAGCCGACGTTGATGATGCGCCCGCCTCTGGGCATTTTACCCAGTCCAATGACTGCTTGTGTCAGGTAAACTGTGCCAAAGACATTGATCGCGAACTCGGCTTCGAGCGACTCTGGCGTTGCCTCTAAGAGATTTCTCGGAACTCCATATCCAGCGTTATTCACTGAGTCGTAACCAGTTATCAGCCACGTTCAAATCTCAGTTAACGAATTAGAAGTCTTAAATTACGTACCAAGAATGTCAATGTGAGAGGCTCCGAGTCCTTCTAGTGTTTCCTTGACCATCTTTGTCGCATTGCTGGGCTTCTCCACCGCTCCTTGTACAACGGTAGTCTTGGTTCCAAACTCGCGACTGATGTCTGCTGCCACCTTCTCAGCCCGCGGCTTAGAGCTCTCCGAGGCATAGTGAATTGCAACATCGGCACCGTTCCGGGCAAAAGCTCTGGCGATGGCAGCGCCAATGCCATTTTCTCGGCCGGAGCCGGTGATCAAGGCAGTCTTGCCTTTGAGCGAAAGAGTGTCTGCAGTCATGTTTTTGTTGAAGTCAAGTGAAAGATGTTGATACTGAGTGAATAGGATTGGTTTGGAGACCGTTCGATTGGATCTTTATAGTTTCATTTTCATTGTTGTCATTAAGGCACAAGTTGACTACCTAGATTCAACTTGAAACACATGATTATAAATTCCGATACTATTCACGGCTCTCCGTGAACGATGAAGTCGTCTGTTTGCATTAAAAATGGCGATTGCGGTTTTCATCACATAATTTCCAATAAACTGTCTGTCTGAAATATTACCAACGTATCCGTAAACTGTACATCATAGGCCCTGGCGGATTTCCCGACCAAGTTGTCTAATCGCCACCTTCCGAATTCCGCACCTAGTGCGGAGAACAGTCCGCATAACCGTTTTGAATCTCATCCCAACGGTATTACAAAGCAGCCGATAGAGAACTTCACGGAAATCCGCGAAACAAGTTTCCAAGCGGTCTTGATCGTAGTTTACTTTGTTTGCATAGATGTACTTAAGTTTCTATCGCTTCAATGTGTTCATTATATATTTCAGCGACTTTCTCTTCTTCATTCATATGTATAAATACTTGAAGTCACATACTCAGGACTTGTGACTCCTAAACTTTGGTCAACTGGCTGATCCAACGTGTATTTCCCTTTCAAGTCTTTGCCAGAGCCAGCTTCTTTGGGAAGTTGGACGACGGTCAACCCAATTGTTGGGCCTGCGACCTCGACTCTGTTGATAATGCTATAATCAACGTTTTTTGAAGGCTGTGACCATTACATCTACATTGAAAAACTTCAGAACTAATGCCCACCAGGGCGAGCTATGCCTACTTCACGTGCTTTCCTCCTCAAGTTGCTATGTACGCCGGATGAATGCATGACGCTCTCTATTCGCTTTGAGACTGCTGAGCTTTCTACGTACTTGCTAGAGCCTTTTTCTCTGCATGGGTACAGCTTCAGCAAGCTTTGTAGCTACCCAAGCGGTGGACAAAAAAACAGGGACCGCAAAATGAATATGTGCGTAATCCGCTATAATATGCACATCTTTTTCAAAAGAAGACTCTCGAGATTGTATGTGTATAATTTCGGCGTGGGTGTTCAAAATCGTCTTATTCCCTGTTTTTCTGTCCCCTCCTTGCTACCTTAGTCGGATACCAACCACGATGAATGAATGGGATAGATTCGGCAGCATGGAGATTCCAAGCCGAAACTTGGAGTTTCTATCATTGTTGACGGCCGTATCTCAGCGAGCAAGAAATCCTCCGAATATAGAAGGAGCGAGAGAGGGAGGTAGAGCATGAAGCATTTCCGTAGGCAAACCTCATATCCACCCAAGATCCATCATCATGAAGCTTCAATTCCTATCGAAGAAAATATTGCTGGATAGGGATCGGTGAGTCGAAGTGAGAGGGCCGGCTACCCACTTCTCGTCTGCTGAAAAAGGATGCGTGAACCATCGTCCTGAAGGCCACCAATTTCTGGAAATTCGTGACAATGGAAGCTGCGTTTGGTTTTCTAAGTGCTACTGTGAGATATGAGCTTGTTAGTCATCAATCTTTCGATGCATTCACTATGTGAGCTCATCTGAACGGTTGTCAATGCGCCGTCATTTTCGATAATGGCCAAGCAGCAATTCAGCGGCCGGTTTTGTCTGGGTAAGTCATCAATCAAGTCCCTTCAAGGCTGAATATGCATGATTCCATAGGTACGAAAGATGGCATCCCATAGTACTGTATACCGAGTTATCCCCGTAGTATGATTTCGGGAATTCAAAGAGCAAAAGTATTGGTTTTTGCCATGGTCCATAGCGAGTCTTTAATACCCATAATCATTCTTCCACCCTTGGGATACAAGCAAAACACCATTCCTGTTATGGAAACCAGTACCCTTGTCATTTTGCTGCCCCGCATCATACGCCACTCTTCTTTTCCTTATCCCCGTTGTCAAGCGTAGCTCCCCGAATACGCTAAAGAGTCAGCATTCATGGCACTTCAAGACTGAACTTCTTAAACGCGGTCTCATGAATCCTTTTCGAAATTTCCCAGATCTAGCTGAATATTCTCCGTATTTTCTGCAAGGTTCTCATGTATACTCGTAGAATTAATTCCTCATCGCCAACCCAGACAACATGCCCGACCTTGTTTTTATTACGGCAACCAATCGGCTGATCCCCGATGACAAACAAGCCAGGAAACTTATACGGAAGCAGGCTATGAGCAAGCCTGCCCATGCCAGACGAAAACGAGGCGGTTATGGACAGCATAACCTGATACAATATCCAGTTGGAATCATCAACGAAAAAGAGAGTGAAGAGAGATATTATGCCGCTTGGGAGGCAATTCGGGCCATTGTACCGAGCCTACCGAGCTGCTCATACGAGAGACTGAGGACGCGATACAACTTTGATCTTCTTGATCTGTCACAACTGACCTCATTCCACATCAGCTATGCAACGGCGAGCTCTCTTGCCAGCAAGCCTGATATGTTAAGCGACGTTCTCGGCCGCCGGCATTGGTCATACTTGAACTATCTGCCAGGCCGCATCGGGCAAAACGGTGCTCTGGACAAGGCTGCTGTATGTGTGGCCGCCAGAGCCCAGCAATGGCTCGCTTCACCATCGGAGCCGGTATCCGGCAGCATATTGAAGCTGTATTCGGAAGCATTGGCGGATCTTCAAGCCGAGCTGCAGTGTCCTGACGCATGTCTTGGGCCAGACGTGCTCTGTGCCACGGAGCTGCTTGGAATATACGAGGTAAACTATTACGCGTATACAGATATCTTGAGTCACTCTGCTTATAAAGTTACATAGTTGTTGAAAATGTCGACTGAAGACGCTTGGAACTATCACTCCTCAGGGGCAGCAGCACTGATTAAGCTTCGCGGTCCTGAACGCTGTCAGAGTGACTTCGAAAAGGCACTACTGCTATCCCATGTTGGTCAAATTGTAATCTTCTCCTGCCATCTCCGCAAAGATCGATCTAGCGCAAGATCTGTATGACTAACCATGTGACCAGTTCCACGACGCGCTTAATGTTAATCAGAGTTGCTTCCTAAGTGATGGCCCATGGCAAGCCGTGCTGCGCGCAATACCTACAAATGACAATCTTTTCAACGATAGGAGTGAGCCAATTGTGGCTCTGTTGACCAACGTATGCCATGTGCCAGAGTATTTCCATAAAACGACACAAATCATTTGCGTCACTCGCGACGATATTCCAGACTATTGGTTTGACGACGTGACGAGCAATCTACATCGACTCCGGCTGGCATGCTTACAATGGCAGGAAGAGTATTTTGGATCGGCCGCGGCGGGCTGTCCTAATATGGTGATAGATACAGACAGGCAGCATGAGGCTCTCGGGTTCAGCTTTGCCGTCTCCATTGTAATCAATCGATTGCTCTTCAGCTTGGACCCGATAGCGAATGCTTATTGCGAAGAGACGGCGCAGAAGTTTGCATCGAAAATCCTTCAGATCAAAAAGATGAGTTTGTCGAATGAATCTCAGGCAGAGCTTTTCATGGCAATCAAACTCAGTGTTGCAAGGACTGCCCAAGCCACAGCAACAAAGTGGAATGACTGGTGTAAAAACGCGCAGCTTGAGCCTTCGACTAGATCTCCTCTGTTGCCGAAAGAAGTCTTTACCGATTGGTGTCGCAGAATGAATTGGGAGACGCCTTGATTCGACAAGAGATGAATGGGCATTTGGAATATTTTCTATCAGGCGAGGGTTTTATTTGTAATGTATTGTAACATTTCTTGGCATGTTGGGCTGAATTACACTCGGGTATTGTATAGCTACTCTGAATTGTAATCGTGACGGATAGGCTATTCCCCACGACTTAACCATTTGGTATTAGTTCAACAGCTTATAAGCAACTGCTTCATTTGTATCAAAAGATTCCAATTAGAATATACATAGGTATACTGAAGCTTGCAACGGCAACTCAGAACCAGGGTACTGGCCTCTTGAATGAGTTTAGTGCCCACTCTATTTCTTTCAAAAGTCCAACGGAGTCTCTGCCGTCCAACGTGCCGCCGGCGGCCACTAAAAGGACAGGGGTACTGGCTACCGAGATGGTATTAGCGTCGCCATTCGGGCTCCTCCGCCAAAGCTTGATCTTCGTGGAACACCAGAGAAGTCATAGCTGATGATGCAACTAGATGCATTGAAGTTGGGGCTGGTGATGAAAGATGTGTAATCATCGATGGATTTCGGGTATTCGATTTACAAGACTTGCGGTTTATCATCATTCGTGGTGGGCGTTATGAGATGGCTCTACCTAAACGGCGTCTCGGAATCGAGTATATAAGGCTGTCGAGTATTCCTCTCTAGAGTCGAAATACAATTCACTCAACAGACATTCAACTTCAATCAATACAACCTAACACATTCACAACCTCTTCTTTTTACTAAATTTACAACCTTTCAATCCGCTACAATGCCTATCGGACACGTTCTCATCAGAGTCGCCAAGGCTGACTTTGCTCCCACCGTTCAGTTCTACACCAGTGCTCTCAAGACTCTCGGACTGAATGTCCTTCCTGGCTTCCCAGAGGGTATGGTTGGCTTTGGCACCGCTGGGCCTGAGTTTGTCCTGCTGTCCAGCGACAAGCCCGGCTACGCTCACGTCGCTTTCCAAGCAGCTGGTAAGGACAAAGATATTCTCATTACACATAGTCATGTGCAACTATTCAACAAGTATAGCTTCTAACTATTATGATTTAGATACCAAGGCAGTTGATGCTTTCCACTCTGCTTCTCTTTCTGCCGGCGCAAAGGACAATGGAGCTCCCGGAATCCGAGCTGGAATTCACCCTCAGTACTACGCTGCTTTCATCCACGACCCTGTTGGCAACAACATTGAGGCCGGCACTTTGACTTCCGCTTGAGGACGACTTTAAGAAGCCCATGGGAAATAGGAATGGGTCATAGAAATGAGTACGCTGTATAACTCAGGGTGCAGCTTAGAGGATCACATGAAGTTTGTACAGCTAGCTAGCCATGAATGTGTAAACCAATCGAATCTTGTATAACACTATTTTAAAAGGTTGCAATTATTTGTCTTTGTGTTCCTGTATGCATTACTTGAATGTGTCAAAAGAGTTGAAAGAGCAACTTACTCGGGCTCAAGTTCGGCATTGTACAGAACTCTCAAGTTCCAACGGCGTCAATTACTTAGTCCTTAATACCCCACCATCAAATTGCTAAACTTGTTCAACTTGGCACAAATGGCGCATTCCAATTCCAAATCCTGCTGTACAATAGCTATAGCAGTCAACAAGGTTTTTTGGCTTCTGTGCGGATACCGCGGAAATGGCGCAGCTTTCTGCAAATGCCGACAGCCGTCCCGACAACGATGCCGCTGCCGTGCCGCTGGCGAAACGCGAGAGGCCATGATGCAACCCGAGCTAAAGCAAATATTATGACGCTGTAATAATAGCGCTGTAGAACTGGGACTAAGCGGCGCTGCTGTATCTGCGGTGCTGAGGTAAGACGTATAACTACGAAGAGAAGGAAGCTCGGATTTTATATAAATATAGGGCAGACATATGTGGAATACCCAAAGTTTCTTCTTCTTCATTCTTTTATACAACTCCACAACTAAAGCAATTCCTCACAACTACATCTACTCACAATGGCCGCGCAGGAAGGACGAGCTCCATACCCCCCCATTCACGGCGGAGACGGCGCAAATAAAAGTCAAAGCCGCACAAGATGGGTGGAACACCAGGTTCGTATACCACAAACCGTCTCTTTTTACTACTTGGCTTTGCTTACCAGAAGTTGTAGAAACCCAGACGGCGTCAAAATGGCGTACACTCCAGACTCTATCTGGCGCAACCGTGGCACATTTCTGCAGGGCCGTGACGAGATTCAAAAGTTTCTCGCAGACAAATGGAAGAGAGAAAATGGCTATCGCCTGCGAAAGGAGCTCTTTGCCTTTACAGATAACAAGATTGCAGTGCAATTCTGGTATGAGTGGTACGATGAGGCTGGACAGTGGTGGCGCACTTATGGCCTCGAGGACTGGACTTTTGCGGAGAATGGGCTGATGAGGAAGCGCCAGATGAGTGGAAATGATGTAAAGATTAGAGAAGAAGAGAGGTGGTTCAAGGACGGTGTCGATGTGAACACGGTAGACATTTCAGAGAAGCACTGGTAGAGAGGGCATTAATTTGAAGATACCGATATATATCCTTGAGTACATCTTGCGTGATTACATGTAGTTTAAGTGAGAAAACACCGGCTAAACAATTGGACCAACGATAGGAGAACTTTACATCTGCAAATTAAACTTGTCAATACGCAAATAAGTTATATGTTGCTATTGTTTATACAGCTATGAAGTGCTGTGTTGGCCTGCATTATACTGTTCGTGAGCTTCTTTTGCCTCGCAAGCAAGTTCTGGATACTATATCCTCATGACTATACGTGACACCAGCGGGTCTCGCTCCCGCGTATTAACGACGCCCGTTCACTGTCTCCAAGCTTATACTCGTAACATTTCGGGCGACTGTTGCCCCAGACAAAATGTCTCTAGCGCTCTAGGGCTGCATTGGCTCCGGGGATAAGCGCGTCGCTTCGGGGTTTCTGACTCAGCGATTCCGCAAGTTTCCTCTCTTGTTTCCGTCTAGCGGAAAACAGCGAGGATATTGTATAGTAAAGTGAGAGAATACCTATATGAGGTGCAAGGTTATAAAGACGAAGCGATGAAAATAGGATTGGAAACTGTGAATGAGATGAGGACACTAGGCTGAAAAGAGATTTGAAGGCAAGCTAGTAGGGTAGGTGAATAGGTAGGGGGGAGTGAAATGAAAGACAAATCATTTGTAGCTAGAAGATGAGGGTAATAATGAAGCGTAACTAGATTTGGATTTATAAATAAAGGCAGGACAATATTCTATCAGGCTATTAAGTTTACCATTCTGGCTGCCGATAAAAACGGGCGATAGATGCTATAATCGGAAGTTGAAATATGCGTAGATAGCCTTTGAGTGGATGTAGCTTATCCCACTATACGAGACGTGATAAAGATGCTTAGTTGATCAACGCAACTATTATGAACTTAGGATAGCATTCATCCTACGACGCTATACCGTTTAGCTCTTTTGGGCTACATCAAACAATTGTTTCTTCCTTCAACCCAGTCGTTGAAGCATGGCTGTTGAATTAACCAAGCTTAGATACTTGGCTACATTTCAAGCCTGTGACAGCCGGAATAAAGATTCACTGCTTCCTACAACAGGATATCGTGCATGTCTAGATAGTATGGCTCATATGCTTAGAACATGGATACTATATTGCTCGTTTTACGATGAGGTAGTACAGGCGTCGCGAGTGGCAAACCTATAACTGAATGAAGCAGGGCTCGGGAGCCTCAACTGCTATCGCGATTGAACACAAATCAGCGCTCCACGCATATGGTTTTTGCCATGCACTTGTCGGCTTTTGCCATTTGGGCAGATAGAGTTGCGCTTTTTGAAGAGCAGAAACCGGGTCCCATATTGTCCACAGCTGTCTCACCCATGCTCGGCGATTCCTGCCCTTCAAAAGCCCTCCAAATATGTATGTATTGGGAGCGCATTTGACTATCTCTCTCAAGTATGTAATGTCCAGTCTGTAGATTTTGTCACTGCGGTTGGCGGAATGACCAAGGCACGACCAACTTTAACGGTTGGCCTAGAGCAAGATAGATATCCAGTTTGAGTCTTCCGTTGAGCACACAAATTCACTAGTAATCCACTAGGATGTGATCTTGAGAAGCGATTATATAGCAAACTAGTTACATATTGCCAAAGACATTCTGGAATTATTAGCTTCATCCAATGAGATGGGGCGCGTCAATTACAGCCAGTGTAAAACGCGACCCAGTGAATAGATAGCCAAGAGATAGCCCAGTAGGACTTTTGCCACTTTAAAAACTCCAGGGATTTTTGTCGCCATCTTAGTATGCCAAGAGCGTCTACTTGTATGCAATGTGTCGAAAGGGCGCCCTCCGAGGAACTTTTTTCTAAATGCCGAATCTGGGGTAGCGCTGCGGCTGTGAAGGAAAAGATCCCTGTGCCTCGTCTGTCAAAATGTTAATCAGCCCTTGTCTATGTTGAAATCGCAATCCATGGCCTATACGTTTATTAGATAAATGGTCTGGGTTCTCCGCACGCTTCGACGTTCCAACCTTGTTGGCCAATCTTTCGGCAAAGTCCGTTCAGGCATCTCTCTTCACTTATGAGTAGAATCTAGTCTACTGACTTGGCACGGCCATCAGTCATGGCCAAACCATCCATCTGCGCTGGTTATCGCTCAGGCTCAGTCACTGGCAACGACTAGTCTACCTGTAGAGCATCTTGTAAAAATGAAATTACACTGAACCCATTTGTATTCTTCCCTGCAACGATCAGCG
The DNA here is from genome assembly GCF_020647795.1 of Trichoderma atroviride. Taxonomy (NCBI): domain Eukaryota; kingdom Fungi; phylum Ascomycota; class Sordariomycetes; order Hypocreales; family Hypocreaceae; genus Trichoderma; species Trichoderma atroviride. Next base: position 6,834,891 of record NC_089401.1, on the reverse strand, counting down.
TTGCAGCACTAAGATAGAGTCGAGAGCAGCCCCATATTATTAAGACAGCGCTATCTTGGCGTGCGGCAAGGTTAAAAAGGTACCCGTTGGGAGTCAGCCACGACGAGCACCAACCAGCAAGCTCATTTGCGACCTTACTGAATGAGCTAGGAGCAAATACAAAAGTCCATGCAAGACCCGGTCAATGCTCAGCTGCAAACGGGATCTTTGGGTTGACAAACAGGGCATGTGAACGGCACTATATCTCCACCATCTCTCTACTCGTAGACCTCCCATGTCCCCTGTATCCCGTTCGCCGCTGTAGCTGTACGGTTTACACTCATAGCTGCGATTTAAATGATCTCTGCATATCCGTATGCAGTTATCCGTATCTGAAACGAGATTGCCTGAAAGTCGGTGCTTTTCTATATCTGGTACAATCCTACAAGCAGCTTCACCAATGGCGAGCAGAAGTGGATGCCGAGACTTGCTCAAGCGACAAGGGTGATGGTACAACGCCAGCGATAGACTCCATACCGACGGCCGAGTGCGGAGTAGCACTGCTCGGTAAGAATAGCTAATAATCAAGCTTACTGGGAATAGGGCATCTAATTTGACCTGCATGAGAGCCGACAACCGCTTCAAATAATAGCGTGTTCCTGTGCCATTCGCGGGCCTGATACGACCATCTACGGCTCCTTGCGTGCTTGGTCCCCGGCATAGCACAGTAGCAAATTGGTTTAGTAGTGTCGTACGGCATGAATGAGCTGGCTGGAAACAGCCCGTCGCTCGGGATATCGAGGTGGTTCCGCACCATCATCGTCTTACGCCTCGCGGCGCATTCCGGCCGAAAGATTGCTTCCTAGAATGGGTATTTACTGGGTCGCATTATGGCTATCCTCACCATGTATAGTTAGACATGGGATTCTGCTGTTGGTCGTGAAAGAGCTTCTTTATATTGTCTCTATGCAAATAGCCGTGCAGGCCTGTAGGTTCCCGAAAACTGGTTCTCGCTCGTGGCTTGCACTACGAGCCCTTTTCACCACTAAATTAGAGTTGCAGATTCCCAAGGAACTCTGTTCTCCCCTACGTTGATAAAGACTTACAAGTCATGCGCCAGATATGGCATGTAATACAATGAGCACCAAAAATCCAGGTAATAGACTGATATCGCACACTCAGTACTATCCAAGTACGGTGTATCGGCGGCTACCGACCAACTCCGCCTCGTAGCTGGGACTACTGTGTGGCCCAAGCATTGTCTAGAGACCCATCGCCACGGCAGACCGTCCCAATGAGGCAGGCAAAAATAAATAGTGGCGATTTCGATCTAATGTATGCCGGCCGGTGAGAGATTAGCTCCGCAGACATTCTCATCGCGTGCTCAATTCCGTTGTCCACTGAGCCAGTTAATATGAGATATTGATCTTGGCGGATGCAATCTGTGCTACAAAAAGACAGCCACCAATATCATGTGCGGCTAGCATGGAACAAAAGGTCTCGGACCCCTGAAGCTTCAGCTGCAGGGGGGGTAATGAGAGCTTCCAAGTCCCCCAATGACCGTTGGCCGTGTCTTGGCTACCGCATCAGTGCGCGTCCAACATCGTGTTCTAAGCCGTCGTAGCGATGAAAGGCCCATGATGGAGAGAAATGTCTGGACCAAACCGGGTTCGACGGCTCCAGCCGACTGCAGGGTCCATGGTCTTATTTCGAGGGAGCGACTACTTATATTCGGGGTGTCCCATCGCCTCGATGGCTGATCTAGTGAAGTAGAGGACAGCGTTCTGGTTGCTCGCAGCCTGGTGTACGTCATTGTCGTCATTGTCGTCGTCACGACGCGTCCTTTTCCAAGCATTGCGCTGCTGTAGCACCTTGACCTACAAGCAAGCAACACTCCACGATGGTTCGCTCAGCTTTGTTTGTGTCGCTGCTGGCGACCATAACCGGAGCCATAGCTCGCGGCTCTGGTCACGCATCAAAAATTGTCCCGGGCGCCTACATCTTTGAGTTCGAGAATGACCATGTGAGTTGTTCCCTCAGCTATTGGCATATAGCGCCGCAGCGACGAGTGTAGAAATATTAATGAAGCGCAATTAGGACACTGCCGAATTCTATAAGCAGCTCAATGGCGAAGGGTCGACCCGCATGAAGTTCGACTACAAGCTGTTCAAAGGTGTCTCGGTCCAACTCAAAGATCTTTCCAATCATGAAGACAAAGCGCAGAAGATGGCCCAGCTGCCCGCCGTGAAGAACATGTGGCCGGTGACCCTTATCCAGGCCCCCAATCCGAAAGTCGAGTGGGTTGCCGGTACCAACTCTCTTCCCAGTATCCAGTCTAGAGATGTGTACCCGCCCCCGACAGACGATGGCAACTTTCCTCCCCACAAGATGGTCCAGATCGACAAGCTGCGGGCAAAGGGTTACACCGGCAAGGGCGTCAAGGTTGCGGTGATTGACACAGGTGTAAGTGGAAACCAATCAATCTTCTGTAGCTGGCTCTTCGCTAGACATAAAGCTAATGAGATGCTAGATTGATTATACGCACCCTGCTCTGGGCGGCTGCTATGGCGCAGGTTGTTTGGTGTCTTTTGGTACCGACTTGGTCGGCGACAACTATAGCGGCTTCAATACTCCTGTGCCTGACAATGATCCCAAGGACTGCGCCGGCCACGGCACTCACGTTGCCGGCATCATTGCTGCGCAGAAGAATCAATACGGGTTCACGGGTGGTGCTCCTGATGTAACTCTCGGCGCGTATCGGGTTTTTGGCTGTGAAGGCCAAGCCGGCAATGATGTCTTGATCGCCGCATACAACAAGGCCTTTGAAGACGGCGCTCAAATCATCACAGCCTCCATCGGAGGTCCGTCTGGCTGGGCCGAGGAGCCATGGGCTGTTGCTGTCACCCGAATCGTCAACGCTGGCGTTCCATGCACAGTCTCTGCCGGCAACGATGGCGACCACGGCCTTTTCTACGCCAGTACGGCGGCCAACGGCAAAAAGGTCCTCGCTGTTGCTTCCGTTGATAACCAGAACATCCCAACCGTCTTTTCGCTCTCCAGCTACAAGATTGATAGCGGTGCTGACACAAAGTTTGGCTACGTTCCTTCGTCCAAGGGAGCAGAAGGCTGGAAGGGCGTCACCAAGCCCGTCTATGCTTTGACACTCGACACGACGATTGCAGACGATGGATGCTCTCCTCTGCCTGACAACACCCCTGATTTGTCAGACCATATTGTCCTTGTTCGCCGAGGTTCCTGCACTTTTGTCCAAAAGGCTCAAAACGTTGCTGCCAAGGGCGGCAAGTATCTCCTCTACTACAACACCATTGCAGGCGCCTTGTCGGTCGAAGTCAGCTCTGTGCCTCAGATTATCGGCGCCGGCATGGTCGAGGATTCCACCGGAGCGACTTGGATTGCTGCCATCAAGGCCGGAAAGACTGTTACTCTGTCAATGGTTGCTCTAAACGAAGCTACCAAGCAGGTTCAGTTTGCTGACAACAAGGCGACTGGCGGCGCCCTCAGCACTTACACGAGCTGGGGCCCTACCTGGGAGATGGACGTCAAGCCCCAGATCAGCTCTCCGGGCGGCAACATCTTGTCTACCTATCCCGTTGCTCTTGGTGGCTATGCAACCCTCTCCGGCACATCAATGGCCTGTCCATTGACTGCTGCTGCTGTTGCTCTGGTGGCTCAAGCCCGCTCCAGCTTTGACCCTGTCCTGCTTGAGAATCTTCTGGCTACTACTGCCAACCCACAGCTGTTCAACGATGGTACCCAGTTCTACGACTTCCTCGCCCCTGTTGCTCAGCAAGGCGGTGGCCTCATCCAGGCCTACGATGCAGCCTTTGCGACCACTCTTCTCTCCCCATCCAGTCTGTCGTTCAACGACACCGACCACTTCATTTCAAAGCGACAAATCACTCTGAAGAACACCAGCAAGAACAGAGTCACCTACAAGATTGGCCATGTTCCCACTGACACGTTCTACACCCTGGCGAACAGCAGCGGCTACGCAGCTCCCTTCCCCAACGACGCCGTTGCGTCTCACGCCTCCGTGAGGCTCAGTCAGCAGCAGGTGACTGTACCTGCCGGACGGTCAATCACAGTCGATGTCTTCCCTACACCTCCCCGAGGCGTGGATGCCAAGCGCCTTGGCCTGTGGTCGGGTTACATCACGGTCAACGGTACCGATGGTTCGCATCTTTCCGTCCCATACCAGGGTCTGACCGGCTCTCTCCAGAAGCAGCAGGTTCTCTTTCCGGAGGATTCGTGGATCAGCAACTCCACCGACACAAACCTGAACCCTGTTGCCAACGGAACCGTATTTACGATTCCCGGTCCCGGCAATGCTGGGCCCTCGGATGTACTTCCCGCTCTCGTCGTCAGCCCAGCTCTTGGAACGCGGCTTGTTCGTGCTGATCTCGTTCTCTTATCAGCGCCTCCTCACGGCAGCAAGATCACAACTAAGAAGTTCTTTGATACCACGTCCATTGGCCAGCCCAGTGGATCCCCTCTTCTGTGGCAGAGCCGAGGTCCCACCCCAATCTCATGGAGCGGCGAGCTGACCGATAACAAGTTTGCGCCCCCCTGGAACGTATAAGGTCGTCTTTCATGCGCTGCGCATTTTCGGTAACGAGAAGAAGAAGGAGGACTGGTATGTAAGCGAGTCTCCGGCATTCACAATCAAGTATGCCTAGATGGGGGACGACAGAATATTTGGGCTTGAGGCGTAAAAAATAATGAGAATATAATGTATTTTGTTTCCTATTGTCCGTTTCAAAATGAAAGCCATAGTTACATTCGTCCAGAAAGCTGTTGAGCTTCAACTTCAATCTCCAGACATGTGTGGTCATGTGACCTTGAATAGTAATCACAGTCACGTGGTGTGGCATCTGCTTATCATCCCAATCTTCTTCAACCGCGCCTTGGAGACTCCAAGATCAGCCCCGGTGCCATTTAAATCCTCCAATCAGCTCCTTCCGCCGCCACCAAAAGACACCAGGCAGCAGGATTTTTCCCGATGGCGATTCGCCAGCCCTCCCGTTCTGGGTGTCTTTCCCCCACCAGGCGTTGCGGGGATGGCGATTTAGGCCCGTGAGTTGAACCCTTGGGAAGCCGAGAAGGGACGAGACAGCTGGGCAAGGGACGAAAAGCTGGGCTGCTGGAGTACACGAACGAACGATTGCTGTCCACACGGTGTTGAGCCGCAGTGCCACCGCAAGGCAGCGAGTTTCACCTCGATAACGACCGTCGGCTGGATAAACGCTCACCAGCCGCCTGATCTGGTTCCTGGCCGTGCTGTCCATCTCGCAGCCAGCTCCAGGCTCGGTATCTCTCCGATTGCAATTCTTCTGCCTAATCCGATTCCTCGCGGCCGTTCTGGCGCATATCTTGCAGCGCATATCCTGCAGCGCACGTCTCGTCATTTTTCAAGCTCGGCGGGAGTGCCTTTTGCCCCTCCTCAGGGTGTATGCGCCAGTGCCTGCATTGGATTGGCCCGTTGCTCTCCCAACCGCCCTTGGATATCTGCGACGCTGATTAGTGCTGCGATGCACCGCGCTTGAATCAAACGTCGCAGACACCTATCCGCCCTGCAGCTGCGGCATCGAGGTCAGGCGAGAGGTCCAGCTTGATCCGCTTTGAGCGTCCCCGGTCTAACCGGGTGCGGCCCCAGTGCCTGATCGAGTTATCATAACAGGGTCCCCTTCAGGCAACAGCAAACATCCAATATATAGGCCGCGCAATAGGAGGAACAGCAGCTGGCAAGCAGCGTTTCCTCGTTTCTCCCGCAGTGCAAGATGGAGTCCATCTTGCCGATGGGTGGTTTTCAGCTGCCCTTCCAGCGCCGCCTGAGTCGTCTTTACAACGACACCAAAAAGTCCAGCGATTTTGTCAAGGAACCTGCTCAACATGAAGATGACCCCGAGATCAAGGCGCTATATCGCAAATTGCGCATCCAAAAGGATCGCTTTGTCAGCTGGGGACTGGAATGGTCTGATCCAAACCAGTCTGCTGAAATCGATGAGTCTCTTTCCAAGGCCGGCCTGAGCGAGGTCGTCGGCAGCATCATGTCCACCATCAAGGATATCCTCGCCGAAGCAGAGCCTCTATGGTTGAGTTATAAGCGAGTCGTTGAGGGAGTTCGGCCATCACCTGATCGTAAAGCACCGCTTGTCCAATGGGATAAAGGGCGATTTGAGGGTCTAATTCATGACCTCACTGCCTCCATCGATACCCTCTACGACTTATCGCGTATGCGCTCATCTGATACTCTGAACTCGCCGGTAACAAAGTCGACGTCCAAGGCCTCTGCTTCAGAAGGGGATTTTCGACCATTTGAATCAACGCGGATGCAGACTCCTCAGCAGATTGACCCCAAGAGCTTGACACACTTGCAACCTTTGCAAGATGGGTTGAGCACAGTATCAGCATCTCGGCGACATGTTGTCTACATGAGCAAGACAGCTTACTCTGAACTCACAACCCAGGGTGCTACTAGACAACCTTGGGCCCCCCCTTCTCCTTGAGTATGCCGAGTTTGATCCAATCTATTCGACTACGGGCATCATGCCCCCCTATGGCCCGCTTCGAGAAGCTCTCTGCTGGCCTTCAGCGAGATCCCCAGAGAGCCCCTGGCTCTTGGACCGGCCTGCCTCGCTTGCTCGGCTACTTTGAAGATCTCGAAAATTCTCGGCTGGGCTTAGTCTATCTCTTCCCGCCTTCCTTCAACACGTTGGCTTCCAACCGTGTGAGCCAAAACCCTCAGTACAGTCTGCCTACTCTGAGTGACCTCCTTGCTCGTGGCGACTCGGAACCTCCGTTAGAGGCAAAGTTCCGCTTTGCATATAACCTCGCAAATACGGTGTTTGATATGCACGCTAGAGGCATCACCCACGGTAATATCTCCGATGCCAACATCTTGTTTAGCAAAAGCACAGCGCCAGGGAATAGCGACGGCACAGGACATGTTGATATTCGCCGACCTGTGTTGTCGTCTTTCGACGTCTTCACTGAAGAATCTTCAATTACGAATTCGATATGGCAGCACCCCCTCGATCCTCGAGCCGCGCAGACGTCACCTCTCCCAAAGTCCACTGATGAGAGAGTGTTGGAAGTATATTCCCTAGCAATGGTACTCCTATCTATTGGACTGTGGACAAAGTTGGAGACTCTTGCACCAAACGCAGCGCCCACAACTGTTCCAGAATCTGCCTTGGATACACTGGCTATTAGATGCGGTACATTGTACATGAAAGCTGTCCAAGCCTGTTGGAAAGCTGTCGACGATGAGCTTTCAGGCGAGGTCAAGGGTGAATCTCTGCTTTCTGGCGTGCAGATGCGCGTTACGCGGTTCTTGGAGGCCTGTTGCATCTTGGATGGTGTCAGTGGATTCGAGGAAAGGCTGGGCCATGAGCCATCCCTTATGGAAGCTGCGCCATTGCCCACAATAGGGCCTTCGAAAGACTCCAAAGGTTCCAAAGACAAAAAGGGAATGCCAGTCCCTGCGGCGCCTACTAAGAAACCTCCTCCGCCACCAGTGCCAACATACACCCAAAACAAAGGCATTGAGGCCCATGGTACGTGACTGCCCGCTCCCCTTGACGCATTAACAAGAGACAATACCTAACAATGGAATAGAGCCCGAAATCAAAGAAAGCAAACCGGAAGCAAAGGTCCGATTATATCCTCATGTACCACTACCACCGGACGTTGTGGACAAATGGAATTCCATCCTCATGCCTCAGATCAACATTGCTCTAAAGTCATTCTATCGCAAGCACCCCGAGTCAGTAGAAATATCTCTCGAGTCTGTGGGGCCTAGCCCTCACCAGACTAGGCCTACTGTATTGGTGGTCTGCGCATCTGTTGGCAAAGTCCGTGCCATCTTGAAGAAGAAGCTGGGTGAGCTGTTTGACGATTCCACTGGCTTTGGTCTTAAAGTATGCCGTGGGAGCGTCATCAGATCGCGACGACAAGGATCAATCATGAGGTCCATGGCGCGAGGAAGTAGATCTAGCGGACATCAATCGGGCCACGATAGCGATGACGAACATGTCGAGGCTGTCAATCCTGAATACCAGGAAAAGCCCAATAATGGCGCAAGCATTGGGGCCTGGATTGGAGACCGACACTTGCCTCCGGTGAGCTTTGGCGGTCTTGTCATTGTTGACGAAAAGACGTATGGCATGACTGTGCACCACATGCTCGACGACCCGGAACGCGATTTTGCATTTCCCGATACCACGCGTAGCAGCGCTGTTCCAGGACGCGAGTGGCAGCCTGAGTCGACGTTTGGTAGCTTCGATGGCGATGATTACTCTTATGAGCTGTCCGACACAGAATCAGAGCCTTATTCCGAAACAGACCTCACTAGCGACTACGACGATGAGGAGGAGGACGAAGACGAAGAGTATAGTGAACCTGGTGATATTCCAGGCATAGAGCCCGGGTGTGGTGATGGCTACATCGTCACCCAGCCTGCCCTAGATGACGTGGAAGAAGGCTTCTATCCTTATGCTGAGACTGAAGATGAAGACCATCTCGATACTTTCAGTCTTGGAGAAGTGTATGCTTCTAGTGGTATTCGTCGTAAGGAAGCCAATGGCTTGATTCATGAAGTTGATTGGGCCCTTTTCGAATTCTCAGACGGGCGTTTGCCTGAGGACAATTCGATCCCCAAGATATCGGATGATGGAAACCAAAGGTCCCGCTTGCTCGGAAAGAAAGCCCAGAGCAATCAGCCGATGCTTCGGCCAACCACGGTGGCGCCGTGGTCAGCTCTTCCCGGCCTGGAGGTACAATGCGTTGCACGAACCAGTGGCTCACAGACTGGGCAAATCCTACCAGCCTTGACAAGCGTCAAAATTTATGGACGTCAGTCTCCGAGTCACACATATCAAATCGCCAGCGTTTTATCTGCTGCCACAGGACAAGACACGAAGCCTTCCTATCCTCTTGGAATACCAGGAGACAGTGGTGCCTGGATTGTCGATCGGCAGCACGGGCAGCTCTGCGGGCATGTGTTGGCCTGGAGTCAACGCAAGCGCGTGGCTTACATTTGCCCCATGGACGTCTTGCTCCTCGACATTGCGCAAACTCTGGAAGCATCCGAGGTGCGACTGCCAGGCGGCGAGCCTGTTGTGATGATTAGCGATCCCGAAAAACATGGCAGTTTGCAGCGCGAGGAAGAGGACGGAGAAGAGGCCTTTGACGAAGAGAATGATGAGGATGAAGAGTTGGATATGCCTCCGCTTCTTGTCGGCCAGCCATCGAGCCCAAAGAGAATTGCATCACCGGCCGCCTCATCAAGTCCGATCAGGCTAGAAGTTCCGTCTGAGATGCAAAGTATCACTAGGAAGATGGATAGTATCAAGATTGGCAATCGGAGGGTTGACGTAAACGTGTAAACGCGAATCAAGAGCACTGGGTACTAGGTATGGGACGGAATCGACGGGATACTATCATTATATCTTCTTTTGGAAAATACTCTTCTTTTAGTTTGGACTACAAGTTTTTGAGTAGTACCATGTTTTTTCTTCTTGCAATACCCTATTTTGGAAGGAACAGGCTCACAGTTAGGCAATGGTATTTTGGATTTTTTCTTATTAATCGCCTTCTAAGATGTCCTCATGAATATCGCCAAAGATCTACATAAAATCGTCTTCCCAATCCGCCGCCCGATCTTGGTTGCTCGACGCGGCCATATTCTCTTCGGTAAACATCTCGTCGTACGCGTGGTCTTTCTGCCACTTCTTCTCTTTCCACTCCTGAGCCTGCCGCTGTTCTTCTTTTCTCTGTTATGGGGAAATTGGTCAGCCAGACGATCATACGGTCTTGAAGTTGGCACCCCCGAAGCTGTAGCCTACGCAAGGCAACAATCTTTTAGGGGGGCACGTACCTTGATTTGCTGTGCTGCCTGATCCTTGGCTCGTAGCTGCTTGAGCATGTCGTCCTTTTCGGCCTTGAGGTCGGGCTTCTTCTCGACTTTGGTCTTGTTGAGGCGGTTGACGATGGGGTTCTCGCGATTGGGAACTAGGATGCGCTTGACCTGGAGAGGCTCCACGGTTAGATTAAATAAAAATATGGCGGTATTCTGTGAGGGATGCTTGCTTTTCTCTGATCGTGGAAGCTGACTTGGCCGACGTCCATGCTTCCATCCTTTTTGAGATTGGCCCAAGGGGTGTAGATGACGGTGATGTTGTCCTTTTTATTTCCTAGAGAACCGAATTGCGTTAGAGACTCGTGGCATATGCGATGGGGATGAGAGCTCATGAACCTTCTATTGAGTTTGCCTTTGTGAGCTGTGCCAGGTCCATGACCAACTCCTGGGGCAAGTCATCCCAAGTCTGGCCAGGCTGCATGCGAAGGTAGATGTGGGCGCTGGAAAGCTTGTCGACGTGGAACTAGAAAGCCTCTGTCAATATCCATAAAAGCCATTGAAGCCTGGAGTCGTTGCCTCATACCCTAGAAGAAAGAGTCAGCCGTGAAATGAAATCCGGGGGGAGGCCTCATACCAGACATCTTCCTCCCAGCCATACTTGATCAGGTCCTCATCTGCGCAGAGAATAAGCGCGCAAACATTAGACAACGTCCTCAGCTCGTCGGTGAATGAGTGGATTCGCAAACTCACTCTCATACTTATCCTTGCCCACATAGATGAAGCCGGCCGGCTCAACCACGTTGGACGTGAAGTAATACACCATTTTTGCTGTTTCTTTCTTTTCTGCTTTTTCCCTCGGTTTCCTTTTCGCTCGTATCCCCCTTTTTTTTTTTTGTCTCACCAAGAACTGTTCGTCTCAGTTAAATAAGCGTCAGGCTGCGTTGATAGTCATTCCCAGCGCCACCTCCAGCTGCTGGCTGCTATCCGAGGCTTTCCTTGAAGCTCCTCTTCAAAAGCTCGTCTCAGGGCCAGGCCGAAAAGAGGCTGCGCGGGTGTGGGGACCAGCTGAGACACGTGATTAACATCATTTCTTGTGCCGCCTGTTTAGTGTTTAGGCTACTGAATGTGCGCGATGGAGCTTATTGGCACTTCATTTTGGGAGAATGGCAAATGAATGCTCACGTGTCTAAACGACCACAGAAGATACACAATTTTAGAGGACGACATACTATCTGATGTGTGGATAGTTACAATGTGTGTACGCGAAGTTTTCAAATTCTGTGTTTGGCTTCCCAGCCGGCACTGTACAGGTATTCTATTGGATGCCATCTTCTTTGGGGTCCATCACCAAATCTCCCTTACATCCAATCCCCATAAAGCACAGCCTACCACACTTTGTAAATCAGCTTCGATAGGCTATTAGGCAATCACTCGGCGGGCCGTCTTTACGCCCATGCTTATCCGTCCAGGCTTGCTCATGGAGAGCACCAAAAGAGAAATAGACAAGAGAAACAAAATGAAACATGGTAGCCCTTTGAGAATGACTCCTTGGCTCACGCCCTCTCTCTCATCACGCCCTATCAAGTGCCGTCAAAAGGGCGTGCAAATACTGGAAGCCAACCGTATGGCTAGTAAAGTCCGATGGTTTTCGGGAAAAAGCAAAGAGAGATCCAAGACAAGGACCCATGTCTGTGCTACCACCCCTGTCAACAGGACTCGTAGTTGATCTATGGACTTGCTACTATGCTCATCTACTGTAATATTGATGCAAGCCATTCAAGTGCTACTTGTATGAGGGAGATGAATGGACCAATGGGTCAACAGGTGATTAAAGCAAGTAGATTTTCCAGATTCTAGCAAAGAGCGACTTATACAGCGAGCGAGCACTGGTGAGAATCTTTGGATGAATTTAGCTCAGTGTCATCCAAGAGGGCTACACAGAGATCTAGCGCCTAGGACGCTCCCGTAACTACGTGCGTGTATGGCGGCCACCTCTTTCAGCACTCTCCCCATTTCTGTTTATGGGCATTTATGAGAGAAGCATATCCATTCGTCACCTCCATCCAGCTTCCTCACTGCCTCTTCCTTTCCTTTCAGCCCTGTCTTAGACAAGCCACAATCCTGCCGGCTCTTTCTTGCGTTCCCGCCTTCTCGCTCCTCCACTTCTCTGGCCGAGTCTGAATCTGTGGCACTTCTACCCGCTCCACTCTACGGGCTATAGTACGAGTAGATACATTTCTTTTCGTTATTTTTTCCCCCGGTCCCATGAACCACGCCCCTCGCAGATGGACTACATCAGCCCAATGGTGACCCTGGATGTGTATCTCTTGGATCTTCCCAAGAGACACCCACCCTCTACCTGACAGCAAACATTCGTGTCTTTACGCACTATTGGATTTCTTGTGGTCATAGTAGCTGTAAACGTATTAGTCTCTTGACGAGGCGCGTACGAATGTTTCTCTCTCTTACCATCTTCTGCCTCTTGCTCCCTTTTTACCGCCGCCCCATTCTTGGACATGCCTGTAGCTGCCCTGCCTATCTGGCTGTCAGTCTCAGCTTTCGCTTAGCCGACGGTGAAGGATCACTGTGCAGATGACAATCTCACTACTACGCCTCGGCTAGTCTTTTTGCTCGGGGTTATCGATCCGAGCCTTAGATTCGACGGGTAGTGGGGAAGTTTGTGCAGCCCTCTCTAAATTATGGGGATCAAAGCTGAAGTAACCATGTCTAACGAAGCAGGGGTGGCCAAGAGATGACGCATCACTGTCGAGATTGAACGTGTATGAGAAAAAATTGCAAGCTGGCGTTCCGAAAACTATCTAAAGCTATCTAAAACTATCCACGGATAATATCCGTGATTCCCAAGAGCAAAAACAAACTGACATACAATCGCCAAAAGACCCTTTTCCACCCCAGATACCCTGATAGGTACAAAACGATTCCCTCAATTACATATTAATGTTCCATCTTTTTCCAATTCCTACGCCCATATCCATGCAGAACAGTTCAGATCGGCGTGTATTGATCTTTAAGAGATGAAAACATGATGCTATGTTGGAGACAAAAAGGTCAGCGTGTCTGGTGCTACTCTGCCTCTCCCTGAAAGACTGCGGTGAGTTTGAACTGACCTAGTGCTGAAGTTAAGCAATTACTTCGACGGGGATCGTAGTCTTGGTGAGTTGATTGATGCCGCCAGCAACTTGCTTGTAGGCCTGGATACGGATCTGGTACGACCCAGGCTCAGAGATATTCATGCGGTCAAATTTGAACACAATAGTCTCTGCTGCATTTCCGCCATTCATTGGCTCCCAGGACGCAGCTAGTTGTCCTCTGAGGACACCATTGACCTCTTGGCCGTTTGCATCGAGAGCGTCTGCATGGGCCATGTAGTTTCCAGTTGGATCCGCGACGGCCAGCTTGGCGGTGATTTTGATGTTTGTGCCGCTCTTGATGGGACTTTGGGGTTTGGTTGTGATTTGCATGGGAGGAGAGAAGCTCATGGTGTATTGGGCGGCCATGTTGAGGGTATTGGAAGAAATATCAAGAAGACAATGTTGAGGAGACGATGGTGCTGAAGCAGAATAACTATTGGCTTTGAGGATATGAGAGTGAGTAAAGAGGCTGTGCTTGAGAGTGTGAGTGTGAGTGTGGGTTTTTATTTTGGAAAATGAGAGGCGAGGAGGCCGCGTTATATAGACGAGAGGAGGCCTACATCTCCATAGGAAGTGTCAAAATTATGTATAGAGAAAGATACCAAGTCAGACAACTACGTACCACCAGTGACTTATGTTCAATCAAGACTATACTTCTGAAATAGAAGCAATATGCGCCTCCAAATTCCAGGGATGTACCTAGTATGTGGCATGGGCTCACTGGGTACAAGTGGTATGAGGCTTGACGACATTTGAATTTGGGCCAGTGGGGGACAAACCCAATATGCAGGGGGGTAAGTTGTGATGCTCTCTTCACGATTGGACAGCTTGCAATGGCTTGTCTTGAACTGAAAAAAAGTGTACCCAAGGACTCACATGCGAGTTGTTTGCTACATGTAGTAGTGGTGATGGTGGGCAATTTCCCTCTTTCTCTAGCTTTTGTGCCCTGGCGCCTCTTCTCTCTTTCCAGTAACTTTTCTTGGATGAAATTCTTCATGATTTGCTCTCGCAAAAGACGTTGAAGTCAAAGCAGATATTTACATATACTAATACCCCTTTGACAGCCAACGCCAACAGTTCATCAAGACGTTTGGCCCAGTTGTGTGATCACTCCGTGTCCTGTGCCAAGATGAGGCTGAACGCTAACCGGGTTTTCGGGACAGGGGAAGGGGGTGCAATCAAAATGACAACTGACAACCCCTATGGCTAGGACGATGATTTTCTGCCTCTAAGCGTGTGTCTCAGATAAGGCTGCCTCGGCCCAGATGGCTGACGGCAGAGGGGCCAGGTGAAGCAGACTTACCGGCAGCGGCTAGGGTTACATGCTAGATCTGTGCTCAACCCCATCCGTGTCTCGCCGGTTTCCCATCCTAGCCCTACTTTGAGTGACAAGCAGCTGTGGAGAACCTGGGCTAGTTATGTGACACTACTTGCAGTTGCAGGTGTCAGTAGCATCGGGAAAAGAAGGCTGGGCCTAGCGGGACGCTGCATTATCCGATCGTTTTCTCTTCAAGTGAGAGCCGGGGTACGATTCTACGCGCGGAAGCCTATTTGCAGCCGGGGAGAGTTACGAATAGGAGGGGTGGGGCTTGTAATGAAGAGTATTATGTAGGAAAGAGAAATGGCAGTAGGCAGTAAACATAAGATCAAACTCTTAGTGAATTGTAGCCCAGCATTGAAGCTTTCGTGTATTGCCTGCTGTTCTGCCGTGTTGTAGGTAGCTAAGACGTGGTATCGTAGACATGTTCCAAAATCTGTTCTCACAGCATAACGGGCGAGATAGTAAAGCCAATAAAGCTACACATTGTTTTCATGTAACCTTTCTGCCTTTTTGTAATCTGCTCGTGCCTGGAATAGGTGTTCGTGTGACTTTGCTGCCGAGATCCTCGAGTCCGGGCTATTCCTAGCGGAATATTCAAGTTACGGGTAAGACAACTCGCCTCATTTTAGCAAGACCCGCCCTGGAGGGCTTTAGAGATGGACAAACACATAGAGAGAAATGTCTATTGACAAGCTAGTTGCAATATGTTTCAGTCTACTAGCCTATCCAAGTGATGAATTCCTAGACTAGTTGAAGTTTTTGACATGCGGATGGTTACACCGGCTCCATCTTTCGCCGTATGATTGGCTACCAACGAGATCTACCGTTATATTTACCTACAAAAGCTCATGCAAGATTCCCTGAAAACCACGTTTTTGGTGTCTCATGTGCCATCCATAGACCAGGATATGCTGTTGGCTCGTCTTCCAATTGATTCTCCCTACCGGACACCTGGTGATGATCCTCTGGTTAATCACGGTCTATACAAAATTAATTAAACAAGGTCCTTGTATGGTTACTTGAAGAAAGTCGAGACAGAGAAAACAACATATGGATCTACCGAGAGGTGTTCATGGAGCCAAACTATGAGAGTAGGATCGACTTGAGTATAGTAGGGGCTTGAGCAGTTTCCCCCCGGAGCTCTCTTTGCTTTTACACTCGTATTCGTATTCATGATTTCATGTTGCAATACGAAAGCACTACCGGAGTGCCTGAACATTTGTGTAACCGGTGGCGCCATACATGGACGGCATGGACACCCAGGACAAGGGTGTAGATCCTGACGGTGTACATCTCTGCGGTACCTGCTTGACAACACACTCGCTATCCATGAGCCTCACCTTGAAACTAGCTAACCCCTTTTCATTATACGAGCTAATGAATCGGAGCGCTGTAATGGTTCCCGCCTGCTTGGTTTTGACAGACCTGATCAGCCCCAGGATTGCTGGTACCCGTACTCCCCAGATGGGGCATCAAGGTGGATATGAGGCGCGGAACGTGCCGGTTCCGAAACTATTTCTGTCCTGTCACATGCAATATCTTGACCTACATGAATGCTTAATTAGATGTCAATATGCCAAGTGTCCGGTGATGGGCTGAGAGAGGGCTCCTTGTCTGGATATGGCAATATTTTGCGCCCATGGCGCAGATCACTCGGGCACTTCCGAGTAAGAAAATGATCTGGTGTGCTTGAGGCAGCTGCGGCACTGAGACATATTATTGGTTACTTATTGATGCCTCGTGATGCTCTTGGCGCTCTGTTACGATCGACAACCTGCGTGATGACAGCCTACGATGGCCTCAAGTCTGCCGCCTGCGGCGATTCAGAGTCGATTCGACGAAAACAGGCAGGATTTGCGTGTTTAGGACCCGCTAAAGTACTCAGATTTGGCACTATTGATGCTTGTCTCTCATCGTCGAGCAGCACTTCCGCGGATTACAATGCACGCCCCTCCTTGAAGCTACTCTATTACAAGAGGTTTCGGTGAGAGTATCGGTCATGGACAAGTAGGGCCGAAAGCACATGTCAGAAGTCCCAATGTAAAAAAGAAAAGAAAAGTCGGACTCGGCGTGATGATGTCTGTCTCAGTCTTTTACAGCTGTGCTCTTGCGGTGAGGCTGGCTGGCCTGGATATGACACTATCCGGCATCCAAGGGAGTTGTTGTGGCACAAACTTCTAAGCGAGCTCCCGACACTATGATACGGTGGATGATGTGAAGTATGAGGAAATGACAAGACATATTACGGCTACCTATCTTGGGGGCGTAGAGCAGAGCTGAAAGTCAGGCGTAGATCTGAGCCAGGGGTCTCTGTACTTGACGAGAGGCGTACAAGTCCCCACTTATTGTCTGATACGCAACGCTCTGTGAGGAGCGGACCAGATACATGTAGCCAGAATCACAGCTATTGCTTTCTTTTTGACCGCAGCCTGGTAAATTGAGACCGGGCAAGTGATTGACGCACAATTATCCATGACGCAGCCACCGGAGTGTGAAATACCCGATTGCAGCGCTGATGCTGCTGCTCAATTGTATGGACGTCCTCGGTTTACATTACGCTACCCTATCCTATTTGATATCCGCTAGGTTGGGAATCCCAATTAACGGAAGACTAGAATCACTCTCAGAAGATGGGCGAGTCCGAGACGTTGAAGCTAGATACGTATCTACCACACGTCAACTAGCCACATTAGGACCTTGGCACAGCATTGCCCCAAGGAACGGGAGGGACAAGGCGAAAGATCAAAAGCGTTGAAGAGGTGCTTGGCCCAGTGTAAGTGTAGCGTAGCTGCATATCCGGATCGCAGCCGGAGCTGAGGTTGCACCAAACTGAGACTGAGACTGATATGAACCAAAATCTGGAGCGTCATATGCCTCTTCTCCGCCCTTACAGCGCAAGGGAGATGCTCGTTGCATGTGCTTTGCTTTTGTTGTCTGTGCGCTGGATCACAGCACTCTTGTCCAGAAATGGTGATGCCTGGATGGGTCAACAACGACAAGTACATACATGTACCAGTTACTAGGAGGTGTAACCTGTAAGTGTTAGATAAGGTAGCTCCCGGCGAGTAGTCAGGCCAACTGACGGCGTAGTCGCAGATGAAGCCCTACGAATAGTGGTGGTGCAATCAGCACATCCAGATGCTGATTCTGTGTAAGTGAGCAACGCTTATTTCTGAGACCCCGATACGAGAGCCGCTGACAGCCGCTGTGGAGACGATGCATCCATTTCCAGCGAGCGGAGTCCTAGCTTGGTGCTAGGCTCTAGCAGTTGTTTGTTCAAGGGATCGAGCTCGAGCTCTTTTGGGGGTCCTGTAGCTCTTGCTCTACTGCCTGTTACGGCATCGATGCTGGAATAGCTGCAGCATTCCAAAGACAGCAGATGCTCTGCACGACTTGCATCTATACGCTGTATTGTCATTTTGTACGAGCTCACTTGTATCTGCTGCTGCCGCTCATTATACGCAGATACTTACCGACCTCGGCCAGGAACGGACCCCATCCTCTCTCTTTAGCGCACAAAAAGTCCCCTAGCAGACAGAAATGCGGCCATCTTGGACGGAGTACGGATACATGAGAAAACCAAAAATTCCCAAGCCTTGAGCTACCCGTTGAGTGGCCTCTACAGACGGCAACATCCCACTCTGTCCCGCTAGAATCACAGAAATTACAGCACTCCAAAGAGCCCAGAGCCCATGCTGCGACCTCTCCATCGGCCAACTCTGCTGCTCAAAGGACCCAAAAAGCCCCGCGTCGGCGTGAGCCTCCCCCACCATACGCATCATCGCCAGCTCCAAATCCGACTCCAGCCTCGGACGGCTTTTGCTCCTCCACCATCTTCTCCCGCATCTCTCCCCCGTTTCTTCTCATCGCGCAAAAGCTCAGCAGAAATGGTTGCCCAAGACTTTGAAGCCGTGCTCAAGGGCAAGTACCCGGGCAAGGCGCACGCCCGCCGCGTCGTCGACCTCATCCGCAAAAAGGACCCCCAGGCCAGCGGCGTTCTCTATCTCGAGGGCCGCCACACGAAGCTTCTCGAGGACAACGACTCGCCCGAGCCCTTCCGGTAAGCTTCGACTCTACCTAGACACTCTCTGGCTTATACGGCCATGGATGTGCATTGCTAACCGGCGCCGCATAGACAGCGCCGCTTCTTCTACTACCTCACCGGCTGCAACCTCGCCGACTGCTTCTTCACCTACGACATGTCCTCCTCAAAGTCCACGCTCTTCATCCCCCCCGATCGACCCCCACGATGTCATCTGGTCCGGCCTGCCCACCACCATCGACGACGCCCTCAGGCTCTACGACGTCGACGAGGTCAAGCTCACCACCGAGGTCAACGCCTCGCTCGCCCACCTCGCGGGCACAAACTCCAACTCGACAGTCTACGCCATCCAGGACCAGGTGTCGGACCACATCACCTTGATCGGCTTCGAGAACAAGGACTTTCAGCTCCTCAAGCCCGCCATCGAGGTGTCGCGTGTCGTCAAGGACGAGTTCGAGGTGGCCATGATCCGCAAGGCCAACGCCGTGTCCAGCGCGGCGCACAAGGCCGTCGTCGAAAAGGCCAACAAGGCGTCCAACGAGAGGGAGCTCGAGGCCGTCTTCTTGGAGCGGTGCGTGGCCAACGGCGCAAAGGAGATGGCGTACCACCCCATTGTGGCCAGCGGCACTGCGGCGGCGACGCTGCACTACGTTCCCAACGACGCTCCGCTGGCAGGAAAGCAGCTGCTGCTGATTGATGCCGGAGCTGAGTGGAACAACTATGCCTCTGACATTGTGAGTACATCTAGCTTCGTTATGCTTCTATCAAATTGTTGCTAACCAGCCATGCAAACAGACCAGAACCTTTCCCCTCAACGGCAAGTTCACCAAGGAGGCCCGCGAAATCTACGACATTGTCCTCAAGATGCAACAGGAGGTCATTAATATGATCAGGGCCGACATGCACTGGGAACAGGCCCACGTCCTGGCCCACAAGCATGCCATTGCCGGCCTGCTGGCTCTGGGCATCCTCAAGGGCGACAGGGAGGAGATTTTCAACGCCAGAATCAGCCAGGCCTTTTTCCCCCACGGCCTGGGCCACTACCTGGGCATGGACACGCACGATACCGGCGGCAACCACAACCGCCAGGACCCCGACGTCCTCTTCCAGAACCTGCGTCTGCGAGGCCAAGTTCCCGAGGGCGCAGTTGTCACTGTCGAGCCTGGTGTAAGTCGTTATTCATTGCCGGTCAGCGTATGGATTGTATCTAACACGCGAGCACAGATCTACTTTTGCAAATTCATCATCGACCCCTACTTGGAGAACCCCGAGCAAAGCAAGTACATTGACACGTCTGTGCTTGCCAAGTACTGGGACGTAGGCGGTGTTCGGTAAGCACTCCAATCTCGTTTCCCAGTATTCTTATTTAAACTTGGAAAATTCCAATTCTAACTAACTCGATGCAGCATCGAGGACAATATCCTCGTCACGGATTTCGGCTACGAGAACCTCACCACCGCCATCAAGGATCCCGCCGAGTTGGAGGCCCTGATGGCATCTAGCTAGATGCGGCAAAATCAAATAGCCAAAATTGAAAGAAGAGTAAAATAGCTTTAAAAATACAAAAAAATACAAAGAAAAAAAGGACAAAAGAAATGATTGAAGAATGATATCAATCTCGCTCGTCGTGCACGCTAAACAAGACGAGATTGCCTCAATTGCCAATCACAGCCGCTGTGCGAATTGCGCTGACGCGTACCGATACGAGTCGCCCAGCCCTGCATCTTAGCAAGCTTTAATAGTGTAAAATGGCCATTAGTCAAGCCAGCGGGCCTCCAACTGCTCCAGACTAACCTGAGCTTTTGCCCGGCAAACAAAGTCCAGCTTTGTCCGGCACTCAAAGAAAGACCCCCTTTTGATGGACCCCCATTCCCCGGAAGAGCCATTACTTACATGCCATAGCTCTCAACAACATCCGGATCAATGCCCAACGGCGAGATGAGATGCGATGCTTTCGCCTTCTACATCACTTCTGTAGTAGCCAGGGTCTATAATTAATTTTCCTTTCTGTGCACGGTATTCACTACAATGGAGGGACCTGGACTCCGTAAGCCTGTCCCGGCCATACGGCGGCGGCCCGTCCCAGCAGCCGAATATGCCCATCAGGATCAGGCCGACATGTACGACTTGTACACGGACAAAGCATCGCCGTCACAGCCAGCAGGAGTCCAGCAGTTGAAGCCCAGTAAATCAGCCGCCAGCCTCGAAGCGTCACAATGGCAAAGACGGGCGGTTCCTCATCCAGTGATCCGGCCCGCCACCGCCGTTGCTTCATACTCTCAAGAGATCAATGTTGAGACCTTCTCTGCCCAAATCAGCATCACAGCTCCCGACGATGACTTGCCTCCTCCGCCCTATCCCGGCCTCTCAGTCTCTCCGGCACCGCCTCTGCCTCTTCGTCACACGCAGAGCTCCTCGGTACTCTCTATTGCAACTTCTTCATCGCCAGACATTCCCCCCCCGTCCACGTCCACATCCGCAGCATGCCGCCACTCTGCCCGTAGACGCGAGCGCAGATGCAAAGCCGCAAGACTCCTTCTGGCAGTCCGCCATGGGCAATGCGCAATACTTTGCCTCTGGCCTCATCTCCCACCCTTGCGAATCCACGCGCCACTTCTCCATCATCCGCCACACCAGCGCCCTGATCTGGTACGCCGGCCCGTCCACCTCCGTGTCCATCTCGGTGCTCTCAGACGAGCCTCTTCCAGCTACACGCACGCTGTGGATGCAGCAAAAGGGCTTCTCCGGCAACATGGGCATGGCCATCAAGGCCTTTGCCGGCACGACGGGCTCGTGGATCAACGTCACGCCCGCGCGCCAGACCGCCGTGGGCGACACGCCCGAGGCCGACGAGCGCATCGTCCAGCGCGACTTCAAGCGCTTCGCCAAAAAGGCCTCGGGCAGGCACAAGAAGCACATGCCGCGCGAGACGCACGTCGTCCGCATCCCGGCCACGGCCGCCGACGGCTACTTCCGCCTCGTGCTCTGCGGCGGGCCCGAGCCGGGCAAGAAGATTCTCTGCGGCAGCCCCGTGTTCCGCGTGGCCAGCACGTCGACCGACGTCAGCGTCATGAGGGGCGCCAGCCTGAGCACCATGCCGCTGGAAATGGGCGTCAAGGTCGCCAGCACCATTGGCCAGGCCGTGGCCAACAGGTACATTGGCGTGGCCAGCACCGTCGTCAACAGCCAAGTGAGCAGCATTGTCACCAACCAGACAGTCAAAAAGGCCGGCACCGTGGCCTATCAGAGCTACCAGGCCACCGGCGTGGGCGATGCCGTGCAGGAGAGCTGGCAGCGGCAAAGGGCCCAGCTGGAAAGGTATGATTCTCTCATGGACAATGTGCCAACCATTGGCTCCGAGGCTGGCCCCGAAGCGCCTTTTCCCGTCAAATTCGACGGCAAGGTGGTTCCTGGAACAGGGCGGTCATATTCCGAGCTGAGCATCCCATCAGCCAATCTAAGCGGTGTCTCGGACCAGATCAAACTTCGCATGCCGGGCGTGTTTGCCGCCTGGGCATGCATCCACATCCCTCCCAGCAACAACAATGAAAAAGCCCCAGGAGATGTTCTCCCCACAGATTGGTTCGAAGCCATCGTCACCATAGCACCATCCCGCCACGCCCCTCCCTCCGTCGCCATGGAAAACACCATCACAGTCCACATCATCCACGACTTCCACGGCGCAAACTTTGTCAGCGCCAAAGTCAAAGTCCTCCTCATGGGCCATCTCCACCCCGCCGCCGGGCACAACACACCACCAGAGGTCCTCGTCAACCAACACTTTCAAGACGTCGACAAAACAATGGCCAGTCTACGCCGTGCAGCCTGGGGGCCTCACGACACGGTGGCGATGCTGAAGAGCGTCAAGTCTAGCCGAACGTTTGCGGAAAAGGTGGACGACACGACGGGCAAGGTGGTGAGGCAGGTGGATAAGATTCCTTTGCACCGGGTGGGGATGAGGTCGGACGTGGGCTTGATGCAGGACAAGGCGTATGGGAATGGTGGATTGTGGATTGTGAGGTGATTTGACGAGTTGAAGTAATTCGAAAAGGCATTCATTATACTGCGTCGTTGTATTTCTACTTGAGCATCCATGTTTGCATATTATAGCGGAAAGGGCACGGAAAGGGAAAATGGAGTCAGGCTAGCAGTGTATTTCACCGATTTGTACCTAATGTCTAATCTACACATCTGAAATCGTCTACATCATTAGCAAGCTGAAGGAGTATCAAGTCCAGTGGCTTTACCAGGAGCTAGCTCTTATAAACGGGATTCAATTGACAGCTTCACACTTCTCAGATGCTCCAATAAATCCACAAACACATGCATTCTTCAATAAGAGGCCACTGTTAATTTGATCCACCATAAAGATAAATGTATCTTATACATCTACCCAGCCCATTCAAACAAGTTGCTCCAAACCACTGCTCACCTGCTCAATCCGGTAATTCCCCAACTCAGCCAACCGGCAAAGCCCCGGCTCTCGGCCCATCGCCCGCGCTACCAAGAAGGCTTTCGGCAATCCCTCCAATGGCCGCTGAATAATTACAATCAACTTTTCTTTCCATCCAGCCATCTACACCAAAAACAACAAGAAAAGAAACTCCAAAAGACACTTCAAAACATCAATTCAATCTCATCATGATCTGCTCATCCTGCCGCTCCGCGCTCCGCCTGCGCCTCCTCTCCCTCCCAGCGCGCTCCATCACGCCCATCACCACCTCTCTCAAACCAGCAACCGCAAAGGCCTCCCAGCTCACCATCCGCTCCATCTCCTCAACACCCACCCGCCAATTCTCCTCCTCTCCCCTCTCCTCCTCCCAGCAGCAACCACAACAAAATGCCGAGCCACAAACAGACGCAGACCTCGACACCGGCATGACCCCCGCCGAATCCTCCATCGCCGCCATCCTCGCCTCCAAGCTCAACCCCACCGCCCTCCTCGTGCAGGACATCTCCGGCGGCTGCGGCAGCATGTACGCCATCGACATCACGTCCTCCGCCTTCAAGGGGCTCAACATGCTCAAGCAGCAGCGATTGGTCAATGGCGCGCTGGGCGACTTGGTCAAGGAGTGGCACGGCGTGCAGATACGGACGAGGGTGCCTGAGGATGCTTGAGGAATAATTCGACGAGGAAATAAAAAAAAAAAAAAAAAAAAAGATGAAGAAAGAACATGATGAAAGGCTTTTGGGTTTAATGACAGCCAATTGTATACATAGACAGGGTTGGGCGGCATGGTTAGGCGACTATATTCGAAATAGACGAATATATAGTATCGCATTGTAATAAGAATCTCTATTCCGTATTGCTATGAGTAAACGTATTGCTACGAGTAAACGCTATACATTACTACAATACCATGTAAGCATGTCCATCTCTTCATCTTCTAATGGGTCAAGTAAAAAGAAGAAGCCCACGTCTCTAAACTCCACACTTTCCAACTTCCAAGCCACGAGTGCTTGATAATGATTCAATGGCGGTACAATACCCTTTCGAAGCGTCCAAGCGTAAACCCTTCTCAAATGGTCAGCATGTCGCTTCCAAGATGGGGCTTTTAGCATGACAAATTCGGGAATAGAAAATCACTTGAGTAAGGCTTCATTCAGCTCTTACAGGCACACACTTGTTAACTTTAAAAATGCCATTGATATCTATCATGAAACATCAACCATAAACGCTTCCAAATCAAAACGCCTCTTTCCTATAATCACCCACATATCCATCTTTATTCATACATTTACTCCTTCAGATACGTAAAGACAGCCTCGCGCTCCTCCACAGGCATCACACGCAGAAGCTCCCGGATGCCCTTCCAGCCAGCCTTCTCATTGCTGCGAACAGCCTCGGCCAGCTCAGCAGCCAGTCTGTCGGCCTTGAGCGCCTCCACCTTTTGCGCGATAGACTGAGTCTCCTTCTCGTACCACTCAGCAACCTCCTGGTCCTTCTTGTCCCAGCCGGCAATGCCAGACCAGCTCTCCAGCAGCTTCAGGCCCTGGGTGCGAGCCTCAGTGGCCTTGGAAGTGTTGGGCTGGGGAGTAGGCAGGATGCTAGTGTTCATGCGCTTGAGGATGTACTCCTCAGTGATACGTCTGCGCAGACGCCAGTAAAAGTATCGGCGAGCGTTGACCCAGTCGAGAGAGTCACGGATGACTCCCTTGGCCTTCATGCGGCCGGCACGGTCGTGCAGATCAGCAAACTGGACGGCAATCTGCGAGTAGACGGGCAGAAGCTGCTTCTCGCGGGCCACAAGCTGCTGCTTGATGCTCTCCGCATCCTCGCTGGAGAGCGTCTTATCCTCCAGCTTCTTCTTCAGCTCGGCGTAGGCAGGATCTAGGCGAGCCATCGTCTCCAGCTGCTTGTCCTTGCGGTACTTGATACCAATCATACCCTCGGGCTCAAGGACACCACCACGAGCCTCAGTGTCAGCGTACATCTCCATGGCGTTGGGGTTAATGGTAGGATCAACAACGACCCATGAGCCACCACGGAGCTCGCCAAAGGGAGGAATGTACACAAAGATTGGCTGTTCGTACTTGACCAAGGCATCAACGATGAATGAACCATACTTGAGCACCTCGTTGTACATGTCTCGCTGGCCACCAGAGAAACCACGCCAGTTGGCCAAGATCATGAGAGGAAGCTGCTCACCATTGTTGAAGTCGTTGATAGCCTGGGCAGTCTTGAATGCAGAGTTGGGGTACCAGACACCACCGGCCTCGTTGCTAATTTGTTCGGTTGAATCAGGGTTGGCAGGATCGGCAGGGGTAATGTTCTCAACACTGCGAGTCTCGACAGCGATAACTCCCATGGGGATACCGCCCAGACGAGCACGACCAACAACGACAGTGCGAGCCCAGCCGCCAAGGGCCTCAACAAAGGAGTCCTTGTCGAACAGACCGCTCTGGAAAGAGCCGTCGTCCTCCTCCCTACCGCCAATCAACCACCGGACGTCATAAGGCTGCTTCTGGGGAGGGTAGTAGGTGACATCACGGTCCCAGGCATCGAGGCTAGGGCTGACCGGGACGGGGTTGCCGCGCTTCTCGGGAACAAAGGCCATCCATTCCACAATCTTGGAGACACCCTCGAAGTCGTCGTTGGCAGTCATGTGAGAAACACCGTTGCGGTACATGATCTGGGTACCACCAAGCTGAAGGTTAGACGTGTAGACCTCACGACCAAGCAGGTTGTTCAAAGCCGGAGCACCAGTAAGGATGATGGGCTGGCCCTCAATCTGGACAGCACGCTGGCCGAGACGGACAAGGTAAGCACCAATACCTGGAAGTTGTTAGTCATAGTTATTAAAAGAAAGTCAAAGGGCGTTTAAAAGAAAGAAAGAAAAAACCTACCAACTGATCGGCAAGTGACCAAGGTAATGGTAAAGATGTCGTTGTAAGCCTGGCTAGTGGCACCGGCAATAAGGCCAGATCCCCTCAAGCACTCGACACCAAGGCCATCCTCCTGACCAACAATGGTGACAATCTTGTAGCGCGTTTCACCATCCTCAACAACTTCTTCAGTAATGACAGTGTCCTTGAAGCGATCCTTGGCCTTCTCGTCGAGGTACAGGTAGCGGAATCCGCCCTCGTGCTTGGTAGCATCGTTCCAGGCAACCTTGAAGTGAGGCATCAGCTCGTTTGCGAGACCAAGGCGGGCACCAGAGTTGGCAGACAGGTAGATGCGAGGAATGCCGAGTTTGCGAGCCAGCTCAGTGCACTTGTAGAAGAAGTTGTCTTCCTTGGGGCCGAAAGACCCAATGTTGTAAGTGATGTCGTTGGCGACAATGATGAAGCGGCGACCAGTGGGGTACTCGGGGGTCTTAGCCTTGATGATCCATCCCACCATACCGCAGGTGTTGGTGCCAGGCTCGCGGTTGACCTCGTCCAGGTTGTCCTTGTCATCGAGCACAAGCTCAGTGAATGTAATACAGTCACCAACCTTGGGCTGCTGAGGCGCCAAAGCAGGCTGCCTCTTAACAGCCTTGGCCCAGCTGTTCTGGATGGCCTGGCGGAACAACTCGGGGAAGTCGTACACGTACTGGGTACCCATCAAGTGAGCCTTGTATCGCTTGGGCTGGAGCCAGTTCTTGGTGGCATAAGGAGTGGAGACGGACAGCAAGTGAAGAGGTCCCTTCTCCTTGGTTCCGCCAATGCTGTGGAAGACCCAGTCGTCCTTTTCAGACTTGCGCTCGGCATACAAATCGACATCCACGACGTATCCAGAGGTGTTGGTGATGGTAACACGTAGAGGGTAGGGGATACCAGTCTGGGGATCCGTGCAAACAATGCGAATCTCCACCTGGGCAACACGCAGTCTCCAAGCACGAGCACCGAAGCGATCCAAGAAGCCCTGGAGAGACTGCTCAACGGTAGCAGGGTCGAGCTGGAAGACGGGGGTGAAGTTCATGAAGATGTGGTTGAGATCAGAGTTGTTGTTGCCGATAATCTCAAGGGCATCGAAAATGTCGTTGATGACTCGGTCAGCCTCAGAGATGAGATACTCAGCAGTAGGGATCTCGTCACGGAGACGGCCAGGTCGGATCACAGCACGAGTAAAGTAACGCTTGTCAGAGTCGACAGTCTTGCCAATAGCCTCGTACACGTGAATGTTGCCGTTTCCTGTGAACTGGGGCTTGATGCGGAAGTTGGCAAGACGAGCAAGCTCGAGCTGGAAAGACAAGGCGGGTTCGCTGTGACGAATGCTGTCGTCTTCCTCGTAGTCGGGGCCTCGGAATGTGTAGTAGCTGGGGTAAGAGCCATCGCTGCGGCCGCAGATAAAGGTCAGACGACGGACACCACGGACCAAAAGTTCGGCCTTGAGACCCTGGACAATGGGAACAATGCGCGAGAGGATGTCTTCGTCATCCGTGCTCTCAGTATCTCGAACAGCAACGTTGATGACGGCAGACAGCTCGTCGCCGTTGTTGCGGCTCTGGAACTCCTTCCTAAGAGCAGCAAAGGGCTTTCGCTTGCCACTCAAGTCAGCGAGAAGATTAGACTGGCTGTTCTGCTTCTTCTGCTTGTTGTAAAAGTTCAGCGTCTCCAAGGCCTTCTGGAGCATCTCCTCGGCGTCGTCAATGTACTTGACAGGGACCATGACACCCTTGCGGGACGGCCCACTGTTCACCTTGCTGGTGAGGTATGACATGTCGCTAATGGAATGAATGCGATTGAGCTCCAGGCCGCTAGGGGTGCCGGGAGTAGAAGGAGCAGCAGACTGAACGGGAACACCAAACTCGTTGTTGCCAATCTTGCGCAGCTGGAAGTCCCAAGACACGTAGAGAGGGTTATCAGATTCATCATTGTGGTACTCGATGGACTGGAGCATATAGGCACGGTAAGCACGGCGAACGTAGACTTCGAGAGATGCCAGAGAAACCCAAGGATCCTCGTGAGCGAAGAAGGAGGTCAGCACATCGAAGACGGTGTACTTGGAATCGACAACCTCCTTGATCACCTCGAGGCTAGGCTCCCGGTGGTCCCAGCCGCTCTCACCGTAGCGAGAATCGACAACAGACGATCGCAGGATGTGCTCCATCTGAGACGTACGCTCCTCAAGGGACGGCAGAGAGCACTGGATCATAATCTCTCGGGCCTTGAGCGAGACCTTGGAGGTAGCTCGAGAAGAGAGCTCGGTCAGCTTTCGCAGCGACTCGCGCAGGTACTTGTTGACGTTTCCGACATTGGGCTTGTTGGGGCGGTACTCCTCGAGAATGGCAATGACCAAAGAGTTCTTTGAGCTCATGCGGCTGTGCGAGAGAACAATCTGCACGACCTTGGCCATGTTCTCCTTGTTCTGGTCTCGGAGGTTCAGGATGACGCTCTCCTCCTGAGCTCGGCTCTGGAAGAGGTTCTCGACCGCCCAGTAGGACTCGAGAAGGTTGTTGATGACGTTGAGCTCGCGAACCTTTTGGCCCTCTGCATAGTTGTCAAGCACCTCGGTAAGGGGCGCCAGCGTGGTTCTAAGCAGACCAGCATCACCGGCCTCCACATTCTCCTCGAGGAACTTGCTGAAAGCCTTGCTGAGAGCCTTGGCAGGAAACTCGCCAGTGCGAGCTCTGCCTCGCTCGACAATCTGAGTAAACAGGGTGTCTAGCTTCTGGGGCATACGAGCATGCAGAGCCGCAAAGTGGGCGTTCCACTCGCTGTAGGGCAGCTCAGGGTCGCGAAGCACTTCAATGAGCTTCTTCAGAGTATCGGCCATGACGACAGAGTTGTCGAAACCATTGAGGATGTTGACCAGCACGTTGTGGTACTGGACGAAGCGCTGAGCGGGCTTGGTACCCACGACAACAGGCTCGCCGTAAGCGGGAAGCTGTCCGACGAATGCCTGAGCCTGCTTGACTCGCGAAGGGTCATCCAGGGCGAGTATTCCAAGAATATCTCCAGCCTCCAGAGTGGCTCCGGGCTGCTTAATCAGCTGTACGATACCGTCCTCCTGGGCAACAAGAGGCATGTACATCTTCATGACCTCGACTTCGGCAAAGGTCTGGCCAGCCTTGATGTGGGAACCGTTCTCGACGGAGTACTTGACGAGCTTACCAGGGCTGGGAGTTCGGAGCTGGGTGGGGTCGTTCTCCTGCTCCAGCAGACAGGTTTTGCTGTCAACCGAGAGACGAGTGGCACCAACCTCCTCCTTCCAGTAGACGTTGTGGCTGTGGCCGTCAAGGAGGATGAGGAGACCACCATCGCTAAGAGCACGAACGCCAACAGAGCACTTGGAGCCGTTGATGAAGAGGTGGTAGGTGTCGAGACCGGCACGAGTAGCAGTGAACTTGTATCGGAAACCCTCGTAGATGAAGTCGATGGTGAAGACGGTCTTCATAATCTCCTTGGAAGGCACCTGGCCCTTTTCAAGTCCAGATCGGTACTCGGCCAGCAAGGCCTCACTGGTGATGTGAGCTCTGGTGATGGCACCGCACACAACCGCCAGCATGGTGTCGGGGCGCTCAGCGGTAAGTCGCTTGGAGATGAGCTCGTCCAGCCAGCCAGTGGAGATTGTGTTGTCCTCGAAAGCCTCAGTCTCGAGCAGCTTGATGAGGTACTCGACGGTGGTTCTGAAGTCACCACGAATGCTCAGCTCCTTGAGCGCAATAACCATGTGCTTCCGTGAAGCCTGTCGGTTCTCACCATAGGCGAAGATGTGACCGAACTGACTGTCGGAGAAACTGTGAATTCCACCCTGGGTACCGACGGAGAAGTAACCCCACACGTTTGAGCTGGAACGGAAGTTGAGCTCGTGCATGACACCGTTGGAAGGCTTGAAGCCCTCGCCAGGGTCCTCGGAGGTGATACGGCAGGCAGTGCAGTGGCCCTTGGGCTGAGGTCGGCGCTGAGACTCGACAGTGCCCTCCAGCTTGAAATCGAAATCGATGTCGCTGGAAGTTCGGGGATCCACGCCGTACAGCAGTCTGATGTCGCGGATTCTGTGCAGGGGGATACCCATGGCAATCTGGAGCTGAGCAGCCGGCAGGTTGACACCGCTGACCATTTCAGTGGTGGGATGTTCGACCTGGAGACGGGGGTTAAGCTCGAGGAAGTAGAATTTGTCGTCGGCATGCGAATACAGGTATTCGACAGTACCGGCAGAGACGTAGCCGACAAGCTGACCCAGTCGAACGGCAGCGTCCTCCATGGCCTTGAAGGTATCAGCCTTGGCAATGGTGACGGGTGCCTCTTCGATAATCTTCTGGTGGCGACGCTGGACGGAACAATCACGGCCAAACAGGGAAATGTTGTTGCCGTACTGATCGGCCAGCAGCTGGACCTCCAGATGTCTGGCGTTTCCAGCCAGCTTCATGATGAAGATGGGCGAGCCAGGAATCTCGCTAGCAGCAGCCTTGTACAGAGCCTCGAACTCTTCCTCGTTGGTAACCTTTCGGATACCCTTGCCACCACCACCCTCGGAGGCCTTGACCATGACGGGGAAGCCAATCTGCTTTGCCTTCTCCAGACCCTCCTGCCATGAGTTGACGCAGCCCTTGGCGTAGACGTCTTCGGCAACGGTGACGATGCCCTTGTCATCGATCTCGACAGTGTCGACGCCGGTTCCGGACCAAGGAATGCAGGGCACGTTGGCGTGCTGTGCGACGATTGTGGAGGAAATCTTGTCACCCAGTGATCGCATGGCAGAGCCGGGCGGACCAATGAAGACGATCTTCTTGGGCGATGCGGCGAGAGATTCTGGGAGCTTTGGGTTTTCGGAGGCGTGACCCCTAGAGTTGTGTTTGTCAGTACCATGAACTCGTGCAGAATTTCCCAATTTTGCGCGAAAAAACTCACCAACCAGCCCAGACGGCATGAACATCCATGCGCTCGGCAATGTCCACAATCAGCTCGACGTTGGCATAGTTGTGGTTGTTGGTGCCGCCGGGAACCTCGACGTAGTGGTCAGCCATTCGAATGTAATCGGCATTGGCTTGTAAATCTTCGGGCGTGGCCATGACGGTGAAGTGGATGGCCCTCTCGTCGCCAAACGTCTCGTAGGCCCATTTCCGAACTGAGCGAATCTCCTTGACGGCGGCGATACCGTTGTTGGCGATCAGAACCTGTTTTGCAGACAAGTCAGCGCAAGCTCTGCTCTGCTTTGCTCACAAGTAAACGCTCACGTTTGTAATGACAGTGTGGCCGTTGTGCTCGGCCACAAAATCCTTGACCTTGCTGGCGGGGGCATTTGCCAGCCGGTTGCCTCCAATGAAGTGGTCTGCGATCTTGTGCTTCTCGGCGTAGGTCATGCTGCCGTTGGCAACAGGCACCGTCCGGCCATTGGCGCCGTTCTGGACGCCGTTTGCTGAATCTGCCATGGCTGCTGTGTGATTCTCTGGGTTGTAGAGGAGGGAGGGATAGAAAAAAAAGAGGGCGAGAAGCTGATTATAGAAGAATGTGGATCGTAGGAAGGGTCAGAATCGGCCGCGGCTGGTAATCTGACGTGGAGGGATTCTGCCGGCACAGCAGCAAGTCGATCAGAGTCGAGGTAGAATGGTAAGACGAATTAAGATAGCCCTGCCGGGGGGTTATGCGGACAGGCGATTAGAGAGTGGTTGTGATCCTTCGACCTTTTTGTTTGTTTCGTTTTGTTTTCTCCCAGCTTGTTGGCCCGCCAGGGAATGAGGCTGAAACAGGCGAAGAATAGCAAGAAAAAAAAAAGAGTATGGCCACAGCAAAATGAAGCCCGCTTTCGAGAGACGGATTAATAGAACGAGGAGGGACACGCAGACTCGTCAGCGGCGGAATTGGGTGTATTAAGAACAAAAAAAATCCATGGCCGTATCGCAGGATCTACGAGGGGCAAGGGAGGGGAGAGACTCGGTGGCAGGGGCGTGCGCGAAGCGTTCGGGGCGAATTTAGTGGATTTAGTGGGAATTACGGAGCAGCTCTGGCGACGATTACTGGCCCAGGCGGAGGCTCCAGGGGACGTGGCCTAGATCTGTTGGGGTCAGTGGGACACGGCTCAATGCAAACGTACAAGAGCATGTTATAGCACATACAGCGATTAATTGCTTGACTCTCATTGAGTTTTGCTCTGTGGATCCCTTGGGCACCTACAGCATCACTTCTGGCTGCTTCTGTCGGTCTCTTGGGGCTGCCTGTGTGGGGGAAAAGGGGGAAGCGTCTTGATTCTCGTGCTTAGCACGACTTCAATTCATGGTGGTGGAGTGAATTTTACCTCGTTCTTGGCCGTGTAGCCCTGAGGGAATTGATGGCGAGTGTATAAGATCGACCTAGCCTTTCGGAGGTGGATAAGGCATCACCCTACTTGCAAAAGGTTGGGGTGATATCAACTATTTGTATAGCAGCCATTGGCGATCTGGCTGCCGGGGAATCGATCGATCATGTCCAGCCAGAGAAGGCGTATCAGGAGTATAGCTGCAGGTCCTCGAAGCACTATCCTTGACCGTTCAAACTCTCTTCTTGTTAGTCCATGGCGTAGAATGGCGTATAGTAAATGATTCGGAGCTGCAATAACAGCCCGGGGCCATTGCCGTCACGGAGCAAGCCAAGTTGCGGCTTATATGACATGCAGGCCGGGACAAGCAAAGGATCGGATTGGCACGGCCGAATTTGGCAACGCGATGCAACAGTCCGTGTAGAATCAAGACGAGAAGCCTTGATCTATTTTGGTAATACTGGGTAGTCGTGTGACGAGTCTTGCTTACAGGCTGTACATCGGCACGTCTCTATCTAGCAACGGCGGAGGATCTGCTTCGAAGGAAGGGATCTATCGACCATCTAGGGAGTACGGATAAACTCATCATGGTGAGCAACGGGCTGTCTCTGCTATCCCTACGCCGTCTGCCCTTTAGCCAATGGCACAATCCCTTTTACAACTGTGATAAGCCGCCTATATGCACGCTACCGACGACATCAATGTTCCAAATCACTCACTGTGCGGCGTATTACCTCTTCTACCACAAGTGCCCATCTACCGCAGGTGGAGTCCCTACTACAAGATCCCATCCCAAGCACTTCCTCGATAGTACAAGTAAGACGGAGTACGGGCCGAGCTCATTTCTCACATTTTCCCAGCATCTGTCCAAGCCGCCGAGTTGAGCCTTCTCAGCTCTCGGCCCCCGCGGACAAGAAAAAGCACAGGGCATGGGGAGCACGAAGCCATCACGTAACTGTACTCAAACCCCCCCTGAACCACGGCCAAACCCAAAACATCAACAAGCTATCGAACTATACGGAGGGTTTTACAAGCACAGCAACGCCAAGTGAGATCCATCGCCACCAAATTAAACATCTGCAGCCCCACCTCCGAGAATGAGATTCCGGGTCTTAGCCTCTCCCAGCCCGCTTTTGCTTCCCAAATCGGGTTCGTCGGCGAATAAAAGCATCATTGAATCATGACGGCAAGAAATGATGCGCCGTATGCAGCAACGGCAGGGACGTGATGCGGAATACCACCTTGTATAATTCCAGAGGAAACGGGTACTTGTTGCAGTCATCTCAAGTCCATACAACTACTCATACGTGTATACAGGCAACAACAGCAACAACAAGACAACGTAGCATCCGCCAGCAAACACCTCAAGAACATTGAAGCCAACAAAAAAAAAAAACTCTGTAATCCAGATGATGCTAAGATAGTCGCCGCCTAGCCCTCAGTAGTACACATTAGCAGCCGTGCCTTATAGCACAGCTCCAACCCGTCCCTTCTACCCGACTTCCCCCATCATTCTCTCTTTTTTTTCTCTGGGCCCCCCCCAATTGTTGAGTCCCACCCAACACACTCACTCAGCAGCACTAAACGGACAGAGCAATGTACCGTCTCAGCGTTACTTGCGCGTGTAGGAACCTCAATCGCTGGAATTGCCTCTGGGTCCCAAAATCTCGGGGGAGCGGCTTTGTCAACCGTCTCGGCTGCTACAGTACTCCATATCTCGTATCTCTGTTTCTCTGCCGGCTATCTGACTGCACTATCTGCCTACAGAACGTCAATACAGTATGGTAGATGTGAAAATACCACCTGCCCAAGACGGACACACTCTTCCACAGTAAGCAGAGCCAGTGCTACTGCAGTATCAGATAGTCCAAGTAGAGACATGACCTAGCTTTTTCTGTATAAATGCAGCAACAGCACATTTTACGAAACCATCTCCATCCGACCAAGATCGCCAGCATCTCAAAAAAACCAAACCAAACCAAACAGGTAACAAAAAAGCAAGAAAAGAACACCCCCAACCATTACCATTGAATTTTTTTCGGACCCCGCCGAACCCAAAGTGGATCCTCAAAGCCCTCCTCCCCATTCCAGCCAATCGGACTCCATACAAAGCGCCGGAATGATCTCTCCCTCCGGACTCTGCGGTTTCCGTGGCTCCCGCTAGCATTTCATTTTCGGAGGGTTTTTTTTTTTCTTCTTTTTCGTCTCGCCTTTCTGTACGTATTGGGCCTTTTTACCCAAACCGGATGGGGAACGGATAGATCTCAGGTCTCGCTGCTTTAGGCGGTTAAAAGCGGAATGGGCACGTAGCTACCTTAGCTAGCTGGATTCAGGCACTGATAAGCCTTCTTCCAATTACATCAGAGATAAAGCTCAAGGCAGCTGGTGCTACCAGACAAAGCTATCAGCTATAAGAGGGCATATACTCATCTACCATCCATCTAACAAGAAAATACGGCACAAAAGCACATAGAACAGATACTAACATAGACGTGCGAGTATTGAATGCCATACTGCTGAGCATTTGCTGGT
Organism: Trichoderma atroviride; assembly: GCF_020647795.1. Classification (NCBI taxonomy): domain Eukaryota; kingdom Fungi; phylum Ascomycota; class Sordariomycetes; order Hypocreales; family Hypocreaceae; genus Trichoderma; species Trichoderma atroviride. The sequence goes on along the minus strand of NC_089401.1, from coordinate 6,800,322 downwards.
AGATCCGAACGCCATCCGAATCCTCGGGCTTACACAGCCAAACACCTTTGCATACGCCCCATCCCGGCCCGAACCTCTTTCGGCATTCCGATCCCATCTACATGACCTTCGCCGAATGCAGCACACCTTGGCCCTCCGTATTAGCGGTAGGTAGGAGTAGCAATAGTAAATAGGTAGCCCAAACAATAGTTCCATTCAAAATTCCCGACTCTGCGACATTCTCCTCACAAGTGCTCACCACCAAAACGGCCATCGAAGGGAGTGTGAAACAATGGCCAATTCTTTTTAGGTCATACATACTATCAATTTTGAATGTTTCAACGGCCATCACTAAAAGAGCGAAACAAATGTATCAATTTTTTTCCATTTGGGGCTATATTACCTATCTTACTACTAATCTTCAATATCAAGAGGTACTCCAAGTCCCGCTTCATCTCTTCCAACTCACCCTCCTAGTCTCAATAAAAAAAAACAGAAAAAAAAAAGAACAAATGAAAAAGCAGTCTATAGAAATGTATGTTTTAATCTTTCGCCGAGCGCAGCCCGTGCCATCTCTTCATAACTTCCATGTGTGCGTATAGTGTAGTCAAGTGTTGTAATACCAAGAACAAGACCCTCCAATCCCTTTTTTGATAGTAGTAAAAGGGAAAGAAAGGATCGAGGTATAAGTGTTGTAACAAAAAAGAAAATTTCAAGTGAGCGAACAAGGCAATTATAGCAACCAACCGTGCGTTTCAATCAAAAGGAAAAAAAAAAAAAACAAGCCCATAATCATTCATCAACACCTCGTTCGCCTTTCTGTGACCGACCCATACTGCCACAGCGATCAAAATGCAACCGGTTCCCAAAATTACAGACAAGCAATTGAACGCAAAGCGAGAACGAGAAAAAAATGGATAAAAATTGGCAAATGGGAAGAGAATAAGTGAAAACAAAAGGTATCAAGGAAAAATGATATCTCGGAGAGCATTTCGGCTGTGCAATCTCGAAACAGGGAATCGCTCATTGTGCTCAATAAGTCTCGCCCAAGTCGCCCAGTTTCCTGAATCCAGTTGTGCTGGTGCGGCCCGATCGAATCGAGACGCCTCCGCCGCTGATGCTGCCGTTGCTCACACTAATTCGCCTACTTCCGCTCTGCCGCCTCAAGCTGGGACCGGGTATCGCACTGCCTGCTGCGGGTATTCCACTCCCAGGTGTAGGAATGCCACTCACCGGTAGCGGCGGCGGCGGCATGCCACTGATGCTTGTCCCTAGGTCGTACCTGGTGGAAAAGGTACCTCGCCTACTAGGCGTGCGATACACGGGCTCATAGTCTTCCCCTAGGAAATCGATCCCACTCCTGCTGCCACTAACACTGCCAGAGTGACCACGACCAGTGGAACTGAAGGAAGATGCCGGCCGGCCAACCGGTGTCCGAACCCCTGAAACGGAGCTTCGCGACACTGGTCGCTGTGGGGCCGCCACGCCGTTGCGAGACACTGGCCTGGTATACGATGCTAAGCTGGATGTATGGCTGGATCGTGAGACCGGCCGGCTCACTTCTGAGCCCTTGTCGCTGAGCTGGGTGCTGAAGGAGAGTCGATTCACACCAGATGTGCTTATCCTCGGCGTGTGGTTCGTCTTGGACGGTGAAGCATAACTGCTAGTGGGCGTCAAGTCGTCCCCGGCCAACGAAGAAGATATCGATATCGACGACTGAGTGGTAGCGCGCCTGCGCGAGCGAACCGTAGGAGTCGACGCGTTGGAGTTTGCAGCAGCCAAAGCAGGCCGAGAGGGGGGGCGAGGCGGAGTGTTGCCACCGTTGGGAGCGGGGAGCTTGGACCGTACAGAGTGCACTCTGGCCTCGAGGCGCTGCATCTGGGCCGTGAGCAGACGGATATGTGAGAGGGAGTTGGACGCGGGAATCTTGTAGTTGCTGTTGCGGGACGACACGTTTGACCTGGTGTTGGTGGATGAGCGGAGAGATGCGCCGCCACCGCCGCCGCTGCTGATGCTGATTGACGGGCGGCCGCCCGTAGCAGTTCGCCCACCCGTTGGAAGAGCCGGCGTGCTTCCACGGGCCCTCGAGCCGGCATCCACCGACGGCATTCGGGTCCGGCGCATTGTCGAAGGGGCCGGCGTCCGGATCCGTGATGGCGCCCGCGGGTGCGAAGAGACGTCTGACATTGGGGGTGACGGTGGATCCAGCAGCTCGGGAGTCGGCGCGCCCAGACCTTTGGTAATCTCGAGGGGGGGTTGAAATAAGAGGCGAGCTCGCAGCCGAGTCCACGGACATGTCCGTCGCGGTCTTGTCGAATGTGGGGGGAGCCGAGGAGCGATAAGTCGGACGACATGGTCGAATGACGCTCGTACTTTTTGGCCTTGTCTTGCATCAGCTCGGCTTCAATCTTGAGCTCGGAAAGCTCCTCTCGCAGCCGCTGTGATTCGATGCGGAGAGCCTCTCGCTCCTGCTCGCCCATCTTGATCTCCTCCTCCATCAGGACTCCTCGCTCAACGGCCTGGTTGAACTTGGACTCCATGTCCTCGAGCGAGGAGGTGGTGTTTCGCGCCTGGCGTTCGAAATCATCGTTGGCAACCTCGGAGTCTCTCAGCCTCAGCGCCAAGGTGCGGTTCGCGTCTCGTAGTGATGTAATTTCTTTTTCTAATGAGGCTTGCGCAGCGGCAGTCTCTGATTTGGAGTCTTTGTATTTTCTCTGTGCGAAAACAAGGGGAAAAAAAAATTGGGGATTAGCCGCTGTACCTGAGACATAAAAGTGAAGCAATCGCAATTGGAGAGGGGGTTGGGTAGAGCTAAAAACGCCCCCCTCTCCAAAATCGAATGATGGTTTGGATCAGAAAAAAAGAAAAAGAAGCGCATCTCAGCTTACCTTCCACTCTTCCACCTCGAATCTAAGGCTATCAGCCTTGTCTTTCAGAACTCTCTCCTGCTTCTCTGCTCGCTCAATATCCTTCTCCAGCTCCTGCTCCAGCTCTCGGCTGGACTCGCGGAACTCGGCGAGCTCTGACTCGAGAAGTTCGTATTGCGCCTTGTACCAGGACAAGGCATCCTCGGCACCGGTAGCCTCGCTGGGAGGCGAGGAAGGCGGCTCAGCCATGGCGGATCAAAGCTATGAGTTATTTGTTGTTGTGTCTTTTCTGAGTTCGTTTTTCTCTCTCGCTGAGAAGGGCGGTGTGGTCATGGAATGCTGTGCGACCTAACTGACAGGTAAAAAAAAAAAAAAAAAAAAAAATGAAAAATCGGTAAAGAATGAATCGTTATGAGGCTCGGGGTCGCGAAAATATGTCGTCGGAGCGCTCGCAGGCGTTTAACTGATAAATGTTGAGACAAAGGAGAAACTTGACAAAGTGGTGGTGTATCGTGGATCGTCAAAGAGCGTAATCGTCGGAAAGCCGGCGAGCCAAACTGAGCCCGAGCTAGCAGCAAAACAGCAAGAGAGAGAGAAAGACTAAGAGCAGAAGGCAAAAAGAGAGCAGAAATGTCGTTTGGCGATTAGATTGATTTAATCGCAGGATCGAGCGAGATCGAGGATCGGATCGTGGATCGCGGCGATGCGACCGTTGGCGAAGCCCGTGTTTCGCGGACTGCCTTCACCGGGGGTCAGTAATGGCCGTTTCAGCACGCTGATGCCCCATGGACGCTAAAACCATGCGCTCACCGATATATTGGAGGGGGATTCCCAAGGCTCGATTTTGCTGCAAGCAGTTTCGATGCGCTCCCCCCTGTTATGCGCGAGCAGGCGGACAGAATGCCAGAACCAGGAGCCGCGATGAGCGAGTCAAATTTGGCGAGTGCGGCGTCGCTATTCTGGCGGCCAAGTCGAGGCGAGGCGAGAGTTCCAGCGCAGCGCAGCGCAGCGTTTCGTCGTCCAGGCCGTGGCCGTGGTTTCGTGTTGCCGGTTGCCAGTTCTGGTCCTGCACGGCCTCAGACAAAGAAAAGGTCCTTCCCGGGAGCCGTCACAGCGTAAGAAGCCCGCAAAAGCCTGGATCTGGCGGTTTGCAGGTTGCATGTTTTGGCCCGTGACAATGTTGATGCGACACTCTCCTTGGGGCTGCATCAGAAATGGCGAGCGCTATGCTGTTTGCGGCCTAGGCGGGCCGCGCAGCCATGGGCAACACGGGCTGGCGGCTGTGGCCACTGCTGGCTCGGGCGCTGGTCGCTGTGATTACAGCGGGATGATCCCCCCTGTGGGTCACGTGGCGCGCCGCCGTCGACCACTAGGAACCGCTGCAGGTCAGCGCTGGGCTCCGTTAATTCGGGGTGCAGTCTGGAGCGCAGCAGCAGCCAGCAGGTGCCCTGAATCCAGCACCAACGGCAGCAGGGAATAGTGGGCTCTGCTTAATCTGCCAGCGCACCCACGCATAAGATGCATGCAGCCGCCGGGCCACGAGACGCAGACGCTCGACTCCCGCCGCGTCTGATTGGAGCGCCGCATGCACAGAAATGCAGGCAATTATTGGCATGTAGGCCATGATGCTCGGGTGCATTCGCCATGCGTCAGATCGTCTCTGGGCGCTGGGCGCTGGGGAGGCTCCATAGCGACGTGCGTAGGGAAATGATCAAGGCCCAGTTTATTGTCGTCGATGGCTTCAGCTGACAGCAGCCCGTGACTTGCACGCTGTTGGCGGCCACGCGATGGTGCAAGCATTTTACTGCTAGACCGTTCTTGTGTTTATTAGTGACCTTTGTACCAAGTTAGACTTGCCTCTCACTACCCAATACTCATTTGTTGGGCACAATAAAAGATGCAAACCATGGCGCTCTTGTCTTGGTCTAGGGTAAATGGTTTATGCCTCAGCTGCCTTGGACCACAATGCCACATCACCCAAGATACTTCGCGTTGAGCTAATTTATTATTCCACTCTCGCTCTATTTTATACTAAAATTGAATATAGTTCATTGAACCGTCGTTTCCATCCATTTAGGTTAGTCGTCATCGCAGGTAGGTCGCTGCCCAATGTGAGTAATCGTCAAACAGCCTCACGTTTACCTGCTTGGGTGCCCAAGCCAACTATGCTAAAGTTGCCACCCTTTTAAATAGGTCCCTTGTCATTCTCAAGACTGATAGTCATCTGAAGCCCAACTCGTCCTAAGCATTTACCCGTCGAGCCCTGACCTTTGTCTTTTGAGCGCTCGATGTCCTGGACCCAAAGTTGTGCAGTCGCTCTCCAATCAGATACGCCTCATCCCGGACGCTCGCCGTCCACCGGTTTGTGACTTTAACAAATCCCACGGCATGCTTGGCGAGCATGGCGGCACACGCCGCAATAGGATACGACTGTCTGTAAATCACCGTCGCCGTCACAGCAGCGGCGGCGTCTTCTGGCGCAGAGCCTCCGGCAAGACCAGCGTGTCGGATGATGAATCCTGCCACCGTTGGCGGCCCGTAGATGGCCACACAGGATATCAAGAGGCCTGGGACGACAAATCCTCGGGTCAGGAGGCGCACGTTGGGCCGTAGCCACCATCTACGGCGTACAATGTTACGGACTGCCGTCGAGGCCCGGCTATCTGGAAACAGCGATGTAACCATCCGGCTGCCCAGCTTCAGATAGAGCAGCCCCAAGACCCAGGACTGGATAACACGGACCGTGTGGCGGTTGGCTCCCTCGTCCTTCAGCGAAACTGCCGTTGGGGGATGCATATATGTATGCAGCGGGATGGCCACGTACAGCTCCATCAGCGCAGAGGTCAGCAAGGGGAACACCACGAGCAGAACAGTATATGCGTAAAAGAGCTTGGCCGCGTGGATAGCGATGCGTGCCATTCGTCCAGCAACCTCGCCCTCGAGTATATCGCGCTCTGCCTCACGAATCCACTTTCCAATCTTTTCCCGTATGACATGCTGGCGGGCTACGGCGTATGCAGCAGAGCCGAGCAAAAAGACTCCGATGCTGAAGGCATAAATGTCGTTCGTTCTGATGTAGTCTGGAATAAGCTCTTTGAATATTTTTCTGCCAAGCACCAAGGGTATGATGGTGAACCCAACGCCGGTAACCGAGGCAAATAGCCAGATCAAAAGAATAAATGTGAAAATCCTTGTGCGGAAATTCGGAGGTATATAGACCTGCAGATACTGATCTGACGAATATATGTCGTCGTCCGCACGGCCATCTTTCCGGTGGTTGCGCTCGCTCACGGTCAAAAACACTTGTTGCCCCTTTGGAATCTTGATGCGATCAGAGGCGGGGGCTCGGATAAATCTGCCGTCTTTGACAAGCTGGTGGGTTTCGACGAGATGAGCCTTCCTATGCCGATGAGCCTTCCGTTCGCTAGAACTCAAGCGTGTAGTGGGCTTCGAGTCACCGCCCTCAAATGTATCGCGCCAGGTCTTTGGAACAATCTTGGCATTCTCAGCAGGTGTATTCTCAGCGTGCGAAAGCTCGAGCAGGTATCCCATATGAGGAATCCTGCCTGCTGGCGTTTCGGCTGGGAGATGTAAAACACCCTCTTCGTCGACCCTCCTCTCGCCAAAGAGAAAGTACGAGAGCCTCAGAGCCCGTGCACATCTGCGGAACCACCACGTGTACATGGTATGCAGCGCATCGCTGGGCTTGAAAAACTTGACCGCAAGTGGCATGAGGAAGTTGTAGAAGAGCAGGTCAACCGGGAATTCCAGTACCGGCTCGTTGGAGGAGTAGTGGATTGGAAGTGCGCTTGGCATGGCGAATGACAGGCCCCATACGATGCCACCGAGACACACGATGACTAGAGCTCCGTATACGAAAGCAGAAAAGAGGATTTTCCTCAGTTGCGTTGTGAGATTTCGCTCAAGCACGTCGCGCACTGGGTGAAACTCGGGATCATCAGGATCTCTAATGAAGTCTGTGATATCAAAACTGTTAGCCAAGAGAAAAGGAAAAAAAAAAACCAAGAGAATGGATGGAAGGAGGCAATGAGAACTCACACAATACGCCTGGCCGCATTATCTTTCGACACATGGAAACGAAAAGAGCAAAGTGAAACATGTAACCAGTGCCCACAAACCAGTGTACAAAAATCGACGTCATTGGATATTTGCAAGTGAAGATAATTCTGCTCGTAAACGTAGTGTTCTCAAAGAGTGGCAGCAGGGCCGCATCGAGAAGTAGACCGCAGTAAAGGGGGAAAACGAGCATCTCGATACTGATGATGAGGATCACCTTCATGATTCCGCTGGCCTGTTGGAGAGACTCGATAACTCCGGTTTCCCACGCATGCACTATTGCGTTTCTCGAAAATGGGCTGCCCTTTTTCAGATACAGAGCACCGATCAAGAACATGGTGGTGTAACCAGCTAGGATGGCCCAGAATCTGTCCAGGCTAGACCAATACGTCAACTGCGGATCCAACGAAGGCCATTCTTCAGCCAGGCTCAGGTCAATGACCCACGAACTGGGCTTTGTGAGGAGAGACGAGACTTTGATAGCTGTCTCAAAGACGGAGCTGAGCAGAGTCGTTGAAGTAGCCATAATCTTGTCCAAGCCAACCGCATTCGCTGTAGTTAGACTACCGCTGATGTTGGAAAATACGGACACGACATTGCCCTTGACAATGTTGAGCGCATCGTGGCTGACTGCGGAGAAGTTGTGAATTTCTGTTGCTGACATGGGGAAGAAGTCTTTGAAAAGGAATGTGCAGATTCTGCTGCCAGCACCAGTCCATAACGCCCAGGACATTTTCCTGGCTGAAACGATATGGGCCTTGACGGAGCCGCCCATGACGGCCGCGAAGATGTCGACGAAATTCAACACGCACCAGGAACCCAAGCCACCAACTAGGAACGTGGCGTCCTGCAGCAATTTCGAGAGCTCGAAGAGCAAGCGCACGACCCGCATGGGACTTGCAAGGAGCCAGACAGAGACACGGCCGATGTTGTATGGGATAAAGATGCAAGCAAAGATGGTGACTGACACAAGGACGGCGCAGAAAATGGCATTCTGGAAAAGGCCTGCAATAGGTCCACGCATGCCAATCAACTCCATGACTCCTTCAAAGTCTTCCATGTCCTCGATTGCTTCAGGGTCCAAGGGTGCAGCGTTGTCGTCCGCAGCGATGCCTTCGCCATCGTCGCCGTTGGGCTCCGCAGGAATGTCGACCCAAAGATCCTCCCGGTTATTGTTGCCAGCTGGGGCCCCTTGGCCAGCAGCTCGCTCGACCGCTTCCTCGGCAGCCATGTCGTCAAAAGCTGCTCGATGAGCGGCAACTATAAGAGCGCGGGGACCGGCTGGAGGATCCAGGTCGTCCATGTTGCCCCACATGAAATCAGCAACCTTGTCGGCGAAGCCAGCTGCTGGGGCATCACCGCCATTGACGGCTGCTTCCTCGGTAGCGCCGTTGGCATGAGGCGGCTGTGGTTCGATTCCAGCATCCAAGCGCTGTTCTCTCGCATTCAGATCCGGGAGGGGTTGCTGGAGTTCTCTTGGAGGGTGGCGTTGATAGACATCTCCATCTGGGAGGCGCCTATAGGCGTCTCGACTCAAATGGCTGTCGTCTTCGTCACCGGAGTCTCTAGACTGTCCCGAGGACCCTCCCGAGGGCTCGTCATCATTAAAGTCTTGTGCAAATTGTTCTTGAATAGCAGGGAGGGACTGGAAGAGTTCATCGGACTTGTCATCTACGGGAAGTGCATCGAAAGACCATGAATTATTCGCCAGCGGGTTAGCCGAGAACTGTCCCTGAAGGCCATCCGACATTGAGCGTGGTCTTGAGGCAGCGCCAAAGAGCTCATCCTCATGTGCATCTGAAGGCCCTGAGATGTCGGCATCTGCCTGCGTGGGAGACCATAGCTCCTTGCCTTTCCAGTTAGAGGAAGACTGAAGTGTGTCATGATCCGAGTCAATCTCGTGCTCGGGGTGCTCTTGGTCTGCCTCGTCCGTTATATGCTCATAACTCGTATTTTCAATAGTAGAAGCGGATCGCCGTGTGAATTCAACCCAGTATTTAAGCTTTTCTTGTAGACCTTCTTCTTCGATGATTCGCAGTATGTCTTGAAGGTCGCCGTTAGCGCGGCCATAAATTCGCTGATAATCATCGAGACTGCTCGGTTCCTCTGCAGCATCACCTTCATCGGCATCTTGGCGTGCATGAGAGTGTAGTTGATCGTTCTGTAAGGAGGTATTCGTGCTAGAAGTCGGAAAAGAATCGTGATCGGGCGTCGAGTGGTTTGAAGAGTCTGGAGTCAATGCTTCCTCGCCAGCTGGCGCGAGTCGTCCTGGCGGCATCCGTTGCCAGTCCTGATCACCAACTTGATCGCTGTCTTCCAAAGTTTCATCGTCTGAGTCTGTTGGGCGAGGATTTGCTGGTGGCAAGTTCTCTGGCTGAATAATCTCGTCTGGTTCAGGAACCTGAAAGTCATTTTCGGGGGCAGCAAAGGCAGCCCGCATGTTGATTTCTGGCTGTTGCTGGACAACATAGTCTCTGACCAAGATGATGAGTATGAAAGAGATGATTACCAGAACCGTGATGATTTGCCCTTCCAATACGGATACGATGGCTCGATTTAGGCTTGCATTCCGAGTAAGGTTACCAAGAAAGCCAACGTTGCTGAGGAGGGTCGTTGCAGTAGCGAATTGACTGCCGTTGTTCAACGCTGCAGATGCATTTGCCGCGTATCCCAGCTCGCCGTCGGAGGCCAGGTATGGAGAGGTGAATGAGTTGAGTAGGAATCGCACAAAGTAATCGGAAACATCTTTGCCCTCCAGCTGACCTACCACGGCTTCGACTTCGGCCGCAGAGGTGGTGGTGGCCGCTAACAGGGGGCTGGCAGGACATGTTCCAATGGCCAAGATGGAGGAGGGAATTGCCGACATGGTGTTGTTGGTCTCGTTGATCCGCGATATGATGGAGCCACCCAAGCCTTCGTCACTGATCCAGAACATGAAGGACCACACAGCCCTCATAAAGTAGGGAAGCCAAAACACCCATACGCTGATGGCGACGGCTGCCCGCAGCCACACCAGCAGGTTGCTGAGCAGATGACTGGCCATGTGCTTGGCAAAGACGTGTACAGGCAGCGACTGCGGCATGTCGGGGGCGTACAGCTTGGTGAAGCGGAAGGGCGTTTTGCACAGCTCGCAGTACTTCTTCTGCGAATGCGAGAGCCACTCCATCAGGCAGTCCTGGTGGACGTGCTTGATGCTGCCGCTGCATTTGCACGGGTGGAAGAGCGGCTCTTCCTCTGTGCCTTCGCCACGACATATCCGGCATATCTCGACTGCGGCGGCGTTGGGACGATCGTCGTATCGCTGTTGTTGGGCCGTGGGCCCGGCATCCGAGGCGGCGTCCTCCATGATTTACGCAGCAGAGGTGCTGTGCTCTCTCTGGAGGCTGCGAGGGAGAGAAAAAAGAGACGCCCACGATGGGGAAGTTATCGAAGGAGGAAGCCGGGGGAAATCATGGGCTTAAGTTGTTCGGGAAAGTTTGTTGAGCGAGGCGGGTTGAAGGAATACCGACAGACAGCCTTTGTGGCGGGTGTTCCGCGCAAAGTCTCCGCCCCTCTATCAGTTGTTATCAAGCGGACCTCGCTTTCTGGTGGCTGATCGGGTCGGGCGTCGTTTGGACTGGGAGATGCCGGGGTGTCGTAAGCTATCAATGCTTTGGGTGAACCTGAGGGGAGAAGCGGGGAGTTCTAGATGCAGGAGAATGAATGTCGAAGAGGATGGATGAGACAGAGAGGCAGAAATTCCAGGATTCAGCGGAACACGGAGAAACGCCATGGCGGGCGTCCGTCTGTGCGCGAGCGGGAGAGTCGAGGGTACTAGCGGACGACTTGATGATGGGTGAAAAGCTGCAGGCTGCGCGGGTATCTGCAAAGTAGCGCCGCGTGAAGAAGGAAGAACATGCACTGTGGTTTATCATTTGGCAGACAAGGTTCGAAGATACGGGCAAGATGCTTTGTGCCACGTTGATGGGGATAATTACATTTTCTTTCTTATCTGCCAAGGAAAAAACTCATCAGAACAAGGCAAGAATGGTATTCGTATTAGATTGAGTTGTAGGACTTGTCATGCTCAAGGTCAGTAATTTGTACTACTAATGTTCACTGCATTCGCCTATGGCTGGGTTGATATAAGTTAGCACAGAGCTGATGACAGCGATTCATAATATTTATTGCATCTTATTTTCTCATGTTGGTTTATTTCTGATATATTTTATATATACGTGTAACCCAGAGGCTGAGTTCTAGATTGTGTACATTAGTTTGACGCCTCACCGAAGATGCTCACTCTAGCGTACCCAAACCATATACATGTATTCAGCTTATGCATTATAACACTACGCATTCAATAGTGAAGACTTGGAACTGGGGCGGAATAAAGTAGACGTGATAATGGTAATGGCGGTGCTCATCCATTTGCTATAAAAAGCACTTTTATGCATATGCTGCACGGCCCTTACTTTCCGCCGCGGCGTTGATGTCATGACGATATCAATGTGGCGATATTGCTCTCAGCTCGCATCTCACTAAAGGCCACGAATCTACTGCGTTACCCGCAAGATACTTGCAGTAGTCGCATCTGTTATCATCCGTTCGAATCGGTGCCTTGGCAACTTGGCTAATGCTGTCCACCACTTGAGAACTATGCATTAGTACCTGGACGGTGTTGTCCAAAGGCATCAGCTTCTGCTCATCGATATCATACTATACTTACGTGTGCATAGCCATCTAGACCACGTTTCTTGCTCGTCGCAGTCAACCACACCCACCCTTTGCCTAGTGATGGCGGATCTACAGTCTAGTGGCCAGCCGGGGGTCCAATAATTGTGCTGTTTCATGTCTCCAGCCCATGCGAGGCTGCTGCATCGCCGATGTCGATGGCAGCCAAAAACAAGCTTCTGGCCAGCGCCGTCAACCACGAAAGCGCCATGACGTGTGCCGGTGAAGTAATCAATGCCCAATAGCATGTGTAAAAGCACAAACAGAGATAGACGATCGCTTCTTGTTTGCGCGTTTGCTCCCGTCTGGTGTAATGGATGCCGTGCGTGTCCGAGTATATAAAGCAGCGCTGGCATCTCGGCACCGCAGAGCCGTGTTCCCCAAGCTCCTGACACAGGGCTAATCTCGCAATCAATCCCTTGAGCTAGGCAAGGCTCAGAAGCTGTTTCGAGTCCAGGCTTGCGCTGAAACGCCGTGATTAATATTGATCTAATATTGAATCCTGTCAAGTGCCAAAAAATCCCCTTCAGTGGGCAGCTCCAGCGCCAGCTCCAGTGGGTCAGCGGAGGTCGATGCTGCCCCGCAGTCACGATGCGGTACTTTTACAGGGATATTTGGGGCGACGATACCTTGCCGCTACTTTACGGGGCTCCCCCATCCAAGGAGATGCTACCTGCTAGGCTGCAGCACCAATCCACTAGAAATATGGTAGGGACCCTCCAGTGTCTTTCAGCGCCTTCTAGCCTCTATTACGTCCTGAGCTGGCCTCTATTTTTTCTTCTACACTCTTTTCTTTTTTGTGCTCACCTTCGTTCATGATTCGACCTTTTCACCATCTTCTTCACCCTTTATGCCCTGCTTCTCTCCAGCATTCGCCGCGAACTGACCGCCACTTCTAGTACGACGCTGACCGAGCATACTTTTCTCTCATGGCCGAGTCCAGCGGCCTGAAGCCGGGCAACGGCTCCTCGCATGTGAATGGCAAGATGAATGGCCAGACGGCGGGCCACAAACGATCTGGATCAAGACCACGCGGATTGCTGGGCTTTTTGTTTGGCTCGATTGCCAGGTGAGTAATTGCATCGTGTTTATTGCCTTATCGCGGGCCAATTGCTTGCTTTGTCCGGCGGAGAGATGCGCCCATCTTTTCCTCCTCCAGTTGCGTGCCGATGCGCGGGGAGATATCGTGTGCTGATGTTTACATGCTCAGACTTGCGACTTGGGCCGTTATCCTTACGCTTCTGTTCCGCTGTCCTTCCACGCTGGAGGAGTGCAACGAAGATTCTCCTTACATCTGCAAGCCATATTTCCAAGCCAAAGAGGCCATCGTCCCGTATACGCTGCCCTGCTACGAGCAATACCTTGAGCCATACGTGGACTTTGCGAGACCTTACTACAACTCCGTCGATTCTCACATCCTGGCGCCGGTGCGCGTTTATGCCGTCCAATATGGTGCGCCATGGGTTGAAAAAGGCCAGGAGCAAGTTTGGGCTCAATGGGAGAAGCACGGTCGGCCTCAGGTAGAGCAGCTCCGCGCTCTGTCCCAGCAGCAGTACGAGGAGTCCATTGCTCCGCACCTGGGGCGCGCAGGCGAAGTCCTCGGACCCTACTACGAAGTCGGACGCGATAATTCTCTCCAAGTGTACCACGAATATGTGCTACCGACATACGAGCTTCTGCAACCCTATGCCCAGCAAGGCTACAGTGCTGCTTCCAGCTTCGCCACGGAGACGGCGCTGCCCGCTGCTCACTGGACTTGGGCGAGGACGAATGCCTTTCTTAACAAGGCAGTGTGGCCTCAGGTCCGAATGGTTTATGTCGAGAACGTGGAGCCTCAGCTTGTTCGCATTGGCGAGCGCTTAGAACGATACAAGAACCGGGCCAGGACCAAGGTGCTTCCCGAAGTAAACTCGTCTACGTAAGTGCTGTCCTGGGTTTTCCATTACCGCTCCCCCCTTGTCTAACAGGAGATAGAAGACGAAGGACAACTACCGAGCCTCCGCGATCTTCTTTCAGTAAACCGGCTCCCCAAGCGACACAATCGCAGAGCACAACGGCCTCCGAACGTGCCACGTTTAGCTCAACCTCCAGCGCCGAGGAGCAGCAGTCGACGGAGTCAACCTACTGGATGCCCGTTCAGCCCCCTCCCCCCTGGAGAAAACGAATCCGAGACAAGGAGAAAGGCCCGTGAGATGGTGACGGAAGACCTTGAGCTGTGGCAGAGTAAATTCGCTACCCAAGCTGACGAGGGCGCTGTCGATATGGAAGACCGCATCGACGAGCTTGCGAACCGTATGATTGCCCAAGTGATTCCCTCTAGTGGGAAGCCACTTGTTGAGCAGCTCCAAACCACAGTGGATTCGGAGACTGATGGACTGAAAGCAAAGATTTCCAGCATTGTCGCGGAGAGTGCAGGTGGATCGCTGGAAGACGCTGAAGAGCGAATCATTGGCGCCATCAGAGCTGCCGGCATCGCTATCAAGCAGGCCGCTACAGAGATCAGGACGTGGCGAGAAGAATACGATGTTGATCTGCAAGCCAGAGTCCTTAGAGCCGCTGATGTCCATTTCCAGATCCTTGACGAGACTAGAAATCTTGCACTGCAGCAACTTGGCATGAAGTGGGCTTGGACCGATGGAGTTAGCTACAAGGACTGGGCAAAGTATCACGAGCTAAAGCAGGTGCTCGCAGATTGGACTGAAGATCTGAAACAACTCATCATCACCCACCCTACCCTGCTCGACGCACAGGATGCTGCTGCATTTGTCGAAGAGGATGGAATGACCATTGCCTCTGCGGCTGCCAAAGAGCTGGCTCGCCTCAAGCGAGTGGCTCAGTGGAAGCTTATCGCAAATGATGCTACAGACAATTTTGATTCAGAGGCAATGGAACAAGCTGCTGAGGCAGCACAGAACCCTCCAGTAGCTGAAGAGTCAGAAGAGTCTGAGAAGCAGGAAGAAGGAGATGTCGATGCTGCCGCTGAGGAAGCCGCTGATGGCAATTCTTCGTTGCCGGTATTTGACACCGTCCAGGATGTCGTGGATACCATCCAGAAAAAAGTAACCGGGGAGGTCACTGAGGAGACCACTGAGGAGACGACACCTTTGGAGTCCGAACCCGCCGTCAGCAGTGCTTCTTTGGATGAGCATTCATCTGTAGATTCGAGCGAAGCTTCCGGTGCTACTGAGGAAGCGACCTCGGATATCTTTGAACATGTTGCGGAGCCCACTGACATCCCCACTGAAGACCAGGAGCCGCTTACCAACCAGACTGAGGAACTCCCACAACTTGTTACTGAAAGTATCAAGGAGCCCGAAGTAGAAACCGAAACGCCCCAGGTTCTTGTCAACCAAGTCGAAGATGAAGAATCGAGCCCAATTGTTCTGGAGGACCCTCGTTCGACACCCAACGATGATGAGGCTGACACTGAACCTGTCGCCGAGCCTGCTGCCGAAACTACTACCGACGAGGTGCTGGAAACCGAGCCTGAAATCCTGGAAGAGGACGAAATTTTATGGCCACACGAACAAGCATCCCTGGTTGATGACACCGCTTCCGTAAAGGCGACATTCTTCGGCGCGGCCGCTCAGGTAGTTTCCGGACGACGACAACCCATTTTGGACGAGGACGATGAAACTGATGATGACGATTTCCTATCTAGCGCGACTAAAGCCGCTGAGGCAGCCTATTCCAACGCAGTCTCTTTAGCATCTGGCCAGTATTCGAGTGCGGTATCAATCATTTCCGCGCAAATCCATGGCACGCCAACTCCAGCCGTTCAAAACCAGCTTCTTTCCTCGGTTTCCGGTGCCTATGATCAAGCAATCGCCGCGGCTAGTTCCAGGCTGCAAGAGGTGGTTGATGCTGCGTCTGCCGGAGTCTATGGCACGCCAACGACCGCCCAGGCTGCCCCAACGTTGGTAGACTGGAGCAAAGTAGAGGCGATTGCTGCGGAACGCCTGAATGAGGGGAAGCTCTGGGCCGAGCTTCAATATCAAAGTGCTCTGATTGCCATGGGACTGGCGACGGCAACACCCACTCCAACTGGTGCAATCGAAAAATACTACGAACAGGCCAAATACAACTATTACGCTGGGCTTGGTGTCGCACATGACCGCTATAACAACTTCATATCTGCCGCTTCGTCAGCATGGTCCTCAGCCACAGCCACGCCAACCCCGACACCCATGGCTCTTACTGACTCTGCACTTTCAATGGCCTCTGCTGCGGGCAAGGCTGCTGAATCTGCCTACTCCAAGGCCACTGAGAATGTTGCTTCTGCGGTTGATGCTGTGGACGAAACCATAAACTCTGTACACGATGCTGCAGCTGAACAGATCTTCAACGCCGGACTAGCCATTGGAGAGACGTGGGGAACAATCGTTAGCCAGCTGAGCATTGACGTGTACGGTCAACCAACACCAGCGGCGATTGGATGGTACGATAGTCTGGTATCAGACGCGCAGGCCGTGGTAGCAAGCGCTACATCGGCCGTTGCCAAGGCTACTCAGACTGCGTCGGCTGGTGCTGCAAACGAATATGAAGCTGTGAGCGAGCTTGTTTCGGAGTTGATTGTTGGCCGAGAGCCGCCCTTTACGGAGAGTGTACTATCAAGGCTTCAAGCCGCGTATGCCACGGCGTCTGAGAACGTGGCAAGCTTGGCGAGCGAAGCCAGCGCGGCTGCTGGATCAGTAGGCGAGAAGGTGGGAAGCATTGCGAGCAAGGCAACCGACGCGGCGAAGCATGGCAAAGACGAGTTGTAAGATGACGCAGAAATGGGCGGCGCAGTGCTTGAACGATACCCACTATTGTTTCCTTTTTGTCTGGCCAAAAGTGTTGAGAGAGTGCATCGCCAAGGCGATGATTTTGGATGTGTTTTCTTTTTATATATATGTAATTTCTATGGCATGAACAACCAACAAGGTGGCATTTTTCCTTTGTAACGAGTGGTACCAAACAAGAATGTTTGTGTATGTGTGTTTTTATGTATATTTCCTATGTCTCATTTGAAGGAGAGGATATGGAGTGGACTGTACATTATCAAAGTCCATATATTGTACGCTACTAGCATAGTTTAAAATGTGAAGCCTTTCTTTTACAATCTGTTTCAAGGGGTAATCACAAGGAATTATCTACTGATTGTGGACAGAGATTCTGCGTCATCTACGTTGCAGTATTCGACGGCAAGCTTACTGCCATGACTCGTAAGTTCAATGACCTTTTTGCTTTTGAATAGGAACGGGGCGGGCCATCTCCACCTAAGCCGAACCGCTGAAGCCAACTGACTGTCTTTATAAGTGAAGCAAGAGAAACGAAGAGGCACACGTTACATGCATTGGCCTCTTTCTCTTCTGCTTACTTGTGGTGGAGCAGATGATGGCCTGTTGATGCTTGTATCGACTGGGCTAGATCCCACTGCGGTATACGGGGCCGAGGTGATGTCATTTCCGGATCCTTTCCACCGAGGCTGTTTGCTTGGCCCTCTTCAGATGCTTTGGCCAGGGGCAGAAGAGGCTGGGCGGTCACTTAGTGCATGAAGCAAGTGTTTAGTAGCTGTCCGGGGCGTTTATAGTGCCGGGATGGGGTAGAGCTTTAGAGTAACGCCACTGGTTTGATAGAGTACAGCAGGCGTGGTGGCTTCAGTTGATCTGTAAGACTTTCTTCCAGATCCATCTCCAATTATAGACCGCATGCCCGCCATAACGCATGATGTATCTATTATGCAGCCTCTTTCCGTCACATTCGATAGATGGCCTGTCAAAAGTCGTTCCCCACGCCCGCTTCCCCCAACTTTTGTCTCTTGATCAGCGAGAGGCTAGAGCTAGAGGTGCATTAGCCCTGCAGGCCTGGACCTAACGGTTTTGCTGTTTTGAAAATTTCAGTCAGATTTTGCTTGGCCGCGGGATTGTGCTCGTTTGTTCCAAGGGACAAGATGGATTGATTTCAACGGCATCTGCTATTTGGGCATGATTTTATTGAATCTTGAAGGAGATGTCATGACATACTATAGAATGCTATATTAGAGTTCTTCGATCCCCGGATTTGGCATCGTGTGGGGGACGTCAGAAATGCTGCGAGCATCAAAGCCACAAGAAGCCCCAGGTTGTAAAAGTACATGCACACATACGGGCAAAAGATAGCAAACACGCTTCAAAATGTCTCCATCTGCCCGTCCCTGCTTGCTTTGCTCAACGGCCAGACCGCTTTCAGAAGCTCAGGCGATGAGCTCAATTGCTCGATCTGGCCCACTCTGAGAAAAGAGAGAAACAGACCCGCAGACTAACAGAGTCGGCTCGGCTCCCCTCCCTCGGCCCAGGTAAAAACGAATAAATACACACGCGGGCGGATTCATGTTTTTTTTTTTTGAAGATTGTCCTTCTCTCATCTGACTTTTTTCTTTCTTTTGGATGACGCTTGTTCGATATTAAGATTTTTGTCTTGCTTTTTTGTCTCAGTTGCTTAACCAACAACTGCTGCTGCTCTTCTCTCAAAAAAACAGGTTTTATTTTGCTGAAACACAACTGAAAGGAAAACAGTCGCGACGCATGGAATTCGTAGTCGAGTTCTTTTCTCTTCTCCTCAAGTCTATACGCTGAAAGAGTTGGAAAGCTGCTTTCTGCTCTTTTCTGCTGGTGCGCATAGCTTTTTTGCGCTCCTCCCTATTTTGGATACTTGTCTCGCAATTGGCGTAAGATAGACGATAAGATCCGCTGCCAACGTTGATTCTCTTGGCCCATTTCTATACGCCGCAAAAGCTGTGAAATCATCGATAGCCGACAAACATAACAAGATTCGTTCCAATGACTTCTTCCGGTATCCTGCCGGCGTACTCCCGCCAGGAGAAAGAAAAAGCCGGCAATGGTGGTGAAACCAAGAGCGGAGGCGCCGTCACTGAATCTCTCGACGACATTCGAGTTTCTCTGTCTTCCAACGGTAGCAAGAATCGAAACACGACTCACCGAAATCTCAAGGCCAGGCATATCCAGCTCATTGGCATTGGAGGCACCATTGGCACCGTTCTCTATGTGCGTACAGTACAGATACTCTCCCCCTGAATCGTACCATGTGGCTTATACGGTAGTCTATTTCCTCTCATCGTATAGGTTCAAATCGGCCAAGGTCTCCTCAACGGCGGTCCCGGCAGCCTCTTCATCGCCTTTAGCTTCTGGTGCACAATCGTCCTCGCCGTGACGCTCTGCATGGCCGAAATGGTCACCTACCTGCCCATCTCCTCGCCCTTTATCCGCTTCGCCGGCCGCTACGTCGACGAGGCCTTTGGGTTCGCGACGGGATGGAACTTTTTCATCTTTGAGGCGGCGCTGGTGCCCTTTGAAGTGACGGCCTGCAATTTTATTCTTCGCTTTTGGACCGATGCGATTCCTACGGCGGCAGTCATTGCCATTGTCATTATTCTCTACGCTCTCATCAACGTGATTGCGGTGAAGTGGTACGGCGAGACGGAATTCTGGGCCGCCATTGGGAAAGTCCTTCTCATTGTGGGACTCATCTTCTTCACCTTTATAGCGATGCTGGGAGGAAATCCCCAGAAAGACCGCTTTGGATTTCGATTCTGGAACGAGCCGGGAGCTTTTGCGGAGCTGTACTATGAGGGCGCCTTGGGACGCTGGCTGGGCTTCTTGCAGTGCCTGATTTTGGCAGCTTTTACCATTGCCGGACCGGATTACGTCTCCATGGCAGCTGGTGAGGCTGAGAATCCTCGCGTGGTGATGCCTCGAGCCTACAACGCCGTGTTTTACCGACTGACTGCGTTCTTCATCCTGGGATCTCTCTGCGTGGGCATTCTCGTTCCTTACAACGACAGCGAGCTCATTGCGGCTTTTGCAAACTCCAAGCCTGGTGCCGCTGCTTCTCCATACGTCGTTGCCATGAACCGCCTGGGAATCAAAGTCCTGCCACACATTGTCAACGCCGCTGTCCTGACTGCTGCTTTCTCCGCGGGCAACTCCTACGTCTACTGCGCGTCTCGTTCTTTATACGGACTGGCTCTGGAGGGAAAAGCGCCGAGGTTTCTGACGACATGCACAAAGGCTGGTATTCCCGTCTACTGCGTTGGCTGTACTTTGCTCTTTGCGTTGCTGTCATTCCTCCAGCTCTCGTCTAATACTGCCGTTGTTTTGAACTGGTTCGTTTCTCTGGTGACGGCGTCCCAGCTCATCAATTTCTGCGCCGTGTGCGTGTCGTATCTGTGCTTCCACCGGGCGCTCAAGGCACAGGGTATCAGCCGGGACACGCTGCCGTATAAAGCGTGGTTCATGCCGTATGCTGCTTATTATGCACTGGTGTGGACATTTGTCATGGCTTTCGTGGGCGGGTATACGGTTTTCTTGCCGTTGCCTGGCATGTGGAAAATTGCAGATTTCTTGTTCTCGTGAGTATTTTTGATATGACTGGAAGCAATTGATGGACTAATCTCTTTGAATTGATAGGTATGCAATGATTTTTGTATACCCGATCTTGTATTTCGGTTACAAATTCATTCGTAAGACGGAGATTCGCAAGCCAGAAGAAATTGATCTTTTCAAGGACTTGGATGAGATTGAGGAGTACCAGAGGAGTTATATCTCTACTCCACCAAGGTATGCTCCGGTAATACATGTTGACAGTGATATTTGTTAACAGTGTTTAGAAACGGGTTCGAGAAAATCCTCGAAAAACTCTTTGGCTAATTCCAAAGCACGGCAAGCTTCGATTAATGATATAAAACGCTTGGTTGGTGATGAACTGGGTGTTTTATCTATTGTCAATATCCGTATTTATTGTAGATGGACGCTTGAATCTACATATTTTCTATGTACCACAAAGCAATTTTGTAGGCTATTCCATGATATATATCCTAAAATAAATGCTTTCTCTAAAAGCTCGTCCCCTCATCTCTATTCTTGTAAGCTTCCCCATTCATAAACTTCTTTTCCTGCTCCATAATTGCGTTTGGAATCCCAATACCAATGCCGAAGAATACGAAAAGTGCCCACTTCCATCGGAACGGGTTGAATGTCACGCAAAAGACAAACCACCAGACCAGCTCGAGATAGGTAAAGAAGTCAAAAGCACCCATTGGGCTAAACTTCTTCAGCGTGCGCGTCATGTCGATCCAGCGCTCCATCCACCATCGGCTTGGTCGTGTTAGGGGGTCAAGCAGGAACATGAGGAGGATGCGAGTGTAGATGCCAATGTGCCAGTTACCGACAGTACCAATTGCCTCCACAAAGGTAGAGTTGATGGCGGAGATGGATGGGTGTGCTGGAGGGAAAGTCTGCAGGTACCAGTTTGGCGGTCCATAGGGATCTTGGAAACAGTCATCGGGAAGAATTGCCAGTGAGGGTCGCTTGAAACCAGTTGCCATGATGACCATGTCGGCCTTGATGAGCTCCTCGTGGCCAGGGCCGTCTTTTGGAACACCGCGAGAACGACGATTGACCTGGACGCCGCTCTTCTTGAATCCTTCAATGTCACCGCGGACCCATTCTGCTTTGCCCTGACGAAGCTTGTCCATGACATCAGAGTTGACCATTGGCGTGCCCATAAAGATGCCCTTGTCATGAGTCGGCGCCAGATCCTCAAGGTCGCGGTAAAAGAACTTGCGGAGGAAGAACTCGGGGATGAAGGAGAGGAAAGTTTCTTGGCCAAAGATGTTGAGACTGAGGAGCGTGTCGACAATCATGTTTCGCGGGATGATCCATTTGTCAGATCGAGAAAGAATTGAGACCTTTGCCGCACCGGCGGAAAATGCAAATTCGAGTGCTTCGACGGCTGAGGCTCCTCCACCGATGATGGCGACGTGTTTGTTTTTGGCATCCTTTCTGTAGCCGTAACTATTAGCTCGCTGAAATTGAAAATAATTCGTGATTGGACGTACCCAGTAAGCTCGCTAGAGTGGTAGATTTCTCCCTTAAACTTCTCCATACCAGGAATGTGTGGCATTTTGGGATCGCCGCAGGTTCCAGTCGCCGCAATCAAGCCGTCAAATCGACCCAGAGAAGGATCATTGTTGATGATCCATCGCGTCTGTTCGTCCTGCTTGAGGCCCTTGACCTTGACGCCAAACTTGGTCTTTTCGTCCAGGCCGTAGCGTTTCCAAACTTGCTCGACTTGCTCTACAATTTCCTTGCGAGTGGGATAGCCGCGCTCCCATTTGACAGAGGGATGGAAGCGGTACATGACGGAGTGAATTTGGAGGCCAGATGTTTCATTTACCCTCTGTAAAATTTGTTAGCCAACTTGTATTTTTCTTCCATTTTGGTGTAAGATTTGGCTTACGCTCCAAATACCACCAAGGCGCTCCCTCGGGCCCGCCTCGAAAATCGTCACGTCAAAGCCATGGCCAACGCAGTGAGCTGCCGCCGAAACGCCAGTGAGTCCAGCTCCGATGATGGCGATTCTCGGGCGCTTCAATTCAGTATTTTTAGGAGGAGGATTAGGGGCAATGAGGGTGCTGATGACCCATTGCAGCAGCTGGTAGAGGAAGAGTAGTGGGTGGAAGAGCGGATTCGCAACGCCCGTGTCTCGAGGCATGGCTGCGGCTCATTCAATTGCAGTTTCTGAGAGAATAATCATGAAGAGAGCCGAGACTGAGAGACGGGAAAACAAACTTTTATAAACATTCTTTGCTTCCAATTCCCTCTCACAATCCTACGTTCGTGATGCTGACGTCACAAGTTTCAAAGCCGGCTCGGCTCCACATGATGAACTCATCGATGCCGAATCTGGCAACAGTTTTTCATCGCGAGAAGCTCCCCTGGTTTGGCATGTGATTGCCAGCTAAGCAGGGACGAATCCCTGAAACAAACGCCAGAAATGGCACTCATAACGGCCAAAGTTTGCGCTTTTCAGTTTTTTGCAACTCAATTCTGCCAACTTCATTCTTTGTCGCGTACAATTTGCACATAACATCACCATGGAGAATCCAGGTAATTTGATGAGCCTCTCTCTATCCTCAACAGCTTCATTATAATCACTAACAAATGATTCAATTCCAGCTCAAGAAATCGCCTCTGTCATTGACACTCTCACCAAAGGCTCGCCGCAGCAGCAGGAAGACGCGCTCAACACCTACTTTCTCCCCAATGCGTCCTTCATCCACCCGTTTTGTCGCGTGCCGTCCTTCTCACAGGGCTCTATCCCGCTGGCAAGGGATCTCGACTCGCGCTGGCTCATCCTCGGCATCTATCGCTGGTATCGCACGCTGAGTCCGCGCATTGATCTCACAGTAGACTCTGCTGGTACGTTGTCTTGATTTATGATGTAGAGAATGAGTGGCGGTGTACCAAAATGAGCGCCCTTTGGCTAACCTGGAGCTGTAGTATATGATCAGCGCAACAGCACGTTATTCGTCTCTATTCGCCAGACCTTTTCAATATGGTTCATTCCCTTCCATAAATCTTCCGTCAAACTGGTCTCTGTCTTGCAGCTCGCGCAGAGATCGTCATCAGAACCTGGACAACTGCCCGCGAAAAATGGCACAGACGGTCGATCGTCATCTGCGCTGTCCGGCCCAGGCCAAGAGAGGCTGAGATACTACATTACCAGCCAAGAGGACTTGTATCAAACAAACGACTTTGTCGCGTTTGTGCTGCCATATTTTGGGCCTCTATTGGTGTTTTTGTGGCAGCTGTATGCTACCGGCCTTTCTGTAATTGGGTCTCTCTTATTTCTGCCAGTGTATTACTTTTTGAACGGCAGCGGTGTAAAAGCCAGAAGAGAGGCATAGACAAATTTGACTTCTGTTCTTTTTCTTATATACAAGCTTGTATAGGGTGGATCTTTTAGGTGTATTAATTATTTTGAATGTACGCATATTGCGTTTTAGTGCCTTTCTACGTCCTGTTATTTTATGCCATCATCTTGCCTTACCTCGAGTCACGCCCTTCCAGCCTACGGATTATGTCTTCAAAGTATGAAAGTCTTAGCAATCGAATATTAATAGCGATATTGTCAGTAGAAACCACCGCTTCACTTGAAAATATAACAGTAGCCCTGTCATTTGCGAGGAATCTGAAGGACTTCATTACGGTAACAATCTCATGCTCCTACACAAGTCTCGCCAGCTGAAGTAAAGACAGGCATATTTTCATGGTTGAAAGACATTTATTCCACCACTTCGATAGCCTTATCTAAGTCGACCGGCATGGTGCTAACATTGCCCTCAATAGACGCATGATTTTTGCGAGACCCGATTCAGGATTTGGCGAGTCAACGCGCACTCCGCTCGTCATTTAGCAGATTACAGCAGATCTGCATAAAAGATCTTGAGATTTCTCACTTGAATATCCCGAATAGACAGCAGTTCTTGTTTGACTCGAAGAGGGCTAGAAAGTATGCGTTCGATCCTAATTAACTGATAGAGCCCCAGGGTATGAATAAGTTGTAACAAGGTTATGTATACAGATTTACAGGTTACCTACGATTGAGAACATTTATAGAGCTTGAAAGGAAACTAATTCTTTTTTTCCTAACTAAAAATGGGTTGAACATTTTTTTTTTTTTTTTTTTTTTAAAAAAAATATCATTTTCCAAAGTCACAAATTCGATATATCTTCCCCTCATTTAATACCTCAATCTAACGCAGTTTCTGCAGTTTCTCCGTCTTTATTTTGCGGCCCAACCACGGCTCCATATTCAAGCAGTAAATCGATTATTAGCTCTGAATCTTGGTGCATAGCTGCATCCAATGTAGTTCCCCAACGCTGGTGAGTCGCAGATACATCAGCTCCGTTCTCTAACAGCAGCTGAACAATCTCTACATCACCATAACCCATGCTCGGATCAATAGCACAAAATAATGGTGGTTCCCCTAGCGTAATGTCTGCTTCATGCTCTAGAAGAAGACGTACAACTTCGATGTCTCCGTATTGAGCAGCCCTAGCAAGAGGAGTGTAGTCTTCCAAGTCAATTGCATCGACGTCGGCGCCGTTCTCGAGTAACAGCCTGGATAGCGCGACGTGACCTCTGCTGGCAGCCATATGTAGCGGTGTCTTCCCCTCGTAATCCTCTGCTGTACTAATATCAGCCCCTTGATCAAGGAGTAGCTGCATGGCTTCTACATCACCAGCCATGGCGACATCGAAAATACGTGAAGTGGCCAGCCAAGCTTCAGAATCCTCTCCGTCAAGGTGCTCCAATAGGAGCCGCACTATGGCTTCATGGCCATTCCAAGCTGCGAATTCCAACGCAGTCTCTCCGTATTCAGT
This sequence comes from Trichoderma atroviride, assembly GCF_020647795.1. Classification (NCBI taxonomy): domain Eukaryota; kingdom Fungi; phylum Ascomycota; class Sordariomycetes; order Hypocreales; family Hypocreaceae; genus Trichoderma; species Trichoderma atroviride. The sequence continues at coordinate 6,775,478 of NC_089401.1, read as the reverse complement.
CTCCGCAGTGACATCAGCTCCATGTTCGATAAGTATCTGCACGACAGTGTCGCTTCCGAACTTGGCAGCGACATGCAACGCAGTCTCCCCGGTGTCGTCCTGAGCGTCAACCTCAATTCCGCTCTCTAGAAGCAGGCGCGCCGTTTTATCGCCCCCCATCATCAAAGCGCTAGCGTGAAGCGCTGTTCTTCCATGTCCCTCTCTGTTAGAAATATCTGCTCCTTCCCTCAGTAACAGCCTGACGACACCGTCTGGCTTATAATTAAGTCTATAACCAAAAGACCCCGCCGCGGCGTGCAGAGGGTATTCGCCACTTGCACCGATGAGATTTACATCAAAGCCTTTGTCTAGAAGCAGCTGTACTATCTCTACATTTCTACCTTTAGCGGCGAAATGGAGGAGAGAATCTCCCTCGGTGGTGACCGAGAGATCAGCGCCTCTCTCAATCAAAACCATCACACCAGCTTCTTGCCCACTCCGGGCTGCAGTACATAGCGGTGTGAACCCGTGTACGGACTTTGCTTCCAAATCCGCACCTCTGTTCAACAACAGTGCAATGGCTCCTACGTGGCCCTTCCCTGCTGCCCAGTGGAGTGCTGTTTCGCCGTCCCCGGTCCGCAAATCAATGTCCGCGCCGTTATTGAGCAAGATATCCAGCACGTTCTCATGACCGCTTCGTGCGGCCCAGTGCAGGGCTGTTGCTCTGGAAGTCTCGTTGTCAGGCACGTCTGTCACCGCATTGACGCTTGCGCCCTTGTCAATCAATAGCTGCACTATTGCCGCATGTCCTCTTGTGGCAGCTATATGAAGTGCCGTCCAATCATCTTCGTTCTTCGCGTTTACATTTTGACCGTCTTCTAATAACATCGTCACTATTCCTTCCAATCCGAAGAATGATGCTAGGCAAAGGCCTGATATTGAAATCGGAAATCTTTGTCCATAATACTCCTTCTCGGCCAACACCTGAACAGATGCCTCCAAACCGGTTCGCTGCTGCACAAATCTCATGAATAGATCTTGGGTGACCTGTCCGAGCATATCCTTAACATGGTCTCCCCAGTATCGAGCTGCGTAATGGAAGAGTGGGTAACAAGTATCAAGGTCCCAATCGAGGCACTCTTTCTCGATATGCCTCTGGAATGTAAGCATATAGTAAAGTTCTGGGTCCACGTCTATGTGTTCTTCCCTCGCTGTTAGAAAGTCTTCAAACTCCTTGCGTTCGAAAGACAGGTACATGAGACAGGTCTCTGCGATGTTTATTTCCAAATGTAAAAATCGTTCAATTTCTTGTCGATCCATTCTCCGTTTGAAGTATTCCTTTGTGGTGTAGTGGATGAATGATACCGTATTGCTCTCAGCGTGGCAAGTCACTATGCCAGCACATACGGAGACTATGATTTCTTCATCGGGGAGAAAATCCTCGTCCAACTCAATAGCATCTGGATCAGCCTCGGCCACCAGGTTGACAGCCAGGCTGTGGCGAAGTTGCTGGAGATTTAGAGGTCGGGCAGCATAGTAGAGCCAAGTCAAAATCTGTTTGGCCATCATGACGTCGTCATCGTCTTGATTTTGGATTCTCGTGATAACATCGTCGTAAGCTGTGTCCAGTTCTTTCAACCCTTCTGGAAGATTTCTCAGTGTACTTTCAACCATTCCGAGAACGTTTTTCGTGGCCAACAAGTCGATATACATTCGAACAAGCAGGAACCTAAGGCGTTCGTCAGCGCAAATATCTTTTGTAGGTGGATAATATTGTTCAAGAGAGCTTACATTCCATCTGCTTTTTGTGCAACCATCTCGACAATGGCCTGTTGTAAGCTAGGCTTTCTTTGAATGTGGCGACGCAAGTTCTTCGAGTTATTGATGCGCGCCTGGAGATAGCCCTCGATAGCCTGCCTACTTGCGTGAATCTCCAAGCGCTGATCTGTTGCGAACCTGAGCGCAATGGCTGGCAAATCTCGAGAAGTGAACAGAAGCTGAGTTTTGAGAGGCAGGTTTAACAGTTGGTCTAAAAGTTGGTCTCGGATATCATCAATCTCGCGGTGAGGACATTCGTCGAGCCCGTCGACCACAATAAAGACATGTGAGAAGCTCTCAATGACATCTCGAAGCAATATGGAACATTTTCCAAGTCTTGGGTGAACAGTGTCCTTGGTATAGCTTTTGTAAATCTTGAGAAGGTTTTCAGGACTTTTTGGACTTTGCCGGAATAGCTGTTGCAAAAGGTTCGCAATGAAGTTGGGAACTGTGAGCAACGCATTGTTGTAGTCACAGTATATATATGCGATACCAATACCAGGTTGTTTAACCTGAGTCTCCAAGTAGTTAATAATAGACGATCTGCTGTATGCGTTAGCTGAAAAGGCGCGAACTCCGTGTAAATCATAGCTGCCTACGATAGTACAGTCTTTCCGACGCCAGCTGGGCACCCGTTAGTATGAAATAATGAAATGCATCGGTGAACAGAGTTACATACGTTGTCCTGGACACCACAATACTCTTTCTGTTCTGGAGAGCCAATTCTTGAATTCTTGAGTGTCTTGAAGCCATTCCCACGTCCAGTCTTGTCGGCCAGGTAATGCGTAGACATCGTGGTGCTTTTTCTCAAACACATTGAATATAGGAGAAAGCCAGTCGCAAAATTTTTGAAGATATTCACCTGTTTTCATACATAAGTAACTATACTTGACGGCTGTAATACTTGGTGATGGGACGTACTGCCATAGAGGGACTCTATTGTATCGATTCTGCGATCAATATCTGCCAGCGAGTTTTGAATGTTCCCAATTCCTATCTGAGTTTTATTCGCTTCGATGGATAAATGTTTGAGTTGACCAGACACGACATCAAAATGTTGAAGGGAGATGTTGCTGTATGATTATCAGAACTCAAGCAACTGAAACTTCAAAGATAGGCAGTACTTACATATTGAGTGTTGTGAGAGTCAAATGCAGTTTGGCTTGCAACTCTTCCACAATTTCTTGCAGTTTGATCAATGTGCTTTTCTTGAATGGATATAGGGCTCTCCGAGCTTGCGAAAGTAACTTCTCGCCTGTGGTGCTGGGCAACGAGATGACTTTGATCTTTTGAAGCTTTTTGTTCAATTGGGCAATTCCGCCTTTGCAGAGTGCAACATTGTCATGGATTTTGACAATAATCTCTGACGTCTGGTCTTGACTATTGAGAGTTGACTCCACAATAAGTAAAATCTTGGTGAGATCCTTCATGGAGTTGTATGTTGTCATCACTTCACTCTCGGCATCTTTCCAAGAACCGTAATACTCAAGCAGGCCTTGGCAGACTTCAATACCAAGAGACACTATCCCCGCAACCCCAGATGCAATCCCAAGTGCCTCTGCCATGGATGAAAAGAAGGGTTAAAATAACAATGTCTTATTTTTGGTAATGATTCTTATTGACATATGTGATATGGAAAAAAGTAGAAGGAGGATGGAAATAGCAGTGGAAAGATGACAAAAAAAAAACGCATCAAAAAGAAATATGAAAATGAAAAGGAAAGCAAAAGAGGGGAAAGCAAAGAAAGGGAGGCTGAAGGAGGGGAAATAAATAAGGCTGGGGTCCTGCAGTCGTGATTGGATGCCGTTCCTCGAATGATACGTCGAATAGAGTCGCACAGGCGAATAGGCGAATAGGCGAATAGAAGTCAAGATTCTTTAGAACTAAGGCTCCAAGCCTTTCTCCGCGGGCATAGCTATTCGCCTTGGGCCTAAGGATTGAGGGTTTTGAGACATGGAGAAGCATAGCCATATTGGGTCCTAGGTATTATCAGATTTGACCCGACTGCAATTCTCTACCGTGCCATGTGTCAAATCGTGCCTTTTCGTCTGAGAGCCAAATATTCTCACTGTATTTCTTTCATTTCAGAGAATATTTTGACAAGCGAGACGCAGGAATACCAGACTGGAGGAGCAGCGTCCGGCAGCAGACGTACACGGGTCTTGGTAAAGCAGTCGACATGGTTTATCATGGCCATGTACTTTGAGGATCTCTGTAATATTGCCACCATAGCAAAGTTAATTCCTCTGCTCGATTGTACAGACAAACTGACTGTAAGAGGCTCGGAGAGAGGAACAACCAAGCGCTTTGGCGAAAATTTGTTATTTTGTACTAGGAATCAAGATTTATATGCATCTATGCGTGCCCCTTTCTACATATTGATTGTATCCAAACGATTGAGATCAAGCTATAACATCAACAAAGGATATCCAACGAGATCTTATGAAAAGACTTATCCATCAATTTTAAATTCCTCATACCCATAGCGCGAGTGATTCCGTCCGCGACCATCCAATCCTTCCCCGTACCTGTAAACTTTGGAGCGAATAATGGGCGTAGCTCGTTTGTAGCCGCTTGGGCTGGCCGGCATGGTGTTTGTCCACGGAAAATGAGGGGGGAGCGGGGGGAGGGGTGGGAACGGGGGGAGGGTGGGAAATGTGGTCATCTCTCGTATTTTTCGCGACGTTCTTCGATTTATACTCCAGCAGCCGCGGGCGGCGTTTGGTGCTCACGACTGCAAAACTGATGGGCAGCCCAGGCAGCATCGGCGGCGACACTACTCGACCGGAGGTGACGATGATTCTGATATTGCGCGGATGCATCTTGACCAGCATGGAAAGCACTTGCGCAATGTTGGCATGTCGAGCGGCCAGATCTGCGGTGCACTCGTCGAGGCGGTCAATGATAAAAACTACGGATCCGAGCAGAGCAATGGCCGCGCAGAGGAGTTGGAAGACGCCATCAAAGGTCTCTGCTTTGCGGAATCTCCTGGTATTGAAAACCTCTGGCGCTGAGATAGTCAAGCTCGGTCTGGAATGTAGAAGCTGCAGAAGAAGCTGCTTCAAGACCTGTTGTGGCGTCCATTTCGCGCTCTTTGGACGGCTACACATGGCAAATGTTGTTAGCTGGCCCTGAGACCGGCATATATCGATTAGATTGATGGAAAACTCGGTTAGCCATGACTGCCGGCCATTGTCTTCGGTTGATATCCACAGGATCGAGTTCTGGGACTCGTCGCAGAGTTTGCGCCATTCTGTGAGATGCGTGAGAATGCCGTTCTGGCTCCAGTGGTCGCGTATATCGGTCAAGAAGTGCAATGCTTGCCATTGATGAAACTCGTCTTCAACATTGCCAGCATCGCTATCCCAGATGTCGAAGATTTCTGAGGCATAGTGGTGAGATCGCGCTTCGACAATCAAGAGGAATTAGTGAAGCTAGTCTTTTCCTATGTTGATGACTTGAGAAGCCGTAGAAACATACCGAGACTTGTTATGTGTAGCTGTCGTTTTAGTGAATGAATCTCTATACACAGATTGTCAGTTGCAAGTTTGGCATCCTGAGAGAGGAGTCATTACCAGAATTTAGGAATCCGATGCTCTCTGTGATATGTTTCTGCTCTGCCATATGCCCCACTTCGCATAATGTCTTGAGTCTGGCTGCTACTTTCTTGACGTTCTCGAGATACATAGAAAAGTTATATTTCGTACGTGGTAGCATGGCATCAGCTAGCTGCTCTATGTCCATATCAGAAAATAAATTGTATAAGCAGGCAGATCCCATGGTAAACTTACTAAAATAATTGTGAGAATAATACATTGAAAGCCTCCATAATAAATCCAGCGTGTGTATGTAAAACTCAACAAGAGCTTGCTTCATGTCATTTGTTGGAAACATGTCTCTATAAATCTCTAGAATGGGAATATCTTGGGATAGAGAGGTAATGAGACCCTGCACAGAGTCAAGTTTGTCTTTTCTATCTGAAATGCTTCATCTGTTAATAGCGGCTCCTAGCAATTATATGGTTGTCGTCATCGCATACTTTGAATATTGCCCAGAGACAAGCATAAGGGATAGAGTACTCAGGGCTCTGAGGAATCAATATGTCAATAATTGGCTTGAGCTGCGTTGCAGTTTTAATCAGCACATGGGCCGAACTGTCCAATCTCTGCAATAGTTCATTCTTAGACGCTCGCCTATCTTTTATTCTCTCGCTCTCCTGTCTGATGAGGCTTTCCACCCATGCTGCACTGTACGCTTTTGGCGGCTTCAGCCGTATTGGTGCACTCTCGACCATCTTTGTGGCCACCAGCCCTGACTGGCTGTCCCACCAAGGCTGTGAGTTCAGCTGCTCATTGATATCCTTGCATTTTTGCAGCGCACTGGTGTAGATGACACTGAGCGCAAATATTAGCAGAGTGGTAGAACCCTGGTGATTTGCCAGCAGGATACATGTACTCACGCATCGTCCTCTGACCCAGGCTGGTACCATTTGCTCCAAGACGGGGAGACTTCTATCCTGTCCATGAGTGCCCTGGTTCTGAATATGAGTAATGTTACTACTATGCGCCGAGATAGAAATGGGTGTGTGGTAGAAGCTTAGATTTAATTATAATTCAGCTCTCGCCTAGTAGCTCAGCACGCAAAAGACTGATAGGCAGCAGCATCGACATCGGACCCGCCTCCTCACGCTGTACGACCAATCAATTCGTCTCCCATCATCTTCCCCTCAGCTACAGAGTACAGAAAACCACTTAACCAAAAGCAGTCGGCGGTAAGCCTGTGATATGCGGCTCATACTGGCCAATACACGAGCCACCAAGTGAACAAATACATGTAGTTGGAGGCTACACTCTCTCATCGCGACTGCAGAGAGATGGCCCAGAGGACAGTGTCTTTGTCTTCCTCAGACTTGGAATACAGGCCGCGTGCTCAACGACAAGATGCATACCCTACTCACACCCCATATGCGACCCGTCGCTCCCCCTCCCGCGACGAGAGTCCGGTGGACAGCCGCGATTCCTCCCTTCACTCAGAACGCTTTGGAAACAATATTCTCGACTTCAAACTCAACGGCGGGATCAGGGTGATTGAGATATGGTCAAAACATCTTGTGGACGCCATTGAAAAAGTCAACAAACACCCGCCCCTGCGGCCAACAAAGGGTTTCTTCAGTGAGCAGGAGCCGTATCCTACCCTCTTCCACCATATGGACGATATCAAGGCGGAAATCGCTGAAATGGACGGTCAAGCTCCACAAGAGCATCTAGAGGCACTACAAAGAGACTTAGCCTATGTAGAGCCCATCTGGATGGAGGCACGTCAAGAACCAAGCGACATGGTGAGCTATGACATGATATGGAGTCTTTTTCGCCCTGGTGATCTTGTTCTCCGAGAGGATAAAATCGGTAACCTGTGGCTTTTGGAATTCATTAATCTTACCTACACTATTAGTCAGAGTAGGCAGAGGGCAGGCCAAACAGAGAAGAAGACATCTTTGAATACCTTGTTGATTAACAGGAATGAGATCACTGGCAACCTTATTAAGGATCACATGCCGTTTGATCTTCCTGGATTCTCCGGTAAACGGCACATCACGTCACTGCCTATTTATCCAATTCGCTACCAAGAAGACGTGGCAAGAAAAAGTATCCAAGAATCGCTTGCTAGAAGGGGTAGGAAGTGACAGGAGCTCATTAACGCGGCGTCGATCTGCCAACACCATTGCGGGCTTGCATTCAAAGAAAGCAATAGGCTGGGCGCTAGTTGGAAAATATTTCCAGTGAGTTACAGCAATTCCGTGCATTCGGCAGGACAGAATTCTTGCGTCAGGCTTTGTTGACGAATGTCAGGCGGACGGCAGAATCGTAATTGACAAGAATTCAAAAGATTTGGCGTATATCGCCGCCATACTCGGATCTGAAGATGGTCGGCGTGAGCCCGAGCCCGAAGCCAGGGTCAGACTTGCTGCATCCACAACGTTGAGTGATGAGCAGGCCATGCTTTGCCCAGCCGTTGTGGGATGTCACAACTTGAAAAGCAAGCAGACGTATACCGTCGGTGTTGATAACCTGCAGCCAATAGAATGGAACAAAGACGCAATGGATCATCTGGTGCTGGACACGAGAAAGAAAGATATGCTTAAAGGCCTTGTGCGCCATCACTCAAGTCGAAACCGTCGCAGTGAGAGAGGAGATCTCATTGCGGGCAAGGGACGGAGCCTTGTTATTCTCCTCCATGGGCCACCAGGTGTCGGTCCACCTTTTTTCTTTAATTCTTCTTCTTTTACCGATCTTCAATTGCTAAAGACTGGACACTGACACTTGATGGTAGGTCGGCAAGACGCTCACCGCGGAGTCAGTTGCTGAGGCTGTAGGAAAACCTCTTTTAGCAATGAGCATTGGCGAAATGGTGTGGGATGAGACGCAGCTCCAAGAACGGTTGAAAACTGAGTTCCAACGCGCCATAGATTGGGACGCAGTTCTCCTCTTGGATGAAGCCGACGTGGTGCTCGAAGCTCGATCATTTGAAGATGTGCGGCGAAACGGCATCGTTTCCAGTTGAGTCTCGGCCCAAGTTCCATCTCTCCATGGTATGGCTACCGTGACTAACCTCTTGCTTCCTTGCAGTCTTTCTCAGAGAGCTGGAATATTACCAAGGAGTCTTATTCCTCACTACGAATAGAGTCAGCACAATGGACACTGCGTTTCAGTCACGCATTCAAATCGGCGTCGGCTTTCGGAGCATGACGCCCAAGATCCGCGCAGATGTCTGGAAGCAGCTGCTCACCCTGAATGGCAGGGATGAGATTCTGGGGCCGGAAGCGGTCAAGAGTATCCAAACGAGGTTGAACAAGTATGAACTGAATGGGCGACAGATTAGAAACGTTCTGAATGTTGCCGAGGGCCTTGCGTTCCAAGAATATGGTGAAGAAGGAAAGTTGAAATACAGGCACATTGAAGACGCTACGAAAGCAGCGGCTGAATTCCAAAAGGTGTTGGAGGAGTCAAAGTCGATGATGAAGCTAGAACAGACTGTGTGGGCACCGTACAAAGGTAGCGACGACGAGTCGATATTCTAGGCTGAATATACAAATGAGATGCTGGGGACACTTGTTGTTCGCTTGCGGAGGCAATTTTCAATGGTAAAGTTTAAATATCTCTTCTTCGTATCATAAAAGGGTATACTTTGCAGCTGCAACTTTGTGCATGCTTTGCACAACAACAACATCTGCTCAATGTGTCTAAAATTTCAACATGTAAACCGCCAAACGCCTGATAAATGCCTCGAATGTCCTTGTGCGCAGCCAATTAAACCTGAATCATGTCTCGTCTTCGCGGCCGTGGGTGATGGACGTGGCGAAACTCGACAAAGCATTCGAATCCGCCCCAGATGATGAATATAAATCTCCATATCCTATCACGAGTCAGACTCAGCATCTATCCGTTTAATGTCCCCACTCTTGGTATTTATAGGTGCACTTACACGACAGCTGTGAGCATCCACACCGAAATGGCCAGCATTTTGTTCTGTGAAAAGCCCTCTCTGCTTATGACATCGGGATCGCCCACTCCGCTGGTGATTTGCGGCGACGAATCGCTCTCGAGGGCGGCAAATGCATCGGCTTGGTACGTGTAGCGCGAGAAGATGATCATGACGATGCCGCCGAGCGATATGGCGAGGGAGAAGAGGTCGTGGAGGAGGGCGCGTGCTGGCGACAGCGGGCTGAAGCCAAAGGCGCGATCGAGCTTGGCGACGACGATGTACGAGTCGTTGAGGATGGCGATGGCGGACTGGAAACGATTCAGTGTTAGCTATGGCTGCGCTGGTGCGATGACGCTATCACGATGGTGACGCCACCAAGCGACTTGACGACTCACCCCCACAAGGCCAGCCGCAACAGCGCCAGCCTTGTCCGACCATTGATTGATGATAAAGGCCAGAATCACCAGCGTCGTCACGCCCGTCATCCAGGCCACCGCCCGGGTGACGATTTGGACGAGGGCATATGTGCCTGGGCAGAAGCTTCTCGTCATTTGGATGGCGGAGGTGGAGACGAGATATAGCGTCGTATCGATGTCGACAAGGAAAATAACGGCAAGAATAAAGACAGAAGCGCTGGACAATGAAGATGAAGGATGACAGAAATCGATAATGGTCAGAAGCTGGCGTGCCTTTTGGTTCGCAGCAGCGCAGCTAAAAGAAAGACGAGAGGTGAAGAAGAAGAAGCGAGCTGAGGCGAGATATTCGGAGAGTGCCCAGACCTAAACGCTGCAGCGAGCACAGCCAGGCCGCCTATGAGGGCTGGCAGCTGGCGCTACATGCAAGTTACGGGCTGTCAGGTCAGTGGCAGCTTGAGCCGCTTCTGGGGATGCGCAGGAGACTGCAGCAGGCCTCATGGGCGGGATTGCAGCGGCATGTATGTGCAGAGGAGTATAGTCGCTGAAGAATGCCCAAGATACGAGGTTGAGTGAGATGTTTGGTTGGCCTCGGCCGGTGCAATTATTCTGTGCTGCGCGGGGAATCAAGAAAGACGAGATCGTGTAGAGAGAGAAAGAGAGGACAAGACTGAGAAATGCACATAACAGACGCCAGTGCGTGGGCTAAACAGGAATCAAGAGAGCAAACGGTGGCTGGCGGCGTGTTGGAGGATACGAGCCAATTGCCTGGCGGTTAGAAAAGAAAATGGCCAGAGGTCAGCAGCCATGATTCGACGAGGCCTCTCCAAGTCAGCTGGCATGATGGCTGCATCTCGCCTTTTCAGCTTTGGGGGCCGGGCTAATATGGTGCTGGTGCTGGTGCTTGTCCCAATGGATCTGATCTACTTCGTATAGCACTGGATCTGCCACTACAACTTCTGACAGCTCCGCGCTGATCCCCGGAATGCTGCAGCTTCCCATCGGCAGTGACAATGAAGCACAATCGCGATCGAGTCCAGAGATGCGGAATGCCGTGAATGCGTGGCTCGGGGTCGCGGCATTGCATCAGACACGAAACGAAGCGGATTTCGCTGCTTGGCGATTGAAAACCAGAGGCTGGGGACCTGAGGCTTGGACGCCACGACACCAGGTACGGGCAATAGCCGCCGTGCCCTGTAGCAGATCCAAGTACTGCTAGTCTTCCATTCGAGCCCAAAATGCGGCCTCCTCCACTGGCATTGAGGTTAGTGGAGGCGCGCTCGATGCAAGGGAGCTTCTGGGCGTCTGGAACCAGCAATGGCCATTCGTATAGAACAATTGGGGCCAATTTACCGAATACGCAGCGGTATTGGCAGTGTTAAGAGCAGCAGTTTGCGAATTGATTCTCTATGCTTTGCGAGATGAATCAGATTGCTTGGGCACAAAGGCGGTTGATTGCCGTCTTACACCACGGCGCCATCTCTGAGATCGCCACGCCTCTCCGCATTTAGGGCGCCGGGCCGCTAATCACGGCGGTTTCTAGTGGCTGCTGCGATTACGAAGCACGGATGCCCCGCCACACGAATCGTATCTCAATCTCGGGCAGGGGAAGAACCGGACTGAGGTGAGGCTTTCCGCATCCACGTAGGAGGCGTTTTGGGCTCTCGGAATGCTATTTCGTAGCTTATCACGAGGCCATCAGGGTTTGCTACGTCACTTCGGTTATACACGAGTAACGAGGCCAGACGCTGCTCTGATGCACTGCGCAGTTCTGAGCTTTCAATCAATCGTCTACAGGTATCCGTACAAATACACTACTTGCTGACGAGCTCTAGAGCTTTCTATCTCCACTGCATGATATCAAACAGGCAATTATTTATAGCTTGACCATGGCGCAGAAAGAAAACCCGTTGAGAGGCAGAACCCAGAGATCCTCCACTCTGGTACAGGAGGCGTACATACAAAACGCGTCATGAAATACGCTTTGTCAACCAGGTTCCGCCAATTCCGCATGGCAAACGGCACTCGATGCCCAATTGCACACATGAATCATGGATCCCGGCAATGGAACAAATACAAAAGCATCCGGGCATTAACTTTCCATTCTTCTTCCTCTCTGAACTACTATACCCAAGTCTTTTGCAACCATATCGCTATTTCAGCTCATACAGTACATATATTTTGCCCAGTGAATAGATCAACCCATATCTGAAACGCGTCCAGCGCCGCTAAAAAAACCGGGCGCCGCCATTGCTTTTTCGAACCCACTGCACAGCTTAGAGCTAGCAAGCCCAAAAAGCGACAACTGGCTTGAGCTAAATCAGCCCAGGCGGTCGCTTTTCCCCTAATCTCTCTCTCTTCTTCCCTTGCAGCTGTTGCGAAAGGCGGGAACCGGGCCGTTTGTTCGACGTACCTTGATCGCCCACCAAAGCCCCGAGCAAACAAAAAGTCTAAAAATTCACTGCATCCAGAAACGTGAATAAAAAAACGTCAAAAACCAACGCCAAGAAAATAACCTGTTTTTCTCTCTCTCTCTTCATCGTTTAATAACGCCTTTTACGACACTTTTGCTCTTTAAAGCCCAGTCGCAGCCACTGATTCGCGGGCACACCCTGGCTCGTTCGTTCTCACCATTTCCCCTCTCTGCCTCACCCGCTTCGCAAAGATGGCGTGTTTTGATATTGATGCCCTGTGTTCCTTTAGTCATCCCGAAAGGCTCGTCGAGATGAAAACCGACCTCGAGGCCACCGCTCACTCGCCCGAGCAGCAGCTCGTTTCTAAAAATGAGCGTCTGGGTCCACGGACGCGAAGTGGGAGCAACTGCCGCAGCGTCAAGCAGCTGTTTCTCGACAACCAAGCGGGTATGTCGCCTCATTTCCCATCAATTCATCAATTGTACTTGCATATCCATGCTGACATGACTGTAGGAATCGTTTTCAATCTCGTACTCCTCCTCTACCTCACCCAATTGATGATTCCCAGAGCCCGGCCCTTCACGAGGCCCTTCTTGTGGTTGTCCCACTACAACCCCGCCACTGGAAAGTACGCGGTTGGCTTCAATGACATTTATTACGTGACTTACTATCTGGTGCTCTTCACTGGGCTGCGCGATGGCCTTATGAATGGCGTTTTGGGCCCCCTGGGACGGCGTTGGGGAATCTCTACAGCCAAGGACGAGGCGCGGTTTGCCGAACAGACGTGGATGATTTGCTACTACTGCTTCTTTTGGCCTCTTGGTGTAGTATGTTGTCGATTTTCGTCTTCTTTTTGAAAAGGTCCATCTTCGTTTGCTAACTTGGCCACAGTACATCTGGTACACCTCCCCCTACTTTCTCAACATGGCCGAGCTCTGGACAGACTGGCCCAGCCGAGAGATTAGCGGCACCATGAAGTTTTATTTCCTCGCGCAGCTGGCCTTTTGGATTCAGCAAGTCTACGTCATCAACATTGAGAAGCAGCGAAAGGATTACTGGCAGATGCTGTCGCACCACATTGTCACTATTGGACTCGTTGTGGCCTCGTATGCCTACCACTTTACACGCGTTGGCAACTTGATTCTCATCATTATGGATATCGTCGACATTGTCTTTCCAGTGAGTCCCACTCAACTTTGGATATTCCAATTCATTAAGTAAAGGCACTAACAATCCACAGCTTGCCAAGTGCGCCAAGTATCTGGGCTTCAACACCCTCTGCGACATCCTCTTTGGCCTCTTCGTCATCGTCTGGCTCTCCACCCGCCATGTCTTCTTCCTCATGGTGATCCGCAGCGTCTACTTTGATGTCCCCGCCATTGTGCCGCAGACCTGCTTCCAGGGCGGCATGCACAATCTACAGGGTCCATTGCCCCAGCCCAGCGGGTGGTCTTGGCTGCTTGAGCCGTTCAAGGATCCAGAGGGCCTGATCTGCTTCAACCAGTACACCTTTACCGGCTTCTTCGGCTACCTCGTTGCGTTACAGGGCATCATGGTGATGTGGTCCTATGCCATCCTCAAGGTCGTTGTCAAGGTGCTCAGCGGCCAAAACGCCGAAGACATTCGCAGTGACGACGAAGAAGAGGAAGAAGTCAGTGGGCTTGAAGAAGAGAAGAACGAAGAGTATGGGTTTCTGGAGGAAGAAGCCGATGTGGACGATGGCATCGTCAAGGCTTGGGAGCGTCGACGCCTGGCCTTGGTCAAGAGAAGCGGCAGCTCCAGCGCCTTGCATCTTCCCGGTCACAGCGATCGTAAGGAGTTTCTCAACCGGATTGGATGCGAGAAGCAAATCGATTGAGCTGGAGAGTAAAGGAATGGGTTATCACCTGATGTTTTCTATTGTGCGATTGATTTAAAAAGTTTTGTTTAAGGAGCGTGGAGCAAAATGGCTTTGTCTTTGCTTTCACAGACGGGCTCTGTATAGATTTGAGCCACGGGGTTTACAAACACATTGCGGGTCTAGATTTACTATGGAAATGAATTCCATCTATTACACTATGAATGCCACATATAGATTTTGGTATTTAACATTGCGATGTGGTGACTGCTATTGGTGTAAGCGAACAGGCACACTTCCTACGGGGATAACGGACCTGCAGCTCCCGAAAGCAATTTCAATTCAAGATCCTTTCAAAGGTAATCTCCGAGAATGAATCTCACTAATGCAGACTATCTTGTAATACCAACGACAGGTCGCAAAGATTGATGTCGAATATTCTGTACTCCTCCAGCCAAGACCAGCCCGCGGGCTCCGAGTCTCAGGGGTCCAGAAAGAGGGTCCAGTCCAGGCTGGAGCACGGAGAATTAGTTTAGCATGGATGGAAGCTTGAGGGCCTCGGAAGGATGTTTTTAGCGTTCTTCAGCCCTGAAAGTCCAGACGGGTCCCTTGCATGCGGTTCGCAGGGTTGATGTGGCCTTTGTGGACGTACATGGAGACGAGGTTTTGGTGGATGTGGCTTTCGGCAGCTGATTCCGGGGGCGCCACGCGCAAAAGATGCTTTTCTCAGTGGACTGCAGATACAAAAACACGAAAAATGGCAGGATTGAATGGAATTGAATAACCTGAGAGAATAATAAATGATGGAGTAAATAAAAATGGCTCTTAGATGGAACATTCCGGGATGAATTGACGCTCTCAGCCGATCCGACTGACTCTCAAAATCGAGTCTGTCGTTGAAGACAGACGTCATCAAGCACTGAAAAGCGTCGGCCCGGGCGACAAATGCCGACGGCACCGAATCCCTTTTTTCCCTCTGTCATTTATAAAGCTGTGCACACGACCAGTCGAAATCCGGCAAGCTGGTGGGCGAGATGCCAAACCACTGCGGCGTTGCATCCATTCCCATTCGGCAAGTTACTAACCTGGTACATGCCGAAACACCCGCCCTCTTGGCACCATTTACATCATTCCGCCGAGCAAAAGCTGCCCAAAGCCGTGTGGAGGAGACGCTATTTGGGTCCATCTGACAGGTCTGGCTGGAGCTTATAAGAGCTGCAAGTACCCTCCAGGTCACCTCTTTAGGCGCCTGTGCTGCCGGCCACACCAACCACTGCCGGCCACTAGTATTTCCAGCTTGTCTTCTCGACTTCAACTTCAACCTCAACCTCAACTTCAACATCGTCACCACCCTTCACAGCCGTCTCGCGCAGCAATGGCTCGGCACGACGCCGCCCCGTTGCTCAGCTCGTCGCCGCCGCCGTCCCAGGCCAACGGCGCTGTCCGTCGCCGAACCCAGCAGCTTGCCGGCCCAACCGAGATATCCGCTGCCACTTCTGCTCCCTCCAATGGCTCATCATCACGCCTCTCGACCGACAAGAAGAAGCGACGAAAGGCCCGCTCGCTGTTCCGCCGCGTCGCCCGCTTCTCCGTCAAGCACACCTGGGTGCCGCCCCTGATCCTGCTGGTCCTCTTCGCCGCCGCCTACGCCGTCAACCCAACGGCCTCGAATCCCGTCCGCCGCTTCATCCTCCTCTCGTACGAGCAGCCCAACCCGCGCGCCCACGTCGACCCGACGCTGCCCGTGCACTACGGCAAGGGCCTCTGGGACGTGGCCTTTGTGGCCTTTTACACGATTGTGCTGTCCTTTACGCGCGAGCTGATGATGCAGGAGGTGCTCATCCCGCTGGGCCGCCTCAACGGCATCAAGAGCCGCGGCAAGCAGCAGCGCTTCGCCGAGCAGATGTACACGGCGCTCTACTTCAGCTGCATGGGGCCGACGGGCGTCTACGTCATGAGCCGCAGCCCCGTGTGGTACTTTAACACGGCCGGCATGTACGAGGCCTTTCCGCACCGCTCGCACGAGGCCGTCTTCAAGTTTTACTACCTGTTCCAGGCGGCCTACTGGGCGCAGCAGGGCGTCGTGATGCTGCTGGGCTTTGAGAAGCCGCGCAAGGACTTCAAGGAGCTGGTGGCGCACCACATTGTGACGCTGGCGCTGATTGGGCTGAGCTACCGCTTCCACTTTACGCACATGGGCATTGCCGTGTACATAACCCACGACATTAGCGACGTCTTTCTGGCAGTATGTTTTCATCTCTTCGTGCTCTTTGATGCTCTTCGTTACTCTTTGATACTGACAGACTTGTAGTTATCCAAATCGCTCCACTACATCGACAGCCCGCTCGTCGTCCCCGTCTACGTCTCAAACATCTTTGTCTGGATCTACCTCCGCCACTACATCAACCTGCGCATCCTCTACTCCATCCTCACCGAATTCCGCACCGTCGGGCCCTACGAGCTCAACTGGGAGACGCAGCAGTACAAGTGCTGGATCTCCAACATCATCACCTTTGCGCTGCTGGCCTCGCTGCAGGCCCTCAACCTCTTCTGGCTCTACTGCCTCTTCCGCAGCATGTACAAGTTTGTCGTCTACAAGATCAAAAAGGACGACCGGTCCGAGTCGAGCGAGGAGGAGGAGAATGCGCAGCTGCAGCCCGAGGCCGAGCCCTTGCTGACAGAGGTCAATGGGTCTGCCAATGGCCATGCCACGGCTGCCGTTGCGAACGGTTCTCTCTAGGGGAAATATTCAGCCCTTGTAAAGTTTTGAATATGTACTCTGCGAGTATCGGATTAAAGTTGAACAATTTCTTTCTTTGATTAAGAGCCCGGCATGGCGAAAAACATTTTACTTTTCTCTCCTTTTGAATTTCTGAACACTTCTACAACTATTTTTCCTTTTACACCAAATTTAATTCATGGCGAATGATGACGACTACAGCAACGACGAAAAAAGAATTTGGACTCTCTCCAGTGTACAGTATCTTGGAGTAACGGTTCGTATATATGCCACGACTTTTGCTAGCCACAGGGACTAGCTTTTTTTCCTTCTTTTTGGAAAATGATGCTGTTGGCTTTTGGATTGTGTTTGGTAGGCGCTGCTATATTGCATGTAGCTGGATGTGCTTACATGAGATCTATTGCATACTAAGTGTGCTTACTATAATATCTAATTTTAAAAGAATTTGAATGAATGATAATAATCTCTGCTGCTGTGACCTGAATCATAATTTGTTATAGGTACGGTTTATTTCACGCCATTGCCACTGATGATCCTGTTCAAACATGCGTTTATATGGCTCTTTCGGCCAGAAAATTCAAGAGACTGCCGACTACCGACCAACGCCTAGATGTATATGCTCTCTCTATGTGCATATATACGAGTTTTATACCCCCAAACCAAAATCAAACCAAACCAACCAGATCATTATCATAACAGCTCATTATCCAGGGCTCTACCGCTCAGAACGAATACTCCTCAACATGGAGATAAATGCCCTGCGCCCCAGTCCCCTTGTGCACCGCCCGCTCATCACTCAACCTGCTCACGCAATTCCTCGTCGTAGCAACAATCTCAGGCCCTCCGCAAACCACCACCGCAGTCTCGCCGTACGCAACCTCCACAGGCTGGCGGATCAACTGCTCAATATCAGGCCGGGTCGTATATTCACGAACGACGGGGAGGCTGGAAATGGCCTTCTCTTGCTGCTCTTGCGTGTCCTTCTCGTCGGCGTTGGTGCCTGTGCAGCAGCAGGATGAGTCTTGGTGGGGCGATGATTTGATGGCTGTCTTGGGGTTGCTTTCACCACTGCTGCTAGCTGTGATGTGGGAAATGTTAGTCTCGTTACGCGAGAGGGGGAGGCCATCGCTACCGAGGGCGGAGTTTGTAATGGCGACGTGGATGTTGATGGTGACGCCCCTTTGCGAGAGGGCATCGCCTGCTTTTTGCGCGCGCTGGACGTAGTATTCGATTTCTCGGTATGTTCTGGCTACGAAGAGCACCTCGATCCGCTTGACGCAGCCAACAAAGTCGGCTTGAGCGGCAGCCTCTAGTAAAGGCAGTGTGAAGCTCGCACCCGTAGATGCTCCTATGAGGACCATGGTTTCGTAAATGTCCCATCGAGGGGGTGCGCCATACGGGCCGGAGAGGAAGCCAGTGAGAGAAGCCTCCGGGTTCTTGGAGGCGTAGCTGTGGATGCGCTTCGAGAAGCCCTTGTGCTTGCGCAGGATGAGCTGGACGCTGTTGCAGCAGCATGTTCCTTCGATTCTGCGTGCGCAGGCAATGGTGTATGGGTGTGCTTCCAGGGGGGCCCAGGCGCGGAATCCACAGGTAGACGTGCTGGCCAGGCGTCCAGGCAAAGTGGACGTCCTTGATGGTGACGACGGTGGTGGTATCGGCCACTGCTCGGGCGAGGATTTGGTGACCAACTCGTCGTCTGCCCTGGCATGCTGATCCGCCGGTCTTGAATCGCAGATTCTGCCACAGGAGAAGCGCCCAGCGAGCGGCGCGGTCAAAGACGAGGAACGCAACGGCCAGCCAGAAGAGGAAGCGGGCGTTTGTGGGAACGTGCAGATAGACGAGCACCAGCATCGCAATGGACGCGGCAACGTGCTGCAGCACCCAGACCTCGTACGCCAGCCTGCGGATGGGCACGAAGCCAATCACCACATTCCACAGCAGGATGGCCCAGGCGCCCAGGCCGTACTTGACCATGGGCATCGTCTCCATCTCCAGCTCGACAAAGTCCGCAAGCACCCACTCGGTCCAAAAGTGGAAGCCATGCACCGTCGCCGTGACAAACATTGTGCGCGCCACCCAGCGATGCAGCCAGTTGAGCCGCTCATGGCCCGTGCCGATCAGAAAGCCGACAATGTTGACCTTCATCGACAGCAGGAAGATCATGGGCAGCTGCGTCAGCGTGACCCAGGCGTTGCGGTAGCCGATGCGCTCCCAGAAGTTGACGTCGTGGACGACGGCGTGCCAGGACATGAAGTAGGCGATGACGGACCAGTAGACGAGCAGCACCAGGACGCGGCCCAGGGGAGGGGGCGTGAGCCAGGACAAGTGGCGGACGGGCACGAAGAACTGCGGGAGGGAGATTTCGCGGACGATGGCGGTGGTGGTGGCCCATAGCTGGGAGAGGAGGGTGTTGGGGCGGGTTGGATGCGGGTTTGAGGCGGGATCGCGGGCGGCTTTGAGGCTGGGAATGAGGTTAGCAGAGGATATCAGAGGATCTGGAAGGTTGTGAACGTACCGCTTGAGGGCGCCAATGTGGTTGATGCCGCGGACGGCCATTAACGAAGCCACGACGACGGCGGTGATGTACCAGTAGGCGCGGGCGAAGCGGTGGTTGATGTCGGAGCCCATGCCCGTCATGCCATCGCCGCTCATGTCCATGCCGTCCATGTTGGCGGTTTGTGAGGAGATGATGGTGTTTGGATAGCTGGATGATGGAGGCGAGACAGAGTGTATATTAGCCAGCTAACAGTCTACTGATGCATCTTTTCTTTTGAGAAACTCCCAGTCGTGAGGGGCTCTTTTGTCGCTCACTCCTCTTGTAATATTGCTGCAGATTCGCCGACTGTCTTGTCGTGCCGGTATTCCGAGATGGTGAGAATTAGCAGAAGCGATAGATGAGGTTGATGAGCAGGTTTCGTCTGCGGCGGATCAACTAGTTGGCCGAACTCTCTCAGAAACGGTGTGGGGTAGGAGAATTCCAGGCTCCTCTTGGTGGAGTGCAGCTTGGCTACTAGGAGCAGAGGTGTAGTAATTAATGTGTGAGTGGTGTGCTTGTAAGTGGGCGGAATCAAGTTGCTAAAACGGGCATTTTATGCCTGCAGCGGCCGTTTTCTGTTGATACGAGTTTGATTGTTGTTACTATGAATGATTGAAGCAGCTGGATGGAGGCTCTTGTAGCTAGTTTCAGTTTCAACAGTCGAGGTGCTACCACGAGTCGCGTGTTTCATAACAAACAACAAGAAAGTCATTCTCTAAATCCCCATAGTATGTCTCTCTATTCAATGGTCTATCTCACAGCATCTCAAGTCCAGCATCTCCAGCATCTCCAATCCCAAACCTCCGCCTCGAGCATCAAACAGCTCGAACCCCCCAAATATCCACCACCATAAACTTGCTCAAATGCTCTCAGATGGGCTCAGACGGGTAGCCTGGCCGCTGCTGATTCGCCAACCGCGCTGCTAGTCCCTGTCCTGGCTCCCCCGCCATTCGGAATCCGGAAATCAGCCCGTGCATTTAATTGGAGAAGCGACCGTTGGAACGAGCCAGGGCCAGGCTAAAATGGCAGCGAGTAGGAGATTTTTAGCAAGGGCCATATGGTGTTTTGTATGCTTAACCTAATTTGCTCCTTGAGGTCCCAGGCGCTTTGACGCTGGCGGACGAACCGTTTGATGGATGCTACGCTGCGTTGGGACGTTGAATCGGGATGCTGCTGGACATGGCCAAGAGAATCAACGACATGCCAGTTGCCAATATAGAGACAATGATGTATTGTTGAATCGACTCAATCAACTCAGTCATCCTCAAACATGACTTGACTCCTAGTTTGCTCCCAGTTGGTGGCTCAAATACAAACAAGCTCCGTACAACCCGATGGACCGAAATATCTTGCTCAACCCTCCAAGCTACCGTTTCAACGCCGCTGCCCCCCCTTGCCGTAGCACCATTTCCTCTCCCGAATGGGTTCAGTTCTAGTGGTGCCATGTCCCTATTCGGACGGGCTGGTGGAGCGTGCTCTGCTCTGTCGAGGGGGAGAGTTGCTTTGTGCTCCCCAGCTGCAGTCGGTGTATGAATAAATACAGCTGGCAGCCTCGCCAAGCCTTTTCCCTCTTCTCCCTTTCAACCTCACTCCTCTCCAACCTCGCCTCCAACCCACATCTTGTACCAATTCCATCTCTTCTTCAGCTTCCACCGCCAAAATGCGCGTCTCCGCCATCCTCCCCGCCGTCCTCTCCCTCGCCTCCGTCTCCTCGGCGCACTTCCTCATGAACTACCCCGACTCCATCGGCTTCGACGACGACAAGGAGGGCACCGCGCCCTGCGGCGGCTTCACGCCCGACATCTCCTCGGGCTCCAAGCAGCTCGTCGACTTCCACGTCGGCGGCGACTCGCTGGCCATGCGCGCCACCCACAACCAGGTCACTTGGCTGTTCCGCGTCACGCTCGACGGCACCGCCCAGTCGGGCTGGAAGCAAATCTTCCCCATTGTCCAGCAGAGCGGCCTGGGCGACTTTTGCGAGCCGCACATCACGCTGCCCGCGAGCTATGCCGGCAAGAAGGGCGTCATCGGCGTCGTGACGGATGCGCCAGACGGCCTGCTGTACCAGGTATGTCGGAAACCATCTCCTGACGGGATAAACAGCTTCTAACAAGACAAACAGTGCATTGCTGCCAACTTCGTCTCGGGCTCCGTCGACCCGCCCTCGGCCTGCAAAAACGCCTCCATCACCGCCAGCTTCGTCAGCGACTCCAAGCTCTCGCCCCTCGTCTCCGGCAGCGTCTCCGGCTCTGGCAGCTCCTCCAACAGCACCGGCGGAGGATCCTCCTCTACGCCCTCGAGCACTCAGAGCAGTGCCGCTGCGGCCACTACCTCGGGCAACGCTGCGCCCGGCCATCTCTCGGCCTGGTCGGTCTCTTCCTTTGGCCTGGGCAGTGCTTTGACCGCTGTGTCCATGGTTCTTGCCGGTGGCGCTTTGATGATTTAAGGACTGAAAAAGCGAGATTTTTATGGCATTTAAAATTTGATTTTTTTTTGTTGTTATGAGGCGACGTATAAAAATTCCGGCCCAAGGGTACATACCGGGAACAGGCAAAACTGAATAATGATTTTTTTCTTAATGAGACATGGTTTTTGAATCGAGACTTGCTGTGAATTGATGTTGCTGATTTGGAGCAATTGCTTCTTTGCAAGTTTATGCATCTTCAAGGTATTGGCTTCATATTGTGTACAAACTGCTAACCACCGTCGCAGACAGAAAGACGTCTATCGAGGCTCAGGGAATTCATCACTTGCTTTTATATTTCACCGTGAATTGATGTCGCCGATCTGGACTCGATTGCTTCTTTCGCCTCTTTTTCATACATGGCTTCATGCTGTTACGCAGATTGCTAACCGCTATTGCAGACACGAGATGTCGTCTACTGAGGCTCACCACGGAATTCATCGCTCACCACGTGCATCACCACTCCAGCTTACGGAATCTGATGGCAGAAACCGCTCTCAATTCTTACTGTCCCCACTGCTGCCTCGTCTCCACCCACACTGGGACCCATTCGTCCACCGCCACCAACTCTGTTCCTGAACTCAACTCCAACCTCCGTGGTTGTACACATACAGGCTCTGGCTGCGATACTCGCGCTTGAACATGGCCAATTGGCGTCGTACCGTTGACTTTGCGTGCTGCATCAGAGGCTGAATGCTGGCGGATCAAGCCATACGGCAGAATCACTGTAATTGAGCCTGCGCAGGTATCAATGACCGCTGCTTCACTACATTCGCGACTGTGCTGCCAAGTCGTCTACACGCCGGAAGCCTAGCTTTCCATCTTTTATACTTGTCTTGGTTTTATTTTCTGGCTATAGTTTTCAATATCAAGCCTCATTATCCATTTCGAAGCCTCGTGCGTCTTTTTGCTTGAACCTCTGCTACTTTGGCTTGCCCAGCCTCCAACCTTGTCCAAACTCTACCATGGACGAGATTCGCGTTGCCGGCCACAAGATGGCGTCGGCCCTATTATACCAAAATGCAGCCAGCCCAAACTCAAATGTCTACGATGAATATGCCTCCCATCTCCAAGATGCCGTCTTTCGAAAACCGAGCCTGGCAAACTGCTCCTCGTTGACAGTCATGAAAGACCTCACCGTTACTTACGCGCTCACAGCGCTCTCTGCGGTCATATTCACTCTTTACGTCAGCAGACATACTGTCAAGTCCCAGCTGCCTCTGTGGCTCCGGCCATTTGCCCAAGAACAGGCCCCCGATGGCCTCAAACGCAAGTTCTGGTCCTTTTGGACTTTTCCCCTGCTTCTCATCAGCGTTGCCGGCCTGGTCCTCTCTTTGGTTCCCGTCATCATCCACCCTACTTGCCATGTCTATCTCTGGGAAATGGCCCCATGGGCTTGTGCTCTTCTCATCACCGTCCTGGAACGTCCGACAAAGACGCCTCGGCTGCTGTTGGTTCAATATGTCTGTATCCTCGGCGCCAGCACTACCATCTACGCCACCCGTTTCTTGGACCGCACTCTTTTCGGCATCGACCCCTTTCGGCTCGCCAGAATGGCACTCTGTCTTGTATCCATCGTCCTAATCGGCTCCATGCCCATCCGCGAGCCGTCCTGGGGCAGCAAGGACATTGGCCAGCCCGGCATCCAGCCTTCGCACAACCTCCGCAGCCCCGAAGACAATCTCAGCCTCTTCAGCTTCTGGAGCATGAGCTGGGTGAATCCCTTGGCCAAGGCATCCCGCAAACGAGAAATCACAGAAGAAGACGTCTGGCAGCTGCCCTTTGAATTCCAACACACCCGGCTGTACATGGCCTTTCGAGAGCTCAAGGGCAAGCTCCTCCTCTGTCTTATCGAAGCTAACGGCTTGGATCTCTCAATCGCCACGTCGCTTGCTGTTGCCGAGAGGGTTGCTGAAGTGTCCAACATTCGCCTCACCAGCAAGCTGTATGGCGCTCTGGACTCGAGCAACCCCGTTGATGCTACCTTTTGGTGTGGCGTGATGCTGCTTCTTGATGTGTTTCGCCAACTGTGCAAGACGACGTCTGGTTGGTACTCGCGCAAATCGTATGAACGGTCTCGTGGAGAAGCCTTTATCGCTCTCTTTGGCAAGCTGCTGACGCGAGCTGTTCCCGGCTCTGACATTACCGAAAAGGGACCCGATGACGAACTCCCTCAAGTATCTAATGGAAAGTCTCGAACCTTTTTCGGAAGATTGTTTGGAAAATCCTGTTCGAAACAGAAGCCTACAACAGCCTCTGCTCCAGCTTCCAACGCAAAAGTCGTCAACCTCGTTCGAGGCGATACATATGAAATCTCCCAGCGCTTCTGGGACTTTTCCAAGCTCGTCGCTCAGCCCATCAAGGTCATCGTCACCATGTACTACCTCATCGACATCATGGGCTGGCCTTCCGCCATTGGCTTTGTCCTCATGATTGTCTTCCTCGCCATCAACTCGGCGCTTGTTCGCAAGCTGATCCACCTTGAACGCCAACGAACTGCCTTTTCCGACAAGCGCGCGCAGGCAGTCTCTCACTTTGTCGAGGCCAGTCGTCCGTTGAAGCTTAATGGCTGGACGTCTTCGTGGAGTGCTAGAATCATGAAGTTTCGGGCACTGGAAATGGCCAAGCGTTTGAATATTGCTCATGTCACTGCTGGCATTTCCACCGTGAGCGTGACTGGCGGAACGTCTTACCCACTTGCCAGTATCGCTCTGTATACTCTCATTCTGAAACAGGGTCTGCCAAACGACGTCATCTGGCCCTCGCTCCAACTCTTCTCCCAGCTGGAAATGAGTGTCAAGGAAGCATTCGATCTCATCTCTGCGTACTGGAAATCTACCATCCCGATTGAGCGTGTAAACAAGTACATGAGCGAGCCCGACAGAGACGACATCTCCAACAGCCCCAGCAACGCCACAGATATCGAATTCCGTGACGCTTCCTTCTCTTGGCCCTCGACGGGAAAACTCATTCTCAGAGACGTCAACCTAAAATTCAGCAAGGGCCTAACTGTTATCCGAGGCAAAGTTGGTTCTGGCAAATCCAGCCTCCTTCTCGCCGCCCTCAACGAAATGGAGCTTCACGAAGGCGACCTCATCAGACCCGACGTCCCAGTAGCCTACTGCCAGCAACTCCCATGGCTCCAGAACAAGACGATTCGCGAAAACATCCTCTTCCACCAGCACTTTGACGCTGCTCGATACCGCCAGGTCCTCCACGCATGTGCTCTTTTGCCCGATCTCGCCTCGCTGCCTGACGGTGACCAGACAAAGCTCGAAGAGGGCGGCATTGGACTCTCTGGGGGCCAAAAGGCTCGCGTGGCCCTTGCTCGAGCAGTGTACAGCCACTGCAAGATTCTTCTCCTGGACGACCCGCTTGCTGCTTTGGACCACGATACCGCCTCGGCCATTGTTCGCCGCTTTCTCCAGGGTTCCCTTGCTCAAGACCGCACAATTGTCATGATCACGCACAGAGATGATCTCGTCCTCCGTATTGCCGATCAAGTGATTGACTTGGACGATGGCGAAGCAACTGTCCTTTCGGCACAGGAGATCAAAGACGAACTCGAGCACCCGTATCACGAATCTGGAAAGACAACCCACGACGACACCGAGGCATCTCACGAGATCCACGCCCAAGATATTGCCGCGCTCAAAGACGCCCCCGAAGAGCCGTCAAAAACAGGAAGCGTCTCGCTCAGCGTCTATCTCGAATACATGAAAGCAGGCGGCTGGCACCTCTGGATCCTCCTCGCCCTCGCATACGGCCTGTCCCGATTCATGGACATCTCACGGGCCCGACTTCTGGAAGCATGGGGCGCAGACTCCGTCGGCAGCGGCAAGAAGAGCCCCTACTGGGGCCTTCCCAACCCGGAGAACCACGCCCAGGCCTGGATCCTGGTCCTCTCCGGTCTCTCGGCAGGACAGATCCTGACGTATGCCGCCGCGCAGCTGCTGCTGGCGAGAATCAGCGTCAAGGCCGCGCAGGGCCTCTTCAAAGCGGCCATCGACAAGGTCAGCCGGGCCACGTTCCGCTACCACGACACGACGCCGACGGGCCAGCTTAAGAACCGCCTCATCGCCGACATGGGCATGGTGGACGGTGGCATCGTGGCGCCCCTGGAGTCGTTTGTCTTCAACCTGATTGCGCTGGTCATGAGCCTGGTTGCCATTGCCACGCACCAGCCGCTGCTGCTCGTCATCCTGGCCATGGTGGCCGTCGCGTTTGTGCACTTCTTCCGCATCTACGTGCCCGTCTCGCGGTGTCTGCGCCGCATGGAGATGCGCTACCTGACGCCCATCATCGCCAACATCGGCGTCATGCAGGACGGCCTGGTGACGATCCGCGCGCTGCGGGTCGAGCAGCGCTTCCAGGACCGCCACCTCGACGCCGTCGACGACTTCCAGAAGCAGGACCACTTCTTCTGGAGCATGGCCTTTTGGCTGGACCTGCGCCTCAGCTTCAGCTCCATCGCCACGCGCACGGCGCTGATCCTGTTCATGGTCTGGCGCCACATGCCGGCGAGTGCCATAGGCTTCGTGCTGACGCAGACGAGCGTCGCCATGGCGGCGGTGCAGCAGCTCTGCGAGCGGTTCGCGCAGCTGCAGCTGGACGCCGTGTCCCTGGAGCGCGTCAACATGCTCAAGGAGATCCCCGAGGAGCCCCACGGCGACCAGGACCCCCCTGAGGGCTGGCCGCGGCCCTGCGACGACGTCACGTTTGAGCGCTTCTCGTTCAAGTACGACGCCCACCTGCCGCCGGTCCTCGACAACGTCTCCTTCTCCATCCCCGGCGGCTCGACCTGCGCCGTGCTCGGGCGGACCGGCTCCGGCAAGTCGACCGTCGCCAACGCGCTCCTCATGACGCAGGCGCCGGCCCACGGGACGCTCACGATTGGCAGCGTCGACGTCGCGCAGATGGACCGGACGGCCCTCCGCAACCGCGTCACCTTTATCCAGCAGGATCCCACGCTGTTCCCCGGCACGCTGCGCGACAACATCGACCCGGCGGGCGACTTTTCCGACGCGGCCTGCTCAAACGCCATCCACCGCGTGCTCGGCGCCTCGTGGAGCCTCGACTCGCCGATTGATGCTGCGGGCAAGAACCTCAGCCAGGGCCAGCGGCAGCTCGTGGGGATTGCGCGGGCGGTGCTGCGGCGGAGCGGGCTGGTCATCCTGGACGAGGCGACGGCGTCGATTGACCGCATGACGGCGGCGACGGTGCAGCGCATCCTGAGGGCCGAGCTGGCGGACAGCACCGTGATTACGATTGCGCATCGGCTGGAGGCTGTAGAGGATGCGACGTGGTGTTTGAGGCTGGAGGGGGGGAGGGTTGTGGAGTGTGGTCCGGCGAGGGATTTGGGGGAGTGATGGATTGTGTATTTGTATGATGAGTGGTTTGTTTATATTTGTGTGGAGTGTAGAATATAGATGATGGCGTTAGTACTAGCGAATTGATGGTGTTTGGGTGCAAGACTTTGACTGATGATTGATAATTGCCTATTAGTATGCCCTGGGTTGATATCATGTATTGATGCTTCGAATAGACCTGATGAGCATCAGCATAGTCATATAGCATGTTGGATGTGAGTTAAGATTGTCTTGTTCAAGGCTGTGTCCATCCTGGTTTCCTATTGGCCATGCATGACTAAAAACCCAAATAGTCAATGTCACTATCCTTGTTGAACATTCTAATGTCAGGTACTTTCATTTCCTTACTAGGCGAGACACACAAGTCTTACGGATACAGCACGGATTCAACATTGTTACATAAAGAGAAGTGAGTGGTATTCATAACTAATGATAGGGTACAGTGGGCTGACATATCCCACGTTCCTCTTCATTCCTTGCTTAAGTGTCAATCTTGGTCAGTTGTACAAGAATATTATCCACCTCGTTCTGGGCATTAAGCTGCTTCACCAACTCCAAAAACTCCTTTTGCTTTCCAAACTGTTCATACTCCTACAACCACAATTAGCAAAAACCGCAGTCAACACCTCAAAGTCATACAACATACCTCTTTGCTCTTCCACCCAATCAAGCCCAGAAATTCAGCCGCATCCTTCTCGATTCCGCCCGCCTGGTACGAGGGTATGTTTGCTCCAAGCAGCTGCTGGATTTTCTTCCACGTCTCTGCCGTCCCGCTGGCGGCCTGGCCCTTGATAATCTGCGTGAGGTTCGAGGATAGGCAGTCTGTCGATCTGTTTTCGGCCTGGAAGAGTTGAGGCGAAGGCGCTGCCGCGACTAATGGCTTGACAACGTTGAAGAAGCCCAGGAAGGCATCCGAGGATGGGTAGAAGCCGTGAAAAGACTCTACATTTTCCCACTCTGGAATTTTACACGTTATGTCAGCACCATGAACAACAAACAGATAAAAAAAAAATTTTAAAAATGAAATTCGGGCGTACCAAGGGAAAGTACACTTCTGTGGGTGCTTGGATCAACAGCCTGGCCATTCTCCTCCAAAAGCGGTCCCCGCAAGAGGTTCAACAGGCCTGGAACTCCCTTGATGGTCGAAAACATTGTGGGCGCGGCTGCTTGCAGCGTTGCGAGCGTCTCGGGGTCCAGCTTGAAGACTGGGAATACGACTTCGGTGATGGGCATTTTGGCGGTATCGTGATTCGACAGATGTAACGATGTAAGTGATTTGTATTTCGGGCGACAGTTGTAGCTCGATGTATGTGATGAGAAGCAAAATTGTATAGCTCTTCTCCTCTTTTGACAAAATAACCGGAGCTACTCATGCATATATATATATACCCAACAACCACAAATCGATACCTGATACTACCAAGGCCGGGATATCCTCAAGACTCCGGATCTGGATCCATTTGCGTCCGCGTTCCACTTGTTCCCGCAGCGATTGACGTGCTTCCTATAAGCTATCAAAGTTTAGCAGGGGGTCGCATCTCGGACTCGCTTGTGCTGGGGCTCCTTCAAGGTGGCTCTTTTGACTCGCAATCGAGTTATGGTGGTCAGAATGGCTCATCTGATGCTACTCTGAACCTGATCGGCTATCCACTGGGCGAAAGTGGTTAGTGTGTATAAGCCTAAGCCTTGTTGCAACCATACGCTTCTAACCAGGTTGCCAAGTTATGGTGTTGTAATTTACAATAGATCGAGTCAACCTGTCAACTAGATTGCTTTCATTTTTGCAGTTCCGGCAGTTTAGGAGAACAAGGGTGTAAAAGCCGTAATGTGATGTACCTCGTCTTTCTACATTTTACACACACGGCATCTTCACTGCAAATCCACTGTAAGCTCGTTCTACCCTTGTTGCAAAATGCAGTCATTGCATGCGTCTGCAGGAATATCCTCACACATTCCTATTTGAGTCTCCACTGCAACTATATGCTAGCTACTTGAATGTACTGCTTATTCCCTCATATGCCCAAGTGAAGCAACCAGATCGAGTTGCCGTACAATAGTGTGTACTACTCACTCTGTTGTAAGCGTAGTTCAGTCTCTTGCTCAAGAGGTTACATGCAGCCCTGCTTAGAAAAGAAATGACCTCTTTTCTTCAACTCTGTATATATAAAAATCCAAATCAAATTCTGACTTGTAACAATGCTCAAATCCGGTACATTGAACCATGTTAGACGAGGTGGAGAACGTACGTAATTGACAGCTAGTAATCCCCGTTACGATCCTTCGGCATCTCACTCAAGGTTATCCTCGGAAGTTGTGTATGCGAATTCCGATATTCTTGCTCCGATGACATGAAATCGAGAATTTTCCGCGGTAATAAGAACAAATTAGAAAAAAGAAAAAAGAAAAAAACAAGAAAAAAAAGTAGCTGTTCCTTCTATCGAAAGGATTCAGGGTAACTCTTAAACTCCCGAGCTGTCAACCAGTGCCGGCTCCATTTCACAGTTATTTAATCTACACTAGCGGAGACTGACATCTTACGCCCCATTTTTAGGGTAGCCAAGATGGCACCCAACGCTCGAGCAAACAGCCTGTACATTGTAGAAAATAAACATGTGAAAATAATTCTTTAATAGGTCCACAATGTCAAGTCATCACCACATATATTTACACATCGTCTCTTCTATAAGACTGAAAGCCCAAGGCTGTCGAGTCATTACATGATTATTCTGCTACCTCCTATGCTCATAATGATGCTTTATAAAACGTGTCTGAGCAAATATACGGTGCTATGCAAACCAAACCGTGCCTCTCCAACGCCATGTGGCACATGCCTTCGTTTCTATCAGAGTGGCTGTCATTAATCATTCGAGTCTTTCTCACCCAGCATCCCAGTTTGTGACCAATCCAAGATAATACAACACTCCAACACGCATCTGGACCCTGGTTCCAGTCCTCAACAGAAGACAAGCAAGATTAAAAACGAGGAGAGAAATTTAAACCAGGCCAGCCTCCCTCCAAGAGTCTAGCCATGCCTTCATCAGACCATATTACAATTGGTTATTCCTTTTCAAATTCTTTTCCAAACGACAAACGCTGCACGCATGTTCTTGTTGCTTATACTTCTTCCGTTTCGACTGCCTCGTAATCGCCTCGGGTTCTTATTCCAGTGATGCTCATAAGAGTGGGCGTCTCGTACATTGCTGTGTAGTCAACTTTACTGCCACCAAGCGATGCCTGTCCTGGTTCCCGCTGACCAAAGATGGGGGCTGAATCACACCAAAAGTCTTTGCAGTTGGTAACGCAGCCCCTGCTGTAGGGGTTCTTCTTCTTGCGCTTGTTCTTGGCGGTAGCGGCGCCACGGCCGGTAATAGTCTCAATAAAGGGATCGACGCCGAGGAGTTGACTCCACTGCTTGATGAGGCCGCCCTTGTGCTTGTGCCCGTGGCCATGGCCAGCGTGAGCACCGCCTGGTGTTGCAGGAGCTGTCACAGACGGGTGGTTGGGATCGAGCGGAGCGCCAGTAGATGTAAAGGCGTTGGACAAAGAGGTATTGGCGCGGATGCCCGTCATGTTCTCGTACGTAGTCATGGCACGAGCAACCTGGATGAACTGGGTAAAGACAAGCATGGAAACCCATGTAAGCTGAAGGGATGCCCATATGGCGAGGCAAAGTGTGTAAGGATCTGCGTTTATAACTCGGCAGGTATTGGGTCCGAAAAGAAAGCATGAATCTGGGGCCTCGGGCGTGATTTGAGCATAATCTAAAGAGTAAATTGTTAGCAACAATACGTCAATGGTTTGGGAGAGCTCAGTCATACAATAATACAGCAGCCAGTCGTATAGGGGAATTCCGACAGTGAGAGAGATTAGGTAAAAGAAGAAATGGCGGTGGTTGTTGATGCCAACGCAATTGTTGATCCATGGGCAGTGACTGTTCGCTGTTAGCTCGCTTGCCCCTTGACATCAATACGGGCCCAACTTACTGGTCATGCTTGGCCACGCATCGCTGGCAACGACGGCAGTGCTTGCTTCGAAGCGGCGTTCGAATCATACAGACGACGCAGAAGTTGGCATCGTCGTATTTCCACGACTTGAGAAGCTCGTCAATGACAGCTTTCTGCTCCGCAATGCCATTCATCTTGGGCACAAAGCCTGGATCGTATCTCATGGAAGCGATATAGAAAAAGGCCGTCAGCCCAAAGGCGGCTCCAAAGGCGAGATTCAAGAGGGTATGCGAAGATCCACCCCACCATCCAATGGTAGACGGCAAAATGACCGTGAGCCAGCTAAAGCCAACCAGAAACAGCGACCCTGCAAAGATTCCAGCCATCCAGGGAGTCTTGTGGAATGATCGCATGTCGGACGGAGCATATTCAAGCACCTGCTTTGCAACGTACAGGAGGCCGTATGCCGCGCCCACCGACAGCGGTAGACCAAAGTATATGGCACCGTGGGACAGGATCAGCAGCGTCATCCAGACCATCAAAAAGGGCCACAGGAACATGAATTTTGTAATGAAAGCCTTCTTGTCCTTCAAAAAGTAGCTCGCACCCGGCCACGGAGGCACGGCGACATGTCCGTCCTGGTCATAGCCGCACTCGCGCAGCGCACGGTGCCAGGCCGGCGTGGTGTTGAGCTCGGTCGCGGTGAGGGCCGGCGTCTTGCCCGTGTCGGTCTTGGCAAAGCGGTCGGCGCCGTACTCGATCATCTTGAGGACGCAGGCGGCATTGCCCTTGACCAGGGCCCAGTGCAGCGGGGTGAAGCCCTGCTCGTCGGTGGCGTGGACGTTGGCCCCCCATCGCAAGAAGATGTCCACCAGCTGCGGGAAGCCCTTGTAGGCCGCCCACATGAGCGCCGTGTGGCCGTAGCTGTCGAGGACGTCGACGGGGATGCCCTGGTGCAGGAGCAGGACGATGAGCAGCACGTTGCCGTTGAAGGTCGAGATGTGGAGGGTGTTGTAGCCCTGGGAATCGGTAATCAGAGGGTCGGCGCCGCGCTGGAGCAGCAGGTTGACGGTGTAGAAGTGGCATCGCTGGGCCGCCCACTGCAGAGGCGTCGCAATGGACTCGCCGCCCTTTTTGTTGAGCTCGCCGCCGTGCTCGATGAGGAATGCGCACATGGCATACTGGTTGTTGATGGCAGCCCACTGTAACACACATGTCAGTTGTAGCTCTGGATTCTGGGCCAAATGTGCCATGTTTCCGATTGCAGCTTTGGCCATAGCTTGGCCATAGCATTGCCATAGCTTGACCACAGCTGCGGCTATAGCCAGAGCAGAACTGCACTCACATGTAGCGGCGTGATGCCCTCGCCGTCGGTGTATGTGGCGTCGAACTCGCCCGACTCAAACAGCTTCTCCATGCCCGGGATGTCGCCAATGCGGGCCAGCTGCATGATGTCGTTCTCGGGCGCGGCCTCGTCCGCCGGCAGGCTGCCCATCTCCATCTCGCTGTTGAGCTTGGGCACGGCGGCTGCGGACTTGGACGACGGTTGCATTCGCAAAGGCGCGGCCGCGGCGGTGGTGGATGAGGCGGCCGAAGAGTTCCTTGCGCGAGCTGGCGGTTTGTTACTACCCATGTACCCACAGAGAACAGGGAGCCAGAAGAGTTGCAAAGACGAGGAAGCGAGAGATGGAACGAGAGAGTCAAGCCGAGCCGATCTGCACAGCCGCTGTTGGGCTGAAGGGCTGAAACCCGTACCTTGATTACGGATACGCGAAGAGGCCCTTTCGGCTGCAGAAGCGACAGAGGCACAGAAAGACTAAACGGCCAGGGGCAGGCTCTCTCGGATTTGGCGGCTCCTTAGGCGAGGAAGATGACGAGACGGATCTAGAGATCGACGAGGGTGAGACTTGGTGGAGAGAAACGACGGGATCCGGATTAGAGACAAGATGCGATATCGATAACGGCCGTATTACGCGATGCTAGTGGAGGGCCTGAAGATGGCGCAGCACAGCCATGAAGTCGCTGAGATTTTAGTATAAAAGACAAAGACTGTACGATGAGATGAAGTTGAAGAAAGAAATTAAGATTAATAATGATAATGGAGGGGCAAGAGTTTGGCACTGCAGGAAGGATCAATCGTTTGGGGCACAGCAAATGCATCAATCATGCTGTACATACAGCATGCAATTGCCTGAAGGTGACAGATCCAGGGGTTGAAATTGGGAGATTAGCGCTCCGTCACTAGGCGTTTAGTGGCTAGAGGGCCTGGAGGGAGCCCATGCGGCGCTTAACAATCTGGAGATGGACTAGGCGAACACGATGTGATTGCAATGTCGTATAAAGAGGATTCTGAGTCTGGATTGCCGGTGTAGATGCGGTGCTGGTGGCCTATATATGTACATGCGATTTTTTTTTTACTTTCAATTGTTTGAGTCTTGTAGTACTAGCTGCTTGTTTCCAAGACATTTTAGCTGAATGCCCCATCCAGCTGAAGACAAGGTAGATATTCTAGCTGAACACATGAGATGCCAACAGCAATTATGAGCAGACCTTCCAGTAACAATGGGACGGTAATTCTAATGAATGAAAATCAAAATTCAAGAAAAAAAACCATAGAATAAAACAATGCTGGTTAAACTGCTTCCACAGCTCGCAGCATCATCTCGTCACCTGCAGTCACAGTAAAAGCCACACCGAGCTTCCTCTCTTCACCTGTGGCGCAACCTCCCTCGCCACACCTACCCCACCAAAAAATACCCTTGGGGACAACTTACAGGCCCCCAAACTTGACAGAAGCGTCGAAATCGCATCTCGTCCGACTCGGCATCTCCAACATCCGCGCGCACTTGCATCGTTCGACGAGGACGGGGGGGCCCAATTCCCTGCACCGAAAATCGCCCGTTGGACTCATCAGGCCACGTCTTCTCATCGCCAAAAGGGGGACTGCTGAATCCAATAAATCTTGTTGCGAGTAGCACCCGACTTCATACAGCAGCTCGTCCCTCAATCAAAGCGACGAACAACCCAGAAACCCGCCCGCCATGGCCACCTTTACCGAAATCGTCGAGGCAATCATGACGCCGTCCATCCCCCCTCGTCATCATCGGCATCATCATCATCCTCGGCGGCCCCCTCATCTTCCACCTCGTCCTCGCCTCCTCCTCGTCATACACCGTCCCGCCCAGCGTCCTCCTCCTGGGCCCCGACAACTCCGGCAAGACGTCTCTCATGACCCTCTTCGAGCGCGGCGCAAACCCTTCCAAGACGCACACCTCGCAGATCGCGCACTCGGTCGAGCTCAACGCCTCCACCGACTCTGCTACCAAGGCCTCGTTCCGCAACTTCGACGATGCTACAGGCACGCACACAAAGTTTCTCCTGGTCGATACCCCCGGCCACGGAAAGCTTCGCAACGTCGCGATGGGCAAGCTGGCTCGCACGGAAAAGGTAAAGGCCGTTGTTTTCATGGTTGACGCAGCCGCTCTTGGGGAGCAAGAGACCATTGCGCCTACGGCTGCCTATCTCTACGACGTGCTACTGTTTCTGCAAAAGAGGGCTTCTTCCAAGGGCAAGGACAAGGCTTCTATCCCGGTGCTCATTGCGGCTAACAAGATGGACTTGTTCACTGCCTTGCCTGCCACCATGGTCAAGAGCCACCTGGAGATGGAGCTGTCCCGAATCCGCGCCTCCAAAAGCAAGGGCCTGCTCGACTCGGGTGTTGGAATCGACGATGTTGGCTCAGAGGAGCAGGATGGCTGGCTGGGAGAGTACGGATCCGAGAAATTCACTTTCCAGCAGATGAACGAGTTTGATATCGACATTGACGTGCTGGCTGGTAGCGTCTCGACTGAAGAGCCTGGCGCTGATAAATGGTGGTGGTGGATCGCTCAGAGGGTAGTTGGATGAAATGGCACGTGAAATGATGGGAATATAGACTTGATTGGGTCACGTATACTTATGATATTCGGCTATATACGTGTTTTAATGATGGAGGAAGGGCAGAGAATTCAGCTAAAAAATAATGATAATTACGCAGTTCCATTCACACTTTTGTATAAATCATGTATATAACGACGTTTAATGAATTTCCATTCATGGACACATGAAGATGCCCTAGATGTTGAGTCTATCAGGCCCACGCAAAGTAGTTGATCTATCCCTATCCCTCGCAGTCCGCAAACAACACGCTGCTGTTTTCAAAACCTCGTAATCCAAAATTATAATCAACGCCAAATATGAAACAGAAGAGGAAAAATAACAGTCAAGATCGCATATTATATATAAAGGATGCAATTATTTCTTCTGGCTGACCATCCAGGTGAGCAGGTCAACCTTGGTAACGACAGCAATGGGCTTGGACAGAGACTGAGAATCGCCCTTGCCGTCGGTCACAACAGCAGCGCTGTTCCACTCAAAGAACTTGCTGAGAGTGGACAGGGGAGTCTCCATGGTGATCTCGACAAACTTGCGCTTGCTGCCGGCCTTGGTTCCGCTGGTCAACTTGCGCGGGTCGGTGACAATCTCATCCAGTCTGCCAAAGTCGAACATGACGTCCTTGACTTGGGTCTCGGCCGTTGCGCGACCGCGAGAGATGTAGCTGAGGAGGTTGCCAAGAGTGACAAGGCCGACCAGCTTGCTGGTGGCGGAAAGGACGGGCAGCTGATCGAAGCCCTTGTCGCGCATGGTCTCAATGGCCTCTGAGCATGAGGCAGTGGCCTCGACTGAAGTCACCGGCTTTAGGCGGAGAGAAGCAATGGTGGCGCCCTGGTAAGGGTCGGAAGTCGTGTTGCTGCCCTGGGGCGCGGATTCGATTCCGTTGACGGACAGCAGTCCGTTGGCAGACAGCCAGTCATCGTCGGCAAACTTGGAGAGGTAGCTGCGGATGCTGTCGGGGAGAACAACCACGACGGTGTCGCCCTTCTTGAAGCCGTACTCCTTGACGGCCAGCAGCATGGCGGCCATGGCAGAGCCGGAGCTACCGCCGACAAGCAGACCCTCCTCGGCAATCAGGCGTCGTGCGAGGTAAAAGGACTTTTGGTCGTCGGTCTTGTACCACTTGTCGACAATCTCGCGGTCCAGGACGTCGGGGATGAAGTCGTAGCCAATGCCCTCCACCTTGTATCCCTCGTTCATGTGCTCCTCGTTAAGGGACTCGGGCAGAGCCAGGATACTGCCGTGGGGATCGGCGGCGATAATCTTGATGTCCTTGTTGTGCTTCTTCAGGCCCTTGGCGATACCGGTGATGGTGCCACCGGTTCCAGCACCCGCAATGACGGCGGTCACCTTGCCGCCAGTCTGCTCCCAGATCTCCTCGGCAGTGCCAAACTCGTGAGCATCGGGGTTGGCTGGGTTGCTGTACTGGTCGAGAATGTGGGCGTTCGGGATCTCCTTCTCGAGACGGCGGGCAACACCAATGTGCGACTCGGGGGCGTCCCAGGCAGCCTGGGTGGGTGTACGGATGATGGTGGCGCCGAGGGCACGCAGCACAG
Organism: Trichoderma atroviride; assembly: GCF_020647795.1. Lineage (NCBI taxonomy): Eukaryota > Fungi > Ascomycota > Sordariomycetes > Hypocreales > Hypocreaceae > Trichoderma > Trichoderma atroviride. Next base: position 6,738,993 of record NC_089401.1, on the reverse strand, counting down.
AGACCTTTTCGGCGGACATTTTCTCGGGCAGGGTGATGATGGTCTTGTAGCCCTTGATGGCGCCGACCAGAGCGAGACCAATGCCACTGCAGAGACGAGGTTAGTATATGGTTGATGGGCTTGAGATGATTCTGCTGGGCTGGACATACGTGTTTCCACTGGTGGGCTCGATCAATGTGTCGCCAGGCTTGATTCGGCCGCTCTTCTCGGCCTCCTCAATCATCCGCAGTGCAATTCGGTCCTTGACACTGCCGCCAGCATTGAAGAGCTCCGTCTTGGCGTAGACCTCGCACTCAATGCCCAGGCTCTGGGGGACCTTGTTGAGCCTCACAAGTGGCGTGTTGCCGATCAGATCGGCCGCTGAGAGGACGGTAGGGGCATTGCGCCGGGTTTGGGGGATCTGAGAGTCGGCCATGGTTATTTGCGGGTGGTTGCGAGAGAGAGCCAAAAGGAAGCTTTCTCGCAGGATATCGTGGGATAAGCGGTGGTGAGATGAGGAGTTGCAAGCCAGGGGCGAAGGCTTTTTTTTATTCTTTTTCTTCGCTCTGCCGGCGATATGCGCTTGTCACATGGAGGGGTCCTTTTTAGACTAGAAAGCTTAATTGGGCGTGGCGGGGCTTGCGCAAAAACCAGTTTGTCCGGGTTTAAATCTCCGTCGGTGGTTCGGAGAATAGAGAGCGCTGCATTTCAGGTTCAGGCGAGAATTGGAGGCATATGGATCATTTGGTCTTGATTGAAATTTTATTCCGTCTTGACGGGCCAATTTCAAACTCCGTGCCAGCTTGATTATGCCATTTTGTCGTGCAAATGATGCGATGCGATGTGATGCTTCATAGCAGTGGCAATTGCTGTGGCGTGCTTACAGTCCAAATTAGGGAATTTCCTAGACCGGCAGTGAGGAAAGACGCTAAACCTGGATCGCCAACTGTATGTCAACTGTATGATTCTTCTATATCCAGATAATTGAATGGAGTTTCTCAAACACAATCTCCTTGATTAGCTATCAGCTATTTATAATTTCAAATAAAAGATTCCGTTTCACAGTTTTTCGTTATGAATCAGTCGCCAGAAGCAGGGACAATTCTTCTGGACAATCCGGAATGCCAAGCTCCATGGCAAGGGACTTTGACGCAGCTTCGCCACTAACACGGAGCATATTGCCCTCTGAAAGTACATGATGTTACCCCAAGCTTCTCGCATCTTCATAAGCTAGAGTCTTCTGCTAAACATGGCAAATGTCCATGCGGGCGCCAATAGGCTCAGCTATTCGCTGCGCCAGCAGTCTCCGCCGAGGCGTGAGGGCTGCTTAGACCTGCCCTGTCTGTTGCCAAGACGATAAGGTGTTGAGATTGCCTCTGGCAGCTTCCTCTTGAAGAATCGGCAAGGCAACCTTAACTTGGTGAGTACCAGGGCTTGATTGCGAAAAGAGTCTTGGCTAGCAGGGACGGCCCATTAGCGGGCAGCTGTGAAGCGAAACAGCTTCTTCTTTACAAGTAGTGCGTAGCGATATTTAACTTCCTCTGGCCGAGTATCACCAACGACAACACCATACAGCATCCCGAGCCATCATCAATATTCTGTTTTTCCTGCTATAGGATATTGGCATACCCTGCGATAACAGTATCACCAAAGTCCACAAACCCCCTGCACCATGAAGTTTTGGAATATTTCAGCCTGGCTCGGCTTCTTTGCCACAGCTGCCGTCGCTGAGGTTTACCTTTCGCCAGATGTGGTTGAAGGAGATATTGAGGAGCAACAGTAACACCAGCTCATGCCATGCCCCCCTTTACATGTCTTGAAATGCGTGCTGACTGGCCTGTACCACACAGTCTTCAAGGTATACTCTGGAGGTTGAACCACATTGCTTCATCAAATGGTGGAAACCGCGCTTTTGGGACTGCCGGCTACAACGAATCAGTCGACTTCATCCTCAGCCACATGCATAAACGCTTCGGCAATGCGTTTGACACTTGGGTCCAGCCTTTCTTCCATCCTTTCGAAACCACTCATGCCATCTCCGTCGCAGGGCCCGAGGAGGAAGACGTGTTTGTCATCAGCCTTCAGTACAATACTGCCACGCCTCTGCCTCGTGGTGTCAGCGCTGTGCTCATCGACACGCCCGTGGACGATGAGCGGGGGTCTGGCTGTTTCGAGGACCAATGGGATGGCATCGATGCCTCTGAAAAGATTGCCCTTGTCAAACGCGGCGTATGTCCGATTTCCGACAAGCTCAAGCTTGCCAAGTCCCGTGGTGCGCGGGCCGTCATCTTGTACAACAACGAACCTGGAGAAACCATTGTCCCAGCCTCTCTGGGCATTGCAAACGTTGGATTACTGGTTCCGGCTGGCATCATTAGGCTGGAGGATGGCTTGGACTGGAAAGAACGCATCGCAGATGGCGAAGAGCTATTCGTCTCGCTTATTGTCGATTGTGTGAATGAGTACAGAAAGTCCTGGAACGTCATCGCAGAAACGAGACAGGGCGACCCTGACAATGTCATCATGCTAGGTGCTCATCTTGACTCAGTTCAAGCCGGCCCTGGTGCGTACATCCCCATTGAGTGACCTGTCACGACGTCCAACTGATTTGTCATGAACAATTTAGGTGTCAACGACGACGGCAGTGGCACGGCTGCTCTCCTTGAGATAGCCACATCTCTCATGAAGTACGAAGGGATCGTCAACAAAGTACGATTTGCTTGGTGGGGCGCAGAGGAGTAAGTGCATGCCATCATTCCTCAAGCAACTTGATTGGACGGATACTGATTCTCGCACATAATAGGGTCGGTCTGGTCGGCTCTCTCTACTATGGCCAGCATCTGTCCGAAGAAGATGCAGACGCGATCCGCTTTTACTTCAACTATGACATGATTGGCTCCAAGCAGCCCAGCTACGCTGTGTATGCTGATTCCGACGCCCACAAGACTGGTGGCCATATTCTCTTTGACTATCTTCAGGCCAATGGCAAAGATGTTTATTATGGGTGAGTACAGGCCGCCGAGATGCTAGGTGAGGCTGAAAGCTAATCACATGGGAAGCGGATTCGGTTCATCTTCCGATTATGTCGCCTTTTTGAAGCTTGGCATTCCCTCGTCAGGTATCTTTACCGGAGCAGGGGCACCAGCAGACCAGTGTTACCATCAACCTTGCGATGACCTCGAAAACATCAACTGGGAGGCTTTTACATTGAACACCAAGGCTGCTGGCCGTGCGGTAGCTCAGCTTGCTTTGAGCCTTGATGGTATTCCTGCCCGAGACAAGACTTCTCTCAATCCAAGTAGCAAACGAGGTGTCCAGAGAGAGTTGAACCAGGCTGCCCAACTCGCAACAGTGATTGAAAAGTCTCACAAGTGTGGAGGAGACCCGGGTGATGATACAGTTTGAGGTGTAGGATTAGGACAATTTGTTGAGGGACGCAATCTCACATGGAGCCAGAAGATTAGTCGTTAGTCATTAGTCATTATAAAATATCACTACGATTATAACTACATGAGAATGGGCTCGTCATTGCCCTTTCCAATGCCAGACACCTCGCTCCGATAGACTCGTGATTCATTTTATTCATCATCATATCATTACTCTCCCAATTCGCGTTTACGCCTGGACGAGTGAGAGCTTTTGATCATAGCTGACTTGCGTGTCAGTCAGCCTTTTATGCTGTTCGCCGAATTTGAGGATTCCTTGGGTTCGATATCGGGATTGCGCGATAGCTGGGGAACTTGGGCCCTCCAGGTATCCTCTCTGAGACAACCGCTGGAGCTGGCGTTTGGATCGAGACGTTGCCCTTTTTGGTGGACGACTTCTTTCTCGGAGCCGTATAATAGTAAACGTCCTCCTCTGCATATTGATATACACCGCGGGTACTGCTGCGAGTGCTGTGAGAATTTCTTCGCTTCCTCTTCTTGACTTTCTCCTCCTCTTCATACGCGACAGTAGTCTTCTTCTTTCCAACATAGCAAAAACCGATAATGAGGGCCAAAACGACGACGCCGACCACAGAGCCCAGTATGGCGCCTAGTTGGCCGCCTGAGAGGCCATGGTGGTGCGATATGGGGACGGGCACAGCGGCGACGGTGCTTGTAGCGGCCGCTGGCTCGGTGGCGCCAAAGGTGATTGTTGTGACGAAGGTGGTTAATGGGCGGATGATGGTTTGTGTAAGGACGAGATCTTGGCGGATGTTGAGAAGCGCTTTTGTTGGAGTGGGAGGGAGATGCATTTTTGGAGGCGGATGGGATGTTGGTTGGAATGTGTGCGCCCTGACAAACTGACAAGACGGCAGACGTACAGACAGAGAAAGAAAAGATGAGGAGGGTTATGCTTTTATGGACTTTTTGGTAAAGTGGAAGGCTGTTAGTCGCATTCCTTTTGGTGGATTAAATTAATTTGCATGTTGCTGGATCTTGTGAGATTGCACTTACATGCCACCTATTCTTTGGCACCATCTGCTGTGTTTTACGCGTGCGCGTATAAGAGGGGCCGCGCCGTAGAGATATGTTAAGATGTCAAAAGCATTCAGAAATGGATGGTTACCTACCTACTTGTCCTGCATGAACTCTTCGTACAAAGAAGATCTCTAGCATTTGCACCAATAGAGGTCGAGATGTATTTGTGAGTCAGATGATGTGGCCATGCGGTCCGTTAGCGCAGACAACCATCTGGCTGGTGTGCATTTACTTCTTCATCCATTTGGGCTACGCGCAGGTAGGATTTCCCAAAAATGCCAAAACAAGGTGAGCTGACGGCTTTTGTTTGATGGCAGATTGTGTGACTGGTGGTGTGGTGTGGTATGCGAGGCCGCTAGACTGCCGTGCCTATGCATGTGCTAGACAGGTTTTGATGATGGTGTGGATGGACAGGGATTGGTGTTGGCTGGAGGCAGAGGAGGAGGATGCTAGCAGGGGTGGGATTGGGCATGTGCCTGATTCTAGTCTATGAGATGGAGGTATGGCTGGAGGGGGATCTAAGATGGCGGTAGTATAAGCATGGAGGGGGGGTTTCCTGTGAGACATGTTTCATGCGTATAACATTGTTAAGGAAGAGGGTTACTTGGTCGTTTGAATGTGTTGGATCGTGATAGCTAACATGGATAGATGGATCTATCTGGAAACGCAATGAAATGGCAAAGTCGTCACATTTAGCTGGCGATAGACTCATAAACTGGGGTTTAATCAAGTTTTAATGATCTAACTAATCGCTGGGAGACATGACAATTTGTCATATATTCGACGCCGTAAAACAAAACAGAGTATTAAAATTAAAGGAGTAGTAAAATATGTATGTCCAAACTTTTCTTTACAACAAAGGAGTGACTGAAACCAATAACAGAAACCAATAACCGAAACCAATAACCGAAATCATGACTGATGAAATATCCCGTAGCCAGCGGGGCAAACGACGAGTCGTAGCTCAGTTGAAGTTGTCGAGAAAAGAGCTAACGCCGCCTTCTTGTTAAAACAATAAACAGAAGCAATGCTCTTCTAAGATAAAAGATAAAACGAGCTAAAGTTCTGAGAATGTGGTTGACAAGGATGAAGGCGAAGCATCTTCCGATGGCTGGAAATCGATATCAGCTTTGGTCATTGAATGAATAAAAGCGCTTGTACTCACCGAGGCGGATGATTGCTCTTCTCCATATCTGCCGTCGGGCTTCAAGCGCCCTTTGCAGTCTAGAAACCGACAGGAGATGGTCTCTAGCCTCGGTCCCCCATAATATATGTAACGTGGTACAATTTATACGCTCTAATAGAAGTGGTTAGTTCAACTTGTTGCTGCAAGTAAATAGCTGATGAAATCGCACTCACCATTTTGGGTGTCAAACTTTTCTTCTGTACTCATACACCACCACATCTTTCCCCTCAACACTCTCCTCCCCCCCTCATCCCCACGACCCTCGGTGCGGCATGCACCAAGTCAATGGGCGTTGCGGTCGGCGTCAGGTGCTTTCTCGCCCTCGTCGTCACTCTTGACTACTTCGCGAGTCTTGCCCCATTTGAAGTCATCAGAGTTGAAGAGCGAGTAAATCATGATGATGATGTTCATAAAGGGAGAGGTGAGGAAGTGGATGAAGTAGCCGACAAAATATTGGATGCGCTCCTTCATGTTTCGGGGAAGCCAGAAGCCGACGCAGAATGCATAGAACTGTTGTCGAAACGTTAGTAGCTGGAAATGAAAAATGGAGTTGGATGTTAGTACTTACGTAGCGTGTAAACAAGATCGTAATCAGGGAGATGAAGATTGTATCATGGAACAAATCTGGGCCCCTTCTGACAAAGAGCATGATGAGCTCAACCACGGCGGCGATGATGAATGGAGTAATGGCCCATGTCATGACGGCAATGATGCTTTGAAGTCTCTCCATCATGACGATGCCTGGCCTGAAGATCATGACGAACTCGTTGGAGATGCTGCCAAGAGCCCAACGCTTGCGCTGTGACAAGAAGACTTTCCAGTTTTGGGGAACAATGGTGTATGCCTTGGCGCGCAGAGCCTGTGCCGTGAGCTTGTCGGGGTGCAGGCTGAAGATGATGGACGCGTGGATGCTGTCTTCCGAGTAGTTGCCCATGATGTGTTGAGTCATGAGGTCGTTGGGCTTGGGGCAGTATCCGAAGCGATCGCGGAGGACGGCATCACCAAAGGTGGACTCGTCGACGCGGATCAGTTGACAGCAGCCAGGGAGACAGTTGACCTTGCCGGTGATGCGAGACTGGAACATGCGGCGCAGGCCTTGGGTTTGGGAATATTCAACCGATTGGTAGAGAGACCATGGGGAGAACCACTTGCCGTCAAAGTCGACACAGACGTGGCCGCAGACACCGACGATGTTGGGATTCTGGCGAATCTCGCGGAGCATCTCGCGGATGCAGTCCTTGTCAAAGACAGTGTCTGCGTCCATACCAACAAGGTAGTCAACCGTGTCGACGCCGAATTGAACAAAGCTGTTGCCAATGTACTCGTAGAGATCATTGTTGAACATGGTGAGGATATTCTCCGAGCGCATCTTGAAGTGGTAGAGAAGCGAGCGAGCAAAGCACAGACTATCGCGTTTGCCTTGGTTGTAGCTCTTTCCGACAAAGACGTATGGGATACCCTTGTAGTAGCCAGTTTGGACCTTGACAGGCATGAAGAGACCATCGCGGGCACGGTAACCATTTTCGAATCGTCGGATCTGGCCAGGTCCAAGGATATCCTGGAGGAGGTATTCCTGAGTGGTCTTGGTCATACCGGGGCCGCGAGCATCGCCATCAACAACGATGAAGATGACTCGAGGATGGGCATCGATACCCGCTTGTATGACGAGAGAGTCCAGAGAGCGAGTCAGTTCCTCGTGAGTTTCGTTATAGCAAGGCAGGAGGAGGACCATTTTCTCAGGTTCTGCAGGGATAATCTCTTTCTTGCCGAACCACCAAGGCATGGCGTGTCTGCAAATCCAGTTGATGAGAATGCAAACCATCATGATCAGTTGAAGCGTGGTGTTTGAGCTGAGCAGGATGATGAACATGTAGAACAGCTGGTAGTATGTGTAAGAGACCCAGATGAGGAGACCGTTTACCGTGAGCAGAACAAGAATGAGAAGCCATTTCTGCAGCGTGAGGAGAGTCTTGGAGACCTTTTCGAGCTCGAATTTGGAGTCCCAGCGGAGCCTTGCCTCTTCCTGGAGGATCGAAGACGTAAAAGAGGCGGCAGAGTCGATTCCGAGAGAGGCTTGAGACGAGGTCTGGGCGCCGCCTGGTTGGAAGCTGCCGTTGATGTTGCGGATGACGGACTAAAAATCTTGTTAGACGATGCTGTTTGCGGTATTTACTCGCGATTTACTTACAGATTCCCGAGAGGCAGACACATCCAGGCCGTTTTTGTTGTTGTTTAACAGGGAGACTGGGGGCTTCTTAGAGCGGTCCGCTCTGGTAGGCCGCTGGAGGGCGATATCCCCCGACTCGGCAGAGGTGCGAGACATTTCCGAAGATGTCGGAGCAGTCATGGTGATTACCACCTACTATATTGAATAGTATAGAGTTGACGTGAGCGAGTGAAGAGAGGAAGCGTGCAGTGTATTCAGTGACAGATAGTCCAGGGGACTAAATGGAGAGCAGAAAAATGCAATATAGCAGTGGTATTTCAGATGATATCGAGCGAGTGTGTTCGTAGCAAATGAAAGCAAGTGTGGTGAAGACGGATGTTTGGTGAGAAGAATGGAGGAAGAATAGCAGCCCAAAGACTACAACAAGGGGAAAATTGAAAAAGGCATAAAGTTTTGGAAAAATTGGCCTCCTATTACGTGTCCACGCCCCAGGATTAAGACACCTTGGCCGAGTTGGGGGGCTCTATCGTGAGGGTCAAGAAAGTTTAATCGAGGGATTTACATGGATGATACTCGGAGCTCAAGCCGCACCTTGGGAGGCCGGATTCTAATTTTGTCGTCCAAGAAATGTCTAATCGGTTATGGTTTCGTCAATGTGGAAATCTGAACAGTGTAATATGGGTATAAAAGCCTCGTTCCCCATGAACTACCCAACGTTTTGTGCTTTGCTTCAACAGAGCTAATAGCCAATTTTATGGTCCAATCCGGCCTTACACGACACCCATCTCGTATAAAGCTACCAGCGGTAGATACTACGGTAATACTCTACCAAAAACGTTGAAAACAACACCAAAGAAGCTTCCAGATTTCTGAGTGGCCCCAATCGAGAGCCAGATCTCAGTTGCGGTCCGTACCGGCGGCCTGTGAATACGAAGTAACCCTGAGGCATCTGGATGTACATCCCAAGAGGCTACAGGGCTTGAGCTAATGCGCCTCGACCTGACGCCAAGACCCTCAGAATTGAGTTTTATGGCATGGAGCGGAGGTGACACACAAATTCGGCTTTGATATGTATGTATGCATTCGCCCAGCGGGCCGGATGGGGGTCTTTTTACTCGTCAGTTAGATGCTACATCTTCTGCGGATCGTCCATGACGAATCACTGGAGTCGGCGAACACGAAGTCGAGTCTGTTGTTGCACCTGCCTACATTTCAGGCTGGAAGAAACTCAGATGGCACATTGGTTGCAATCTTTTACCCAGCAGTCATTCTATTCATCTCTACGAACCGTGTCTCTAGCTTGATAGTTGCCAGTCACTGTGCCACTTGGGATCTTGTGAAGCATCTACTGCCTAATGTGATATCGTGGGCTTGCATATGTCGATATATTGCCTGCCTCCATTTCATCAAGTTCCATGGCCTTCCATGGCATCTACTAACCGACGTCTAGACCCAGAGCCAAAGCAGTACCACCGAAGCACCCGTCTTCATATTTCGTATCCACAGGGGGTGTATCTTATGTAGCACCATCAAGGTGAGCAAATCAAAGCTTAGGAGAAAACCTCCGGACCTTGCTGTCCCCCAGGTTCGTGCCTTTGCAGCAGAAATCCCCATATTTCGTACCCTCACCTCCCTACATGGCACAACATGGTTGGCCAGCTGTGCTTGGCCTCCCCAGCCATCAAACAAGCTTATTTGCAAGGCTTGGAAGTCATACCGCATCAAGCTTCGGCTCTATGGCGCGTACGACCGGAACAAGCTACATCCTCCATGCGTGGTGCACTCCGGAACTCCAGCTACACGATGATGCTGGTTCGCCTTTGTGTTACTTGATTATCAGTTTCCCCTCGAGTTGGCCGGGATGGGTGACGTTTTTCCACTGGATGGTCCAAATCATTCTTCGCCTCTCCCTATTAGCACAAGCCTGAAACGACAGGCTCATTCATGATGCTGCGTCATCCTCTGGAATAACCACAAGTACAAGTATTGAAAAGTGTCCGGTGGACCTGCAGTAGCCTTTACGCTAATCTTCGTGGTGTCCAGGCGTTTTTAGTCCATGGCACGAATACGAATGGGAGCATCTTCTTCTGATGATCGGCGCTTCTTGCAAGCAGAGGTTGAGAATTACAGTTTTGTCCTCCGATCAGCCACTGCTGTGTTGTCGCCGGTAACGTACAGCCGAGAGAATCACGACATTTTTCACAAAGATTGGATTATTGAAAGCGGCACCAAGCATGCATCGGGAACACGAATTCCCTGGGCGGTATACTTCATCGTCCCAGGAGCGCCAGGCAATGAGGGTTATTGTGGGGAGAACGCTGTGGAACGTCTTCGGTGTAGTAGAGATTTTGTTGGGCTTTTGATATGAACCTACTTCCATGTATCTGGCTGATGTGTGGTCATGCGTACTGTCAGATTTGACGAAAAATCGCGAGCATAATGTCCTATAAATTTCAAAGCTATGAAGCAGATAAATTGCAAAACATTAAATCTCAGAGATCAAATCACCCCTCTCAACAGTAAATGCAGACTTGGAATGCAAAATCCCTCCATGGTAACATAAAACATGTAACCAGGCCTTATGTTGAATAGAGGCCTACATCACAGCTCATCTGAGAGCCACGGCACCTCTTTTTATAAAATATCAAACTCCGCCCACAGTTCAAATCCCAATAGTTGTATTATGCTCGCATTTTGCTGTGCCCTTGAGAGCTTACCAGCATCTTCCATATTTCGTCTGGCATCCATCTTCGCAGTGAGCGCTGGAATTGCCACTGAATAGTATAAGTCAGTGGAAGCCATCATCGTTAGTAAAGATGTAGAGGAGGCACTCACCAGAAGCCGTGCTTGGAGCAGCAGTTTTTGTTCTTGTAGTTTTTGCATGTAGCTGAGAAACGGTCCCCGCAAAGGCCATTCGTCGTGTTGTAGATGGGAAGAACTGCTGTGCCTTGCCCATAGGTGGCGCAAACTCCATATTCCGAGTCGCAACCAGTTCCGCAGTGCGCCATGCTATTGCCGCTGTAGTTTTTGCCACCGTCAGTAGACCATATATCACAGGTGCCTGTGTATTTCTCAAGAATGGGGGGCTGGTTTTGGGGAAAAGGCAAGTAGTACAAGCACGCAAATCGCAAGAGGGGTTATTGCTCTCTTACCAATATCCATAATATGAACAGCATCTGCCATGCCTGGAGCCCTTGCAAGTTGCACCAAATTTGCTACCACACCTGTGATCTCCTAAGATGACGGGCTCTGTTTTGTTTTTGGTGTTGTCTCCCGGCCCAACAGCCACATCAACATCACGTTTAGTAGTCCGCGCATTGCGGTACCAGTTCTCATATGGATCGCCAAGGCATTCTCCAACAGTCACAAGCTTGTATCCTCGGCTCCTACTCACTTCGATCATGTATTCGGTGAGAGTCACGACTGTCTGATAGTGGACATCGTGTGCGAGAACGATGTAATCATGGTTAGTTTCATCAGAGTCCTGCATGGAGGAGAAGCGGTCCTCGGAGACATGAATCAACGAAGTCTCGTCGTTCTCATAGTCCTTGGTGTCAAGGTTTGTGCTGATAACGTGGTAGCCCAGCTTGTCCATTGTGTCCATGCATCCAGATTTCACACTGCACTCCAGGAACGGCGGACGCATATAAGTCGGTATGAAACCAAGGAGATTGCGGAATGCCATCTCGTTGTAGATCATTTCCGTTTCTCGAACATGGTCAGAAGCCTCGTTGAGATTGCGGTGTGTCCAAGTGTGACTTGCGAGCTGGTGCCCAGAATCATGCATGCGCCGAACAATGGACGGCCAGCCTGTTGATTCGTCGTCTATACGACCCTTGCCCCTGTTATTTCCCGCGATGAAAAACGTCGCTTTAACATCGTTTTTGTCAAGGATGTCAAGGAGTTGGCTTGTATACACGTAGGGCCCGTCATCAAATGTCAAGGCAACATGGCCAGACTCGATGCATTGAGTAATCGTAGAGGCTAACATCTGGTCAGCTTTGAATTGTATCTGGCTTTCTTCAAGTCAGGAATAGAGCAACAGTCTAAAGACTAACCATATGGAACATCGCCAATGTGCCCTCGGGAGATGCCTTCGGTGCTTTCTCCTGGAGGGCTGGTTCTAAATAGCATCCGTCAGACTCGGATATTTCACACCAAAAGTTTCACATACTGTGTATCGCAGGAGTAGCTATAATCGAGCTGGCATTGTGATCCAGCGCAGTATTCTGCAGAAGTACCACAAAAGCCAGCCTCCGAACAACACTCGCCTTCACCACAGCTGCCAACGTCTGGGCCGCATTTCTTATCACGGGGCTCTAGGACATACTCGAAGCGACTGTTGATTTTCTCAGGAGCCGCATAGATGGCCTCGGAGAATGTAAAGGCGATCACCGCCGTAGTAGCAACATTGAGCTTCATTTCGGTAATATCGTCGCCACAGGTGTCACTTTAGGAAAAAGGGGGGAAGACGGAGTTGATGCCAAAAGAGACGATGTATAAATCAAAGTTAGAATACATGGTATATATCATTAATCCCACCATTACCTTCACGTGCAATGCGCTGGGAAAATCCACGATCCTCAATAGCCACTGTTCAACGATATCTAAGCTCGCTGGAAACGGATTGTGGTGTGGGTTTGAGGCGGCATTTTTTTGCCGGTGGATAACAGATTGCGACAGCCTCAAAGTCAACCTGCGAGAAATCCCTCTCCATGGCCCACGCAATGCCGGCAATGTGTGCGCTCCACCATCTCGCGATAGTTGCCTACACTAGCTAAAGAGACTTGCGTTGGGGAGCCGCAACATCACACCATCAACTCGCTCTTGGGCACTCTGATCGAATCAAATGCTTGTAAAACTCCGCGTTATTACCTGGTCGTAGCTGGCTATGACCTATGTCAGCGTGGAATCTGCAGTGCACCGGAACACAGATGGAGAAATAGCATCATTTGGCACAGCGTTGAGATAGCCAATTAGTGGTATAAGATGATCGTTCGTATTATGCGTTGGCTTACGTTACAGCATTAGCTAAAAGAAAAACAACAACAAAAGAAAAGATTCCCCTGACTAAATTTAGATGAGGGTTAGGGCCTGAATTGCCTTTTCCTTGGCTTTTATGGCGTTGTCAGTACGTATTCGCAGCTTGTACGGATAAATTCAGTACCTTCACGCCCATGACTGGGCGTCTATCTAAGAAGCTCGCCGCCTGAGTTATACGAGATATGTATGAACGAGTCTTTTTTCTTTTTCCTCCAAGCTGATACTTGAGACATGAATGCGGTGTCAAGGAGTTCATCATACAGCAGCAATAGCTGTGGCATTGATGCCTCACTTCAAAGTCTAGGAATATGGAGAGTAGTACAGATTATCTCATGGCTCTCTTGTTCCTGACAGTCTCGCGCAGCCTGTTTGCAGACTAAACGAAGCAGCGACTTCGGCATTTCATTTTCTAATACGCCCCCCCAAGGCCTCCGAACTTTGCCTCTACGTATGAATTTGATCATATCTAAAGTTTCGGCTCCATTTACGGGACCAGCCGAGATCTTAAGGCCACATATATGAACCTTTGTCGGTTTAACTTGACGTGGCGCAGAGCCGGTACATAAGTATACTCAAGGTACCTTTCCAATCTTTGGCTGCTACGAGGAGATTGTGCGATTCCCACATCGTATTAAAGATTTGTAGTACCACAGTGGCTGTTACAAGTCCAAACCCTGTTGCCTACGTTTTGGGAGTTGGCGCCAGCGGGCTGTCCATTTTCAATGTCTGTTTGCCATTAGCCCTGGAAAGATGAGGAATGGTAGATTATACGGCCCAATTTTACATTATTGAGAACTAGATTGACCCTGATGGCATAGCCGTATTGAGATCCAAACACTCGCTTTCGGATTCTATCCGGACACGACTTTACATCTCATTAACCGAATCCGATCATCTCATCTCAGTATCTTGCTTCTCGAAGTGTAAGATATCGATGAATACATGGACAAGTAGATAACGGGTTGCTGAAGTCGGTACAACTCCGAAATTACACCGTTTAGATATACAGCAAATAACATTTACCTTTATTATAAAAGAATCCCAAGCCCTGAAGCCAAATTTTAGCGCTTCTCTCGGTCATATGCCGTTTACTTCCTCGGCCAAAACCGTGGCGGCTTTCAGTACGCGTATGATGTTTATCTGCGTACTGTTCCGAAAGTCTATATTCTTTCTCCCATCTTGCGGACCTTCTCTCTTCTCTTCTCTTCTCCCTCTCAAGCAATTCTCCCAGTGCCAGAGTCTGCAGCATCTTGCTAACAGTCTCATCTGGGTCGAATCCAGTCTTCAATCACTCGTCAATCACTCAAGTTTCATTGCTACCTTTGCCAAGTCTCTCGTTAACACTCTGCCAATTCACTCGCTCGCTCACAATGTCTGACATGGGTTACACGGGAGACGTGCCGGCTCCAGAAGAGATCAGTGAACGGCTCGCTGCCATCAAGGAAGAGGACGAAGATCCCAAGACTTGGGATTACATCTACGACGTTTCCCCACCTGGAGAAGAAACTTCCGAGTCTGGCGCGCCGCCATCTCTTGAAGTCAGTTCCTCTGTAGAAGTCCTCAGATCCGAGAGGTCTTCATTTGCCGAACCAGAGCCTCTCGTCGCAGTCATCGGCGTCGGCTACGTGGGTGAGCATCTCACTGATGTCTTCTCTCGCTGCTTCAACGTTCTCGGATACGACGTCTCCGAGACTCGTGTCAAGGATCTTTCTGCCAAATACCATGGCAACGAGAGAGTCCGCATCACTTCGGAGGCGAAAGATCTCCGTGGAGCTTCGCACTTCCTCATCTCGGTCCCTACCCTCCTCCTGAAGGACAAGACCGTCGATACTTCGTACCTTCAAAGTGCTCTCACCACTGTGGAGAATTATGCAGCTCCAGGCTCGACCGTCGTGATTGAAAGCTCAGTCGCCGTTGGCATGACGAGAAAGCTTCTCGGACCCCTCGCCAAAAGAAAGGGTCTCTTTGCTGGAATGTCGCCTGAGCGTGTCGACCCCGGCCGCACTGAGCCGCCAGCCTATGCCATCCCGAAGATCATCTCCGGCCTCGACGATGTTGCTCCGGGCTCGCTGGAGTCCATCACCAAGCTTTACTCTACCGCCTTTGAACGGGTCGTCCCTGTCTCCAAGCCGGAAGTGGCTGAGATGACCAAGCTCTACGAAAACTGCCAGCGCATGATGGGCATTGCTTTCTCCAACGAGATGGCCGACGCCTGTGAGCCCATCAGCATTGACCCCTTTGAAGTCAGCAATGCCGCTGCAACCAAGCCGTTTGGCTACATGCCCTACTCGCCTGGCCTTGGTGTTGGCGGACACTGCATTCCCGTCAACCCCTACTATTTGCTGTCCAACAGCGCCTTTCCTCTGCTTCAAGCGGCTTCGGAGAGAATGTACGCTCGCCCTGCCGAGATTGGAGAGCGTGTCATTGATGAGCTTTACTCGAAGCGAACTGGCGAGGACATGCCTCGTGTTCTCGTCGTCGGCATGGGCTTCAAGCGCGGCCAGTCTCACCTTGTCAACTCGCCTGGCCTTGAACTGGCCAAGTCGCTTGCCAAGTCGGAGAAAGTCAGCGTCTCTTTCGCTGATCCGCTTGTCAGCCAAGAGGCTTTGCCCAGTCTCACGCGCCTGGATGATGCAAACTGGACTGCCGAACACCTGGAGGAGAACTTCGACATGATTGTCGTCGCGTTCAAGCAGGATGGCCTTGACTTTGGCGTCCTCGACAACCTTGTCAACGTGCAAGTTCAAATGTGGTGCGCTTAGAAGAGCAATTGCATCCGGCCAGCGAATAAAGACGCGGAGTACAGGTGTTAATTGGCAAGGCTCTTGCTCTTCTTTATCGACAACAATTTTGCTGCGGAGTGACTGAGATCTATATCGAGATCGAGACGGCTATACTTGTCTCACAATCGGTTGGCGCAGGCCAAAATGCACTCTTCAACGGTTGGGAATCGATGGGTGGGATAGAACGTTGCTTTTTTTTTATATATGTTGGATTGTGTGTTGGGTATTGGGGTTTACCATTTTATAATTGGTTTACTTGAATTCTTTATTTGGGTCACAAATGTTCGCTATAGTTGCCGTTGTCAATCGTGATTCTTCTCCTGAGGCTCATCATCATCGCACAGGAGCATGATACGGCCGCTGTATACTAGCAGGAGGGAATCACTCGCATTCACTATGCATATGAGGCATTCAATCATAGCCTAGGTAGCCTGAAGATGTAGAGTATTCTTCTACAATAAAACTTTGCGTTCAAACTTTTGTACAAGTTCCCCGGTTCTTCATTCCCTCTTGCTTCTTGCCTTCCATAGCTGTGCCAGGACATGCGGCCGAGGACGGGGGCGTTCCATGCCCAAATTTCTTCTCCCTACCAAATGGGCAACATCTCAAAGGGCCAGATCGTCCAATTCCACTTACGGACTTATGCGAACCCCTCATTGGCGCAACTTTAATCTTGGGCTAGATGCTTCGTTTGGCCGCGTTGGGGAACTACAAGTACCTTTTTGCGGTGGACCGTAAATGGGACGCGCGATTTTAGTTCCCAGATTCGAATGGAGCTTGAACTGCCTATCGGAACTGCAGGAAGGTTGTCCATGAAAGCGGCCAGATTTAGGGCGTTTGTATCATTGCTGGGCTTTTGTCCGCTTCGTCAAAGTAGGGCGGGAGAGAATCCGGTTTTGCAACAAGGAGGAGGGACTTTTTTGTATGACACTATAATCTACCCATTCTTAGAGTACTGAGTACTAAGAACAAATTGTTAGATGCTGATCCCGCGGGGAAAGTGTAGCAATGCGGCTTGTATATTACGCGTATAGAGATCTCGATACCTGGATAGCTGCTCAATACACCACAGAAGATGATTCCGGTAGCCTAACCCTATTCAAGCAACGCCAGGAAGGCGATTAGACAGTGATTGCATTCGCCATCTTTGCTTTGGACGCGAAATTAGTCCGGTACATGCAGTCTCGCAACCGTAGAAGCAGGACGAAGATGATGGAATCTTTGGAAACACATCATTGGCCATCGCACCTTTTATCCCTTTAAGAATGATCCATCATACTGCCCACATATCCCCTGCAAGGTTTCCAGTAGGGCTAAGGGCGGGAGATCATCGTACCACGGTCCATAGAATGCCATAAGATACATCTCGCAGAACTACACAATGCAAAGACTTTTATGAAATCGTGTTAAATATGAAGCAGGGTCGAAATTGTCAGGAGACCAGCCATCATGCCTCTCGTCGTCATCTCGCTTGACCCACCTGTTTTCGTCATCGCGCATATGGCTACTTGTGAAGAGATACAGCTTCCCTCTTCAACGAGCGAGTAATGCTTCTTCGGCATTTACACGGAAGAGCCAAATGAGAGTAGCTTCCATAATAACAATTATGTGCCCCCTTTATTTGTAACGAGTTATTGAATAGACAACTGCTTCACTCACAATGGCATCTCGCTGTGGGGCTGACGTTGAGTCTAAACCATCTTTGGTAACTGTCAGCGAGAACAATGACGAAAGTAAATCTCGGCGTGTTAGATAATCAGGTTTGACGATCACCAGGCATGAAATGAAAGCATTTTCTCTTTATTAACGCATCGTTTCTAAACTCGTTTTCAAGTACGTACATCGCTTTCGCCACTTGATTAGAGCCTCGTCTTCTACCTTTGAGATATACCAAGTGCCAAACTCACATTTCTGTCAAGAATGAAATTGCTATTAAACATCAACCATGGGGGCGATACGTCATTAAGGCCAGGGGATGAGCTTCAGGGAACATTGATTATTTCGGGCATCGCGAGCCAGAAGCGGCCTCATTGCACAGCTACCATTGGAGGTGAGATGGCCTTGTGAGGACAAATTTTCTTTTATATTTGAAGCTAACAATGTCCAGGCCGATTAATGATTTCGGTACCTGCTCAAGTCGCTGGCCCTAATATTGATAACGCTGTATATACGGTATGAGATGAACCACCACCAAGTTTCACAACATCAACATCACTCTCATCTAACATGTTCCAAGCTATTCGAAGAAACGAAACAACTTGAATACGAAAATACCTCGAGCCAAAACAACCCGGATGACGACGTTCATTTTATGCCTTTCAAATTTCAATTCCCATCTCACATGAAATGCTCTAAACACCCTCAACCATGCCAACTTCCTCCTTCAACAAGTGTAAGTGGAGGCAGTTCTAAGATCAAGGTGGAATATTACATCACTGCGGCCGCGGACAGACCTATATTTGGCGGTCTATCTACAAAAAAGAGGGTCACAAAGCCATTGCAACTTAGCAGCAACTTTTCATCCAACTCGCCAGCACCATTATCCATCTCCAGCCTACCGTTAACGCTACAACAAAAAGATGGCAAAAAAAGTCTGCAGCCCGGGCCTGATGGCTTGCCGGCATACACGCCATCTATACACGTCCAAGTCGTGCATCCTGAGCCACCAATCTTTGTCCGAGGCCAAGCAAACCGCATCCGATTCAATATCCACAGCCCATCCGAAGCGATTGGGAAAGTTTTTGTTCGGAGCATAAACATCAACTTTAAGACGTCCACTATCGCAGCAGCTGGGTCGGCTACGCAACGAGTCGATCAAAATGCATCGGGAGTTGAGCTATCCAGTCTTATTCCAATCGATTCGGAAATACTGGAGCTCGATACGGGAACTTGGGGGCGCCTGTCTATGCTCAGCCTCAGACCAACATTCGAATCATGCCTAATGCAGATAAAGCATGCAGCTGAAATCAGTATTGGTATATCGGTAGGGCCGCAGGGCAGCATTTCAGTAAGTCTTATATGTCAAGAATGTTTCATGGTCGCCATACGCAAGAAGCTAACACTGCATAGCATACTTCATCTTCGTTCGATATCCTGGTGATGGATCCTCCACCTTCATACGAAGAGATCTAGGCGCGCCAAAGATAGTAAACTACTACATTATTCTGCATCATTCATGTTAAGTTGCATTTTTAGAGAAATTAGATCAGCCAAAGATACCTAGCTCAGCACAGAGAATGAGCCTCGTTATAGATAGACATCGCTACATAGAAGAATATTTTGTATACCACTGGTCCATAGAGATGGACAAGGCATCATTAAACTTTAACCTCAAACCCTTGTCACCTTTTTACAGAATAAAACCGAACATGGAATTGCTGGCTTGCGTCCCCAAGGTCCCCTAGATACTTAGCCTGGCAGGCTAACCCTGCCACAACTGCAAACTGCGCATGATCAAATGACCATTGTATTTTTGACGAGTATTGACAGTTGTTGGCGCGCATATGAACCTGAGAGACGCCGCTGGTCCGCAATAAACGCCAGCTGCGAGATACCCTTTTACGGACGCATATGAAGGATCGTCAACTGATACTACGCTGTTTCGTTCCGACTTCCGAAAGACGTTATGCCAGATTGAGGAATTGCGAGCGAGGCGCCCTGGCATTCGCTTTTCAGGCAGTTTCGAATGAGCTTCCATTTTTGTTCTTTTTTTCTCTTTCCTCTCCTGGTTATATCCGAGCGCCTTGCCACGGCAGAAGCGCGAATGCTTTGCTTGTACGGATCGAATAGGGATCTTTCAAAGTCTAGTAGGCTAAATAATTAAGCGTTGATAACATTGAACGCTGTTATGCAACGTATGGCGAATCAGGTGATATATGCACCTGTACAGGTTGAGGGGAGTATAACGTCCGGCATGGGGGTGCCACATACGATTATTTTGCTGCTCTTTGAAGATGGAACATATTAGACGTTCATATCCTCGTCATGATTGAGTAGCTCGGGTCTAAGAACCAAATTGTTCATACTGTGTCGCTTACAATTTACCACCAGCTCAGGACGTAGCTCCCTTGACTTGGCACTGTACGTGGTTCAATTACATCATGAACTAACTTTTCAACTCAATTGAACCGATATGTGACAATAAGAAGGACAGGAGCTTAATATTTGAAAACAGATGACAGGTGCATTTTCGCTTTTAGTGGGGCTTCTTCTCCAAGGTGAAGGTAATTAGCCGTGCCATCCAATCAAGTTGACGTCAATGTAATATCTCTCATGAAACCTTACATCACGACAGTATTGTGTGGTGATGTATGAGTGACGGCCGATATTATGTCGCCACTTATGAATTCACCACTGGATACGAAATAAATAAGAAGTATAAGTAGTATAAGTAGTAGATTTTTTTGAAGCGCAGGGCACAGCGAAATTACTAGCCATTATTGACGCCGAAACCATGTCAAATATTATCCCTCCAGCCGTGAAACAAGCAGTCATGGGCCAAAAAGGAGCGAAAGCAGACCAGCTGGCGGCTCACACTGTTGAGCCGACCAAGGATAGCAGAATTACGTCTGACTTTGGAACTAAACAAACTAATACAGATGACTGGCTTCGGATCAACAGCAAGGACCAGATAGGCCCGTCGCTGCTGGAAGACCCATTTGGGCGTGAAAAAGTACGTCGCTGTCACGATGTTTGATATCCGTCACGCAACACTAAAGTTTAGAAATTAGATCCATCGATTCGATCATGAGCGTATACCAGAGCGAGTTGTCCACGCTCGAGGCACCGGCGCGTTTGGAACATTTCGCCTATTCGAATCTGCCGAAGACGTCAGCCATGCCAATATCTTGACCGACACTTCACGCGAGACGCCAGTCTTTCTTCGCTTCTCGACCGTTCTGGGAAGCCGTGGATCTGCCGATACCGTTCGTGATGTGCGCGGCTTTGCAGTCAAATTCTACACGCAAGAGGGCAACTGGGACATTGTAGGCAACAACATTCCCGTCTTCTTCATCCAGGACGCCATCAAGTTTCCCGACCTCATCCACGCCGGGAAGCCCGAGCCTCACAACGAAGTTCCCCAGGCGCAGTCGGCTCACAACAACTTCTGGGACTTTGTCCAGATGCACTCGGAGGCCACTCACATGTACATGTGGACCATGTCCGATCGGGCCATTCCTCGTTCATATCGAATGATGCAAGGGTTTGGCGTAAACACATATACACTTACCAATGCATCTGGTGAACGTTCGTTTGTCAAATTCCATTTCACGCCAGAGCTGGGAGTGCATTCTCTTGTGTGGGACGAGGCGCTCAAACTTGCGGGCCAAGACCCCGATTTCCACCGCAAGGATCTCATGGAAGCCATTGACAACGGCGTATATCCGAAGTGGAAGTTTGGCATCCAGACAATTGATGAGTCAAACGAAGACGACTTTGACTTTGACATTCTCGATGCTACAAAGGTCTGGCCTGAAGACCTCGTACCTATTCGGTATATCGGCGAGCTCGAGCTGAATAAGAATGTGGACGAGTTCTTTACCCAGACGGAGCAAGTAGCATTCTGTACCAGCCATGTTGTACCAGGAATCGGCTTCTCAGACGATCCTCTCTTGCAAGGCCGAAACTTTTCTTATACCGATACTCAGCTGAGCCGGCTGGGCACCAACTGGCAGGAATTGCCCATCAACAAGCCAGTGTGTCCAGTCATGAACTTCAATCGCGACGGCGCAATGAGACACACCATCTCAAAGGGCAAAGTCAACTACTGGCCCAACAGATTCGAAGCTCAGCCA
This sequence comes from Trichoderma atroviride, assembly GCF_020647795.1. Classification (NCBI taxonomy): domain Eukaryota; kingdom Fungi; phylum Ascomycota; class Sordariomycetes; order Hypocreales; family Hypocreaceae; genus Trichoderma; species Trichoderma atroviride. The sequence continues at coordinate 6,717,577 of NC_089401.1, read as the reverse complement.
CCAGCGACCCAGGAAGAGGGCGGATATGTCGACTACCCCGAAAAAGTCATTGGCATCAAGGAGCGAGCAAAGAGCGCAAAGTTCAAGGAGCATTTCTCCCAAGCACAGCTCTTCTTCAACTCGCTTTCTCAAATCGAAAAATCTCACCTCATAGCCGCATTCTCGTTTGAGCTGGATCACTGCGACGAACCGATTGTGTATGAGCGGCTTGTGAAACGACTCGCCGACATTGACATTGGCCTCGCACAGTCTGTTGGGAAAATGGTCGGAGGGCCCGTTCCAGAAAGCAAAAGGCAGCCGAATCACGGGAAGAAGGCCAAAGGCCTTAGCCAGCTGGAGTATCTCCCAGATGAGCCGACGATTGCATCCCGACGAATTGGCATCATCATTGCTGACGGATACGATCCGATTGCTTTCAACGCCATGTACGGAGCAGCCAAAGGAGCAAAAGCCATCCCGCTGGTCATCAGCACACACCGGTCTCCTACTTTCGCCGATGGAGAGAGTGAAGACGGAAAAGGCATCACTGCGGACCACCATCTAGAAGGCCAGCGTAGCACAATGTTTGATGCCATCTTTGTGCCTGGGGGCAAGAAATCCATCGAGACGCTTTCCAAAAACGGCCGAGCGCTACATTACATCCGTGAGGCGTTTGGCCATCTCAAGCCCATCGGGGCCACCGGAGAGGGCGTGTTGCTGGTTGAAAAGGCACTCCAGCTACCCGAACATGTGGTCACGTCCAGCGACCACGAAGCTGTGGAGAGCTATGGCGTAGTTACACTGAAAAGTGCGCAGCCGGAGGGCTTTGGAGAGGTCATGTCCGCAGTGAAGGGTGCCAAGGGGTTTTTGGACAAGTTTGCCTATGCGATTGGCAATCATCGCTGCTGGGAGCGGGAACTTGATGGTCTTAATACCATGGTGGCGTATTAGTGGAAGCTGTTAAACGCAGTTATCACAGATAAGATACTGGAGTAATCTATGGATTTATATGGAAGGCTCAAGGAACTGTTGAACAAATATAGGTAGTAAAAGAATTTTAAGGTTCGTGTTGGTCGTAAAGCTTTAAGTAAATTGGTCTTTATGCCGTTCCCTGTATGGTGACATCGGGCGTGATGCACGAAACCATGTGCTGTCCAATGAAGGCTCGTACAGCCAAGCAACTACTATACGACAAAGGCAGGTAGTCTTCGTATGGAGCAGCAGCCGACCAACCGTCACTGAAGACAGCTCTGAGAAGCACCATAGACCCAGAAAAACCGTTGCACCTACGCAATGCTGCTTCATTAGCTTGCTTGCTTTAAAGGGGGAGGTTTTGGCTGCGAGTACGGTAGAAGCGTACATATCTAGCGTAGCGATCCAGCGTAGTACCGTGAGCAAGCTCGCTATTTGTGAGCGCTGAAGGGAAGAAATAGACTGACTTGAGCTGTGCATCACCTCATGTGGAAGATTGCACCCGTCTTGTACCTACTGCTTATAGCATAGTAGTCCCAGGGATATTTGCATCTTTCGCAAAACAGCCTAATCTCTTATTTGGCAGAGGATATATATATAGAATGAGAGGTTCCTCATATTGAAATGATACATCAGTCTTTGGATCAAAAAAGGCGTAAAAAGGGCGATTCAGAATGGGTTCCTACAATTCCACGCTCAGTCCCATCGAGACGTGCGTGAGTGCCATTTGCAATGGTCGCCTAGAGTGTTACCACCTGCCACAGAGTAACCTGGATCAATCGTGGAACAAACTATACAATCTCGCTCTTTCTCAATATCCTCAGATTGTCATTCGACCCAACAATGCTTCCGAAGTTTCTCAAGCGGTGAAGTGCGCCAGCGACAATGGCTATAAAGTGCAAGCTAGGTCGGGTGGCCATTCCTATGGGTAAGAGGTCAAAGGGCTTACCGGCAGTGAAGAGCAAAATGAGACCTGACGAATCGCAGAAACTTTGCTCAGAGTGCAAACGAAACCAACGGCATGATGATTGACCTGGCGAATTTGAAGGATTTCCAGATGAACAACGATACTTGGCACGCAAGCGTTGGATCAGGTTATAGACTAGACGACCTTGACAAACAGCTGCATCAGAACGGAGGCAGAGCCATTGCACACGGCACGTGTCCCGGAGTTGGAGTTGGCGGACACGCCACTGTGGTAAGTATATAGCTTTTGCATACTATTGGGCTGTTCCGTGCAGGATTTTGATACTTCGCATAGGGAGGACTTGGGCCCAGCTCAAGAATGTGGGGATCTGCGCTGGACCACATCATCGAGGTCGAAATCGTAACCGCCAATGGAACCATTGTTCGAGCAAACGAAGACGACTACTCGGATTTGTTCTACGCAGTCAGAGGAGCCGGAGCCAGTTTCGGCATCGTCACCGAATTCGTATTCAAAACGCATCCCGAGCCAGGCAGCGTCGTTGAATACACGTACAGCTTCAGCTTTGGCCAGCAACAGGAAATGGCGCCTGTATTCGAACAGTGGCAGGAATTGGTGTACGATCCTACCCTCGACCGCCGTTTCTCGACATTGTTCATCGCTGAACCTCTCGGAGCTCTCATCACTGGCACGTTCTACGGCACCAAGGAGGAATTCGACCAAACGGGAATCTCGCAAAAGATTCCCGGCGGAGGAATTATTAATGTTGCTATACACGATTGGCTTGGGAGTTTGGCGCATATTGGAGAGACGACGGCGCTGTATCTAAGTGATCTCGCAACGCCTTTCGCCAGCAAATCATTGGCATTCAAAAGAGGCGACAAGATGAGCAAAGAATCCATCGACACGATATTCGACTATGCGGGCAGCACGGATGCAGGAACACTCCTCTGGTTCGTCATCTTCAACTCTGAAGGAGGCGCCATGGCAGATACTCCTTATAACGCAACTGCGTATCCGCACCGCAATGCAGTGATGATGTACCAGTCTTACGCCATTGGAATACCGACATTGACAGCAACGATAACCGATTTTGTTTCTGGAGTGCATGACAAGATTAAGCAGGCTGCTCCAGGGGCGAACATGACATATGCTGGGTACATTGATGTGTCGTTGGATAGATCGACTGCGCAGCTGACTTATTGGGGGGGATAAGGTGCCTGGGCTGCGAGAGATTAAAGGTCGGTATGATGCTAATAATGTATTTCAGAATCCACAGAGCATTCAATTCCTGGGTTAGGGAAAAGTTGCGAGGATGCAAAGGGGAGAGGGAGTGTGTACGTTGTCCAATCTCTATGTTATGCTTCTGATATTATGATAGACTAGTCGTGAAATGTATCGTCAGTGTTCAAAGTCTAATCAAGTCAGGTAAAATTGAACCCATTTATTCTCTATTTTTCATGACTCTGATGCGAGTCATATGCTGCTTGCTGTCTTCAACCACTTACATGCGCACTACAGGGTGGTTGAAATCCCATAAAGTGGCCTTTGAGCGCCCGCCTTGAAACGCCGTATTACACACAGTGTAGCACATTGCTAGACTTTTTTTTTATCGCATTAATAAATAATCTGATGTCTTGGACATAAAACTCATAATGTACAATTCAAATATCGTAAAGAATTGCCGCAGTAGTGACGGGATCTCGGCGTTGAGCCGCTTACCAGATCTATATCCCGGTGGCGCTGGCTGTTGGTACAGCGCATGTTGTATGTCTCGGAAACGGAACCCGGCTATGGGCGGGTGACTGATTACCGTTGTCCATCGAAAAGAGCACATGGCTCTGTCTCATCTGCCTGCTCCTCAAGCCAAAGGCCGTAGTATACGTGTATAATTCCTTTACTCCTATATCTCAGGCTGGAATACTTGCACAAACGCCATCACCACTTACTCCAAGTACATAGAATTGTCAATTGTCCAATCTCCAAGTCACAAACAGGCTAAGCCTGATTATCCCCTCCTCAGCTTATGTATGGCCATCCATCTCTCCTTCTCCACTACCCCGCGTTGCGACCAACTCAAGCTCTCCCTTTATTACCGAGAGAGGGGCATTAAAGTGCTGGATATTTGTCAAACTTATGAGCCAATCGGGGTTTCAGACCCACGGCCAGTCTCGGCTCAACCTCCTCAGATTGCCCCAGATTGGCGATTACGGAGACATCACGCGGGCCTCGCAGACGCATCACCGGACGTTTACGCGGGGTCCAGATGGCATGGGCGATTAGATAACGGGAATCCTTAGTTGTGTGGGTAAGGCCATGTAGCTTTCCAAATAACTGCCCAAGTTGGGTTGGCTCCTGGTATGGCGATTCCATGCCTTTGCTGCATATCCTCCATTGACCGATACTTGGACGCGGCTGCCTCGTGCTATCACTTGACTGCTCTCCTGTCATCCTGCATTCAAAACGTCGATTTCACCTGTATCAACCAACCGGAATATTCTTCCTTCATCAACTTCAAGATTCATTCTCCTCATACGCTGCCCTAGTGCTCAATACGTCTGGCGCCTAAAGAGCTACGCAGGCAGCTAGCAGCCATCCATCCATCCATCCTCTCTCACATCTCAAGTAAGTCACTTGCCATATATCAGATACTCGATCCCTTTCGTGCCAGCTTCCATGCAACTATTCCGACAAAGCTTCATATCAACAAGAACACATTGCCATCCAAATAGTATGAAACAAAAAAAGATGGATGCCCAATACCGTCATGCCCACTCTCAAAGCAAGCCCCTCATCGGAGCTTACTTGGGCCTCAACATGACCAAATACCCGATTCCGCCACCTTGATTCATTCACTTCACTGAACCTAGCCATTTTCACACAACTAACTCAGCAACAAGCTCTCTTCAAATAATCAGACGCCATGCCTCTTCTGCACCGCTCCGGGACGTCGCTGACGGCGGCCCTCTTGAGAAGTCGCCCCACCGCACCGATAGCCGGCGCCGTAGCCTCATCTCACAGCACATACACCCGGCGCTCGTCAAGTCTAACAGTTGCCGAATCCGCATCTAGAGCCCGGGGCCGAAGCCTCGCTGATAAAAGAGCAATCCCATCCTCTGCTCTTGTGAGTGCTCACCACAGACATGCTTCCACTGCGGCCATGGAGAAGCCAGACTACCAAAACATGTACACAGCCTCGTCGGCCTTTTTTGAGGCGCTGTGGGAAGCCGGCGTCACTCACTGCTTTGTAAATCTGGGATCTGACCACCCGAGTATCATCGAGGCGATGGTCAAGGGTGCTCGGGAGCGCAAAGGAAACTTCCCCAAGATGATTACTTGTCCCAACGAGGTAAGTCGTCCAGCGTCTTACATATGCTTGTAGTCTCATGAGCAACTCATATAAAAAAATGATGCTAATGCACTGTTAATCAGATGGTCGCCATGTCCATGGCAGATGGCTATGCCCGCCTAACCGGCAAGCCCCAGGCCGTCATTGTCCACGTTGACGTCGGCACTCAAGGCCTTGGAGCGGCCGTTCACAACTCAGCCTGTGGCCGAGCACCAGTTCTCGTCTTTGCCGGCTTATCGCCATTCACCCTCGAGGGCGAACACCGCGGTACCCGTACCGAGTACATCCACTGGATCCAGGATGTTCCCGACCAGAAGCAGATTGTTGCCCAGTACTGCCGGTACACGGGTGAGATCAAAACAGGCAGAAACGTCAAGCAGCTGGTCAACCGCGCGCTGCAATGGGCTAAATCGGGACCGCAAGGCCCGGTGTATTTGTACGGTGCACGAGAAGTCATGGAACAAGAGATTGAGCCGTACCAGCTGAGACAGAGCGATTGGAACCCTATAAAGCTGGGCAGCCTGCCCCAAGACGCCGTTGATAACATTGCAGATGCCCTTGCCGGTGCTAAACGGCCTTTGGTTCTCACAGGATATGGAGGCAGGAACCACGAATTCCCGGGAGCCTTGGTCAAACTCGCCGATACAGTTCCCAATTTGAGGGTAGTGGACTGCGGAGGCAGCGACATGTGTTTCCCCTTTGACCATCCTGCTTCTCTCGGTCTCAACTATGGCGGCGAAAAGTCCATTCCCGATGCCGATGTTATCCTCGTTCTGGACGCCGACGTGCCGTGGATCCCTGCCCATATCAAGCCCAACCCAGACGCCAGAGTATTCCACATCGATCTCGATCCACTCAAGCAGCAGATGCCCGTCTTTTACATTGAGTCTGAGGCAACCTATCGCGCTGATACCCAGACCGCTATTGAGCAGCTGACCGAGGCTCTCAAGACTGGTGAAACGGCAAAGAAGCTGCAAGCGCAGAACACGACACAAATCGCCGAGCAGCGCAAACAAGAGCACGAAACGCGTCTTGCCAAAATTGCAAAGGCCGCCGAGCCTCGTCCCGATGGTACCTTTGGAACTGGTTACTTGTGCCGGACCATCAAGAAACTCGTGCCGGAGGACACTCTGTTTGCCATTGAGGCCGTGACTAACACCCTCTTTGTCTACGACAACATCCAGCCCTCAGTCCCTGGAACGTGGATCAACTGCGGTGGCGGCGGCCTGGGCTGGTCTGGCGGCGGTGCACTGGGCATGAAGCTGGCTACCGATGTAGAGCATGGGGGCAAGAACAAGGGCAAGTTTGTCGTGCAGATTGTCGGTGATGGCACGTTTCTCTTTACTGTGCCAGGCAGCGTCTACTGGATCTCAAAACGCTACGACATTCCCGTCCTGACTATTGTGCTCAACAACAAGGGTAAGTCATCCACAATCCCCCATCTTCCTTCTTTGTGAGATACAGAAAACTAACGAATTCATGTGACAGGCTGGAACGCTCCCAGACGATCTCTGCTGCTGGTCCACCCCGAAGGACTGGGCTCCAAGGCGACCAACGAAGAGATCAATATCTCGTTTGATCCCGCACCCGACTACTCCGGTATCGCCAAGGCAGCTGCGGATGGCGACATTTTCGCCGCCAGAGTGAATGAGCTGGCTGATCTGGAGGGCGTGCTGAAGGAGGCCATTACCTATGTCGAGAACGGCCAGTCAGCGGTGGTGGATATCAAGGTTGCGTCAGGGTGTTAGAGCATTCTTCAGGTCATTTCTGTTTTATTTTATGATTTCTTGGGGTTAAGCGTTATGCGGATGCGTGTATGCAGACGGCGCTTTGGGCGGATAGAGGCAGACTTCAAGGATGATCAGTCGTCGTAGACTTGATGCATGTGTCGAGACAGATTCAGTTGGAATGAAATAGAGCCTCTTTGGCCAAAAACAGCGTTTCAAGCATTGCATTGTATGGTAGCGATGCTGCTGCCATCATCTCGATTCACTACGGAAATCGCGTATAAGTGCCATGTACGCCTCATTCTTTAGCACACCATCCCGAAAGTCACGTCTGTTTACCCAATGGCGCGATATTGCCATTACCGCTTCAACAAGGTTTGATTTATTTATAGCAGTATCGGTGAGAGTCTTACTGCAGCATGCACCCAGGATTGGTCGTTATCACTCCCTCTCCCGTCTTCTCAGCACAATCTATCCAATAAGATGCGAACAGATCAGTACTGTACGGTAGACGTGCCGCTAAAAGCCATATTCACCGAATGATGATGGTACTAAAGCAATAAAAACACGGAACGCTGCATGGGATGCGCCTCCTCATTAATAAATGCGTGCTCCGACACGGGATATTTGCAGCGCTGGACCAATTGATTTGGCAGATTTCAATGCAGCTGCTCTGTAGAGTCTAGACCGCTTCACGGCAGACGCCACCGGTATAAGTCACTAATGAATGGGTGGCGGCAATGAAAGGATCATTAATCATTCGATGGAATAGCGTGGGGAGACGGTTCAAAGGATTGGCCAGATGTACCTTTACTTTGCCTCCCCTCTGTCGTGATGGCGAATGCGTGTGTGTACCTGCTTCGTTGTCGATCTCTTGTTGATTCTGCTATCAGGGTTCGATCTGTAGTTTATGTCGAGCCTATTCCAGCCCGTCATATTGGCCGGGTGGGGGAAGAAGCTTACTGTACATGCGCTTGTGGCGTCAAGCTATCGATGGAACGAGCAGTACATGTGGCAGTTTGACAGTTGCTAAGCAAGACGTGAAATTAGGGGTCCTTTTAGTTGAGTTAATTCAAAGGCCTGGTGTGGATCGAAAGTGCGAAACAACCGGTACCGGTACTTGGATATATGGAGAGCGGGATGAATAGAGTGGGATGGGATGGGCCCCCAATTTGAAAGAGGAATGGATGTGCGAGTTGCTAAGATGTACACGTATCGAGCAGAGCAGATGTTGGAAAGGGTCCAATACGGTGACATGATGTCCAATATGCAATCAGCAACCGAAGGATTGAGTCTCGTAAAGAGCACGTCGCATTACATATACCTGTGCCGTAACTCACGGCAGAATCACAGCCATCAAGTCCATCACATCCATCACATCCGCCAAATCTCACTGCACGCGCCTCTACACGTGGGGTTTCTAATTTAGGCGCCGGCTCCCAGGGGCTGCCGCATCGAGCAAATCATCAGCCAGATCAAACCCGCCAGCATCTGCCCATCTGCCCATTCCGTGCTCCGTCTGCCCATCCGTCTCTTGTCCAAGCTCCAGCTGTCTCGAGTCCCTGAAGAAATAGGGCGCTCGGTCCACTAACAGCGGCCCCCACGGCTCTTTTTTTTCCTTCAGGCGGCAGAGCGTTTGTGCTGATCACGAGGCCAACGGGATTTCCAGCGCGGCAAGGGAGTTTCCGTTTTTTTTTTTTTTCCCGTTCTCCAACTTTAACTCGCCTCCCGACAGAAGCCGTTTGCGGAAACGAACATCGTGTGTGTGGCGACCGCAGAGCCCGAAGAACTCGAAGCAGCCATTCAGAACAGGAGGAGACGGAAAGGAAGATCAAGAGGCGCAGCAGGGACCGCGACGACGATCGACAAGGCCCTTGAGGGAACATGCGACATCTTTGTTTCTTGCCTGTCACCGACCGAGTTGGCGCATCCACGACTGCGTTTCGTAGCGATACTCTGCGATAAACAGCGATAGACAGCGATACAAACGAAGAGCCATCGTAATAACACGAGAAGCAAGAAGAGAAGAAAGGAAAAAGACGATCAAGACCAGTTCTGCGACAACGCGCCGCAGCCACGGCTACACCACATCCAACCTCGGCTGCCATCTTGACTGCCCTTTAACCGTGATCTTGCGCGCACATCTTCATCCCGGCGGAATCAACTCAAGACGCGGCCATGTCCTCTGCTGCGACCGAGACGCAGCAGATCGAGGCGCCCATGGCGATCCAGCTGCAGCAGCCAGACGCCTCCTCTCTCGATCCCAGCCCCGTCCACGATCTTCCGCCGCCGCCAGTGCCCTCGTCCGATCCGCGACTGTCCATGGACAGCAACAAGAGCCCTCCCGCAGACTCAGCAACACCCACAAACAACGACGACTATGATCTGTTCAAGCTTAAGCCCATCGACGCGCTGCAGCTTCTCAGCGCAAGCGTCGAGCTGCTGGTCCGCATCACCGGCGACGTCCCTCCCACGCCGCCGCCAAAGACGCCGACCGACCCTCAGATGAGCAACATGCAGGCCGAGAAGGAGAGTATTGCGCGGTCACACTCGGAAAAGAGCCTTGCGCGACTGCGGGCGCAGGCCCTGCTGGAAGAACAGGAAGAGAAGAACAGAAAGCTGCGCATCAAGCGCCAGCAAGAGGAGCAGCAGCAGCAGAATCTGCAGAAACAGAGCCGCTCGTCGGCAGCAAGTGTAAGCAGAAGCAAGCTCCAGGCGTACAGCGCGTCCATGTCAGCCCTGCTGATAGCTCAACAGGACGCCCAGCACAACGCCTATGCCATCGACGGCGTACGCCTAAGACACGACCATCTCAAACGCTCGACGCCATCGTCTTCAGCCCCGAACCTCCACCCCCCAGAGCCATACGTCGTCGTCGGCGCCGATTCACAGCCGCTCAACATGCAGCACGGCGCCATCACCCGCAAATTCTACAGCAAAAACGAACCGCCCATCTCCGTCCACCAGTATCTGCTTCGACTGCACCAGTTCTGCCCCATGAGCACAGCCGTCTATCTCGCCACGTCGCTATACATCCACCGCCTCGCCGTCGAGGAGCGCGCCATTCCCGTCACGAGACGAAACGCCCATAGACTGGTCCTCGCGGGCCTGCGGGTAGCCATGAAGGCGCTCGAGGATCTGTCATACCCGCATACCAAGATTGCAAAGGTCGGCGGCGTCAGCGAGGTCGAGCTGGCACGGCTAGAAATTAGCTTTTGCTTCTTGGCTGGGTTTGAGCTCGTCGTGAGAGAGGAGCTGTTGAAGAAGCATTGGCAGGTGCTGAGAGAGGGTAAGATGGTGATTGATGGCATGCAAGTCCCGAAGCTGAAGTTGGAGAAGAAGAGGAAGACGTCCCGGGAAGTTGCTCAGCTGTCGCAATGATCTGACGGTGTTGATGGTGGTGCTGCTGCTGTTCCATGTGCTTATACGCATTAAAAAAAAGCTGTTTAGCAAAATTGCACTTCGATATATCCAGGCCAGGACTTGGAGTTTTGACATTGCTCATTCTCCAGGTCTTGTTTGGCCCTTTTTTTTTTTCTAATTCTCTTTGCATATTTTTGGAGGGCTTGGCATCTTGCATAGGGCAGGCATGGGAGAGAGAATGACGATGCAGCCAATGTGGTCGTCTTCTCTGAGTTGTTTGTGCTTCAAATATGTCTTTATTCTTCTGTTGGCTGGGCGGACTGGGACGGGAGTGGGATTTGGGATCATTTTCTTATTGGAGCAGCTGAGCTTGTTTTATTGTCATGTACAGAGATACCCATACGGCTATATATATTGCAATGCCATCTCTGCAATTTCTTCTCATCTGCGACGCTCAATGACGTTTCGATTTGTCTGTGTAGCCGCATACTTGGTGCTTGATATGGTGACGCACGTATATATGCCCTTGTATCACCCCTTTTCTTGTACAATTGATGCCAAATCTGCAAATCAAATACAACTAACTACCTCTCCCATCTTCCTCCTCTCTCCCTTTCCAATATAAGTGAAACATTCGATTCTTCCCCATCTCGGCGATATGCAAGGGAGCGGACGTGTGTAGCGCCGATGGCACGGTCCGAGATGATGCTTCAGTCTCCGGCCCGAACTAGGTCCCGAGACGGTTCGACGTCGAATTCGGGTTTCATGCAAATTCTGTTTTTATCCCGACTCTTACATTCTAGAAGAAACCCAATTTTGTTTTTGCTTTACATTTCAGTTTCCTTCAAAATCCATTTACATCCATACATCTTCCCCTAAGATGCCTGTTTCAGCAGCTGCTCGCCGGCGACTCATCCGCCTCACCCAGGCTCTTGTTGGCGGCCCCGTCGTCGTCTTCGGAGGACTCGCCTTGTGGACTCGAAAATGCGCATTTGAGCCCTTTGGACCAGACACCGACCCATTGTTCAAGCATCCAGTGTTGAAGCAGCTCAATCCTCAAAGTCTGCCCAGTACTCATGATTCGTGTGTCAGAAAAGTGCCTTTTGGCCAGCTGAGGCCGGAGTTGCTGGAAGATGCGAGGCGGGGCGGGAGCGCGTTGGTGCAAGAGTTTTCGAGAGGAATGTGGGGAGGTTATGGTATTTATTTACTATACAATTAAAGACATGTTGACAGGTATTGACTAGTTGGGCGTAGGATATAGAATTCAGAGGAGGATAATGGAGTTTACAAAAGGTCCCGAGAATGCTTCCGATGTATGGACTCCCGAAGAGCTGGGGCGGGATACATTTGAGCCTGGTGCGTCAATTCAGCTCTTACTAGCTGGCTTAGTACCTAGCTGACCTTGAACAGGAACTGTCCTCACGAATCATTTTCTCGTCCTCGAAAAGTCTCCCACGGAATTGCTTTTTCGGGGCTGTCTCTCTCCGAAAGAAACGCCATTCCGACTCCGCGATTTGGATAACTTCTTTGCTCTCAATGCGGAATTGAATGAAGAGCGGCAAGAGGCCGAGTTTAGACTCAAAGCGATATCATTCGACGCGGTGACAACGACGCCGAAGGAGGATCCGCTTGGGGGGGGTGCCGGGGATGCTGCATAGGGTGTATGCGAAATTGTTGGTTGAGGCGGCGGTTGGATGGTGTGTGAGGTAGATGATACCATAGGAAGAGGCTTTTTGGAGAGCTTCTGGTGGGACTTGTATGATATATGCTATGGGGGAGGATGTCAATTTTGAGTAGCAGTGATTTCACATTCATGTTGAAGGAGGATGAGCTGTATGATACTTTCTCTCATACCAAATAAGGTAATTCGCCACACAAGAGACGCGACGGTATCAGTCATATGGTATTATATTTGACTGGAGGGTATCATTAGTGAAACATTCGAACGGCATCCTACTATAACATGGCTTTTATAAACCCTTTATCTAATTGGTAAGAGACAATACGGAAGGATCTCCGGTGTCTATGGCACTGGGTAACACGTCAACTACTATTAAGCGGGTCAGATTATGGCCGTGGGGATCCATGCCTCGAGACTATACAAAGGGCCATCATGTCAAACAGGTAGTTTGAACTTGATCATCGACTAAACAGGGAATAGAGCATCACTGGTAAAAGCTACAACTACTAATCATTAGTCCCGACATTAAGCTGATAAAGGAGGGCTTGGACAACGCTAAACGTCTCCGAGGGTAATGACCCTTTTTGGTATTACATCAAGCAATATAGGCACTGGACTCTCTGAAGAGACTCCAGTCATTTGATAGCCTCATCTCTACACTTGAGACACATCATTTTTGTTGCTCATTGCTGTATGTGTATATGAACCCTACTTCGGCTTTTGTTCTGCGTACTCTTCTAAGCATATGATAATCCTGAGTCTAGCCATAATATCGTATTGATATAAGCCTGTTTAGCCTTAATGTGTCTCCTCCACTTGACCCCCTCCGCGGACAACTCCAAAACGAATATTATCTAATAAGTTGCTAGCCGCTTTAGAATCTGCAACACAACGCATTAGTTATCGGTTACCTGACCTAAAAGGCTTATTGGAGCAAGAGATCCTGGCTGTTTTCACTCAAACTAATATGCCGTGTATATGTACTTACGTTTATAAACGCCACCGTGGAAGCTTGCAGTAGCGTCCTTGCCAATGTGTGCCACTAGGAGAGCTCTACCACCTGGATGACTCTCAATGAATCGCTCAACATCGTATATGACCCCTGAGATACAGACCAAGTGTCTAGAGCCGCCGAGATTTATACAGAGAGCCTCATATTCGGACCAAGAGTAGATAGGGAGTGTATCAACCGCAGGGCCCCAGTTAATTTGGCACTTGAGTCGTTCGACCAGCTTCCACTTCTGTTGAAAGATGGCTTTGTTGATCTCATTGGCCTCGAACTCCTGTAGATGACTTGCCGACCCCAGCCAACCCCACTACGCATGATTAGCAGCATTTCGGCATTTAAAAGCTATACATTAATGCCATCAAGGGGACTTACAAGCGATATACACCATTTAGTAGGGTCATAGTCAAACCACCTAATGCCATTCCGGTAATCGGTGGGAAACTCATGGTGGAAGTTATGGTAGCCTTCTCCAAACGTAACTAGAGCAGTTAAAATGTGGTCCCTTGGCGAGGTTGCATCTGCATACGGCTGATCTCCGAGCCAATGTGCCAATGAGTTAACACAGTTAGTTGCCTGCTGGAAGAGAAATACTCGGATGATGCCAGCATAGAGAAGGCCGCCTGATCCATCATTCCATCCAAATTTGGCAATAAGAAAGGGAAGAGCATAACCAGTGAAGAGGCACAAAAAGGGAAAGTTTCTGTGCTGCCAGATCACTACTTGGTCTTGGAGCAAATCAGACATCTCAACGTGCCCTTTCGAGTTGGGATCAGGCCTGAAAATTAGCCATCCCATGTGAGACCACCATATGCCCTTGCTCACATTGTACGGGTCTTTTGGAGTATCCACATAACGGTGGTGGGCACGATGCATCTGGCACCAGTTTAATATTGAGCCCTGAACACTACTTGCGCCAGCAAGTGCCAGAAAGAAGCTTAAGCCTGGAGAGGCAGTGAATGATCGATGTGACCAAAGGCGATGATAACCTATTTTCATTGAATATCATGGGATTGGCTTTGTACGCCTCATGATTAAAGCGTTTGGGGGGTAGACCCATACTTACCAGCCGTGATGCCAACACCAGATATTATATATAATATTCCTCCCAAGATAAACGTTTGATAAGATAGCAATTGGAAAAAGCTCCAAAAGAATCCAATAAGAGGCAAAATGATACAGAAAGTAATGTTATTCGGCTGCAAGATAGAAAGAAATCTTCTAATATCGTGAAGAGTTTGCTTAAAGACATTGCCTGTCTGGTATAAGATCCTTGGCTTTATGGCCATTGCAAGAACAATTTTCTCAAAACTGGAATGAACAAGCAGTTAGAATAGTTTGATGAGTGACTTTTTCAGTTCGGAGAGCTGTAAAATACGAGACGGTTCATGGTATTTGTTACACGACGAGGGGTAGGTCAGCCTTCTTAAATGATATGTCTTGGCTCATGCGTTTGACGTAAAGACCCCATACGATACACATGTACTCCCCTGTCACAATACAAAATATATTAACACATTTGCAAGTTCTACTCCACCACAGTCCTTTCACCGCTTCCTCTCCACTTTACCACGCAATCTGTCTGATAAAACCTGGAGCATTATGGTAGGACTCAACGTATCATCCAAGCAGCCTCTACCCGACGGGGATTGATGATATGCCGATATCTCATAAAGTGACTCTGTCGGACTCTAAGACAGACTAGTCAGCCCCAGGGATTCTGTCGACCTTTGCCTTTCATCCAAGCGAAGTTGCGTTAGGATTGATAGGATCGGCCTAATTCCACCATGGCAGGTCATTTAGGAAGGATTTTTCCTAGGATTTTAGCAGTCCAAGAAGCTAGACACGTAATGCCAGCGAAGCCAATCGTTGAGAATGAGGAGGTGGAGAATTACACGCGATGGAGTCCTCGGTGGTCGTGATGCTTTAGGTTACACTAGCATTGCAGTATCAATTTCCTTTTTAGATACTTTGGAGTTTAAATAGCTGTAAAAGGTCAATGCAGGGTTCGGCATTATTGATCCAAGAGGCGTCGTAGTTATATTTAAACGGAGGATTTGTCTTGCGTCGACGTTTTGGTTGAACCGCCGTTTCCCATTTTTATTGTTCTCATAAACTAAGGATCTCTTGGAGAATTTGAAGCCAGAAGTCCCAACAACCGAGATCAAATCTCATATACGCCATGGCGACAAAAACATTGAGTAAGCTGTCTTTGACAAGCTACAGCCTATACAATGCTGTCTCTGATTCTATTGCGAATTGGTCGCGCGGGTTCATCCTGGCGGCCCTCAAGCGGATTACTATTGGCGAAATAATCATCAAGGACATTACAGCAAATGAAACAATGCAGTTTGGCAAGTCAGGGAAACTATCAACCACTCTTACTGTTAACAGCAGCGCCATGTGGTGGAGGGTACTTAGCCGTGGTTCTCTTGTAAGTTGGGTATCCAACAGTCTGCCTTACATGATCCATCTCACACCTCGATAGGGATTCTCTGAAGCATACATGTTGAGTGAAGTGGACTGTGATGATATGGCCAGCTTCCTTGAAGTGAGATATGCCTAGCTCTTTCATAGATACCGCCGCAGAAGAAGATATCTAACCCATGCGTCCAGATCATGGTCTACAATCGAAATGACACCGCCGACATGAGAACTCCGCTGTCATATCTGACTTCATCCCTGGTGGGATGGGCTCGGGCGTCAAATAAGCCGCTAATGTCCCTGGCAAATGTGCAAGCGCACTATGATCTTTCCAACGACATGTTCGCCGCGTTTCTATCGCCCGATATGACCTACTCATGTCCAAAGTGGCTACCGGTGGATAATGCGGAAAGCAAGACTGACAATCTGGAGAAGGCACAGATAAGGAAGCTGCAGGAAATCATCCAGCAGGCCAGAATCAAGGAAACAGACCATGTTCTTGAAATAGGAACCGGCTGGGGCAGTTTCGCCATTGAGGCTGTGAGATCCACTGGATGCCGCGTAACAAGCTTGACACTGTCCATTGAGCAGAAACAAGAGGCAGAAGCAAGGATATCTGCTGCCGGATTTGAAAAGAACATTACGGTTCTTTTGAGTGATTACCGAGAGTTGCCGAAGCAAGGTCTGCTGTTTGACAAAGTTGTGTCCATTGAGATGCTGGAACATGTCGGGAAAGCACACCTCCCTGGCTATTTCGCCACGGTAAACGAGCTGCTGAAGAAGGAGGGAGGTATTGCCGTATTTCAGTCTAGTACAATGCCCGAGACGGTTGGTGAAGTGATTCTATTCATGGGATAATGGACTAACATGCTTCCAGCGGTACATATCCTACGATAAGGGCAATGAGTGAGTGAACCCCCCCACGCCAAAACCGTTGTTAATTCCAACTAACTCTTGCCGTAGTTTCATTCGACAATACGTGAGAAACATGGCACTGTTACCCGGATAGGCAAACGGACTCCAGCTGACATCTGTAGATCTTCCCGGGCGCACATCTCCCTACGGCAACGCAAATGGTGGAAGCGGCGCACCAAGGATCAGGCGGATCTCTCATACCGGACCGCTTAATTAACCTGGGTGGGCATTACAGTCGGTGTCTTCGGGGTTGGCGCGAAAACTTTGCTGACAACTTCGAATCCCACATTGTGCCCGGCCTTTTGGAACGCAACGGAGGAATCACCAAGTCAGACATGGAGATATTCAGGAAAAAGTGGATGGTAAGCACTCTAACACACGCAGACACGTTGCATCTTTTGGCAGCAGCTGAGCTCGCCTATGCCTTGACTAACTGTTTATTACCTGCGTCTAGTTTTACTTTTATTTTTGCGAAGCTGGGTTCAAGACAAAAACACTGGGAGTTACCATGATTACTTTTGTGAGAGAGGGGTCGATTGATACGTTGGAAGGGCTTGTACAGTAGGAGCAGACGTCTGTTAGAGCAGAGTAGCATTTATGAATGAGCAATTGATCCATCGTTCGAGTAATAAACTCCTTCTATTTTCGAATAATAAGACCTTGTACAGCTGTCACTTGTTAGCGTTGTTGAGATGAACTGATATCTCTCCTTAGCGAATCCTGCTCCACTCACATCCTGTCGCTTAGCCCTATTGATCCTTCGTTACCTCTCTGCGATAGAATTCCTCTAAAATCAGTAGCAGGTTGAGCCTAGTGTAACACGGATCAGATCATTCTCTAGGAAGTCGGTGTTCAACTCTGTGCATTCGGTGCCGACGGAGACAAGGGCGAGCTAAGAAGTAGTCTAAATCGGATTACTCATTGACAGACAGATCAGCCCTCTCAGACCCTTGGACCCTGCATATGGAGATCTTACAGGTCAAAACAAGGCACAACGGTTAGCGAAGAGGCGGGCAATCTAACCTGGTGATAGCTAGGGCAGTTTGACAAGTAGCCACGGACTGCTATGTGAGTGCTTGTAAGGCTACTGCAAACCTTCATTTGAAGAAAAATTGCCAATATCAAGGTTGTAATCCGTATTTAATGCTAATTGAGTTTGCATAGAACACGGCAGAATATGTAACTCGCTCTTGAAATTGCTGCATGCATCATATATCAAATTACATTTTTTTAGAGAGGTCCAAAACTAACACTGTCAAATAATAAAAACTTCTGCTCTACTATCCATAGATCACTCTCGTAAGGCTCCCACTCTAGCCCATAACCGAGCCCTTGACGTACAAGCATGCATGCTTACAAGTGACATGGATATGCAGCGCCTGGCTTTGCAATCATGTGTTGCCCCGGGGGCCTCAAAGATATGGAGTAAAAGCGCCGTATTGCGGTAAAAGCGACATTTTGCGGAACTTAACAAGGATCGGTAAATTTAACGCAACCGCAGTTCAGCCTTAGCGATATGCGAGAGGGCGCGAGGCTCACCCCTGGTAGAGAAAGGCTACAATATCTTTCTTCTTCTTCTTTTTTTTTATGCCCGATTCGTATAGTATACGAGAGTGGGTTTCTGGGATGCTGGGGGCATTTATGTTAGTGCTCTTTCGACTTCACTACACGTAACCTATCTGACCTATACTATGACACGATGTGATGCTAAAGCGCATTGCAGAAAACCGTTGCGGGTGGCCATGGATTATACCGCCAGGCATATCCACTGCATTACAAAAGTGCAAACTGAGCAAGGAGCATAATCCGGCATTATGTTTCTCGGCATTTGATCCCTCGGGTTTCGCGATTGAGATGGCTATCTCAACTCCGATCAAAAACATGTTAGCTGCTTACTCTTCTTGGGGCAGCTCGACGTATAGCAAAAATCAACAACGGCAATTACATGGTTATTCCCCCCTAGTATACGTAGTCCCTTGTTGTTTTTTTCTTTTGAAACCCTTACTTGCCATGAGCAAGGGAGTGATCAAGTGAAGATGATTCAAGTCTCTAGCTGCTGATCATGATAAGCAAACAACCTATGCACACCAAGCCAAGGACAGCCAAAAGGAGCAAAGTAACGGGGAATATCGGTATTAATATTACGCCCCATCGCCAAATTGCCGTGTAGTCTTGTAAATGCCGTGATTTAACAAGGGTCATGTTTGCCTACTTTCAGTATAAGTATCATGTCATATCTCAAGTAAGCTTTGCGTAGTCACCGGTTTATCGCCATGAGATATCAGCACTTACGTAGATGGCTGCCATATTCTTTCAAAAAATAATCTCAATTCATTTTTTAACACATGATGTTGAGAACAGGCCACTCAGTGCCATTTTCTTGCCAGTTTGCACTTCTTTTATAAGACCTTGTATGAACCAAATTGGCGATGGATCTCTGGCGTTTTCGGCCACATCTTGATACCATCAGAATGGTCATGTCCAGCACAAGATGAACTAAATCGCGCATCTACTCTTACTAGTCAATATATAAGGCAATCAGCACACAGGGTAAGCCCATGCTCCTAAAGATTCGCCAATATACCACTTCAAACGTTCTTTGTAAGTAAACTGCGCAAGCGAGGGCGTTGACGAAAACGCAATGTCACAATGGCGTTTTTGTGTACAAGTAGCTTTTACAAATTCATCAAGGCACGTCATGAAATCAAGATTACAAACAGTTGAATAATAGCACTGCAGAACGCTTCGGTCCACTTAAAGCCTCATTTCTGATACCCTCCGTGAGCGGCGTGGATCCCCAAACTTTGATAAAGTACTGGGGAAGGCTCTCCGTAGTATAGCTTCAAGTTAGTCTCTAGATAGAGTTTTCACTATTTAATCGTTCAAGATCTCGACGAGATAGCGTTCGGTCCGAGTCAGCCACAATCGCGTAAAGAGGTACAAGTCCATCCAGAAGAGGATAGAGCCTCAACAGCCGGTTCGCTTTTGGAATATCGGTGGAGCATCATCTTAGCGATATGGCAAATATTTGGACACCTATAGGCTAAGCAGATTGAAAAGTACAAACCAAAATTACCTACCTGGTAGTGGCGCTTGGTCGCGGTATCATGTGTCCTAATCTAGGCAATTACCCAACTCTAAATCACGAGCTCTACTTGCTGTTTGGATCACCCTGGAGCACAATAACTTTAGTCAGGTAGTCGAGGCAACGGTAATTTCATCCCAAACATTGGACCATCGCGTGCAGTCATTGACGCCCATCTTACATCAATGAGGTTCCAGTGGATGTCGGTGGCTTCAATGTCGGCATCTCCATTACCGCTACAAAAGCTTCATCATCTCGTATAAGTAGTTATACAGGTCGCTACGCGGCTAATCCACATCATGGGAAGCCCTGTTTTCAACAATGTCTCATCAAATTATTGAAATAACGGCCAACAGCGAGTCTACAAGCACCAATCCCACAACAAAAGAAGCGAATGTGGAAACCACCGGACAGGCCACAGCCATACCTGTCGCAGAAGCGGATCTCGTGCCCTCTTTGAAGAAGCTACTTGAAGAACACGAGCTGGACCAAAACTTTCCTCGGGATATCTTGGACCGAATCCGAGACTTTCTCGACAAACAAACGCGCCATGAATCAGCGACAGACCTTGAGTTGGCGCGAACTCTCCATGACGAGTGCCTCAAGCAGATAAACTTGGCACTGAACAATTCGGCATATCCAGAAGTCCGCGCCGTCGTCGATCCCACCGATGATCCCACATTACCGGTAGCGACTTTCCGAGTGTTGTTGCTGGGCACAATATTCACCGTTCTCGGTACCGCAATTCAGCAGTTCTTTTCGTTCCGCATGCCAGCCATCAATATCACGACATATGTCATTCAGCTGCTCTCCATGCCCCTCGGCGTAGGCATGGCCAAATGGCTCCCGCCTCGCACGTTGACTATTAAAAACTGTAGCTTTTCCCTGAACCCTGGCCGCTTCAACGAAAAGGAGCATCTTCTCATCGCCATCATGGCAAATGTTGCCTTTGCTGGGTATATGCATGGAGCATACATTGCAAGTCCCATTCAAGTTCTTTCGCTGGATCGCTTTTACGGAGAAAAGGTTCTCTCTAATAGTTCTGCGTGGCAGATTACGACTTTCATTGCTACACAGATGCTTGGTTACGGCTGCGCCGGGATCAGCAGGAGATTTCTTGTTTCTCCCCCTTCCATGATCTGGCCGCGGCCTCTTGCCAGTATTGCCCTCACAAAAGCGCTACATCAAGACAATGCTGATAAGGATGAGCAGAATGTAGCTAATGGGTGGACTATTTCGAGATACCGCTTCTTCCTCGTCTGTTTCTGGGCCATGTTTGTGTGGTACTGGATCCCAAACTACATTTTCCAACCTTTTGCTTTGTTTAACTGGCCCACCTGGTTTTCTCCCAGCAATGTAAAGCTCGCGATAATCATGGGCAGTACTTGCGGACTGGGGCTGAATGTTCTGCCAACACTGGATTGGAATGTTTCGACTCACTTTGGAGATCCAATTGTCACGCCCCTCTTCACAATCGTCAATTGGGCCTTTGGTATGGCTTTTATGGGGTTCGTTATAGCACCAATCGTATACTTCAACAATGCATGGCACTCTGGCTATCTCCCCATCAACTCGAACAAAGTCTATGACGACTCTGCAAACGTGTACGATATACAAAAAATACTCAACGCCAACATGACACTCAACAAAGACAAATACGAGGCCTATAGCGTCCCCTGGCTATCAGCAAACATGATACTCAAGCTCGGCGCTTTCTTCATGCTGTATGTGGCTGTCCCCATGCAGATGTTTCTGTGGCATCGGAAGCAAATCATAAAGAGCCTTAGATCGATATGGGACCGTAAGACGCGCGAAGAAGATTTTAATGATGTGCACAACAAATTGATGCGGAAGTATGACAAGTGCCCCGATTAGTGGTATCTGATTGTTCTCGCCATATCCTTTGTGTTGGCATGCATATCTGTGACGGTGTGGCCGACAGGTATGCCTGTTTGGGGCGTTTTAATAGCTGTACTTTTCACGGCCTTTCTTCAGATTCCCTTTGGTATGCTCACAGCAATCACCAATATCGAGCTACCAACAAGCATCCTGTCACTCTTGATTGGAGGCTATGCTTTGGAAGGGAAAGCCATTCCGAACATGGTTTTTATGCTCTACAGTTATGTATCTACTTCGCAAGCTCTGAATGTCGTGGCTGATCTCAAAATGGCTCATTATGCTAAAATACCGCCAAGAGTAGTCTTTGCCGCCCAAGTTTACGCCACTCTCATCGCGGCGGTGGTTGCTTTTGCTGTTAATCGTTGGGTTCTTACCAATGTGGATGATTTATGCTCCGAGTTCCAAAAAGAGCGATTTTCCTGCCCCCATACACATACGTACTTTATGTCATCTATTCTCTGGGGCGTCGTCGGCCCTCGCAGGCTGTTTGGGCCAGGAGGCCCCTACCGTGCCATTATATACTGTATTCCACTCGGCATCATTCTTCCAGTTGGCGCGTATTTTGCAGCAAAACGCTGGCCTAAATCTTTTGGCGGAGCGTGAATGTTCCCATCTTGCTGGCTGGCCCATTGGGATGGGCTCCTTATAACTGGAGCTACATGCAAGGCACGCTGTCGCTGGCTTTGTTTTTCAATTTTTACATCAAGAGGTGGTATCGACCCTGGTGGGACAGATACGCATATGTACTGACGAGCTCGTTTACGTCCGCGATTGGGATTTCGGGCCTGGTGATTTTCTTTGCATTTCAGAAATGGAACGTCAGGTTGGAGTGGATTGGGAATAGAATAGCGTGGCAGGGGGGTTGATAGAGGAGGGTATGTGGATGCTGATGGACATATTGTTAGGTGTACCAACTTGATGTTGGAGCCAGATGAACGGTTTGCATAGATGGGATAATCCTTTATAGAATAAGACTTTCATTTGACATGATGTATCACATCAGTTATTCTATGGAGGCAGCTTCCCCGTCTTCAGCTGCAATGCAGATCTTCCAGTTTGTTCTTGGAGAGGCCGGCATCCAACGGCGATACATGCGACGGAACTGTCGTGGTTGGCGGGAGAAGTATCTTCCAACGCGACAAAATTGCTCGCGGCGTGCATCTTTGTAGGTTCCTCCGCAAGTGGATTACTGTGTTGGATGATTTTGCCGTCGATTCTGGAAGAAGGATGGTTGTTACTGGCGATCTGGGAGTCTGAATCTCGTGCAGCCTCCACTCTTGATCAAAACACCGTTGTTTGACCGAGTGGGCTTCATCTACATGATAGATGTTGGTGGCAGAGCCTTTCTCTGCATAACTTGTCAAAAGCGATACAGTAAAGGCCAATGAATCTCGGTACGTACTATTGAGAGAAGCAGACTGAGGATCCAAGAGTATCAACAAGTGCTAGTCGAAGACAAAATATTATTCCCCCACATTCACCGAATGTAACACGGCGAATGCATGAGTAAAAGAGAAGTCGAAGAAAAAGTCAAAGAGGGCGAACCAGAACAAGCCGAAAGCTACGATGAGGTACAGGCCCAGCTGTGCGATGCCGTTGCAGATCGCGACGTGGCCTTCTAGCCCTGCTACGCCGCAGTATGTTTTGGCGAGTGAGTTGAACGTGGCGAATTCGCTAGACATTTTGGTGTCTTTGAGTGAAGCAGATGGTGGTTGTAGGGTTTATGGAGACGGTGAGCGCTGATGATATTGGGTACAGTCGAGATTATTCGTCGGTATACTCTGCGTAGAATAGAAAGGAAGAGAATGTGAGAGTGGCATCTGTTGCAGCAAAGCACGGTATATATTGATACTGATGTGTTTGACTTTGTGTTTACGCGTCCATTTCGCTGCC
Organism: Trichoderma atroviride; assembly: GCF_020647795.1. NCBI lineage: Eukaryota > Fungi > Ascomycota > Sordariomycetes > Hypocreales > Hypocreaceae > Trichoderma > Trichoderma atroviride. The sequence continues at coordinate 6,694,359 of NC_089401.1, read as the reverse complement.
CACAAGTTAGAGTATTTGCTTCAATACCTTGGTCCTCCACTGTTCTTTGCCACGAGTCCATCAAGATAGTTTCTATGAACGCCACGTATAGCTACCTACGGATTAGGTTTTTCGTAAACTGATACTGACTCATTAGGCCCGAAAATATAGCAGGCCAAATAAACGCTCAAACTCTCTTACAACTGAATAGTACTTGGAACAAGCGATTAGAGGGGAGGTGGAGATTGCAGATTAGCAGCAGAAGCAGCAGAAGAAGACTACATCAATATTCATTAATTAGCAACGTTAGCCACCATTTGAACGCTATTTAATGAAAGCGATACGTTTCATTAGTCCTCAGTTAAGGCATATGTCGAACCTTTCCAGCCCCACAATATCTGTCCCCAGTACCATGTTGGCGTCGAGGCCGTCGACGAGTATCGCTTCTCGCCCAAAAGTGGCAAACGCTCTCCCGTCCGGTGTGTTTCCCAAGGACTTGAAGGGTAGTATAAGTTACTCGTCTGAAGAGTGCTTGTCATTTTGAATACCGTTGGCTGTAACCGTGTTGCTCTTGTTCGGGTCTCGAGAGTCGGGTAATGCGTGACGAGAAGTAACGACGACCAACGTCGCCATGCTCAGGGCACACACACTGCAGAATCTATAGCCCCAATTCGGACGAACAGCCCCTACGCATAGGTACGTCTATGCATTTCCAAACCAACTCGAGCGCCTCGCCGTCACCAGAAGCGAATATCGTACTTCCCGGGCCGGGTATCGATTTGGCAACTCCGGTCTGACACAGAACGCACCCTCGAAGCCGCCCCCCTCCAAGAAAACTACAACAAACTCAACAAACTCAACAAACATACGCCGACGCGCTCAAACACACCAAGACTGCCAAATATACTCTATTCGATGCATACACACGAGACATACACTCATTCGTACACAACTTGCTCAAAATGCCAACTCAGCTAACCTACAACAAGCAAGACGCAAATAGATTCGTCGTCGGCTGCACCGAGCATACGACAGCAACTCATTCGCCAATATAAGCGCTTTCACGAAGGTATTGGCTCATTCTACTACAGCAAAGGAGGATTGCACCTGATACTTGGTCGCTGTCTACGGCCTCGCTACCGACGATGCAGAAGTCTGGGCGCTGGGAGGCCGTTACAGATTCTATATTTAAACAAAAAAACAGAGAGTTGGGTGATGAACCAACGATCTTCAACTCCTACAGGATCGCACCGCCACTGCTGGGGGAGGCGATCCATAAACAGTTGCAAGGGGCCTGCTTATTATTAGCCACTTAACTACACACTTCACTCTCCTATTTCTGTAGTTGTTGGTTGCAAAAGGGGGCACGGAGTAATTGAAACGCCAAACAGTTGCCAAACTCAGTTTCCTCATCCAAGTTGAGGCAAGCCAAGGCTATGAAACCCAAAGCAGATCCAACATGCTGGGACAGTAAGTAGACAGGGGGATGGCAAACCCCGAACAGATTTGAAACAGCCATTAATGGATTTGTGGAGGCGCGCGTCAACCCGCGATCTGGAAGTGGCCAGGGCGGCATATCCCGCCACGACGGAAACGGCCAAGACAGGCCGGGGGCATGTTGGATCAGGGCTGAGACACAAAGTCGATTGTATTGCTGTTGCATTGTTCGATTGTCTTTCCGCCTTTCATGGAATGTTCTCTTTACTGTAAGCCGGCCATTATCTCATTTTGTCTTGCCCTTTCCTTTCAATCCGGCATCACCCAAGCAATGGGCACTTTAACGTGTGGCTGGGGCAGCATGGTTAGCACGTTTTCACTTAAACAGGCATTCCAACCACGGGAAAAAAAAGTGTGACAAGAATAAGCCGTTTCACAAAAAAAAAAAGTTCAAATATCGAACATGACAAGAAAAACTTTTCTGTGCGGTAGGCTTTGCTCCATTTGGAGGACCAAGTGACCCAGCGGAAAGCGTCCGAATGGCTCGCGCTTCGGCAAAAGACGCAGCTTTGCGAAGACGGGTCAGATGAAAGACCCCCAAGGCGCACAAATATGGCCACCAGGGCTGACTGCCCTTTGAAAAGAATAAAGAAAAAAAAAAGAGGGTTGCCGAGACAGTGAAAAAAAAGACAAGAAGGCCGACCGAGCAACTAGTTAGTGGTTGTGTCTCAGTTTAGGTATGGCATGCAATATAAAACCAACAGAAGACAGGAGGGGCGTGTGGGAATGATAGCGACGGCCGGATATGGAAATCGGTCGGTCTGCACACCCCCTTTTGTCGTTCTGAGGTCCGTCCTTGCATGCATGAGGAACGGAGACAATAGGACTGGGTGCTTGCTTTGTCTGTAACGAATTATTTGTTGTTGGGCGAAAGAGCGGGCGAATCAGAGACTGTAGTAGCTGAGAATGTGAGAGAGGAAAGTGGATAAGAGGGGAGTGTAGGAATAGTATGAAATGGACGAGACGAGAGAGAGAGAAACATCACTATGCATAGTACAAGTAGAAGCAGGCCAATATCGGATACCATTACCATGGTGGTTTTCGCTTCGCGTATTCCGCTCAGCTCCCAATATTCGTCGCGTACTAGGTGCTGTAGAGAGGCCATGCAAAGAGGCCGCCCTTGCTGAGCATTCCAAAAATGGAAAAAGGCTTCAACAAAACAGCGTGATGGGGATTGGGGGCCGTTCTGTGCAGAGCGCCACAGCTGGAGGAACGGCGAATAGACAAGCCCGGTTGAGTGCTGACGATGGGTCCGGGATGTACATACAGGCAGTCGCTTACAGACAGCAACGAGTGCCTGTGCTTACGGAGTGCGAATCGAAGAAGAGAGCAGAAGCGTCTTGTAGCAGAGCAGAAACTAGACTGTGTACGCAAGCTCTGCTGCGAATCTCGCGAGCTTACGACGATGTGCGTTTTGTTTCATCCCGGGTAGGGAGTGCGGTTGGCAAAGCAGACAGCAGCACGAGCTTTTTGTTGAGCTGACAATCATTCGAGATGTAGTGCTGCTCTGCAAAAGAAGGTTTGCTTCGTAATACTCACCACGTTGCAATAGAGCGTTGAATCCTTGGCGGCGCCGTTGCCCATCTTGATAGTCGTCTTCTGGCATACTCAATGTAAATCACAGGTTTGAGCTGGTGGTGAGAGCCACAAGCCAATAGATACCCCGGTCTAGCCCGCATCCTCTCGCCACTGTCAAGGACATTTCTGCTCTATCCGTGTCCTGTACGAGTGCTGCTAAGAGTTGGTCATGGGGACTAATGCACAAAAAATAGAGTCCCGGAAGCAGGTTGTGCGTCACCGCGGTGAGACTCGTGAGAGAGAGAGAGCCGAGGGGGGTCCTGATAGCGCTTGTCGACTAATGATTTCGCTTGGATAAGAGGCCAGGCACTCGTATTGACTGGACGAGAATAGGCAGACGCGCTTGAGCTTGGCGAGGCGAATGTGTCATTCGTCATTTGCTCGCGATGGCGGTGGGTGGAGAGTTGAATGGTGGATGTGGATGGGTATGTGGATGGGTGTCCCATGACGCTTTTCGTTCCCAGTTTAGCTCGCCAGCTTGGTAATCGCAGCGAGTGTGGACAGTCCAGTACGTACGAGTACGAGCATTGACGACGGTTGATGCTAGCTTGGCGATTGCGTCGTGTCTAGGACTTTGGGCAGATTCTGGCAATGGAATATCGTCATGATGGCAAATTTCGTGGATGCGAGTCTAACGCGAGAAGCCGAGATGAGGCTCTGTGGCGGGCAAGTGTGCAGTCTGCACGTCAGTGAGGCTGTGGCGCGCCGGCTGGACATGCCGCGATCGGGTGTCGCCATGGGTGTCGCCATCGATGCAGCATTCGGTGAACCGGTGGCCTCTCTCGCGTGGCCATGACGAGCATCGAGTGAGGCTGTGAAGCAAAACGAGGTGAGCTTGGCCATGGTGTTGCGAACCGACGGCCGGCAACCTCCAGAGGGAGGCTGTGGCTGGCAGCGATAGCGATAGGGCCTAGTTCTGGCTCCCTGTAGTTCTAGGGACCTGGTAGCGAGGCAGCCCACAAAAACTGGGCGACGACGCTGGAGACGTGGGCCGGGCCAGGCAGCACAGCCCAGGCGGCTGAAAATGCACGGCGAGCGAAGGAGCCTGGAGTCTTGACATGGTGGATTAGTATGGCATGTGGTTGGCCTATGACGGCGATGGCGAGATGCTGGTGGATGGTGTCTGCAGGATGCAGTACAGTAGATGGTAGATGGGAGATACATCAAGTGCCTGCATTTCCGAGAGATGCCTCAGGTACCTGTCGCCACTGATTTGCTTCGACTCCATGTTAGTGCTCTGGCGGCTGCGCTGGTGCAATGCGCTAACACGCAGCGCCCAGGTGCGGACCGCAGCCACTGCCTCGCGGCGTCTCCCGCCACTGGGGCAGCTGCCAGATTCTTACTGGCGCCTGTCGTAGGACTTGGACACAATTCAATGTCTGGCGATGGCATCAGTCAATCGAGCTCCGCTTCCATCGTGCCGATCATGGATCATGGATCATGGATCATGGATCATGGGCCAGTCCGGGCCAGTCCAGGCAGACTGGGCGGCAGAACTGGTGCTACTGCTACTGCGACTGCGACTGCTGCAAAGTCGAATTGCAACCACCAGCGGGGGCCGTCTCCAGTCCTAGACTATTTGCCAGGCCAGGTTCGTGCTTGGATATGCACAGAATCAAGGGCGCACAGGGAGCATCGCCTGCTCCATCCATTGCTGGAAACTAGCACGACTCTGGACTACGGCTGCATCTTGATGGCTAATGTCTACAGCATGACTCCACGACTAATGCTGCGGGCTGCCGCTGCCAATTGCTAACACGGCGACGGCTCGTGCTAATGCTGCTGCTACTGTACGAAAGAGCGGCGATACAGAGGGCTAATGCCAGGCAGAATGAATAGAGACGGAATGAGTCAATCCACCTCCCCTGCCAGGGCCCGATCTAAGAGACGTGCGTCAGTCAGTGTGTTCTGCATCCTCGGCTTGGACCGCCGTCTGTCGTTGGTCAATTGTGGTGGTCCGCGATGAATGATTTGCTGCTGCGGTGGCTTTGCCGCCGGGAGCCAGGAACCATGGTTGCCATTCTCGTGAACAGCCAATTGATGCTCCATGGCCAGCTTCATCAGCCGCCCAGACCCAGCATTCCAGACTGCGGCTCGTTTGACCACTGCCGGTCGTCTCTGTGGGCTAACAACGGCAATGGAAATGTTTCAAGTAAGCGCAGACTCCAAAAGCAGCGACTGCCTGCACTGGCTATTGGGAGGCCTTGTGTGCTGCTATTTTCAGCGCGGCGTCTTGTTGCAGGAGCTGCGCAAGTTGGTTTCGAAATTCTGCAGCCTGTAGCTGAAAGAAGATGCAGCGGCTACGAGCAAAGAGGCTCTTCTGGCTCCCTCTTTGATGCAGGCCTCAACTGTCAATGTCAATGTCAATGTCAATGTCAATGTCAATGTCAATGCCAATGTCAATTGACGGCAGCCTGTGCGACCATGCGCCGGTGCTAGTCCATCGCCTTCTCACAGACAATCCGATCTGGCCTTGGTCCTCTCCCACATCGTCATTCCAGCGCTCAATGGCCCATCCCTCTTCTGGCTGGCCGCCCAGGAACTGGCTGCTCAGAAAATCACCGGCCGTGGCTGACGGGGCTCAGCGACGCCGCTATTGGACTCTGGTCGAGCTGCTGCGCAAAGCTCCACCGCCCGGGCGTGGAGACGAACCAGAGGGAGTCATCGGAGAAGCCTTTTGTTGCTGTAGCGCTCAAAGGCGCCTCACATGCCTCGCCGGCGACGACGCTCGCTCCACCCCCCCATGGCAGGCAGAAAGCGGAAGACGGCAGGGGTTGAGGCCGTCAAGGACGCAGTCAGAGGCTCGCAACAGTGGAGGGGGCGTGTGAGACGGGCCCGGTCCAGCTTCTTTTGGCCCTCCCTCCAGCGACTGTCTTTATAAGTGCGGCGATGCACCCTCACCTCGTTCTCGATCCAGCAGTTCCAGGCAACAATACGCACAGCAACCCCACAAGTTCTTCTTTATACCACTTCACACATTGCATTCCAGACCGGGATCAAGGACAACGTTCAATAGAAGGCATCTTCTGTACAAAAGGCTCATCATACCCACCTTTTGCGCTTTCTGCTCCTTTCATCCTACACACAACCAGCACACAACCAACACAACCAGTTGCCATCATCAGCCATCACTCTTGAGTAACAGGAGAGAGAAAGTCGATATAGGATAATCAAGTCCTTCCTGACTGAACCACATCTTCTTGCATCCGACGCCTTGCCCTTGCAGGGACACCATCGTCACAATGTGCACCACCAACGTCTACAACTACCACTACTCAGACGGCCGCAGGGAAGTGTCTCGCCAGCCCGTCCTCTGCTCCGCATCTCGCAACGGCAACGTCTGCTCCCAGAACGTCGTCTTCCAGCACCCCAGCCAGTATATCAAGCACTCCGGCTCGGCCATGGGAACCTCGCCGGGCTCTCCCTCTCCCTACCTCAGCCAGTTCCCGCCAACGCCCACTTACAGCCCGCGATCCGGCACGCCAAACTACCGATCCGGTGACGAGTCCGACCGATCGCGCCACAGCAGCTCATCCAGCTCACGGCGTCGTCGCTCTTCCAGCCTCTACATCAACGGACAGAATGTCATCGACCTGAGCCGCCACGATGGAAGCCCCCGGCGCGAGCGCATTGTCCTGGTTGAAGGCCCGCCCACCCCGCGGACTCCTCCTACAGCATTCAGCTTCGCCAGCTTTGCGCCTCCCTCTCCCAATGCCAGCGCCAACGCCTCTGCCTCTGCTTCCGTCTACGGCTCCTCCCCTCGAGAATCAAACTCCAGCTTCTCCCGCCGCCCAGTCATTGTCGACGACCGGACCCGCGCTGAGCGTGTCGAGCGCGTGGAGCGACCTCGCTTCGAGATTGAGGTCGTCGAGGCCGCTCCCTCTTCGCAACGAACACCCCGACACGACCGCCACTCTTCCACCAGCTCGCGCGACAGCCGTGGACGGAGCAGCGCCGATGACGAGGAGACCTCACGGCGCCGCCGCGAGCGAGAGGAGCGCCGAGTTGAGAAGGAGCGCGACGAGGAGGAGGAGCGTCAGCGTCGCATCCGCCTTCGCATCGCCAAAGCCAATGCCGAGATCAACAAGCGCCCTCCGGTGCCGATGCCGCCTGCACCGCTGCGCGCATCTTCCTTCAAGACCTCTAGCGCTGACGACTCGGTCAAGAAGCTGGCCGACGGTGTCCGGCGCCTGAGCTTCGAGGAGGAGCGCCGCGAGGAAAAGGTCCGCCACCTCGCTCGCAAACAGGAGCGTCGCGACGAGGAGGAGACTCAGCGCCTTGAAGACGAGGCCCAACGCCAGCGACTGGCCGAGCGCATCAGCATGCCTCGACGCCGGGCCACAGTCGGCGGCAGCCGCCGGCACCGCGTCGTCTACGACGATGGCACTCTCTACCGCGTCGAGTAGATGATGTTTCTTTTGTAATTTCCTTTGTCTTTACTTCCTGTCTCTGCATTTTTATACCACTTCCTCTTCATTTCCTTTGTACTGTTACGACACTTTATCATGACTTGAACATATTCTCTGTATTACTTATGTGATGGAAAAGAGGGGGGGGCTTTTCTTTTGCTTTTACAAAACTATTTGAAAAGTACAAAACTATGAAAAAAAAAAGGGGGACTTGGAATGATAACAGGACAAACATGCGGTTTGGCATTTGGGATTTTTGCAAGCGAACAAAGCGATGATTTCTTATTACGGAAAAACTTTTTCTCATGTACACTACGATTACGATATTACATATAATACCCAGATAGCGAAATATCTTTTTTTTTTCTCTTTGAACATTACGGAGCCACATGTAACTGCGCTCTTTTTATCCCTTCTCTTACTTATTTCTCCTGCTTGTGATGCCGACATGCCCCCCCTTACAGTTTTGACAGGCCAAAAAAAGGGTTGCATGGCGACATGAACGAGGCGGGCTGGGACGTAATCAGCTTCCAGATTCTGTTCGTCTCCATCCATGTATGCACCTTTTTTGGCCGCCACATTTCTCTCATCCATGGCATCAGCAGCCACTGAGGATTTTAGCTTGCTGGGCATTTCTGCCCCTTGGCTTCCCTTTTTGCTCTCGCTCTTCTTTCGTTTTGTTTTTACATAGATATGTAGTGATCGACAATCATCAGTTATAAAAAAATAATTTAGCCCATCCAAAGTGGCTCACCTGGTCCAAGAGCGCAACCCTCGGCTGTCCATTCCACTGAGTCTGTCAGTCTTTCTCGTTCCACACGCCACACCCATTCAGTGTGACGAAGGATGCATTTTGCATATGCATCCTGCAAGCCCCAAATTACCAATACGCGTCATGCAGGCCTTTTCTTTTTGCTCTCCCTCGCGTTGTCGCGCGTCTTTCTCGATAGTCTGTGTAATACTACGGAACTAATCCTGATAGCTGCCAGTTACGAACCAAGTCCATGGGGCCTTTCCAGCTGCCAGTGAGAAAGATGGGTTAGGCCATCATGTCATGGACAGGCTGGTGTGTGTCCTCTTTCTCATGGAGTGAGTCTGGGGAATCAGATTGGCTGGAGACGTGAGAATGAAATATGCAGGTGTGAGTGGGCGCAGATACTCTAGGACAGGGGAAAGGGACAGGGATGAAAGAGAAGATGGTGTGAGCACGACGGCGATGGGGTTTTTTTTTCGGGGGGAGAATTTGGATTTTGTGTGTGGTTTTTTGCTGCGGACTTTTTTTTTTACTTTCTTTTTTTACTTTTTTTCTTTTTTTCGGAGTGTTTTTAATTTAGAGGATATATGGATATTGTGCTCCTTTGCTGATGAGCGCCTTTCATGTATGAAACTGGAGACTGAGTGCGCGATTATCTTTTCGGAGGATGTATCTGTTTCAGCGAACAATACAGGAAGGAGCAAAAATGAAAGAAGAGCAAGAATCCCAAAGACGAGGAAATAAATGTAAAGTAGAAAAAAAAAAGTGTGCGAAAAAAAAAAAGAGAAATAATTCTGTAGTTGTGGGCAGAACAAAAACGTTTCTGGGTGGTGCGCGATGTTTCAAACGCACAAAGAAACACGGGCCTGCGGGCACCTAGACGGGATAAAAAAAGTGTTCTCGTGATGGCTCGATTTTTCCCTTCTGTGCCTTTTCTCAGCTTTGACGTGAAATTCCACCACACCCTCCAGGTCGCAGGCTTTTCTTGTTCCTGTCATGTTCTCCCTCTCTACCGGCTTTTCTCCATCTTTTTTTTTTTTTTATTCAAAGCCCACTCACACTTTTGCGCTTCAACTTACACGGACCCCCGGCTTTTTTTTTTTTTTTTTGGAGGGTTGAGAATGCACGGAGCACGCACATAAGCAGTGGTTGCTGCATGCTGCTGGTAGTAATGCATATTTTATGCAGAGAATGGACAGGTGCATTTAAGAACTGCTCGCCGAGGCAAGGCAAGCACATGCAGGCAATAGGATATACATACCATGTATAAGAAACGGGAAAACGAACAGACTGGTAAATGCGCAAAAGGTGCCAGAAGCTCTTCCACATGCACACGCCCTCCTCCAATCCCTGCTCGTCTTTTTTTTCAAGTCACCCCGGGAGGCCACGCGGGAAACTCGGGGTGGGGTCCCGGCGATGGGTCGGCCGGTTTTGGGGTCTGGACGAGGGAGGGAGCACAGGATGGAGGATGGGCACGGGATGTGATTGGGCGATTCGGAGGGTTTGAGAAAATGGACCGGAAGTGGACAGCTTGGAGCTTCGGAAGGGGGGAGAGGGACGGGAGATGGAGGTGAATTATGTGGTAATTGTTATCTACTCGATATGGATGCTGCAGCCTGGATGGCGGTTCAAGGGAAGCTCTGGTGGAGCGTTGGGTGAGCTGCAAGCTGAGACAGCCGAGGCATGACTTGTAAGCTGAAATGTCATCGCGAGATGTGGCTGGCGTAACGGGCAGCGAAGAGTGAAGCATACGCGATGATTGCAAATACAGCAGAAACGAGAGGGGAGGCGACTTACACGAAACATGACAGGTGATGGTAAAAAAGAGCAAAGATGGGAAATACGGGATGCCGACTGAGACAGCTCGTAGTTGAAGTCGGGGTATGCAAACGTGGTGGATACTGGATAAAGGAAAGTCGCCCGGCTCTTTCTGTTCTACACTAACGGCTGGATGGATGTATGCCCGGCTATAGTTGGATGGTGGCGACGGTAGCATCGGCCGAGAGAGAGAGAGACGGAGCTGGTGTGAATGGATTAACAGGCGGTGTGGCTTAATATAGGAGCCGGTAGATGGATATGTTGCTATCAAAAACTGGTTTGTGATGTACTATTGGGGTTGGATATCGGATGGAGTGGATCATAGAGGTTGACGTCGCGATAGTGCATTTTGAAGTTTGCATGTGGCTTGAATTTTGCATGTTAGGGACGTGAAAAGGGGGAGTGAAGATAACATTGTGTCGCTTTAGTACATGTAGTCTTTTGTGGTTTATGCATGTTGGGATGGTCACGAGTGCGTTACACGATGCGAAGAAGCAAGGCTTGCTGGGTTTTGGTCTGCGTGTGCTTTGTGGCGGTGAGAGGGCTTGCTGTGTAACGCGCCTTTCTTTTATGACGGCATGCTATAAAGATATATGGAGGGCGCTTTTGTTTATACGAGACTATGTATATGATGCTGGAGAGCGTGGTATTGACAACTTGTATATTGTGAGCTTCTAAACCCCTTGTAGCCGATACCCTTTGATGGAAGAGGAGGAGTCATGTCTCCATTAGTAGAACTCTTTCATGTACAAAGTAGGCTTTCTTTCATTATATAGTATACTAGCATAGGGGATCTCTCTGACGAGGAATCACGCGTGTGTCTCAGTTGAACTTGTTATCTATCTATAAATGCATGTTTCCTCATATTTCACAAAGAAGAATAGGCTGTGATTGATATGTATCCGAGTGCAGACATCTCGTATAAATATAATAATACATACATACGATCTGTAAGCTACGGTTAAAGCTCATCAGAAACCAGTCCTCTCACGAATGATCTGAAGCAAAATAGGATTTATTGACTAATACTTTTTGTATTCATTCGTCATTGGTACTTCATCGCTAGTTACTGGGAATGAGAATGTTACCAGAAGTCTGCTTTTTTTGCAAGTCAACGTATCTCTCCAGGTCTGAGTGCGTATTGCATCATCTCTTGAAATTGGAATCCTCATGCTCAATCACAGCAGCGTTCTTCATGCTACCTTTGCCCCAATTGAGATCGTCCCGATTGAGATTTCACAGCATTTTTAACTTCATACAATGCCCGTGTAATAGTTAGTACCTGACAAGCGGATAATCGATGGCCAATCGATATATCCCTGTGAATGGGATTCACAGCATTCTTAAACCTCACACCATGGTGCAATAATTGGCACTTACATGTACTCAGGTAGGTAGTAATAAGTAGACAAATGGGTGGACCTGTCGTCCCGAAATAAATTACTATTCCTAATTCCATTTCAACTTGTTTAACCGCGATGTGCCATTCAACAAAAGTGTCTCCATTTTCTTCGCAAACATGAAAGACTTTTTGACATTATTATTATCGCCCAACTCCCGCGCAAATCTGGGCCACTTGAGTATTACCCCAAACAATGCAATTCTTACACCATCAAATTCTTAGAGAGAGCTCTGATGCGCGGCCCATATTTGTAAAAGAGAATCGGGATTGGAATCATGGCGACGCTCACGAATCCCAGGACACTAGACGCCCATGCAACACCAAGGCCGTGATACATGTAGCTGGCGAATAGAGGGAACCCTGCGGCGAAAAAAGAGCGAACAATGGTATTTGCGCCGAGTGCGCTGTTGGCAATGTGCGAATAGACATCCAGAATGTATGTCATTGCGGTAACAAAGATGCACAGCAAACCTGCGCCGATAAAGAGACTGCCAATGATCATACCCACCACGGGGATATGGGGCGCAGAAGTCCATCCGAAGATGAACAGTCCGATAGGTAGGAGCACGCTGCCAGCCATCATTAATGGTAAACGCATCTCAGGTGCTGGTGCTTGAGCAGGTTCGGAGCCGTCTTCGGCCTTCTTTTTGAGGCTCGCTTGTTGAACCAGCACGGTGCGTGTGACAATCATGGCAGAGCCAATAAAGACGCCAACCATCATGCCCAAGAAGGGGAGAGATGATAGGCCGAGCTTCCAGTGGCGTTGTTCGCGGAAAATGATGGGATATGAAGAGAAGACGATGTAGAGAATGCCGTAGACGAAGGCCTGGTAGAGAGTCATGAGGACCAAGATGGGTTCGGTTGCGAGTAAAACTGTAAGTGATGGAAGTTAGCAATCTGTATGGGTAGTAATATTCTGGTCATAAAAGAGGCTTACCAAAAGGTCGGACCAGATACACGCGGACAAATCTATTCCATCCGCCTGTATCTCTCGGTGCGTTTTGCGAGGCTGGATTCAGCTTTTGTCTCTTCTGCAGGATAATAGGTGGGTATGTCTCTGGCAGTCCAAGAACACATAGAACTGTACATGCTCCTCCCATGATACAGCTCAGCCACCCGGTCCAGCGCCAGCCGAGGTGACTCGCAGTAATAAAGTTGCCCATCACCGGGGCAAGCAAGGGTCCTCCGAGAACTATGCCAATGACAGTTGCCATGGCAATTGCGCGCTGTTCTGGATGCCAGATATCGACGAGGCCACCTCCGAAGAGAGCAATGGGCGCTACACCGCAAACTCCACAGAAGAATCGGCCGACAAGAATCGTTTGCAAGTTCTTTCCCACTGCGACGGGGATGCAGAAGAGGGTGAAGAGTGCCATGCCGGCAATCATGGGCTTTCTTCTTCCAAATTGTTCGGATATGGGGCTCCAAAATGGTGGTCCAACGGAATAGCCCTGCATTGAAACAGTATTAGCCGAAATATCGAGGTCAAGAAAAACCATTTTGTTAGGGAAATTCTAGGTATCAACTTACAACAACGAATAGACTAACTCCTAGAGTTACAACTTCTGTACCAACGTGAAACTCTTCGCTAATTGCTTGAGCGCCACTGCTGAAGATGCTCGAAGATACCGACGCCACCAAATTTCCCGCTATCCATATAAACGTAATAAAGAGCTTTCTCAGCAACGACCAGTTCTTGGGGTTTGCAGGATCGTGAGGATCTTCGAATTTTAATGGATCAATGTTTTCGATGCTCGGTGTTTGTGTCTCTTCATCTGTATTGGAGAGACTCTCCAAAGGAGTTCCGCTCTCGAGTTCGTCTAGGACAGCCATCGCGGCAGCTGCAGTAACAAGTGATTTGAGAAAATAGGAGAACAAGAATGTCTACAGCTCAAGATCCCATCTTGATGGAAGAAGGAATCGCTCAGGAGCAAAAGAATTACTCAGCATACTCAGCAGGACCTGCTGAGGAGAGACATAAGCGCTTGCTTACCAAAAACTGGGGTTATAGAGCCGTGGCGCCGCGGAGACGCCTTGGACAACGGGCATAACCATTTTCGGTTGTGCGGCTAGGATAGGAAGTTTCCCATTGGCCCCTTGGAAGCTTTCATTGACGTAAATGGCGTGGCGTCGGCACTATGCCGTAGACTCTGGTCCGCTCTGTAGAAGCTATGGGGCATGCGAGATTGTCTCGGGCATATCGAATAGATCAGGTCCAGACTATATCAAAACTAGGCGGTTGCGAAACAAGAGACAGAGGACAAGTTGAGAAATTAAACATATATCTAGGACTTGTATCATAGTAAGCAACGATAACTATTCTCAAAGCAAAGGGATCTCAAGGCAACTCAATGCCCCGGACCAAAGCGGATGAAACGGGAAAGACGGACCGTCTTCCGAAGACTTCGGCCCCACTTGCGCTGGCATTCGTGTTCCCCCGATTTGGGGATTCGGGGTCTGAGACCTGTAGTACAATACATCTCTCTACCAAGGGTACTCGAAGTTATGCAAGTTTATTAAGTAGTCTAAGTCAGTATTAAATAGCCAACGCCCATCGTCCGTCGTGTAACCATCTATCGAGAAGTTTGCGACTCCGTTAATTGATACGGATGTACAACTCCTGATTTTCGCCTCTTGGAGTTACAAACCAATAGCAAGGCGTGTATCAAGCTTTGATCCAACAACCAAAGAAGAAGAAGAGTCGCAATCACCATGGGATAATGAACTAATGTCATAAGCGCTTAGAAGAGATGTGTGTAGCCAGCCACACTCTAGGCCTGGTCAGAAAAGCCTCCCCTTTTGGCTTCCTTATCCAACCTCTTTTGCTCCTGTTTCGCCTCTTTAGCCATCTGCTTCTGCTCCTTCTTGGCCTGTGCGCGCTCTTTCTTTTCGGCCTTTTTTATCTTCTTTTCTGCCCGGGTTGCGTCTCGAAGGCTGCTGTTGGGGCCTCTTATGAAGCGACCCGGGTGGAAGATGGCTAAGATGAGGAGAGCAGCCATCATGGGGAATGCGTCGAGAGCGTAAAAGTAATATTCGTGGAAAGGGAGTGCGTTAACGGAAGGGTCGAGGCCTTTTGTAAATTCGATTAATCGATAAATGATGCGCATCTAAGTAGATAGCAAGACGTTAGCATATTATAAATCTTGAAGACCTCTCCTATATTCCTGGACGGGAAAGCACCAACCGTAATAAATGCCAAGACGGTATATAAAGCGTAAAGTAGCCAGAAACAGCCATTTGGATCGTCGAAATTGTTGCGGCGACCTTGGTTTTCTTCATTCAAATTGACTTCTTCGGGCAGCAAAAGGCGTCCTTGCGTAAGCTTGACGAAGCGAATATGGAATGTAATCATGAGACCCAAGAAGATGACAATGAAGAGCTCCTGAATTCCGATACCCCCTTCGTAGACATGCAGTCCAGTCTGTTGAACAGAGGCGGAAGAGCTGGGAGAGACCATGACTCCACCTACAGCCTGAACCACAAACGAAAAGAAGTCTGCAAAGACAAAGAGTTTCGAGATTTGCGAGGCTTTGATAATCCATACTTTTCTATCTGGCATATAGAAATGAACAATGCGTGCAAAAGTCATGTAGACAAAAGCATTGATCCAGAGCGGTGCCAGAAGAAAGAGAATTTGCCAAACTGTTGCAAAGGCGACATTTTGTTGGTTATGCGCGCCAAGGACGTGTAGAATAAAGGCTGCTGTCTCCCAAGCGCCGCCCATGATCAGGACCCAGGTGTATCCCTAACATCAAAGTAAGAACGCTTTAGAACAGAAATGAAAGGTGTTGATGGGCATCAAGCACTACTGACCTTTTTGTATACCACTGCTTCGATGATATGAATGAGGGTGAGCGTGCCAAAGAGGACGGACACTACCACTGCAGGAATAAACTCTGGGATCGCATTGTACGATGAGTTGCAGGCATCTAACGGCACTTGGCCATATTTGCCGGGGACTGCAGTGGTACAAGCTGGAAAAGCACCATTTGAAGTGGCTGTTGCAGCCGCGTGAGTTGTTGTAGTCGGCATCGGATGTATTGATATGAGTTGTAGAAAGACTGAGAGTAGTTGGAATTGTAGGTGAAAAATCCTTTTTTTTTTCCAACACCACTGGGTCTGGAGGCGAGATATAAAAGATTTGGTTCACGATATATAGAGTTTTAACAATGGAGGCGCCTCTCAAATTACGTCGACGCCTAACCGCAAAAGCCATCACTAGCATCAATCCTCAAGCATATTTTGCATTCGAATCCTTCTTCTATTATTAGACACTAAAACTATGCTGCTCCCAGCAGAATGGTCTATTAGCTGGCTCCTGTCGTTGAAGCCGTAACCGAGCTAGGCCAATAAGCGGGCCATATTCTAACGCGATTGGCGAGACGAGACCAGGAACACGCGGCATATGCCAGCTCAGCCTCGTAGCAGCCAGTAGACCACGACACTATCTCTGCTAGGAAATCGCCGTTGCTGACGAGCATAGTGTCTCGCAGCCAACATGGTGGCAGCAAAAGCTTGGTCTTTTAGCAGCCATGAGCTCCTTGGTGCAGATCCAAGTCGGGCAGTTTTATCACAGCGGCTGTTCCATGCAGCTGCTCTTTATGCTAGCAGGAAGAGAGCAAAGTATTGAGAAAATGATGGAATTAGAGTCGCAATGACCCGTTGATTAGGCGCAGCATTCCGTATAAAAGCTTCATGACGCGCAACCAGTTCAAACTTTGAGACCTATTTCGGAAGTCTATCTCCCTAGAATGTCAACCCCAGCCAGTTGCCTGGATCCGCATCTTTGCTGGTATAGGCGAATGGTATAGGAAAAAACGGGCCCATTCGGGAAAGCAGCCCGAGTACACGTAGGCGCAGCGTAGGATTCGTGACGGCGTTGGAAAGGAGTCGTAGTGCTGATTAATGTCACGTTTGGGATTGGGCGCATAATTAGCAAAGGCAGAATTCAAAAGGATGCTGTGAATATGTGATGGCGCCAAGCTTCAGCCTTTCACAACAAAGCTTGTTTGCACTGCATTTGACACTATACGATCCTTACATGAGCTAATAGATGTCCGTACAGATGGTGGATTGTCTAGCGAAGAAGGAATAGAGCTTCAGAACCACTCAATAGATAGTTGAGTGTCTAGCCTCCTGTAGAAAACATCAAGTGATTCGTCTAGCTGGCAGGAGGATTCGGCGCCTGAGCCACGTCGGTCGAGCATTAGCGTTGTTTTGGGTTTACCATTGAGCCAATATCTATTGTAGCCGAAATTAAACTGTATTAATCATGTATTACTTGTATCAAGATGGCCAAGGGATTTGAGCTCGTAAAAATGGTCGATTTTCACGTGATACTATGGTCTTCCTCATAGTCCAATATAATGAGATCTTTTGAAACGGATATCAATACCACGCTGGAGCAAATTGATTTAATTTCAAGGATAAGAAGTCAGCAGACTGTTTCAAGATACTTGGTGAGCCATTTTTGAACTGGAGGCCTCGTTGACTACTGACCAACTTCGTTTGCTTCATCTGGCGGAATCAGTGCCGTTGTTCTTGTGATATGCATCTGCTACTATAATGGCTTCCTCATGCTGGGCAAGGAACTACGATGAGCTTGAAATAATTCACCTAAACGAGGTAAAGTAGAGGCGTCCTATCAAACCATGGCGTCGACAGCCGTATCCATACACCGTAGCGCGATTTTCACGATACTCCAGATCGTTATTTCCTTTATTAATGCTCAATCTATTAAGTATTATAATGCCGCTAAATTATTAAATGCTAATTATCGTAAATAAGCGTAATCGTAATCCCCCCCTTCAGATGAACAACATCCGTCGCAAACTTGACAACCGTTGCCCGAATGCGCTCCAAATGCTGCACCGAAATAGGCCCAAGCGAGCCCCCAACAACGATATCATTACTGTACGCCGACTCCTTATGCCAGAAAACCACCTTGTATTCGCCGCCGACGATTTGTTTGTATTTCTCGTAGCCGTTTTGTATGGCTTCGATTGTGAGCACTCGCGTGCACTTTTCTTCTTTATTAATCATGGTAACCTGGTCGGTGTTAGGGCATTGAAAGAGAACGTTTTCATTACGAGGGTTGCTGTAAGTACTTACCTGCTTGATGAGCACTTCGCAATATTTGTCCGCATCAGGCTTGGGTTCGTCTGTCAAGTTTGGAATCTTGGACAACGGCTCGCTATCCGTTGATATGCCGTCATCAATGTACATTGTATAAGTCTATAACGTGTCAGAAACATATTCTTCGATTCGTGGGATTGCAGACCTCACATTATCTTTACCCGGATAAACATGGAAAGTAATCGGGTTTGCCTCTGGCGCTTTCATGTCCGATTCCGCACCTGGATAGCCATTCGGATACCAATCGGGCGTGCTCATCCTCGTCTCTATCTTGGGGATAATAGCGCCTGGTCAGAGTTAGTATAGCTCTTTATTCTTAAGACAGCGGGAATCTGACCTTCGCGAATGTACATTGGAGTAATTCTGGGAATATGGTCGTCTTCGAGGCTAATGTTGCATTTGCAGAAAATACGGCTTCCGCCGCCAATAGCTGGGTTCAACGCCGTGCCCAAAGGCTCATCCGGGTAAAGGTTTATGGGAAACCATTCGTCGGGATATGGTAGATAGACTTCATGGCGGTCGAAAAACGCTTCAGCGCGTAAGGGTGGCGCCACGAGGATATCGTTTCCGACCAGGTATTGATCGTTTGCAAACCACTTATTCTATATTTCATTAGCTTAGTCGATGAAACATTCTGTACAGCAAACTCACTTCAAAGAACAATGTTGCGTCTTGATCATCGGTAATTATCTAGACCAGATGATGTTAGTCGAGTACATTGCAACGCCCACTGAAATATCTTACCATCGACCTGGCAACCGGCATCCCTGTAACAGCATTTTCAAACATGGCATCATACAACAGCTGCATCAGACTGTAACGAAGCCGAACGTAGTATCTGCACACAGGGAGCACCGCCCGAAAAAGAAAGGCCTCTCTTGGATCGTGGAAGTGGTGCATGTTGTCTCGGTAATGTTGATCGTAGGCATACGGCTCCTGGAACTGCTTTCCATCTTTCCTCATTTCGCCCTTGTGGGGACCGTCAAGAAAGGTCCGATACTTTGTATAATGATTGCTAGACGGCGTACATTCAGTCAATATTGCTGTGGCATACAGGCCTAGAAATGCAACATCTCAACTTACCGAAACCAGGGTAGTAAAGAGTACGCGCCATACCACCGAATCAGAAGCTCTGGATTTGCCCAGTTATGATCTGGCTCGATGAACTCAAAGCCTCCAACATCCTGTCCTGAAATTGCATTACCAGACAGTCCAAGGCCCAAGACCTGTACAACCGAGGTCGAGAGGAAGTCCCAAGTGGAAGCGTTATCTCCGGTCCACAGACCAGCGAATTTATGGCTTCCGATATAACTGCCTCTTCCAATGATGAAATTCCGTCGGCCTTTTCTCCATGCCAACTCATTGCCTGCTGTTAATTCTTGATTGGTTTTTGTCAATGAGTCATTGTTTTCTTTTAGTGTGCCACTGAGATGGAGATTCTGTAACCCATTAAAGGTAGCCTCGTATAGGTTATAACTGTAGAGTGCCCATATCTCAATTGCCTTTCTTTTTACTGCAACTTCCTCGTAAGACTCATCAAGCCGGGTATCACTGTCGAGAAGAAGTCTAAAAGGGAATCTGATCTGAATTAGTGGCGATTTAAAAGCAAAACAGCGGGCCTTTTCACTCACGATTTCATGTCTCCATACTCAGGGGCAATACAAGGAGACGTCATATCTTGCCAGATGAATTCAACACCGCACTCAAAAAGATATTTGAACTGCTTCCCCCACCATTCTCTGACTTCGTGGTTGTTAAGATTTGGGTAATACCCAGGAGCACCATTTCCCCATCCGTAATAGACTCCGCCACGGAACGGCTTTCCAGCGTTATACGTCACGGACAAATCGGTCTCATCCGGTATTCTGTAGTCGGGCCTCGTTTCGGATGGATTTGTCACAACGCGCCTGCCATAGTCCCAGTAATGATACCGGTCTTGCCATGGACGTAAATCTGACTTTGCAAGATCTCGCCTATCTTCAACGTAGTAATTGTTTTCCAAGAGTTCGTTGAGGGTCGTATATTCCGGGTCTTGAGCAGAATTAATATGAGGCGTGATGTTTGTACAGCATTTCACACCTTGCCGCCTAAGTGTATCAAACATTTCTTTAGGCTGGGGGAAATGCCCAGGTCTGTCGTCAATAGTAAACGTTTTGTGTTCCCTCTGAATATCCACGTCTATGTGGATTGCATCAAGCGGGAATTGAGCATCTCGGTAGTTTTGAGCGCATTGCAGAACCGCCTCTTTCGTGTCATATCCATAGCATCCTTGGTGGTACCCAAGAACGTATCTCGGCTTGAGGCTCGGCTTGCCAACGATTGATGTGTATACGTTGAGAAGCTCGGATATTCTGTCAGCAGCTACAATCATGCAATTAAACTCGTTGAATCTTGTTGCAATGCGAATCGTTCTTTGATGCGTTTTTCGTACGTCAAGGCAGGTATGAGAGTAGTTGTCAATCATTGTCGCAAGAACAGATTGGAATCCAATGTGGCTAGCCACTTCCATCCAGAAAGGCTCTGTATGATAGAGCGGCTCTCGTTCATCCAAAGGACCATTGCCGTAGACATTTTGATACTTCATGTTGTCAAAATCTTGCGGAAAAGAGTCAGTACAATGTCATTACAGCTTTGCTCTATCAACTCACTGAAATAATTCATGTATGTATTGGATTTGAACAAATTCCGTCCTCCTTGTTCGCCAAACCCCATGTAATGCGCTGTTGCAGGTGCTTCTACAGACAGGATAGTCGCACTACCACGAGATACGTACTTGATCGGCTTAGGCTTGGTTTTCCAGATGACGGCCTTTTCAACACCTTGAATTGGCTGCAAGTCAACCTGCGACCGAATAGCCTCCTCAATGGTACTAGGCATGGAAAACTTTTCGACGATGCGGCTATTCTTAACAGGCCGGATAGCAGTGATCTGAAAGGGGCTTTTCTGAATCCAAAGCTGGACCTCGGGCTTTTCAGCGCCAGCTTTCACAGATTGCAGGATGTAATATGACGGAACAGTGGATATAAGCTCGACTCTCCAGTCAAGCCCTTCAAAACCATCCAATTTCGTAATAAGCTCAGACATACTAGGGCATGCAATAGCACGGCTATTATCGGCGAGAGTTGAGTCAACGAATTGCTATAGTAGATGGCTCGAGTGCTGCCTTACCTGTTCTCATCTTTAAAGCTACATTTACTTGCGGCAGCAGGGTTGAAGCGAATCCTCCAGACTTGAGGTCGTACAAACTCTATCAACAGCAGAGATTCTTCATCCGGCTCGCCCTCCAATTGTTCGTGTAGCCGAAAGATTTTGCCATACCGAAACACATTTCTCGCTTCGCCGTTGATCTGTATTTTTGGCTGGTCAGCTTCATCAAATGAAGCTCTCTCGGGCTGTCTAATACATGAATCGAACAAGTCGTTGTCGAAGTGATTGAAGAATTCATCAGCCGGAATAAAGGTATAAGGATCCCGGTCCTTGATTTCATCGAAGTCGGTCATGGTGTTGAAAATTAAAAGCCGGAAGCAATGTGGCGTCCATAAAGGGGCGCGACAATCTTAGTTTCAATAGTGATTATAGGAGGGTTTGTTAGGGGGGAGAGTCGCGAGCGCAGATGCGGCGCAATTATTTTTTTCTTTTACAGGCCGAAATGGAACAAGTAAGAATTTGTTCTATACGTTTTATATATAGATATATACGAGGAGGCATTGGAAAGAGCACGGAAACTAAAATTCGTGTCCGTTTATTATTCGGCGGTTCACGATATAGCTAGTGGACACCCCCCCTACTCCGTACTTTGCCCCAATTATACTAAAGCGCGAATATTGCCATAATAGCGGTGAACCGAGGATTCTCAGTTGGCGATGCAATTGTTTCGAGCAAGATGACAAATGAATGGCTTGTGTTTGATTGGATCAGGCATGTATTGCATCGATCGACAGGCAATTAGGCTTGGTTGGCAGTAAGCAGATCATTGGAGCGTCTAGCTATTTACCCTTACCTATAGCCAATTCATGCCTTGCGTTGCCACAACTTTCCACATGGCAGCCACACATCAAAGTCCCTTTTGCTTCTTGCAGTAACTCGGTCTAAAACTCCTTTAGTGGAACATTGTCTCGGCAGCAGGGGTCCATTCCAACTAGAAACTGAAGCTCAATGCCGGTAGAGACGAAAGGCCCGCCATGCCGAACATGATGTTCATGTAGCCACCAAACAGGCTTCTCTCGCGTTCCAGAAACCGGTTCATCTGCCACGCCAGCGAATCGGGCCGCGATGCATATGCCCACATTGTCCAAAACGCAATGAGTGGTCCCTATCCTTTTGCAATGGCCATTCTAGAATCCGTATGCTGCACGACTCGGTGGCTGCGGTGGCCAATCAAGGCCCAATCGACAAAAGGTGCTGCTGTCGGTGAACGAAAAAGAGGGGTAACTGTAACATGCTGTGCCTAAGCAAGGTACCGGCGGAAACTAAATGGAGTAGGACCCTTCAGTTGCTGCGAGACTCCACATGGCAGATATTAAGGCTTGCGGCGGCTGGGCCTAAAGCGACAAAGGCTGCCCCCTACGTCTGCAGTTGAGTAAGCACAGAGGAAGAAGAGAGCGAATGATTGATTCGGGCATGATGATTGTACAGTACAAATCAACTCACCTCCTTGAACTCCGCGGGTTAGTCTGAGTGGTTTGCGGAACATGTGTGGCAGTGCTGTTGGTCAACCCACTTCTATCGGGCCAGTCTGTTGAATAAGTGGTGGTGGGCGGCTTGGCAAATAATCATTCATTCCCTTGGTCCGTTGGACATGTTTTATAAACTGCCTCATTGGGTAGGGAGGGAACCAAATCTGCAAGCAGTGCGAGCATCATGGGCACCCAAACGACTTACATGGCTACATATTCCACCAACCACACCATTTCAACAACCTCACTTTCTGCAACATGTTGAGAACAAGAACATCCTTTGGCAATCAGTTTAGACAAACACCACAATGCAGGTATTCTTAGCGTGCAAAGTAGTCTCGTCCGCTTGCATATACATGCCCCAGGCCGGCCTATCAAAGTGGCAGCTCAGTAGGTACATGTAGTTGATCGACGGCACATACTCTCTACAGAGCATCTCTCTACTCCGCACTCTTCATCGTTTTAGCATCAACAAGAGCGTCCCACTAGCGTGCATAAACTTGTCGACCGCGGGTTTATATGCAGACAGCCTGAGCCCATGGTTGCTTAGAACAGAGCACTGATGGGAGGGAAGCAGGTTCGTTTGCTATTCAATGAGACAGATTCAGTAATCAGCACAGTGATTGAATGTCGGCTGTGAATATTCACAAGCAATCCCTCTAGGCCTAAATGCTATAACTTCCAAGCTCGTTTCAGGGCTCGTTCATCATGAAGACAGTGGCAGCGAGAGCATGCAACATTTGCTGTCCCTCTCCGCTGCCACGATTGCACGCCCAAATCCAAATCCATTCCAGCAAACGAATTGCGCCAGGCCAGCAAATATCGTCCGGTAACAGCATTGCATCCAAGCTGCCTCAACATATACAGAACCAGTGGAAGGCGCCCAGCATCGCCTCAAGTACTAGATTAAGCAAAATGCATGCATTGAATGCCAAAACCCACGCCCGAAAAAAAACCCAAAGAATGGCTATACACGGAGAAACAGGACTTCTCTCAACTTTATTACACACCACCGCTGCCGTGGCGAGCACGCTTGCGAACACTGCCAGAGGAGGAAGGATGCATCTTTTCGTTGCGCTCTCTCTTGAGCTTATCGTCCAACACACGCGCTGCAAAGTGTTAGTTGCGTCTGCTCTCTCATGATTGTAATGTTCCAATAGCAGAGACTTACTCAAGATATCGAAACCAAACTGCGGAAACTCCAGACACAGCGCCTTGAATTCGTCTTCCGCTTCGGACCGCAGCGTATGCGATCTTGTGGCCCAAAAGTTGGCCACGGGCGCACGGATCGTCGTATCGTCGACCTGAGTGTGGGCATAGATGTAGCGCGCATATTCGATCTCGCCTTTGACGGTGGAGTTGATGCAGTAGATTTTGGATGAAGAGAGCGTCTGCAGCGCGGTGACGCCCCATTTCTGAGCCAGGGTGTAGATCCTTGCGTGCTTGAGCAGCTGAATGCCCGAGTCGTCGACCGCCGGGACGGAGGGATCGTGTTCGAGACTTCGCTGGCCAGGCAGCTTGCGGGGGGAAATATTCCTCGGTATACAGGAATTCGAGGAAGCAGCCGACGGCATCGATGTCTTCGTCTGGGAGGTCGATTTGGCGAGGCTGGAGGATTTCTATTTAGGTCTTTCGATCACAGCATGATGGGAAAGGCAAGCCGTACGCTTTCGTCTTCGGCAAAGGTCTTGCAGATATCTTCAAAGTACGGGCTTCGCACGAGGAATTCCTGATGCGCCTTCAGGACTGCGGGCTCTTCCTTGCCGACGACGAGGGTGACGATGGGGCTCTTCAGGTGGCTCGCAAAGGACTTGCGCTCCTCGTTGTCCACCGGATCGGCCTCTGCGTCGACATCTTCCACGTTGATCGCAGCTGGCGGAGCGCGGTCGCCGCCCTCGTCCGGGTTCGACGCCTCTACGATCTGGACGGGATTGTCGGTTTCCTCCATCTCGACGTCGCCCTGCGTGCTGGGAACCTCGTCGTGGGCCTTGTCATTCTCGTCGGACGGCATTCGGCGGGCGTGGCGGTGCCAGAGGTCGAATTGGGGCTCGAGAAATCGGATCCAGCTTCAGGAATGCAGGCGGGAGCTGCAGAGGCCAAAATCTCGCCCTGAAGGTGGCGGCGTGGCCGTAGCAGAGCTACGATGCAGAGACGGTTGGTGGCAGCAGCTTGTCGCGTCGCGTCGGAAGCTTAGATGGAGTATGAGATACAGGCGGTTCTCTATGCCACACGGTGGTGCAGCAGGTACCGGCTACTCCCCGGATGCGTGAACATTGTGTTTGTACTGTATGAGAAATGGTTTTGCACAGTTCGTATGATGCATGCGGCATCAACACTTTCAACTTCCATGTACAAACTGAACAATTTGTTTCTCATTACACTCAATCTCAAGTTGCGAAATCCCCGCCACCTAGAATATCTGCTTTGCGATGATTTTTGAATGAAAAGCTCTGTGTCTCAGCGGTGAGGCGTACGGTTACATATATTCCAGCTTATTCAAACACTATGAATAGAAACAAGAAATGACAAGCTAATGGCACCTCTTACTCCTCAAACTTGATTACAATATTCGGTAGTAGCTCAAGGAACGACGGGCTTCCAACGCTCCCCTTGAATGCCAGCTTAATCTTGTACCCGCTTTCTGAGGCCACACCAAGCGTGTGCCGTGCTTGTGCTGAGCCATTGGGAGTGTTGAACCGCCACTCCTTTTCGCTTGCTCCCGTGTTGTCGACATTGTGAATAGCATCATACACGCTCTGTAGCTGTGACAGCTGGCCTGAAGGTACGTTGAGGCGCAGTCGAGAAATGCCGTGTGCCCCCGAGGGATGCTGCGTCTGTGCCTTGTCCTCCTCGTAGGGCACTCTGTTGCTTCGTGGCGTTCTGTCCAGGCACCAGAAGGGCAGATGGCCCGGTTCTACTCCATTGCCGTCTGCATCTTGAGCAACACCAAGAGCCCACTTCAGGACAACTCCATCTGGCCTCGTCCTGCCTCCTGGCACCGGGTCGTTGTACGTAAACCCGGCCTTTGCGTCCTTCACCCTCTGCTGAATAGCCCCAAAATCGCTCTCGTGGGGCAGAGTGTATGCCCAGTCGACAATGGAATTCTCCGGCTGGCCTCCCCACCTGTGCTTTGCGCGAACTTCAGGGTCGATGCCCTCGACAAATGCGATGAGCTCAATGTAGACGCCGTCTTCAAACAGGATCAGCTTGTTGAATGTGTCGCCGCCGGCATGAGTCCCTCCAGGGCTAACGACAAATGAGTCTTTGAGGCGCTCAGGAAGCTGTAGCAGGTCGCTGGCCGAGACGAGGATCACGATATGGTCCAGCGTAGCGCGCGGGGCATTTTGCTGCTCAGACATGTTGGCGGGTGTTAGTTGAAGATGATTGATGTGATGCCAGTTCAACAATTGCTCTGTTGATTGATTGGAATTGCTTGATATATCTTTTGCTCGGCTTTGTACCGGAAGAGCTTTTAGTAAGTCGTGCAGTGATATATAAGCCGGTTATGACGCCATGCGGGGCATTGAGTGCTCAGCTATGCTGGTTGTCGTCTTTTCATGCGAATGTGAGATCAATGTCCTGTGGATCCGATGCGGCGTGTGTCTCTGCCAAATTAGGTAGAAAGACTGATCAAGCTATATGAGTTTAGATTTAAGAGATAATGCACGGAGGACCATGACTTTGGACGGCCAGCAGTTCTACCGAGAGGACTCTTGGCTTTCTATTCGGCGTCTTCAGCTACCCTGTAAGTAGTCGCTGCGCTCCTGAAAACTATCGTTTATTTGTGCCTATTAAACCTGTCATGTTCCTGAAAAAAAAAGGTACACTAATAGACCCAAGATAAGGCGATGGCTCTCAAGTTTCTAATTGTGCTATATCGCTCGGGTACTTCATAGGACCACCTTGGTACTAATTTACATGGAGGTACTTTACATGTTCGAGACATTACAGTAAATATTCTGAACCACATGTCTCTGCTGTTGTTGCCATTTTGATCCTAGAGTAAGACGCATCTCCCTACCGCACCCCGGCCCCATTTCCCCAGTTTGTTTGGCACCGAACAATAGATGCTGCTTCCACTGTGGCACCGAGTCATGTTGAGATAGGCGTGGTGATGAGGAGTGGAGATGCCATGAGCGTGGCTGAGATGGCGGGAGATCGACAATAGTGCATCGAGCACGGACGCTGCGTGAGATGAAATAAACGATGTGCTTTACTTGCATGCTTTTGAGCTCATATTTGTCCTTTCTTTAGAGTGAGCTGCCGGAGAAGAAGTCGAAGAAGCGAGAAAAATTACATACCTGAGGTACCTTTCTGGCGGCCTGCCAACAGCTGCTTCTACCTTGGCAACGATAATAGCGCTGCCACCATTCAATTGCCAAGAAACATCTCCGATCCGAATTACATGATTTTCTGCATACACAACAGCTACCTAGCTAGCAACAAGGCAGGATTTCCTTTTCATCTCAAATAAATGAGCACGAAATTGTTGCATCATCGCCTTCGCACACATTTACAGGTACAGACGCGAAAGTACCTCCAGACCTCCGGATCAACATTAATCAGGCCATGCGCGACAAAAGGACGTCCCCCAAATTCATCCTAGAACCCATCTCATCAACAACAGTCAAATCTGACCCCTTCCTCTGCCAGGGGTCTGAGGCTATTAGCCACTTATTCCTTCTTTCGCCCGACGATGCTCGGATGTCGCTTACGCGGGACACGCTATGAACTGCGCTGCATAACGTGAACTCGTATTCGAGTATGTATTGTATTCTAGGCACCCACGCAAGATCTTGGGCTAACAGGTTCATAGCATCATTGGCTTATTTTGCCAAACCGCACTCTCATCATCACATGTGGCTCGGCCTGTTCTCCTTCCAACGGCTGGATGCTATTACTCACAGCTTTGGCGTGGGTGATATTGATTCGTCGGGCTAAACAAACGAGCATGGATTCCCCGCGCGACCCTTCCACGTTGGTTGATGAGGCTAGCCAAATCCATGTTTCGGATGTAACGTCCTGTCAAAAGCACCACCGGCCTTCCTCTTACAAGCCTAGCTCTATGCCATTGTCAAGGTTCTGGTCGTTACGCGCAGCCAGTGAATCTGCGGCTGGGCATCCAACCAACTTGGTCAGATTTGGAGAGGCTTGCGGGCTTTGACGATGCTAGCTGCCCAATAGCTCCTCTGTTCCTGGCAGCGAGCGTGCCGGCCGAGGCTCAGTCGATATAATCTTGGGCGATTTGATCTGGCATATGATTCCATCAGCCACATTCAGGAATTTTTCGTCCTCCTAGCTATGTCGACATTGGTTGCTACCGGATGAAGACCTCGTCCGAGGCTGTTTCAAAGACTTCGTTTGGACTCGGCAGTATCCGAGCTACCATGTATGCTGATCTCTCCATAATAGTAACTAGGCAGGTATTCTGTCCATCGACAAGCAGGCACTGTTACATACCTCGACAGCGTCTATGGGAAACCGCCTTCTTGGGGGAAATAGCAAGCAATGCCACTGGGGCTTCGAGGACACCATGCTAATGCGGAGTTGTCCTACCTGGCCATATCCGTGGTGGTTATTGCCAGCCGAACAGGGGCCAGCCGAATCAAATTGGGAGCAATACCCGCCTAAATGGACTCTGGAGGCAAGTGGGTATGCGAAGAGGTTTTTTCCCGAAGTGTGGTGAGAACTAATAAGCCTGTCTAATATGCTTCTCCTCCGAGCCAGGAAGAAAACCCGGGGCAGTTGCAGAAGATCCCACCGTATAGGCTCCAACTCGCCGGTCCTCTCTAAAATCAAGCTTGAAGCTGCATTCGCATACGAGATATTTGGTCATACTTGGTGCATCTGTCGGCCCAATTGACGCTCATTGACGTCTTTGTACTATCTTCTCGGGCCATCGGTTGGCTCGCTCCCCGCATTATCATGCTGGACTGCAGCTGAGTACAACGGCCAAGCAATCCCAAAGACTGTCGAGGCGTCATAACAAGGAGTGGATGGCAAGGATTCGCTCTTCGGCAACCACTCCATCCATCGACTGAGCTCCACCCCACCGTCTTGCTCGATGCTACATTCGGACCATCGCCGTCCGAGGGGGACCAATAATGCGCGCGAGAAGCCCATCCTTCGTGCCTTTTAGCTGGCCATTATGCAGAACAGCTGTACCAACCGCAGGATTTTTAAAATTAATACGAGGCTGCTAATATCGGTATGCTCAGGTCATGAGATTTTACTGCGAATAACTCGCTGGAGAGTGGTATTGGGCTCTCTTGGTCTGCATCTCCCAGCAAGACGATGACGGAATTGGAATCGTGCCAACGGGATGGCAAAGGAAATATGGGCTTCATGCGTCTAGCACAGGTGTTACTCTGTATCTTCGTGCTGAGCCCGCGCTTATATATCCATCTTCTCGCCGTCTCTTCTCACGCTGGCCGATCGCCTCCCCAAGTGCTTCCAGGCTAGTCTTGGGCTCACTCGTTGAACTGATACCCCGGATTTCTTGTGGGTTAGTCTCGAAACTTATTGGGATCCAAGTCATCTTCTTTGATACCCAGTACTCAGCATCCGACAATGAGACAAAACGTTGGTGCCGTGAGCCTTGTAGCCCTCGCCCGCGTCGTCGCCGGCTGGAGCTGCGACACCACCTCGCCTTGCCAGTCCAGCGTTGATGCTATTGCAGCTTGTGCTACAGATTGCATTGAGTCCGCTGCCGTCACCCAAGCAGCTTGTGCCACAGGAGACTACCAATGCCAATGTGACAAGACCAGTGTCATCCAGAATGCGGCGGTCGGTTGCGTTCTTGGTGCCTGCGGTAACGGAGCGTTCGTATAAGCCCATATCAGGTTTCTCTATTATACATGCCCATAGAAGAGGTGCTAACACATATGGTATAGGCTGGCTGTTCTAGATGAAGTCGCTGCATTGTGTTCTTGCGTTTCTGCTCATCCAACGACACCTTGCTCTACAAGCACAACGCTCATCACAACAACTCAGCCACCATCTTCTTCCGCTCCCTGCACAACGGACGTGCCGCCCACCACTGCTCCCACCACTACTGCACCACCAACTACGGCACCAACTACAACGCCGCCAACTACAGCACCACCACCGACCACGACTTCTGGCTGTGATGCGTTTTCGCCCTGTCAAGCTAGTGCCGACGCTGTATCTGGCTGTGCAAAGCCATGCATCGAGTCTGCTGCTGTAACTCAAGCTAGTTGTGCTCTCTCTGATTATGAGTGCCAATGCAGCCAGAATAATGTTATCCAGGCCGCAGCCATTAACTGCGTTCTTGGAAACTGTGGAAGTGGCGCCCTTGGTGTTCTCCCCCAGGTTAGCTCTCTATGTGCCTGCGTCACAGCCCATCCAACAACTCCTTGCTCAGGAGGTTCTACCACAAGCACACCTCCTACCACCAGTGAGCCTCCTACAACAAGTGAGCCTCCTACCACAAGTGAGCCTCCTACTACCAGCGAGCCCCCTACCTCTGAGCCACCCACCACTACTGAGCCATGCACAACGACAACTGGTCTAATCACTTCAGCGCCCCCAACGACAACCGGTGGCTGCGACTCAGCTTCTCCATGCCAGGCCAGCGCCGATGCCGTGTCTGCTTGCGCCAAACCGTGTATTGAGTCTGCTGCCGTGACTCAAGCCAGTTGTGCTGTCTCTGACTACGAGTGCCAGTGCAGCAAGAACAACGTTATTCAGGCTGCAGCCATTAACTGCGTTCTTGGAAACTGCGGAGGTGGTGCACTAGGTGTTCTCCCTCAGGTTAGCTCTCTCTGCGATTGTGTTACTGCGCACCCAACAACTCCTTGTACAGGAGGCTCTACTACCAGTGCGCCTCCCACAACCAGCGAGCCTCCCACCACTACCGGGGGTTCCAGCTCATCTGTCGAGACCTCTTCAGCTTCTTCTGGAGGTAGCGGAACTACGTCCGCCCCTCCTACAACCTCAGGCCCTCTATGCACAGGAAGCACTGCAGATTGTGGTGCCGTTGCCAGCACAGCTGTTCCTTCTTGCGCCCAAGCTTGCTTTACAAGCGCAGCTCCAAAGATCCCATGTGACGTTCATGACTATGCTTGCCAATGCCAGCCTGCAGCTCAGAGCTCCTTGACTCAGCTTCTGGTTCCTTGCGTTGCTACCGCTTGTCCTGCAGCTTCACTTCAGGCTGTCATTGCTGGAGCTTCATCAGGTAAGAATCAAGCCTGCCATAGGCACCTCGAGAATCTACTATACTGACATTGTCTCTTTAGTATGCGCATGTGCTACAGCACCTCCCAGCCCGGGTACCTGTGCAACCTCAGGCCCTGGCGGAGGCGGATCACAAACTACTGGACCCAGCGGATCACAACCCACGGGCGGATCTACTGTCGTACCGCCACCTACGACTACGGGACCTGGTAACTCGGGCTCTACGTCCAACTGCCAGCCAGTGACCGTCAAGCCCAACTGCGATACCGTGGCTAGCTCAGCAGTCCCTTCGTGTGCTCAAAAGTGCTTCACATCTGCCGCCCCTGGTGTTGGATGTGATGTCCACGACTATGCCTGTCAGTGCAAGCCTGCCGCTCAAGCTAGCTTGACCCAGCTCCTCGTTCCATGCGTGGCTACAGCTTGCCCTGCAGCTTCGCTCCAAGCCGTTATTACTGGAGCTAGTTCCGTGTGTGCTTGCGCCAGTGCGCCGCCCACTCTTGCTCCTGGAACATGCGCGTCAGGTAGTCCTTCCGGCTCAGGTGGTGGTGGTGGTGGTGGTTCTGGAGGTTCTGGAGGTCCCACAGGCTCTGGCGGCAACGGATCCTCAACAGGAGGAGGTGGAGGAAGCGGTGGTGCCAGCCCTACTTGCAACTCGGCAGCCCCAGACTGCGGTGCCGTTGCTACCACAGCTGTTCCTTCGTGCGCCCAGGCTTGCTTCACGAGTGCCGCTCCGGTCATTTCTTGCGGTGTTACCGACTACGCCTGCCAGTGCCAACCTGCAGCTCAAGCTAGCCTGAGCCAGATCCTCGTTCCATGTGTGGCAACGGCGTGCCCGGCGGCATCTCTGGATGCTGTTATTACCGGAGCTTCTTCAGTTTGTGCTTGTGCTACTGGTTCAACCGGCTCTACCTGCGGAAGTGGCGGTAGCGGTGGCAGTGGCGGCTCCGGCGGCGGCTCTGGAGGCTCTGGAGGCTCTGGAGGTTCTGGAGGTTCTGGGGGCTCTGGAGGCAGCGGTGGAAGTGGAGGATCTGGAGGTTCTGGGGGTAGCGGAGGAAATGGCGGATCTGGCGGCGGAAGCGGTGGTAACGGTGGTGGTAACGGCGGAGGCAACGGCGGCGGAAGCCAGCCTACCGGTCCAGCCATACCTCCAAGCTCAGGTGCTCGACTGGAGATTAGCATCGTAGCTGGAGTTTTCGCCATTGGTTGGGCGATTGCCGTTGCTCTGTAATCTGATGTGAAATGCACGATGGATATGATATGCACTGACCTGAAATACTGAATAGATTGATACGGCTCAGATAATCTAATAAGTCTAATCTATGAGTAAAAAAACATGTGCATATCAATGATCTCGTGAGACTGTTCAAATAAAATGTATTCAATCCCTATCGCCTCTCTGAGACTGCGCTTATCTGTATACGAATGCTCCAAGATGAAAGAATACTATTGTAGGCGAAAGATAGAGGAAATAGTTCGGAGCCATCTTTTTCTGTACTATCCAAGATCTTTATTTACTCTATCAGCCGGAACATGAAGTGTTGCCAAATATTAATGTACTTTGCTCTCGTTTACATAGCATTTATACTCGCCATAGGCAATGATATAAAGCGGTCAGGGATCAAAGTGCAAGCCTCTCTCCATCTAGAAGGCACGTTTGAGAGCAGCAGTCGCAACTGAAATCTTGTTTTAACTTAGTCACCTAGACAGTAATGAAAATAGAGAGAAAGAAAGATCCTATGAATGAAGTTTTCTTCTTGAAGTTGGAAGTGTTCGTGTGTAAGAGGCCGAATCTATGTTTCACAACACAGATGGCGATGTTTGCACAAAGCATGTAGCACTGGATCTAGATATAGTCATAGGTTTGAGATAAATTAGGAGAAAAAGAAGAAAATCGTGGTTTCCAATTGAGGTGGCCGATGTGCTTACACACTGATTCCCTCTTGCGTGAGTACCTGTAGACAGCCATCACAAGCCGGCTATGCGTGGTAGCGTTGATTCCCCACTGAAAATTCTCAAGCGGAACCGGCCTCAACCTCTGCATTTCATATCAGCAGCCTGTCTCAATTGTCACTGCCACTCCATATCTGGACAAGGACAGGAGAAGAAAAGGCGCAGATATGGCCTCCCAGCAACCGCAACAAGCCCCCGAGCAGACCGAGCTCGAAGCCAAGCGAACAGCTCACGTCGAGCAGCTGTCGCAGTGGCTCACTCAAAACAGCGCCATCTACAACATCTTCTTATCCGGTGTAAAGCAAACATCCGTCGTCGCCGGCACAGTCGTCAGCCGCCTCACTCTTACGTCTACGCATTTAAACTCCAAGGGAGGCCTTCACGGCGCGGTCTCAGCGGCGTTTATAGACTTCACGACGGGGCTGGCCATTGCATCATGGGATTTGCGGGAGAAGACGGGCGCGAGCGTCGACATGCACATTAGCTACTTGAGCAGTTCGGCGGGCGCAGGAGATGTCGTTGAGATTGTGGCTACGGCAGAAAAAGTCGGGGGGGTCAATGGCGTTTGTGACGATTTTGATACAAAAGGTTGAGGTGGTGGATGGCGAGGAGAGGAAAACGCTTGTGACGAAGGGGCATCATACCAAGTTTGTGAGAGGGAGCGCGAAGCCGAAGGAGAATGGCGAGACCAAGGTTTAGATGGGACTTGATATAATGTATCATATAGAGGGACTTGTGATGATAGATGGGATATTGATAGACTTTTAGACAACTTCAAGGCGCGCCTTTGAAACATCTCGTCGTGAACTGCCTCATTTCGATATACTTAGCACTAGGCGGCTTCAACTATAGCCGAAGCACCCTCTCTACATGTCGCTGGAAAGGCGCAAACTCACCTTACTTGACTCACTGCCGAAGCCTTTGGGTGGATTTTTGATGGGACCCCACTGGCTCGATGGGCGGCTAAGGTCGGGTTCCGACATCGCGATTGCCGGGCACTAAAAGCTGTGGGGAGGGAGGTTCTGGAAGACATTAAAGATTGATGGCGTTGAAGGACTTGACGGGTTTAAGGGTGACTATCTTGATTCTCTTTGCTTGTTATCTTTGATAGTATCATTGTTGTCGTTGTCGTTGTTGTTTTTTGAATTCAATTGGCGTCAATTGCTGGGAGAAAAGTGCATTGGAGCCATGAGTGCAACTGAAACCACCCTCACAGTGGAATACGAGCTGTCGTCGCGGCGGCATTCTCAAAATTTCAATGGAATAACTCAACAGGATCATGAAATTGAAAGAGGGCTCTCGCAACTCGAGTTATCGCAGCCTTATTCTCGAGTTCAAGATGAATCCGCTGGACCTGTCACGCAAGAGCTGAAGCCCGTCGATCGCGGCCGAGATGCCTGGTGCACTCTCCTCGGCGCCTTTGCTTTTGACGCCTTGTTCTGGGGTAAGTTGCACCAACCACGCCTTGTTCCATAAACGGCCGTCTAATTGTTACACACAGGCTTTCCCGGTTGTTTTGGTGTCTTTCAGCGATACTATTCCACCGTGCCCGAGTTCAAAGATGATGCCGTCCGAATACCTGTCGTTGGAGTCTTGGCAACGGGATTCTACTACTTTGGATCTCCATTTTCAGCAATGCTGGCAAGGAAGTTTCCCAAGTATCAGCGCCATCAAATTTACCTGGGATGGGTTCTAAGCATAACTGGTCTCTTAACCGCCTCCTTCACATCTTCCGTCAGCGGCCTCATCGCCACGCAAGGAGCTCTCTACGGCATCGGCTTCGTGCTTATCTCCATGCCCATTGTCAGCATGGTGAACGAATGGTGGGTGGCGCGAAAGGGCATGGCGTTTGGTCTGATCTCTGCATCGTCGGGCGCAACGGGAGCTGTTCTGCCTTTTATTCTTGATGCTCTGCTTAGACGATATGGATATAAAGTTACGCTGCGGGCTTGCGCGGTAGCCATGACCGTTTTGACTGCGCCGTTGCTGCCGCTTTTCAAGGCTCGGCTGCCAGCTTCAGATCAGGCCAACCTGGCGAGGATCAACTGGGACTTTTTGAAGCAGCCTCTCTTTTGGATATACGGCTCCGCGGTCCTAGTGCAAGGAATTGGCTTCTTCTTCCCCGTCGTCTTCTTGCCATCTTACGCCTCCATCTTTGACATTTCTTCCGTCAAGGGCGCCTTGCTGGTATCTCTCATGTCCATTGCGCAGGTCCTCGGGCAATTTGCATTTGGCTACCTCTCAGATAAAAACCTCCATGTGGGTTTGTTGATGACGATATGCTGCGCATTTGCCGCAACGGCATCCTTCACCTTCTGGGGCCTGGCAAAGTCGCTACCTCTTCTCGCCGTATTCAGCTTCATCTACGGCTTCTTTGCTTTCGGATTCGGAACTATGCGCGTGGCGATGGGCCGCGCCGTCAGCGATGATCCATCGACCGTGTTTGCCACTTATGCGATATTTGTCTTTTTGATGGGCGCGGGAAATATCCTGGTTGGGCCGCTGAGTGCGGCGTTGATGGCGCCGCGAGAAGTTGTTCAGGAGCATTTTGCGGGCAACAAGTACGAGCCCATGGTCATTTTGACGGGAGCGACGTCTCTCTTTGCTGCTGTTATTGTTTTGGTGTGGCATGGCTACAAGAGTCTGCCAAAGAGCGAGTGATGATGTCCTTGGATGGCGCTTTGGCTGAAAAATGGTAGACTTGAGAAAAGCCTCAATTGGCCGCATGGAAAGCGAACAGTGGCATTTGGTTTTATATAGCGGTACAAATGTATAGCCTTGAGACAAGGCTGGTTTTGGGTACCTGTCATTTCGTAACGATTTTCGTTGATGCGTTGCATCGGGAGCCGTCTGCAATGAACAAATCCATTCGCGCTGGATAAGATGAACTGAAGAATGAATCTGGACAAGTACCTACAGTTACTTTTACAATTTATTATATAAACTTAAGAGACCAGCCGATCAGCAGGTATATCTTGGTCAATGCAGGCCATGATCTGGAGGAAGAGACGAAGGATTCCTACTTTACGTGCTCCTCTTTGCAGGGGCTTCAAATCTGATGATTGTTTAGAAGCTAATTTGTTTCTGCGCGTAGTACACCTGCATTATTCTCTCTAGTATGGAATATTTGTCGTTGCCATATCCCATCTTCAAGTTCATTTACAAGCATTGCACTTTCTTGACGTGATAGAGCAACAGACTCGCAAAGAACAATCAGCTCAGTGAAGCGGGCTATGATGACCAAAATAATAGATTGTGCAACAATACTTCGTCTTTCTATACACTGTATATATATATATTTTAAATGGTTAAAGAATATAAAATTGTTTTCGCTTCCAAGTTCATATTGCCTTGTGTATCAAACACTCTCTTATTTACGCATTAACATTTTTCAAGTTACTTTATAAATCCGGATTTTATTTCTTGTATTTAAATACACAAGTTTACTAGGGAGAAATTTATATATGATTTGATCAATATTATAACTTTACTTGATAAATATTATTACCTTTTGCAAATATTGGTAATCTTTTATTCATCTTCGGTAAAGATCTTATAAACACTTACCGCTAGTACTAGCGCAACTCGTAATAAGCCAATATAAGATTTTAGTGCTTACATATTAGCCCTTTTATATAAACAGCATGGTATATATCAGGTAGCATGAGTCACTGACCTATGCGAGCGATAAAAAGCCGAATCATACAATAGCTCGAATATTGTACTCTATATACAGAACATGCCCTCTGTAAAATTGGACCTACGTTATCTCGCATCAAGACCAAAACCAGGTGATGAATAACCGTAGTTACTGTACAGGATGATGCTGTCGACACGCTTAGTCAAGCGTCTTACGGCCCAGTGCAACATTGACGGCCATATTCAGAGACGCCAAGAGATAGCTGAAATAGATGTATGCGTATCCATGGGACAAAATCTCAATCTGTCTCCGATTTTTATTAAATCAACTTTCAAGGATCCACGTTCGAAGATACGAGTCCCGAATGACGCATCGCGGATATCTTGAATGCAGGTACCATGGAGATGTGATGAAGCTCAGCCCTTGTTACTGAGAAAGGCATTACAGAAAGGTGAAGATCGACGTTTTCTGGCCGAATTACGATGAAAAGAAATTGTTTGTTCAAAGGCAGGCTTTGAGGCGTGCATAAAAAGTGTGAATAACAGGCCATCAAGTCGTAAGAGCGAATGCGCTCGCAAGATTATACCTCAGATTGCTCGATCAGAATAGGCAATACCCAGGGGAAAACGCATACAGGCAAATGCAATCTGTAAAGTAAATCGAGTGTGGATAATTCCAGCGCCGTAGTAAGCCGCCATTAGTAATATCAGTTACATACCTAGGTAATTGGCTTATTAAAGCACTGTAGTAAGACACTGCAACCCGACTTAGAAGAGCTGGAAGGCAGGACTACATCCGAGCCTTTGTCTCTGATATAAAGTCTCCTTCATAGTAGTATTTGTATAGCGCATAACCGGCTATTGACATTGCAATGGTCCTTTTTTAAACAGTGGAATCATCATGATATCACTTGGATGCGGATGAATGCACAATGGGTTGATTGCGGTCGTACAACAAAGCGGGGGGAATGAGGGGATCGGGAAAAGAGCCTGCGAATGAGTTGATAGGGCGCGCCTTGCCTTGAACACAACATTGAAACAATGCCTCAAAATTGGCAGCCATAACTTTGTCCTCTTAATCGTTGAATCTCATTGATATAAGATTATTACTTATTTGAATTCAGCATGGCCACAGCTTCTGATAGCCCACCTGTGTTTGTCACAATCTCCGCTCTGGACGCTGGCTGTCTGTCTCTGCCAGAGCGCATGTTTGTAACCGATGCCGACCCCGTGAAGAAAAATCTGGTTCCAACTCTCTCATTCCTCATTCGGCACCCGTCTCCCGATGGCGGCGTGGCCAACCTCGTTTTTGATCTTGGCATGAAGCGCGACTTGGAGTATTCTCCTGCGCAAAAAGAGCGCCTTTATGTCTGGGAGCCAATAACCACCGACACTGACTGCGCTCAAAGCCTCCGCAATGGCGTTGCTGGGGCTCCCGGAGCTCAGAGCGGCGTTCTTTTGGATCCGGCCAAGGACATTGACTATATCATTATAAGCCACGCTCACTTCGACCACACGGGGACGCCATCGGATTTCCCTTCTGCAACCTTTGCTGTGGGATCTGGAACTTTGGACCTGTTCAAGAATGGTGCCGGGCCACTCTGCTCTGGTGATTTCTTCATCGACGATGAGCTGCCTGCGCTCCGCACCATTGAGTTCCCACCAGTGTCTCGTGCGGGCACTTATGGAAACGAGCCATATGCCCCAAAGCACACGCCGGTGCCAGCAAATAGCAAAGTCAAGCCACCGGCTGCGGCGGCTTCGTGGTCATGGAAGCCTCTAGGCGAACTTCCAAACACGCTGGACTTCTTCGGCGACGGCAGTCTCTATGTAGTTGACACGCCTGGCCACATTTACGGACATGTGAACTTGCTCGCTCGTCTTGGTGAGAAAAGATGGGTCTATCTCGCCGCGGACTGCTGTCATGACAGGCGCCTGATTACTGGAGAAAAGAATATCGGACTGTACGACGATGGAAACGGTGGGCAGCGAAGTATTCATGTCGATATTGGGGAAGCTCGAGGCTCTTTGGATAGAGTGGTGGCATTCTCAAAGAGCCAAGAAGCTCAAGGGTTCACAGTGGAAATTGTTCTAGCTCATGACCCCATATGGCGGAAGGAGAATGCGCATGCGTGCTGGCCAGGCAAGATGTAGTCAGTCATTCAGTAATAGCAGCAAGCAAGGCCACTCATCTGTTACCAAAGTTGACTACTTTCCCGTTCTTCAATGCTTTTTTGGATGTATAGACGTGTATCGCCAGTACAGACGGTATATCAATGGGGCCTGGCCTGTGAAGCGTGCCAGCTGTTTTCAGAATATACAGTATACAATATACGCTCGCGCAACTGCTTGTACCTTTTTATTGAGCATACGGAATCCTTTCTGGATGCGTATACTCCAGATGTGTGTTATTAAAGACAAGTAATACCCGCTAGCGCTTTCTAGAAATGGCAAAAAAAATAATAATTCCGTTGGGATCCTTTAGGATGGCTGTAGCCGTATCCTCCGAGGGAATATCGAGTCCGCGGCCACTGTGCCGTGCTTATGGTGAAATAAGAACGTTGATAAGAATGGAGCTCCGTGTTGGTTGTAATTGCAAAGAGGAGGAATAAATTGACTCATACCGTGCCTATACTTATACCACGTAGATGTTTTTATATAAACTGAAACTCTTGAATACTCCGGTAGCTGTCCCTTGTGAGTTGTAAACTAGCACAATAAAAAGAGTATAATAATGAATACCCCTCAATACGCATTGGACAATGAGTATATGATCCAATCCACTGGTATTAGATGAGTAAAGAATGAGGTAATTCTGGTGTAGTATTTGTAATTAAACACCCAAGTCCAACAAAGCTGGGGCCGAGCAGGAATTTTATGGAGCATCGAGGATCATACCAGATCCTTGGGATAAGCAGTTGATAGCCAGCCTTGGAAGAAACCCCGAGATTTCTCCCTCGAGATCGAGCTACACAGTATCCATAATCAAGGAACCGCTTGATCAAGTCACACGCTTGCCAAATTTGTCTCGGAATTACAGATTTGGCAGGCATACCAGGGAGGATACTCCATGGGAATATGTACATGTTGGTTCCTTGTACTCATTTACTCAGCCTGGCGTATATCGGATTTAAGGCACACAGTATCCATGTCGCTTATCATGTGCTGTGGGTTATGATCCTGATTCGTTCTTTTTTTTTTTTTTTTTTTTTTTTTAAAGCGGTGAATCAAGTCGTAGGTAGCCACTAAATTCTGCATAACTGAGGTTCCATCCGACTGCAAAGTCAGCAAAGGCAGAGACATTTCGGCGCAAAGGGCAGGGTTTGATGTACAGTAGGGCTTTTTTAAAAGCACTAAAAAGGAATCTGTTATTTAAAATCTTGATCAAGAGGTATTTTTAATAAAATAAAGCGCTTCATATCAATTTATCTGCAATAGAGATGGAGAATGTTATATATTGTCGGATGCCAAGTGTTACTAGATGAGCTTGAATAATAGCAAGCAAGTACTTGGTAATAATGTAAAATATATCTTAAATACGTAATATTTTATAAAATTGTAAATTTTTTCATCATCATGGGTGCGTTTAAACAGTATAAAAGAAAACACCAGTGTATGAGTTTTCCAGTGGGATGGAAAACACAGTGGAGAAATCACTAACGCCTGGAACGGAATTTACTGCGATGCTTTTAGCCTAGATGCCCAGATACGAAAAGAAACCCCCGCCAGAGATGAAACAAAATCGGCTTAGCTGAGTGCTCCTAGCAGGCCCTGTGCATTAGGCCGGGTTTTCAGCTGCTTCATGACCCCGGCGTATAGGTAACAGGTTTCGTGTAATTGGATTACAAGAAACTCAAGGATGCATCTACGTAAGCTAGCTGAATCCTGACACTTACATGAATATGTGTAGATACTACCTATTTGATACACAGGGCTGTAATGCTACGGTACGTTGGGGCCTCTGTACATATACACACTAATCTAGTGCTTACCTGTAATTGCAGCAATATATTAATTATAATATTCTTAAGACATATGTACATCACTACTATGCAAAGGATTTACATGCCAAGTTTGGTCAATTTTGTTATGTATCGAAATACTTGAGCACACATCTAATACATAGTCCAAGGTCATATCGTGGTATAAGAACATAGCTATACACACTGATGTGTGACTTTCATAAGCCAATGGCTATATATATCCTTGCAAACGGAAACCATTTAGCATTTGTTTCTGCCATTGAACTCTTTGGAAGTTCATGTAAATGTAGATAGGCTATTCTATGCCTACCGGGTACCTACTTGGCACAATTCTGCATATCTAGACACACAGCCTTCTCGCTTCCTGATATGGTGTAAGCTGCATTAGCCGGAACCATGACGTAGAACGATCCTGGCGTCCTAGCTATGAGCTCTAGCGTGGTGTCTGTTGAACAGGGGAGTATAAATATGAGGAGGCGGGCTGGAACGAAACAGTTTTTCCGTGTATGCCACTCCTATATAGACTTGCAAGCCCCTAAGGTGCGCAAACTGCGGTTGTAAACCATTCTTCCATCACTCGTCTGCGTAAGAAAGAGGCAAGATGAGACTTTCAAACGTTCTGCTCGTGTTGACTGCGGCGGCAGCAAACGCCCAGCGACCAGCCGATGTGTCAATGTGTGACTATTACACCAAGACTCTTCTTGCTAAGGACAACACACCAGAGAATCAGCTTCTCCTCGTCACTCTTCTTGTCAATACTGTGATTCTTGGAAATTGTAAGTCGAAATCACGCAGCTACATGATCTCCAGACGCGATAAACTCCACTCGCCGCTAACTCAACATTCTTTGTAGATACAACCCCCCAATGTTGGCATCGCAGTGCCCGGTCTCCTCGCGCCAGCCGTAGTCAATGGCGAGAATGTCAATCTTCTCCCATACTTTAGCGGCGAGTACTCCACGACGAACACAGGAGACTGCCAGGGAGCGACCGTCAACTTCCTCGACGGCGGCGGCCCGGCGCCTCTCTTACAAAATAAGCCTGCCGACGACGAGACTTCAAGACAATAGTGCGTATTCAGCCCCGTGCCAAAGTTGGATTCATGTATGCTAACCAATTCTCAAGCTTCCTCGTCACTCACCTCTACCAGTACTTTGGCGCCCTCCTCGGCTGCTCCTTTCAAGGATATCCCGCCTTCCCTGCCTACGCCGGCGCAGCATCCATGTACCAAGTCCACAAGTTCATGGACCTCAGCTACGCGCAGAACAAATACTTCATTGACCAGCACGTCGTCGCTGCCGAATCACTGGGATTTTCCTCTGCCGATAGCAAAATCTTTAGCGACAACCTCTACAGCATCTTCGCGGTTCGCTGCGGTGGACCTACGTCGATCATCAAGGCTCAGGGGGCGCAGCTGCAGTCGACTTGTTTGACAGACGATTGCCCTGTCGCAGAGGATTCTGAGTGCAATCTCTACCCAGCAAACGTGGCATCGTCTGGAAACAATGTAAAAGCAGCCCCGTCTCAGAGGAGCGTCAAGTGCAACGCAGAGGATTGTCGCAAGCACTTGGAGCTATGAAAGACAGATTAAGAAGTATTTTGTGGTTTTGGTTGTAATTGCCATGTCTTGGTTTCAGATGGGAGTTTTCACTTTTACTTAAAGTCATTGTATTAGTCGATTTACGTGTAGACAAAGCAATTTGTTAGCGTTCACTGCACATTCAGTCATTCTTGCAACATTGTAACAATCACATGTTGTAAAATATTATCAATTGGGCCTTGATGTTTCTAATACCCCTTTTCTTTGTATATGCTGCTGCATGAAAATACCATACATTTAGTACTACCACCTGAAGTTACAACACCCAAGTAATTCTGCACCGAGCAACATATCTACATTTCAGTAGTGAATTATGAACGAATATCTCAACTTTCGACGTCTATTTTCAGTTTTAGCTACACAAGTT
Source organism: Trichoderma atroviride (assembly GCF_020647795.1). Classification (NCBI taxonomy): domain Eukaryota; kingdom Fungi; phylum Ascomycota; class Sordariomycetes; order Hypocreales; family Hypocreaceae; genus Trichoderma; species Trichoderma atroviride. Next base: position 6,652,377 of record NC_089401.1, on the reverse strand, counting down.
GAGCCAGAATCATCTATAGAACTAACAGAGAGACAGCTATGGAAAATTGCAGACGTTTGAAATCCCATTTCCCCTGTCTCATCTGCCACCGGGATTTCACTTTCATACAGTAACTTCACAACGGTCTCTATCCATGTATACTACTCTACTGTTTCCTCAACCCAATCCTTTTTCGAGACTCTACAATTTCCGGAAACTGCTGCTTACTGCGTATCCCCTGTTTATTGTTTATTTCTTACCGTCATTCCGACTACTCCCCTTACCCGAGGTAACCGCTTTTCCAGGCACGGGTAAATTTTTTCCGCGATACGGCTTGAACTCCTTGCAAGTCTGTCGAGGGGCCATACTCGTAGAGCCCGAGATACCATGCAATACGTCGTTTAGGAAGTTGCCCATATCCCCATACGAAGCATATCTTTTTCTCAGAAGAGCCCGTAATTCCGATACGATAGTGTTCGGCAAGTTGTCGAATTGGGACCTCGGGAAATTTCTCAGTATCCTAGCCTTTTGTAGGATAATTATTTTCCATGGAGTCTGGAAGCGCTCGTTGTTTAGTTTTCTCCTCGCACAATCTTTCCTCTTTCCATATTGGGGTACGTTATCTTGGGAAGAAAAAGAGTAAGCTACGCCAGATAATACTGCCGCCGACTATCGGTGAAGGAAGATGCCGAGCCGCCCAAAACGCCGCACCAAGCGCCAGATGTAACCCTATAAGATGGGGACCCTATAAGATTACCTACAGCGATGCCGCCGTAAGCTCAGACTTTGATTGGTTGTCGTGATGATGAGCTGAGACTATGCCGCTCCATACGCGTATAGAGACCAAAGATGACAGAGATCTACAAGCATTCTGATCCTAAGGAAGACGAACATATGTTTCTGTAAGCTTTCGGATCCGAAATTTCTTCTTTAGAAGCCGAAAACACCGAAAAACCTATTGACAAGACTGCATTGTTAACAGGGGATTTAGAAACGTTCCTGCAAACGTATAGTCTTCACCGCCGATCACTTTCTACAATAGGATTACGGCGTATTACGACGCCAGGGCATCAGTCGTATTACATCAGAGCATGATGGGTTCGTACATGCATACACCATTATCTATTCTTGAACTCTTGGGCAATATGGGAAGTGTCCCTGAGAAACTGGCACGGCGTATGCAAGGGTGATGCGCAGATACGCAGCTGCAGCCTAGGCGTCTTGTCAATCTGCAGGGACCTGTCACTGAATTCTACTTTCTCCCATGTACCGAGTAAATGGCGGCATGGCATGGCATGGCTTCCTTCATTCCATTGTCTCACATCCAACCAACAAAATCGCAGCATGGCATGACTTGGTTCTCGGCTTCAACGCTTCGAAACTCTTGGCTCAGCCCAACTCTCGGCTCAGCCCAATTGGCCCGGAGGAACGTCCGGAAAGGATCGCTTATTAAACCGGAACATGTTGATTGTCCGTGTGACTCATGAGACAACATCACTCTGACCATTGACACAGCTTCATCAGCAATAGCTCTTTTCGAGCCGTTTGACATCATAGCCAAGCTTGCTGGCCTCGGTTACATGACATTCTTCGGTCCCGAGGGCTGAGCATGCTAGATCCTGCCATCCTGCAATTCATCCTTTTGGCCCCAAGTCTCTGTTGTGAGATGTAGGGGGGCTCAGGGGCTGGCGATGTTTGAGTTGTGCGAGCAGTTGTGGCCCATCATGGCCCTCCTTTGTCTTCCAGGACTCCCAACGTGCTGGCTCTATGGTACTCAACAGGCGAGTCTTTTTCTTCTGTCACTGGACTGGCTGGATATTTTTCATGAGATGAGTTTGGGGGACACGGTTGTAATCCTCGCGGATGTAGTTGCTCGATTGTTGTTACTGCTCTCTCACTAAGTAGTTGTTCCAAGTCTGAAGCTAATTGTTGATTACAGAGGGATTTGCCTTTATTGTTCGTTGAACTCGCAATGTGATATTCCAGCTTCCTAGTCCTCCCTTCAACTGCTTTGAGCTTCAATTTGAGCCTTGTGAATTGCCGCAATCTCAGCCTCTTCCTTTAGCGTTTTGATGGCAGCAGGCCGGGCATCAACGCGAGCCTTCCACGCTGCCAAGTTCTTCAAGTGATCAACATTCACACCAGAGCGGTTGTTCCAAAAAGTGCCCCAGACATATGCGTCGGCTACAGTAAAGGTTTCACCAAAGAGGTAAGAGCGCTTGTCTGCAAGGCGATCATCCAAGAGCTGGTATGCTCTCAGAAGCCTGTTGACATAGATCTGAGTGCCTGCTCAGTTGTTAGCTTGCGAACAACAAGTGTTTAAGGTTGGTATAAGCACCTTGTTCAGTCATCATCTTGAGAATAAGCGGGACATGCTTCTGCGCAATCTCAGTTGTAATCTGGACTAGAAACTGGTCTGCCTTGACGCGTTCCAAGGTACCGGGTGGTGGAAGCAAGCCGGATTCTGGGTGCTGGTCGGCCAAGTAGGAAGAGATGATGATTGTCTCGGAGATGACATCGCGACCAGAGTTGTCAAGTTTAATAACAGGGACGTAAAGGAGGGGATTTACAGTTGCAAAATCCTCTCCATTTGACGTAGCCTTGGTAGAGACGTCGACATAAACAAGTTCATGTTTGACGCCAAGCTCATTAACAACCAGCTGAGCGGCTCGCGCACAAGTGTCATTGCCAATGTAGAGCTTCATTGCGAAAGAGTGTTTGTTGGTAAATTTAATATGAGATGTGATTGTAGTCAAAGCGAATCGTACGAGAGAGAAACTGGGAGTGATGCCAGTGGATGTTGTCACTAGGTTATAAATAAGATATTATAAAAAATATATTTTCCTAAAAGCTAAACTATAAAGGCATGGTACGGAAACTATATCACTGCGCATCATATTTGACATAAAACGCCAATGTAACCATAAGCACTACATCTGATGACCGTTTCCCCCTGGATACTCCTCCTCTTCTTCTGATTCCACTTTGTGCAGTCGACTCTTGGCTTACCAATTTCACTCAATCCTGTGGATCCTCTCCATGCCGTCAACTTTTTATCCTAAAATGTCGCGACCATTGCTTGTTTCAGGCAAATCAATTAATAATCTCGCCTCTCCATGAGTATATAAACCAGTTCCAGTTCCCGTACAACATACCCATCTATCATCAGTCCTCCATTTCAAGCAACAAACATCAATTGAGCAGCTTTTTTATTATACAAGATGCAGTCATTTGATGCAATCGTCATTGGTGCCGGGTTTTCTGGCATCAGCCAACTCTATCAGCTCCGCCAGCTTGGGCTTTCAGTCAAGCTATTTGAGAAAGCCGCCGACGTTGGAGGAGTTTGGTACTGGAACCAATGGCCAAACGCCACCAGCGACACTCCCAGCGAAGTCTACAGATTCAGCTGGGATAAAGAAGACTTGTTGACATATCCCTGGCCAACTCATGTTCTGCCCCAGAAAGAGACCCAGGCTTACATGAACCATGTTGTGGAGCGCCACAACTTGAGGCCGCATATGCAATTCTCCTCTGAGCTGAAATCCGCTGCTTTTGACAACTCAGATTCCAAATGGACGATTCAGTTTTCTTCTGGGGAAACTTACAAGACTACGTACTTGGTCCTCGCTACTGGACGTTTTAACAAGATTGCTTTCCCCTCTATCCCCGGCAAAGAAAAGTTTGCGGGCGAGCAATATCACACAGGGTAAGTCCCAAACCACCATGAAATAACAAACGCCCTTCTAACTTGAGTGTTGATAGACGCTGGAATGAGCACCGCGACCTCAAAGGCAAGCGAGTCGGACTCATTGGCACCGGCTCTTCTGGTGCAGCGCTCCTAGTCGGTCTAGCAAAGGAAGTAAAGCAGTTGGTTTCCTTCCAACGCTCGGCGCAATATGTCATCCCGAACAACAATAGTCCCGTATCAGCTGAATACAGAGATAACGTCAACAAAAACTATGATGAGTTCTTCAAAAACGTCCGGGGTTGTGGTGTCGGATCGGGCTTCGCCCCCGTCCCGGCTGATTACACAACCTTCAGCGTCAGCGAAGAGGAGCGCGAAAGGGTCTTTGAGGCGGCCTGGAATCACGTCTGGGGCTTGGCTTTCACCTTTGACACTTTTTCGGACATTATGACCAACGAGGCGGCAAATCGGGAACTTGTCAAATATTTCCGGAAGAAGATTACCCAGATTGTTAAAGATCCCGTGAAGCGTGACAAGCTCCTGCCACCGCCAGAAACCTTGTACGACAAGCGCCCTGTGTGCAGTTCCGGCTATTATGAAGCTTTCAACCAGGACAATGTGGACATTGTCAACTACAAAAAGACTCCGTGGGTTGCAATCACCGAAAAGGGCATCCAAACCACAGAGAAGGAATATGAGCTGGACGTCATCATTTACGCAACCGGCTATGAGTCTGACGGCACCTGGGCAGATATCGACATCACTGGGCCTGATGGAACAAAATTGAGCGAGCATTGGGCCGAAGGATCAACTTCATACCTCGGACTTGTCAAGGCCGGGTTCCCCAACCTCTTCTTCGTCATCGGACCCCAGTCATCGCTCGCCAACATCCCGCAGCACTCTCAATTCCACGGCGAAATGATTGTAAAGCTCATCTCAAAGGCGGAGCAGATGAAGAAGGAGGAAGCAGCTGCAGCAAACAAGAACAATACAGTTCTTATAGATGCTACTCAGCAAGCCGAAGACGATTGGGTGAAACTGTGCAACGCGGTCATACAGCAGACCGTGTACTATGGAGGGGGATCTTATTTCTTTAGCGATTATAATACCCCGAGAAAGCCCAAGAGTGGAAGGCATGTGCTTTGGTTCATGGGAGGGTTCGACAAGTATGTGGAAAAGGTCGAGGAGGCAGTCGGAGCGTATCGTGGATTTACATTTGTGCACTAGCCAACGAGTACGAGTATTGAAAAGCATCTAGATATAGAAATTTAACACATCCGCCTTCTTATATCATACACCTAGAACCCCTAGTCTCGCCCCTAACAATCTCTCTGGCTAACCTAACTGAACATTTATCTTATAAGATTGCAGGCCTCAAAGTCTCATCAACGTGCCACGTGTATGTGGCAAAGAAGTGGTGGAAAGGAATCACCTTGTAGACTGTCCTGATATGGCAAATGAAGACTACCAAGCTGCCGTTGAATGGGCAAAAGCTTGAAATGAGTGGAGCGATTGAACACTTCTTTTGTTGTCCGACTCGAGCTACGACTAATCAATTAGAAGAATATGCTTTCGGGGGAAAGATACTTGTATTTATCGTCTAACAGTTTCTTTGATCGCCGGTAGCAATGGGCATACTGGTCGGCGAGTAAAGCCAACTACCAAAATAATAAGCCGACTGCATGATATAGACATCTCTTATGCTACCCCTTAAAGCCTCTGAGATATCGACGTCGCCATTTATCGGATATGTGAAAGTATCTTACTACAACGACCGTATAGACGTAGCAGCATCATTGGTTGGTTAGGGTGATGATTGTTATGCTACTGTAACTAGGGCATTGCAACTGAGAACTGAAAGAGCCGTTTCGTGTTCATAATGTGTACGTGCTGATACAAACTACGACAAGCACTTTGGAGACACGAAGCTGCGAGGGAATGACGACTGAGCAGGGCCGAGCCCCCAAGTTGGCTGCCTATGAACACGGCCAGGCAATCACGGCACTACCGTCCTCTTTGAACAATTTGGGCATGATCCAACGCCGGACATCTTTATGTAATGTTCAGTTGTTGGCACGAGCAGCTTCTCCACTGTGACATTCTTGCGGGTCTCAGCCGCGGAATGCCGAAGACTTGGCTCTCTGGGGCTGGAGAGCGTCATTGGTCTATCCGGGTAACCAAGACTTGGCATGGGCTAGGATCGGTTCGTCGTCTTGGCAGCTGCAGGGACAAGCCACTTACAGGTAACAAATCACATGCAATCCATCTTTGGACGTCGAAACGACAAGTCCAATGCGTGGAATGGACTGGTATGGCTGGGAGCCATGATTGTGTCTTTGCAGCAGCTGATGAGGCGCTACGAAGTATGATGAATGAGAAGGTTCATCTGTACGCAAGGGCGTAGAATCGCAGTTCAAAAGTATAACGTTGACATTGTTCACACTGTCCAGCTGAGTCGATTTGACTGTTCAGCAGCAGTAGTCTTGTTGAACAATGGTGCTGTATATGTGGCCCAGCACATCGAAGGAGTACTCATGGTTGGGACTTCATATACACGGTATAAATAATTGATAAAGTCTTGTTGATCCGACAAGATGCATAGTAATAGCATCAAAGTCTTTGAGAAATGATTGCATCGCAAAAGTGTTTCGTGTCTCACCGCGTATCAACACAAGGTCAGCGAGGGTTTGTGGTGACCTCAAAATACGCCCTCGCCCAAATCGACGATTCTCAGGTTCAAGAAACGATCGTGGAGGAAACAAAAGAGTACGGCAGCTACGATAGCTTGCTGGCCCTGCAACCTGTTAGTATAACGACAACAACAGAGGAGCGAAAAAGGATCAGATTAAAGCCATCTGTACGACGTATGATGAAGAGGGTTTTAAAAAAATTCTTTCCACAGCTGAAACCATCTCATCGAAACGTTTCGACACCAAGCAAAGATGATGGCGCAGTCACAATCAGTCTCTGAAGCTCAAAAAAGCCCAAACGATGGTGGCCTCTCTGCCAATCAAGCATCGAGTGTCGGAGACGTGAATAGAGGAACGGCGTCTTTAGAATCCCCAAACGAAGAGAGTCCAAGTATTGAGAACCCACCCAAGGATAGGGTAGCGCTCCCAAGAATTCCCGATGGAAACGAGCCAATCAACAGCATGACAACTGAGAAGCGACCCAAAAGCGGCGGCATTCGTTTAGGCTATCTATGGGCGGGATATGATATCGGGTATCGTACCGACCTCTGGGCCAACTGGAGTTTGCTCAACGGTCGTTACAACGATTTAAAAGAAATGGATAGCAGCAACAAGGTACGAGTGGCTGCTGGGAGAGGACGCGTGGTGTGCTCGCGTTGTGGGCGTTGTGCAGGGACGGGAGGATGGTTTGGATTGGGGCGGTGATGGGATTGATATCGAGTTTTTGATGTCGAGGCTGCGTGATGGAACAATGGCCGTACAGCGCTGGTGCGAAGCAGGGAGTGCAGTGCTATTGCAGGTACATCCAATTAGGGGTATCAAATACGTTGAGGGCAGCATTCATTCAGTCCGTCCAATCTTTTACGCAGGCTGCATTTTATTTTATAATAGAATATGGAGACTATACAATGCCATGACTGTTTCCCACTCTCTTGTTCCTTTTAAAGTCATCTTTTACAACTCCATGAATTTGTACTGCCACATGTACACTCATTGATTTGGAATCCTTACCCAGACGTCATCCAGTCACCGATACATGCGGCACTGGGGACAGTGCAGCACAGTACCTACAATAGGTACAAATAGGTATCATCCAGTCCCGGCATCTGCCCGAACATCGCACATGGCGATAGATGCTGGATAGACACGAGAGTGACGGTGCCCTGAGTTGATGCCCCAGATCGGAGACGGCGTGATTGATTGCCATGCAGGAGCAGGGCTTGCTGGCCAGGTGGGTGTCGAGTCTGATAGGAGATGCAATTGCCTCGTATCCTTCGTATTGCAGCGCCTTCAGGCTCAAAGCCGCGCCTCCACCCAACAACTTTTTCTGTCGCTGTCCCATCTTGACGACGTAGGGGAGGGTACTGTACCTGGTATCAGACCTGTCAGAATCAGACACACGTGGTCTCCCATGTCTCCTTTTTGCGCTCCCTGTCTGCTGCTGCGATGGGCATCGTGGAGTAGTAGGTACAGAACGCAACAGCATACATCATGAGTGTTTTTGCATTTGGCACAACAAATGCCAGCACTCGAGTACTGTAGCAACACCATCATCACCATCACCATCGCGCTGCTCGCGGTGCCGTATCTGGTACGTGCTGATACTTGACACAAACTCCTCCACAGCACAACTGCTGCAGCCGCCTAGCGTCCCCTGCGGAGCTGCTCGGCACCTACCAGCCGGCAGCTGCCCCTCGAGCCAGCCTGGCGCAGGTGATCTGACCCGAGTCTGGCGGAGATGCCTCAGCAGCGTTTCAACTGTTTGAGACGCCACAGTGCGGGTTTGCATACTTGACATTTGATCAGACGTATGTCGCAGATGAATCTGCCACAGCAGGGAATGGCGGCATCTAGAATAGATTAGACAAAATAATTCACTATATGAATACGGTCATGGCATGCAGCAGCACGCAGTCAAGAACAGTTATAGTGCTGATACCGCTCGCTATGCGACATAATCAAGACCAGATGGCCGCAGATCAATCGCAACTGGCCCACGGCAGCGGCAACGGCAACAGTTTGCGCCCTCGTCGCCCCCCCGCACTGTACGCCCCCCAACCGCCTAGTGCCAGCAAAGCCCGCTTCCACCGGCAACGTCTGGCCGAGCAGCGCCTCGTGGTGTGGCCCGGCGGCCCAGCGGCCCAGCAGAGAACCGTCACAGCACAGCACCGCGCTTCAGGCCTCAACCCGCTGAAGGAACTCACATGCGCCCAGCAGCCCCCCCGTGCTCTAGCGGCCAGCGTGGGAGCATCGAAGCTTTCGTGCCCCCCCTAAGCACCCAAGCAGCCCCCCCCCCAAACGACCCAAAAGGCTCCAAAGGCCACTGCGCGCGCCTGCCATTGGCCCGCCGCCTGGGCCTACTCGGATGATACGGCCGGAAGGGCCCGCAAGGCGACCGACGCTGGCGCAGATGCCAGATGCTGAGATGCCGATTTTCCGTGGTCAACCAAACGTCGCCAGGGAGGCTTTGCAAGGCGGGGAACCACAAAAAAAAAGCGAGTCGAGCAGGACGATCAAATGGCCCTTTTGCCGTGCGCGCGCAGCGGCAGTGGCCAGCAGTCGCAGTTGGCTCGTCGTGTCTTGTGGCATCGCACTGACTGGTCCTTTTTATCCGGGGGTCCGACTTGTCTCACAGGCTCGGTCCCAAGTCGTTCTCCTCTCTCCTCTCAGCCTCGATCCCTCTCTGTCTCAATCTCTCCGTTGCTGCGTTGGTTGCTGCCAAGGAACTGTCAACCAGCAGCTTCTTCTTCTGACGTGCTAGCGCTCTCTATTTCTGCGTTCCGGTCGCTGCTGCTGCCCTTTTTGGCCACCTCCAACACTTTGCCTCCGCGGTACGAGCGACAGCAGCCGTCTTTGCTTCCTCGCCATCGACCGAACATCTGCCCCGAGCGAGACTCAAAAAAGAAGAGAGGACAATAGAGAGAAACAAGAAGATATTCAGAGACGCGACAGACCATAAGGGCAAGACAAGTCAAGGCAGAGCAACGGATTACGGCAACCGAGAGCTCCAAGGACACCAACCAGAGGCCGTGATGATGGCCTGAAAATGCCACCGTGTTGAGGACCGCACAACCACAACCACAACCACAACCGCAACCGCAACCGCAACCGCCGCATCCACATCCGCGCAGCCGCAGCCTCGTCGCAAACGCACAATCACGTCACAGCATCACTTAATCGCAGTCGCCCTCCACTCAGCGCCAAGCAGGGCCAAGCAATCGTGGCTTGGCGATATCGATTGACTTCCGCGTTTGTGGCAGATTAGCGAAGGGGGCAGCGCCTCGGCAGTGCAGACACTCTGCGCCCGCATACACCCACGCCATATCCCTATACCTACCTGCATCTATACCTGCAGTATACGTCGAGACAGAGAAAGGAGACGAGAGACGCATCCATCATGGCCACCACTCCTCCGCCTGCGGCCCCGGTGCCCATCCTCGAGCAGCTCTGCGTCACCACCGCCATCATCGGCCTGCTGGCCATTGGCGGCAAAACCATCGACTCGCTCTACGAGATGAACACCAGCCCCGGCCGCGACACGGCCATCCTCAACAAGGCGCTCCAGGAAGTCAAGCAGTGCCGCTCCTCGGTGCACATTCTCTACAAAAACTTCTCCCTGCTCGAGGCCGGCCAGCTGCCCTATCCCGACCGCGCCACCTGGATCAGCATCGACGACCTCATCGCCACCCTGACCGACGCCGTCCTCGCCATCTCCGACCTGCAAGAGGCCATCGTGCCCATTGAGCTTTGCGGAAACCTGTCCGCGCGAATCGCCTCATGCGCCCAGCATTCCCAGAAACTGTCGAGCTTGTCCGCCAGGATACGGTGGCATAACCTGTCCATGAACATGATGATGACCATCCTAAAGTGGTAAGCAGACGCCTTCCCCTTTGAGCCCCCCCTCAGCGCGTAATATTATAGAGACCACAAGTGTCCGATATTTGTCTTGCTGCTATTTTTGGCTTCATCCAGACTAACCCGAAGAAAAAAAATCCAGTCCTGGCGAACAAGATGCGCAGAACAGCAGGCTCGGCTTGGAGCGCCGAATGACGAGGCTGCTCTCCTCCAACAGCGACCTCTCGCTTCGCATGCGCCGGCTGCGAGATTCCTTTGGCGCGCGATCCATGGCCCGGCGCCCCATCCCCATCCCCAACTATGCGCCCGTAGCCCAGAATGCGCCGCGGCTACCCGCCGACCGCACATCCTCAGCCTCGTCCATCTCGGAAGCCTCAGCGTCCACGTCCACGTCCGCGTCCACTTCGGGGCAGTCCGGCCAGCAGCCCACATCCGACGGCGATGCTATTACTACTGCCGCCGCTGCTGCTGCGGCTCCCCATCCCCGGCTCTGGTCCATCTTCTCCGGCTACAATCTCGCCGACATCCCCGTCCTCTCCATGATTCCTCTCCCAGTCCTCACCCTCGAACTCCGCGACAACGAGTTCTACACCTTTGATTTCGCCCAGCGAGTAAGCGACGACCTCGTGGAGCTCATGCAGCTCGACCCGGGCCAGCAGGGCACCAGCAAGATGCTGCGTGTCATTCTTCAGAAGCCGGTGGTTGCACTGCCGCCCGGCAGCAGCGCCGGCATGAACACGACGCCCAATACCACTACAGTGCCGCTAGATGCGTCAGCCATTGCGCCTGCGAGCACCACTCCCGCCGAGGAGCCCATGCGGCTGAAGAAGATGATTAAATTCAAGAACCCGCTCAAGCACCGCATCCGACGCAAGACGGTCAAATGACGGTCTTGGATGAGCTGCTTTGGCGTTGACGAGCGCGCAGTAGCCCGAGAGAAGATGTAACGAGAGCTGCCTTTTTTGACGGTACATACATGACCGACAAACACGGGGGACACCGAAAATATCCCCCTTTCCACCATTTACCTATTGCGACTGTCTGAAGACGTGCCGACTCACCCCTCTCTCCCAGAGATCGTCAATTGTTCATCTCGTCTTCTTTCATTTTTTTATATTTTATGTTTTTTAACTGTAGCCACATCATTTGGAAATAAAGCGAACGGCGCCATGGGGGAAAACGCATACTGAGGGAAATCTTGGAAATTGTCCTTTTCATACTTTTTACGTTATACACATATCTGCATCTACCTATCTATTCTATAAACACTTTTGCTTCCTCATTCCTCTGCGATATATCATTGTTCAGTTGTGTATTCGGGTGGCGTGGAATTTGTTTGCTACCCAAGGAGCTCACTTGTGCGTAAATGAGTTATCAATAGCTTGAATTAGTTCTCAGGTATGCCCGCTGTTACGAATAGTCTACGTGTACTCTGTAGCCAAATTAAAAAGTTACAATATCCAAAATCTCCCATGCCATGTTCTAATCTCCATCCAATATACTTTGCACATCTGTAATCACATTCAAAATCACATTTAAAAAAAAATCCCTTTACATGATCAACTTGGGACCGTGCTGCTTGATCGTCTCGCTGTACGAGCTAATCTTGGTCTCTTGCTCGCGCTTGGGGAATCCGTCGAAAGACAGAGCGTAGGTGGCAACGGAGTGGGCAATAAGCTGCGTATAACAGTTAGCAAATGTCTATAATACCACAAGTAGATGGCATCCCATAGAAAGAGCTTACCTTGGTGTTCACCTCCCACGCAGTGTGGTTCAGGTTGCCCAGGTCGTCGCAGATCTGGTGGTAGCATGGGTCGAGCCACTGTCCGGCATGACCACCAAACATCTCTTCCTCCTCCTTGGTCTTGACGGCTTCCGCACCAGTGGCAATTCCACCAGCAGGAATGCCGGCGCGAATGAAGCCATCGTAGTCGCTACGGCCGTCAAAGGGAACTAGAACGGGGTTAGTCTCCAGCGAAAAGGCGGCGCGGCAGACGCGGATAGACACATACTAAAGGTGTAGTTGAGGCCCTGGGACTTGTACCAGTCGACGTAGAGGTCTCGCAGTTCCTCAGAGCCGGCAGGGTTGTACGCATTGGTGGCATTGTAAATCTGGTAGGCAAAGTTGGGGCTGGCCACTATTTGGGGAAAGCTAGTCAGCAGCTGGACACCTTAATGGCTATTGCAAGATACACTTACTCATATCGTAGTCCATAAAGAGGCGAATCTTCTGGTTCTCCTCCTCAGACAGGCTGGCTGCGTAAAAGTCGGATCCCAGCAGACCCTCCTCCTCGGCGGCCCACCAGGCAAAGCGAACGCAGTTGTTCACCTTGAACTTGGCCAGCTGGACAGCAACCTCGAGAACGGACATGCTGCCGGAGCCATCGTCGTTGATGCCAGGGCCCTCGGCAACACCATCACTGTGGCCACCGAGCATGACGCAGTTGTCTGGGTCTCCCTCGTCCGTCTGTGCCAGGACATTGACCGTCTGAATCTGCTTGACCTCGGCGTCAATGTAGGCAATTGCACTGACGGACTCGCCCTTGGCAAGCTTCTCAGCAACGGCGTTACCCTCCGTGCCGTCGATGCCGAATGTCGCAACGTGATATTTGGTTGGTTCGCCCAGCGTGCCGTGGAGCTCCTCGGGGTCGGTATTGTAGATGACAGCAGCCTTGGCGCCGGCCTTTCCAGCGCCGATGGACTTGTCCCCAAAGGCACAGGCTCCTCGGCGGATAAAGGCAATGTTGCCCTTGACGTTCTTGGGGTAATCGGAGTCGTGGCAGCCGTCGTTGTTGACGAGCACCAGCTGGCCATGGACAGGCTCTCTGTCCCTAGTTGCCGGCGTCAGGCCCATAGGAACAGCACTCTTCGATACGCTGCTGCCGAGAACGAGCTGGGACTCGAAGACATTGCTCAGCGTCACCGGGAATTCCTGGGTAGAGATGGTGTAGTAGTCGCCTTGGTCGAGCAGAGTGTTGACAATGTAGTTGAGCGTCCTCTCGTGGCCTGGAGTTGAATAATTGCTATTAGCTGATGTCACAATGGCTGACAATGGCAGACGACTCACCAGTGCTGCCAATGACTCGAGTCGGGTGGCCGTAATCCTCCTCCGAGGTCTGGGCAAACTTGTAGAACTTCTGGGCTCGCTCCACGAGAGCATCGATACGGATGGCCTCTTGCAGGGCCTCGGTGCTAATGAGCGGCTTCGAGCCCTGCGACGAGGAGAGCGAAGAGGGAGACGTCAACGGGCTCTGCTGCCAGGATCCGCCGAGCCCAGCAGCCGAGGCGCTGAGGGCAAACGAGGCCGTGAGGGCCAGTCGGCTTAGGACAGCCATCGTGGTGGTGAGTATCGATATGTGCGGGAAAGAGGAGGAGATAGTGAGGGCGATTGGGAAGAAGAGAGAGATGAGGCGGGATGAAAGATGGCGATGGTGATGGTGATGATGGAAGAACAGAGGTAGAGTCAAATGAGATAAGCCAGCGCGAGATAGAGATAGTGCATGCCGTAATACCGCAGCAGCAGCTCAGCTCAGAGCTCCGATAGCGTCAGTTCAACTGAGTGATGCGGGCGGTCAGCGCCTGGCACGCTGCAGCTAGGCCTAAACGGGGCCCCTGGTCCGCTAATAGGGAGAGTCTCAGTGGTCACAAGGCACCCGGCACAGGGGAAAGAGGTCCCTTGCAGCGGCTAAGGCAGGGGCCGCTACCAGCCACTGGTGAGGCTGCGATTCTCGGTGAGGTGCAGGCAGCGACAGCTGATGGCGTCTACGTGCATTATGGATTGCATATTGACCTTCATAGCATTAATGGCACGCATTTTTCATAAGTTATCCTCACGTTAATCATCCCTTTCTCCCTTTTTGCGCGTCAGGTGCTGCCCGAGATACAGAGACCGCGACTCCGCCAATCAGTGCTCATTGTCGCATCTCACAGCCTAAGACATTGATTGTCTGATAAACTGACTCGTGATCATAGCCACCCTTTGTGTGACATCATGTACGGATAGCATCAAGCTGACTCGGAATTGAAGCTATCCATATAGATCGCCATAGACTAGCTGTGGAAACGCGCGGGAGCTATAATTTGGTGCCTACACACATATACGTGTATCCATATCCAACTGCTTGTGTTCCCGTATTGACTCATGCTAGGTGATCGTAAACGGACGACATGCTTCTTCTGCCGAAGACTGTTGCACAAGGAACGATATTACAAATCTTTTATTTGTCTCTTTTCTTCTACAAGAAATGCCATTTCAAGTAAAAAAACCTCAACCATGACACGCTTGTAAGTATAGGTTAAATTGATAACATGTTGTGGAGCTGTTCAGCTGCTATAGAGCGGGAGATGCCGCCAAGAATTACAATTCTCCAAGGAGACACCAAGAAGAGATATGAATTTGTAAAGACACACGTAGACATGGTCTGTTCATCCCCTTTGATCCTCTCTTCTAGACATATCGTCGTGCGCGTTGTGTTATAGCGACTATCGGTACATACATTCTTCCATCTTCAATCCAAGCCCATCAGCGCACATGTATCTCACTTCTCAATACTTAATCTCTAAATATTTTTCTTTTTTCTAGATACTCACGCCTATCTTTAAACCAAGTGTACCAACTAATCTTTGTTCTACGGTAGCCGGCCCGAATATCATCGCCGGAAGCTGAACTAAGAGACGGGCGGTTGGAGACAGCCTTCAGTTTAGTGGCGCTTCTAACGGTAAAGTTGCCAACTTTACGCCTCTGAACCACATAATTAAAGATCCAGTCCAAAGAATTAGAAATATGCGTGCGGTGTATGGCTGAGCCACAACCACAGCGGCTCCAGCTGCCGATCTCGGCCAATTGGATGGATATTCCTTTACCCCCCGTAAGCAATCAACGTTTCGCCAAGTATGTTTATAAAAGATTTTTTATCAATCTATTCTTCTCTAATCGCTATTGTCCCCGTTGTAGCAAATTTAAAGTCAACGTGGTAGCGTCGTAGATGAGTTCCGCTATCGTACTGATTGGGCTTATTGCAGTTCCAACTTGGGCAAAGCATCCAATGGCTGTAATCACATGCAGACAGCGCTAATAATTGCCACTCAGCGGCCGGTTCCTGAAGCTATTGATCCTCGATAATTGTTAGCGAGATCTAGACATTGCTGACTGATCTCGGCTGAAAGGCTATTCCGCCCAAGCAAAGCGCCCGTCCGTCCGTCGCAGGGGGCATTACCAATTGTACGACAAGATATCCATTTAGCCTCATCCTTACTAGTTCTGATGGCACAGAATTTTCAGAGGAGTGATCTGACAACGTATAATGGTCTTCCAGGCGATACAAGTTCGAGATGGGCTCTATCATAGACGCTGATCCCGTGCTGGACTTTGTTGTTTTGGGCTTGAGCAGTGGAATATCCATGGTATGGCCCCATATTATTCGTGGGATGCGTCAGTTGATTCTGGATGCTCACCAGGCGGTTTAGGAGAGCATAGATTTCGCTTTATGCCGATTCAGACAACAAAACCCGGCACAGCCTGTCCGCTTGGAGCTGCTGAAATATGGAGAGACACTACTGGACCCTGAAATGCAGAAGCGGCTGATGGACATGGTTCTTGATGAATTTAACTCGTCAGAACAAGTTGCTCATCTCAATGATATCCTTGGGGAGGCATTTGCCGAGGCCGCGTTGGAGTTCATTGCTGCCAATGGCATTGATAAATCTACAATAGACATTATCAGCTCTCATGCGCAAGCAACATGGCGCATTCCTTATCCCGCAGCACACCAAACGAGGACGTCTTTTCGCATAAACGAAGGGGCCGTTATTGCTACACGTACCGGAATCACAACAGTGACCGATTTTCGGGTCGGCGAGGTCGCTGTGGGCCAACAAGGGGTTCCCTTGGCCGACTTTGATGCCTTGCTTCTGCATCATCCCACCAAACTAAGAGCCTGTCAAAATATCAGCGACATCGGCAGCGTATGCTTTATACCCCCAGACATGGACGGCGGGCTTAATGATAACTTCTTTTACTCCGATACGGGTCCTGGAAATATCTACATCGACGCTGCTATTCGCCACTATACGAATGGTGCGCAACGATACGATGTGGATGGCGAAATAGGCAAGCGAGGAGAGGTAGATGAAGAGATTGTGGACGACTTCATCTCTTCTCATCCTTACTTTCATCAATCTATTCCCAAGAGTGCTGGCCGCGATGATTTCAGAGCTTCATTAGCTTATGAACTTATATCCAAAGCAGAGGATAAGGGGCTTTCACCAGAAGACGTTATTGCCACAATCACGAGAATCACGGCTCAGTCCATTGTAGATCATTACAAATGCTTCGCGCCGTCACAGAATATCGACGAACTGTTTCTCTGTGGAGGCAGCGCATATAACCCAAACATTGTTAATTTTATTCAAAAGAATTACTCGTCGACGCAGATATTCACACTTGACGCTGCTGGCATCCCGGCCGTTGCAAGAGAGGCAATAACACTTGCCTTGCAGGGCATGAATGCAGTTGTTGGCCGGACTGTTCGGACGTCACACGGTGCTGAGACACGGCAAGAGTTGATTGTTGGAAAGATATCCCCCGGTGATAATTATGGACAGGTGATGCAGAAGGTGATGCAATTCGGAAAAGGCGAAAAGCTGGAGCCTATAAGAGCTTTGGTCAATGTGGTCAATGGAGAAGTAATACACAACAAGTGGTGATACGCAAGGTAACGGTAGAATGAGAGTACACGATTCATGTAGTTGAAATTTGCAGATGAGCGATGGAAAGGAAATACCCAAAAAGAAACAAGAATACGAATGTATATATAATCAAGAGTTAAACTAGCCCATATCCAATACGTGCATGTCTGCATAAAGCGGACACACTAGTCGTCCCGTTGACACCAAAGTTTGAAGACCTTATTTGGTAATGAATGGTATTTCTCTTGCTAATGCGCATGATGAACAGAGTTTCACGGTTAAAATTTTGACAACCATTCGATATAAAAAGCGGCCCTGCCCTCCAGTCGATAGTACTGAGTCTTGAGTAAGACGTGAAGTAAGCTGAGCCACCAAATCAATAGTATTGATCTTGTAAGTCGGTTTCCGCAGGCGGAAAAGGGAAGTAAAGTCTTTTCCGCTTCCGCTTCCGTTTGCTCAATCGGACTTTTTGTTACTAGACTTGCCGACTTGACTGGCTCTTTGGATTTATTAACCGAGCAAAGAAAAGACATTTAAGTTCTGAGCACACAACATATCATAGATTGCATTGTAGACGTTTTTGAAAATTGAAAGCAGTTTCTCAGCTACCTCCTAGGGACTAAGAATTGTCAAGAAGTGGTGTGTATTTCCATCTAAACCTTAATCTGGAGTGGTGTAAGTGGCAGTACGAAAGAACGCGGGGTCTCAGCAGCGGAGAGTTTGGAGCCGAGGCATCTTTATCAAGCTCTACGTCAAGGGATTAGTCTCCCTCCAAATACAGTAAGTATAGCATGCATAGAGAAGGAGAAGTATAAAAAGCGTGAAAGTGGCGTATGTTTCCCCTACTTGTTTGGATATCTCGACAGTCTACGCCCGGCCTCAACGCTTTAGGACTACTTCACAATTCAACTTGTCTTATACCCTCCTGGAACCAGCCATGGCCAACATAGACATGTCAAAGATCATCAAGCCCTGGAAGCTAGATGCCCATCCTACATATACTTTCATCAATGCCAAGCTCATCGACCCCGTCAAGGAGCAAGTGGTAGAAAACGTCACAATCAAAACATCCGGAGGAAAGATTGTCTCCATTGACACTACCGAAAGCGCAACTCCCACTCCCGCCGACGGAGACATCACCATTGATCTCAAAGGCAAGCATGTATGTCCCGGGCTCATTGACTGCCACGTGCATATCGCCGTAGTCCCCGGCGAGGCGAGTTTAAGTTCATACAGGGACATGACCGAGAAGATAAGCCTCATTCGCCAGCCCTGGGTCTTGAAACCGATGCTTGATCGAGGATTCACGTCCGTCCGCGACTGCGGTGGTGCCTCACTAGCCATGAAGGAGGCTATTGAAGAAGGCGTTTGTCTCGGCCCTCGACTCTTCATAGCTGGATATGCGCTTTCTCAGACTGGCGGCCACGGCGACATGAGGTCTTCTCACGACCAGAGCCCTTGCTCTTGCGGCGCCGTCTCTGGAATCAGTCGTATCGTGGACGGAACATCAGAATGCTTCAGAGTTGCTCGTGATGAGCTGCGCCAAGGAGCCGACTTTATCAAGATCATGGGCGGCGGAGGCATTGCAAGTGCTACGGATAAAGTTGAGAACCTCCAGTTTTCAGACGAGGAGATCAAAGCCATTGTTACCGCGGCAAAGAACAACGGCACATATGTCACCAGCCACAGCTACACACCTCAAGCCATTCAACAGGCAATCCGCCAAGGCGTGAGGGGCATCGAGCACGGCAACCTCCTCGACGCAGAGACGGCCAAGCTCATGGCCGAAACGGGCACATTCCTCACACCCACGTTAATCACACACGTCATGTCCAAGCAGCTCAATTTCCTACCGCCGGTATCAGCAGCCAAGAACGAGGACGTCTTGAAAAGGGGCCTCGAAGCTATCAAGATTGCGGGCGATGCCGGCGTGACGGTGTGCTTTGGCACCGATCTCTTGGGACCGCTGCATTTTGCCCAGAGCAAGGAGTTCTCGGTGCGAAGCCAGGTGCAGACGTCGGGTCAGATTCTTCGCAGTGCGACTGTAAACGCGGCGAAGCTGCTCATGAAGGAGGATGAATTGGGTCAGGTGAAGGAGGGGTTTTATGCCGACTTTATAGTCTTGGATGGAAATCCTTTGCAGGACATTACGCTGTTGGATCGCTCTGAATCGAGTATTCTGGCTGTGATCAAAGATGGAAGGGTTGTTTCGTCCAAGTTGTCGGATGTCAAGGTTGATGTATCAAGTCGGCCATAGGAACGACGATATTGAGCAGTCTATGAAAAGTCTAGCGAGAAGAAAGTAAATCTATGGGTATACAGGATATTACCAAGCAACTGCGTGTCCATCGCTGCGTAAATCACTCCCTCCATTGTAGACTCTCTGGCCACTTGGGTCGTAATTTGCTTTAATCACTTGTCCTCGGCCAAACAGGTCACGATTCCATCCCGTTATGAGCTCAACCTCATGTCCCAGCTTGCGCAAGCCCTCCACCGTCTCCTCCGGGAACCCTTCTTCTAAGCATATCATGGACTTTTGTGTCAGTTTGGAGTAGTCTTCTGCCGTAGAGTACTCGGGCAGCGTGCGTGAGGGCCGAATGCACACTCTTGGGGCATCCAGAGCATCCTGAGCGTTGAAGCCAAAGACGCACGAGTTGAGCATGACTTGCAAGTGGCCCTGTGGCTGCATGAAGCCGCCCATGACGCCAAATGAGAGATCGAGACGGTCATTCTTTGTCACCATGGCGGGAATAATCGTGTGATATGGCCGCTTGCGAGGTCTGAGGGTATTTACGTGACCCTCGCGCAGATGAAACTGCGTTCCTCGATTCTGTAGAGCGAACCCACAGCCTTTGGGAACAATTCCGCCACCAAAGTTGGAGGCAAGTGAGCAGATGAAGCTGCACGCATTGCCTTGCGAGTCTGATGTAGTCAGATAGACAGTATCCGAAGCGCTTTTGGGAAATCCATGCTTCAAAGATGTATCAACAGCATCTAGTTTAAAGCTAGACGCCCGCTCGGCGAGATATTTCTCGCTGAGCAGGCTTTTCCAGGTCGGCCCAGAATGCTCTGGATCAGAGACATAGGCATCTCCATCGGCGAATGCATATCGAAGAGCTTCCACAATAGTATGAACATACTCAATAGAGTTATGCTGTAAACTCTTGAGAGGAGGAATCTTGCCTTCCTTCTCCAGGCTGTTGATAATGCCCAGCGCCTCTAGAGCAATGATACCCTGACCATTAGGCGGACACTCCCATAGCTTATACTCGTTGTAAGCCTGAGATATCGGTTCAACAAAAGTCGTCGTATGGTCCTTCAAGTCTTGAGTTGTCATGACACCCTGAAGTTGTTGGAGAGTGTTCGTAATAGACTCTGCAACCCAACCTTCGTAAAATCCTGCTTTCCCTTTGGAAGCAATTTCTCGAAGCACCTTGGCGAGATTGAGATTTTTGAAGACTTGCCCAGCTCTCGGAGCTTTTCCGTCTGCCAAGAGAACTTCGCCTCCATTTGGCGAGGACTTTTTAAGCAATCCTTCGCACTCTATCCAGTGTCGAGCTGTGATTTCGGACACCGGGAAGCCATCTTCACAGAGTTCGATGGACGGTTTCAAAATCTGTTCCATCGTAACTTTACCGCTTCCATAGGCGTCCATTGCATCAAGCCATCCGGCAACTTGGCCAGGAACTGTAACCGAGTTTGCATGCTGGGGCGGCAGTAAATTCCCGCTCAAGCCTATCTCGCGACACTTTTCAATTGTCAACGCAGCTGGTGAGCGCCCTGATCCGTTCATTGCAAAAGCCTTCTGCTTCTTCTCGTCCCAGAATATCATAAACATGTCTCCTCCCACTCCCGTCGAGTTTGGCTCTGTTACGCCCAGCGCAGCCGCCGTGGCTATTGCCGCATCAACCGCATTGCCACCTGCTTTCAAGATGTCCAGGCCGGCTTGAGCAGCAAGGGGCTGTGAGGCCGCAACAATGCCTTTGGTGCTATATACAACCGATCTGCGACTGTTGAATCGACTAAAGTCGGGATATGAGGGGTTGTATAATGCGTCCACTCCATTTTTTGAAGTAGTAATAGCAGCACCAACAGCATCAAACGGCATGGTGAAGGGCGGATGTTGGTTGTTAGCTTTGATGACAGCACCAAACTCAGAACAATGAGAGTAGACTTGGTTGTTTCATATTAGCTCGATTAAATGAGAGATATCGAGACAAGCAATCCCCTTCGGCTTCTATCTTTACTACCGAGACATTTCCGGAATCATGTTGTCCCCCACCTACAAGATCGTGACTCGACTGCTATCCTCGGCGCTCCCCTCGCCTGTCAATTGAAGCGGGGTTACGATCTACATCGTATTATAGCCGTTTATACCCATTACTATTTATTTTTGGCGTGCCATTTGTTTCTCCAGACCAGCGCCACTGCGGGGGGCTAGAGGCATTCATATACGCGCTAGCGGTCGAAATATTATCCCAAGATAGAGTCATGGTCTCTAGGAGGGGTGATCGGTTGAACAGCCGTCGGGACTCGCATTTCATAAAACGTTACACGATAGACGATATGAAGTGCATATTCTTCATGCATTGGGAATTGGGGTATCTTCCAAGTTCGGCTAAAATCAGCCGGGTTATTTCATAGAGGGTGTAAGCTACTGCTGGTAGCTGCATTCGCTATATGATCATGAGATACGAACCCTTCGGGGAGATAACGGCATCATGAGCCGTCTACCCTTATCATGTCTCATGAACATGCCTCCTATCAACGTATGCAGTCTAATCTTGAGCGTATGTGAAATACGCCAAGGTTGTAAGATATCGGTGCTCAACAGCTGCAGATAGCTGGGCAATTAGTCTCATGGTAGCTGAAAAGATGCCTCACAGCTTCTTTCTACTTCTAATTTGAATGACATGCTATGGTTACATTCTATATCGCTTAAATCTTAGTATACTACATGGCGGAGGTGGTGTTACGGGAATAACGCCATTGGATAGCTCGTCGAGATTACCACAGATCATCTAGCTTGATGCTTACCCTTGATATAAACCAATACCATCTATCTTGAAGATGTGTGACGTATTGCCATCTCTGGCAATATATAAATAAAGGTTAAAAGTAACACTACACGGCGAAGCATCAAACTATCTCATCATAAAGTACAATAACATAGCTATAATCATGGCTCAGGCTACCGTTGATGGCCCTCATGGCCTAGACAATAAGGCCGCAGTTGAAACCGTTGAGAATGATATTGCCCCGGAAAAAGAATGGGGTGTCATCGTCCAGGGAGCCAAGGAGGCCACCGATCTAGAGCACTCCCAAGGCATTCTCGAAGCCGTTCGTTTACAGTGGAAAGGCGTGGCATGGGCTTCATTCTTCTCTCTGTCCATCGCCATGTACGGGTACGACAACGCACTGATCAATAATTTCTACGGCTATCCAGCTTTCCAAAAGGCATACGGAGTGCCAGTCAGCAAGGGCTATCAGATCCCCGCCAAATGGCAGACAGGTCTCTCACAAGCAAGTATCGTGGGCATTATCCTCGGTGCCTCTTTCAATGGCTTCTTTTCCTCGAGGTTTGGTTACAAAAGAGTTATGCTGGTTGGCCTTGTTCTTATGGCGGGCTTCGTTGCTATTCCATTCAGCGCCCATAACCTACCGACACTTCTTGTTGGTGAGATTTTCTGCGGCATGGTTTGGGGCACGTTTGCGTCTATCGGGCCGGCGTATAGCTCAGAGTGTTTGCCAATCTCACTGCGCGGGTTTCTTACCAGCGGTGTCAATATTATGCAGATTATCGGCCAGCTCATCGCTATTGGCGTCCTTGACGGCCTTGTCAACTTGGATTCACAATGGTCTTACCGAATTCCCTTCGCCATCCAATGGATTTGGCCTGTTCCGCTCTTCGTAGGATGCCTCTTTGCTCCCGAGTCTCCGTGGTATCTTGTTCGCAGGGGTCGTCTCCAAGACGCGGAACACAGCATTCGTCGGCTTAGTTCCAAGAACGACACAAAAGTCAAAGAACATTTGGCCATGATCATTCATACGGTGAATTATGAAGAAGAGATACGAACCGGATCTTCATATCTTGCGTGTTTCAGAGGCAGCAATCTCCGCCGAACAGAAATTTGCTGTTTGTCATTCGCTGGACAAGTCTTCAACGGCATTTTTATGATGAACCCGGGAACTTATTTCTGGGAACAAGCAGGATTGTCTGCAAACAATAGTTACAAAGTCTCAGTGGCCGCTACTGCCATTGGCCTGCTCGCAACCTTTATCGGGTCAGTCCTTATTGCCCATCTGGGTCGCCGCAATCTTTACCTCTGGGGCATGATCTTCATGACTGTGGTCAATATTCTCATCGGCATCTTGGCTACGGTCCATGCCAACGAAGGAACAAAATGGGGTCAAGTGGCCCTCACTATTCTATGGGTATTCTGTTACGACATCTCCGTGGGTCCCGCGGCGTACGCAACATCGAGCGAAGTGTCTGCTGTTAGCTTGCGAGTACAGAGTGTGGCTCTGGCCAAGGTTGCTCATCAACTTTTTGACATCATTGGCGCTGTTTTGGAGCCTTACATGATCAACCCTACTGCTTGGGGATGGGCTGGCAAGACAGCCTATTTCTGGGGTGGAACATCACTGCTTGTTACTGCGTGGGCGTTTTTTCGATACCCAGAAACGTTCAAAAGATCTTATGAGGAGCTGGATATCCTGTTTGAGAAAGGGATACCTGCCCGAGAATTTAGAAAATACAAGGTTGACGCTTACGACGTTGATGGTCAGCCGGTTCAAGAGAGAGCGGTCCACTAGTTGTGGCATTCAAAAATGATGGCTTTCCCATTCAAGAGTTTTCTTTTCTGGGCAAATGCTAATTGTATTCATTTTATATCGAAATTGTAGTTAGTCTCGTAAGCCTCTTAATACTTTGAAAATTGCTTTCCTGCCATCCCATAGCGGATACACACCCAATATGAGTAGACTTGTCCACAGCCATATGAGCGACACCACAATCCACGACCTGAAGAACTATTGATGTCATTAGATATTGCGTCTTTGAATGGTGAAGATGTAACTTACAATCTTACTAAAGATGTATTTCGCTCCATACATTGGCAGCGGCCAGAGAACCCAAAGACCAAAGAATGAGAAAAGCGACCAAAACAGCGCATATCTTTTCCACCTCAGATCTGTTTGGTCGTAGACAATCTCGGCAGTGCTGCTAACAGCACCTCTTTTGTTACCTTGTTCTCTATCAGATTCTTCGGGCTGGGCATCGCTGTCTAGTAGTAGCTTTTCTTCCTTGAAGCGCGCCCAATCATAGTTGTCCGGCCAAATGAGTGACAAGATAACCGTGTAAAGCAAAGGACTCAGAGCAGATGCGACAGTTCCATAAAGGCAGGGAAGTGTTTGCCCAGTGGAATCAACGGATACTTGACCATATAAATCTTGCGCTGTGCCCAGCCAAACGCCCAGACCAGTAGCCAAGCCAGTTACCGCCGAAACAACAGCTGCGAAGGCACTTTGTTTGTTCCACAGTATAGTCAAGACCAAGGGGAAAATACCAGGGCATGTCACAACTCCTATCAAGATTATTAGATAATATGCAATACAGCGAATATTTTTCTTACCAATCATATACAAGGTCCAGCCCATATTGATGCCGCCGTAGTTAAACGCCGCAGTTAGGCCAGCTGAGATGGCGGCAAAGAGAACGACACCCAGGTGGCTCCATCTGATGACGTCTTTATTTCCTGCATTCTTATTGATGTATGTTCTGTAAAAGTCAAACGTAAAGATGGACGACACGGCGATAACTTGAGCAGACAGTGTTGAAGTTATTGCCATGAATGTCATAAGCAAAACCGCCACAGCACCGCCTTTTCCTGCAACTGCCACAGCTACATAAGGAAGTACCAAGCCATTTGTGACTTCTAAGCTGTTCATTTGCTAGATTGGCGAACAGAGGTCAATAAAGATTAATGTTTCAAAGAAAACAGAGACTTACGCGGGGATATGTTGGAAATATGGGAGAGCTTTCTAATCCCAAAGCTGCAAGGCCCATTATAGTACCAAGGCTCCATGGAATGGAGAAATAGGCAAATCCACCTACTACATAGCCTGGAACGACAGCTTTTGGCGATGCGGCAAACGCTTTGATGAAGTAGCTCGTATCCATCTGTGCGTGTTAATTTCCGCGAGTATACCACAAAGACTGTCTGTCAAACTTACAATAACGGCACCGAAGTTGGATACAAGTAAAATAATGGCAAAGAATATTCCTTGTTGGGAGTTCATTGTAAGAAGCGATCCTTGATAGTTTCCATCGACTGCATGTGAAGACTGCGCCTTGACAACGAGGTCGTATAATCCGTCAATAGAGCCGACATCGTGGTGGAGGAGAGCCTTTGTCGTCAAGTAGCAGCATAGAATAGCGATGACAAATGTGTGTATATAATCCGTCAAGAAACTACCGTAGCAATCGTCAGCTGTATGTTAAAGCTCTCGGACAAATAGAGCACAAACGTTGCTTTTATGCCACCCACAAGCGTATACAATACCACGCCAACGGGCAAAAGGAATGTGGAAGCCATGATATGAATGCCTGTTCTATGTAAAGTCAATATAAACCGTTTCTCTGAAAAACCGATGCGCAAATCTTACAGAAAGGTAATCGCAGCCGCAGCGCCCAGGATCATGTTAATCGTGTTGAAAAGATTGTTGACGATTGCCAAAAAAGTGAAAGTAAGATGTGCAATAGTACCTATTTATGACCTTTAATATCTTAATCGTACTGAACCTAGCTGCTTGGACGTACCATATCTAATTCGGACGATTTCAAGGACTGTATGTGCTTGTGGTATACGCTTTTTGCAAACAACCCCGAGATAGGCGAAGAAAACTATCATTCTGAACACAAGTTAGTTGGGTTGTGACATATATCGTAATGTTTACAAATATGGTTTTACTTACGGGGAACAGCCTGCCCCATACCAGAATCCTCCAGATACTCCATAGAGATATGTCACCAATACACAGCTAAGTAAGGCTGTGCTCCATAACCACGACTGAAGCTTTGTCAGCACGGTAAAGTTTAGATGAGAAAGGTTTACCATACAGATACTACTGCAGAAGCAACAAGACCCGTTCCAACTGATCTGTTGGCTACCATGAAGCTGTAACGCCCTATCAGTCAGTCATCGCTAAAGGATTTGAGATGGGCAGCGTCTCGCTTACGTTTCAACGTTTGAGTTATCTTCATTGAGGGTTTTCTTTAATAGGCGCGTTATTCCAATCATTCCTATTCATCTTAGCTCTGTCCATCAAGCTCTAATTGTAAAAAGTAACATACCGAGTGCAAATACGAGACCAACCGCAACAACAACCACATAGCCTGCAGCCTCGGGTAGCGGCGAGGGCACCGCACTGTCATTGTCGGATCTAAGCTGCAGATTCATGTTGAAGGTCGATGATCCATGTGCCTGTGCCCAGGTTCACCGTTTTCAACATATGGAATACGTGCATATTTAACATATAAAACTTGATGTTGAGATAGATGAGTAGTTGCTCAGAGCGTCATCAAAGATACACATGGCGTGATGGAATAAGAGCCAAAGGCGTCCTCTTTTCTCATGTATATGAGGCCATCAAAGCTAAATATGTCGTCAATAGAAAGACTCCGTGGCTACGGTTATCGACCAGGGGTTTATTATTGACCCATTCTTCTACACGGTGAAGCTGCGATAATCAATTCTTGGTACATAGATTCTGTATATTGATCATATATTCGATTCCGACCAATCAGCAGAAAGTACTTGTATCCTTTATTATCTAGCTTAAATTTCTTTGACCGTCTAATTGGTTGTAATACTCGACCCTTGGTATCACGACATCTGCTGGTAAACGCTAGTTTCCAAATTAGGCAATTTTTTGTGAAGCTAGATCATGGTAGCGGATATGGGGTTGGATCGCTGCACCATTATAAGAATCACTCGCGGTAGCTTAATTCGCTTCGGCTTCATAGCTGGGAGGACATTAACTCATGTACGAGTTAGAACTCGGAGACTAAATATGACACAATCTGTGGCACTGAGTTTGAGACTTAAACTAAGCCGGAACGATAACTTCCAGCTTTTCTCGATGAAGCTTAATTTCACTTGAACTTTACCTTGGCGGCAAAGGCGTCGCTCTTTTGATAGCAGTGACAACAGCCTCAGCTTTCGCAGTTGACGTAGATATGTTAGCATAAACGGCTATTTTGCTGTAAATGCCAAGCATGCGCGGGTTGCTTACATGTACTTCACAGGGGGCGGCACACCCAGTTTCGCTGATGGCTTATATGGCTATATTTAAACTTTGGCTAGATATGAACAAATGGCCACGAGCAAAAGATTTATATGCTAATAAGACAATTGGCATGTAGAGATATCTAAGTACATGTATAATGGGAGGGCGGGGCAGTATTATAGGCAGCGTGCTGCGAGGGCCTTGGGAGGTTAGATATACAGTTGCACTTCTTACCGAAGCCTAGCATTATTGATAGCAGCGCTGAGATGTTCACTGTATAGAAAAGCTGCAGAAATGTTATGTAGAGTGATATGGACTTGATAAAATTGACTTCTTCCTAGTATTCCAAGGCATAGGCGTAGGGCTAAATCATGGTGACTAGATTCTCCAGATACGCCAGGTTGGCAACAGATGGCTCAACAGCCGAACCAGCAACGTTTTGATCGATAAAAGTCGCCAGCCACTTTGGGTTTTCGTCCGCTAATAAATTATCAACAGCAAAACTTTAAGGGGGAATGTGTTCATCAAAATACACACCTAACCAATGCCCAGCTTTTGGTACAAACATGGTCTTGACAGAAGTTGCTGTAGGGCCCCATAAAGTCTGGCTAAATTCCTCCGAGACCATACTCGCCTCTCCCCAGAGCACCGTCAAGGGGATTCGAATCGGATCGTCTCTCAGCGGCTTAAAGTATTCAACCTCGCGCCAAATATTACCGTTCAGAAACTCTGTCATGGAACGCAGATATCCTGGCTTTGAGAGTGCGGCTGCATAGCGCTCGACATGATCAGGAGATATGAGAGCGCCGGCGGCGTAGGAGCTGTGCCAGAAATACCAGTTCAGAAATTCTCTCTCACGCCCGCGGATGAGAAACTCGGCCGCTTCAGGAACAGAAAATAGAGCTAGATGCCAATGCCCATATATATTCTTGGATGGATCCGGATTTTGGAAAATCTCATGACCAAACGCTGGAAGAGCGTATTCTCCAACACTTAGAGACGCCACGCGATCGGCATACATCCATGCCAGCACAGATCCAACTGAAGCCCCTTTGTCATAGCCAAATACAGCCACTTTCTGGATATGCAAGAAATCTAGCAGTGCTATGACGGCTGCGGCAGCTGATGCAGAAGTATAGTTTCCCGATTCACTCAGGGTCGACTGGCCCATGCCGGGTAGGTCCGGGGCAATGACGGTATACTTGGAAGAAAGGAGCGGGCCTACTTTGTGCCACATGAGCTGCATGATGTTAACGGACTGATATGCAGACGATTGGAAGAAGAAGCTGCCAAAGATTATGATTATCGTACAGAATGCTGCGGACAGCCATGTAAAAGCAAAATAGCTGGGCCAGTTCCGTCGTAACGGGCGAAAAGGCTGGTGTCGGCAGTCTTGACCCGAATCGAGGGCCATTCGTCAAAGGGCAGAGCCATATCTTGCACAAGAACTGTGAGAGTTTTGAACTGTTTAATTCTGATAATTTAAACCAAATATTATTTCCTGAGAGCTAAAGTCCGCTTGGGATAAAACGCATCCAAAGAGTCTTCACATTTATAATTATACGTTTTCTAATGATTCGATAGGCAGCTGGTGTAAGTCATTTGGCGCCACTGCCATGGTGGAGTGGATGGTTGACTAATCCCAGATGATGATGCTGTTCGGATCCGAGATTCTAGTCTTCCGCTACTCCCTTGTCCAAACAAAAACCGCTTATTATCAAAACTACTCCAGCATTTTCACAGTTCCGCCATGGTCCGAGGCGTATCCGAATCCGAGTCTGCACGTCGGCGTCAGTTCTCCAGTTGCGACTACTGTCGCGGAAAGCGTATCGCATGTGATGCATCTCGATTACAAGAGCGCCATCATGCATCTTCCAGTGGTTCCGATGCTGGTTCGCCATCGCCACAAGTTCAGTGTACAAACTGTTCGAAGCGAGCTCTACCATGTACCTATGAGGTAAGTCTGATCCTTTGCTTCCGACCAAAGTTCCATTCTGATGATCCATGTTAGTGGATTCGGAACCGAGCAAGTAGGAGTACAACGGCAGCTAGAGGCGTAAGCAGGCCGAGGACTCGCCAGTTCTCTCGTCTCTCGGCATCAGGTCACTCTCAAACGGGCGCTGCCGGGATAACCAATGATTTTGAACCTTCTGAGGATATACAGCATGATGAAGCTGACCCACCTTCCGCGGCAGAAAGTGATGGCAATACGCAGTTTGTCCCGGCTTATTCATCTGCTACCACTAACTGTTCGGCTTCTAATCTTCAAGTCTATAGACTCATATCTAGTTCTGAGCTGTCCCAGCAAATCGAGGCCAAAGCATTACATAACCGGCTATGGACAGTCTTCACTCTCATCTTCGAGCCTGTCCTTACTCTGTGGACCGGCCCCGACTGCAGCCCCTACGTGGTGCCCGACCATGTAAGTAGCCTCTTTGTTACGCCTTGATTACATATTCAGCATGCCAATTACAAACCCAGATGTCTGGCCTCACAATGCTGCAGCTGGTTGTGTCACTTGATTGGGCAAACTGTGCCTGCGACGCCAACCAGCATACACCAATCGTCCACCGTTGCTCGAGGGGCGATCGCACCATTCAGTTGGCATTGATATCAGCAGTGCATGCCTTCTCTTGTCGCTGGCTCCCATTGGTGACGGATAATGCAATTGATAGCCAACAGCTCCTAGTGCTTGGCAATCATCTTTGGAACAACGCCAGGTCCAGAGTCATGGCCGTGTTTGACAAGCTAAGCTACCAAACTGTTCTTGCTTTGTATCTATTTGGCCTAACTCCAATCTCCGAGGAGGCCTCCATGGATATCGAGAATGCTTACATGGCTGGTGAGGTCAGCATCGACATGGCGCTTCGCCAAATCCATAGACTAAGGGTAAAACGACGCGATCTCAGGTTTTCTGGAACTGGCTTATCATTCGGTAAAAAAGTCCCAAATGCTCACAACTCCGTCAATGAAGATTTCATTCATGCCGAAACCATGATGTATTGGGCCGGTGTAGTATTTGATACTTCTTCATCAATGACTAGAGGATGCCCCTCTATTCTCTGCAGTGGTGTGTTTGGCTTTGAGGAAGAGCCAGTCTTTTGCCTCGTGAAAGCTCGAGTTCAGCTATTTCACGAAAACACAGAGGCATGGAGACAAAATGGATTTGTTCCAACAAGCCATGATACACTATATATTGTCCATCGGGCATCCACCTGGAAGGGATATGTATGGAAACTCATCGGAGTTCTGAGAGAAGCCATGAACCATGGCTATGGAGAGTCTGTCATCGCCAGACTACGATTCCTCATCGCAGAGGCCTTGGATCGCTTTAACAGGACTTTCAAACCACTTCTTGCAGCTTGCGAGAAGCACATTCTTTTTTTCAGTAAAGATGTCCGATTATGCTATTGTACGAATATGCAAACAGTGAGACAAAAAACTTCCAAGCTAATGCTTTACAGACCTTCTGCTATTGCACTATCACATGGGATTACTCCTTTTGTGTGGCCTAACTGCCTCCATTGAACGTACGGATATTGTTCCAGATTTCGATGCCGTCCGTCGCGAGTCCGTTCACACCATCTTTAGCACAATCAGCTTTGGTCTCAGCTGCCGGGTTGCTATCGGCAAAGACGAAGCTCAGCGCAGACACAAACTCTCCTCATTGATTAGCGTGGACCCTTATCCACATCACATTCTTGCGTCACTACAGCTAGCCGCAGAGGTTTTGCTAATCTATCTGGAGCGAGATGAGATGGCACAAGACGCGTTCGATGGCTTTTGCCGAATCATGTTCGATGCGCTCGATGAACTGCCTCAGTATTTACAGTCAGTACAAAGAGTGAGGAAACTTTTACGTGAGTCTCTTAATGCCGGCATTGGGCCTGTCGATACCAGCTCGGATACACTACGTGAGCCAGCTGGGGGCTTCTCTGGCACTTTGGGAGGACAACAGCGCCAGCAAATGACCCGCAATGGGCGTCAGAATAGCAATGAAGACATATTTTACGAATTTTCTTACAGTAGCATCACAGGCTCGGATCAATTACCATCTTTTGTTGTCAGAATCGACGAAGCAGGACATGGCTGCCAAGCAAAGACACTCTTCGCTAGGCCTCCAATAGTACTTAGTACGAATTCTTAGCAGCCTTTGCGATTATGAAGCGAAGTCAGAGATCACTGTGGGCACTGATATAAAGTTTGATATAAAGTTTGATACATGTATAAAGTTTGAGTTTGAGTTTCCATGGCATTTGTGTATCTCAAGCCATAAATGAGGCGCTATAGTACAAATCATGTTTTATCTGCATATATTTACAAATCGAAAGATGGTCGAGTTTGTAAGGTAAACCTCATACGGATACTTGCATTACTGTGGTATTTGCACAACGAAACGACCGACGACGTCACCATGCTTCACGCGCTGGAACAGCTCGTCAATTTTCGAAAACTCAAAGACTTCAACTTTCGGAGTCACTTCCTTTTTCTCAGCTGATATCAGCAAGTCATTCATTTGCTTTTTGGTTCCTACGTGACAGCCCTTGATAGTCAACCCTGTGTTATCATGTCAGCACAATATTCCTCATCTATCATGTCTTTGTGCCCAGTAGCCTCACGTACCTCTATATTCAAGATCAGTAGGGGAAATTGGAAAGCGGTAATCCATCTTAGTGATACCAACGCATATCATCGTTCCGGTATATCTTAGGTACTTCAATGCTTGAGCAAAGGCTTCAGTTGCTTCTGGGACCACTATAGCCGCGTCGGCGCCTTTACCATTTGTCAATTCCATCACCTTTTTGACAACATCCTCTGTTTTGAAATCGATAAAAGCTGCTGCTCCAAGATCGACACTCAGCTTTTGCTTGACCGATCCAGTGTCAATTGCGATGATATTCAAACGCTTTTGATTCTTCGTATTGGAAGCAATCTGAAGGCCCAAGTGTCCCAAGCCGCCTCCTGAGCCAGAGATGACAAGAGTATCACCGTCCTCAAGAGCATCGTCACACAGGGATAGTGCTCCAACCATGGTAATGCCGCCGCAGAGAAATGGTGCGGCATGAAACGAGGATAGCTCATCTGGAATTGGCATCAAATAATCCGCGTTTGCAACAACGTACTGTTGCATGGTTCCTGGCTTATCAGTGCCAGTGTTGCATTGGTTTACACACCAATTATCACGGCCCGCCATGCAATTGTAGCAGTGGCCACACACGCTATAGATCCATCCAAGTCCAACCCTCTGACCAAGAAGAGCATCGGCAACGCCAGGGCCAAGCTGCACAACCTGGCCGACGCCTTCGTGACAGGGAACTTCGTTGTAATGGGGGTTATTTCCCGTGTAGACGTAAATATCCGAGTAACTGAAGCTCGCCGAAAGGCAATGCCCAGTCAGCTGCTGTCACAACGAATACATGATAAAAGAGTAGATGACTCGTGACTCAGCATTTCAGCATTATCATAGTTGAACTCACCATATTCCCGAGCACTCCATTTTCAGCAAAACTTCATTTTGCCCAGGCTGTGCAACAGGGTAGTCATGGCGAACTTCTATCCATGCATTAGGACCAGGGTCTTTGATAAGAGCTGCGGTTTGGACATTTGGGATTTCCGTCATCATTTTAGAAGTGTCGTCGTTACAAAATGTTACATGAGGTTGATGATTTCAAGTCAACCAACGTGGCTCTTTATTTAAGTACATTTACAAACACATTATTTCACATCATGGCACGGAATAGACATCAAACGCATTACCAATCCGTATTACCAATCCGTCGAGGCATTCTCTGCTCACTGCACATATGCAACATCCATATCGACTATCAATTCGGAAGCGAGTTATTGGGGCTGACTCAGCTAAACATTGACAAGCGTAGGACAATTGACCGGATCCGAAGGACAAAAATGGCGGAAGAGGTATTACGGCTGACACGACTTCGGTTCCGAGCAAGAGCCACACCATCAGCGTCCACGTAAGTATAGGATCGATGCTTACGGCACAGCATCCGTAAACTTGGCACATATGCTTTACTGCAAAGTTGTTGGCCTCCAATCTTTTCAGCTGGGACCGAGCAGAAAAAGTCAGATAAGGCCGAACATCAGTTAACTCTCAATAATTGTCCGTCAACGGTGGAGCAGCAACTTTATAGAAGGAAAATATGTATAAGCAATCAAACAATCATGTGAATTACGAGCTAATAAGGTTAAAATAACGTTTGGCGGAGAAGAGAGGGGAAAGCTTAATCTGTGATCCCCCTCGGGTATGTAGGAGATATAGCCACATGTTACTCAGTTCGATGACTAGATGGATAAGGACATCCAAAAGCAGAAAGATTCAGCTTGCTCGGCCAAGTAAAGGTTAACCAAAGCTAGATTGCACGCTCAAGAACAATAAGGGTCAAGATAAAGTTGCTCCCCAATCTAGTCTCGCCGATGATCAAATCTCTCCAACAGTGAAATTCTTTGCCAACAGTAAAATTCCTCGCCAATAGTAAAGTGCTTGACCAATAGTAAACTCCTTCGCCAATGAAACTTCATGATAACCAGTCCAGTTCCTTACCACTAACGAAGTCTCGCCAATGATAAAGCTTTTCGCCAACAATAAACCTTTTCGCCAATAGCTCGTCAATGACAAATTCCCTCATCAACGATAGATTCCCTCGCCAATGATAAAGCTTTTTGCCAACAATAAACTTCTTCGCCAATGGCTCGTCAATGACAAATTCCCTCATCAACGATAAATTCCCTCATCAACGATAAATTCCCTCGCCAATACTAAAGTTTCGTCGACTATCAAGCTTCGTGGTTGACCGATTTCCTCGCCTATCATCCACTTCCGGGCCAATCTTTCAAACTTCAAGCCACCAATCCAATTTCTCGCCGAAAGCAAAGCTCGTCTCTTATAATAAAGCGCATAGGCAATGACGCGGCTCATCCGGAATGAGTCAATTTCTTCACAGATGGCCCCATAACGCTGCAGCAGTAGGGAGGCCAGCCAGAAGGACGCGACTATATAAACCCAGCGATTTCCCCCTCGAAGATGGAAGATTTCTTCTTCACCTCTCAAACACACAACACCACAACACCACCACAACACGATCAACACAACGTCCTCATCCAACGGATGGTGGGGAGAAAGGAATTCCGATGACCTTTTGGGGGCGACTCCCCCGAAAAGTCATCGGAACTTCCATTCCACCCACCATACCTACTCGTCCGGCATCCTCACCAACACAGGTACGTATCTAGCATCCCCATCCAGCGTTCCTTGCTAACATCCTTCTACAGCATCCTCATTCTATGTATGGTGGGGAGGAAGGGATTCCGATGAGTTTTTGGGGGCGACCCCCCCGAAAACTCACCGGAACTTCCTTTCACCCACCATACTCGGCCGGCATCCTTATCCAACGGATGGTGGGGAGGAAGGGATTCCGATGACTTTTTGGGGGCGACTCCCCCGAAAACTCATCGGAACTTCCTTTCCACCCACCATACTCGTCCGGCATCCTCACCAGCACAGGTACGTATCTAGCATTGATCCTTTCTAGTATCCAACGTCCTCACTAACATCCTTCTATAGCATCCTCATCCCACGTATGGTGGGGAGGAAGGGATTCCGATGAGTTTTTAGGGGCGACTCCCCTGAAAACTCACCGGAACTTCCTTTCCACCCACCATACTCATCCAACGCCTTTGTCCAACATCTTTGTCCAACCAAAAAAAACTCCAAAACTTCAAAACTTCAAAACTTCAAAACTTCAAAACTCCAAAACTTCAAAACTCAAAACTCTTCTTCTTCTTCTTCCTTTCTCCCCCTTTTTCTTCTTCTTTTCTTCTTTCCCTTCTTCTTCTGTTCTTCTCCTTCGAGCTCCTCCTCCCTGCCTGCCTGCCTCCCTCCGGCCTTCTTTTTTATTTTCTCACGTTTTTTTTCTTGTCTCTTTTCTTTCCCTCTCATATTTCCTATTCAAAGTCTCTTCCAAACTCTTTTCTCCCCCTTTTTTTTTTCTTTTTTTTTTTGGAAAAATTTTCAACTCTAGGGTAGGCGCAGGCGCGTCTTCCCTACTTTTTTTTTTCGAAAGAAATCCAACTCTAGGGTAGGCAGAGGCGCGGCTTAGAGAAGAGGTACATCGTCGACGTAGCAATTTCTTAGTGTTGTCCATAGAAAACTAGACAGCTTGCATGTATCTCTCGTCAATTGGCGCGTGTGCCAGACAATGTATCTGCAGCATCAGCAGTAGAACTGCAAAGGCGTAACTGTATACGATCATCCATTCATTGCCTTGGCTTAGGTGTGTAGCAAGATTGGCGTAGTGAAGCTGTTGAATAACGGGATGTGAAGCTGCTGGCCAACGGGCCATGTCAGTTTCACAATGATTTGTTGAAGTCTGAAGCTCAAAGTCTACCACAGACTACGCATCACGTTGATCGAAGCAGTGCCATCATCACTGATGTCTTCTTTCCCGTCTCTGAGTCAAGTCTCAACGAACGCATTATCCGGTCGCCGCGGAAGCTGTGGATCTGAAAGTCGACCCAATGAGAGCTCGTCCAGCAACTCAAATTAGTCCCCGGGCGCGATCGATCCGGATCAGCTCAGATGGGGCAGCGCTTTGCCGTGCGTATTCGTAATCGCCAGCGTATTTCATCACAAATCGCCAATACGCAACACACATGTATATAAGAGTCGCCAAGAAAGAAATATATATTCTATTCTATCTGTACAGAGCTGCAGCTTGAGAACCAAGAAGTGCGAATAGAGGCACGCTGATCTGGGTTGGGACAACATACAGGGCAGTAGCGCAAATTCCATTTATCTGCACTGGTATTCGACCAGAGGCAAGAATGGCAGCGACAAAACACAAATATGAATTCGGTGGCCCGTAGGTTGTTGATCTCAAAGGATCGAATGTCTTTTTTGTCTAACCCGTGGATCAGGTTAGGCACTGCATCGCTCGTCTTTGGCCTCCCCGTTCTGCTCTATTTCTTTTACTTTACCTGCAACGACATCACCGGCTGCCCTGCGCCCGCGCTCCTCCAGCCTAAGTCTCTCTCGCTGACGCAGCTCAAAGATCAAATTCCATGGCCTGAGAATGGCATCTGGGGCTTTGCCAGCTGGAAGGTCAGCGGCTGGGTCATGAGTTACTACTTGCTCAGCTTGGTGCTTTATCGAGTGCTCCCGGGGCAGGAGGTCTATGGCACGAAGCTGAGAGAATCAGGGCGGCCGCTGAGGTACAAGTTGAATGGTAAGCTTGTCATCATATATGATTATTTAATGAATGCTGCCCAGCAAACTAACTATTTGAAGCATTTTCTTCTAGTCTTGTTCAGCTGGCTGCATGTGCCGTGGGCACACTTTTATACGGCGCCGAGTTCCCTCTCTGGACTTTTATCGACGAAAACTATCTGCAGATATACACAGCCAACCTCATCCTTGCATTTGCAATCTCAATCTTCGTCTACCTGAAAAGTTTCAGCGTCAAACCTGGCAACAGCGAATTGAGAGAGCTCGCGCTGGGCGGCCAAACCGGCAATATCATGTACGACTTCTTCATCGGCCGTGAGCTCAACCCTCGCGTCACTCTCCCCTTCTTTGGCGAGATTGATCTCAAGGTCTGGCTGGAAATGCGGCCTGGTTTGACGGGCTGGATCCTTCTCGATCTTGCTTTTGTTGCAAAGCAGTACCGCACGTACGGATACGTATCTGACAGCATTCTCTTCGTCGCCGCGGTCCAGGGATACTACGCCCTTGAAGGACAATATGCCGAATCGGGAATTCTGGTCATGATGGATACAATCACAGATGGACTGGGCTTCATGTTGTCCTTCGGAGACATTGTCTGGGTGCCATTTCTTTATTCTACGCAAACCCGCTACCTCTCCGTCTACCCGTTACAGCTTGGCTGGACAGGAATCTCCCTCGTATCAGCAGTTTTTGCCGTTGGCCTATACATCTTTCGCGCATCCAACTCGCAGAAACGCATCTTTCGCACGCAGCCCAATCACCCCAGCGTTAAAAACATGTCTTTCATACAAACCAAGCGTGGCACAAGACTCCTTGCAGATGGATGGTGGGGAGTGTCGCGCCACATCAACTATTTCGGAGACTGGTTACAGGCGTCGCCTTTCAGCCTTCCTACCGGGATAGCAGGATACATGATTCTGCCAGCTGGGGCTGCTGCTACAGCGGGAGCGAGTGTGGTCACGATGCTAGATGGCAGGCAAGTGGTGCAAGGGGCAGCAAGGGGATGGGGCATGGTTTACACGTACTTCTACGTCTTGTATTTTGCTTCGCTGCTGATACATCGTGAGGGAAGGGATGACGCCGCGTGCGCCGAGAAGTATGGGGAGGATTGGGAAAAGTATAAAAAGGCGGTTAAGTGGAGGATTTTGCCTGGCGTTTACTAGAAATGAGCGCAATGGCTGCTTTGTGTAGGGTAGCCGATTGAAGAATAAAACCAGGTGCAATGCCTTTGAGCTACACGTCCTCATGACAGCTATACGTTCTCTATAGAAAGTCTTTCCACAAATAGAATATGCAAAAATAGCCCGATAAAGCACTCAAGCGCAGAAACGGCAATCAGTGAACAAGGCTGACATGTTCCAGCTCACTTGTGACCGGAAAGGCTGGCGCCGAAATAAAGTTGTGGGATAATGCTTGTTTCTCTCGTATACCTACAGGTACAAGTAAGCTTGAATCAACGCAAAGCAGCCCAAAGAAGAAGGACGATTTGCGGGGATCGTGCACAGGCTCGGAACGATCATGATCCATTGCCTGATGCTCCCAAAATCGATGCAGATGCTGACGTCTGTAAGCAACCCTTGCGTGTCAGCTACGATCCGAGACCTGAAGCACGCACTGGCAACTTGGCGGAGTTTTGTTTCGGTTACCAAGTAAGAATAAGAAATCAGCTCGACCCCGGTCCCAGCGCGGCCCGGATCATACTTGGCCCTCATTCCGCTAGTCGTAGTGCTAGCAGAAACCGGGGCTCAGCGAAATCCTCAAACAGGGGCAATTTCAAACATGAAACCCGTCGAGCGTCTCGAAAGATGCGCGCGCAACTGGGTGTCTTGTCCGTGTCGATGACAGATTGGACGAGATGCTCGGGCTCGAGGCTTAGTGCAGGCGGCAGCTCTTGCAGAATCACGACGCCGGCAGCTCGATGATGGAGGATTGGACTGGATTCGACGTTGGCGATTGTTGCTTAACACTAGATACAGGTCTATGCGGTGCTATCCGAGGCATGGTCAATAACAATGGCGGCATTGTCCAATACTGCTGAGACAGTGTCGTCCCGAGTCCGCGGCTTGCGCCTCATTGCATCGCCGAGCTGGCGCATTGACACATGCCAAATTAGCAATTTGGTGCTGTAATGAGCATCCATCATGTATCACAAACCAGAATCTGCGTCCAGGTGCACGATCATCAGCCGCGGCAAAGCAAGGGCTCAAAATCTAAAAAAAAAAAAACGAAACCGTTTTCATAGACCAGATCTCGCCCACCCGTTGAAACAACTGCAGCCTGTTTTTGCGTTTTGTTTCCATCGTGTATCTGCATGCACGCCGTCAACTCGCCAAATGATCGGAAAACAGCCGTGTCCAACCTTCTATCCTGATTCCTGATGCTAAAATCAGAATTAGAGAACCGCTAACCTAGAAACTGCCTAGCGGCCCGATCGCCACAAAACCGTCGGCGCATGAACTCGACCCCGGCTTTGTCGCAGAAAACGCCTCCCGAAACTCTTTTCCCCTGGCCTCTCTCCACAACCACTAAGCCGGTGCGCAACGACACAGTCACGGCGGCTTCTTCTCCCCCCAGCAGAGGCCAGTCGCACCCTCGTCCGAATCTTGCGCTCGTCCCCCCTTGAAGGCGCATAGACGACCAAAGACGAGAGATGTCAAACGTCCAGACGTCGCCCTGGTTTCGGGGCTTTCGGGCCCCCTGCTACGAGTCTGTCCGTGGCATCTGATTCGGCTCTCGGCTGGTCGCGCGAAAAGAGCAGGGAGTTGAGACGCCCAGGTCAAAGTTTTAGCGCCAGGAAACACGACAAGGAAAGAAGTCGAGGCAGAATGAAGACGAGAAATAGGAAAGATGGGGCTTTTTCATGCCTTTGTCAATCGAGTATAAGAAGAAGCGCAAGTCCGGGCCCAGGATGTTTGGCTTCTTCTTTCTCTCCATCACCATCACGACTTCCCAGTCACCAACACCTCAACTTCCTTCACTCCTTCAGGCCAGGTGCCTCTTTTTCCCAACCTTCCTTTCTTTCAGAGTTCAATTTCGACCTGGTGTCGCTTGCTTCGTCTTTTTAATCTTTTTTTTTTTTTCAAAAACACGAAAACAACTACAACTCTCTCGCTCTCTTTTGGAACTCTTCACCAACATCTTTTTGTATACACACAACAAACACAATACCGCAAAAATGGTTCGCTTGTCAGTTGCCTCAGCTCTTACTTGTAAGTCGACAAACCCACACAGGCCCAGATGAGCTTGTTTGTTTTTCTAACATGACCATTTAGTCGCCCTTTCTGTCTACGCCCTTGGTGACCCTGCTGGTGCCAAGAACGTCGGAAATGGCGCCGGTGGTCAGTTCATTGGCGGCCAGTGCTTGTCTAGCAAGGACTGCGCTTCGACTTGCTGCGCTTTCATAAGCGGTGGTGGTGTTTGCTCTGTAAGTCTATCGTCTCTTCTAACAGTTTCCCATCTCCGGCCCTTCCACTAACACTCGGCTTCTTCCAGGGTCTTGGTGCTCAGTTCCAGGCTGGGAAATCAGGTTGTGGTTTTGGTGACGGTGGTGCTCCTCCTCAGCCCAGTGCTGCTGCCGGCAGCTCCAACTCCGGCTCCAGCTCCGGCTCTACATCCAACACTGGCACTTCTGCCAACGTTCCCGCTGGCTTCAACACCGCTGTCGGTGACCCAGCTGGTGCCAAGAACCTCGGCAACGGCCAGGGCCAACAGTTCATTACTGGTGCCTGTCTCAGCGATGCTGACTGTGCCTCTGGCTGCTGTGCCGGTCAAAACGGTGGTGCTACATGCTCTGGTGTCGGCGCCCAGTTCCAGAACGGCAAGACTGGCTGTGGCTTCAATGCCAACGGCGGCTCTTCTTCTGCCCCTGCTCCTGCTCCTGCGCCCAGCTCCAACAGCGGCTCCAGCTCCGGCTCTACTAACAGCGCTGTTGCTGCTCCCGCTGGCTTCAACACCGCAGTTGGCGATCCCGCCGGTGCCAAGAACCTCGGCAACGGCAAGGGCCAGCAGTTCATTACCGGTGCCTGCCTCAGCGATGCCGACTGTGCTTCTGGCTGCTGCGCCGGTCAAAACGGCGGTGCCACTTGCTCCGGTGTTGGTGCCCAATTCCAGAACGGCAAGACTGGTTGCGGCTTCTCTGCTTCTACCAAGCGAAGCTTCGAATTCTCTCGCATTGCCCGACGATTCAAGGCCTAAATGGATGATGTAGAAAAAAACCGGTGGTTCAGTACTGGAGACTGAGGTGTAGAGACAAGGATGACTTTGATTCCGGGTCTCACTTAATTCGGTGGTCGTTATCTAGGTACCTAATTCATACTCTACATGGCTAGACTTTAATAGATATCAATCATCACTTCCAACTGAGATGCTTTATACTCATGGGCGTGCAATGCAATGTAATTGACTGTTTTGAAAACCGGCTTCTAGGCTTCGCTTACGAACAACAATGAGGCGGATATCTACCATCTAACAATTAGTACAAACTTTCAGCATGGCGAGCTATATGAAGACTACATGTACTCACTTTGTCATTTCTTCCGCTGAAAAGGGTCCGTTACCAGTGGCCTTTTGGATCATGATCAAGATGTGACTTCTGCAGCCGTACAGCGAGAAATTCGTAATCAACCCCTCGTCGTCAAATGTCGCCACCAGCGTCTCGGGGAAATCATCCAGCACCTCGGAATGCACATTATACCGATTCCTCATCTCGCTAAACACGCGCATGTCGGACTCGCTAATCACCTGGCTGACGACGGTGCGCTGCTCGAGGTACAGATGCTTCATCTGGTCGCGCAGTTTGGCGACGACGCCGTCTCGCCCGAGGGACGGCTCCTTGGCCTCTCGCATGCTTTCAAAGTTGACGACGCAGTCTTGGGCGAAGAAGGAGGCGAAGGCGACGAGTTCGGCGTCGGAGGAGTCGGGGCGGAGGCCTTCGAGTTGGTTGTAGAGGGCGTTGAGGCGGGATTCGAGGATGCCGGCGGAGAGCATTGTGTGTGTGTGTGTGTGTGTGTATTTTTTTTACGGTTTATTTTCTGAAAAGTTGATGGCGATGTTGTTTGAATTGAGTAACCCTTGGACATATTATAGGTCAAATGTTATGTGTGGCTTTCAAATCTACGATTCCTTTACATCCTGGTATGATCCTACTGCAGGTCCCCCCCAGAAGGCAGCAGCATTAAAAACGTGCCTCGATACTTATTTTTTGACACCGGCAACTAGGAAGTACTTCCGCGATTATGGCAGAGATATTCAAGTATGCAGCAAACTATACGTAAGTAAGAAGCGGGGACGGTCATACGTGAAGGAAGCTGACTGCATGCATCAACGGAGCGGAGTCACCGAGTGAAAAAGAGTGCTCTGGCAGCGGATGCCAAATGCAGCTTATATCACATTGCATTTTGCTATATAAATGTACTATTGGCAAGTAACTGCTGGAGATGGGGCATGGAATATGCGAGAACCGCGTGTTTGTTTTTGCGACGGGGTCCTGGGAGAAACTTGCGCGGCTAATTCCCCCCTATCAAATGCCTTTGCCCCTGGAAAAAAAAATGTTCAATACCCAACGTTTTTTTGCTTGATTGGCCAACGTGTACGCATTGTTCGTCGAGAATGTCCCTAATGGAGGTCCTTGTACGGAGTACGCGGCCTGTCGTCTGTATCAATCATTGTGAGGAATGCCTGGGTTGCGTCGGATCTACCCGCAGGGGCATGGGCCAAACTGCATCTTTTGACAGATGACTAGTATGCCTCTATTTATAAATTCCAAATTCCTAGGTAGTATTTGAGCGCAGACAAATTATTTGTTTTATGATAGTCACACAAGTTACCAAGTTGGACAATACTAAGATACAGCTTCTGGAACAAGTTTTCTTGCCCTTTGCGTCGATTCAAGGCAGTGTGTAAATTCAAACCCCAGGTATAAACCCTTGAAAGCTCTCAACATGGACACCCGCAAACGGGATATCGGAGGGTTTCTCCCACAGCTCATGCCCATCGTTCAACAAACTCGTCCCTCTTCTCGCTCTTCCGGTCTCTCCTCTGGCCCTCAACCGGTGCCAGCCTGTCCTTTGCACCCTCCACATCGGCTGCCAAAAGCGTAATGGAGCCCGAAATCTCCGGATCAACCAGTCTCGGCGCATTAAACGGACTCTCAGCCAACACGCTGTCCCGCACCAGCTGGATGGCAAGCCGAGCATCGTTCAGCTGCGCCAGCGCGCCCAGTTCAAACGTCTCCTGCGCATTCCGAGCAATCTCATCCGTCTTCTTGGATCGCTCCTCGAGAATCTTTGACAGAGCTACTATCTGCGCCCTGCCGTCGGTTTCTTCAGACACCGACGAAGGGACTGACATGGTGTACATGAGGGTGTCGAGCGGGGGCTCGTCCGCGACACCGGACGATCTGCGGCGGTGGTGGTGAGAGCCAACGGTGTTGGAGCGCTTCCGCGCAGGAGTATTACTGCTCTTGCTCGGCGATGTGGGGAATATCGATGCTGGGGCGGACGATGACGGCTGCTTCACGGGCAGCAAGATCTCGACGGCCATTTCCATCTTGGCGGTGGAGATGAGTGACGCGGCGGCAGCCTGGTGCGACAGGTGAGTCTCGATGCGACCTTGGATCTGGTCAAGGCGGCCGACCAAGTGATCAAGGCATTTATTAATCTGCAGAATAAGAATTACGTTGGCAACGTAGATTTTGGGTAGAAAAATCAGGGATGAGCGCTCACGTATTCCAAGGTGTTGGATGTGCGCATCGCACTTTGGCCGCCTTCTGTCGAAACCGTTTGGAGAGCCTGCTCAAGGTACTGCTGTTCCACAGACATCTGAGCAACAGAGAGAATCTCCGAGTGCAGAGAATCCACCTCTGCCTCGAGGGCCTCGACTTCTTCATGCGTCGAAGGCTGGACGCGCCCCGAGCGCTCGGCTTCCACAAGAGTGTCCATGTAGGTGGTATCTAGTTTGGCCCGAACGGTTTCAACCGTAATCTTGACCAGTCTGATAGGCCCACCAGCAGTTAGCAAACAATTCTTCTCGTGTAATGTGACGGGGTGTCGTATGGGCGGCTAACCGCGAGCATGTCTCACGCAGCTTGTCAATCTTGAGCGTTTCATCTGGATCTGGCCGCTCCAGCTCCCAGCCCAGCTTCTGTAGATTGGCCAGCAGCTTGTCATCGGCACGGAATATGTCGCCGAGAGTGCCCTTGAGGTTGGATCCAGCCTGCGTGCCTTGCTCCTCGAGATCAGAAATGCGAAAGGCAAGGCTCTGAGAAGCCGCCTCTACCTAAGAAGGAACATGGCCGTCAGTAGGAATGCCTGTCCCTAATCTTTTTGTGTCCAAATATTACCTCTGCAGCAGCTCTCTGCCGCTCCGACTCAGCTTTACTTTGCCTATCAAGGTCAAGATCCCGCCTTCGAGCATCGTTCTCAGCTCGCCTTCTCACGAGGCGCGATAGAGCATCCTGCTGCTGACGCAACGTTTCGCTCTGCTTGGTTATGCTCTCCGTTGATCTCCTGAGCTCATCAATGGCAAGCTTGATGTCATCCTCGGTAACACCTTGTACTTCGGACAGGTCGTGGAGATTGGCCAGGATGTCAACTTGGCCGTTCCTGTCCAGGGCAGAGTATCTGCATCATAGGTTCCTATGTCAGCGGCGTTTGCCTCGTCTCCTCGTCGAAGCTGTGTCTCCATACGTACATTGCCAACTCATCAGGTGACAGGAGATTATCAGTCGTGAGATGCAAACTCGCCCACTCAGCCAATGCGGTGCCGTGGTGGTCGTGCCTGAGATGCTGTTGCACCTCATCCCGGCGTACCTGGACGCCATGCGTGCGGGCAGCCTTGAGCAGCAGGGCCTCAGCCTGCACCCTGGTCTCCAGATCCATTCTGAGTCTGTGGTTGAGCGAGATGGCACTTCCAGAAGACGCCGTCTTGGGGAGACTTGGTCGTACAAGGAGCTGCGTGTGAGGGGCAGAGACGGGGAGCACAAGACCACGAGCCCGAGCAGAGCGTCTGTTGCGTCGAAAGCTTCTCGATGCTGCTTTATCCGTGGCCTGTATCGATTCAATGGTCCACGGGTTTCTAGTCCTGTTGCTGCTGGCCCCCGGATTGGGCGCAAGGGATCTGATGCTTGCCGCAAAGCAGTCCTCTTTTCGCAGCTCGCAGCTGACGTCGTGCAACGCTCACTTGAAAGCTGCAAGAGGCAGATCAATTCGTATTCGCGTATCAACAGCCAAATCACACGCTCTGGTCTCGACAGC
Organism: Trichoderma atroviride; assembly: GCF_020647795.1. NCBI lineage: Eukaryota > Fungi > Ascomycota > Sordariomycetes > Hypocreales > Hypocreaceae > Trichoderma > Trichoderma atroviride. Next base: position 6,607,698 of record NC_089401.1, on the reverse strand, counting down.
TGCGTGCGCTGTGCAATCGCTGCGATGGCTCAGCGTCTCGATGGCGTCTGCAACTCAATGTGTAGGTCTGTCTGTACCACATGTTGCGGTTTCGGGTCTCAATTCGGGATATATCGTTCCAGGGGTTCGTGATTGGGCCCCAAGCGCCTGAGGCCCCTGTAAAGCCACGATGCCACGCCCCATGCAGCCCCTGTAGCCACAGCTCCAGCTGCACGTTGGGTGCGCCACTGCCGCCTGACAGGTGCTGCTGTCGACGTGTCCAGCCGCATCAGCGTATAAGCAACTTGAGCGGTTCACACAGTTACGAGTCAATGATGTCCAACTTCAACCTTCCAGCTTCTTCCATTTTATGCCAGCAACCAGATCCACGAAAACGCAGCTGCACTCCCCCGTGGCGTCCCGAGCGCAAAAGCTGCCGGGCACAGAACAGAGGATTAGACTCGCCGTCTGTTCATTTCCAGGCTCCGGCTCGTCTCTTCTATTAGCCCTGCATGCATGTATCGATTTCGTCCGACGTCTTGCAGCGCCAATGCCGTGACCCGAAAAGCTTCGATCCCCACTCTGTGTCATCTGAACTCCGTTTGTATCGACAAGTAAAAGTGAAGACAAGTTGAAGCTTCAGCTTCGCGGATGCCATCTTGGCCAGCTCAAGCAAGCGAACAGGATCCGTGAGCAGCGGATCGCACCGAGCGGCAATTCATCCTTGGGATTCCTCGGACTCGTATCTTGAGCTATTTGCAGATCAAGATGCTATATCGAGTATCTGTGACTCGCACCATGTGCTACTGCTCTCGGTAGAAGCAGCGGTGCCGCCTTGACGATGGAGTGGCCACTCGGAGACGTCTTCCAGTCTTGTTTATGGCTGCAAGCCGGGCGAGTACCCCAAGTATGAAGCTATTTTCTGGCAGTAAATCACTTCATCTCTTGCATCTGCAAGTCAGATTAAAAGCATGAAAAGCAGTAGAGACGACAGCCCTGTCGAAATTGGCCGTTTCAGCCCGGCATGCGTCCGAGGTGGATCACGACTCTCCGGATGTAGGACACATGTCTCAAACTTCGGCCATCGACATGGAAGCCCGTCATCTCCCACCGAGCTGCGACGACCGGCCAAGGCCTGCCGCTGTGTAGACACAGTTCAGCGGCCCTCAACGGGGTAAGGCTTGCGGCTTGCGGCTGATGCTGGATACTGGTAGATGAGACATGGGATGACTGGCAGGTAGCGAGGTTGATGATGCAGCATCTGCCGGCTCTGTGACTCCATGCTGCCCTCAGATGGCCAGCTGTCCCTGCAGAGATTCGTGCCTGCGTAAGTGTACATGTAATCGCTCCAAGGCCAGCCGTGATGCACCCAGAGAGATACATGTGCGTAGCCCAAGATTCGCAGCGGCCAGGGATCCTTCATCATGCCCAGCCGACTTACATTCACATCCACTGCCCTGTTGCCCTGCCATGGCCGTTGCACAATGGCGAGTATTTCAGCTGGTCCTCGTATGTCAAGGAGAGACAACTCGGAAGTAGCTCTGCCGTCTTGACCGCCTGCCATCAGCTGTCTGAGAGAGAAACCACGCCAACCTGACAGCTGGCCGGAGAAAATCGACCAAAGCGAGACAAGACAATAAAAATCTCTCCGAATTCCATCACACAAGAAGTTTTGCTTCTTCCATCAAGGTGCCGCAATCCCGCCCTCCTTTTGTTATATTCTCCGCGGCGAGAATCTCTCACAACATGGCCGGACCAGGCATCTGGCGGCTTCGCTGGAACAAGGCCATTGCTGAAGGAGCTGGATATTTGCTGGTTGTCATGATTTGCTTGGCGAGCGAGCTGCTGATCTGGGGCCTGAGCCGGACCTTGGCCTCGGCGGGCTTGGAGTTCTTCTCGACCATTGTCGGCTTGGTGCTGGTTTTTGCTGTGAGCACGGCGAGTTGGGCCATGTGGAAGACGACTGACGACTTCTATCGGAGGTGGCTCAAGAAGAGGGTTCGTGACGACATGGTGCTCCCCAGATTGTTGTTTGTCTGCTGTTACTGATTCACGCGGATTGTTTCTTAGGTTGACTTTATCAATGCCCACCTAGGCGCGGGATTCTCTGTGCCGATGATCATGCTGGACCAAGACGAGATGCTCAATGGCGGCGAGATTGGGCGTGTCATTGGCTCGTTCAGTAAGTAAACATGACTGGATTCTGATGCTGCCAACAGCTTGACTTACCTCTTGGCTTTCCTAGTTGCGACCAACATCGTGTCCTGGGTCACCGTCTTCTTCCTCTCTGTGGCGGCCATCAGCGGAATCGCAAAGCTAATACCACAGGAATCTTCGAGAAAGGGCTCAATCAGCTCCGAAAAAAGCATTGCGCCGTCGTCGTCATTTGACGAAGAGATCAGCTCGGCCGACTTGGAAGAAGATGCTAGACCCCAACCAGCTACACAAGCACAAGGCAGGGCCTCGTGCCCGGGAATTCCAGATTCGGAGAGGCAAACAAGTCCAAACGAGCAAACTGCGCCATCGAACAATGATGAATCATCTACTTGGAGCTTTCTTTCACGACACTACCCGATTCTGCTATCGCTGCTTCTCATCTTCACTGTTGGCTTGCCTCTTGCTGTTGCCGCGAATGAGGAGCGTCTCCTGGATGGCTTCGTCCTCTGGTTCGTCTGGATATCCTCTGTTCGATCTCAGCGCGCTTTCAAACACTCCCAGCTATGCAATTACTCTACGCCGTTGAAGAGGGGGCTGGCAACAATGATGAATCCCGTCTTGATAACCACGCTACTCATGACAGGATACACCAGGGCCAAGGCTTCCGTTCTGGGGCCCGGCGGCCTCACCAGGACATTGAAAACATTCAGCGGAGGCTCACCACTCTATGCCATCTGGACATCTGCCGTCAATGGCGTGCAGATAACAAACAACCCAACTGGCTGGTTCGGCGCTGGCGACGCCGCGCTCTCGATGCTTGAATGCGGCATTCTCATATGGGGCTTCAAGCTCTCAGAATGTCGCCATCAAATCTTTAGCATCGCCGGCCTTTTTTCCATCATACTGTGTACCGCGGCCGCAGCAGGCAACGTCGTCCTCTCTGTTCTCGCCAGTCGAGCTTTAGGTCTCAACGCGTCCGAGGCTCTCAGCTTCGCGGCCAGAAGCACAACACTTGCCCTCGCTAAACCTGCCACGGAGGCGATTGGTGGAAACAGCCCCGTCAACGCAATGCTCGTTGTGAGCAATGGCGTACTGGGACAGCTTCTATATCCGTTCATCTTGGACAAACTGGGCGTGAGCAGACATGAAGACGACGACAAGACGACAGTTGCAACAACAACTCACGAAACAATGATGACAGCCGAGTCATTACCCACACAAACACCCCTGAATAGCCATCTCACTTCTCTAAGCGTGAGCTCTAACAGCACCATGGCTTCTCTAAGCGTCAACTCTAACAACACAATACCCTTGTTCCCCAAATCATGGCATCAAACCACTTCCACAACAGACAGCCCCGTCACCGTCGCCGCAGGCATAGCCATCGGCGTCAACGGCGCCGCAATGGGCGTGTCCTACCTCTACGAAACACGAAGCCGCGCCGCGCCATACGCAGCCCTGTCGATGATGGTCTTTGGCGTGATGACGGTGGTGTTTACGACGGTAGAGCCGTTTAAAAGCACACTTGTTGGCTTGGCGACCCGATAACAATCACGATTACGACAATCCTCTTTTTTTTTTTTGGTTTTATACTACCTAGATTACGATGCAACCTCGCTGTTGTGAGAGAGAAAGGAATTTGTTTCTGGATACCATTTAGAAAAACGACATGAAACCAAAGAATCAAGTGCGGGAAAGGGATATGAAGAAAAAATACACAAGAGGATGATACCAAGGGAGAAGAGCGGGAAATCTTGATTGTATTGCATATTTATCTACGTTCATGTGTCACGAATGACGCCTCCTTGAGCGGCCAATATTTTGTACCAGCTCTACACAAAAATACCACAATTGTAAATTAGAAAGATACGGGAGAATGAAGCAAGTCTATTGTGGATATGGGGCAAAAGAGATGTATTGAAATCGTTCAGCTTTTCCCTCGCTACTCCAAGTTGATCAACAAGAAAACTTTCGATAGAGCAAGGATAGCACTTAGACAAGTTCCGTATAAAATGAGGACAAGACGACGATTTAGTTTTCTACCAGCGATGGTGCATTTCTTTCCGCTACTTATCCAGCGCCGCCTACAGAAATTGCGTCCTTACTATTCAGCGTTTATCTTCTTTTTTTTCTCTCTTTTTCTTTCCGGGTTTTAAGAAATTGATATTCGAGAGTATCCATGCGTTTCATTCATATCATTCCACCTACTTCCCATCACTCTCCTTCCCCTCTTTTTCTTTTTTTTTTTTGTTTATTTGGTATACTACATTCTTCGTTGGTGCAATAAATGCTTTCAAACAACAACTTACTCCAGCCTAGTACCAATAATGTCAGCATAATGTCGCATTATACCAGCTTTTCTAGCGTAGCACACATACCTCTCAATCAAGTGCAGCCCGCTCGCCGTCGACACAACATCGCTCAGCTCTCCGACCTTGAGCGTAAAGGCAACGTCCTCAAACTCCTTTTGCATCTCGCCGCGGCCGAAATAGCCCAAGTCGCCTCGCTTGCGGGCAGACGAGCAGTCGGACTCGGTGGGCGCAAGGTCGCCGAGCGTGGAGGCGCCAGATCGGATGGTCTGCTCGTGGGCCTTGATGATTTCCATGGCCTCTTCTTTGGTTCGTGTGATTTCGGCCTATATTCAGTGAATAAGTCATCTTCCCTCTTCCCTGCTGTATAGCTCGCATATGGGCATCATATCCGTACCTCGCGCCAGCTGCTCGGCCGTCGACTGTCTCGGTGCTTGACTAGCAGGTGGGCAGCTCGAATCTTGCCCTCGGGCACGCCTGGCACGGCTCCGGGCCGCGAACCGGCGCTGTGGTGGGCAGCCATGTAGTGCTTGAGCTTCTCGCTGTCGGTGCCCGCGGGGGGCTCCCATCGTGAGGTTCGCTCGGCCGAGTTGAAGTAGTAGGGCAGGTTCTTGGAGTTGGAGTGTCGAACCTCCCAGTTCGGAGGGAGACCGGTTTCAGACTGTGCCAAGGCAATGGCGTTTGGGTCAGCATATCATATGGCTTGTCTGAGTCGAGAGCTGACGAGTAATAGAGTCGGGTGGTCTTGAGCACCGCCCTTTCTCTGCTTGGACATGCGTACCATTGTGATTGGGTTTGTTTGAGCTCGGCTCGACTTTACTTGTTCTTGACAGATGCTCTGTCGTCGCAATCAATGCAGGCAAGGTGGGAGAGTCTCTTGCAAGTGGAGTTTTGCTAAGGGAGCAGACAGCAGCTTTTGACGGATGGAGCTTTTGCAACTTGCGTGGAGCCAATGAGGATGGATATTATGATGCAAGCTTGCGCTTTCGCTTCTGCGGGGGGAACGAGGCTAACAGGATTGGAGTCGTTATAAGTAGTAGCAGTAGTAGCAGTAGCCCTGGAAACGGAGGGAAGCGTGCGGTACAAATACAGCTGGCCCAGTGGGTGAATGGGTGGTGTTGATTTGGTGCAGACGGATGGATGGCTTTGATTCGACTCGACTCGATTTGATCAGGCTTGATTACATGCAATTCATCACCAAATCCAAGAAAACGAAAGGGCGGGATGGGAAGGGCCTAGTGTGGCCCTGATGACGTTCCATGGCAGGCTCCAGGCTTGACTACAGCGGACTGGACCCAACCTTGGCTCTGAAATTGAGCCTTGCCAGGCCAGTTTGGGGGGGAGACCCACGGCCGCGGGGCTCTGGTTCTAGCAGGCGATTGGCCCTGGAGCTCTGGAGGCGGTAGGGGGAGGGGCACTGACGTTTTAGCGGTACAACTTTGCTGAAACTGTGCCCAGGGCGCAGACAGCACGTCTCAAGCCGGTACTACAGGTGCCTGTATAACACGGGCGATTTTGCTTCGTTACGTGTGTGCTTCAATCACAGCTGAGCAGGCAGCATATGCCGTGGATTGAGGTGGCAAAAGGGGCGAGGCTTCCAGGAGCTTCTGCTCAGTCCAGTCACTCAAGTCACTCAGTGAGAGGAAAAGCGAGCGAGTCATTCCAGCTCAAGGCGAGGATGATCACGGGATGCGCCTCAGAGGGCCTAAAAGCGCTGGGAGGGGTCACGATGGGAGCGACGATCGAGGCTTGCGCAGGAGAAGCTGATCACCAGGGGCGACAGAGAATGTGCGCAGTTGGATTGCTCAGTCAATCAATGCCTCGTTGCAGCTCGAGCCAGATCAAAGATGAAGCAGTGAAGAAACTCATTTTCTGAAGCTCGCCGCTGATCTCTCGCCGTCGCCGCACCAACGAGCATCTGCAAGTGTCCAGATTGGGGCAACCCGGCGGTTTTATGTCATCCATAGGCGCTATGCAGTCTTGATGATGTCCGAGAAGTATGTTTCTAATCGTATTCCATACCACATACATGTACCTACTCAACTAGGACCTCCATCTAGTAGGTCAACTACTTCTTGTACAAGGTCAAGACAGCACTCAACACTCGATGCAGGGCCAAGACATGGCCGTAACCGCCGTGCTATAGACAAAGCAGAAAGGTGCAATGCCACCACGTTGAGGCCAGCCGACGGGCCTAGCCGCCACCCCGAGACTCGCGCTTTAGGATTCTGACATCTGCAGCGTTAATGCTGACTGATGACATGCGACTGGGGTCCGGCCAATCCTACCACGGACCAGCATCAAGCCCGTCTAAGCAGCTACATTTATACAGTTTCGAATGCTCAATCTCTACATGTAGCTGCAGCCAACTATTGATTGGTACTCAGCCCAGCCCCAGTAACCAGAGAGACCAGTAGGGCTTGACCCGGCTTGATGGATACATGTACCGAAGGAGTACCTCGTAGCGGATCTAGATATGGATGGACATTTGCGTAGAAACGCGAGCTGTGTCCGAAGAAGCCCGGCCCGGTGATGCCAAGACACAGCCTGGTGTAAGATGATGCATTGGCAGGATTATATACTACATGTACGGTATGTACGGAATAGCAACGGCCTGTAACCCGAAGCATCATCTCTGCATACAATGCCCCGCTATACCCAGGGTATATACAATAATGATATCTTATATAGCAGATGCATGTAAACAAGTGGAAATCTAGACCTTGCTGCGCGCTTCTTGAATGCATGGAAGCAGCGCGGATGCTGCAACAGTCTCCCGGCGGTGGTGTGATTAACAACGGAAGTCGAGCGAATTGCGTGTATCCCGGGTAAGGCAGGTCGTATTCGCCATCTTGATTCTGGAACGAAATCAATAGTTATTGGCTGCTAAGATCTAAGATTCAGAAACCACCGTTACAATAATCACATTAGAGCTATAGGTTCGGTGTCGAACTCGTTTTCGTAGTGTCGAGGTCGGTGGCAGCACGTCGGGCTAGAGTCAGGATGTATGCGTGTGACAGCCCCCAGGCCAGAAACTCGAAGCGAGTCATGGCTGCTCTGCCTCCGAGACTAATTTAGAGATAATGAGGGTAATCTTGGCTGTAGGAAAATACCTATACACCCGCTACTACCGTACGTGCAGACGGGGAGTCCTTACCAAGCTCGCATCCCTGTGGGGGCTGGCAGTCCATCATTATCCCGAGTCTTCTCTTATACGTCCACGTGCAGGAAAAAAGAGCTTCACTCGTGTATGTTTGGCACGCATCGCCGTCACCATGCCGACGGACGCCGAGGCCGCGTGTATCTGCTGCAAGAAAAGTCCCAAGTAGTGTTTCTTCTACAAGGCAAAAGCAAGGTTTGATCAACAGATGAATAGGCTTTTACGGTACATAAGCCTCCAAATTTACTCATCGTGATACAGCCACTTGTATGTACTTGGGCTGTGTCTGTGTGGCTGCCTGCACTGCAAGGTACACGCAGCTAGCGCTCGCAGTGTGTGTGGCAGCTGGTCACGGCGGAAATGCACCTCCATCAGGCTACATGCGCCTAAGCTGCGTTACAACGGCGCTTCTCACTGGACTTTGGATGCCGCCGCTCTGGCCGATGCTGGCACGCAGACTCGGCTCTGCATGGGGTACAGAGTACGCAGGGCGGCGGTACCGCTGATACGGCGCACTGGAGCGCTGTACAGCCATCAGGCCATCGAATGTGAACCTTGTTCGTCCGTCTTAATATTCTGCCCGCCCCCAGAACCATCAACTGCACACCTCTCTTGCACTTCTTTGCAACGACACATCAAAGCAGATCGAGACAAGAAGTACTCGACACTCAAGCACTCTACTCTCTCACGCCTGGTTCCTCGCCAAATCAGCCCTAGACAGCGAAGAGACTCAAGATAGTACGCAACTATCCTCGGGCCGAGCATCTGCTACCACGCAACAGCTTCGCTCAGCATTTGTGCTCTTCTTCTTGTCCTGCTTCTTTCCTCCATTTCCTACCTTGGATATTGCGACCACGCAAACTTTTCTCACTGCCTGCATTCCCAGAGGGCAAAAAAGAGTCACAGCCCGACTTCCTCACATTGGGCTCTGTCTACCGCCCAATTCACCCAGACCACCCACCTACCTCCAAGCACCAGACAACACAGCACAGCGCAGCACAGCGCAGCACAGCGGACTCGCCAAAGCTTCGGCAGTTTCCCAGCACGTCCACTGTCACTGCTAGCGCCTAGCACCCGCGCTACCAGGGATACCCACTGCCGCTGGAAATTATCTGCCTAGACCAGCCTTCAATCTCGGCTTACCTATTCCACTTCCTCATCTCTTCCTTTCAACGGCAAGGCTGCTGCGCATCGACCAGCATTTTCTCGCCACCAAAGACGCGCATCTTGTCTTCTCTCCTTTCTCTACTTTTTCCACTTCATCATCCTCTTCTTCGCAACTCACGCACAAATGGCCACTCCTCAGTCCACCGCCTCCTTCGAGGCCTCCGGCCCCAAGAAGCTCGAGCAAATCACCTTTCGCTTCTGCTCCGAGTGCTCCAACATGCTGTACCCCAAGGAAGACGAAGACGCCCACAAGCTGCAGTTCACCTGCCGAACCTGCCAGTACACCGAAGATGCCCAGTCGACCTGCGTCTTCCGCAACGTGCTCAACAACTCGTCCGGCGAGACGGCCGGTGTGACTCAGGACGTTGGTTCTGATCCCACGGTTAGTACTACTGCTAGTGATTTTGTGCCTGTCCTCTGCCTTGGCTGCGGCGTCGTTGTTTACTGCGATACCTGCCGAGAGCCCAGCACCGAGCTCAGCGTTGCCCGAGACCCCAATCACGCCTACGAGGACGAGTTTGAGCACCTGGGCAACGGCCACTTCAGCCTGCCCTTGCCCGCCGACCCCTTTGATGAATACGACGAGGAGTTGATGGAAGACGTCGAATCCACCGGCAGCAGCGACATGAGCGACTTTGCTGCGGCTCATTTGGACGACAACGACTACTGCTTTCACAATGATGCCATGGCTGTCGATCTTTAAACGCACCCTATCCCTTACGATTTCTACACATGTACTTTTGGGCATCCACCTTTTGAGCGACAACACTTTCCTCCTTTCCCCTCTTCATCTTGTATTCTTTACAATAAGGACGATCTGCTCGCATCTTCATTCTTATTGCTCTGACGTCTTTTTGTCTCGCTTTTGTCGTCCTGGGCGTCTGTACTAATGGCAAGCTGAGCTGCGGTGGATGGGCAGGGCCTTGCAGTGGATTTCAGTTGCTCTGTTTTTTATTCTTCATCTGATTATACCAGCTGGCTGACTCTGCTTCTCTGTCTTCCTGCAACTACAGCTCCCACGATCCAACAAGGCCTGCCCGAGATGCAGCCATCAAGAAGCTGTCTTCTTTCAGTCGCAGGAGCGTAGTGCTGATACTGGCATGGTGAGCGAGCACCTCTTCCTTTTGACCCCGCCATGACAAGGGAGCTTCTCTTGTTGCCTTTCCCGCTTCTCCCCTTTCGTTGGACCGAACGTTAACCTGGTTGGCGGCAACTCAGAAATTGTTTTACGTCTGTTGCGAGTGCGGTCATATTTTCGATTAAATGCGATCACGATTGGCGATACCCCGATTCGTTCGAGACGTCTTTTCAAAGAGGGAAAAATACTTGGACCTGTTTTAGAGACGTTGTCTCTTGTTCTATTTCCTTTCTAGTTTATTTTATGTGTATTCTCAGGGTTGGCGTCGAGGATGGGAAGAAAACAAAATGCCGTGGAATATTTCATGTTCACGAGTTTATTAGGATTGCTTTATAACGCCGAACTAGAATATACAGGTGACGCGGCGTTTGGAGGATCATATACATATATAGAAGCGGTTTGCTATTATTGCTAGGTTGGTGTTGCATTGTCACATCTTGGGAATCTAATATATTGGTTTTTCTCTCGAGAAAATTGATACCTTGCCTGTGATGATCTCAACATCTTTCCGATATAGTACTACCGTACAGTACGTAGAGTTGAGCTTTGGATTGGTTATGTACCAGCTTCCTCAACGTGTTTAGTTTAGAATATATTTTTTTTTTTTTTTTTTACATCTAATCTCGTAAACGCCGTGCAAATGCCATCAGAGAGTATTTCGTAATCGTACATGGTCTCAAGTCATATATCGAGACGACAGCATCACCCTCCCACCTTTTTGGTATCCTGTTCCTTTTCCTGTTTCTTCGTTTTCCAGCACATCTCCCCAGCGCCCATCCTTCTCTTACGCCTGCATCGGGGCCATGGACAGAATCTTGCTCCACTTCTTCCTCTTCAGCTCTGCGCCTACGACGCCGTTGATTCGAGTGCCGACGGGGTCGCCCGACTTGTTGAGCAGGACGCAGGCGTTGTCGTCGAAGCGCACGACGGTACCGTCGCGGCGCTGGGTCGGGTACCTGGTGCGGACGACGACGGCGTGGCGGATGTCGCCGCGCTTGACCTTTGCGGCGGCGGAGATGCCTGCCATGCCGGAGGAGGAGGAGCCGCGCTGTTCCTGGACGACGACGACGATGCGGTCACCTGGATGGAGGAGGTGAGTGTTAGACTGAGTGAAAGAGGGCGAGTAGTTGAGTGTTGAGGTGGATGTACCTATTCTGGCGTGGCGCTTCTGGCCGACGACGAGGGCGCATTCAACGAGGGCGGCGCCCGAGTTGTCGATGCAGTTGAGCATCGTCTGCGTTGAAGCCGTGAGTGATTAGCATAGGCCCTCCAGCGAGCAATTGAAGAGAGAGGGAATAGAGATGCGATGAATCGAAGCTGCTTACCTTTAATTGAATCATCGTGACAGCACCGCGGAAGCTCTCAAATTCACTCTCGCATGGGCTCATTCAGCGGTATTGAAGCCATCACCAGCCCACCTTTGGGTCGAGTTGAGACTTTTCGATGTCACGTGCTTGCAGCTTTTTAGCGTACAAATCGACCCGAGCCACGGAGTACATGCATGCGGAATTGCTGCAGCTGGCTAATCCTCGGCTGTATCACCATGATCCGCTCCAAAATCTGAGACCTGGCTGAATCTGCTCTCCAGCCTGTCTGGAAACGGAAATGGCAGAATCGGGAAAACTGGAGCCCTCTTGAGCACCGCCCATTTTTTCTCCATCCGTCGCCCGGGCAGCCAATTTGGCAGGGTTTCGCTTTTTTTTTGCGCTGTCCCGGTTTATTTTTGGCCGTGGCTGTTGGCCTCTTGGATTGGATCTTGGCTGCTATGCAAGTTATTTATTAGTGAGGGCCTAGGATTGGGATTAGCGGGTGGCCGGCCGTGAAGCTGCTCTTTCCTGCCATGCGCCCCTTTCGAACTTCTTTCTCACTTTCTGCCGGCTCTCGCGTGTCATGAGACTTTTCCAAAGTACCAACAGCCTCGTTCCTTCTTCTCCCTCATCCTCAATCTTTGTCTTCTTCTTCTCTCGACAACGTCATTTGCGCACAAACTCTGCGTCTTCTGCTTCATTTTTTCTTCCATCTTCTCTGTTCTTCTACTAGCCATTCCTGATTTATACACAGGATCCCTCGAGCTGGCCAGCGGCTGAGAGTAATGACGTCGAGGCGCTTCAGGTGACGGAGCTTCTTCGAACAGCGCAACCCACTCTCCTGCGCTCACCACCTCGATTCTGGTCGCTGGAGTAAAAACTTCAGCATCGGCTTGTGCAATCTGTGAGATTTTCGAAGCACTTTGCTCCGTTTTCGTTCTCTACGGCCAGCCGGCGCAGTGCGGGCAGGGGTGGAAATTAGAGTTATGAGGGAATCTTGAGCTCTTCTCTATCCACTCCTTCAGAATACGCCATTTTGTCGCCAACAAACATCCGTCTTTTTCTCTCCTTTCTTCTGACTTCTTCCGGCTGCCGCCTGCCCTGCGGAGATTTTCGCCTGTATATATACCTTACACGATATATCTTTATATCAACAAATAATCTCATCTTCGCACATGGCCCCATCCAAGGCTGCTGTGGCAACGGCCAAAAAACACCGACTCACGCTCAACCAGCTGGCCGCTTACGACGACATTCTGACGGACGCGCTCGTTGACCATGTCAGTCTCCCTCGCGACATTATCCCTTGTTGCGATCAGGAACAGTAGCTAATTGGTTTTCGCAGGCTTTTTACTGGGCTACGGTTCCCAAGAACCGCTCGTCCTATCATCCGTCACGGGGGATCCGGGAGGAGGACATTGGCAAGATCATCCAGGAGGAAGTCATTGTCAAGCAGGACCTTGAAGCGGCGGAGAAGCGCCTGTTGGCGTCGGATGGGCTCAAGAGATTTTTCAATGGCCTAAAGTCGGATAAGGAAAAGGCCGACTTTGTGCAGCATCTGCGACGATATCTTCGGATCTACATGCTTGATTGCCCTTGGGAGGTCAGCACCACTAACCGATACACCATTGTCACCCATGAAGCGTGCGTCATCGCCAGGCGATACATTAAGCGCAACGAGACAATCAAGTACCTCTCCGGCATACAAATCAACATCACGCCCGAGGAAGAGAAGGAAATCACAGTTCGCAAGAAGGATTTTAGCATTGTCGTCAGCTCCAGGAAGAAATGCACCAGCCTATTCATGGGACCCGCGCGATTCGCCAACCATGATTGCCGCGCAAACGCCAAGCTCATGACTACGGGCCACTCTACAATCGAGATTGTAGCGTCCCGGCCCATTGAGGTCGGCGAAGAGATTACTGTAACCTACAGCGACTGCTACTTTGGAGACAATAATTGCGAATGTTTATGCCGAACATGCGAACAGGAGCTGAGGAATGGATGGGCACCAGAGGACGGGGCGGTGAATGTAAAAATCAGCGTCGAGGGGGATGAGCTGAAGGAAACCTACTACTCTCTGCGCAGGAGACGAAGAGACGATAGTATCGGCCACTCTTCACGGACCTCTTCTGTGACGCCCGACATGCGCCCACGCATCTACAAGACGAAACCGAAGATGCAAAAAGCAGGCACCCAGGAGGCATCCGCAATTCCCTCGCCTACCCCAGAAGCGACACCGCGCGGTCGAAAACGCACCATGGAGGCGATTGCAACTCCACCAATCACGCCGGCCAAGAAGCTCAGGCTCACGTCAGAGCCCTCAGATGCGTCCTCGCGTCTGCTCTCTATACCCAGTGCGGTCTCTAGCCTTGCCGATTCATCAAGCATTCGAAGCATAACTCCTAGCCAGACGTACGCCCCTGAGACTGACTCTACGTCTCCCGAGAAAGAGAGCCCTGAGCCAGATACACAGACGTCCCAGACGTCCCAGACATGCTCAGTACCATCCGTGGATGAAAAGAATGAGAAGCTTGCTTACCAGGATGCGGGCAACACTACAATAGAGCCTGTCTCTCCTCCTCATAGCACAGGTAGCCGTGCGTCCCCGGATATGATCCAGCCAGCGGCCCCTGTTCGTACAATTCCGAGACCGCCACAGCTGAAAACCATGTCCATTTCTTCTATTCTCAACGACCCCTCACCCACCGACGAATCTATCGACATGTATTACCCTTTCATCATGAAGATTGAGGCCACCAGGGGACCTGTGGTGGAGTCGAAATTCGAACTCATTTCCGAACCGGATGAGATACAGCAACAAGTACGGCCAAGGGAAACACAGTCCAAAGAACCGCAATCAGAGGTTGAACAGCCAGAAGAGGTGCAGCCGGTGATTGAAGTCAAGACTGCGACTGAGATTCATGTGGAGACGAAAGTCGAAGTCGAAGCGAAAACCGAAGCGGTGCCAACCATCGAGGTGGCAGCCGTCGACAACAAGCCAAGACGGGGCAAAAGCCAAAAGACAATCCTCAAGCAATCAATGCCGCCTCCGTCTCGAGCGCGAACTCCAGGAGATTATGTCCTTACGCCACTGCTCCTTTCAGAGCCCGACATGGCCTGGATCCAGTGCTCCAACTGCAGTGACTACTTTGTCCAGCAGAATGCCTACTTTACACGATCAGCTTGTCCAAGATGCGAGCGACACTCGAAGATTTACGGCTATGCCTGGCCCAAGACGGACAAGACGGGGCCATCCGATAAAGAAGAGCGGATTCTAGACCACCGCATGGTACACCGCTTCCTCAATTCCAACGACGAACGGAGAGCCAGAGGCCGAAAGCTTTTGGGAGAGGGCAGAGATGGCACGGAAGAGCTGAGCGCTGATAGAGGCAGGACCTCTCAGAGAGAACCTAATAAAGCGGGCGGCAGGGGTCACAAAGACGACGGGTCAAGAGTTCGGCGTAGTGGCCGAGCAAGGCGGATGAGCAGCAAGCTGGCTGAATGGTGATGTGCCATGTATGATTTGCAACGTATACCACGGATGTTTCTTTTGTAATCTTTGTCTCCCTTGACCAGCGATGGAAACTAGTCGCGCCTCTATAGGCTAACTTGGGCCCGAAAATAAATAAAATAGTTTAGATCAAGTCATTAGCCATTTACGCTATGAATGCGTCTACTACTTCTTTTATTTCATAACGATGGGAGATTGTTAAACCATTTTCACAAGTGCATAGCTGGGTCAACGCTGCCAATTATAGAACATATCTCTCCAGCAAGCTTCAGATGAGCCCGCTCCCAGCCTCGATTGTGCTACACAAGAGGCATAAAAATAAAAAGCGGTGGCTGGGTCTGAGACACAGTGCCCAGGTCTGCAACCTAGTAAATTCCTAGGATAAGATACAGCGCTGAAACGTGGCTGGTGTCTGTGAGAGAATTGGCGGAAAGGAGAGGGGAAAAAAGTATGAATCGACGATCATGACTACCAGGTGGCTCTAGTTACAAAGGACCTGAGCGTCGGGCGCAACTGAGCCAGTAGGAGAGCCGAAAAAGCGAGGCTCCATCGGTTTAGCGATTCGGATGTCATCGCTGTCTGAGTTGGTGGCGTTTTGTGTCTGACTTGTCACCCGCCCCCTCCCCTTGACTTGGTTTTTTCCAGTGTGGAGGTTCTCATCTTGGTTTATTTCATTCAACGTCAAAAGTCTTTTGGTGGTTGATTTTGTTGGTGTTGTTTTCTTTGAGATTGTTGGATTTGTTTATTCGCCGGGAGATCCGATTTGGAGTGTGGAGACTGTGTGCATGTACCGGTAGGGGCTACGAGGATGATACTGCGATATCTTTTTGTTGCGGCTTGTAAGTCTTTCTCTTCTGTTTTTCTTTTTTTGAGTTTTATATTGGGGGTGATGGATGAGCTGCTTGGATATATTTGCGGCTGGAGAGCTGATGGCTAATTGTTAATGTCTAGTCGCGCTTGGCGCTGTTGCGGCTCCGTCTGAATCTCAGATTGTACTCCAACATGACCGGAAATATGCCAAGAATGGGCTTGTTTGGACAGAAGGGGCCGTGAGGATGAACCATATACAGGTCATTGGATCGCACAACAGCTACCACATCGAGGCGCCCAAGGCGGAGCGAGACCTTCAGTCGACGTTTGCGTCGGGGGCGATTGATTTGCAGTATTCGCATTCTGCGCTGGATGTGCAGCTGGAGCATCTGCATGTGAGGAATCTAGAGTGAGTATTTACAACTGAGCGGCTAATATCTGTTGGAGAGGGATGGATTGCTAATGACGCTGTGAGTTGGTTCTGCAGAATAGACGTGTTGGCGGATCCAGATGGCGGCATGTTTAGCCAGCCGCTGATTCGCAGACTTGCTGGCCTCGGCGTCCCCAACGACCCGGCGCTGAAGCAAAAGGGCACAAAAGTGCTGCATATCCCAGACGTGGACTATCACACCAGTTGCTCGACGCTGGTTTCCTGTCTGCGGATCATCAAGGGGTGGATGGACGCTCACCCGGACAGCGTGCCGCTGCCCATCATGATGGAGTTTAAGACGGCAGAGAAGCTGGGAGAGCGACTGGGCGGCGCGAAAGTGGTGCCGTGGAACACGGAGCTGTTGGACATTGTCGACGACGAGATTCGGTCTGTGTTTGGGGCGTCGCAGCTACTTGTTCCGGACGATGTACGGAGAGATGGCTTGACGCTGGAGGAGTCGATCTTGAAGCATGGCTGGCCGGATCTGGATAGTGCGAGGGGGGAGGATATTCTTTTTGATGGATAATGGGCCGGTGAATGATGTGCGGGATGCGTATATCGAGGGGAGGCCGAGTTTGGAGGGCAGGGTGTTGTTTACGAATAGTGCGCCGGGACAGGATGACTGTGCGTTTCAAAAGGTAAGGATGTACTTTGTCCATTGGAAACTACTACCTATTTACTTACACTTTGTGCAGCACAACGACCCATCCACCGACGCAAACGTCGACTTCATCCAAGCCCAAGTCCGCGCAAACTACTGGGTGCGCACCCGCGCCGACGAGCCGCTGGACACGGTGCTCGGGCACAACTGCTCGACTTCGCGGCGGGACAGGGCGCTGCGGTCGGGGGGCGCATGTCGTGTCGACGGATTTCCCGGCGTTTGGGATGAGTGCGCGATGGGGGTGCGATTATGCGGTGAGGATGGAGGGGGAGGGGGCGAGGTGTAATCCGGTGAGGGGGGAGGGGTGTGGGGGGGAGAAGTTGGAGCCGGAGGAGTATTATAGGTGAAGGATGTTGGTGATGGTTGTTATGGTGTTGTGATGTTGAGGTTAGGGATGAGTTTGGTGTTGTGATGTTGAGGTTAGGGATGAGTTTGGCGTTGTGATGTTGAGGTTAGGGATGAGTTTGGCGTTGAGAGGATTGGGGTTTGGTGAAGAGATTGTGGTTTTAAGAAGAGGTAAAGACGAGATAACATTAGGTGTGTATGAATCGAATAGAGAAGATGTTGAATCTTTATTAATCTTCTAGAAATAACAAGTAGTCTCGATAGGTACAGTTGTATAGCCTGTAGTGTTTACACGCTTTACTTGAGACTATATGCCAACACTCTTTCCACCATGATTAACATTAGTAGTCCGTTATATCACAAAATAATTGAAGAGTATAAAATAATAAAAAAGCTGCAATCCAGTATTAACTCGAGTTTTGATTCACTGCAAAGGAGTTTATCTCATTGAAGTTGAGAGCTAGGGTAGCTTGTAGATGGAAGACCAATGCGCATAGCTATATAGATTATCAAAAGTGGGCAAGTCTCAACAAATAAGCGTCATTGGTCTAGGGGTTAGGATTCAACTCTTCCATTCACAGGTCAAGTTGAGGCCCGGATTCGAGTTCCGGATGACGCATTAGCCCAGCAATGAGCTGATTCCTTTTTTGCTTGTTACCTGCTCTCTCTAACAGGTCTTTATTCAGTTCCTTTTTCCTTGTCAACCGAAATAGCTGTTTTGCTGTCCAACTGCCCTGCTTTACCAAATCGAATACGGATACGCAGACAAGCTGACGTTGCCTTTACACTGCGGGGTGAATCCATATCAGTGACTCGACACCGCAGTCAAATTTGCCGAGGCATTGGCTGTGCAGCTTCATTCGTAGAAATCGTCCCTCTTGTTACAAATTTAACAACCCAATCGCCAATTATATCTTGCCTGCCGAGTTTAGTGAATCCCAACGGTTGACTGCACCGCCATGCACCTCCGCAGCCCGGCCGGAGACCGCTGTCGGAGCGCCGAATGGGAGCCCCGCGATCGCTAACACGATTGCCCGCAGTGGAATAAGAGACGGGGCCAGTAAAGATGTAAATGGCTTACTGGTATTAATACTCCATGACTCTTACTCTCACGAGTTTGATGATTTCTGAGCCCATGTTAAAGTTCCGATCCATCACCTCTCTCTTACAAGTCAATTCACATCATCAGCCATGGCCGAAGCACAAGAGGCCAAAATCCCCGTCGCCGCCGAAGAGGCCCGGCGCCTCGTCCAGGACATCCTCAAAGGCAACGGCGTGTCCCCAGACAATGCGGCCACTGTAGCGCGGTGTCTCGTGGCAGCGGATCTGCGAGGCGTCGACACGCACGGCATGAACCGCATCCCGTCGTACATGGAGCGCATCCGCCAGGGCGTCTTGGATGCTGGAGCACAGCCCGAGCTGAAGCAGGTGACGCCTGTGGTTGCGCAGGTCGATGGGCGCAACGGCTTTGGCTTCGTGGCCGCTCACATGGGCATGGCGGCGGCCATTGAGGCGGCAAAGGTCTACGGCATTGGGCTCGCCAGCGTCAAGCACTCGAACCACTTTGGCATGAGCGCGTGGGTCGTGCAGCAGGCGCTGGACGCGCACATGATGAGCCTCGTCTTTACAAACTCGAGCCCTGCGCTGCCGGCGTGGGGGGGGCCGCGAGAAGCTCATGGGCGTGTCGCCGATTGCGTGCGGCGCCCCGGGCAAAGGAGAGGGAGACATGCACGACTTCATCCTGGACATGGCGCCGTCGGTGGCGGCCCGGGGCAAGATTTACAAGGCAAAGCGAAGAGGCGAGAAGATTCCGCTGGACTGGGCGCTGGATGCCGACGGACGGCCGACGGACGACCCCGAGGCGGCGCTGGGCGGCGTGATGCTGCCGATGGGAGGACCAAAGGGCTCGGCGCTGGCCATCATGATGGATGTCTTCTCGGGGGTGCTCTCCGGCTCTGCGTTTGCAGGGCATGTGACGAACCCGTACGACCCGTCGAAGCCGGCCGACGTGGGCCATTTCCTGGTTGCCATCAAGCCGGACCTGTTCATGGATCTCGCCGAGTTCCGGGAGCGCATGCAGTATCTGTACGAGCGGGTGGTTGGGTCGCAGAAGGCGGCGGGCGTGGAGAGGATATACTTTCCGGGGGAGATTGAGCAGTTGACGCAGAGGGAGAGGGAGAGGACGGGGATCCCGCTGGTGAGGGCGGAGATTGAGGCGTTGAATGAGGAGGCGCGGAGGGTTGGGGTTGCTGGGCTGGAGGTGTGATGGGATTGTGGTGGATGTGATGAAGTTGCAAGCTTTGTTGTAGACGATATGATCTTGAAGTTGCTTGTGTGTATGTATGTTATACGCGTGTAAGACACCACTGTTGATTACATGTAAGCTAGCAATTCATTCCCCGCATCCCACTCTCATTCAGCCGCAGACATGTCCAACAAACGACATTCATGGCCACACACATAAACCAAGGCCATGCTATGCTGCCCTTCAATGGCTTGGACACAAATAGGTCGATCCCATCTGCCGCTGCACTGCTATCTGTACATACCATGTGTAAGCGCTATCTGGAGCATTACAACAAAAAACGCCTATCTCTCAAGCTCCCCGCAATCGCCCTTATCAGCCAATGGCGGGGCTCAAGCCGCTGGTCTAGGAGATTAAGGTTGGTGTTGCTACGCTGATATCTACGTCCAACACCTGCGATGAAAAATGCTGTCACACCTGTGCAGCATTTTGCCGTTGTTAATAACCCTAGATGGAGAAAGAGAGGGGTCGTATGCAAGGGATGAAGCAGCTGAAGAAGTGAATACTTCATATGGCCATTGTTCTTCCTGAGATAGGTCGCCAAGGCTAGGTATACATGTAACCTCTGCGATATTCTGTCTTGACATCATCGCCATCGCCATCATGCCTCACTTCCCGTCCATCAGACTCCCTCCAAAGCCGAAATTCCTTCATACAATCCCCTCCAACAGCATTCGAATCATCGTCATACTCATCACTGTGAATATCATTGTCTGGGTCGTCATCGCCATTGTCCTGCGCTTCCATACGGCGCTCATCTCTCCTGCTGCGCTCTCATACGCCCTGGGTCTTCGCCATGCCCTCGATGCAGACCACATCTCTGCCATTGACCTCATGACGAGGCGGCTCATCGCATCGGGACAGCGACCGGCCACTGTAGGGACGTTTTTCTCGCTCGGACACAGCACCATTGTCATTATTACGTGCGTTGTCGTGGCGGCGACGAGTGGCGCTTTGAGGAAGCGCTTTGATGGCTTCCAGAGGATAGGAAACATTATTGGTACGAGCGTCAGTGCAGCTGTGCTTATTATTTTGTGTTTGGGCAACGGATGGGTGCTCTATAAGCTCGTGAAGAGATTGAAGGAGGTTCTCGCAGAGCGGAGGCGCATTGTGATTGAGGGCGATGGCGATGATTTGTACAACGAGGACGGTGATGCTACTGCAATGCAAACCAACGATCAGTTTCATCTTGAAGGTGGTGGATTTCTGATACGCTCTCTCAAGTTCCTTTTCAAGTCGATTGACCGGCCGTGGAAAATGTATCCGCTTGGAGTTGTCTTTGGCCTGGGCTTTGATACGAGCTCTGAGATTGCCGTTTTGGGGATTGCGAGTATACAAGCCGTGCAAGGGACGAGCATCTGGCTGATTCTCATTTTCCCGATTCTATTTACCTGTAAGTTGCCTTGTTTTGTGTATTCAATTCTGAAAAAATGGAAAGCATTTTAACCTGAGCTAATATTTCTTTGCAGCTGGCATGTGCCTTGTTGATAGCACCGATGGCGCTCTGATGATGGCGCTGTATACATCAAAGGCCTTTTCGCGAGACACAGTCGCGATTCTGTACTACTCCATCGTCCTCACCGGCATTACCGTCGTGGTCGCTGCTTTCATCGGCATCGTCCAGGTTCTGTCGCTGGCGCAGAATGTGGCCAACCCAAGCGGCAAGTTCTGGGACGGCGTGTCGGCTATTGGGGATCACTTTGACATTATTGGCGGGAGCATCTGCGGCCTGTTTGTCATTGTTGGCATTGGGTCTGTCTTGTTGTATGGGCCGTGGAGGAGGCGCATGGAGCGGAGGGCTCAGGGGGCGCTGGTTGTAGAGACGAGTGGCGATGTGGAAGCTGAGGGGGCATCATCGAGGAGTTTGGAGCAGGATCCAGATTCGAAAGCAGCGAGTAGCAAAGTAGCTGTTGCGGGTAGTAGTCATCAAGTATAAATGGTGATTGGAGCACAAGAGGTGTTAAAACTCGCTGATAGTCTCATCAGAATATTTTACATTGAGAGAATTATTCACCAAGTTCTGGTGCTGTCAAGACGTGGACTATGCGACTTATACGCGTATGTGGCGTAGTTTATATTAAACGCAACATATTTAGTGACTTCTTTTTGAAGATGGAATCTTCATTGACAAAAACTTGCCTTTCTTCTTTTTTTATGCAAGTCAACTTGGATAACCTCGGATACATGTTTACGTTTTCACTGTTCATCGTTGTATATTGAGCTAACAAGTCAGTGCCACTATCAGTTGACCTCGAGAAGAGGTTGTCAACTATATCCGTAGGCTGCTTTATGCGGTCGATGACAAATATCACTCACTTTGGCAATTGAGCCGCAGAAGATACTACTGCAAACAATAGACTCATAGACTATTCACTCGTCTACTGAGGCAGCCGATAACGTCCGCGCTTATCGCCATAGCAGGGATTCTGGAAGCGTCTGGTGTCCGTGGCTGCCGGAAACAGCGCCCGGCGGCTGCCTCCTCAAGGCCCGCCAAAGTTAGTCACGATTCTGCCTGCAGCTTTTTGTGCTTTTCGATCCTCCTGCTTCTAATTTAAGCAATTCAGCCTCAACTATCTCGTCGTTTCGAGTCCTACATGTAATCAGCCCTCGTCTATTGAGGGAAGAGCTGGCTGCCTACGCCCATGACCTACCTAAATGGATGCAACGGCCGAGACGAGGCTGCCCTGGTGACTGTTCCCTTCAGCTCTCGACACTAGACGCCCTGCAGTCCAACATGCGGGATTACGACCTCCACGCTCAATTGTTGCGCACTGTCTCTTCGGCACTGGATGGTGGGGAACGGGGCCTGTGGCGTCTGTCAGGGTCCTCTGGACGTTCCCCAGAGGTTGAGGCGACTTTTCTCGGCTCTCCATGGCCTCTGGTTCGCCTTTTGATGGTGGAGTACCGTCTACATATCGGTACTTTGAGCTGTTGAGCCTCTGACGAATAGTTGCGCCTCTGTATTCGGGGTTGCCGCCATTAGCGATTTGCATCTCCCTTCTCGTGCGTCCCAGGCGATATCAGTCCAGTCGCTTTAGCGGTTCAACTGGTGGCGTTTCAGTGTGGTGAGATGCCTTCCACCGCTCCTTTATCGGGCACCCTGTGCTGTGAATCACTTGCCTAAGCCGGAATTCGGGTATCGAGCGGCATGTATTAAGCGCCATGCTTTGACGCAGGCGCACCGCCTTCCTGTCGGGGATTCGGCGTCCAAGATTGCTAATTGCTGATGGTAAAGGACAATCACCCTGACGGTGAAGACGGCTGGACTTTTGGATTCGAATAGACGATTGTCTCGGCATGATTAGGGGACAAGACGGCGGAATAGGAAGGGATCAGAGGACCCTTTGATGATCGAATTGCTCAATGTCCATCCCGTGCTCAGCTTGGTTTTCGTACTGTCTAAGCGACATGTCTAGTCCTCACCGGCGTCGGAAGGTGGCAACATTGGTCTCATTGCGAGCTTCGGTTACCACTAAGCGTGCGCGACTGCCTGCGCATTATCCATGTCATGGCAGCAAAACGAGCCCTTAGTTGTCTATGCAGGGAGCAGGACTGCACTTATGCACCGTGCTGGTCGAGCTTTTGGTGGTCAGCAACAGAATGCGATGGGAGAGCGATGGACCAGTGAGTCTTTCACGATTACCGTGCTTTTGACAGCACAGCACGCTGCTGCCATGAGATTGGCGACTTCTTGCATGCTGATTCAACCGCAGGCCTAATCAGGGTGTTAGTACCAGTGAGTGACACAACCGGGTGGCCGTAATGGTGGTGTTTGGACCCTGAAAAAAATGTCTCCCTTCAGCCATCCATTCCATCCCGCTAGACACTTGGCGGCTGTGGGACCTGGCGGTCAGGGGCATCAGGACCCTTTGGACCCCAGAATTCAACACGATTCGTTGTGGAGAAGGATGTGTGTGTTAGTGGAAGACGCTTCAAGTCAAGGTCCGTTCGCGTGCCCATCAGCCCGTGTATTTATCAGCCAAAAGAAGGCTTTATTTTCAGGCAAAAAAGACGTGATTACATACAGTACACGCCACTGGTTGGAAAATCAAACGAAACACAGTACCGTCACGTTGCCTGGGCTGCTGATATTCCTCACCATTCTCGAAGCAGTGCTACTCCGGAAGGATTCGGACGGACCTCATATCGAAGCCCAAAAACAGACACGATAGTGTAACTACTAGTAGTTTGTCCGGGAAATCCTTTGGTGACACGCTTTTATCCCAGAAGCGTTTATTCAGCCTGGTCCGACACACGGTAGATGCTCGAGTGGCTTCTTCGTTGGTAATTCGGATTCTCCATACAGTATCCAACACGGCAGCTCCCATCCCAGCCCCGAGCGATAGCGCACCCCACAGGCACAGATCTCTAATCCGGCGGATGCAAAGGGCTGGGTCTAGGCATGGGTGACTAGAGGCCCTCTTAGACGGAGGGTCCCAGTCGGTGAGTCGCGAAGCCACGCCAGTGCGCCTCGCTGGAAAGTCAAGACTGTACGAAAGAAGAAGGAAAAGTTTAAATGGTGTATAGATAGTAAAGCTTAATCAGTATTTATTCGTCTCTCCCCCCGATCACCGGCCTTTGCTTGTCATTTCGTCTCCAGCCCTTCCTTTTCATATCGTTGCGTGTGTCGTCTTTCTTTTGGCAGTTGATCTGTCACTCTTTAGAACAAGTCACTTGCAATTTGATTCCTTTTTAGAAATAGAATATAGACCTTTCAGTCCTTTTTTCGCCATGCACGGCTACAGTTCCTCTGACGAGTCGGACGATCCTCGCCGTCCGCGCTCGCAGCCATCCTCGTCAGGCAACAACCAAGACAACAAGAAGAAGAGAAAGAAGAGACTCCCTCCCCAGCAGTCCATCAACAGGATCTGGAAGAAGTTTTCAAACCGAAAGTTTTACACGGCGCTCTCAGTCCTTCCGTTCGACCCTGTCGCGCCTCGATCGGGATTGGACCGACCTAATGAGCTGCTCTCCGAAGGATATGAGCGCGCTGCAGAAGAGTGTCGACGAAAGGTCGAGAAGATTGTCAAGGAGTGTAAGCGGGTCAATATGAGATATCGTGACCCAGGCTGGGATTTGGTAAGTTGAACCGAGGCGGATTCTCGCTGCTGGGTAGTAGATTGTAGCTAACCGGGTTTCCCACCAGGACTGGGATCTGAGATACGAAAAGGGCAACACCCTCAACTATATCGGCAGCGACAAGTTTGAAATCAACAGGACTACCTTGCTGGGCTCCAAAGCGGTCGTTCCCAAGGCTGTCAAGAGAGTGCACGAGATTTTCGAGAAGCCCACGTTTTTGAAGGATGTCAGCGGAAGCGATGTCAAGCAGGGGAGCCTTGGAGACTGCTGGCTCATGTCCAGCTTCACTGCATTGGCAAGCGCCGATAAAGGTGTTCCCCGGTGCTGCGTGGCATACGATACGAGTGAGTCAACGCGCTACAATTTCTCGAGTATACAATTGCAATGCTAATGTTGTGTAGAAATTGGCATCTACGGATTTCTCTTCTACCGGGATGGAGAATGGGTCTACTCGATTGTCGATGACAAGCTGTATCTCAAGTCTCCGGGTTGGGACTCGCCTAGCATGCAGCGTGACCTTCTCCAGCAGATTGACCGCAACGAAGAAACCGAAGCTACTTACAGGAAGACATATCAGACGGGCTCAAAGGCTCTCTTCTTTGCCCAGTGCAAGGACCAAAATGAAACGTGGGTGCCACTTCTTGAGAAGGCCTACGCCAAAGCCCATGGTGACTATGCCTCCCTTTCTGGTGGCTGGATCGGAGAAGGTCTAGAGGATCTCTCTGGTGGAGTCACCACTGAGCTGCTTGCATCCGACATCTTGGATCTTGACGCCTTTTGGGACAACGAGCTGTCCAAGGTCAACAAGGAATTCATGTTTGGCTGCTCTGCTGGCATCCTGGATTATGGCTATGGCCACCGCGATGGCATCAGCGAGGCTCATGCCTACGTTGTTACCGATGCTCGCACCCTCAAGTCAGGCCAGCGACTGGTCAAGCTCCGCAATCCCTGGGGCGAGATCCGCAAGGGCCTTTGGGAGGGAGCGTGGAGCGACGGCTCCAAGGAATGGACTGCCGAGGCCCAAGAGGAGCTGGGCCACAAGTTTGGCAGCGATTCTGTCTTTTGGATTACCTTTGAGGACTTGGTCCGCAAGTATACCCATTTTGACCGGACTCGTCTGTTCAGGGAGGACGACGACTGGCGCTGCTGTCAGCGATGGATCGGAGTCGACGTCCCGTGGAAGGCGGAATACCACGAAAAGTTCCGCATCAAGCTGACAAGGGACTCTCCTCTTATTCTCGTCTTGTCGCAATTAGACGGAAGATACTTCAAGGGCCTCCAAGGACAGTACAGCTTCCGCCTCCACTTCCGCCTTCACAATGAAGATCAACCCGACGCGGAAGATTACATTGTGCGCTCTCACGGCAATTACTTTATGAAGCGATCGGTGTCTGTGGAGCTCCCCGATCTTCCTTCTGGCAACTATACTGTATACCTCAAGGTGACTGGCCAGCGCAACCAGGAACTGCCGTCGGTCGAAGAGGTTGTCAAGAGAGAGAGCCAAAAGCGGGTTGAAAACGAGAAGCTTGCGCAAGTAGGCTACGCGTATGACCTGGCTCACAGCAAGGCCTGGGAGCACATGGAAAAGGTGACTGAGATTCGCAACAAGCGAGACCAGGAAAAGGCCACTTTGCACCGCCAGAAGGAGCGGCGACGGCAGTGGGAGAGACGGCACATCAGCCGCGACGTGACCAAGAAGCAGAAGAAGAAGAATGGCGAGAAGAAGGAGCGGAAGAAGGAGCACAGGGAGGAGCTGAGGAAGAAGGCCATTGAAGCAGCTGCCAAGGTGGAGAGCAAGTCTGAGAATGTCTCGGGCATCTCGACGCCTCTCGACGCGGACATTGTCAACATTGATGTCAGCAAGCTGGCGCTCAATGACGACTCGGACTCCAACGCCAGCGGCTCGCCTACTGATACTCCCAAGTCGGAGAAGTCCAGCATCTTTCCCTCGGACGAAAAGCAAGATGTGCCCCCCCGCTGCTGATGAAGACAAGGACGCAGCAGCAGAAGAGCCCAAGCCTGCTGCTGCGGAGGAGAAGCCCGATCCTCCCGCCGTGGTCGAAGAGTCTGACGGCGACTCGTCCGACTCTCCCGTCGAGGACTGGGAAGAGCTGTA
The DNA here is from genome assembly GCF_020647795.1 of Trichoderma atroviride. NCBI lineage: Eukaryota > Fungi > Ascomycota > Sordariomycetes > Hypocreales > Hypocreaceae > Trichoderma > Trichoderma atroviride. The sequence continues at coordinate 6,581,221 of NC_089401.1, read as the reverse complement.
TAGCGACGACGACTACACCCGCCGGCCTCGCCAGTTCCCCTATCCTGCGCCTCCTCTGCGGGATGACTACGACACCGAGGAGGAGAAGATGCCCACGCCGTGGAATGCCGTCTGCATTGTGGGCATCCGCGTCTATTCCAAGGACGAGCAGCTGGAGCTCTTGACCGTCATGGAGGGCGGATCGCTCGACGGCATGGGCGAGAAGGGCCAGGCGGATCTGGATAATGCGCAGGACAATGCCGGTGGTGTGCGGCTGGGTGAGGAGAATGGGGCGGGTGAAGCTGGCCTTTGTACGGATTTGGAGTGATTTTTGTTTTTTGTTGCGTTTTTGAGCGGCGATGAATTTTTTTTTTTTTTTGGTTAGAAATTATGATTTGTAGATGGTAGACTATTGTGGGCGATTTTTGATGCGATAGAGTGCTTTGATGTTGGTTGGTTGAGAGAGGTCCATGGCTATGGAGTACACCGCTCAATTATGATTAATACACTACTCAGTTTGGTTTGATGCATTACTCTTTTCTGTATTAGATGATAATTTGTTATATCAGATGGAAGAACCGTGATGATGCCTTTGCTTTTTACTGACATCACCAAAAACTATTTTTGGAGTTGCACGTATTGAGTTTGGCTGAAAGAATAGAGTGCAGCTAGAATATGATGCAGATGAATATACGTTATTTAACAAGGAAAAAAGACTCTTTGGCGTTAAAGTTAGAGTTTATAGGACCTGGATGCATTCCTGTCTTATGGGGATATATTGAGTTCCAAGTGGAGGGGATGCATTCTAGCGCTGGACCTCCGACGGTTCAGGCCTCCTCCCTGCAGCGAGATGGCGCAGGTACCGGATACTGCGTGGACGCGCTGTGAGCAGCAGCCTCGGCTTGGTTTTGGTGACCTCCAAGCCCCCTAACGGATGCCCCAGCCGCGCTAGCTGCAGGTACTGCGCTAACTGGAGCAGCGCTGGAGCCGAGCTGGAGCCGTATGACGCCAGCCGGCTTATCAGAGCGCAACTTATCGGCTACCTGCTCCAGGCATCGTTTCGTTCCTCGACATCTCGACTGCGACTCATCTCTTCCGGCGCATCATGTAGCCCGGGCCTGCGCTCATTGACAGACAGGCTTGATTCTGCGATACACGAGACACGCAACACCAACTTCATCGCGTGCAGCGGCCATCTCAACATGGCGTCGCCAGCAGCGTCCACCCGGCGCAGCCCCGACTCGTCGTCTGCCGGGTCGCTGAGGCCGTCCAACGACCGCCTGGCCATCTCCGTCGACACGCTCGTCAACCACTTGCTGGTTTCCAAGCGGTCGCTGTCGTCCATGACGCTCGTCCTGCGCGCCGACGAGATCGTCCGGGCGGCGCGGCAGTCCCACGAGGACACGGTCATGCTGGCCGCCCAGACGGGCTTTCTGCGCAACGCCATTGCCGACCAGGTGGTGATTCTGGGGCGTGTGGGCAAGAGCCTGCAGGCAACGTGCGAGTGGGGGAAGAGGGACTTTGTGCAGCTGGTGAAGAAGATGGACCAGGTGGACGGCGAGCTGGAGGGCACGATGAATATGCTGCGGACAACGGCGGTGGGCACGGCGCTGCGGCCCAAGGGCGAGGCGAGGAAGAGTCTGTTGGATTTTGTGGACGAGGGGAGCGTGCATGGGATGCGAGACGCGATGAAGCAGTGCATAAAGGAGCTGCAGGCAAGTCTTTGTTGCTGTATACTTGATTTCCTGGGCTAACTGGTGCTATAGGGGATCCAGCTCTCGTTTGACGGCGATCTGCTCCGACTCGAAACCGATATTCGAGACATCAAGAAGATTATTGATACTGCGCCTACGCCCGCATCGCAAGATACGGTAACGGCGCTGCTGGTGGAACTGTTTGAGCATTCGGCAAACATGGCCGAGTGTCTGGCCTCGTTGACGCAGCACTTTGACATGTGTGTCACGGCGATTCGGACCACTGAAGGGGCGGCGGCCCTGGCCCGCAGGAAGGCTGCTGAGGTGACCCAGTCTCAAGGGGGCGAGAGCGTGTCAATATCGGGTGTCATTGCCGAGCAGGAATCCAACAGATCCGACCTCGAACCGCAGACGGCGGAAGATCGGGCAGAAATGCTGCGGGTGGTCATCCAAGATGCGAGACTCGTGGATGGTGTTGTGCAGGATATTCAAGATCATCTCACCCAAGTCGAGCAGAAAAATGCCTCTCTGGGAGACCAAACGGATCAGACCAAGAAGGCGCACTTGGGCATGCTTGATGCGTATGCTACACTGGGAGAAATCGGAGATCGCCTGGCCGACTATCTGGCTGCCGAAGAAGACTTCAAGAGCCGGTGGGAGATGGAAAAGGAGATTGTTTTTACGAAACTCGACGAGATGAAACAGATGAGGGAGTTTTACGAAGGATATGCCAGCGCTTATCACGGGCTGCTCCTGGAGGTTGCTCGTCGCCGAACCGTCGAGGACAAGGTTCAGAGCATCTTGCGCAAGGCCCAGGAGAGCGTTGACAAGATGCTCGAGACGGACCGTGCAGAACGAGAGACGTTTCGACAAGAAGTGGGAGAATTCCTGCCTACCGATTTATGGGCCGATATGCAGGGCCCGGCAAAGAGATGGAAGATTGTTGAAGTTGGCGACGACGAAGAGACTGAAGAGGGCTTTGCGGATGAGAATCCGAGCAGCAACTAAACAAGAATGAATATGTCATCATCGAAGCGACGTACTTTTTTTTTTCTTTTTTACATACAACAGAAGGGAAGAAGAATACCCCCTGGTTTGGCTTGCGTTACAACAATTATTTGGGTAATAACAGATTTGTTTTGATATTGATTGTGGATTTTCAAGGTTCGGAAATAACGGTATTTGTATCTTGGTTATTGGATTTGGGAATATTGGGAATATTAGGCTTCATGTGTATATTCAAAAGACTGAAAAGTCCTATTCGCTCTTCTATTCATTGATTGCTAAACCGTGCAATTGCGTGTTCTAGTCACCGCGACATAGCTTTCTACCTGTCCATGTCGATGGAATCAATGTCTGGAATGTTCGTGTGCAATTCCTTCGCTGCCTGCTGTATAACCTCCAGTACGGCATCAGACCGCGGCGTGATATTTACCTTGAACGGCTTTGGCCTCCTGGTCAACCGCTCTGAAGGCGAGAATAATACGATTAGATACAGTTGATGCAATATACTACGGCGTGCCACTTACCATGCGTATCAAGCATATCCAACGGAGGCTCTCCCGGCCTAGGGGTGGTGTCAAATGCCCATAGAAAGCGAGTGATTTGGATAAAGAGCGAGTTTTCTGCGACTTGTATGCCTTTTACAAGGGGTTAACTAGAACAGCTCGAAAGAAGAACAGAAGGAGTGGGACATGCCTGGACACATACGACGGCCAAAGCCATAGTTGACATGGTCACGCTTGCGATAGTCGGTCTGTCTGGCGCTCATATGGGACTCCATGTCATCGCCGAGGAAGCGTTCCGGTCTGAAAGTATCAGCATCGTCATATCGTGTGCGGTCACGGTTGAGGTTATCGGCGCAAGGCAGCAGCAGGGTGTTGTTCGGAATGGTGTATCCCTGGTATACAAACTCTTCTGTGGAGTAGTGTGGAAATGAAAAGGTGAGTAGGGGAGCGAATCTGCCGAGTTCTTTTATGATCGCCCTGGTGTAGGGGAGGTTTGGATGGTCTTTCCAGGTTGGAAGACGGGAAGGTCCAACGACTCGGTCGATTTCTGTACGAAGTTGTTGTTGAGTGTCTTGACGATCTTACGAGGGGCGTGTACATGTCATACCTTCTTGGGCTCTTTGCTGAACCTCTGGATGCAGCGCCATGAGTTTAATAAAGGAATGCATCATAGAGGCAGTTGATTCGCCGCCGGCAACGATGATGGCAGTGCAAATGCCAAGTAGCAGGTCGTCATCGAAGCCCTCTTTCTTTTGGTGCGCGATAGCATTGACGCCAAAGCACACTGGCGCAATTCCAGCGTCGATTTGCTTTCGTAATAGTTTGAGAAAGGCCATGTGGACTGCACAGTCCCGCGCGTGGAGAGAGTCTGCGAGCTTGAGCCAGGGCTGGAAACGCAGTGGTAGTTTCTCGAGAAAGGGCAACCAGTCGATGAGGAGGCTACCGGGTTGAGCATCTAAAAGACGGGTAGTTTTTTGAGTTAAAAATACGATGAGAGATTAAAAACCTACTGCTCAAAACACCGCTCCAAATGTCCTGCAACTCGACCATGAGGGGATGAGTTCGTCGGCTGACTCTGGTTCCATACACGGCGCTGAAGATGACACTTATTGCGAAATTGCTTGTATGGGATTCATAGTCGTCTGGGGCCTCGCAAAATGCAAGCAGTGAGACTGTAGCCTCGTAGTCCTGGTATTTCCTGACCTGCTGCGACTGTTTGGGACCCAGAATGTCGGTATAGATTCGCCGGAAGAACCGCATTTCTTCGCCGGCCGGCGCGAATGGGAGGATGTTGGGCCAGATGTGTTGCATGAAGATGTTTTTTCTCGGCCTGCTGGCTGTTACAGCTCCGCGCTTTTTCAAATATTAGAAGACAAGGTGTTTTTTATTTGCTATTTATATGCTAACCTTTGTTAGTAGCTCATGAGCATCTTCCAGGCTGTGTATCATTACACTTGGCTTTGAACCCATCCACATCATGCATGTGCCGCCGAATCGTTTTGCCATCAAGGGGACTTCTACTGGAAGATTCTTCAATACTCTGGAGAAGTAAATGATGTTGCCTAGTAGCGGTAGTGGTTTAGGCCCGGGCAAGTATTTGACAGATCGGGTTGGGAGGTAGCGTAGCAGAGCTGTTAACAAGCAGAGCACGACTCCTAAGAGAGTGGCCTGCTCGTAGGTCGCTCCATGAGGCGGGAGTGTAGGGAGCATGGTGAACGGAAAAGACTTTTACATTAAGGATGGGGTGAGAAGCATCAAGAGCGTGGTTGTCAGCAACATGTCGTCCAATATATAGACATAATATGTCACTGACGTCAAATCCTACACAAAGGAAGGGCGGCTGTCATATATTGAATGCGGAGAGCTGCTACTCTCGTGACGGGAATCTATGCGACATGGTATTTCTTTGACGGCGAACAAGGTGGCGGAGCATTCAAAAAAGCGTATTCTTGAAGGCGTATTAGACGGCTTATCTTGGTAGCGTGTCTTGATGTCTGTTTACCCATGTCATGAAGGATTCTTGCGAGCCATACCGTTTATAGAGTATGATGCCTCATTTTTGTCTACCTTTGAGGCAAGACTGTTTTCTCTCACAAGGATTGGATTGTGTGATACATTGTAAATGTATAGATGCCGTGAGCAGAGAGAAATTATATGTTTCCTGGCTTCACCTCTTTCTCACAGGGTGTTTAGTGCTTCTCATTTGTCTCTAGGATATTGCGTGTTATATCCATCTACTTTCAGGGTGCTATGGCTGGGTTCGCCCTGCCAGTATCACATACACCGTCAGCAAACAACATCCTGCGCCTGAGAATAAGATACCGTAGCTTTTCTCGTGGTGGGTTGCCAAATCATTTCGCATATATGAGGGGTTGACCAAAAGCGGTATATTGCTTTTGAGGCTCACATGTTCATAGATTTTCATCACGATATAGAAGATTTTCTATTTGGTGAAGCAGTATAGCTGAGTATCGATTACATGGATACCGTCTCGATGATGGTGCTGCGGCGAATTCTTTAAAGCAAGACTACATTGCTACTAGATCACATAACGTTTAATCCGGTAATAAAACACTGCTTTTGCCGTATCCCCTAACAGAGTGGTAGATACATGTAGATGATAGATAGCTGACCAAGCCCGTTTTGGCGATTTCACGAGCAGGCTTACACCTAAGAAGATTCCACGGAACCTATTACTCGCCAGATGGAGTTTTATCAACCACCACTGGCTTTGTGGGCTACGAGTTAAAGTCTTTATATAAAGTATTAAGCTTACGGAATTGACATGACCAATAAGCCAAGCAAAGCTGCCACTTTATCGGCCTGTTGCAAAAGAGATGGTTCACTCAACATCAAAGGCTCTACACCAAGAGCTGCCTTTGACGAGAGAAAGCGCAGATATACTTGGCTTTGGATTACTATTCGAGATATAAAGTTACAGCATCGGAAATGCATGAATGTCTTGAAGCGTTCTTTGCTGCCAGCATCGGGGGGAATTATATCCGACTTGCATGCATCACAATGCCTGCCAGCGAATGAACAGTGAGCTGCGGCATTCAGTTTTACCCATGGCCGGTAATCACTGGATTAGGACGAGATTAACAGGAATTGGCCGGTACAATCCCCAAACTGTCGGTGAGCTAGACACGAAATCGGAACTGTTACGCGGTTGCGTCAGCTTCTTATTTGCTCATGAGCTGGGATGAGGGTCCATGTAAGACCAACGCCATTGGCTGTTCTACTACGATTCCAGAATGCAGTCTGTTACTTTTGTCACAGATCGTGATTTGCGGTGGCCCCTGTCTATTGGCTAGTTCCAAATAGTCTGCTCCTATGTATACTGGGTGATACCGTATTTCTTCAAGTCGGACAGTGGATTCTGATGCCAATCCCTCCACTATTTACGACAATCGCCAAGGATAGTTCGGAAGTTGCTTCATAGAGAAAGACCCATAACCCAGTTTTTGATGGAATGAGGCTCTTGTAAGAATCATATAGGGTGAGACTTGTATAGATCTTTTCTCTCACCGCTCCATCTTGAAAGTACAGTACCTCGTGACAGTACAGAGAGGCAGAAGACCTGTAACTCCGCGGAATAGAATGTGAGGAAATAAGACAGCGCCGCCGAACGGGGCACATATTGTGTGCCTTTTGCCATGTTTGATGAAAACAAATGAGAAGATGTCATTGATCTATATTATTGTTTGTTGCTTTTAACTCGTCTGTATTGAGTTGTGATGTAAAGGAAAAAAAGAAGCACGCGACTAATTGCGTGGACAACTATTAACAACAAAAGAGGCAAGAAAAAAAAGAAGAGAAAGAAGAAGAATACACAAGAGAAAAAATTGAAAAAGAAAGAAAACTATTTGTCATGTAAACCAAATTTCTATGGGGTATCCTCGTCGCGCCTGAAGTCAACCTTTGGTGTCCCTGCCATGCCTTTCACAACCAAAACCCGCGAAATGCCAATCTTGTGAATGAAACCGCTGACGCCGCCGCTAATTCCCCCTCCCGCAATTGAATTTTCATTTTTTTTTTTTTGTTCCGGTAATTATCGATTTTTAAATATTCCTTGCGGTCAAAGTTATTCGTTAGATCGTGTCGATGAGGTGGCCCTGCTTTTGCCCGCCTCCAAAAGAATCTTGGCCTCTTCCAGGGCCTCCCTTCGTGCAAACTCGTCCAAGAATTTGTGAACTGTCTCGAGGGGCAATTCGGCGATTGAATCTTTGAGATACTGTGAGGGTTTTTAATTAGCTATTTGAGTGCTCCGAAAAAAGAAATGGGATTGTGAAAGACATACCACTGGGTAAACATCAGATTCTTCGTGTTTGAACTCCTCCATCATTCGAATCAGGCGAAGGATCTGTTTCCAGGGAATGATGCTGTCTCCAATGAGAAAGCAGGGAAAGCGGGCCAGCGAGAGCTCTTCCAAAATCCAGCGACGCTGGAAGTACTGGCGGCCGAGGAAGTCGAGATATCCCTGCCAATAGGGCATGTCGCACGGGGCCACGCCAGGAATGCTGGGCAGCCAGATGTGCAGGATATTCTTGGCCCAGCGATGTTCGGGAGCATAGTCTTCGGGGTGCTCTTCACGATCACCAGGATCTCCAAAGCGAGCGGGCATCTTGTCCTCAATCTCAGCAAACACCTCGAGCGTTGCATCCGTGGCCTCGGACTTCTCGCCAACCCAACCAATCACCAGCTCGGCTGACTTGTAGACTTGGCGCATTTCGATTGTCTGGCGCTGACGCTCCATCTCATCGTGTTGGTCGACGCATATCAGGTCAACCCAGACGCGGAGTGAGCGAGACTCGAGAGCCGGTCCATTGCTGATGCCGAAGAGCTGTCTCAGCCATCGAGGAGCGCCGTGGGGACGCCGAGCAGGAGTGCGCTGGAAACGTCGTGAAATGGTCGGGTAGAAGACGGCTCGGATGTTCTTGAGCGCCCCGGCGAGGTGGGCTGTGATGTTGACGGGCTGGCCAGATACCCAGATACGCTCCGTCTGGGCAGCATCGCCATACAACGAGGACAGGGCTATGAATTCGAGATCATCCGTCAGGCGAGTTGTGATGAGCTTGCACTCGACCGGATCGTTGAGATTGCGGGTAGAGTTGATCTCCAGCAGGCGAATCTCGCGCTTCGAGTGGTCGAGGCGCCTATACGGAATGCTCATGGTTGTGGATGGTTGATGATGACTTCAACACAGAGGGAGGTATATAGAGAAGCAACAGAGGCAGCAGCCGTACAAATAGCTACAGCCAAAACGGAACTTGTCTGCGTCTCTCTCTTCGGGATTGGGAAACAAGACAAGCAGGGGTATACGTCTAGAAACTGCGGGATGCATCAACTCGCGACCAGCGCAAACAGCAGGACGGCTACCGTTTATACCAAGTGCCGTCCCGACAAGTGGGCAAGGCGGGCATCGCGCTGTCGGCTGTCACATTTCATGGAATCCAAAAAAAATATCCCGCCTTTTGAGCATCGACCAGGGGAGCAGCCAGCGCGAGAGGCAGGGAGAGGCCCGTTCGGGACTTGTCACACGTGTCGACAATCTTACTGCCTGTTAGTTGATACGTGAACAATCACTACATGTAAGGGACGGACCGCTCATCCATATCTGTCGTTGGCGGTGCGTGGCCTGAAAGATGAGTCCACTCGAGTGGGAAAAAAGGGGGGCATGGGTTTTCCGTACTGCATTCTACCTGGACCTCGTACAACCAGGCACACTGAATGACGGTCAGTCGTCAGTCGTCGTTGCTTTTTGCACTCCATGCTGCTAGTAGAGTTGCATTGCATGGCGTTAGCATGTCTTAGTGGTTGTGCGAAGTGGTAAGAAGATTAATTTACAGCGAGACCTACTAACACGAGTATGCATATTGGGGGCTAAATATGCCACATTGCGTATGCCGGATTGCATGTCCCCTCCCATATTACTGGTATACCTACTTGCTCCTCTGATAGAGTACGAGAATCTCCGAGTTGCCAATTATACCAGCTTTTGTCGTGGCCTCCCAATGCCTGGTATCAGTGACCATCCTTGCCTACCGGAGCAGATGTTGGTGTGCATTTTCCTAAAAAAGCAATTACGGGCCACTGCCGTGGGCATTGAAACTTTGCAAAGCATTTGCAGGACCCTTGTAGCTCGGCTATGGGCGAGGCATACCGGTAGACTAGTGTAGTGCAGTATTATTGCAGGCTCTGCTTGGGGGCCGGCAAGTCATCCTGGACATCGTGCGAGTACCAAGCAATGGCCAGGGGTTGCTGTCTCATGTTACCTCAGTGTTCCTTTTCTTTTTCTCTTCTTCTTCCTTTCTTTTTATGTCGTTATTCATCCGCTGTTTCACATGTCGCATTTTCCGTCTTCTTTTCAAGTTAAGGATGCACTAGTCAGCTTTTCTTACGCCATGATTACTTGCTATGTGCGTTTACCAAGTGTAATACGACACTCGCTTCCACAGTTCTCTCCTCTTGTAATCAAACTAATAAACCGCCTTCTTTTCCCTGTGACTACCTACCTATCCAGGTACTGTATAAAAGCCGCGGGTTTCGCGCTTGAACTCGGGCGGTATTGGACTCGTGCGTCTTTTTTATGCTACTGTACGACACGCCTCGCAGAAAGGTCAGCCCTAGGGATGAAATATATTGCAGCGTAGCATCATATCATTTACACGGCTCCTTGTAATCCCTGCTGATAGAACGGAGCTTTATACAAACGCAAGAAAAGAAAGACGGAGCAGTAGAGATGCAAGCGTGTCAAGAGGACTCCTATTACTTTGTTTCTGTCTCTCTTTCTTTCTCTTTTGCTTCCATCCCCTCTTACACACCGTATAGCTGGGTCCTTCTCACGCCCTGAGGGGTGGCTTCAAGGACTTTGTCTCAAAAACCGAGCCCCAGGAAGTAGTGCTCCTGGATATGCGAGTGAGAGAAGCAAATGCCGCTCCCTCCCGCGACATGATATGATCCGACCCCTGCAGCGGCATGTTTCTTGGCCTTGCTGGAGCTCTATGACCGCTTCATTTCCTTCCTGACAGGCACCCATGCCTACGGGTCCCCGGATAGGCCCATCCTCAAGCGAATTTAGCGCTCCTAGTGTAACGGCTTCTGATCCACCAGCGTCAATTGACATGCCAGGCCAGCTCCAGAGGCTAGTTTCGCTTGCTAGAGGAACTATCCACTGTATCTGCAGGTGATTCCGAACTGAGACATGTAGGTCCCAAGCCCTGTGCCTTTCAGCCCACCACACAATGAGATGCAAGATATAACTACATATGACAGAAGGGATGGGGAGAAGATGGGTTGGAACAGACTATGGGTAAAGGGAAGAAAGCAGAGCAATACAGCTCAGAAAAAGGAAACATGGTATAGTGGCATGCCGCATCTATGATACCGCCTTGTATACCGCCTCGTACCCACGGATACACTTTAGCATGATGGCATCTGTCTTTGAAGCCGCAAAGCCGATCGTGGTCACCGACTTATCTAGATACTATTAGTATTAGATTCTTTCCCCCATACTATATAGCTGACGTAGGTCCATGTTCTACTTGTACATCATGGACCCAATTTTACCACAAGAATGCTGCCATCACCGCCTTCTCGTATACCAGGTATTAGCTGGTCCAGCTGATCGCGATAATGCAGTGAGAACTACAAGTAAGATCTTTATGTGACCCTTTCCCCCAGTGGTACATATGAATCAGAACACAAGGAGCAAACGGGTGTTCCGGAGCCGCAGATCCTTTCTCTCCGGGGATAGAGATCCTAGGAATAGCCTACTTGTGATATGTAGCTGCCATTTACTGACTGAGGAGCAATTCGCCCTGTACGAGACTACCTAGTAGCTTTGTACAAGGGCCACGGCTATGTACTCCTAGCTCCAACAACATTCCAAAGTCCCCCTATCGTGAGTGCCGCTTTCATGGCTCCCTGGTCCCCCGGGTAAATCCCCCCACACTCCGAACAACCTGGTGCCATGGAGGAAGTGAGAAGGAACAATGCCAGCCAGAGTCTGGCCAACAACCAACAAAGCGGCTGCTCCCGTTGAACGGCAGAGGCTGCAGAGGCTGCCGAGAGTATTCATGATAGCTCGACGTCAGCCAATCAACTACAGGTTACCGAGGTTTGCCTCTATCTCTGTCAAGTCTACACGAATTGCTCCATGCTCATATAGGCTCATGAAACAGCTACTAGCACTACTAATCCTGGTAAAATAATTGCACGCGTTGATTCTCGGCAGCTTTTGCTCGTCATGTCCCTGGTCTCCCCGTACACGCAGCTACACACTAAGCGGGCTGGTGGGGGGAATATCTGGTCATGTTTCAACTTTCATGATCAAGACCATGGCTTCGATAGAGACGATGATGACACAACTGCTAATAATTCGCAAACATCTGACGAGGTGAAACATAGACTAGCTGGGCATCACTGGTTACTGACGTCAAGCTGCCAAACTGGGAGGATTAAAAAAATAGTCGCTGGCCATTCTGACTTTTCTGCGGCCATTATCTCCCGATACTGGTTATTGGAAACTCTGGCCGAAACACAAGATTCCCGCCGCTCGGCGCGTGCCAAATTATCTCTAGTCTCGTCCGTTATCGCTCAATACGAAGCAGTTTCCTTGCCTTGTTTGCCCTTATTGTTGCTTTCAACGTTCTCTTCATAAGCCACACCGCTTTGCCGCCTCTCAAGTGACCAATTTCCCTTTTGCTAGTATTTCAACACTTATACCAGTACGGAAGCTGGTCATGGCTCAAAGTTGCCACGCCACACCGCCGCTGCTCCCGCGAGACGCTCAGCCATCAATGCCTTTACGTCAAGTCCGTCGTATCTCGCGGATGCTACAGCCCGATGGATTTTGATCTTGCCAGAGACCCGAGTAGCTGGAAATCCAAGTGGGACCTTGAAGACCGATACGCCCAACCGGCTCAGCTGTCCCGGAGCGGCTCAGCCGAAGGCTCAAGTGGAAATTCATGCGCAGGCGAGCCAACATGACGTCCAATGCTTCAATTTGCTGAGTTCTATTTAGATTGCATGGCTCAAGCAACGCATCTATGCGTTATACTAAAACAAGACGCTGAAAATCAGAGATGAAACAAAAGCTTAGGTTACCAAATTACGCGTAAAGGCTTGGAGGTGTAGTGCACATCATCTTGCAGCCCCCAAGGCGCAGTCTTCACTTATTAGCTCTCTATGCAGTAAGACGACGCCTTCCAGAATATGGTTGCGACTTACGCGAGTCGGCAAGCAATTTCCGGCTCTCTTACAGGGATGTACACGGCATGAACGAGTATGCGATGTTTTGCTACCCTAAAATACAGCATGCCGGTATCGGTAGCGATGGAGAAGATATTGCGAATGGTGTGCCACTGGGTGTATGGCTTATTCGAAGGCCAAAAAATGAAGTATAACCCGTAATAGCTTTGTGAGGCATTGGGGGCCATGTAAGAGGAGAATCATCTCCGCCGTGTTAACACCGCCGACATACTGGCTGCCCGATAGGATGTGCAAGTAAGCATAGGAACATGAGCTACATTGAGACCGAATGCCATGGCGTATTAGAATTGCTGGGGTAGGCACTTGTAATTCGGTTTCTGCTTTGCTTTTTGTTAGACTATTGAGAAGGATCCGTAGCGTGAAACTGTGCATTCGCTCTATAGCACGATTCCCTTTTCCATTTCTATAATCCCCAGACGTCATAAGAAAGGACGACTGCTCTGCCTCGAGTCCTTGCTCATTGCTTTCCCTTGAAGCTAATACAGATGCGTATATCGTGCGATCCCCTTAATCTGTCATCCGTGTTCCGTCCTCTGATCGATGCAACTCTACGGGCTCGAGTAGCATTCCCCAACATGTTCTCTCCACAGCCTGTCACGCAAAAATGAGGCCAGACCCTCCGAGAGCTTCCGTCTTGCCGCATGTAAGCCGCATCAATCAGGATTCGATGCAACAGTAGATAGGCAGTTCTCGCCAAGGCTACAACGAAGCTTGGCGTTTTGCCTTGCAATTGAACGGATGTCTCTACCCGATTACAAGGGTTGAGTAGGCTAACTGTTTTATAGAAAGAATGTAACTTGTTCATTCATGGGTCTCTTGGCAAGACGTCCAAAAGAAAGGAACACTTTATCGACACAGAATATCATGTTTAGCGGCCATACTGCTCTCCAATACTGCAAGTGAAAATGCAAGCATTCGTAGTAGGTAATGCTCATGCATGTTAGCAGTAAGTGCATCAATATAGCAATAGGTCATATCGTGCTCCAAAACTTGTCCCCATAGCCTGTCCACTCTCGCTTTTCTCGAATAATAGGGGCGGGCTTTCTCAAAAGAGAATACTCCGTAAAATGGAGCCAATGCTACTGCGAGTACTCCATTTTCTCGTACCACACTCACTACCGAGATGCTTCTACTGTATATAATCTCCACACGCAGTCCAGTCGGTGAGCGCTACCAGGAATTTGGAGTAAATGGCACGAGCAAAGATGGCCTGTTGCGAGGCTTTTAGCGGCGTGCCCGGATCGGCGGACGCAACGGTCTGTGCATCAGCTTCGAGACGCGCTCCATGGTCCTTTGAGATTAGCAGTCTGTTTTAAGCTCTCGTCAGCTGCGGGCAAAAATCGCCAAGGGTGGGTGGGAGTGAAAGGGGCAAGATCGGCTCTTTGCATTTCTTGTTTTTCTTCTCGAACTTTTGTTTTGTTTGCCGTGACATCGCCTTTAGTTTCGGTTATGGGTTTAGCGTGAAAGCTTTGGGACTTCTGGAAGGATTGTTTTTTTTTTTTTTTTTTTTTTTTTTTTTTTTTTTTTTAATTCTTGGAAACGAATTTCTTTTGTTTCGCATTGATTTGCTACGAATATGCTACTAGTAATTGGAACACTGGAAAACACGAAATAGTTGCTCCGAACTCCGAACATAGCTGTTAGATCGGCGATGTTGCCCATGTATAGCAACTTCAAAAGGAATAATTAAAGCATAATTCGGTAGTGCAAAAAAGCATGAGAACGCTGGCTCTTATACGTCTTTTGACAAGGTAACTTGGTCAACCGTTAGTTGGAGTCACTAGCCTCAGCCTTTCTCGTCGTGATGATACGGAGAACACGCTACAGCGAAGCTAGAGCCATCGTAAAGCTTGACTCTGGAGCCTGCGGAGCGTTCCAATCTGGATCTCATCTCATCGGGCATGCATACAACTCTTCCCCAACGCCAGCTGCCTTGCTATCTGACATGTCGCCGGCGGCAGATGTTCCATGATGCATTAGGCTGGTTTTGAAACTAGACAGAGTGGACTGATGAGAGATGGTGATTACGAGGATCATCCGTTCCAATTTTGCCCACTAATTACGAGCGCAGCCAGAGTGACAACACCAGCATGGAGTTGCTACGATAACTGGGCCGGATACGCATGTGATGCGTTTAGTTGACAGGCTTCCGTACAGGTATGGATATATGCCCGAGAGAAGGCCCAGGGGAGAAGGTAATGATCACATTATTCCTTGAACTGAGTGTTGAAACGAGTACGAAATATGGAGTAATCCCAGGCAGTGGTAGTATTAGGCCCTCTTATTGTGCTGTCTGCCTGGAAGTCACATATAGATATGTGACAAGTAAATAGAGCAATCACTTTCTGCAAGCAATCTCCCGGAGTGAGTTTATGCTATGTAAAAACTAGCTCAAAGCCCTTGATCACGATGCCTGCTCCCGTTCGCTTTTGCAAGGATAACTACTCCGTAATTCGTCCATCAAATCGCAACGTTACATGATGAAATTTATATAATGATTATAAATATTGCACTTAAGAGAACTGGGATGCTCAGCCTTGAGACCGTGATCCAAGGATAGAAATAGATAGGTACATACGTGTGAATCTGAATCACTAAGAAGGAAATAAAAACATAAGTACATATGCTCGTTTATTCGTATGGATTCATAGCGGTATAATCATGGCATTCCATTATACTGCCTTTCGTCTGATGCTGGGATCTTGGCATTTAGAAGCATAAAGTTAACTGCTATCAACGTCGATGCTGATTCGCCAAATTTAGATTGCTGCAAATATCACATTTTCGTTTGCGGTAGTTGCCATAGAATACTGACACTGACGGGCTTGATTACTAGTCTTATGCATGTTCGGTGTGCTTTTCACATAAGCTTAAAAACAAACATCCCTCCTTATGCAAGGCTGAGCGATCCTTTGCACGTCAATGTAGAAAGGTGGCTCATGAGGCTTAGTCAAAGTTGATTACGGTCTACTGAAGTTCACATATTGGAGACTATCGAGTAATATAAGTTTCGTTCCTTGTTGATAGCTTATTTGTCCCCCCCCCCCCAAATCCAATGTCCAATGAGTTAAACTACAATTGTAGCTCATGAGAGACTTGGCTATGATTTCAGTATTTTTTACCTAGATTCCTTCTCCAATAAAAGCTCCAACCCTCAAATTCAACCATGTCAGCGTCTTATGCCTTCTTGCGGTTTCCTTCGATATAAGCTGCAATATTTGGTCGCGCTTCAATAGCTTCTCGGAGTTTAACAATCTCCGCAGGCAGTTCGGCCTGGACCGTAGGTCAGTAACTGTTTCGGACAATAGCAATCCTAGGAAAAAGAATAAAACTCACTGGCAAAGCTCCAATTCGCTCATCGTTGTCAATTGATTGGTAGACAGCAAAGTCGGCATAAGTTATTTTATCGCCAAGGAGATAGGGGCCTTTGTTTTCCGAGTAGTACTTTGCGACGGCCGCATAATAATTCGGAAGAAATTTATTCTTGTATTCGTCTGAAACATTCCCAATATTTGCTACCCATTGGGCCTATATTCTTCGGATTAGTCCATGACAAGAGAAGCAAGTATGGAACTGCGATTCGCTATGCGCTGCACTTACCCTCCAGTCGATATAATTGTCAGCAACAGCATCTACCTGAAACTTCTCATGGTTTGTCTCGCCGTCATAGCGGCCGGTGTCCCGAGCCAGATATCGCAAAATGGGAACATGCTACATGTGGTCATTGTTAGTGCGTCTCTTTTCTGCGATGCGTCAATGGGAAGGGGTTGACGGCTCAATGGACTAACTTGATTTAAAATGGTGTCATTGATGATGAGAGCCGGCAACTTGCCGGTCCGGGTGATACCCTGCTCTTTAAACTTGTCACTCTCAGTAGACCATGTCCCATATGAGTGTCGAATATCCTTAAACTCAATACCAGCATCGCGTAAGAATAGACTAACAGTGGTATTAGCTACGCAAATAGTGGCTGCCAGGTTTCCAAATAGCGAGGGGTAAGCAAGTCTAGGTTAATGAGCGTAAGACTTACCGTATGACTTCACCACGGCCCATTGTACCAAGATCAAAGTAGTGGAGAGTGGGGGTTGTTTCGGCAGCCATTGCGGGCGTCAAAGATGAGTTTGTTGGTTCAGAAAATTGGTTGGTGTTAATTGATTGAAGACTCGATTTTACTCAATTGAACGCGGTTGGCGAAGGCTGGTCTTTATGCACGTTGACAGTTGGGCGTCAATTGTTGCGTCGATATTGTTGGGCGCCTCATTGTTGCGTCGAAACTGGGTCTCCTCAAGAGACTGACTAATAGATCTGTTGTTATGATGCTCGCATTGTCCTTCCTGCAGAACCAGTTAGAAAGTGGTGGCGTTTTTGGGGCTTCCGGATTGAAGCCGGCAACAGTAGACGGGAGCTGCATCCCACTTCAACCCGCGGAGATAGGTTTGTCTGTTGTTTGGCCCAGCTTGCCGATCCACTAGTTGTGAGTGGGCTCTATGACTGGAATCTGCTTACATAGCTAGGTCGTGGTCTTTGGCCTGGGTGAGAGGGCTGTTTAGGAGCGAAGAAATACAAATACTCCAGCAAATACGCCAGCTAAACATACGCCTGAATTTGGTGCCTTTACATTAGTCCGGTGTTCTCATTCCACCGCATGGCTGCGTTTGAACTTGCAACACCTATTACTGCTTTCGGCTAATATGGAGGCGGTGAGTAGCTTTATTCCATTTATATAAAACTAGCGTTATGATTCGACGTACGCTCACCCATTGCCGAAGAACTAAGCATGCATCGTTGGCGGTGTTGAAGAGCCCCTGTTTTTAATGTTACAACTTGGCTTGGCGTGTAGCTCAGCTACAGAGACAAGCTGTTCATGCCATTCATCTGGTCGTGAAAAACAATTCTAACAAAGAGTAGGCAGTGCTCTTGCCCTTGTTCTGAAGAAAGCCACAAACCGACCGATGGCGTAGTCAAGGCTGCCGTTAGGTCATAGGTTTGGAATATTCCAAACGCATGGTGACAATTCAACCTGTGGCGCAGGCGATATTAGTGCCATCGTGCGCAGCAAATAGTACTGTATCGTGCAAAATAGTCCAAGTGCTGACGCCCGCGCCTTGTTTAGCCCTATACTGGAATCTTGCAAATGATGACAAATCTTTGTGAAGTTCGGGGTAAGATGATGATCTCCTGCATTGTATTAGAATCTGACTGGTCTGCCTTAATTTCGTATCTTTGACCCCGTTATCAATTCTGGTGGTGGATAAATACGTCGTCATCTCGCAACGCAGCGCGTCCATTTGACTTGAAGGTTCTGATAAACCCCCAAGGCTCATCATCTGCGCATCACCTGCAAGACAGCCAAGTGAGCGTATAAGTGACTTCGTTCATCACCATGGACACGAGGATATCCATGGTAGATCGAAAGGCTGCAGCTTCGGATTTCCTGCCACCTACAGTCGTCGACATGTCGATTCGTCAAGAAGTACACCAGCACCATGCACCATCAAATCCGGCGGCCGAACGAAGAGTACGAGAAGCTATTGAGAGAGCAGCAACACGAAATTCGCAACTACTGAGCGAGCTGGAAGCTACAGCTCACGGACCCGGACTGCTGGGAAACAATCATATCAAGATCGAACATGTTGACAAACGTCTCGCCGATCTCGAGCCCGAGGTTGAAAAGGCCGTGGCTGCTGCCAACCAGCAGCTCAAGAGCCACAAGGCCTATAGAGACTCCATTGGAAAGAAATGGGTCTACACTCTTTTGAAGAAGAGAGACGCTTTTGATGAAAAGGCCCAGCGTGAGGAGAGGGCATACCACCAAGTGCTTGAAAAGCGCCACAAGGCCGAAGCTACGCTGAAAGAGCTGAACGCTGATAAGGAGGCACTGATTGTTGAGATGAAGACTCTGGAAGATCTGGTGGGACGACACGGCGCTGCCCACAAAGGCATTGATAACCTCTACTCGGAAATCTTCGATGGACCGACGGCTGGCTTCCCGGACGAGGACGAGCAGGAACAGGCACACAAAGTAGCCAAGGTGTCCCTTCAGGAGAGGACAGAGGCACTCAAGGCAGCAGTTCGAGGCGTCAAGGCGGCTCAGGTGGTCAAACTCGCCATCGAGCGTGCCCTGTTTGAGAAGCAACGGGCAGGCTTTGAGAACCACTCTGACATCTTTTCGCAACGAAGTTTCCACGGAACGCTGAGTCGCTGCGTTGCATACATCGATCGCGGCCTCGAACTCACCAACCAAGCCATTGACGTCCTCGAAACAAGGCCTGGACCCGAGCAGTTGCAAGCCAAGCGCAATCTTGAGCAGCATCTTGTCACTGCCAAGACACAAGCAACGTCGCGTTTGAAGGACAAAACACAGAACACTGCACTCTTAGAAAGACTGGGAAGCGCATTAACAAGCGCATTGCAAGCCCAGAAAGAGTATCACGAAGCTATGAAGAAAGTCAGCGAGTCGTGCAGAAATTCTATCCGGCAGACTGCAAGATCACTAGAAAACGAACGGCGCGCTCTTCAACAGATCCGACAGAGTGCCTTTGAGACAACTGTCGGCTTTGGTGCCGCTGCTCCGGCATATCACGAGTGCTGTGATCGAGCTCCTGGATTTGAGGACGACTCTCACGCGCAGACTGTGTCGATCCAGGAACCAACAGTTGCAGAGATACCTGTAGACTCAGAACCACCTCCAGATTATGAGTTCCCCGACGAGGGATCAGCGCCCAATACAACAGCAGAGGCAGCACCGGAACCCAGCACTCAAGCCCAGACTTCTCCTGGCTGGAGGTCCAGTGTTCCCGGTCCGGTCTCTGATTTGGGCGGAGAGGTGACTCTAACCAACCCACGGGGCCTGACCGAGGTCTCATAAATAAATGTTTACGAATGACATGGACCTCCATAAGTTTTCCGCATTTACTTCTGATGCATAGTCTTGTTTATTTGTTTTGCTGTTTCTATTCCCTGTCCGAAATCTGGACGCGCAATGTTTGGACATGCTCTAATTTGAGATTGTGATTTCTGGGATGATGATGGATGTAACCATTAGCGACGCTCGTTTGGGATGATATTTTTGTATAATTGTATTTTAGTGTAATACCTACATGTATGTTGTTGATCAATCACGTATCAATGAAATTTGAGTATGAACTGCTGCACTACTTGATGGCGACTTTATTAACCGCTCTGATTAGGAGGCTATTCTTCATTGTTGGCCTTGAAGTCATAGCCGCCTCCTTCTAACTACGAGAAATTGGCAATCTTCCATCTGCTAGCGATATCATTGCCACCCAAAGAGTTGCGAGATCTGGATGCTGCTCTGTCCATTACCCATTCTGTCAAAAACCTGCATAATCTTGTCTTTCTGGATTCAATAGATAAAATATATTACTATCAAAACAATATTTCTTAAAACCCTGTGTATTTAGAAAATTTCGAGTAGTATATATTCAGTGTTAAATTCTTTAAAAGCAAATCTTTAAAATAGAAATACTTTCTTATCAATGCCAGACAACAGTGTAGGTTCTTCAATCTGAAGCTCAGACAATATCTTCTTAATAGCTGCAAGCATTGGAGGGGGGGCCACAGAGTAAAACACGGGAATCCTTGGATAGTTCGTAGATATGCTCTTTGACAATAGCTTTTGTCACGAACCCAGCACTGCCTGACCAGTTGGAAGGGGGGTTTTGCAAGAACGTAATGGATCCGAAGATTTTGGGGGTGTTGCGACGCCAGTAAATCCAGTTCTTGTTTCAAAAGAACGTCGGATTCGGTATTGTTCGCATATATAAGGGAAATGAAGGTCTTGTCCAAAGGGTTCGAACAAACGGCGCGGATCAGTTGATACATGGGAGTGATGCCGGTACCACCGGCAATCATACCGATGTTAGTCGCATACCCGTTAGTGTATCGCATAGCACCTTTAGGACCTCGAAATTCAACTTTATCTCCGATTACAAGGCTTTCAAGGTGTTGAGTCATGATACCCGTTGGATAGGCTTTGACGAGAAGATCAACGCGGCCAAAGTCTCGATTATCCGAAGTGGGCGTATATGATCGAGTGACCATTTTGTCCCCAATTTGGGCTCGAATTGCAACGTGTTGCCCAACAGGTAAGCCCAATGGCCGCGATGAATCTGGGAGTTCAAAGACAAAGCGGTATACATTGGGCGAAACCTTTACTTTTTCTTGGAGTGTAAGCTTGCGCCACTTCTGGGGGTCCAGTTGACATGCCGGGCCGGCAGCAACAGGTGCATGGGTGAACGGAGTCGCTGGATCTTGAGCCCTGTATGCTGGGAATGCAGTAAAGTCTTGCTGGAAATCCAGTTTCGAAGCACCCCATGACACTACTCCGAACGCCAGCAGAACATGTACCACAGATGCCATGCTGAAGCCAACCCAAAATTGGCCACCAGATACTCGCAGGCCTTTTGAAGACGCCTGTGCAACATGATACAACAGCTTGCGGTGGTGGTAGCCTTGGTACGTTGCCCCGCCAAAGATTCCAAATATGAATATCTTGGAGAGGGCTCTTCCATACCATGATGCAGTGCCGTTCGATGGCTGAGATTTGGTATGAATAGTTGTCGTCTGGCTAACTGTCTCAAAGGTCGGCCGGTAAACTTCTACCGTAGCATAACGATCCTTTTATCCAGCCTGGTCAATAATGATAGATGACATGTTCGATAATTATCACACTTACAGATACCTGAATCTCGCCAACTAGCAAATCCTCCAACAATTCTCTCGCTTCGTCAGAATGACCCACATCTTCAAATACTTGTGTCGCGTCTTTGCCGGCTTCCCCTACAAGAATATCGACACCACCTGGGTGATCTTCTAGGTAATTCGTAACATTGTAAACTGGGTCTTGTTGTCAATATCAAAATTCTCAACCGAGGGAGTTTAACCACGCCAACCTTTGTTATGTATAACCATCCATATATCATCCGGTTGGTTATGCTCCTGGACATCTCTGACGGAGACGGTCTTCAATCCCATCGTGCTAAGGGCGTTTGATACTTGGGTGATGAAAGATAAAAGATGGTTGTGCTTGGAAGATGAGACGATAAGAAAGAGACATGGATGGTTATATTTATCTCCATCTCCTTACTGAAACTTTGCTAGAAAGCAGACGCATCTCTTGACCCATGTCGTGACAAGGATACTCCTAAGCATTTATATAATAGATGCGTGTCTACTCTTAGAAAAGCAATATACCCACCCATTCGTATAAGTAGTCCAGAACCACTCATTCATCTGACGTAAAACAAAAATACTAACTCCAAAGCGGACCACCTCGGCTTTCAGACAATATTGAGCAAATTTTGCTCCAATTATACAGTATCATTATCAATCCAATAGCAAGTCAGTAGTAATCATTGATGATTTTACCTGGTGGGGAGCATTTTGTCTTCGACTTGTTAAACGCGTTGTGGGGGATGTGGCGAACAAGTCTATGCGGGGTGTATGCGGGGTCACAATGTGGCGTCCCATTCTCTCTAGGCTACGATGGATTACATGCAAGAGTTTTGGGCCAAATAACGAGATGATGACTCTAGTATTTGCTTCTCGGCTGGCTACAGAAGTATACGTCACATTGCCTAACCGTCAAACAATGCCCAATATTACCTAGCTGTGGTTGATCCGGAGATGCTGTAGATCTACCCCCGCAATGCAACAGTTAGATAGTCAGGTTTGAAGCCATTTGCACTAATAATTTCAACCAGGCTTGTGAATGCCTTTTGTCGTAGAAGCGCTGAACCTCTCCGTGGATTCGAGTGAGAGGGGATGCTGATGGTTGACCGAGCCCATAAATAACAGCGATCCCTATCTACAACGACACCATACTGACATAACGGAGTGCTACCTAATCAAGTCTCTGTCTGCTTGAGATCAAATCATGGCGTCAAAGAATTTCTTTCTAGTAGGAGACAATGTCTCAACAGCACATCCCATACAAGTATCTCCAACCTACGGTCCGGATGAGCTTAAGCGTGCCGTCGCACGGCATTTCCATATTGTCCAACCAAGCGGTATGATTGATGCCATAATGTTCCCCTGGGGCGAGCGATATCACTTACATACTAACTCGAATAAGGAGTGTCTTTTCACGTCTCCTATGGCTCCATCAATAGTGTCAGTGACGTGTTAGATGCTACCGAGCCTATCGGCATCAGAATCGACAATCAGGCCGTACGTGAGCCTGATGGCCCAGAAGGCCTCCCAATAGTGGGAAGCTTTTACGAAATTTTCCCAGATCATCTCGGAAACCATTCTCGTCTGTTCCGCCAATATGGCGGACTGATCAAGACAACGAATATGGGAAAGACGAATTACCTCACAGACGACCCTGAAATCGCCGCCGTCGCCCTCAATGAATCCGTCTACTTCTCCAAAAGGATCAATCAAGATCATCCTCTGTGGGGAGTAAAAGATAATATCGCGACTTTTGTTGGAGACACTGAGACTGAGACCTGGCGCCTCAGCCACAAGTTTCTCCCAACATCAATGGGCCCCAAAGCTGTGAGACATTATGCACCATTGATTCAGGAAACGGTTCGGCGTTCTTTCGTTGTGTTTGACGCCTTTGCTGAAAGTGGTCGGTCGTGGAACGCCTATCAATACATGGTAAAGGTAGCTTCCGAGACCATTGGCAAGGTTATCTTGGGCCAGAACTTTGGTCACCTGGTTGATGCAGACGCGCCATTCCACCCGATCCCGCTGTCTATCCTTACCATGTTCTCGTTGAATAAGAAGGTGGCATCGCGGGGCGCTTGGTATCAGAATCTCCCCTTTGGAGATCCTAAGAAGTTGCGAGAAACGCATAAGCTCTGTTACGCGTTAGTAGAGGGTGTCGTTTCAGACATTGAGACTTCTGATACGGCGATGCCGAAGATGCCCATGGCAGACGCTGCTTTGAAGGCATCTAACCTCGTCGAGTATTTGATCAAGGGCACGGACGAGAAGGGAGAGACATTCCCCCGCTCGATGATTGTACCCAACATCGTCATGCTGACTTCAGCTGGGTTTACGACCACCGCATCCCTCTTGTCCTGGCTCATCTACTCCGTTACCGAGCACTCCGGCAATCAAGAGCGCCTGTTCCAAGAGCTTGTGAGCAATGGCATTAGCGAGACGACGGAATGGTCAGTCGATCTTGTTAGCAAGCTGTCGTTCCTTGATAAATTCGTCAAGGAGACCCAGCGCCTCCACAACCCTGCCTTCCAACCTGCGCGAACTGTCAAGACGGATGTCATTGTTCCCGGTGGATACCGCCTGAAGCCAGACAGCGTGGTTGTTTGTGCTCTCTACAGTCTTCATACCAATCCCAATCACTGGCACGACCCTTCTCAGTTCGACCCGGATCGATGGGACACCGCCGAGGTAAAAGGCCGCCATCGTGCCATGTATCTTCCCTTTGCAACGGGCCCACGCGGCTGCATTGGTTTCAATTTTGCTCTTCTCGAAGCCAAGATTATCTTTAGCGAGCTGATATACCGCTATGAATTTATTCGGGACGGGAGTGAGAATATTCAATACGATCCAGAGTTTCAACTTGTTCGACCTTTGAATCTTTACGTGTCGGTCAGGAGAAGGACAAATCTGTCCACGAAGTAGTTACAATATTTAAAATAGCATATTGAAGTATCTCTTGCCTTTCACAACACCTTGCCATATGCATGACGAATATTTTTGTGCTTCATTTCGAAAGTATACCGATACGCTTCAATGAATCCGTCGCATAATGTCTGCCCATCCATATTGCGCTTTCTGACTTTGGGCCACTATTTCAAATAAATACCGGTGCGTAGTCTAATGTTCATAATCAAAATGATCTTGTAACAAGGGCATCAATTGAACTTATCGCCTCGTTACGCATACTGAGAGCCAGTGATAGGGAGCGTAAATTAGGGGTTTGTCGAGTAACAGCCTTGCTAAGACGAGCAGTGACGACGAAAAGCTTACATCTTTTCAACCTTTGGATAATAGGCTCGAAGTGGCGCCTCTATACCTTATTACGACAGAGCTAGAAAATGGTGTAAAGTTCTCGTACACTAGCTATTATACACAATTACGCAAGGACAATACTTTGATCGTGTACATGGGGCGAAAAAAGGGAACTCATAGGTAGTTCAGGTCCACTTTTTACATTTAGCCTCCCTATATAAAAGTTCTACTACCCCATATTCCGCTAATTCAACGTTTGCGCTCCCCATCATTGTCAAAAACGCTTATTAGTTTGGCCGCGAGTCGCCTATTGCACCATGGAAGCTCCGGTTACCACACGGTCACAGTCAAGTTCGACCAGAAATAAGAATGGGCGTTCCAGGCCACCTCTATGTCCATATTGTCAGCGGTCCTTCTCACGTCTCGAGCACTTGCAGCGACACATCAGAAGCCGTAGGCCATTTTCACCTTTTTACTGATTAGAGTTGGAACGTTAACCAATTGCAAACATGTAGATACTAATGATAAGCCATTTTCGTGTGAAATCTGCTCAAGATCCTTTGGTAGAAAGTTGGTTTACTTATCAACACCTTCCATTTAACCCAGAACTAATCGTTGTTGACAGCGATCTGGTGATTCGTCACAAGAGACTTGTGCACGCAACACAGTCTCTTCAAGAACGGGATCATTATGACACTGGAGGCGACCCGAGACATGTCTCATCAGAAAGTGCCCTGATCCCAGATGAGAATACAAGAGCTTCTGCCAGTAACCAGGCCCTGGCCCCCTGGACGAATGGAACCTACGCGACGCCCAACAGCGCGCTGGAAGAAGCTATGAATGCAAGTGTAAATGTAAAACAGCTCGACTCCATTGCAGATGCTCTTCTTATGAAGGAGTTTACCTCTCAATCCCTTGCAACAGGTGCTAAGTAGTATATTCTATCTAGGAGCCCGCATCTCTCCCATTGATGATCCAGGGGGTGGATCCAATGCAAGACTTTGCCACTTTCTTGGAGAGTATTGGGCTGTCTGAACAATGGGAATCCGAAGGGCTTCCGTCCATCGAACAATGGATTTTCCCAACCGATTCTGTGGCCGCTCCCCAGGTCGGGTTAAAGGATGCGGTGCCGAACGAGTTCGATCCAGAAGACCACTCTCTGCAAAGCCATACTACCGAGGAAGCGGTATCATTCTCCAACTTTGGTTCTCGCTTGCCTTCGCTTCAGCCTGACGCAGGTGAGGCCGAAAACCGGCTTCAGAGTTCAGCGGACACAATCAAACTTCACTCCATACACAACATAAGCGAGTCCCAATACCGTTCCCTTTTGAACAATATTGACGGCTTTCGCCGGGTTTTACCCAAGGGGTTCACACCTCCGTCTCAATATGCATTGTCCCGGTTTCTTCATGGTTTCATTGATGGTTTGAATGACCATCTTCCGTTCATACATTCTCCGACATTATACATAGAAAGCTGTAACCCGGCGCTTGTTCTGGCGATTGCTGCCTGTGGCTCGCAATACCGTTTCGAGACCAGTCAAGGCGTGCAACTGTTTTATGCAGCACGAGCCATTGTTTTGGAGACGATGAAGCAAAAAGGCTGCGGAATACAGGCTGCTTATACAACCAATTCAGCACATTGTAACTCTCCTGCGGCTGCTTTCTTGTCAAACTTTCCAACTGGCGTTGCCGCTGAGGATAATTTTGACGAGACAGTAGAGATCATCCAGACTCTTCTGTTGCTTAATATTTATGCAACTTGGGGAAACAACAGAGGAATAGCGCAAGAACTCGTATTCTTGGATAATACACTCGCGTCTTTGGTTCGCGCGCACGGTCTCGACGAACCAGCTCAAAGTTTTGACTTGACGGATGGTTCAAATGACGTGAATTGGAATACATGGGTCAGCAGGGAGCTCAATAGGCGCGCCAAATTCATTGCCTACTGTTTTCTTAACCTTCACTGCCTAATGTATAACACGCCTCCATTGCTCTTAAACGCTGATCTTGGGCTTGATATGCCTTGCTCTGCTGCCCTCTGGTCGGCACAAAATGCGAATGACTGGCGACTTGCATACGAATCCGGGGGGAAGAAATCCAATGTCGCATTCCAGAGGTCATTTTCTTCCCTTTTCAATAAGGGACAAGTTTTGGTTGCTGATGAGACACCATCCACTGCCCTTGGAAATCATATTCTTTTGCATGCTGTATTCCAGCAGCTTTACTTTTCCCGTCAGATGTGTCTATTTCCATTAGATAATAATCTTCAGGCACGCCATATAACGACAGGATTGGATGCAGTCCTTCGCAACTGGAAATCTCGCTGGAAAGATACCCCAGAGTCAAGTACCGACCCGCGTAATCCAGCTGGACCAATCGCATTCACTTCAGCCGCTCTGCTCGGTCAGATTTATGTGCGCATACAAGTTGATTTGGGACACCATCGCGCTTTTATGACGAGAAACCCTTCGGCAATTGCCCGAGCGCTGGTTAATGCACCGCAATATATTGTACGAGGCCCGGGGCTCATTACCGCACTTCTCCACGCGGTTCACGCCCTATCCATTCCTGTACAGCTCGGTATTGACTTTGTGGCGAGAACTCATTCATTTTATTGGAGTGTACAACACTGTTTGAGCGCTGTAGAGTATGCTCATCTGCTGACAAGGTGGCTCTTGGCTCTTCCAGGACCAACAGAGCTGTCTCGGCATGAAAGGATGCTATTTTTGTGGATCACACGATTATTGGACGAAACTGAACATGGTATAGGAATTCCCATGGAAAATCGGTTGGATTTGGTACAGAATCTTGACATCGTAAGGCGATTGAGCATCTCTATCGTGCGGGTTTGGGCTAGGATCTTCAATGGCAATACATCGTGGGAAATTGTTGATGTCGTCAGTGCGAGCCTGAAAGCATATGCTGATCTGCTGGAACAAAGCTGGAGCTGAATATTACATTTGTTGCGGCCAGGTCGTCGTATTTGGTTGTCATCTCCTATGGAAGCCATTCCACCAGTTTTGCAGACGGAGCTTCTTCGGCTTAGAAGACCAGGATGAGGATCTGGCCAATGCTCGAAGAATCCTCGACTCCATCCTCGACAGCCATGACCGTCACTCCTTATAGGTATTCTCTACGAGCTCGATAGCCTTTTTAACCATATCCCGATCCAACTGAAACGTTAGCTTGTCCAGAACGTCCGTATAGCTATAAAACTCGACCGCATATCTTTCCTTCTCCATCGTTTCCTTTGGCGATGTCTCCTCATCCAGAACGGCGACGAACCACCAAATAAGCTTCACTTGGTTTTCCCCAAGGCGGCGGATTTGCAAGGTAAACGGTTCGCAAAGATTCGTGTAAAAACGAGCTTGGTCGTCCAACTGCTCGGTTTCCACAGCTGGCGGGGCGCGAGTATGCATATTTACCGGAAGGAGGCGACAAGTAAAGCCTGTCTCTTCGGTGACCTCGCGTAGGGCGGTTTCATGGCGAGCTTCTCCGCAATTGCGTCGTCCTTTGGCCAACACATACTCGTCACGATTCAAAAGATGAAGTACACAGATCTCACGAGAAGATAGGCGGAATAAGACGCCGCCTGCGCTTTCGACGAACGCTTCCGACGTGTATTGCTCCGACTCGAAACGAGACCCGGCCATGGTGTGTCAGGAATACTAATCAGTTATTAGCTGTCGTCAGTAGACGCAACCATAGAACGTATAGATGGCTCACTCACTTTGACTCTTTGAAAGTTTGGTCTTGACGCTTGGCCTGGTGTGGATTAGAGAAAGTGGAAAAGTCTAGTCTAGTTTGTCCAAAAAGAATGAAAAGGTTGGGCGGCCAAAATAAAAATGATCGGCAAATTCAACAAGCGGCATTTACCCGGCTAATAAACAGAAGCAGTCAAACAAACAAACAAACAAACAAACAAACAAGCAATCGAGCAATCGAGCAAACAATCAAGCAAGAAAACAATCAAATACCCTACCATCTGAACTGCTCTTATCTCGCGTCATGCACCCTGCCCAAACATCAAATATTCAGCTTTGACCAAAACCACCATGAGCATTATTTTATGCCTGATGGACCAAGCAGCAATACATAAATCTGGCTACTTCATTCAATACATAACTTTCGATGTTGATATCCGTCTCAGTTCACAATCTGTAGTCAAATCACTTGTTTAGGAGAGGGATCTTTCTATAGAGATACTCAGAGGTGATTGTATCTTTATTCCTAGACCCCATTCCCAGACCCGCCTGCACTTGCATCACTCTAGTATCCATCACAATCAGGCTTCAAGAACCCCTCACTATAGAAAGCCATTCTCGATGAACCCACGCTCATTTCCCTCTTCATCAGCGTGGGACCTCCCCTCAGCGTTCATCACTGCAGTGCCAATGCGGGGGCAGGAAGGTATATGAGAGGTTTGATGCGGGGCAATAACGAGGACATGGCTGTAAGACAGACACGTCCGGGTCATGGACTAGTCGTTTAAGGTTCTGGTCCAATCGTTGAAATATCAGAAGTTTTTTTTTTTTTCCATAAAAGTGACCATGAGTGCATTTTTGCGCCCAACACAGCCAACATACCTTACCTGAGTTTCGTGGATTCAAACTTTGGGAATATAGCCCAACTACCAATTCAGACTAGGTACAACGAGATCAATCACCATGTCCACTATGAAAGCATTAAACTATGTCGGACCGTACACGGTCAGAGTGGAAGATATTGAGAGACCCAGACTAGAACACCCGGATGATATCATTGTCAAGGTTACCACTGTTAGTGATCGACTTACACCAAACGACCTTGCACAATCAATCAGCTAACAGCTTCCAGGCAGCGATCTGTGGCTCAGATCTTCAGTAAGTACATAGAGGAGGTCTTACAATGCCAAAAGAATAGAGACAAGCTGACAATTTTATAGCATGTACGAAGGTCGGACGTCTGCCGAGCCAGGCATCACATTTGGTATGAAGGCATTGTATGGCGGCGTGGATCGAAAAAGAAAGCTAAACGGGAAAAGGTCACGAAAACATGGGAATTGTCGAAGAACTAGGCGAAGGCGTCACATTGCTCAAGAAAGGAGACCGGGTTGTTATGCCATTCAATGTCGCCGATGGCCGTTGTCGCAATTGTGAGGAGGGGAATACGGCATTTTGTACCGGAGTCAATCCTGGATTTGCAGGTGGCGCATATGGTAAGACGTCAAAGATTGAATCATGGCTTCTTCTACTAAATTGCCGCCAGGCTATGTCGCCATGGGCCCTTACCGTGGAGGTATGAGTTTCTGAAATGCTATATGAGCGAAGCAATGAAAGTTCTGACGATATTATAAAGGCCAGGCGCAATACATTCGCATCCCCTATGCAGACTTTAATGCTCTCAAATTGCCCCCCGGCAAAGAGCACGAAGCCGACTTTGTGCTTCTTGCAGGTAGCTAAGAAACCCAGCGTTCCTTTGACGGCCATTGACGCTAACAGGTTGGCACAGACATATTTCCCACCGGTATGTCATTGCAATATTCTCATGCAGCAGGTCCCTTTTATCTAATTCTTAGCTGTCAGGCTGGCACGGCGTCGAGATATCCGGATTTCAACCAGGTGAAAGCATCGCCGTGTTCGGTGCCGGTCCTGTCGGTTTAATGGCTGCTTATTCGGCTGTTTTGCGTGGAGCCTCCAATGTTTACGTTGTAGACCGGGTCCCTGA
Source organism: Trichoderma atroviride (assembly GCF_020647795.1). Taxonomy (NCBI): domain Eukaryota; kingdom Fungi; phylum Ascomycota; class Sordariomycetes; order Hypocreales; family Hypocreaceae; genus Trichoderma; species Trichoderma atroviride. Next base: position 6,551,113 of record NC_089401.1, on the reverse strand, counting down.
ACGCCTTGCGGTCGCCAAAAGCATCAACTGTATTCCCATCGACTTTACCGCGGGAGATGCAGTTGATCAGATTATTGCCCACAATGGTGGGATGGTGGACCGATCAGTAGACGCTGTTGGATACCAAGCTGTCGACTCTAATGGATCCGCAGAAAGACCAAACATCATTATTGAGAATATGATTCGAGTCACACGGGCACGTGGAGGGCTCGGAATTCCAGGACTTTATGTCCCCAGGTATGACATGTTGCAGTTGTATTCAATACGCAAGCTAATCATTGGTATTCCCTGCCGATAGTGACCCTGGCGCTCCTGATTCGAACTCGGCAAAAGGTATCATCAGCCTCAGCTTTGGAAAGTTGTTTGAGAAGGTAAGGAAGAGTCTTTCGTCGGTGCATAGTACGCACTACTCACATACAGTATCCTAACGAACTGCTTCAGGGCTTGTCGCTTAGCACTGGTCAGTGCAATGTGAAGGCATACAATCGGTACCTACGAGACATGATTATCGCCGGCAAAGCAAAGCCTAGCTTTGTCATCTCGCACGAGATTGGCCTCGGTGATGCCGAGGTTGCGTACGAAAAATTTGATCGGAGGGAAGGGGGATACACCAAAGTGATTATTCACCCAAATGGAGGGTTTGATGGCTCGTTGTAGAGCAAACCGTACGCCTCTTGAGAATAGCTTTTGTAGAACTTCGGCAGCCCTATATCGAGAAATTTGATATACAGACTTGGTATTTCACGTCCCTGCATTTCAGAGGGGAGTTCAATATTAGCCACCGAATAAAACTACATCGAAGTCTAGTACAAGCAAACATTCCTCTCCGTCATACGGTTTGGTTCATTGATTGTCGTATCTATTGTATATATTTCAACTAGAGTGCCTGTAGTTTTTCTCTGTGCTTCGGTGACATAAGATGTCAGCAAACAGACTACAATCTATGGTAGGGGGGCTTGAGCCTGAGACGACGCCCATGACGGCATCTAATGTTTTCGGTACTGACATTAATCAAATAATATTTCCTCGATCCGAATGAGTCAGATTAATAAGCTAAACATGTAGGACTTTGAACCTTGTACTACCGTAGATATTGCATAACCGACTGCATGTACGAGACCCAGGAGGCCGTCTCAACGACCTCTTAGTGCTATGAGCTATTGGAAGCGGGGGCGGGGGCAGTGAGGGGCTTGAGAGAGCGTCGCCACTTGTAATTGATGATTGCTTTTCGACTCCGGCTACTCCGTGCTGTCATTGATATTAGTGCGGAGCACTCGGTATCTCAACTTCCCACCCCCACTACTAGGAAATATGAGAACAAGAATCTTGTTCTTGCCACGTTTAGTCGCAGATGCTCGGCAGCTCCCAACTAGGTACCGATCTAGATAGAGTGACATTAGACTCACAGTAAAGACGCATGTAAAGAAATCAATATGCTCGAATTTTCTGGGCCTTTTGCCCTGCATTCCGTAGTCCATGGCTATGTGAGATTTTCCGCGGATGGAGTAAGCCTGTACTCTTAAGACGTTTAGCTCTTGGCAACCTTCCCATTGAATATTCCTCTGGTATCCAGATAAAGCCCATGTCTATCGCCTATTGAGCTGTCCATGTTGAAATTTTTTGAACATTAGCTGTCTATTTATATACGAAGCCACCTGATCGATACAACAGCAGCCTTTTCTTGAAAGGGGCAGCAATGGCGGAGTGACAATTGACTTCTTGGCCATGGATTAGGTCATTCACATCCACGAAGAGGACATGGATGTTGTTGTTCAGCCGTCCATTCAATGGACGGAGCTCAACAAGAAGCTTGAGCATACTAACCTTTTCTTCCCAGTAGATCCTGGCCCGTCAGCCAAAATTGAAGGCATGGTGGGAACAAATTGCAGCGGGACAAGTGCGACGTACTACGGCACCATGAAGGATTGGGTTATCAACCAGACCGTCGTCCTTGCAGATGGCCGCGTAATCAAGACAAGACGCCGCCCACAAAAGACGTCTGCAAGCTATAATCTAACGGGGTTATTCGTTGGATCCGAGGGCACATTGGGTATGGTGACTAAGACTACTAACCACATGAAAGATATCAGTTTGCCCATATAAGTCGTTTCACGATCTTGAATTCTTCAACGGAGATAAGCAGCCTCACTCGATTGTTCATGGGCTACAATAAGTCTGCTTGTAACATCTTGTGTTCATGGAATATACATACGCATTTTTGCTACTTTGACATATGCCCGTAATATCAGGGCTTTAAGAGACATTTACAGAAAATTGAGACTCATAACCTTCCTCGTCTCTTTTCAAGGCAAATTAGGCCTCACTAGATGTCTTTTCCCTGGCGAATCGTCCAGTGAGATCACCTACTGGGACTCTCAGTGGAAAGTTGACAGCATCGAGCATAAGGCCAATTAAGTAATACCATGCTAGGAAACAGACGACAAACGTAAGAGCTCCCCCAGTCTATGTACATATTAGTTTCTTGTCTTGTAATTGAACTGGTATTTGTGCATAACAATAGACATACTTTGGACAGCCTGCCTCCAACCACATCATTTCCGCGCGCAATGTACCAGTAAGATACCGCAAGACAGATTAAGGCTATCGTAAGGGTGAAAAAAAGACAGACAAAGACCACATTGAGGCGAGTGGCACATATCGTGTATATCGCAACAAGGAAAGCCATGAATATCAAGCCGAACGCTAACGATGACTGATGAATACGACCATTATTAACTGTCAGAGAGGAGATTTCGGCTCACCATAGCTAGCATAAAACTCGCTGATATCCGTGCCATCTTGGCCACTCTGAAAAAATCCCTGTGCATTAAAGCTGGGTGTTTGAGCGGCACCAAAGCCTACCCAAAATGCTCCTATTAAGCAGCATCTTTGTAAGTGATAAAATTATAGCATCTAGACGCAGAATCCGACTTACCAAATGATCCAAAGACGATGAAAGGGAAGGTGTTTCCGAGAATGAACTCAAGTAACGATGCGATTAGCTGGAGTACGCCTCCAAAAAAGTAGGTAAATCCTCTTTTGAGACCATTAATATCCACCTAATAATCCGTGAATACGTCGACGAGTCTCTCAACTTACATTGTTGCTACGCCACCCCCTCCAGATCCCCCCCCAGCCCATAAGTGTGCATGCCAACGGTGTCGCACCCATCAAAAACCCAACAAGCCCCCTATTACACTGTTAATACATCCTTGATTCTCTATAGCTAGTATGCGTCACTATACGGACACTCACAAAGGCGTCGGGTTACCAAGGCGTTTATACCAATCTGCTTTCGGGAGCTGAGGAGCAAGATATCGTCTTTCAAACACCTCGATTGGAATGGCAACGCTTGTATTTGTGCGAACGCACTCAATCTGGTCAGAATTGCCAGTCATGTCTCCGTCGGTGTGCAACTTTATGCTCTCAAACATAGTTATCCCCTGAGATAGACAAAGGTTCGGAGAGAAAGGAGGAAGAGGCACTCGAAGATAGACCAAAGAGTACCGCTATTCTACCACATCACCTGTGTATGCAGTAGAGCTTTTATACTTGTATCTCAAGCAATCTTCTTTACTTCCCTCCATCATTATGGTACTGTCTGTTTAGCTAGATTGAGTCTAAGATTGAGTTTGTGGGGTTTCCTGCGTTATACTAATTTGCGGGGAGAATTCGCGGGGACAACCACTTCTTAATCTTGGGGTAGAAAGCTTAGCGTTTACTCTGTACTGGCAACATAAATAGTCTGTCGAATTACAACAGCCCTCAAGGCCGTGTAGGATCCATCTGATCAAGTACGCAGCCCTATATTGGGATCAGGATACGGACCAATACCCCTGGCCTTCGGGCGCCAGTTGGATATAGACGCTATTTTCGATGTATGTACGGATGTTTAAGACTAATTCACCAGACTTCCTTTGTACAGTTCAGTAATCAGCAATTCCCACATTCCTTGTATTCGATCAAATGTGCCTTCCGGCCCTAGCAACCTAGCCACAGGCGTCTAGTCTGAGACACCTAGACTTATTAGCTCCAGGAGTAAGTATCGTCCAATAGCCTGAAATTCTGGAGCTCATCAAATATGTCCTGCGGGGTGTGGCAATGCATCCAGCTGCCACTCAAGCCCCCTCATTCTGAAGACGAACTATCCCCCACTGTCCGCCACATGTTACTCTTAGTACTCTGTGTCATTGGCTGGTGTATTACTAAGGAAAATGACTTCATTTTACAAGACTGTAGATAAAAGAGCAGTGAATTAATTGAGAATTATTCCAGTGCATCTTGCTAAAGCCTCGTCTATTGTAAACAAGTCTCAAGTAGACGTCTCTTGCAAACATGAGAATTCTTTGTCTTCGATCTGTTTGGGGAATTGACCCGGGCCATCATCTCAGTTACTGGGCCGGCTGGTTCCCCGAGCTCAAAGGCAAAGGATACGGTATGTCTGACATATTTCTCTGAAGAAGGCTTGAGTCTACGACAATAAGCTAATACTAGGAAAAATGAAAGATGGCATTGAGGTAAAAGTAAATATGCTAGAGCAAGAAGACGATTATGAGCGCTTAAGACAAATTTGTGACCAACTTGAACTCGAGATCAGCGTATTGTAAGTAGTCTATCTCCCAGTCGAAAAAGACATTCTGCTAAGCTCCGCTGTTACTAGGGCACAAACGAGTCCGGCCCCGTCAATTGTCCCCCGCCAGCCTGGCTTAAACGCAGAAAAGCACTTGGCGAGATATCGCGAGATAATCCAACAAGTCAAGCCTCTAAGACCGCTTGTTATTACATTTCAGTCGGGGCAGTAGGTGGTTTCTTTACACTTGTTGTATATGTGTGATAATAATTTTGACTCTAATACTTATACGTGGCTTTGCTAGAGACGACTGGAATATTGAAGAGTCAATCAAGTTCTATGTGGGGACTATCAAAATTGATAGAGAACTTGGTGTTTCGGGCTTCGTCTGTCATGAGACGCATCGAAGTCGGTCACTGTTTACCCCCTGGGTGACGCGAATGATCCTTGAGGCCGTCCCTGAGTATGAATATTCCTCCATGAAAAAGGGTAACAAGAAAATGGGCTAACCTTGTTATCTGATACATTATAGACTCAGGCTAACTGCCGACTTTTCTCATTGGATGGTTGTAGGTGAAAGATTGCTGGACGATGGTGAAGGCGACCGCATGACTATGGAAGCTATTGTCCCTCACGTCCGTAAGATTTGACCGTTTTCCATTCATACAATGTTGACAATATTCTAGGTCTCCCACATACATGCGAGGGTTGGAACAACTCAGGCTGCTCAATGCCCAGCACCTACACATCCAGACTTCAAGCAGGAGAGGCTCTGTTACGAACGACTGTGGAGAAGTATTCTGAAATATCAGTTTGAGAAAAATGGTCCCGATGCATTGATTACATTTGTTCCCGAATACGGGTGAGAAATACCTGAGATGTAGTTCAAAACGTGAAGAACTGACTCTAACTTAGTCCTTTCCCTTACCATCCTTTCGGAAGTATAAAGGCCTATGGAGATGTAGCAGATGAGGAAGCACAGCGCCTGCAAAGCGTATTTAATGAATTTACAGCTACTCTTATGTAGGACAATAAACCTTTTTCTTTAAAGGAGTCATTCAAAAGTAATTTTGAGAGTAACAATTCTTTCGCCAGAAAGGAAGATTAAATAGGTAAGGATATAGACTAAAAAGAGAGAAATTCTAAGAGAGAGTCTAAGGGAGGAAGAAGACTCCTTTCCGTCTGGTCCTCATAGAGTCTCTGAAATTGTTTTCCATCTTCTTCGAGAACGCGGCGAATTTCGCTGAGGATATCCCGCGATTCTTTAATCTCTTGTAGTTGACTATCCCTATGTTGTCACAATTCCTGCTCACGGAGAGGAGGGATGCAGTCACTGCATATCTTGTTCAGTTTATTAACCTCATTCGCTAAGCCGTCCCAGTCATTCTCAACCGCCACGTCTTGCCATGCGCGTGATAGCTGGGCGCTGGACAAATGGTATATGACTCTGGCCTGATATTCGACTATGTGGGAATAAAGCTTGGCCAAGGGTTCAACAAGATCTAGATAATCTTGGCCGTGTGAGGATTGGAGATGGGCCTTTTCACTGATCCACCAATAGACTTGAAGCTCGTTTATTGAGTTGAAGCCTTTCAGCATGGCCTCGTACGAAGCTGCGCTGGTAAGCATCCGCGCAAGAGCCGGAAGGGTCATACAACTTACTGGCAAAAGTATTGAAACGCCAGACCACGCCAATTATGCATATGGCTGAGCACTGAGGGCACTCTTAACGATCTCGTCGGACCACAGCACAAAGTTTGCCAACCTCTCGACTTGCTCTCGAGTCTTCATGCCCTTCCCTAACAGTGGTATCTGTCATTGCTTTTTCTCTTGATTTGCCACTAGCCGCTTCACAATTGATTCCACAGCCAAAGGGGTTGAGAGATCAGAGTTGGATTGAGGGTCCTCTTGCAGTGAGGCCAGGTGCTTCCTGTAGTCTGCTGCCAGCTCAGATTCTCGATCTTGGAGTAATTCGTAAGTCCGAGCCTATGGATCTAGGACGTTGCTGGCAAGAGAAGAGGCCGCATCGGAAGAAGTTGGCAGTGCGACAATTGTCGTGATGGACGAGACATTGGTGGACGCAGAAGATGGTGCCGCGATCGCTCTGCTGGATGGAATCTCATCATCCTCGCCAGCCTTGCCATTGATCTTTTTCTTAAACTTTCCCGACAGGTTGCTCTTGAATTTCCGAAGGCACTCCGTACTTTTGCCAGAAACCAGCTTCAAACTCTCTGCAGCAATCGTTATCGTACCAGGTCAATGCTTACTACATTTCCAGCGGTCATGCGGCTGAGCCTAATATGCGGATGCCTAGCGATTAGCCGACCCATGGGGCTTGCAGCAAGACTCGACCATCGCATTGAATTGTCTAGGAGGGAGTATATTGATTAGTAGGTGTTGTACGTTTCAATAGCCAGTATGTTCATAATACTTTGAGAATACATCAAGTTTAAAGGGCGCTGGACGAAAGGAACAGCCCATGTAAACACCAGCTAAAGCCTGATGCCCTGCAGAGCACACCAATCAGCATATTGACCTGTTAGAACTAGAATGCGCATCTCAACGCGTTAAATCGATTCATACGACGAACACTTACATAAGAATTTGCACTCTGGTGATGCTAGCCATTCATTAATAGAACGCTAGAGATCCTACATTCTGATTCAAGAAGCCATGGAATCAAAATTAGGTATTTATCACATGCTAAATCTCGCGGCGTATCACATGCTCAAGAATGAGAATAACATGGAAAGCTTTTATGAGTAGGGGAGTAAAAGCCAAAAAGATCTCCACTTAAGCGTGCAACTAGGATCGCCATTCATGCGAATAAGCTGATCTCGCTAATAACGGCAAGCACGGGTATAACGGGTTATTGGAGGTTATTGGAACGGTGATTGGTCTGCCAAGATATTCATCTTTTTGTCTGTGTCTGTGGCTGAATAAAGTACTTTGTAGATGTAGATCGAGAGGTAAATTAGCAGTAGCACGATTCAATAGCACTGCAGTTGCTAGTTCTACGTAGGCATTCTTTAGTCTCACCAGGGGTGTGGCTTCGATGTAATTTCAGGCAACTAACTGCGTTCTCTTTTAACTTTTATATATACAATCGGGTCCTAGTTATCCTATTCTCATGGCTCTTCAATCCTGATATCTTCCGTCCAATTTTCTTTAGGCTGGCTGTACAGGTTCCAAGCTTGCTCGGCAATGTTTCTGGGATTCAGGTACTTGTTTGTCTCCGTTACATATCCAGCAACGGTCAGGATAGCGACGTGAACGCCTTTTGGTTCATACACCTTTCGGAGAGATCGAGTAAAGTTTTTCTGAGCTGCCTTGGACATGGATAAAGAGACGAGGTTGGCCTCTGGGGCCTCGGGGAGATGGGAGCTGGTAACGATGACCGTAGGCTTGGCACTAGCATCAGAAGATGCTAAAGCCATAAGCTGCGGGAAAGCCCACTTGGAGAGATTGTTTAGTGCTATGGTAGAGATCTTGAAGTCACGCAGCAGCTCATTGTCGCTAACTTCCAGATGGCTAGATTCTGCGACTATGGCTGCGTTGAACAAGACAAACTCAACCGTTCCAAGATCATTGCTAATCTGGGCGAGTGTTGTGGTAAACTTGGCAGGGTCGAGGACGTCGGTCGAATAGGTCTTCACAGTGACATTGCCACTAGAAGCACTTGTAACAAAAGCGGCGTCTTTCTCAAGCTGTGTAGGATTCCTAGCAACGAGAGCGACTTTGTTGAATTTATTGGCCGCGAACACGGCAGCAGTGTTGCTGCCAATTCCAGGGCCCGAGCCGACGATGACGACGGCGTTGTCAGAACGAGCAGACATTTTTGTGTATGAGTTGATGATTGATTGAAGTTTCAAGTGTTTATAAGGAGTCTTGAAGTAGAATATGTGGTGATGTTTGCTAAAGCTGTGATACTTTTGTAGTAATGTATTGCTGAGTCTGCTAGAACAACATTTCTGTCATAATGATGGACTTTTGTCTTCTATTTAAGCTGTTGAAAATTTTGTAAACTCCTCAAACTCCCATCCTATCAACTCTGATCGAATAATACTGTTCCCCATGAAGCCACATCGGTTTTGCTTCAGCCACAACAGTTGACAACCATTATTAAGCTGGTTGCTGGGCTTAGTGGCCAATGACGGATATGTTGTCTCCTATAGCGCTGCGTCGCAAAGCATCTCCGCGGAAGCTTAACAATCGGCTTGCGGTCGGCTATGCCACATGGGATTTAGACTCGGCAGTAGGGACCGTAGAGTTTACTGATAAAGCAGACGTGCGCTCTCGTTTTGTCTTTATTAGCCTTAAAAGAGTAAAAGGTCCCGCGTGTAAGTTTTAATTTTCTTGCCGTCTCTTTTTGCCGTGAGACATCTTCTGGCCTATTTTCACGCTGTTACTGATGTGCCATAACGAATACAGCGCTAAGAACGCAGCTTCATCAACACACGGGAACCCCGTTGAGGTAGTCCACCACGGTATCTCCGCAAACAGAAAGAAATCAAGTTGATTAAACCAACAGCTAGTTTCTAATTGCCTAGGTAAACTGAAAACCAGCCTTGCAAGGCGTTGATACTTGGGCTGACTTGTGTCATAGGCCGCGACTATATTCCCGCCAAAGCTAAGCCAAGCTAAGAATTGCCAACCGCAGTTCTGTTTCTCAGCTCTTTTCTTTGGATCGTTAATAGTCGCCCCAGTCCTTTTGTTTCGACATTCAGTAATCGTCCCATGATGGCGACTCAACGTACTGCGGAATTGAGGCGCATGCTGGCCCTCTCCTATCCATGGGTCAAGAAACCCTTCGTTGTTGGTGCACCCATGCGCATCCTGGCCGGCCCTCAATTGGCTGTCGCCGTGTCTGCGGCCGGCGGCCTTGGGTTCATGGGACCACAAGCCAAACCAGATGGAGTGCTCGCCGATCTCGACAAGGCAAGAGAACTGATAGAAGCGTCGAATCTGCGCCACCCCCTGCTCCCCATTGGCGTGGGCTTTCAGGTATGGAATGGAGACTTGAAGGTTGCAACAAGCGCTGTTGAGAAGCATAAACCATGTGCTGTTTGGCTGTTTGCGCCCAAGAATGGCCAGGCAGAGTTGGATGAATGGACCGTTTCTCTTCGAAAAGTTTCTCCTGATACAAAGATTTGGATCCAGGTCGGTACGCTGAGTGACGCCATTGCGGCTATCAACAGCTCAGCGCCTCCAGACGTTCTCGTCGTTCAAGGCTCCGAAGCAGGCGGACATGGAATGGCAAAGGAGAGCACAGGGACCATTGTTCTCTTTCCAGAAGTCGCCGATGCCGTCAACGCTAGGAAAGATCTCGGAATACCTGTAGTTGCGGCGGGAGGCATCATCGACGGTCGAGGTGCAGCAGCCGCATTTTCGCTAGGAGCCGCCGCCGTCGCCATGGGCACTCGTTTCCTTGCTTCTTCAGAAGCACGCATCGCAAAGGGATACCAAGATGAAGTTGTTCGAGCGTCTGATGGCGCCAAAAACACTCTTCGCACCCACTTATACAACCACCTGCGGGGCACTTTTGGCTGGCCTGATATATTTGCCCCTCGAACTCTCATCAACCGCAGCTGGATTGACCACGAAGCTGGTGTTCCATTTGAGAAGCTTCAAGTGCTACACGACGAGGCTGCCAAGAGTGGCGACGCCGGATGGGGCCCAGAGGGAAGGCTGGCAACGTATGTTGGTGCAGGTGTAGGTCTTGTAAGAGACGTGAAAGACGCGGCTACAATTGTCGACGAGGTAAGAAATGAGGCGAGGGATATTCTCAAGGCTTTGAGCGATGATCATTCAGAATAAAGATGTAGTTTAATTTACAAAAGGGAGACTTACAACCAGTAGGCGGATGGATAAACGAAAAGATTCAGCATTATTGCCCCTTAATGCTCTCAAATCCGCATCCTTGCTGGTGATGGCAGTGACATGAGTGATTCAAACATGTGAGAGAGAATTACAAAGCAGTCGCGCAATCGCAACCATGCTGTCTCGTTATTGAGTTGTTGGACGATTGATTTTTATTGTACCCCGCGTTAGGTGACTCAATCGCCGACGCAGACGATTGCGCGGATTGAGTACCCGTAAACTGGATTGGTAATTACCATTTCCACCAACGCACTAATATCAGTAGAAGGATCATCAATGATATAAGAGCTCGGTATATTCCTACCATTTCGCGAATAACGACCGATAATCAACCTCCCTTCTACTCAATTCTACACCGGAATTCTCGATATGACGCTGCCATTTAATAAGAGCCAGGCTCTCCCACGCCAGCGTATTCGCCAACTTATACCTCACCTACGGCTTGGAAAATGGCCTACGGGCCCCCTCAATTCCATCACCGACGTTCCAGGGGTTCTCGCCCATACTGAGTCAATCCATAGTTCTCCCCATAGCAAAGAGACATCTCCCGATATTAATACTGGAGTCACTGTCATCTTGCCTAGGCCTGACTGGTACAAGTATGCAAGCTTTGCTGGCGTCTTCAATTTCAACGGCTGCGGAGAAATGACATCCGCTCACTGGCTTAATGAAACGGGTCAACTTCATTCGCCAATTGTTTTAACTACGACTTCAGCCGTTGGCGATGCGTATCGTGGAATCTGGGAATACACGCTCGAGCATCACTCCAATGAAGATAAAGAGCCCAACATCTTCCTCGTGCCCACCGTTGCTGAAACCTACGACGGATATCTCAATGATCAAAGCAGATTCGCCGTCACTCCGCAGCACATTGTCAACGGTATCAAAAGCGCAACTGCAGATGCTGTGCAAGAAGGGAGCGTGGGAGGTGGAACAGGCATGATGTGCCATCGCTTCAAAGGGGGCACTGGATCTAGCAGCCGCTTAGTCAAAGGATACGACCATCAGGGGAATGAAAAGTCCTATTCAGTTGGAGTGCTTGTTCAGGCCAATTATGGATCAATGGAGAACCTGCATATCGGAGGCGTCCCAGTAGGCCAAATTCTTAAAGAACAAGAGAATCAAGCATTGCCAAGTCTCAAACCTGGAGAGAAGGAGCCTCGAAAAGACGGTAGCATCATCATCGTCGTTGCAACAGACGCTCCTCTTCTGCCCATTCAGCTCCAGCGATTGGCTAAGCGTGCCACTGTCGGGTTGGCCAAGGTCGGAGGCTACGGCAACAATACTTCGGGAGATATATTTCTTGCATTTTCTAATGCAAACAAGATTCCGTTCTCAGAGTCCGGGACTAAAAAGACCTACGAGCCGCAGCCGTATGGCGTGCAAGTGTCAGATAACTTTACCATTGATGGATTATTTGAGGCTGCGGCTGATGCGACCGAAGAGGCGATTTACAACGCGCTTTGTATGGCTGAAACGATGAAAGGATTCAAGGAGAGAAGAGTCGAAGCTCTTGATTTGGCCAGGGTAAAGGAGATTGTTGAGAAGAGGTTGTGAAACGATTATGCGGTGAGAATCGGTTTAGGTATCACAAGACGTGTTCACAAGGAGAGAATTAATATAAGCTAAATTTAATCTTACTTTCAATTTTAAAATGTGAGCTTCTTGATCAGAACTTAGTGTTGTCTTTCGCATCTTTCTTGGCCCACTTGAATCTGCAGCCAGGTGGCAAACAGCACAATCTGTTTGGTGGGAAAAAATGGCTGAGTGAAGTCTGTCTCATTAAAGTCTTATACTGGACGTCATCGCGCGTTCGGCTCGTCGCTTCGGCCCCCACACCAAGAATATCTTGTGTTTGTGTAGGGTTACAGTGAAACTAGACGCCTATTTTCATGTCTCAGCTTCGGGAATCCTGAGATGCTCGGTCCCGAAGACAAAATTCAAGCATGAAATTATAGTAGAGATCGACAATTTTATTTGAAGATCTTATAGGATCTTTCTTATAATAGAACAGAATTCGAGTATAAAAAGCTGACCACGACCGTGAATAACTCTCTATTCCTCAGACAACTCCTTCTCGATTAAACTACACAAGATCATAAAACTCGATACACAATATCCAAAATGCAATCTCTCATCTTTGTCCTTGCTCTTTTCGCCTCTGCGGCCATGGGAATGCCATCCGAGCTGTAAGTCAATCATATTCCTGCCGCTGCCTACATATGTATCCTAACTGGTTTGCCAGCAATAAGCGAGTCAACTGCTGTCTTTACTACCCAGGTCCCAAGTCCAACTGCAAAGCCGACTGTATTGATCCGTCATTCTGCAAAGCATATGGCATTCCTCAGACCGGTTACTGGTGTGACTGCGGTCCAGCTGCGCACTGCAATTCTTAAATGGCGGGAACACTTTGTGCTTGGAAGATGGATAAACCTCTAGCAAAGCTGCAAATGAGAAATCGGAACGTGAAACACTCTTTTGTATGAAGATTATGTCATTGATTACTATATAACGATAATCTCGAGTCATTACTATCATACATGATCATTAAACCACCTTATACAAAACTACTGAGGTCGACGCACAAGGTTCGCTGGATCAGACATTGCAGCAGCAGCTCGCACATTCAGCCTTCTCTTCTTATGAGAGTTTGGAGTGCTTGTGTGTCCCTTTTCGTGTCCAAAGATGGCCCACTCTGCGACTGTAGCTCCGGTGCCGTTCTTTGCCACGACGTCGATATGGTCGAGACCTTGGTTGCCCACAATGAGGAGTGATGCATATTTAGATGCAGCAACGGGCTGAGACAAAGTGACATTAGTCGTGTTACCGATAGGAATGGCAATGACGTTCAAGTCAGTAGTATGAACGTCATAAGGATTGGACTGCTTGATGTTCGTCAAAGATGTGACAACCTTGAAGTTCGAGCCATGCTTTTGTGACTTTAGAGCTGCCGCCGGGTCGCTAATTGCCTCGTGGTGGAAAATGACAGTTGCGTTGACAGGAGGTGCCTGAGCCCAGTCAAAGTGGAAGCCTGAGACCAAGGATCCCACGTCCTCCTTGTCGAGCGTTATGGTAATGGAGCTTACATCGGCAGCAGAGGCAGGCTGCCACTTGGTAGATGTAGCACCGTCCACGGCTGCAATGGGGAACTGACCAGGCACATAAGTGTCAGGAGAGCTGGCGGCGTTGCACTGCACCAAGTTGCCAGCGTAAGTTTGCTGAGAGCCAAGCTGCCTGTTGGAGACGACAACAGATCCTTTGACGGGCAGTTGATAAGCTTTGGGGCTTTGCTCGGATCCAGAGTGGATGGTAATAGCCTTTTTAGCAAAGCGTTGATCCGCTCCATCAAGCGCAGCAATGCCGCTGGCACGGCTAATAGTCGTGTGGGTGTAGTTGGACCAAGCCGAGATGGGCCAGCCGCGCCAGTAGAATGTCCTGTATCTAAGGTAGGGGATCTGCGGAGGCAGGTTTGGATCGATGTGTAGGAAGTCATCGGGCACGAGCCGGAGTCCAAGGTAACCAAAGAGAACGACTTGGTTGGCGCCGCCGTGGCCAGTGAGGAAGGGATAGGCCGGGTGCGTGCCGCCATTGATGCTAGCATCATCAATGAGCTGCTCTGAGATTTGATAGAATGGCGCGCGGACGTATGGCTTGTAGGCGTACTGAGCATACGTGTATGATGAGCATCCTGAGGGAGAAATTTCATTGGCAACAATGGAGAAGAAGGCGTAGGTCATAGCAGGCCCATCAGGGGATTGCTTGTTGGCATACTACGTCACGGGTCAGTAATTAGTTGGCATGGAAGCATGAATTCTGTAGGAACTCACATAATCAAGATCGTTGAGGGCGTCTTGGGAGCTGTAGTTGGTAGCGTAGCTCAAAGGATAAGTGATCATGATCACGTCTGCCTGTTTAACCACAGCACTGCCGTTCATGGTGGTAAACTCCAATGTGACTCCATTTTCTCGAAGCACCAGCGAGTTGGACGCCATTTTGGCCCAAGTCTTGTTCTGCTCGATACCAAATTGCTTGCGGAAGGTATTTGCGTTCTGCAGGTGTTCCGCAATGAGAGGCATCGTGTATCCACCGGCATCGACATGGTTTGCATACTCATCCTGCAGTCTGTTAGTAAGAGAATAGAAACATCGTATGAGAATGAACTTACAGGGTCAGTCATATTGGTCAAAGTCCATGATGTCTTGTTGGGCTTCAGCAGGTTTCCGTACAGCTGAGCGATGGAGTCGTAAACTGGGAAGAGGTTCTCCTGGAAGTTCTTGGTGTCGCCGCTAACAACCCACTGGTTGACGAGAGACAGGCCAATATCTCCATTCAAATGGTACTCGTAGTCCCAGCAGGGCCCTGTAGCAGTGCAGTTTCCATAACGGCCACTGGTCCACGGGAAGACGGCAGCATCAGCAGAGAAGAAAGTCTCATTTTGGGAACCCGCAGCTTTAGTCTTTACATTTTCCTTGGCCATACCGTATCTCGCCAGACGATAGTTTGTGATTCTCTCAGCAGCTTCTGGGTGGGCAGCAACCAAGCCGGGTTGCATCCAAAGATCAGCATCCCAAAAAACTTGTCCAGCATAAGAGTCGGAAGTCAGTCCGCCGACAGAAATACTGTCAACATTGACTGGGGCTCCGTTGACCTCCTTGCTTCCATTTTTGCCCACTGTGTTTTGCAAAAGGTAATAAGCGTTGGTGACGGCCATGATGGCAGAGTCGATGATGTAGTTGTCTGCTGGAAGCTTGCCAGTCTTGGGATCGGCGAAGCTGTCGACAGAGCTTTCAGGCATGACAGTTGCCCACTCCTTGACGTGGTAGTTTAGCGACTTGGTGTATCCATTGCTCAATGCTGCAGCAGCCGCGCTCTTGGCAATTTGTCTGGGATTCTTGAAGGCATCAGAAGATGCAGCTCCAACAAATTTGGTCACGCGTGCGGCGTGTCCAGCTGAAAACTTGACTGAAACGGCTTGTGCAATGGAAGATGCGTTGGTATGTACGTATGGCTTGCTCTTCACAATCTTGCGGCTATCCAGGTTTACACCTCCAGAGCCAGTAATGTCAGCATACACAAAAGCTGTGACATTAGAAACGCCGTTTGGTCGTACGGCTGAGAAGATGGCGTTGCCGTCTTGTCCAGATTCCACAAAGTCGGTGCGTACGGCAGCAAAGCCATCGAGAACATTGACAATTGATGCCTGCACGTTCTTGGATGAAGTGACTTCCATATCGACCACGGCTTGGTTCACGTATAATTTGTTGGCAAAGATGCGATAGCTGATGTCGAAGCTTCCTTTGTTGCCCTTGGGAGTCCACTTGTATGACCAGCTCAGCACTCCAGCCTTGTAGTCATAGGTCGATCGGAAGTTTGTGAGGGTTCGGTTATCAACCGTAGCATCAAGATAAGTATTGTCACCCAGATCCAAGATGAGCCCGCTCCAATGAGGAATGCCGCTAATGGCAGTGTCGGAGCCATACTGTGAGATCCATGGGAAGTTTGTCCCGTTCATTACGGGCTGAGAGTCCCAGAAACCAGCAATGGTTGCAAAAGACTGGCGCCTCGAGAACAAGGGCCAGCCGCTGATAACGTCGCCATTCTCTTCTGTGTCGAGCTCAAAGAAAGGTCCGACACTGGCCACATTGATGCCGAGATAGCCATTGGCCACAGAACCTCGTGATTCAAATGCGCCCTGCTTCAATTGTGTTGTGCTGAGCAGCCAATTGTCTTCGTCCCAGGTCACTCCAGCGAAATCGGTCTTGTACACGTTCTTGCTGAACTGGGGTCCTGTGCTTGATCCGCCATTTCTGCTCAGGCAATCTGCGACGCGATCGTTTGAGGTTGCGCTGTAAACAGGATGGATGAGCTGAAGCAGCGACAGCAATGCTGCTCCGGACAAGGTCTAAAATATCATGTATTAGTATGCATCTGCTTGAACAAGAAAACAGTTATCGAGTGCTGGGAGGTACTCACTGTTGACCGCATTTTCTCAGCCTGTCAACGGGCAAAGCAAGCGCGATGCCAATTTACACTGCGGTATAAGTTGAAATAAACCCGCCACGAGGTATCGCAGTTGCATGCAGATACTGGCTGGGGTTTCATCGAAGAGCTGAGAGTGCGGCATCTTGCCCAGTATTTAAGCCTATCCTGCTGCTCCCTCCAACGCTGGTAATTCTCCGCGTAGATCACCGCTTGGGCCCCCAGAGTTGGCGATGGGGTGTGGAGAGGACAAGGTGATTTGGGCAAGGCTATGGCCGTAATACGGAGAAGCCTGCACAACCAGCGCGACTGAGGTCATTTCAGGGCATCTCCACCACCCGAATCTGGCCGTTTGATGATCGTCTTTGCTAGCTTGACTTGGCTCTTGCGTGGGATGATTTCATCAATTAATTTCGCCGTCAACCAAGTCTACTAGGCGCCCACAGCCTCTAGCCAAGACACATGTAGTACTACTAGTATTACCGGTTTCACGGCTGCTTCGCCGCAGCTCCCAATTTACAAGCAGGGCTCGTAGAAGAACCTACGCTAATTACGTATAGCTCCAACGCGTTTTGACCCTTTTTCCCATCGTCAAAGTCCACCCGTCATCGCTAGATTACCCCACAAGCATCCCCAGACCCGGCAACGAGCCGTGAAAGGGCCGATAGTGCCGTGGCACCACCACTGTAGCGCCATAATGCCCTGCCAAGAACATGCTGAGGAGGAGAAAGAGGAGCAGGCGGAGGTCTTGAACATGACTATTTACGTGTTGAACGAACCGGACAAGCTGATGCTGAAGAAGACAGTGAGGCTGAGTAGATGATCAGCCTATAAAGTGGAATGGCACGCAGGCAAAAGCAGTGACATCCCTGTTCCTAGTGCTGTTTGTTACTGATTCATACTGCAGTCTCTATCCCTTGATACTCAAATGTGCAGTGACCACTTCAGTCATAGCGTAGTTATCGTGTCAGGGCAAAGAGGCACTTGTCATAGGAAGGAGTAGCTAATGCATGTAAATGCCTAGTTCGGTGAACAGTGACATACTCGCGAAAGTAGTCTCTGCAAATCGCCTCATACGTACATCAAGCATTGTTGTTGGTGCCCGCGATATGTTCGGTGAGGCCGCGCAAAAGTTCCCCTGCGGCAGTCCTCGAATCAGAAGCCGATCTAACTCCACACCAATACCGAGATAACCGGTTTCGGGGCCTGGAGAGTACTGCCAGCAAATATTGCTCAGGCACGAACATATCTGCCGCGCAGCCGACTCAATACTATACAAACCGCGTGACCAGCGGGAATGCTTTCCGATGCGGAGAGTAAGCGAGGCCTGGCTGCTGGATAGCGGATTCGAAAATTCACTGGGTGATTCGTTAATGCTTATGCCCTCCTTGGCACGATAGACTGTGGGGAGACCCGAAATGATCTCGGCAGAAGGCCTCCGAAGTCTAGAATCCAGGTCAGCTCCGAATTTTCAGTTCTTGGAACTTTTCATGGAGTACCCCTTGAAATTCTTACATTGATCCCTACCAGACCGGGCCGATTAACATATCTCCTGAATAAGTGGCAATGGTTTCCATAGTCAATGGTGGCGCCCAGGAGGTTAGTATGTTAACAGTACCAAGCCGCTGTTTCTTCGTGATAATTCCGAACGGTATTGCCAATGCGCCTCCTTGTCGAGAACGAAAGACTCTCAGTGGTGTTATCTACTCATTCATAATAGTGTGACATTGGTTTTATGTATTTCGAATTAGAATGTGATATCAAAATGTTATGTCTTGTGCCAAGAATATATGTAGGAGTAGGTACCTATATATGGGCATAAGTTCAAACATGTTTTACCGTCTGGACAATATATTATTCCAAAATGAGCACGCAATCAGAGTCAATAACCATGAAAATATTTTGGAGTCGCTACATGCTTCCATAGGAAAATTGTTTCCCTCTCGGAGTGTAGAATACAAGTGTATACCGATATTCAGTTCTTAGATGGCAATCCTGAATGTTCTGTGTTGAATAGATTGAGCTGAAGTTGGAAAGCTTATCCATTCTGTGTTTGCCCATGTTACCAGGTGATTGGCGCACAATAAAGTGTTCTTGCTCTAAGAAAATGATCAACAAAAAAGAACCCTTGTTTTACAGATTGGCATTATATGCGACTGAGAGAGTCACACTTGATTTGAGTGGATTAGAGGCGGCAATATTCCTGTATTGCATCAATTGCTGTGAAGCTCAGCGAAGGATCAACATACGTGCATTTCCCCAGCGCACCACTGCAGGTACTATTTCGCTTAACCCATTTGCGTTTTTTGAGTCAGATGGGCATACTCGCTTTTGTAGTTAATATTTCCCTGTTTGCTTTTTGTGAGGTTGCAATGATCTTGAATCACCGTCATCTTAGGGCTGTGTCATAATATTGATCTTGGCAGCAGGTGAGTCATAAATCGGGCGATTGGCGATAAGCGTCAGAATAAACCCCAAGAGCGACAGAGGTTTGTGCCAAATCAGGCAGTCGAAATAACTCTATTCACACTTAACTTTAGACTCCAGACATTTCAAGGCGAGCAGAGTAAATCTGCCGAAGGTGACAGATGCACCGCCAAAGTTAAAATACCTAGATATGACACATTTTAGCTCGAGTCATTCGGTAACCGTCTAAGCACACTTTCTTCTATCAACACGCACCCGCTTGCTTTATAAAATCCTACTGCGAGGGCATTTGAGCAGAGCTCCTGCAAGAGCTGCCATCTCTGTGCCAACGCAAAGCGCATCGTTTCAGCCCACAAACAATTCGCAACAACGCAAAATGCGGCTTTCAGTCGTCAATTATCAACATGTCCTACAAGATCTGGACAAGGGTGCCCCGATAAACTTTAACACCAACTTCCACACCGCTGAAGAGGCGCCGAATCTTCCCATCCCCACCAACAAACCATATGACTACGAAATATGGCTGCCCTTGATACTAAAATCCCGAGGTCTGTCTCCTGCCGCGCTTCAAGTCGTCAAGCTCTCGCGCGCACAGATCAGAGTGCTGGTCAGTGCAGCTGCAGCTTCAATCCATACTGGCGTGCTTAATCGATCTTATGCCGAAGATCTCGAAGATGACGTTTATCCTGCCTTTAAAGGGCTCCATTTTCCTCCGGAAGGGCTTTTCATGCGCCTTGGGGCATGTTCTCCAAAGGATGGTGCGCAACTTACGCCTGGGAAGCTGGCGATTCATTCCGTCGAGGACATTGTGCTCCGCATCACTACGTCCGCGAGAACGTGGAGCGCACTGACGAATATACTCAACCATGAAGGCGAAGAAGGTCACGTATACTTTCTTCCATTCAACGCCGAAATGAGATCTGAGAGGGAATATCGCGTCTTTTGTGTCCCCAGCTCGTTGAACATATCTGGTGTTAGCCAGTATAAATGGCATAAGCCGTGGGTATTTGCCCATGAAAACAAAGATGAGATGACGAATATTGCTCACACGATTCTTGGCGGCATTCAAGAAGTTCATGCCGAAATTATCGCCTATATGAAGGCGCATGATGACAATGAGCTAGAGAATCTTATTCGGTCCCAGGGTTTTACTTTTGACGTACTCTACGATGAAAAGACGGAGAAATGCGCCTTGATTGAGCTCAACACTTTTGGGGTGAGGAGTGCATGCGGCTCCTGTCTTTTCCAGTGGCTGAAAGATCGAGCGTCGTTGTATGGAGAGACTGGCGATGTTGAATTTCGTGTTGCGGTGTGAGATTAAACTTGACAATCCAATAGCGATATGAAGACTGGACTAGATCAAGAAACAAGGTTTTGAGAGGCATATCAAAATGAGTTATTGAGTATATTATTTTCTGAAAATGCAAAAGACTGTTCAAGGCTTGCTAGAGCATGGTATATCTCATCGAAACATATTCCTTTTAGTCATAGTCTTTAGTTCAAGGCAAATTTGAGTTTCGGATAGGATACAGAGTATTTCTGAGAGAAGATCATTATGATTATAGTTATGAGGGGGGGTGGAATGCTATGCAAATAATATACAGTGTTAATGTTCATACAGAGGCGATGTCCAACGGTGATGCCCAAACCGTTCGCCTAAAGCAACGCTCGCTTCATGCTCTTACTCCAGTGCCGGATACTCTGGCAGTTTCCAGTTAGACGTCTTCTTATCCAAGCCCTCCATTTCGCCCCAATTGAAAAACGATGCCATCTTCGCAAACCTATGCAAGATCCAGATCCCGATACTCGTTTTCGGCGCCATCAAGTCCTCAGCCCAGTCATGGCCTCCATGCATGGAAGTTGCAACAGGCCGGAACGTTTCTTCATACGCCTTTGCTCCTTGCCTTATAGCCGCTGGAGCTGTCAAATCCTTATTCTTTAATGCTGTAGCAATCTCACCCGCCAGAACATAAGCGCCTACGAGGCCCCAGGCGCATCCATAGCCACCCGCTGTATGGCAATGAGCCGAGTCGCCAAGAAGAACGACTTGGCCCTTTGACCATGATCCCGGGGCGAGGTGGACTTCCTCGATTTTTGTGAAGTAAATATCATCCGCCTCTGGGGCATGAAGCAGTGCATCCATAAACCGGTCACACTGCCATCCACCTCCTTGATAAATGTCGGCCAGAGCTTTCTTTAATTCTTGTGTGTTTCCAGAGCTGATTGCTGCATTCAGGGCAGGCCTTTTCCCACGGAGGATCATGTATACTCGTGTAAGTTCTGGGATGTCTTTTCTTGTTCCAATGATTCGCCCCCCAGGCAAGTGGCAGAAGGTTCCTCTGTCGGAATCTTCTGGGTTGGATGGGACACTAAAGTATCCAATATGGCCTCCGCAGTCGCGTCGTGGGTCTGGAGCATCCGCACCAAGCATCATCTTGCGTGTTCTTGAACCAGTTCCATCTGCAGCGACAACAAGATCGAAATCTTCCTCACGGCCATCCTCGAAGCTGACATGAACTTTGCTGTCAGGGCCATCTCCGCTGTCCTGAGTAAAAGTTTTGATGGTCGTATTGAATAGATGCCGCACGTTTTCATGGCCTTCTGTAAGTCCGTAGAGAATCTTTACTAAATCACCTCTCATGATTTCGTACTCTGACGTGATTCCCTGTTTCCCAGAGCCACTCTTTGCGACGGGAAAGAATGCTTGGGTCCGGCCGTTGCGGTCAATCAACTGCATGCCAGGCTCGTGTACACACGCCGCCATCACAGCGGCTTCCATGCCCATTTTTTTCATCATTGGCACGCCCTTGCCGCGAAGGTCCACCTGCTGGCCCGACGCTCGCATCTTGTCAGATCGCTCAATGAGGGTAACCTGAGCACCGATGCGTGAGAGCCAGTAGGTCACGGCCGGACCTGCAACGCCGCCGCCGACAACTAAGACCTTTAAAGCAGACATGGTGATACAGCTGTGCCTTTATGACTGAGATGAAGTGTCAAGAATGAGGGCACTTGATGCCAGATTAGAAGAATAAAGTATGCTTAAAAATGATGGAGATTCGCTCTGCAGGTGATAATTGTTCCAAACATATACTGTGTGTACGATTTAGAGATATTTATACTTTATTGCTCGTTTCACGATGTAGATGCAGCCAGGCACAAAGGCCGTTATCTGATTGACGCCTCAGGCCCAGATCCAAAGCTGAACACACGCGCGGCGCAATCGACCAACTAGCGACCAGCCACGCGGACATTTCACGAGGCGCCAGGCACAAACTTGATTCCTGGTCTGGCAACTATTGCAATAACGGCAGTTGTGCGATCCTCCAACAAGGGTGAAGCCACTAGCTGCGACTCCAAGAGTACGTCATGCAATACGTGTTCCCGCTGGCGATGAGTCAAGCGCTGCTCCTCCAAGTCTTGATTATGAGTCTTGATGGTTTCGCGATGCTAGAAAGGGTCACTGAGGCGATGTTCCCGGTCATAAAAACATGCAACTCAAGTTTAGTAACGGCTGCCTATAGTCTAGACGGCGGGTAAATACACGTATGCAGGTGCCTTTTTTCGCTGTTAGTGCCATGCATATGCATCTCGGGCACGCGCATTAGACTTGGAAAAGGAGCTTGTGATATGGTTATCAGATCGATAGTGGGTCTATTAATGATCCTTCCTAGGCGAGCTGCAACAATATGCGCAGTATATGGCCATATATCATGGATCCCATATATCGTTTTATGCTTTTGTTGCGGCGCTAAACGTAAATAAGCTCGCAGATACGATCGTCCGATTACTCCTCGGTCAATGCTTAGGTAATTCACCGATTCACACCCTATTGTGTTCGGATTCTATACCTGATCGACGCTTTAACACATCCGAAGCCTGTGGAATTGGGAACCTAATTAAACAAGGGGGAAGAGGGATTAGAATCGGGCCTTTCATTGTGTGATGACTCATTAGGACTGCAATTTGTGTGTAGTCTTGACAACCTGTAAATGATCATACTCAAGCCGAGTATTGCCTCAATTAGGTCAAGGTATCCGCACTTCCTGGCATTTGGATGCAACGGCAATAAAACAAGAGAAGATGGAGATCTCGAACAAAGAGGTCAAGTGGGTATTCAAGAAGTGCTCTACTGGCGCCGGTGTTTCCGTTTTTTAGTTTTGCATCCTATTGAAGTAAGTGATGTGAAGCGAATTTGAAAGCGTATAGGAAAAAGAGAGGGCCTGCTGAGTCTTGTGACAGGAATATGCCCTCTGTTTTGTGAAACCACTCAAACCCTGCGTCACTCATGCTCTCAATGCATATATTAACACAAGCTCGTGAGCGTCGCTTCATACATCCCTGCAGAATGCGGCAATACGTATTTTCTAGCCCGAGGGGTAGGCATTGTAGTGCTCGATTGATGTCATCTCGATTATATGCGTCGCGAACTTGGTCAATGGCCAGTCTCGCCCAGAGAAACATGCCATTAGCCTTTCCAGATATCTCTTTGCTGACCACGTCTTGAATCTCCGAATGTCTTAATGTTTCAATTTTCTAGACTTGGGCCGTGATGAACGACTTGATATCTGCTTGAAGAATATCATTCGTCTTTGGGATCTTTTGCGATGAAATATGCCCTAAAACGAGATGCTACTTTCACGTATTGTGTTGGTGAGGCTTCGAAAGTGCTACCATTCGTTGAAATCTGGAAATGAGTCACCAATTAACAGCATTTCTGCTTTTTACCTTTTTTCTTAATCTATAAGGCCGGGGCAATGAAGATGCTGTATAGGGTGGAGTACAATCACGGCCACGCCTTGGAGTCGCTCTCCTACGTCTCAGTTGGGTGCGCCACCAATCATGGAGCAATGGGTTTGCTCTTAAGAAAACTTCTTTAAAGCAGAAAGCTATTGTATGCCGCGGGACTACATGCTATAAGACCGAAAACTATCATATTGCCAAATTTTCCTGGGCATCAGATAAGCAGAAGCCAGAAGTAGACGACTGAAGTTAGCAGAAGAGAAGGGTGTCAAAGGGGTAGCGAAAGTGGTAGCGCATCGTCAAATCACCACCATTGCGGAGATGCGAGAAGGATTGCGATTTCCAATCGCTCACCCGCTCCGGAGTGAAGATGTTTTCTTTGATGGTCCGCTATTCGCTACATCAAGCGCCAGAACGTCGATTAACAAGCGCAAAGCATCGTCCGATACCACTTCTGACGACCTGACCAGATCCAAGAAACGGCGGTCCAACTGTCTGTTGCTGGTTCGGAATCTGAGCGATCAGCGATCGATTGGCAAGGCCGAGCCGAGTCTATATACGCCAGGTGAGGGCTTGTGGGAAAATAAAATTTATTCCTGCCTCGTTATCTCGCCAGCCGGCCGCGTCATCAGCGATTTCAGGACTATCAAAGAGCTGCTGGAATCAATGCGAGATGCGATTAAAGCACACCAGTCCCTCTATGTAACTGGAAACATCCTTCATCGTGATATTTCTTCAAATAACATCATTATCACGGACCCTGCAACAGCAGATGGTTTCAAGGGCATGCTCATCGACCTTGGCCTGGCCAAAATCAGAGATAGCGGCCCGAGCGGAGCACGACAGCAGACCGGCACGATGCAGTTTATGGCGGTGGAAGTGCTACGCATGGTTGATCACACATATCGCCATGATCTGGAGTCTTTCTTTTATGTCTTGCTTTGGATGTGCGTACGCCAGTCATGGAGAAATAGATTTGCCGGTGAGAAGAAACCGCCTAGAGAAAACCTTCTCCGACGGTGGGAGATTGGGAGTTTTAGAGCGATTGCCCAGACTAAAATGGGCGACATGTCGGTGCATGGGCTTGAAGGGATTATGGGCGAGTTCCCAACGTCCTTGGATGTTGTTAAGCCGCTCTGCCTAAACATTAGGACAATCTTATTTGGGAACACTGCAAGTTTTTTTTTTTTTTGGGAACCCCTGTGGGGGGGCCCAGATCAGCTTTACAAGCCCATAATAGCAGCTTATGATGAGATTATCAGCAGCTTATAGATGTGATGCCGGATTGGTAAAGCTTTGGCGTATAATAATATGAAAGCGTGCTGCTGGCTAGAGCTGCTGAAGCAGTGGTTAGAAAACAGAAAACAAGCATTATAAATAGTTACAAGTAGCAAAAAGCAATAGACTCAATCAGGAGGAAATATTGCTGACTTCAGAGACCTTGCACGCATGAGCTTCTCTTAGCTAAATCATGCCTCAATCCCACTTCAGAGCCCTGCGCCGCTAATATGTAAGATTGGCTGCTCGTTTGTATAGTCACATGTTCTTCAAGACTAGAGAAAAACAGAGGCCGAAAGGGACGTCGCTATATTCACCTTGTGCCCTACGCTTATAAGTCAGAAAAGCCTCCGTAAACCTCTTGATGGACCTTGAAAATGGTCACCGGCTCCAGATTCGTGTAATTACCCCTGTGGCGTTAGCCACATCCGTGGTTGGGCTCGAAATTTCTTGGGGCGGCAGATGCATCTAGACCCAATAGCTTCACCTGAAGAGGGGGCGCTAACAGCTCTTCAGCTGGCGTTAGGTGCTTGGCTATTGACACAAGCATTGCAATAGTCTTGCGCTCCATTGCCTAATTCTGCCTGAATCTATGCGGGAGCTGCGCTAATCGTAGAAATATAGATTCAGCTACCAGGGGGAGCCCATGCAAATGGCCACTAGCTCTCTGAAGCTATCTGCGGATGCAGATGGATCGAGAACAACAACGAGGTGGCTATGGTGATTATTGTTATTATAAGGTTAAAAAGAAAATTTATCATTAGTACACAAGCAAACAGATATATATAGAGGTCGACTTGGCCATCCGCTCTCAACTTCCGTCTGTAGGCTTTTTCAAAGTAAACACAGCTCGCCGTCAACATGGTCAAGGTCAACTCCGTCGTCTCCCTCCTGGCTCTGGGCTCCGGTGCCCTCGCCTTTGAGCGCAATGCTCAGCGTGGCCTCGTTGACGAGTTCGTCACTTGCACCACCGTGCTGGGCCCCAAGTCAACCAACCACGTCCCGACGAACTGGCACTACACGACCAAGACCCTGACTTACACCGAGAAGGTCACGGTCACTCCTCACCCGACCGTCACGCCGACTAAGACGGCGACCAAGACCTTTACCAAGACCCTCTCCAAGACGGTTTCGGAGCCCACTCCTACAGATGTCGCTTCTACCACCCTCACGAGTAAGTAAACACGCATGGATCCTTGCCAATACATTTGGTCAAGCTGGGAAATGCTAACATGCGGAAAGGGACTCGCTACGCCACTGCGACAAATGTTGTTACTCAGACAGACATCACATCTGTCACCACCACCATTATAACTACGCCAACCACCACCATCCCTGCCCCCGCAGACTTCACTCCTGTCTCCCAGAACCAGGACTACGTCGCCAAGGTCAAGGCCCGCAGCGCCAAGAACCTCCTCGAGCGAGGCAAGGAGGTCGTTCAATGCAAGAAGAACCCCAAGGGCGGCCACTCTTTCGTCCCTCCTCTGTACCCCCAGTCCGTCACCTGCAACAAGCTCGTTGAGCCCGTTGTCTACAAGCGTGTCACTATCACCGCCAAGCCTCACACCGTGACTGCTGTCCCCAAGACCAAGACGGTCAGCACTACCGTCACCAAGACTCACACCGACACCATCTGGCCCGCCGATGTTACCAGCACGATTACTTTCGGCACATCGGTTACTGTCACCTCAACCATCGATTCCACTACCACCAACTACATCACCGCCTCCAGTAAGACAAATGATTTCTCTTTTGACAAATTCTTCATGTAGACTAACCTTATAAACTAGACACCGTTTCTGCTGTGGCTCCCGAGGAGACCTTCAACGCAGTCTGCGGCTCTGACAACATCATTAGCTCTGCAAACGGTGGCCGTGATATTTCCATCCAGGCCGCCTCACCAGACTACTTGTCCCTTGTCTCTGCCGCAGACTCCTACTCGTGCTGCTTGGCCTGCTTCAACACCGCGGCCTGCCGAGGCTCTTTCTTCTACCCCGGCGGTTGCTACCTGGTCGTGGACCGTGACGGTGTCTGCCATGCGAACCAGTACCAGGCTGGATCCGGATACTTCAATGAGCAAGGAACCACTGGTTCAGTTAGCAACGGCCCATGCGGCCTGCTGTCTAACCTGGGTAACCACAACAGCATCGTCTATTAATTTGATGGCATAAAGTTACGAAGATACAATTTTTTCACACATTTTCGTGGCAAATACATATAAATCTATGTGTAGAAATTATTTTTAATATACCTAGTAGAAGGCTAGATGAATACATGAATACTTCCATTTCCACAGTTCTTGCAAAAGTACTTTTAAGCTAAAAGCTCACGATAGTCGAATGGCACGAATGTAGCCTATACGCAATTAACAAGCGACTATGATATTAACAATAATACTAAACCCAACAGGGACATCATTGCGCAGAAATCGTTAGAATACAAATAGTTTAGAGGCCGTCAATCCCATTCAGCGGCTTGAATCAATGAATAGCCTGTTGAACTTTGGGATACACTCTAACCATTTCCTGATATAGCTCTGGATGATCTCTGATCATTACCTGAGGATCCCAACCAGCTGCAACAAAAATAGTGTCGATACCGCTGCCAATAGGAGTTGTGAATATGTGCCCGATCTGAAAGCCAATTAAGAATGCATAAGCCATGATAACGGCAGTATATTGTCCTTCACGATTGTATGGCGGATCAGTTTCGAGAAGGTAGAGGTAGGCGAACAGAGCGCATGCGTAGCCAATGAAAATGGCACCAAACGAGAGCACAGGTCCAACAAGGCAGTCCTATTTGTGACTGTTAGCAAGGTGCAAGGTAAATAGGATAAGATGTAGCGACTTACGTTGACAAGCGCATCGATGCCGCGATCCTTAATCATCCTCCAGGTATCCTTGGCTGAGGCAATGTATGCCTTACCGTAGAGGGCAATGTGGCAAAACGCATACCGGTTAACGAATTGTACAGCCCATTCGATGATACTAATTACACAAGTAAGGAGACAAAAGATGGCGTAGGTGATCCAGCCAGCTACACCCCCCTCGTTGGCTGCCTGTGACCGAACAACACTGCACAGCTGCTTCAGAGCCTGAATAAAGGCCACTATGAGACTTCCAAAGCAGATGGAGCCGAAACTGTAGGTCAGTGCTCTTTTGGCAGCGCCGCGAGTCGCCCTTTTTGGAAAGTTATGCGGCGAGAAGTACCACGATCCATAAACGCCAGCGATGATGGTATGGATAGTGTTTTTTAGCCACTCAGAAATCCAGAACATTGCAAACGTCACGTAAACGACAAAACCGATGACCTTGCTGCGGCTGCAGTTATTCCCCGAAACAGAGCATCGCGGATTGTCGGGCGACGGCTCATAAGAGACATAGATGGCAACGAGCGTAACCGAGAACCAGGCAGCCAATGCCGTTGCGCAAAAACCCCCAATGAGGCTCACAAGGTAAACATGGCCATATTTCTTGCTGACATCGATACTCGTCTTCAGCATCAGAGCTGAGAATGGGATCCTGCCGATCCAGGTAAAAAACGCAAATATGAGGAACGCGGCGAAGATGATGAACACTATTCCAGCAGACCAATATCCCTTGATCAAGTAGTATATTGCGGTCCCAAGCGCCCAGGCGAGGTTGAGGATGCCTGTGATCCAAATAAACTGCTTTGGGAACAGGCGCGCCAGCCAGACATATATGTACGAGAAGACGAAGGCGATAACCAGACAGAAGGCGAAGAGTATAATGGTGTTGCTGTTGAGTGAAAAGCTGTTCAAGTCGTCGTAGATGCCGTGCCCAGCGAAGCCTTTGGCGTATCCGTGAATCGAGAGGCCCGAGATGGCCACATAGCCTCCGAAAGCTGCGAGGAACTGCAACACGGACATTTATTTGTTAGAGCTATGAATCATAAGACATGACCTCTCCGATGAAGCACTTACAAGGAGGCCCGCCCACCAATCATTGAATTTGGGCTTCTCAAGCTTGAATGCGTCGTTGAAGGAGTATTTCTCGTCTTCGCCTTGAGGAGGGTTGAAGCTGTATGGCGGAGGAGGGCCGTATGGATGATCCTGGTAGCCATTCATGGGTTGCTGCTGCTGTTGGTTGCCATTATATGCTGGATTGTAGCCGCTGTTGTTATTGTTGTTGTATCCCTGATTATACTGAGCCTGGTTCTGGTAGTCGCCCTGATTCTGGCTCTGGCTCTGATGTTGATATTGCGGTTGATTCTGATGCTGGGGGTCGCCCTGCTGCCTGTATTTGTCTGCTTCACCCATCATGCATATCAAATTTATCGAGCTGTTGCTCTGGCTGAGTAGATAGAAGGACTGGCGTCCACTCTATGGCTAAAGACAGCGAGGAGGGCGGTAGAGATGTCTCAGATCATATGGACGAGGTGCAATGGAAGGGAGAAATGACGAAGGGATAAGGCAATTGAAGGGGCAAGCCAAGAGGCACCAAGGCATTTGGCCTAGGCCATTGAATTTCACGTGGAACTGCAAACAGCCGCAGGTACAGAGCTCAGCTACCACTGCAGCTGCGCTGTAAATGGATGAGGTCATGACACCGCAGCTATCAGATTAGCGGGCTCCGATCGGTAGCGGCCAGGTCCCCATTCGCTAGAATACAGCGCCTCGGAGATTTGAATGGCTGCCGCGATCGGCCTATCCGGCGCTAAAGCCGCGGTCTGGGATAGACTTTGGAGCTGCCCAGGTGGCTTGGTGTTAGCTGCTATAGGAGCCGGAAGAGGCCGCATGCAACAGTTTTTACTTGTAAATAGACGGACCAACGGACAAATGGAAAGGACCAGGATTGATAGGGGATTGATATATCTGGCATAGAGTACCCTGTACATTAAGCTGTAGCGGTTGCTCGCCATCTTCTTATCCTCGAATACATGTACCTACCTGTACACATGGATACATATCGCCATCTTCTACATGTAACCGCGCGCATCGGTTTACATGTAGTTGTAAGTATTCTATGTAATGAGAAAAGTAATATTTTTTTATATCAACTGCCTACTTATAAGATATTACGGAACGTTTATAAGCTACTTCCCGATCAATTACATAAATAATATAAGAATTTAATTGAAAGACAAATTTAGTTATTAAAAAAAACTGAAGAAATGACAAAACAGTCTGCGGAAACACAGCCATCTGTTGCGATAAGCCCAAGCCCTCCTCCCTCGTACTGAATATCAGTAGCTTGTAATTTTATGCCACCAACTTCGACGGAGATTTCGTGGTAATCAGCTTTCAGAGTTACTCGATATGTACAGTCCAACTCCCATGGAAACGCCGCAGATGAGAGTACGCTCCTGTGCGCATCGTGTGCCTTTACGATGTTGATCCTCTTATCGGCAGTGAAAGTAACGGCGTAGTAACGGTTGATTCCTTGAACTCTGATGGCTAGACCACCTGGAGCCCCCAACTTGATTGTGAAATTCGGAACTGTGATACTGTAGTTGGTCCATTCTCGCGTGCCGTAGATTATGATGCCCTCGCCTTGCCCTTGGGCAATCAGAAACGAGTATTTGCTGAAATTATCGGCGCCATTGACCCAAGCACGATGCCAGAATTCACATGGCTGCTGTCGAGGTACTCTGAGTACCATATCAGGTACGCCTTCCCAGGAAAGGCTGTCAAGCCAAACGGTACCACTATAAGGGCTTGATGAACCGGCGCTAAACACGAGACCAACCTTCTCAATAGGCTGGCTGTCCATTGAATCTGGTATTTTCCAATGTAGATAATAATACTCTCCGGGGTCAAGTAAGGTAGAACCGCCATCAACCACGACCAGTTCATCGTTCCGGCCGTATACCTTCAACCTTAGCCTGACGGTTATCTGGCCAACTCCCTCATCGCCAGTGTATACGTTTGCTCTAAGTTCCTGGCCTGGATATAGGAGCGGTGATGCCATTAACTCATAAGTCTCCATATCCAAGACCTCTTTCGGTGTAAAGGTCTGGGTAAGAACCTCAATCTGGCCCTGCTCTATCCCTAGATTTTTCACATCTATCGCCAATCTAGGGCCATGGGTGCCATTGACTCGCTGCTGCAGCACAGCTGAAGCGCCCTGCCCACTGCCAGACGGCCATGAAAGCTGAAAACCCTGGACGCTTCCTGGAAGGCTAAAGTGGAATTGCGCGTCACGCTTTGGAGGCTCAAGGTTACCTTCGCCAGCTAGTCGTCGACCGATGTTGGTTATATCATATGCAATCCGGGCAGCGTTATTGATGGAATATCCGCCATCTGCACTCGAAATGAGAGCACGGTCTGCCAATGGACCCCGCCAGTCATAGCCCCCTTGGAATGCAGAGAGGCCAAGCATGATGGCAACAAGGCAGCCCACGTTTCCCGAATTGCAGTCAGTGTCCCAGCCGCAGGTATTGATGATATGCATGGCTTCGTCAAAATCATTGCTAGCGTAAAGTACAGCCATTACCATGATGGCGTGGTTGGGGATTACATGGCAAATGCCATGAAACTTGTCGTATCCATATGACTCCTCTATACGCTGGCGGGTTTTTATCCAATCCATATCTTCTGCGGCCCATTTCCGAACGTTTCCGATTACACGAGCAACAAGAGACTCTTCAGGGATAGTTGAAAGGCCGACATCGAGAAGATGATTGATATCCTGTGATATGAAGGCTTCCGACTCCATTGCAGCCCACAATTGAGCAGCATATACAGCCTCTCCATCATGGCTAACCGAGCCAGCAGCGCGAGCAAACTTGGCTGCAAGGCTGGGATTCCCTGGAGCTACTAGAGCCCAGCCATCAATGAAGATTTGCGCACCTATTTGCTCAGCAACTGTCCGCCCATTTGTCCGTATCGCGCCACTAAGAGGTGCAGGTATGCCTCGCTTCAAATTTAAAAAGGCAGTATGTTCTGTTGACATACCCCTGCCACCCCACCAGAATATGGTGCGATTCTCAATCACATTGTTGAGCCAAGTCTTTCCAATGTCTTCAGAGGAGATATCAGGATGGCATCCATGCTCTTCTAGCGCTCGAACGAATTGAAATGTGCCAGAGACATCGTCATCGGTGACGACGAGAGGATCACCGACCTTTTCATGAACGTAGCCGCGAATATGACCGAGCTCTTCGACTATTCTCTGATGAGTCCAGTTTTCGAATGGGCGTCCGACATATACGCCGATAAGTTTCCCGAGAACTCCAGCATAGACTCTCTCCAGGTAATCGTGTGGCAGTTTTGACATTTTAGTTGTGGGGCTTGAGGCTTAGAACTCAGCTATTTCATCCGAGAACAACAGGCTGCTCTATAGACATTTGAGTACAATGAATGAGATTGAGACTGATTACGAGAACAGTCGTGTGAACGGAGACGGAGCTTATCTTCGCATTGAAGCTGTTTTTATTCTAGAATAAAGATCTGTCTGTTCCACCTCCGCACTTGCTTCCCCGCTTGCCTATATCCATGATTAATCCCGTGAAACGAGGGGCAGAGACAGCATTGCTACTAGCTACAAGTATTTTGCAGCGCCAAGTGTGTGCAACGTTGTCTATTTAATTTTCTCATAACCATGCTATTGTCCATGGGGGGATGAGCCATTCATTGGAGGAACAAACAATTTAGCCAGAGCATGACACGAAATTCACGTTGTGCTCCAATCGTCTCAAGATTCACGTCTACGGCCACCGAGAAAATTCATGGCTCAGAGTGAAGCCGAGAACTCATTCACATTGATCTATGCTAAGTCAGGCGTACTCTTTGCGAATAGATTTGACGGATCGAGTCGGCTCTTGATAGATCTGATTCGAACCAGACCATCAGCTCCGTAGTAATGAAGACCGTCACCCTTATGAGGTGAAGAAAAGTTGATGTACTTGTGCGGCACAGCAAGACCTGCTGCGTTAATTCCATCGAACACCTTATTTACCCACGCATCACAGCTCTTCATTCCCTCTTCATCATCAGCAGGAGCCGAGGCGAATATTCCGAGCATCACGTGTGGTTCACGATTTAAAAAGGCTCCGTTTGCCACGAGCGTGGAACCAGAACCTCGTGTGCCTGCCCCATGTCTATCGTGGATGACAACAATTGATGTAGAATTTGGTAGTGGCTCTGATAGGATGCGGCCGAGCTCTTCCGACCAGACAGGAACTGAGACCGTCTTTCGGAAATGTATGAGCTCCGCAAAGAGCTCAGGGTTCTTGACGGACATTGTGAGCCCGTACGGTGTAGCTATGGTTTATTGTTAGCTTTTTCCAGGCGGGAGAAGGACTGGTGTTTGAAGCTTACTCTCTTGGACTGTATTGACCACCACGGTTCCAAGGCTCAACATTCGCTCAAGATAATCTTTTGCCTCATCAAGATCGCTCTTGTCTTCGTTCAGAGCCCAGGCAAAAACGAAAAAGAATAGGCC
This sequence comes from Trichoderma atroviride, assembly GCF_020647795.1. Lineage (NCBI taxonomy): Eukaryota > Fungi > Ascomycota > Sordariomycetes > Hypocreales > Hypocreaceae > Trichoderma > Trichoderma atroviride. Next base: position 6,517,834 of record NC_089401.1, on the reverse strand, counting down.
TTCGGCCCCCGGTGGGTGCACGATGCCTACATCGGCCACGAGTTTATTGGGCTTCTTCCATGCGTACAATTTGGCGAGCCTCTCGGTAATTTGAGACGCTTCTTTCTGAGGAAATCCAACAAGCCCGCCGAGAAGAGTCGGGCGACGGTATACTCGAACGCGAAGACAAGAAACCACCCCAACGACACCAGCTCCGCCACCACGAAGCGTCCAGAGCAGATCGGGGTCGCAGTCGGCATCGTCTGTGTCCACAACATGCCCATCAGCCAAGACAACCCTTCCACCGAGGATATTGTCCGCGGCCATGCCCATGGTACCATTCCATAAGCTATAGCCACCGCCGCAGGCAAAGCCGACATAACCAACTACAAGAGATAGGGGCGTTGGCGTTGCAAGATTATGGCCGTCTAGGAACTTGAGTAATCTTTCAGATGACACTCCTCCTTCGACAGTTACATGCTGCCGATCCGCGGACAAAATCATTTTATCCACGGAGCGAACATCAAGCGAGACATCTTTGGGCCCAAAAGCGCGGCTCCTGCCCCCTTGGTCGACGCCAGAATTTCGAATTGCCAGGGTCAGTCCCTTCTGAGAGATATGTCGCACCGCTGTAGAAATTTCGGCTTCATCCGTAGGGCGCACGGTAGCTACAGGCAGAGTCGTGACAGATCTATCGTTGATTCGATTCAGTGCCTCATAATTCGTAGAAGAAACTGTATAGATGTGAAGGTTAGGAGCCTCGCGATGTAACCCTAGGAGAGCCGGCGCATCTTGCTCGATCGATGAAGTCGAAGAAGCTCCCCGGGGAGGATCAGTGTGGAATTCGGGACCAGATGTTATAGAAGTCATTGTAAGTCAAGTTTGTCAAAATATAGATGTACAAGTGTCTGCGCCTAGGCCAGGGCTTTTGATCTATCGAAAGCTTGAGAGAATATTAGTGAAAAGGATGCTTAGAGACGGCTTACATGCATGTATTTAGGTCTTGCCAACACAGGGACTCTAGGGAGCCACTTTGATGTGGCTGCTCACCTAATCTTCATCACCACGCGCCTCACGGAATTAATGTGTGCTATGGGCCAAAGCCGATCCGGCTAGCAAGTTTAGTCGACGTAAGTCCCGTGGACATAAAATCAGGCAATTTACTCGTATATTGGCTTCGCTCGGATCGAGAAATCCGTAGCTCACCAACTAAGACGGTTGAATGCATTCTGTTTTTCAGGATGAGACAAATTTGTGTAATAGTGTCGCGACTAAAGATAGTTGGGACAATGCGCATACTGTTTGGGCATCAATAGGGCAACACGCATCTACACTGGGCGAGACATAAGCTTTTAGCGTTGCCTGGGCCTACAACAAACTAGAAAACGGGCGCTGTCAGCGGGCTCTCATGTATGTAATGAGGCGACATGTAGATATACATGTAATTCGTCGTATTAGTTGCTCTAAGAGTGTAAATTGCTTTTAGAGACCCCTCACTATCTTGTAACTGGACGTAATTGGTCCGCTGCATTTGCCAAGCCCTGATATGGTACCTCTTTATAGCGAGTAGCTAAATTCAGCGTTTTCCCTGTCCGTCAAATCAAGGAATTCTTGATTCTCAGTTCTGGCATAGGACGGATCTGCCCGAACGAGGCGCTTCTTGGCGTTTTGTCGGCGGTAATATGACCAGATAAAGACAAGGTCTACAATACACAGTGCCCAGCAAACCAAGATTGTGATTTCGCCTGGTCGGTATTCGGGAGCGTCTTTTGGTCGGAAAGTCTGGGGTCCTGAATGAGGGTCAGTCAATTGAGGCTTATGCAGTGTGTATGCACGATAGCGTACCGATGATATTCCCAACGCAGTAAGCTACCAGATACATTGCTGCTACCGTCGTCTTCTTAGTCCATCCTATCAATACGTTAGTACGTTAAATGTAAACAAAATTGGTGCTCTTCTTACCCGCGACGTTTGTAGATATCAGGGATAAAATTGCGACGAAAGGAGCAGCATCTGCCTGGTTGATGTTAGTTCAATCCTCATCCCCATCTTCTGCATACATGTATTTACCTGAGTGAGATAGTATCCGGCCAGTCTACCAGCAGGTCGATCCAACGGAATAGCAATAATCATGATCATGCCGACCATGGATATTACGAGGGCAACTATAGACACCAAGAGGCGGCTTCCAAGTCTGTCTCCTAGGAATCCGCAAAGCAGCAGCGTGACGACTTCGACTGCTCCACCGGGAGTGCCATAGAGCAAGCTCTGCTCTGGAGTATAGCCAAACGAGACAATGAGTTGACTAAAGAAGTTGGAGATTCCGCCATTAGGAATATCAGAAAGCAGTGCGTACAAAACAAAACCCCACACGATGGGATCTGTTAAAGCTTCCTTGACCTGGTACCATTTAAAGTGCTTATTACCGATACCCTGTTCGTTGACTTTGATTCGGTGGACAGCCAACACACGCTCCTCTTTGGTAAGAAATCTCGCGTTCAGCTGATTATCGGGCATGATGAAGAAGAAGATTATTCCCATGGTGCTTGTCAGCACCCCAGTAAAAATAAAAATCGCTTTCCAGGGCGCAATCGAAAATCCGTGGATGTCGGCGCCGCGTGCGAAGCCATATGCTACCAAGCCGCCAAAAATTTGAGCCTCCGACAATGTTAGCAATAATGAGACAGAAAAGCAAAAGGTTATTAATCGGTTGCCATACAAAGCCATTGAAACTGAACCATATACTAGTTCTAAATCCTTGCTCCTTCTTAGTATACCACTGCGATGAGGCAATGTTAGCATGCATCGTCACTCTAACCAAGCAGCAAGGAAGTCACACCTGCGACACGAATAAAGTGAATCCAGGAGTAACAGCAGCCTCAAACACTCCCAGAAAGAGGCGAATGACCACAGCTCCTCCAAAGTTCTCAGTCGTGGCAAACAAAGCAAGGACAAGTCCCCACATGATGATGTTGAAGGCGGAATACTTGGCAAGCGGCAAACGTTGTAGGAGACGATTTGTTGGAAATTCCCAGCCAAGGTATCCTTTGCACAACATTAGCCAACTTTCTCAAGAGAATACGAAGAAAACGGCATACCAAAATAAAATAAACTTGATAGCCACTGATAATTGTCGCCAACAAGTTTGAGGTCGGTTTTCAAGCCCATGATGCTGGCATATGATAACGTCGTTTCTATCGGGTGTCAGATGCTGCAACACAACATTGGCGTTTACCGGCGTGATTCTCACTGTCAAGGTAATTGAGGCCGTAAATAATACACATTAGCTGGCAGGCAACGATTAGCTCACTGAAAAGACGCAAACAAATGTCACAACTAACAGGCATAAGGTTCATGTCGATTTTGCGCAACAAACGTCGCTCCGTCTCCTCGTCAAGCTGTAGAGTGGCGGCATCTAGGCCGGCAACGGCGTTAAGAGCTTCATCGGCATCAATTTCGACAACCTCTCCCTTCTCAACAACAGCCGTAGAGCGAGGGGGCTCATGATCGACCTTGTCAGTCTTTTCTGTCTTGTCGTCCGCCATTTTGAACCTCGGGTAGGTATAGGTACAAAAAGAGAAAACGAAGCGGAATGCACTCCTACGCAAGTCAGAGTTTGCAAAGACGAAATTCGTCTGAACTGGTTGATCAATCCTACCTCTTAAATAGGATGTGGTTACATTCATTGTCTTACTCCGATACCAAACCCCGCTCTCTCCTCACAGATGCAGGGGTCTATCTACACACTATCTAGAAGACCTATGCGGAAGGCGATTGACTTTTGGCGAAAGATAAGACATCCATGATGCTGTTGCGTGCTCCAGATCCGTGCATTGCACATCATCCGATCCGGAGATATCAGGCACATGCGCACATGACTGCCATAAGTATAGTACAACAGCGTGCCTCGTAACTTTGCCTTGTTCATTTACCACAATCTATACGTAACGCAGTATTTATCTCCATGTACCTTCGAGCAAAGCGCTGAGCAAACAGTGTTTACAACTCGCCAATCTTGCCTCTTCGGCATAGCGTAGTGTGGGGAGAGGCTAAGGAGAAAAGCTATGCAGGGATGAGAATAGCCGGTGACGGAGAGATCGTCATGTGCACCAGAAGCGAAGTCAACGGCAATTGCCAGGAGTATGCTGGCGTTGGCTTTATCTCGGGCTATGTGATTCCGATATGCCCGGCATCGGTACCCACTGCTTCCCAGGCCACGATAAAGCCGTTGCGATTGTTAACATGGTATTTCCTCTGTCTTATCAGCTACTTGTAACAAGGCGGCTATCTAAAGGGTGCCATTCCATGAATAAACTTGTTCGGGATTTATCTTGTACGAGAGTAGTACCGCATACAATAGTGCCAGATCTTGTTTGTTCCGAAGTGACCCTTTCCCAGAGTAACCCTACCAGTATCTAGAACCCTACCAGTTCAAGCAGCTTAAAGATTCTATGCAGCCGATTCAGCTGCAGCTTGAGCATAGATTGCATGGAAGACGCAGATCATGGCTTTAATGAGCCATTGCCTAAATTCTGGGCAATACTTCTTGCATGGGTCGCGTGAAGATGTTTGCTAAAGCAACAGAACTGACTCATGATGAAGATTACTAAAAACGAGACAAGAGAATAGACTATGGCTTAGTTGTAAACCTATGCTTCATTCTTCCAATTCTAAGTCTTTTCTAGCTTAATACTGCTTGCATCTCGAAAACGTCATCTCAAAAATGTAGTTGTCTTAAACTATGCAATAGGTCTACGTGCACAGATATTGAGTACGGAGATGGTGCACTATGTAAACATTTATTAGCAATTCAATCGACTTTTTCTTCCTGGTCGATTAAGTAAAGTGGTGTTGTTAGTTCAGCATACGAGCCGTTTTCTATAATACAAGTGGAAACTTTTCCTATTCCTCAGAATCGGGATATATCTCGCCCAAAGACCCAAGACACAAACCAATACACAGGCACCATAAGCTTATTGCGCACGCTCATGCTCCTCGTCAGATATGCTCCTCGCCATACTATCCATGCCACCCAGCCGCGTAGTGTATCGGCAGAGCTTTGATGTATCGCCTTCCAGCCGCCAAGGTACGTCAACGTGCCCCAGTTTCGGAACTTGAATGGCTTCCAAGCGCTCTTTATATCAATGGAGTCATCATTGGTGCTTCTGTTTAGTTGCCTCGCTAGATGCGCTGCTTGTTGGGAGGCGACTTGAGCTGTTTTGGGCAACGACTCGTTGCCCTCCACTACCGCGCAATCGCCAATCACAAACACATCTGGCAAGACTGGTGCCGCTGCGGTTTCGTTGGATTCACTAATCTTACTATCAGTTATGCGGGCACGTAGATAGCCATCTGTGACGATACCACCCGTTCTGGGGTCTTTCAAGAGGTGGCTTTTTGGCGCCTCTGCCTCTTGGACAGCTGTGAATTGCTTGTTGACCATTTGTTCCACAAACGGGTTCTGCATTAGCCCTGTGCTCCAGACAACTAAACCAGCTTCAACCTCTTTATCGCCATATTCTTTGATCTTGATGCTCAGGCCGCCATGTGCACTTCCGAGTGTTCCGTCGGCTACTCTGATCCCCTCAAGGTGATGCTCAGTACGGACTTGGATGCCCTGACGTGCAAATACTTCCATTGCATACTGCGCCAGGGCTTTGTCAAACATGGGCAGTACTTTGGGCGCAACATCGTAAACGGTAATCCGCACGAGGGGCATCAACTCTGGGTAGATCTTCTTCAAATCTTCGTGAATCAGATCATGCAGTTCCGCTGCAAACTCAATTCCTGTCGGTCCGCCGCCAACAATGACGAAATGAAGCAGCGATTTCTTTTCGTCTTCGGTGAGAGGCCTTCCCGCTGTTTTGCTATCTTTGCCGCCTGGTGAAGCGGGATACGAACACTGCTCGAACAGAGAGAGCACCCGCAACCGGATACGCCGTGCATCGCCAATATCTCGCAGAAAATGCGCGTGTTCTCGCACACCTGCTATGCCAAACGTCTGACTGTAAGCACCAACAGCGATGACGAGCTTGTCGTACTCTACATCGAAAATCTCTCCCTTGGGTGGCCGGGTTTCCGTCGCTACTTGACTCGCAGCTGTAGATGCTGAGATTGGTGATAGGTCATGCTGGAGCTTATCAATGGCATTGGCCTCGACACGGATAACCTTGCGAGAAAAATCGACATCGTCGGCCCAGCCCTGATAGAAGCGCAAGCCTCCTGGCGCACGGCGGACAGGCTCTAAGATGGCGCGGAATTCAAGAGTGCCGACTGATGTTGAAGCCAGTAGTGGCGTGAAAACAAAGTAACTGCGAGGTGAGATGACGACTCGTTCGTACTTTGCTGGGTCGAGGGTGCGAGCAAAGCTATATCCCGCCCATCCGGAGCCCAGAATCACAACACGCTTTCTTTTGTTGTCTTCAGAAAGCTTGTGTTAGCAAGCTCTTTTTGAAGCATGGGACTGATTCGATGAAGAAACTGATGTTGTTTTAAAGAGAAGTATAATACCTTTCTTTGACTTTGGCTCAATACTGTAAGACCTCTTGGTTGAGTGAGAAAACGTTAGGGCTTTAAAGAGTTTGGCCTGCTCTGTCGAAGATGTGAATTGGCGAGCGTTTTGGCGTATGCACCCTCGAGCTATCATTTTGGAGTTTGTCTGTACAAAACAAAGTAACTGCCAAGTTGCCGAAGCAAAGCGCTTGTTATAAGAGAAGCTTTCAGGAGCGCTGACTCGGGCTTTCCGATGATGTGTCAGAGGGATCAAGTGACGTCACTTGGACCATTCCAGACAAATAAGCTTAGGAATTTATTTAAGAGGGAAAATGAGCATAAGAGTCGTGTATATAGCGATTCTAATCAAGTTGAGCCTGCATTGCAGCAGTATTACTGCTTTATACCACGATCGCGAGTCATCCTGCCAAGGGTCACTACGCTCCTATAACCACCAAATTCTTCTAATAAAGCAATTGTCAATCTTGTTTTTTTAAACAGCCCCCTTTCTCGGTGTTCTTCATTTCTCCGTCTTTAAAATTGATATGGTTAGGGGCAGCTGGACCGTTCCGAGTCTCGGGCGTTTTCGAGATTCTAGAATCCGAAGAGCTGCGCCGTAAAAGTGGAACACGGACCGCTATGGTCAACGAAAACGTTTCGGAGTAAAAGCTTGACAGAGGATGAGATTCCATCGAGTACCAAAAAGAATCCTCTTGAATCCAAATTTTTTTGTTTAAAATATTTTGGACATGCTGCGTGCAATATGTGGCAATTTGAGTATTACTGATCATCGGCGGCCCTCCGCTCGCTGTAATATGTAATATAGAGAGTTCTGGCATTATCGGGAACTATGGGTCAAATCTGCATGGCCACTTAATCTCCTGGCTTCGTCCGGGTGCACCCGATATTTGGGAGCCTCCTGACAGATGCACAATTTTTGACAATTCAATTAAATAAGGAGTAAAATATTGCCTGCGTGTGATTGATGATTTTTCTTCTTCTTTTTTTTTGTCTTTCTCTTCGCTTATAGAGGAATACTAACAGTTTGTTGTTTCCGTAAGAAAAAAAAATGGCACCCAGAGCTATATTTCTCATTAACTAGTGCGACGATGCTTATAGACCATGAGCTATATATAAGTGTATAGTTTGAGTGATATACTAAAATTTCTCGTGGCATGAATTGTCAGCATCTTCTAACATCTAAACCAGAATATACTTCCTTGTCAAAGGATACCCTGGATAAGAAACTGCTTTCCCGTGACTATGAATTATGATAGGTTATGTCACCCCGCCAGGTATACGCTATACACGCGGAGAGGAATCTAGACAACAAACAATCATCAAACAACTAACGCTATGTGCCAGCACATGTTGGTTTTGTCTTGCTTAATCGTTCTCCGGCTCATATTTTGAGACTAGATTTCTTCTCTTACAGATATGATATTCTCATAACACATCTATAGAAACATCAGGTTGTAATTCGATGAAAAGGATGACCAATTCATCTCAACTGAGTCGTCTCTTGACAAAAATTAGAGGGTCACTGCATTATAAGCCCATCGCTTAGAAAAATTAGAACTGTTATATGACACATGTATCAATGTAAGTTCAAAGTATTGGATGATATCAGCGATAGCCAAGCGTGGGGCACTTTAATCCCAGCCGAGGCTTTCCTTCTCTTACCGCGCAGTCCATCCAACGATGGGGACTAGCATTGGATGAGTCGAAACACAATCACCTCAAACTAGAATTGCACAAGGAAGCTGCCCAATGTTCATCAACAGCCAGCACGATGCCCAAGCCGAATAGGGAAAAAGTTCATTCGCTGGATATCCAATGCAGACTTGAGAGAATGAATGACTGACTCAAACAGGGCGAAGCGAAACCTGCCAAAACGGCCGCAGTGAGTTTCTTGGTTGCGATTGTGGTGTTAGTTGTTATATATTTCACGCATTTCGGCCAATAGAAAGCTCCCTTCACCCCGCGGCACCAACACTTTACAGGCACATACCCACTGTGGCCTTGCCGAATCGCCGAAGGCTGTTAGGCGATAAGAGGCCGAGAGGCTCTCGGGCCGCCGATTAAATTCTGACCACTGAATAATCCATGATTTGATAATACAGCTGCTGCTCTCTCATTTGTAATGTGGCATTCCCCGCTATCCGCCCGGATCTACCCTCCGAACTGAAGAATGTCAGCATTTTCTTACAGCAACATGTAGAGAATCAGAGATTCAGCCCAAGAAGAGGGGCTCTAGTTAATTTTAGCCACGGCAAATATCCATGGATTCTTGATGCCAGCATTCAATGTTCCTAGCAACACTAGTATAGATGTGTACGGCCGCGTATTGCAGCTACCTAGTGCAACCTCTCAAACAGTCATTAATTGCCAGATCTAGACAATGATGGAGGATCAATAATGAGGTTTAAAAGTGCTATAAAAAAACCACTCACGATGATTCTTTTCATTTTCCTCTTAGCTGACCTGACCACGAATAACTAAACACATAATTCAATCTGAAACTCATGTTCCCTAATCCAGATCGCCTCGGCAATTGCTTAGAAATATAGCGTCATCTCCTCCATCTTGTGGCGGGCCGTCACGCAACCAGCAGCGCCCAGCCATCATTCGAGGAAGCGGTTAGATCCACCACACGAAAATCGGCGTTATGAGTTGTTACTCCGCACGCAGAAAATGTATAAGATGAATCAAGTCGCAAGCTCTCTTCGCAGACCACTCACCTCATTGATTAAACCGATCAATTCACCGTTTCACACAAGACCGTACTCTACTACTAGAAAGCATATCATCATGGGAGCCCCTCAGACAAGCAAGGCCATCATCAAGGTTGCCCCGGGCAAGGGAGCTATCCAAGAGCTGCCGACTCCAAAAGTTCGCGATGGACACGTAATTGTCAAGACAAAGGCGGTTTCTATCAATCCTACCGACTGGAAGAGCCTTCACAACGACAAGGAAGACACATTTGGCACAAAGATTGGGTGCGATTTTGCCGGCGAGGTGGTTGAGGTTGGTGCGGGAGTGACCAACTTTAAAGTTGGCGATCGAATTGCCGGTCTCAGCCCTGGAGCGTAAGTCTTGTGCTCTGGCCTCTGCTTGTCACTGCAATTTCATCGGCAACTAACGTGAGAATTGCAGAGACATGTTTGAGAAAGAGAATGGCTCATATGGAGAGTACTTGCTCACCCAGGCAGACGTCCAATTCCACAACCCACTGAGCGATGAAGAGGGAGCGACCCTCGGAGTTTCAGTCTTCACAGTTGTAAGTTGATATATATATGCCCATCAGACATTCACAACTTTAACTTCTCTGTTTGCTAATATTACGTCCGTCTTCACCATTCAGGGCCAAGGTCTATACCAAAACCTCAAGCTGCAGCTACCCACAAACCCCATCACCACACCCACCCCAGTTCTCATCTACGGCGGAAGCACCGCATCCGGTCTCTGGGGCATCCAATTCGCCAAGCTCTCCGGATACAAAGTCATCACCACCGCCAGCCCTCGCAACTTTGACTACCTAAAGTCTCTGGGAGCCGACGCCGTCTTCGACTACAACTCGCCCACCGTTGTCGGAGACATCATTGCCGCTGCCGGCGGCGAGCTGGCCCTCGTCTGGGACTGCATCTCCGAAGGAGAGTCGTACAAAATCGGCGCCGCCTCCATCTCGCCAAAGGGCGGAAAACTAGGCGTGCTGCTCCCCGTCAATCTCGACGAGGTCCACGCCATCAACCCCAACATTGAAACCGCCGTGACCATGGCCTACAGCGTCTTTGGAAAGCCCTTCTCCAGAGGTCTTTCCAGCGAAGGGAGCCCTGAAGACAACGAGTTTGCAAAGAAGTTTAGGGACGTTGCGGAGCCGCTGCTCCGAGAGGGCAAGCTCAAGGCTCCCAGGATCGAGGTCAATCGCGGCGGCAGCGGCCTCGAGGGCGTGTTGGTGGGCTTGGAGGAGCTGCGCCAGGGCAAGGTCAGCGCGTCAAAGCTCATTTACACAATCTAGGTGATGGAAAGGATGCGGCTGAAATTTATGAATTGGTACATGTATGTCTATGGATGCAACAAAAATAAATAGTGCGATGCAATATCAAATTGGAAATGCTCTAAATAGATCAAGTCCCAAATCCTAGAACCAATATATGTGGAAGGTGATATTCAATCCAAGTCCTTCTCCCTTTTGGTACAGCAGTTTTGCATGCTCGTGTGCATGCATTCTCTAATCCTCGCCATGGGTATATCTATCTTACTCTCTTCCTATAGCCATTTTTTTCCACCGCATGCTTCATGCTCTCATCCGCCTTTAAGCCCACTTTCCAAGCAGCGCCATGATTGCGATGCCGAGATACAGAGAAAAGAGCATGAATGCCAGACGCTTCTTGTCCTGCGTGCGATACGGGTTGAAGAGGAAGTCGCGCGCAATCATCTCGACGAAGCCGGTGTAGATGAGGATACCAGCAGAAATCGAATCAAGAACGCCAGACACAACGTTGGCGGTAAAGGAACCACTGTTGTATGTAGTCCGCACGCCGAGGCCGATGGCAATGGCAATAGGAGTCGTCAATCCATAGGCAGCGCAGAGAAACCAAGGCATCCACTTAAAGCGCCTGGGGAATGGGATGACACTCAAACGGGCGCCAATACCCAGGCCCTCAAAGGACTGGTGGAAGACGATGACTGCATACAGAGTGCTAAACTCATCGCCAGCAACACCGAGGTTGAGGCCGATGATGACGCTGTGGAAGAGAACGCCAAACTCCAGAATCAAAAAGGCCGCAATCTGAGACTGAAAGCCAAAGGCCACTTTCTCGGAGTCGCCTTCAAGATCCTTGAGTTCCTCGACGTCGAAGTCATCGCTTGGCTTGTCGCTAGGAGCACGATCCATCACTTGTTCGTTGCCCTTTGCATTGAGAGGAGGAATAGCGCCATCCTGGTCAGCCGAGTGCAGTCCCTGGTGGGTGTGAGTGTGACGGCCGTCAGTGATGGTGTCTTCGACCTCAACATGGGCCAGTTTGAATTTCCTGTCGACGTAGTACTCGGCCAAGAAGTCCAGCAGGAAGATCAGCATGGCCGAGGTCAGGGCCAGGGCAGGGGGCCAGCTGTATTGAGCCCAGCCGCCAGTCATGCCGACGCAGCTCGCCGGTCCAATCTCCTCATAGGCCGGGTCGAGGAGGTGGATGAAGGCTGTGGCGATGATAACGCCAGCGCCAAAGTAGCGGGCAAAGAGGTAGACATAGAGGGGGATGCGCAGGCGTCGAACGCGGGTGGCCAGGACGGGGAAGAAGGTCACGGCCGTCGAGACAATCATGATGACAAACAGCGCCGAAACACGCACGCCGAGACGTCCATTGTACTCGTTGCCGCCGGCGTTGAGGTAGCAGATGATGTCTCGGGGGTCCGCCGAGTCGAGGTCGACGGCCTGGGGGTTGAAGTCTGCGTCCGCCATGGCTGCTCAGATCAACAGCAAGAGATGTTGGCAAGCAAATGAGATGAGATGATGGCTCGACTGAAGAAATGAAAAAGAAGAGGGTGGGATGGGACAGTATTTGAAGCTGCAGCCACGGTGGATCTCGTTCTATAGTTTCACCCAAAGAATGGCCTAGGGGCGCCCGCACCAACATGCCAGAGACGAGGCTGGCCAACAAACGGGCCACGGCTCAAAGCCCCCAGCAAGCATCCGTGCAGTGGAGATGCTTTTTGGCCTCTTTGGCTTGTTATTGGAGCACGCGGATGGCCTGGTGCCGGGTCTGCGCTGATAATTTCACGTAGCTTGAGCACCGTGATGGCCCAGCTTGGACACCGAAGAGCAGCTTCTCACGGCTCCCTGCGACGAGGCCTTGGGGGTGGCAACATGTCGTGTTGTACAGAGTCAAGCAAGGGGTTCGGGGCGTCAAGTTTTTGTTTCGGAAAGACATCTAGCCACTGTTGGCTCGGCGCTCGAGCTGAAGCATCACGCGCGAGCCAACTGAGACTATTTTTTTATATTTAGACTGACGGGCTACACTTTGGTTTTCACCACGTGCAAACAACAGGAAGGTTGTGGCACGCACAAAACGAGGGAAGAGGGCTATGTTTTGATATTTCCCCACCACACAAATTGCGTGATGCGATATCGAGACGTGAGTTATCATGGAATCTTTGTTTCTCCTCTTCTTGTCGGCCACTACGGCTGAGAACCTTGATGGTCACACAAAGTCCCATTTGTGGTGGTGAGAACCCTGATGGCCACGCAGCCCCGCCAATCAGAGCGCAGCAAAATAAACGTCAGAGCTAGCATTCAACTGAAGGCATTCTGGTGCGAGAGCCCAAATTTTGTATGCGCGGTTACTAATTGAATTTGTGCGTGCTATCGGGAGCTGAGGTCGGCGAGTGGCTTGGGCCTTGTCGCCTCGTGCGCATCAGGGCTGATGTTGGCCCTGGCGGCGTAGTTTCCTGGCGGTTGGCGAGTGATGATGATTTTTCCATCGCATATGTAGATGGCTGAACAAGAAGAGTTGCTCTGATTTTATTGGAAACCAGAGAGAACGAAAGCTCAAGTGTAACTCAGACGACCTTGTTTGACATGACAAATTCCCGAATTGGTCTTTCTGTGGCTAGTTGGTCGCAGAGCGCCAAGTTGGTGTACGGCCACAATGTTGTTGGGTACATGCACGTAGCGGATAATAGCAGGAGGATCCGAGCAAGTGGAAATAAAGCGGGATACGCAATTTTTTTAGATTGCAGTGTATAGAAACAGACAAGTGCCTTTTGTGGTCAGTAATCATGCAGGTTTCTAGTAATGCTAAAGATTTTGTACACGTATGTTGCCTAACAGCTACAATCGCCTCCAACACTCTCATTCTAATTATTAAATAAAACATTTTTTTTTCTCACAAATCATATTCATAGTGTGCTATTCTCTACATAAGTTAAATCTTTCAGATTCACTGAGGTAGGGGCAGGGTCACGCCTAATCCTCTCGTGCCTGTACACTATGTGCTTCGGCACTCTTGTACAACAGCTCTGCCCCTTGTATTTCTTGTACCATTGTCTTGTTTTTCCTTCTTATTATGCATCATCACGAGCCCTGTAGTACCAAACATATACAGAGTACAGCTACACAACAGACTTGGCCAAATCAAAGGGCGCACATGACATTCGTTTACACAGGCACTCAGAGCCTCGTCGTCCTGGTTGACACTTGTTTGTATTCTTTTCTAATCCTTCATGAAAGCATTTTTAAGAAGCCCCTTCTTATTTTCCATCCACCATAAAGTCATGTTCTGCATCCTTTTGAACATTCGTGTGGATCCTCGGCCTCCAGCTTCATCTCGTGGGGCCAGGCCCCGGTAGTTGCGGCAGCCACCCGCGCGGGCCATTTGGACGCTATTCCGAAATTCAGCCAATCTTTGCATCGCGCTAAGCATCACGTCTTTTGTCTCAATCGCCAGGGTCAGATCAAAGGGCGTTGTCAAGAGGTTAAACCAACGTCAATCCGTCTTTTGATATGTAACTGTTCTACGGTCTATATACATGCTAAGTATGAGCCGGCAAAGGCTGCACACTATCAGCACTTGCCCTAATATTTTGCACTGCTTGCCTGTAGCAGCAGCATCTTACATCGTATCACACTGACCGATAATATGTTTCCGAAAGGGCGTCCTGTCAAATACGTGTAAATAAGAAAACATTTAGCGCAAAAATTTCTCCACGTCCATTTACTTCATCTATAGTGACTATGTATCCGTGTACAAGTCTCAAACAGTCTCGGATAACTCTAGGCTTCATCTCTATCATTGTAATACTCCCGAAACATACTCGGCTTAAAACCTCCAAACGACATATATATCGAAGTAAGCTAAAAGATTAAAAAAAATAGAGCAATCCCATGTAAGCTTGTTACAATTGCCAAATGACTCCCATCTACAAGAAAGACCATGGCTATTCGACACACTCTCAGACAGCTAGTACAGCAATTATGCGTCTCCTAAAATTGCACCAGGTTTCACTATCAAATCATATAAATCGAGTGATAGGGTAAGTGTTGTATTATTGCCGAGAAAAAAAAATGTGACATATATCATCCAGGCTCTTAACATCTGATCAAATTGGTTAACGCCAAGCAAAAATGGCGGGGACCTAAAATTTCTTCTCGGTATAGGTTTGACGAAAAAGGAATTCGTATAGAATGTCACTATGGCTTCACTGCTGTGTCTATAGAGGCATCATAACGCAAAACTATGTCTATTTGTCTCAGCGGCATGCACATATACACGGCGATTTCGATACAGATCAAGAAAGGGTAGCGAAACATGTGTGGCAACCTGGAACTTTATTTCTACCAGTAATATGACTGACGCTCGATATGCCACCAAGTCATGGTAATAAATCGACTGTGCTTCTTCTCCTATTTGTTAGTCGCCTTCCAGCCTTTATTTAGCACAGACCGCGACTTCACCGACGGGCATATGCGAAGTGGGACTTGTCTCGAGAGCTACGGCTCTGAAACGCTCAGTGCAATGCTAGGAAGAATGTCAAAGAAGAGATTATAGAACTGCCTTTGAGATGCTATGAGCGTCACATTCACGGCCAGTGTCCAGCAAAAAAGCCTTTTGGTCTCTATTTATGCAATCACAGTAACTTCGTGCGTGAGCTTACGAGAATAACGTATATGCCTGGATAGTGAATGAGGCTATACGATGCTGCTTATCTCAGCACACAACATACAAGGATTCTTCCAAAACCTCTCCCGCAACGCCTTCGCATCCATGACTCGAGGATTATTGAAATACGCGCGCTGGGCGATTGCACATACCTGTTACACACGTAATCCCCGACTACGGAGCGCTGCGATGAGATCTAGCGTTTGCGTCTCCACAACGACTCGGGGATTTCGTGGAGTCAGGTAAACGGCTTCATCTCCCAAACACGCCAGATTAAACTCCAAATGTAAGATTTCGATAAGTTGCCGGCTCGGACCTGCGCAAAAAAACGAACCAGGTTCCCAGAAGCCAATCAGCCCACTAAAATCAGGTCGGTTCCCTTCGGGTTACCAAAGCACAAGCATTCAGAATGATGTGCAGATGCGGCGCAAACAGGGTAGCGAGAGGGCGTCAGTCGCCTCACGAGATCAACGCCGCATGTAAATCCAGGCATCTCCTCAACGACGACGACGTTTCTCTTGGTAACAAATATCCACCAAAGCCCGATGCATCGCAGCAGTGTGGAGAGAAACGTATCCTTAATCCCCAACTCTATCACCGCCTGCAAGACGCAAGACCTGGGGAAGCGGCATGGCCTGCCCATGGGGGAGTTGCGCTGCCGACGTAATACGTAATAGCTGCAGCCAGATTTGGAGGTTGGGCTGCACATCGGCCGTATCGTTGCTGCTTGCTTTTGGTCTCCAGACGCGGGAGCTGAGTGGACCTGGGTGAGTGGAGTTTGCCGTTCTGATTCATACGCAAACAAGTGGCTGATGAGGATTCACTGGCCGTGTCTCTTTGTAAACCACCAGACTAATACTATCAACTGGACTAGCCACTTCATTATCTTCCAGAGCAGTGCCTTTCCCCCGTAATACGACACGAGCAGAGTATAGCGTAAAACAGAGCAGCCGGGGTCAAGCAGACCCAAAGGCTTTTGCCATGCTTATCACCTGTTGTTCATGCTGCCGTCCATGGGTTGCGTCGGCGCAGAGGCAGAGTCTGGAGAAACACCCGCAGCTACAGCGTCACATCGCCCGTACTAGGAGCCGACGATGCTTGTTAGCTGTTCCTGATGCTGCTAGGCCCAGCACTCGCGTGGTCAGGCTCTGCATTAGGTTTCTATTAGAGACAGAAAGTAAAGTTGTTGCCATCGCCGTCGCCAGCGCCTTCAAACCACCACAAGGAACGCCGAGATCCATCCCGCACACACGACTCTCACGCCGAACCCTTTTCAGCGGTGGCCAAAAATGAAGGTTCTAAAAAGGGCATCAGGGCACACCAAGGAAGGGGAGAGAAAAAAAAAATTCAATTCCCATTTTTGCCTCCAAGACCCAGTTTTGCAAGTCAATGATTGGCCTTGGCGGCAATGCCGATGGCGCTCTTTTAGCACCATCACAACGCGCGCGCAGTTTTTTTTTTCCTTCCGCAGCCACCAAAGAAAAGAGAAAAAGAACAGCCAAGCGCTAGAGAACGCCGCTAGAAGATGCAGAGAAGCTGTACCTGGTTTGTATTCTTCCGCTGCCACGCCCTTAAAACTACATGTTCAGATCGTTAGTTGGTTGGTGAGTCTGCCGTACTTGGCGCATGTCCGGATCTGGAAAGTGGCTTCAAGCCGGGGAACGACTGGTATGAATCAACGCCTTCACAATGACGCAGATCAGAAAAAAGAGAGAGAAACAGAACAAAAAGTAGGTAAAAAATAGGATCTACGTAGGGTCGGATCCGACCTCCTCGACTCGCTATCACGGCGTTGCTGTGCCGAGACTGGGCTAGCTCCATCAAACTCTTCATCAGTTGATGGGGCTTATATGGGGCGAAAGTGAGGGTCTCGCCAGGCCAGCCAAGCTGATAAGCTGGACCGCCGCGTAGTGTAGCAGTAGTAACGTTGATGTAGGTAGTCAAGCATTGAAAGGGCCGAGCCAGCGAGCAAGACGTCGCAAACCATAAAGTTGTGCCCGTCTGCCGCCGACGCGTTTCCTGCTTCTTCTTGGCTCTCTTGTTCTCCAGCTTTTCGTCCCGCGTATGGTGTTTTGATATCGATTTGGGTGACCTCCTCTCTCACCCTCCGTCATCATACTCAACTTCCTTAATACTACCTGCTGCTCTCGTGCTCGCCGCCGACCCTCCGGACCGATCTCGTCTCCCCCCCTTTGACTCATCCTTTTCGAGTCCGATTTTTTTCTTCTTAAATCTTGCTCTCTGTTTTCTTCGAGAGTAAAGACACAAAATGGCCTTTGAATCATCTTCCCCCGTGGGAGGACCGCTGGTGTCTGACGAGAAGTACGTCCAAGGCATCAGCGACAAGCCCGTAGGCGATGGCCCGAACCACGACATCGCAGCGGGCCAGGCCGGCGAGGAGGGCCTGAAGCGCGAGCTCAACTCCCGCCACTTGCAATTCATCGCCATCGGTGCTGCGCTCGGCACCGGCCTGTTCCTGGGCATTGGCGGTGCTCTGTCCAAGGCCGGGCCTGGCTCTCTCTTCATCTCCTTCCTGTTCCTCGGCAGCGTCGTCTACTCCATCATGGTGGCGCTGGGCGAGATGGCGTCATACATTCCCGTCACGGGAGCCTTTACCGTCTATGCGTCGCGGTTCATGGATCCCACGCTTGGTTTTGCCATGGGCTGGATCTATTGGTTCAGCTGGGTCATCACCATCGGTCTGGAGTTGACCGCCAGCGGCCTCATTATCCAGTACTGGACCGAGTCTATCAGCATTGGAGTCTGGATTGCCATTTTCTGGGTGGTCTTCACAGCTGCGCAGTTCCTGCCGACCTTCATTTTTGGCGAAATGGAGGCCTACCTCTCCAGCATCAAGGTCATTACCATCTTCGGCTTCGTCATCTTCGGCATCTGTGTCAACGCCGGTGTCGGTGACCAGGGCTACATTGGCTTCAAGTACTGGAGAGATCCTGGTGCTTTTGCCGAGTACATGGTCGACGGCGCAATTGGCAAGTTTGTCGGTTTCTGGACCGTGCTCATCACTGCCGGCTTCAGTTTCCAGGGAACAGAGCTGGTCGTCATCGGTGCTGGTGAGACAGCCAACCCTCGCAAGACCATCCCAACTGCCATCCGATGGACATTCTGGTCCGTCTTCCTGCTCTTCAACTGCACCGTCTTCTTCGTCGGCATCAACGTGCCCTACGACAACCCCGACCTCCAGAGCGGATCGACCAACGCCTCGGCCTCGCCTCTCGTCATCGTCGCCAAGCTCGCCGGCATCCAGGCCCTTCCCTCCATCATCAACGCCGTCCTGCTGACCGCCGTCCTGTCCGCCGCCAACTCGGACATCTTCTCCAGCAGCCGCATCTTGGTTGCCATGGCCGGCGAGGGCCACGCGCCCGCCTTCTTCAAGAAGGCCAACCGATACGGAACTCCGTACTACGCCGTCGCCGCCTGCTCGGCCTTTGGTCTGCTGGCCTTCCTCAACCTGTCCAACAACGGAACGACCGTCTTCAACTGGCTGCTAAACATCACGGCCGTAGCCGGCTTCATCAGCTGGTCGCTCATCAACCTGTGCCACATCCGGTTCATGAATGTCCTCAAGTACCAAAACATCCCCCGTGACGAGCTCCCATACAAGGCCCCCTTCCAGCCCTACCTCTCGTGGTTCGGCTTCTTCTTCAACCTCCTGATCCTCATCACAAACGGCTTCACAGTCTTCATCGAGTGGAACACGAGCGACTTTTTCGCGTGCTATGTCAGCGTTCTGCTCTTCATTGTCCTTTATGTCGGCCACAAGATTGTCTACAGGACCTCGTGGAAGTGGATTCCCCTTGCAGAGGTGGACATTTCCAAGGGCCGATCCGATGCGTGAGCGAAGAGCAGCGAGGGATGATTGATGATTCGGAGTAAATCTTTGTATGCGGTCATAGCGGTTAATAATTGTATTTTTATGTTTTATGAGTGTCATGATCTACAGGTCGTAATTGATACCCCATTTGAAGAGGAATCTTGCTGTGCTTATTGTCTCGTGTCGAATGCCGTCTCGTCCGCATAATTGGATGCTCTCTTCTGTCGCCTCCTATTGAATCCGGGGATATCATGTTGCCAAGCAATGGTGGGGTTTTAGAAGAACAAGTCTCCAGAGAAGAGGAGAACTTTGGGGTTAAATATCTCGCGTCTCAATGGCAGTACAGTATGTATTTGCAAAGGTTCTTGGTATTTCCCCACAAGACCTCTTTCACATGTCAGAGACTAGCAACTGTGCAACTCCAAATCGCGCGTTCGTATTGTTTTTTGTTGGGCAGTCATTCAATCTGTTGAAAATCTCCGGTAACGCTGGTTCACAATGCGCTAAACTCAGGGGGGCAGAGATATTCCCGTAATAACCGTCTTCCGCAACTCGTGCTGTCAAAAAGAAACAAGAGTGTGAATAGGCGAATAAGGTTTAAAAATTACAGTTGTGACAGTGATTCGAATATTAATCAAAGTGACAATGCGACAAGAGGCTGAAGTGAAGGCTTTTCCCCCACCGTTCCCCCAAATGCCAGATAAACCAAAGAATAAAAGAGATTGATTGCCTGCAAGCTGCAAAAGGCACGCGACCTCGAGCCGTCTGTGGAGTTCGCCTTGCCAGCAGAGAGGGCTAAGCTTGATATGGAACCGAATCTCTGAAGCAACGTTGGCCTTTTCACGTGTAAACAGAGGCCAATCAGAGCCAACAGCGGCCGATTATCAGAACAACAAGCCCCAAGGAGACCCACGACAGCGGATCTAGCACTTTTCAGTTGATACTGTACTGTAGAGGCAATGCCTAGCATGCAGGGACCGCATCAGGTACATGCACAGTAAGCACAGACTTCAATTGCCGGCTATAGCCTCAACCAAATTTTATACAACCTCCCTGCTTTTCGCCCTCTTCACATGGTTTCTTCTCTTCTCCCCGCCTGTTTGCCCATTTTCCTTCTTCAACCGCAACTCCCCTCCACGGCTTATCGTACTCTTGTAATACTTAATCTTCCAACGGCGAGAACAGGCGGCTAGACCAGGTAACACTCGCCACGCTAGAATATCAAGTGGGCCGAAAGCCCAAATCCTACCACACCAGCGATTGAGCCCAATTTCGAGCTGCAGGGCGCCAGGAAAAGACCAATTGGCGCTCAGGAGAATATCAGAGCATCACAGCAGGGTGGTCGATAGACAGAAAGGCTCACCAGCTCTTCTTCCGCTGCTGCCCATCACTGAGACACCAATAGCCATTGCGCTATCCGCTCTTCTCCTCTTTGCTGCGACTGACTCGCCAAACTCCCAAGATGAGCGTCATTGATATCACCAAGGATCTGGCGGCTTTGTTCGAGCAACAGGCACAAGCTACGCCAGATGCCATCGCCTTGGAGGACGAAAAACGGACTCTCACCTATGCAGAACTCGACAGCCTCACCTGGTCCTTGGCTGATCGTCTTCGGCAGTATGGCGTCGGCCGTGATGATCTGGTGGGAGTGCTGATGGGACGGAGTGCAGACAATGTCATTGCATCTCTTGCGGCTCTGCGAGCGGGAGGCGCTTTTCTCGTGCTGGAGCTGGCGTATCCCACAGGCCTCCTTCAGGATGTCATTGACGATGCGAAGCCGACGGTCATTATCACGCAAAAGGCTCATGCGGCCAATATCAAGGCTGATATTCCCACCATCATCATCGACCAGCCGGAGCCATCCACCAACGGACATGCCGCCCCTATTGTTGTTGAGACGAGAGAGCCTCTCCCTGCAAGTGACGACTTGGACCGCCTGGCATTCGTGTCCTACTCATCAGGCACCACCGGCAAGCCAAAGGGCATTGCAAACCCTCACAGAGCGCCTGTTCTCAGCTACGACTTGAGATTCCGCACGAGCGACCTTGGCCCCGGTGATCGTGTCGCCTGCAACGTCTTTTTCGTCTGGGAAATGCTGCGTCCCTTGATCCGCGGAGCCACCACAGTTGCTGTTCCCGACGGCGCAAGCTACGATCCCATCGGGCTTGTTGAGTTCCTCGCTTCCAGGCGCATTACTGATACTCTCATGACCCCCACTCTGCTGACCACCGTGCTCTCACGGCATCCGAACCTTGGTGAGAAACTCCCGGAGCTGAGGTCATTGTGGCTGAATGGCGAGGTCGTCACAACAGATCTTGTACGACGGGCTTGTAGTGCCCTCCCCAACACCCGCCTCCTCAACGTTTACAGCGCCAGTGAAACCCACGAAATTGCCGTGGGTGATATCAAGACGTTTGTGGATTACGAGGCCCGCGTCTGCCCGGTTGGACCGCCTGTCGATCCTGAGCACATTTATATCTTAGACGAGGCAGGAAACAGGCTGGATGCAGGTGTAAGCGGCGAGCTTTTCGTCGGCGGCGACCTACTAGCGAGAGAGTACCTCAACCTCCCGGAAACAACGGCCATGGCTTTCCAGGTTGATCCTTTTGAGAAGAAGGAGGATGCTCGAATGTATCGAACTGGGGACATGGCGAGGATGCTTCCGTCGGGCCTTCTCGAAATTACAGGCCGAGTCGGTGGCATGATCAAGACTCGTGGATACACCGTGCAGCCAGGTGCAGTTGAGACGACTATTGTGAAGCATTTGGCAGTGCGGGATTGTGCCGTGGTGGCCCACGGAGAGGGCTTGCAGAAGCAATTGGTGGCTTACATCGTCCCCGACAGCGACAATCTCCAAGGCCGCACCATTGTGGTTATCGATGAGGCTGGCCATAGTCCAGTTGCCCGGCGAGCTCTGTCTGCCCATCTAGCACATTACATGATTCCACCCCTTTGGGTTGAGCTCAAGGAGCTGCCTACACACGAGGTCTCTGGCAAGACCAACCTCAAAGCTCTCCCGCCCCCTCCAAGACCAAAGACCCCAGTGCAAACAGCGAAGCTGGAGAAGAATGTGACTATCAAGATGGACACCATTATTAAAATGTGGTCTGCAGCTCTGAATGTCCCCATCCCAATCATCACGCCAAAGCACGATTTCTTTGACCTGGGAGGACACTCTCTGATTCTCGCTGATCTTGCCAGTCGATTGACCAAGGCGTTTGGCTTTCCCGTTCCGCTGGCCCCCCCTGGCTGGCAATCCCACGCTGGATGGACACCTTGAAGCCGTCAAGGCGGCTCGCGATGGCCACACCGAGGAGGTGCAGGCAGATCTCCCAGCCGTCCTGCGAGCTGATGCCGTCCTGCCGGAGGACATTAGTGCCGCAGGCGTGCAGATGAAACGCCTCAGCGATGCGGAAACGGTCTTGCTTACGGGAGCCACTGGTTACTTGGGAGCTTTCCTTTTGAAATACCTCCTCGAAAACACCTCGGCGCATATTCTGTGCATGGTTCGATTCACGGATCCTTCAGGAGATTGCCGCCCTGCCGGAATGGCCCGAATCCGCAAGAACTTGATCGACCTGGGCATCTGGAGCGACTCGATGCTGGAGCGTATGGAGATTGTACCGGGCAACCTGGCCAGGAGCCGGCTGGGTCTATCTCCAGAGGCTTTCGAAGAGCTTGCATCTCGTGTTGAAGTCATTGTCCACTCAGCCGCCACTGTCAACCTTGTCTATCCCTATGCCGCCCTGAGAAACGCAAACGTGAACGGAACAAGGGAGATTATTCGTCTTGCCTCGCGTGGCGGAGCAACACTGCACCACATCTCTACCAACGGCGTTCTCCCACCTTCACTTGAGGGCTGGTCCGAGGATACCACAATTGATTTTGACGATGTCCCCAATAAACTGCAAGATGGCTATGGACAAACCAAATGGGTTGCAGAGAAACTGGTGGTTGAGGCAAGCAAGAGAGGCATCCCGGTCAAGATTTACCGACCAGGCACCATCAGCGGCCACAGCGTCACTGGTGCTGCGAATACCTATGATCTTCTCAATGCCCTGGTTGTTGAATCGCTCCATCTCGGTCAGGCTCCCGATGTTGCCGACTGGGTCATGGAAATGACCCCCGTTGATTTCGTCAGCAGAGCCATCATCACACTGGCTGACCACACTCAAGGCCAGCAGTTGGTATACCACCTCGGAGATCCTAGCCCGATCAAGGCATCATCTTTGTTTGACTCTCTAGCCGAGCTAGGCTACGAAACGGGACGCCTGGAGTGGGATGAATGGGTAGACTTATGGAGGGAGAAGCGAGAGTCTCGTGGAGGAGACGAGCCGTTTACCGTCGACATCCTGCGTGGAGGAATGCCCACTGTCGACTTACTAAAGGGCTCTATTGTTCTCAAAGACGGTGCCACCCAGCCAACTCTCGACTTGTATGGCTTGAAGCGCGTCAACATCGACAATGCCCTGCTTGAAACATATATGCGGCACTTTTACGCCCGAGGATGGCTTCCCAAGCCGCCTCGTCGACTTACAGCCAACGGAACAGTCGCAGCTATCGGCGCAAAGAAGGGACGCCTAGCCGGCAAAGTCGCCATCATCACAGGTGCTTCTTCTGGCATCGGCGCTGCAGTCGCCGCAGGCCTCGCCAAGGAGGGAGCATCTGTAGCTCTCGCAGCACGCCGAACCGACGCCCTCGAGGGCATCAAGGCCAAGATCAACAGCAGCATCAGCGGGAGCAAGGTCCTCATCCACAAGACCGACGTTTCAAACAAAGCCCAGGTCGACGCCCTCGTAGCAGAGGCCGCGGAGAAGCTCGGCCCCGTCGACATCATCGTCTGCTGCGCCGGCGTCATGTACTACACCATGATGGCCAACGTCCAGACCGACGAGTGGGAGCGCACCGTCGACGTCAACTGCAAGGGCGTGCTCAACTGCATCGCCGCCACCGTCCCCGGCATGCTCGCCCGCAAGACGGGCCACGTCGTCGCCATCTCCTCCGACGCCGGCCGCAAAGTGTTCCCCGGCCTGGGCGTCTACTCGGCCAGCAAGTTCTTCGTCGAGGCGACACTGCAGGCCCTGCGCGTGGAGAATGCGGGCTCGGGCCTTCGCGTGACTGCCATTCAGCCGGGCAACACGGCGACGGATCTGCTCGGCATGTCTACGGACGCCGAGGCCGTCAAGAAGTATGGCGAGCCGTCGGGGGCCAAGATTCTGGATCCGGAAGACGTGGCGCGGTCGATTGTGTATGCCGTGTGCCAGCCGGAGCATGTTGCGGTGAATGAGATTTTGATTGAGCCACGGGATGAACCCATTTAGATGAGCTGGATATATAGCATTACATACACGTTTTACTCGCTTCCATCTTTTGAATAGTCCCCTTTCTATAGTATCGTCCTAATCAAACTGCTCAAGAAATACATGCTCCATCCCAATTCTTGTTTCACACCTTATCAATCATCCCTCAATCATTAGCATCATAAAGTACACGTAACTGACAAGTTGAAATTATACAACATACCGCCCGGAACATCGCTACGGATCGTCGGCCTCAGCAGAAATTGCCTGCAATGTCCACGCAAGCAGGACCCACTGCGGAGCCGAGCTCCGGTTTTTCGGGATGCCGGTCCTCTTGCTTCTATGCTCTAAAGTTGGACAAGAGTAGAGTCCATGGGGATTTATTGGCCGTATGGGCTGAATTGATAGTTCTAAGCTGGGATAATACCAAAAACTTGTAGAGGCCTCATTCTTCTGTTCACACCTAGTCATGCTCAGCAATTTGATAGACGGTTGACCATCAACCATCTCCATACCCTTGCGGACCCTGCATTTCCACAAGATATCTTCATCTTGTAAATATAGTCTTATGTATAGGTATACAACTCGGTCAATCAATCTGAATATAAAATGCAAATCATCTCATTTACAATCGCCCTTTCAAATACTACATTCTCATCAACTCTGCCTCTCTATCCAGTCCCGGCTCACCGGCACCTCGCCAACCACGACTTGTTTCAGACCAAGAAGATCGCCAACGCCCATCGTCTTGGCATTTTCCCTTCATCCAACAAGTCTCATCAAATCATGCCCATTTCCTCATCCAGCCTCAAAACAATACTCCTGCTCCCCTATTCCTCTTGGCGAACCAAATCTCCAAAAGCTCACCACGCCAAAGATCAGCGCTCTGCCAAGCCAATTCGATCATCCGCATCCTAAAATTCCATCCCCATAGGACTGATCCACGCACGGGAGTAGAATCTCCCTATCAAGTGCCGCTACGTAGAGCTTACATCTTCTTTAAAAGTCTAGCTTTACCTTTTACTCACGAAAATTTGGAACGCTTTTGGCGCCGTTACTGTCGATCATCAAACTTGGGCAGCCCACAAAGTCGTAAGTGGGTATGGAAAAAAGGGGAAAGGGCCGCGTATGACGATGTGCGAGAGGATTCTGTTTTAAGAACATGGCTATGCGCCCACTTGGAGATTTCTCTGTGAAGTAGTCGACTTTTTAATTCTTAGTTTTCTTCATTGTACTTGTTTGACTGTCTTTTTGCTTAATTCATTCATTTAATACACTTCGAGTTGTTGAGCCCGTCTTAAAGGCTACTTCACACAATCGCAACTACCGCCAGCATCTATTGCGATGATTCCCATTTCAGATACCCATCTTGTACTTTATTCTTGAAAGCGTCCATATCCGTTCTCGTTATACTTTCCTTCATTTACACATTTTTTAACTTTTATAAACCTCCACGCAATGCGCTCTTCTCTCATCAGCGCAGCCGCGCTTCTCTTCACACACTCTGCTCTAGCCGACGTCCCGCTCATCACCAATGCAACCGAATACATCGACCTAGCCAACTCTCAAGGCGGCTTTCCCAGTCAAACGTTCCGCTCTTCAGCCATTGTTGCTCCCATATTCTTGGTAAACAAGTGGGAAAAGGACAAAGTCGACAATGCATCATACGTCTTTCTGGGCACAGTCTACGGAGAATGGAAAGCAGGTCCCATGATATTTGACGCTCGCGACATGAGTCTCATATACGCAGATCAGAGATATGAAAATACATATACATCAAACGTACATACCATCAACGGCTCACGCTACTTTGCCTTCTGGGAGGGCGGCCACACCCGCGGCCACGCCAATGGAAACTGCCTCTTCTTCGACGAGGACTACAACCTCAGATACACCGTGACAGCGCAAGGGCTCGGCGATGCCGAGGCCGACATGCACGAGCTTAGTGTTACGAAAGACGGCAGCGTCATCTTCTCGACGTATTTTAATATCCCTTACGACTGCACCTCTGTGGGAGGGCCGGAAAACGCCCTCCTCATGGATAGCGGCTTCCAGGAAGTCGACGCAGCAACTAATCAGTTAATCTTTGACTGGCATGCTTCTAGATTTTTCGACATTAACGACTCATTCGCCATATATAATGGGGATTACGGTGTAAGCCCAGACTCTGGCTTTGACTTTTTCCACATCAACTCTATACAAAAGGTGAGCTTTGCAACAAGAACTAAGACACAGCAGTCATTGTCGCTAATATTTCATCTTCACTTACAGACTGACGACGGCAACTACCTCGTCTCCAGTCGCCACCTCTCCCTCCTCACCCTCGTAGACGGCAAAGACGGCCACCCAATCTGGATCCTCGGCGGCCGCAAAAACCAATTCACAGACCTCTCCAACGGCGAAGCCACCAACATCGGCTGGCAGCACGACGCCCGCATCCTGCCCTCCAACAACTCAAGCGAGACACACATCACCCTCTTCGACAACCACGGCGAATACAGCGGCGTCTGCCAGGAAAAATGCCAAACCCGCGCTCTCCACATCGCCATTGACCCCGTCGCCCTCACCGCCCGCGTGGTCAGCCAGTTCTTCCACCCGGAGAACATCGACTCCGGCGCCATGGGAGGATACCAGACGCTTGGCAGCGGGAATGTCATGACAGGATGGGGACACAACCCCGGCTTTGTAGAGTATACGAGTGACGGAGCGCCCGTGATGGACTTTCAGAGAGGAATTATTGGCAGCGACGTTTTGGCAGACATGTTCGCCTACAGAGTGAACAAGGGAGACTGGACCGGGAGGCCGCCGTGGCCACCGACTATGGCTGCTGATGCACCTAATGCCAGCACAGTAGATGCCACCGTTTACGTTTCATGGAACGGTGCAACCGACGTAGCCTCATGGGCCATAGTAAGCTACTCCATCTCTTCCATGTCTCATAGCACAGATTACTGACCTCGAGATAGTTTGCCTCTGACAATCACAAGACCATAAACAACTATACAAACCTCATTGCCGAATCTCCTCGTCAGGGATTCGAGACCGTTATCCCTCTCACAACAAAAGATATTACTCGCCGGTACCTCGCCGCAGCAGCCGTATCAGCCTCGGGCGACGTCCTCGGTTCAACGGTCGTCCTCGATCTTGAAAACGATGGCCAGCCTGCCATCGTCACAAGCGATATAGTAAGCTTGAAGCCGCCATCCCCTCCTCCTCCTCCTCCTCCGCCACCATCATCTCCGCCGCCGGAATCATCTCCAGTACCACCGACGCCTCCATCACCGCCGTCACCACCATCTCCGTCAGCCTCAATCTCCTCAGACGAACAGAGTCTCAGCACTGGCACGTTAGGAGTAATGGGCGGGTCAGTATTCAGCGTTGTGGGTGTTTTCTACGCCGCAGCATTTTACTGGAGAAGAAAAGCAAGATTAAGGGGTGGCCATGGAGAAGAAGGATACAGAATGGTTGATAGGGAAGACTAAGAGGTAGGATGAGGTATTTGACAGCACATCAATGTAATAGATCAATAAGTATTTCATTTTAGATGAAGGAAAATAGAAGAAAACATCATACAGTTCGTAAAAAGCATTAATCATATGCAGCAAAGATAGGGTATCCTGAACAGTTTACAAGAAACTGAATCATCTCTCGTCATTCGTATCATGCCGTCCGAACTCTTTCCAACTTCCATACCAATGACTCACACATATAACAAGAAAAAAGAAGTCATCAAGTCATCCATGCAGAACTCACACATCCAAACAAAATCGCAACCAGTATTTCCAATGACTGTTGCACAGGCTTTGCAGAATCAGGCATCGTCAATAACGGTACCATTATCGTCAAACTCAAACACCTCTTCAAGAGCCAGTGCACTCTCCGAATCCCGAGCCGCCTCTCGCTGCACCGAAAGAGACATGATGAGTTTCTTGTCCGGCCGCAAGACACCCCACATTTCCGGTATCATCAACACCTTGGACGTCTCTCCTGGAGCGCGGTGCGCCATCGCTTTGAGATAGGCTAGCTGCTTTCCAGCCATCATCCAAGCAAATGGAGAGTTGTCATGTCTTTTGAAAGTAGTTGAAGCTTTAAGGAGCTCCCAGTTACTTGTTGCAGAGTCTCTGGTAGGGTCGGGGAGTAGCTCTGGAA
The DNA here is from genome assembly GCF_020647795.1 of Trichoderma atroviride. Lineage (NCBI taxonomy): Eukaryota > Fungi > Ascomycota > Sordariomycetes > Hypocreales > Hypocreaceae > Trichoderma > Trichoderma atroviride. Next base: position 6,489,428 of record NC_089401.1, on the reverse strand, counting down.
AGCGGCCGCTTGCGAGTAGCTCTTGTGGAGGTTTGATATCGAGCCATTTCTGATATAAAGCCTCGACTTTATTAGCATAATTGGAGATTTCTTCTCCTTTGCCCTTCTTCTTCATACTGATACGCCACTCGGTCCGAAGTCCGTCAATCTCATCTCGGAGATGCGTTCGCAGCTGTCTGCAGTATGAAGCGTCCTCGTCTTTCCCGCTCGCTCTTTCGTCATACTTGTTGTACAGCTTGGTAAGGTCTTCGTCAAAGTTGATTGCGCCATAAGTATTGGTTTTTTGGGTCAGCTCTACCAAGACTTCTTCAATCACCTTTTTAGCAACGTCAAACCTAAGGTAATCAAGAATATGCAACCGGCCTTTAACACGAGGCCTTTCCCCATCTTCTTTCGAATATTCAGGGTCGTCCAGAAACATACCCTTCATTCCAAGCTGGTTTTTAACAAATCGCTTCCAGTCGTCGTCGGTAAACTCAATGCCCTGTTTGCTCTGATCTACCAAGTAGCCAAGCAATTGGCTTAAACGAATAGCACCTTCATCTTGAACCGAATTCCGCATATAGCAGAGCCTTTCTTTAAACTTTGTACATCGGCCCAAAAACGAAGGCTGTAGATTGAACAAAAACGCCTGAGACATGAATTCTGTACAAGCATCTTCGAGGTGTTTAGATACGTTGTCTGCATTCTGGTTGAACTCGCCACTTGTAACACCGTCCAATATATCCGTAAATTTGGTCGTGTTTTTGCGCAGATAGCCACCTTTGATGAAATCCATCTGCTCTGGTACGGAAGCGTTTTGGAAATTCTGCACAATGCTTTGGTCCCAGCATACCCACGCTATGTCGCCATCGTAATCGCCGCCCGACAATTTGTCGGCAAGAGGAACAGATCCCTTTGTTGAGAATATAATGACATCCTTCAGTCTCCGAAGCTCAGGTCGAGATACTACTCTGACTCGCTGGATATCACTGGGTAAATGGGCTGGGGCTCTTGCTACCAAAATATCCATCTGCTCCAGCAGCGTGTCCGAGAACCCTTCAACCTGAAATTTTGTGGAAAAGGAAAGATGTACTTCTCCTTCCTCGAGAGTAGATGAGAAGTCAGCAGCCATGTAGACGTACGCCGAACATGGAACGGTGATGTTCATCTTGGTCTTTAGAGTATCAGCCTTCTTCTGGTAGATGTCCAAAACAGCATCCTTCAGGTACTTCAGCCTCTTCTGATCGAACCCAGAGTCTAGCAAAAAGGCCACTTTATCGGCACTATTATTGGGCAGACCAGCTAGAAATTCTGCAGACCCATCCAACAGCCGATCGTTCCTTGATGGTCCGGATTGATGAATCCACAGTCGAAGACTCATAGTGTCTTTCATCGCGTCCGTTTGTTCTCCAAGGTCGGCGTGCAGGGCTCTCTGTAAGTGCGAAGACATTACCCGCCGCATTAACCCCGAGTCCTTTGACCGCGCTTCCAGCACCGGGATAAATTGCTGATTTAAAGAAGCCGATTTCAGCTCTGCAGGCCAGTTACGTATTTCGAGAGTTCGGTGGTGCACATCTTTGAAATCGCATTCCCATTTCCTTTGTGACGGATATATTTCGACCCAGTCTTTTTCGAAGTCTTCCTCAAAATCACCTTCGCTGTCAACATCAATCAACCACATGCCTTTTGCACTTCCCAGTCGCCCTTGGAAGCAGCTCGGGCAATCTGTCAGCCCAAGCAACTCGGCGACTTTCTTAGCTAAGCTTGCAGAAATGCGGCCAATGCCATCATTCATCACCATCTTACCGGTCCCCAAGTCTTTGGTTCGGATGCGAATCTGATGTCGTTCGAGTTGAACAGTGGGCCAAGTTCGACTCAGGCCTGGTATAGTTTTGTCAGTGCAATCTTCCTCAGTGCAGAGGGATGATATCATGGCTCACTTAATGCTAAACGAGAAAACAGTTTAGTAACAGGCTGTTCAGCATTCCGTTTGTTATCGATGCTAATCGCCCATCGCAGCAGATCACTGATCTTCATCTTTTTGCGGTTATCCATCTCATGTGCTTCCTGCAGCAGCGGAATACCGTCTGGAGTGTTGGGGGGGACGAAAAAAATCACCGTCATAAGCAAAAAGATATAGTCTCTCGGGAGGGGGGCCTTTACTCGCCCCCAAACCTTTCTTTCCTTTCACGGAGCGAACAAAGTAAGGTTTCCAGAATCGTCCAAGGAAATAATGGCAAGATCCAATGAGCCAGCCTACAATCTTCTTGAGGCTGTCTCTGTCGTCATCGATGATCTTTGGTTTGCCATCTGTTGATGCAGACGGCGGTGGAAAAATTATCTCGAGGAAGCGGTCGGCACCGAATCGACGCGCCAGGCGATGGCCTAGCTCGAGCTTTAAAGGATTCAGGCGAAGATTATACAGCGGCCCAGTAAGATCCTGGTTGTAAACCAATTCTGCCGAGAGCGCTATCGTCTTCGCTTTGGTTTGGAATTTGCCTAATGCCGTCTCCCACGCAGCTGAGTCGCTAGGTGGAGGTAAACTTTTACCCTGGAAGAGAGGGTGCTTAGAGATTGTATCTCTCAGATTATGCTGATCATGCCATTTGTCGCTCGGTTGATACAATATATCGAATCGATCCAGTGAAACGTTGCAATGAAGAGCAGCTCTGGTAATCTCCCAGATGACAGCGAGGGGTGCTTCTGTTAATTCAGGATGAGGTAATTTGGCTATCTCACAATATTATTAGCTACAATCCGCGAGACTACTAGTAAACGCGAAGACATACGCCAAATTTTGGCAAACCTTTCTTCCAGGGGCTTGCCTACGCAATCACTACCATCTTGGCGTGATTGACTCGATGAAGATGCAGGAACCTGAGATTGCGAATTGTTCGGGTACTTGGATCGGCCACTGAGATCTTCTTTCTCACGAAGAGAGAAATCAGAAAATCTTTTCGGTATAATTTCATCTTCACTTGATCCAGTCGCTTCTGAGAAAGAATCGGCTACTGTGGTTTGCGAGTATGGGTAGTTATTCGAACGACTTGGTAATTCAGAGCCAACAGATGTTTGACTAATGAAAGACACATTTTGCGCTTGCGTTGAAAACACCTCGGAATGAAATGACGTTCGAGTCGAGAGAAATGTCCGATCAAAGGATCTTTGCTGAGGAGATGGGCGAACAGCCTCTCCTTGAGAGCGACTCACAGAGCGACTCCCAGAGGCAATCACCGTACTAATATTCGCAAACGACTCTCTAGAGCGAACTGGAAGGGCATCCACGGCATCATGGTGCTCGTATAGATGGCCTTTGGCCCGTTTCGGAGAAGCATCCTGTATTTCCTCGGATTCTCTCTTACTCCACGGCCTCGATTCTGGATCATCTACTTCGCAGAGGATATCTAGCAGGCATTTTTGAAGAAGAGCTCGATTTGCCGCAGGTGTGGGGTTACCGGGACTCCGTGACGCAGACTCAGACAAAATGATGCGCCCACGCTGTTCAAAATGCCCGATGTATGCGGCTAGCCGATCATCTCCTGTGTAGTACAATTGTTGGATTTTCCGGTATATATCCTCAACTCGAGCCTCTTCATCGCTTCGATAACGCTCTCGGGACTTGCGAGGCGAGAGCGTAACATCGGGCTTGCTGAGCTCCAGAGCAAAGGTATCATTGAGCCTTCGAATGATACGGTCCAGCTCTTGGGCAGATTTCTTGTGCGGACGAGACCCCAAAGGGCCTGACGCCATTGTATATCAAGCGCCCTGAAGCCACTACGATTAGCATCAGTCGTATCAGCAGTTAGCAAAAAGCTTACCAGCTTAGCTTCTGACTCGCCTGCTCTGTCGTATCGCATTTAGCTGGTGGCACTCGGCGATACCCCGCCATCGCGGGAACGGCTTGGCTAGAATCCCAGCTCCCAAAGTGCCTTCACGTGCTGCAATATCACGTGCATCTCAGCTTGGCGTGAGGCAAAATCGCGGACCGCCAGATGATCCGCCCTCAGCTCAGGCATTCTCTATCCTCCGCCCTTTGCTTTCGTGGAGATGCTCGGAGTTCGGCGTTGATGAACTGCACCAGACTGAGGGACGACTCACAAACTCATTGGACAATCGACTCCACTGCATGCAATTGAGATTGATCTTGTATTAAGATTCTTACATCAACCCCAATCATGACTGAAAGTGCCGACGCGGACGAGCAGGTGCCGCTCGAAGATCTGACACCTGAGGAGGCGAGCCGCATCATCCACTCGCATCGGAAAGTTCGGTATGGTAAGGAAATCTCCCACGCAGCTGCGCAGCTCAATACTGTGCAAATTTTCTCCCATCAGACTCGCCCAAGCTCTCGTATAGTTGCCGCGCGGCTAATGCAACTGCAGGGACCGCGTGCTGGCCGTGCCGCCAGCGCAAGGTGAAGTGTGACAACCAGCAGCCTTGCGAGAACTGCGTCAAGCGCGAACACCCTCAGCTCTGCTCATACAAGCCGAACCGATCATCGGCGGGCAAGCACGCCGCCACTGCTTCTCACAGCCGCAAGAGGGCGCGCTCACTCTCTGATGGCGATGACAATGTGAAGGCCGAGCGCGGGGACAGCTGGCCACCGGCAATTGGTAAGTCAACGGCGTCGTGGCATGCGCCCGGTTCACGGCACGTATTCATGATTGACCATGTTATAGGCATCTCCACCAACCAAGAGGATGCCGAATCAGTACCTGATCGCTATGTCGGACAAAACAGCATACCGGCTCTACTCGGGGAGCAATCGCCAAATGACAAGGACGATGGAACCAGCATCCGCCGGGACATGCGCTCCATCCTCGGGCTTGATACCTCGGCGCCCTTTCCTCTCATGTCATCTCAGCATCTTCAACGGATTGCTCGAGACATCGCGACCGAATTGCCGTCGGATAGAGAGGTCATGAAGTATGTCACTGCATTGCGTTGATCACGTCTGTGGATATGTGAATGAAAGCATACTAATATCGTTGAATAGGTTGTTCCGTACATACAAAGAGATTCCGCAACCTTTCTGGGGCTTCGTTATTGATATCGATGAACTTGAATCCGATCTCATGATTTACTTGGAGGATCGATCTCGAAATGCTTCCAAGACTGGCAGAGCATCAAAACCGGTGACGGCCTCCTGGCTTGCTATTCTCTTCGCAGTCTTGGCGGTTGGTTCCCAGTACCATGAATCGCCGTACCATATTCGCACAAAGGATTCGCAAAAGTACATACAGATCTCATTCCATCTGCTCCGGCTAGCAAACTTTTTGTTAAGGTGAGTCATTATACTATCGCACGTTTTCGTACCCTCAGCTTGTCTCACTAACAATTACCTCTGCAGACCATCGTTTGACTCGATCCAGGCGTTACTGTTGACCAACTTTGTTCTTCTCAATGACATGAAAGCTGAGGCATCGTGGGCTCTCACGGGCCTTACATGCCGTCTCGCCCAGTCTCTGGGGCTGCATCGCCCAGCCATTCGCGGCAGCCGCGAAAGCTCACCCCTCGCCGTCAAGTCCAAGGAAATGATTCGACGTAGGCTATGGTGGACATGCGTCTGGCATGATACCTTGACATCTCTATCATTCGACCGGTAAATCTGCCCCTTTTCATCGACGAGATGTAGAATGCAATGCTAATACCGACCATGCATAGGAGCTCAATGACGAATATTCCGAGCTGTCCAATTCCTCAGATCGGGGACGCAGCCATTGGAAACTACAACTACTTGGAAATGATGTACAACCTCGTCGAGATCATCTCGCGCCGACTCAACCCCGATGTGATGGCCATCTCCAGTTACGAACAGATTATTGGAAACTGCGAGGCAGTCGAAGAGCTTCGTAAACGTGCGGCCCCCCCATATGCAGGACAAGGAAAAATGCAAGACAGCGCTGGACCGCCTCCAATTCTTCGCCATCCACCTCCATACGTCGTTTGTCATATCTGTGGCGTGCCGGCCGGCGCTTCGAAGGGACTGTCCCTTTGAGCCAGCTCAAAAAGCGGCTCTGTCGGAGAAGTGCAGGGTCAACTTGACCGACACGGTCAAGATGTTCCTCGCCATGCATCAGCTTTCGGTGATTCCGACGCGAAGCTGGGCCTTTACTTACCACGGTCTCTCGTCAGCTTTGCTGCTTGGTCTGCTTTCCGATACCAAGTCTGACCCTGAAGTGCGACAGCTCCAGGGAGATTTGATTGAAGCTCTCTCCGCAACCGCAGCCAAGGATGTTAGCTCCCCAGAGGCTCATGTTGCCAAGACAGATAAGGACATTGAGCTCTCCGGTCCCCTGTGGAGAGCACTTACCGCGCTCAAGAACATATACGACCATGGACAAGTCAACATGTCGAGCCTTAAGCGAGATGGCGACATGTCTGCAGCGGCCAGCGGAAATCGTACTCCCTTGCTACACCTTGGACTGAATGGCCAGGGCAATTATAATGCCATGATTTCGAATCCTTCATTCCGCCCCTTGCCGCCGGGTGCGGATCCCCGCGAAGACGCAGCGATGGCCATGGCCGAGATGCAGAACGGTTCATCCATACAGGACATGTCTGCGTAAGCAAAAGAGCGAATTTGTTTTACCCTAGGATCCCATTTGAAGCTAACTTTGGTGTACTAGAATGAGCTATCCTCAGCAAATGCCTGGCAATCTTGCTATGGACGGCATCCCGCCTATTGTCGACCCGATGCAGTTCAATGCTCCCATGGAACTCTACGATTCTATCTGGGTTGGTAAGTCATGATTGCTACCGCACCAGTCTGCCATTTATAGAGAAACGTAGGCTAACTGATGTATTAGAATCTCCCCCCTGACCCGTGGAACACCGGCATGGATGCCTTCAATTTCGACTTCCTGGCACAGCCGCCACCCGGTCAAAATCACCAGCAACAGTACTACTTTTAATTTCTGGACAGCAGATTGTACGACTTTGTGTTTGTTTTCTCCTCTTTGTCTTTTCTTTTATTTTTCCGAATGCTGGTGTATGTAAACGTAGAAAGTAGGTTGTAACTATGGATGACGATGATGATGGATACCCCATAGTACGACAAAAGACTGAAAAAGGAGTTTGCTTTTTGTTTTCGCTCGTTCTCTGTACAAGGGAGTGGTGGGTTGTTGGATTAGTGGATTCGCACGCATATAGACTACAAAATGATTATAATGATATCTCTACGAGTAAAACTTCTCCATCATGCACGGCACGAAGTGATGGTAGCCAGGAGACAGTTGTCAGCGCTCTCTTTGATCATCCAGGTATGAGAGACAAAAGCTCTCATATTCAGATCGCAACTAGAGCCCGAAAAGGGGTTACACACTAGTGATAAACCGCCATTCCAGAACTGCAGTTTGCGACGATCGGTGCTCATCACTCAACGTGTCTCCTGTCTCACCATGCATCTCCATCATCACCCAAGGCAATTAGTATCAGCAACACCAACACCACAATAAGAACCAAAAGAAAAAGAGTAGTCAAACGTCATTTCTATACATCATTTTTTCCAAATCTACCATTTTGACTTTTTCCATTTTTCTTTTTTTCTTTTTTAATTTTTCTTTTTTTTTTTCTAGTCTTCCCGTTTATTTCTTCGTTTTTCTCGACGTGCTAGAAACGAGCTTCTTCTTCAGATGCTTGGGAATCTTCTCCTGTCGTTTCTCGCGCTTCGCCTCCTTGACAGCCTGTTTATGTAGCTATAAAAATATGTCAGCCAACAAATTCATCTTCATGTTACTTCAAGATGGAAACTTACCTTCTTCTCGTCCTTGTCCTCAAACTTGCGCCCTCTCGGCCTTCCTTTGTCAAACCGGCTCTCATCATCCCCAGACTCATCATCATCACCGCCAAGAGAAGCTCCCTCTCCAGACTCATCCTCTGACTCCTCTTCATCTACCTTGTTCTTTTCACCACCATTGGGGGCAGCAACAACCTGGTCAGCCAGCAACTTGCTATACACCAACTCATTGCCCTCTCCCAGCCCCAATCTCTTGACATCCTTTTCAATATCATACACCTGCTCCAGCGTCTGCGGGATGTACTGGTTTCGAAAGACCTCCGTGTCGACTTCCTCCGCAGCAGCCTCCTCCTCATTTGTAGCAGCCTGCCGTGTCTCGTACAGCTTCGCAATGGCCTCGCCCATGGCGGGCTCCTCGACCGGCCCCGCCGGCACGGTGATGAAGTTGAAAATGGCCCGATCCGGCAGCGTGTCGACGCCCTTGCGGCGGAAGAAGTCGCCCACGTTCTTGATGTCCATGCGCAGAAACTCGAGCGATCGGGGATGGTCCGGCTCCACGCTCTGCGACACATCAATAATGTACAGCTTGCCGTTGTGGTAGAGGATATTGTATTCGCTCAAATCAGCGTGGACGAGTCTGCAGATCTGGTACATCCGTCGCATCGTGCCCAGGAGCTGCACATACAGATTCTGCCACTGCTGGTCCACATCGTCGCCCTTTAGATTCGCATCTCGCAGCCGCGGGTACGCCCATCCCTTCCTATCGCCCAAGAATCCCATCACCAGCACATGCAGCTTCAGCGCCAGCGGCTCCGGACAGGGAATCCCGGCATTGTATATCCTCCTCAGGTTGCGATACTCCTTCTCAGCCCACAACTTGACCATCTTGCGACTATTGCCCTTGTCGAAGCCGCCCTTGAAGCGGTGCTCGCCCGTAATGTAGCGCTCGCGATCCTTGAAGACCAAAATGGCCGTCTTGTACACCTTGATGGCCCGCTGCGTCGCCACGCCCGTCTCGTCATCATGCGACACGGCGCCGTAGACATTCGCCTCCTTGCCCGTGCTGATGGCGCCGTGGACCTCGCTGACGACGCCGCGGTTGATCATCTGCAGCAGAATCATGCGCGTGCGCTGGTCCAGCACCTGCTCGCTGGTGGCGCGGTCGGCCTTGTCCTTGTCGCGGTCGTCATCCTGCTTGACCGAGTCGAGGCGGATCTTGACGGCGTGCTTGGACAGCGCCGAGACCTGGTCGTCGACGCTGGCAAAGGTGTTTGCCTTTGGCTTCTGCGCATTGGACCGCGGCACGGCGGCACCAGCATCCGTGGCCTGTCGCTGGCGGTTATAGCTCTTAGTCAGGTCGCCGTCGGCGGCCCATTCCTCGTCGTCGTCAATCTGGTCGTCGTCGTCGAAAATGTCCTCGAGGTCGTCGTCGTCGCCGTCCACGGGGAGCGGGGCATCGGCCTGTTGCCTCAGCAATTCGCGGGGCACTTCCTCGGTCTGCTCGTAACCCTGGCTCGCCGTGTACTGGTATGGTGGCTGGTGAGGCGCCGCTGGAGAGGCTGCGGCAGCGTCTGCAGCGTCCATTTTTGCTGTTGTTTCTGCTTGGTGTTGTCTTTGTTTCCGTCTTGTCGTCTTTCTCTATCAAGGTAATCGCGAAAATGCAGAGTCGTGGCAGCGCTGTCAAGTTTGAGCGGTCGATGCTCCAGAAATTATGTTGGACCGTTTTCGATTTTTATCTTATCTCGAAATTTTGGAGTTTCCGTGTGGTGGCGCATAAAAAATTCGGGTACTTTGCGCCAAGTCACTCCATGCACTGACGTAGCAGCGCAATAGCGGGGTTTTCCACTGACTCACAGGGCACTAGCAGCAAAATGAGTACATGCTGTGGATGTATTTCTGCACGCACTTCTCATCGTCGACCACTACGCCTCTGCTTCTATCCTCATGAGCCTCATATCCTTGTCCAATTTCTCAGCAGCGGTTGTGAATAGTCATTTTGTGAGTCAAGCCGCATCTGACTCACGTTTACTTCAAGTCAGACCTTCACGCCGTCAAGCTGGTCGGGTCGGCTTCTCCAGAAAATCCATCTTGATGCCGTATATGCCAAAAAGCCCATCCATGTGATGTGATTCAAGTGAGACATGGAATATGCACTCAACGCCAGCACCGCCATCCATGCAGAATATCATAGGTAAGCCAATATCGATGCCGTCACCTTGTCAATATCCGTTGCGTAAATCCATCAGTCTCGGCAAGAAAATCTGGCCGTCGAAATGCAGCCGTGACCATTGAATAGTAGCGTGGCCGTTGTGAGGGGCTTACACGCACGCGTCTGCCTCTCCAATGTCTCGGTCGTTCCCTCAATGATCACCATGAAAGAGATGAAAATGTGTCTCAGAAAATTTGTCGTGTCACCCGTAGAATTGCAGCATTTCCCCCAAGCCATCGAGCTGGAGCAAAGTTTTCCCCATGCACATGCTCTTGGTAGCATTCCTGGACAAGTCTTTGGGCGTATCATCACGGGGGTTGGCCAAGATATCGACATGTCAGAAGGCGGGCTGCAGCATTCTGTAAGTCGGCAGAAGGGCGCTGGAATCTGCAGGATGGAGAGCCGTTTCATGCCGGTATGCTCTTGAGATTATTATATAACAGACGCAGACGAGTCGCCAATATCCATTGCCTCGTCTCATCTCAGCCCCAGGGGAAAGCAACAGGCTGGTTGTTTACTACTGTTGAATATCATCTTCTCCTTCTTGTGTAATAGTTTCATCAGATTGCAACAGCACTTAATCTCATCATGAAGTTCCACGCAACGTCCCTCGCCATCGCGTGTCTAGCAAGCTCTGCTTCCGCAGCAGTCGCCCAGCCAAAGGGCACCGCAGAGACCACCCCCCAAGGAGAGGAATTCTCCATCACCCAGATCAGAAACGAGCGATGGAAGGGGCCCAATGCGCCGGCTGCCTATATTGCGGCTTTGGCAAAGTATAGCCCTACGATTCCCGATAGTATCAAGCACGCGATAAGGGTCAATCCCGGGCTTCGCCAGAAGTTTGGTAAATTGATCAATGCTGGTGAGTAATGCTTGCCTCGACACAAATCCTTTGGAGAAGTCGTAAAAACTGAATCGATGATAAGGAAATCAAACGGGCACTGGTGTCGCGACGCCCTCTCCTGGAGGAGACGCAGAATATGTGCTCCCAGTCCAGATCGGCACACCTCCTCAGACGCTCCCCCTAAACCTGGACACTGGCTCATCAGACCTGTAAGCACCCTCCAACAGTCCGAGAAAGTTGAAAATCCAGAACCAAGGCCGTTTAAACCATCTCTCGTCTGCATGTCACTAACTCTCTCGTCTCCAGCTGGGTCCTTTCAACAGACACATATCCGTCCCAAGTCGAGGGCCAGCCGCTGTATAAGCCAAACAACTCCACCACATCCAAGCGCCTGCCCGGAGAATCCTGGGTCATCCAATACGGCGACGGCTCCAGCGCCAACGGCATCGTCTACACCGACCGCGTGCAGATCGGAAACACCTTCTTCAACACGCAGGCTATCGAGTCGGCCATCAACGTCTCGGACGAAATCAGCGACGACACCTTCTCGTCCGGCCTCCTCGGCGCGGCCTTTAGCACCGCCAACACGGTCCGCCCCGACCAGCAGAAGACGTATCTCGACAACATCAAGGACCAGCTGGTCAAGCCCGTCTTCACGGCCAACCTGAAAAAGGGCAAGCCCGGCAACTACAACTTTGGCTACATCAACGCCTCCGAGTACACGGGCAACATCCAGTACGCCGCCATCAAACCAAGGTCCCCCCTGTGGGAGATTTCCGTCAGCGGCTACCGCGTCGGCAGCAACGACACCAACTACGTCGCGCGGGTCTGGAACGCCATTGCCGACACGGGCACTTCGCTGCTTCTTGCTCCCGTCGACATTGTCAACGCCTATTACAAGCAAATCGCCGGCTCCAAGTTGGACAGTGGCTATGGGATGATGGTGTTCCCTTGCAACACAACGCTGCCTGACTTTGTCTTTGGCCTGGGCACTTACAGAGGCGTCATCCCGGGATCGTACATCAATTACGGAAAGATTAACAGGACGTATTGCTTTGGAGGAATCCAGTCGTCCGAGGACGCACCCTTTGCCGTGCTGGGAGATATTCTTTTGAAGGCCCAGTTTGCCGTCTTTGATATGGGGAATAAAGTTGTTGGATTCGCAAACAAGCCTGTCTAGACGGCGAATACGAAGCTCTGCTCCTCATGAGTGGATGACATGATGATATAATGCTAGGTAATCTGATTTTCTTTCCTTATGTGGCAATGATGCCAAGGTTCTAGAATACTCTATTCAAGGCATTATCTGGTTGGTTTAGCTATTTTTTAAAGTTGTTTGTCTAATCTAATGAAATAATCTCCGATGAATCCGTCAAGTCTTTCGGCCCCTAGCGCCGCTCTTTGTAGTATTTTTTGATGACACGCCTCTCACTTACACGAAGATTAGCTTAAATCCGCTGGCGAGCACGGCTTGGCAGCAAGAAAATGCGAATTGACAATATACTAAAAAATGATTTCAATGCAAATACTGCTCTATATAGGAAAAATTCATTCATTCACATGGATACAGGGTAGGCAGCTTATTTGTCAGAAGCCATCGCCAAGAAGGGCAATTTCTAAGCACGCATGGTGGCATGTAAGTCGGACGAGTTGCTGCTGATCCGAGGACTGGAGTCTAATTCCCGCTTAGCCAGCATGAAGGCTCCCGTCTTCTGAGGTCATTATGAGAACCAAAAAGATAGTCATCACTACAGTATTTATGAGACGTCAAAAAAAGCTAAATAAGAGCCCTCCGCCTCACTGCTAAATGATTGTCGAGGCCCCTCGCCTGCAGCTCACCTTTGCCAATCTCCAGGCCCTCAACCGCCAACTCAACCCCCGCAAACACACGATGGCCTCCAACATGCTGGTCCTGGGCGCCGGCGAGCTGGGCCTGGCCGTGCTGGAAGCGCTCGCCAAGCACCCCAAACGCAGCAGCAGCCACAGCATCACCGTCGCGCTGCGCCAGGCCACGCTGGACTCTGCGGCGCCGGACAAGAAGCGGCTGGTGCAGCAGCTGCGCGCGCTGGCCGTGGGCTTCGAGGCCGTCGACGTGGTGCAGGCGTCGGTGTCGGAACTCGCCGCCGTCTTTGGCAGATACGACACGGTCATCTCCTGCACGGGCATGGGGCTGCCGGCGGGCACGCAGACCAAACTGGCCCGGGCCGCGCTCGAGGCCAATGACGGGACCAAAGCGAACAAGGTGCGATTCCTGCCGTGGCAGTTTGGCATGGACTACGACGCCATCGGCCTGGGCTCCTCGCAGGACCTGTTTGACGAGCAGCTGGGCGTGCGGGCTCTGCTGCGCGGCCAGACCGCCACGGAATGGCTCATCGTGTCGACGGGCCTCTTCATGAGCTTCCTCTTCGTGCCGGCCTTTGGCGTCGTCGACCTCGCGGCCAGGACGGTGCGCGGCCTCGGCTCGTGGCACAACCGCATCACGCTGACCACGCCCGAGGACATTGGCCGGGCGACGGCAGAAGTCGTGCTGGACCCCCGCGGGCTTGTGAATGAGTGCGTCTACGTGGCCGGCGACACGCTCTCGTACGCGCAGCTGGGCGACTTGCTGGATGATCGCTTTGCAACGCCCTTCCGGCGCGAGCTGTGGGATCTCGACGAGCTGGCGAGGCAGATGCGCGAGCAGCCGGACAGCGTCATGGTCAAGTACCGGGACACGTTTGCGCAGGGCAGGGGGGTTGCCTGGGGGCAGGAGAAGACGCTGAACCGGGCGCGGGGGATGGAGATGACGGGTGTGAGGGCCTATCTGGAGGCCATGGACGCATCCGTGGGAGAGTGATGGAGGTGGTGGCTGTCGTGTAAGCGGTGATGCTTATCTACGAGGAGGGTCTGTTCTGGGCTTATCAGATAATACATGTAGACACTAATAGAAACGCATCAATAAACGCATTAGGTTATTAACATCTTGATCGGCGTTATCTGCCTTATCAGATGGAAACGCGGGCAGAATGCGTTCTGCGGTGGTATTACGGCTTTGAGGGCCTGCTGCAAGTCGGAAGATGCATGGGGAAACGCATTTGAGATGGATGGCCGGCTGCATGATAGGTACTATTGTTCAACATACAACAGCGGAGTAGTATTCCATACCGCTGAGAATTAGAAATAGCCAAGCAACAGCTGCATTGTGAATAAGAATGCAATGTACACGGTACTGCCGCATTCCACGCGATACCAACCTCCCTCTTGCGGCACCTCTGCATGCTCTATCCATCAAAGACACGAGAATCCGGCAATCCTGCCACAGCATCTCCTCGGATACTCGCTCTTTTGTCCCGTCTCCATTTCTTCCCCCCTGAAATAAGCCCGCGGGTAAGACCGTTTTGGCTTACTAGATATTTGAGCACTTTCAAAAGGCCATTGATGCTTGTACAATTGGAGCCTGCCTGCTGCATTACTCGTATGATGGACCGCGGGCTAACAGCACTCTCCAGGAGGAACAAAGGCGGTCTCAAGCGCCGCCTCCTGACCCTCAACGGCGCACATTAGCCTTCCCCGCATTGTGTGCTGTCCTTGTCCCGTGCTAGTGTAGGACCTTTGTACATGATGCTGTGTTTGTCTGCTTGTCTGCTTGTCTGCTCGTCTCTTTGTTGCTGCCCGTCTGCCTCTCCCTTCTTCACATGGTGGGCGGACTGGCTCAGAGCCTCGGGAGCAAAGCTGAAGCGTGACCCAATGACTGGACTCTCATTGCAGCCTAGAGAGGCCAACCACTGGAACCAGGTTAGTAGCACCACCACAAGAGACATTTCAAGCCACAGATAACACAGCGCTGCCATGTGAGTTGCCTTGCCCGCCTATCAGCTTGCAACGTGAGCCTCTGCCGGTACTGTGCGCTTATCTCCGTACCCTGTACTCGGTATCTGCTGCATGCCTCCATACTCCGTCACAGTACAGGTACTTGTCCAGCGCTTACGGACTCGAGACAAAACCCGGGGCAGCAGGATGCCTCATCCCCGGAAGCCTAAAATGGGCTCTCGGAAGCGCGTGGCCGGAGTTTGCACTTGTACTCTGTACAGCTACTCGACCTTTGGCCAACAGAGTCTCCTCGTCTGTATTGAGGTAGCCCTCCGTACAGGCAACTCTATTCTGCCATCTGCGTATAAAATACAGTATGAGCTCTTGAATGCTATTGATGCCTATCCCACCGAGTTTGTTCACATCCATATTCCATGTCATCAAGTCATCATCAGCAACCCCCTTTCCCTACCGTGTGACCCTCTCGTACTGTATACCGCTGCTGATACCAGCCCTCGGTCGGTTCCTGGCCGTATCCACCACGTTCCCTGTACTCCGCACTCTCTGCACGCAGGCGGGTCTTGGGTCTCGCCGCTTTCCTCTTCCGGCGCGGCCTCCTATTCTGCCCTCGTCCTCTGCCCGGTGACACACCAGCACACCTTACCTCATACTGTACCCGTGGCTATCTGCACACCTTCATTTCAGCCTGCAACACCGCCCAAACAATGGCTCGCACTGCTTCCTCCGTACTGTATCCTGCCCGTCAGCCTCGCCATGGCGCCCTTCCGCTTCCGGCCAACAAGCCCCCCCCCTTTCCCGAGCCCAGCCGCCAACGCGCTCTGCGTGTCTTGCTATCCTCGGTGACTGAGCTGCGCCACCAGCCCGGCCGCTTCCTTGGACGAGAGTGAGTCACGTCATGCGCTCGCCGCCAGCACGGCCAGATGACTCCCCCCAGGCCAATCAGCACGCCATGCAAGTGACGGCGAGATAGGCGTCTCAGGCCTGATGGACAAGTGGTATAAGAGCATCGCTGGCTGGGCCGCGGGACATGGGCATCCAAAAGGCCCCTCTGTCCTCCTCCTCGCTGCTGCTTCTTTGTTCTTCTACACGGCTCTTTGAGCTTCTTCTTCTATTACTACTACGTTCTGCTACTTGCCACAAAACGGCCATTAGCATTCCGGCTTCCTTCTGGGACACGCCTTAATACTATCACGAACGCGCCTTCTGTAATTGGAGTGCGTTACTGTTCGTCTTCTGCGCCTTGGTTGTAATCTGTACTCTAGCAGCGCTCCTTTGTCCTTTGTAAGTGAATCCGCCCATTAAGCGAGAGCCCCTGTGCTAGTAGCCATGACATCCTTGACTGACATGTCATCCCTTATCCTTCGCGACAGTTCATCTCTTCTTCCTACGCCCTACTCCAGTCGACTTTGACATCTTCATCTTCGACCTTCTTCCATCGTCCACCCGTATCTGATCGACCACGAGGCATCTTTCTCTTATCTGTCCACAACAACTATACACACACCTATATATAACTTCATCATGGAGGCCATCGTGGATCGCAGCGCCTTTACATCCCCGGCTGTCAAGCGCCATATCCAGTCCAAGCGCGGAGCCATTCGACGCCGCGGTGCCAACTATTTCATCAGGTCTACCGCGAAGCGCTTGGCCGAGTCTCCAAACCTCGCCTATCATCAGCTCGCCTACCCGTCCAGCTATCCCTGCCTCACCGGTGCCAAGAAGGCCTGCCGAAAGGACGGAGGCCCCGTCGAGGGACCTCGTCCTCTCCGATCACAGATTGAGAATGATCTCCGTCAGGTCGTCTTCTCCCATGCTTCGGCAACCAGGCGGGAGCACCGTGTGCCGAGGGTATCACCTCGCAAAGAGGCAGACGAGGGCCGGGAGCTCGCCCGCAGCGCCGTTGCACTCCCAAGTGATGCGCATCGGCTTGTAAGACGGCCCAGCTTGGAGCGCGAGGAGGCTTTCCGCGTTGCAAGCACCGCCAAGGGCAAAGTTCACACTCGCGCGTCTCCCGAGAGCGACGATGCGCAGGTTGCTGAGCTCTACAACCAGGGCCTGCTCTACGACGACGAGGAACAGCGCCCTGAGCAAGTCTTCAACCTCAACAGCATCCAGCACGAGGACCCTGTGTATACTATTCGACCTGCAAAGCGTGGTCGCAGGTCAAAGAAGGGCGGCAAACCTGCTGCTCTCACACTCTCCTTTACCGACCTTGGCGACTACAGCGCCAAGGCCTCAACATCTCACCTTTCAACCGCTGATGACTCAACCATCAGCGAGGCATTCCCTCCTTTGAGGGTAGTCTACGAAGCCGACGCGTCAAATCCATCATTTGATGTGGAGACATCTCAGCCTCCAGACTTGATGATGGACGACAGTCTCTCTGACTATGACTGCTTCTCTGACGGCGAGCTTGACGACGACGTTCCTTCTCAGACGGAGGTTTTGGAAAACGCAAACAACCCGTCCGCAGAAACTTGGATCATGCTAGGTTGATCGGCTCGTAGCAGGTCTGCTTAGGATCCCCCCCGTGCCCCGCCGGGATTTGGAAACTGGACAGGTGGGAGAGCCTCACCTCAGACTGGTCCATCACATAATCTAGCATGATTGCTTGTTTTCTGCGGGCGTTTTTTATTGTCTTCTTTTTTTCTTACTAGGGGGATAGAAATGGAACGGATTTTTCCGGGGATTGGGATAGATAAGATGTCTGTATACTACAGCCTGCATAGCGACTGGTGTACCGACAGAATCCGTGATGACACTTTATACTCCTATATGGATGGGCGGCGACGCGTTTCTTTCTTAGCTTCTTGTTTGGATGATTACGGACTTTGTCTAGCTAGGTGTTTTAGTCACTGATACGAGTGTTGCCATGGCGCGCACTGGAATACTATTACGATTCTATTCTCTTGCAATTGATTGTAAGCCCTGCTTAGTGACAATGAGACATGGAAAGGGTCTACTACAGTGTTTGTAGGGATTTCATGCACTTGGATATCTGACAGTATTTGTTTCAAATTAACCAATGAACTGTGCGAATTCTGCGGTTTGAAGCTTGCAATTACAGTGAAAGGTGACACGTCTTACTGCTGTTTGAGAGCCATCAGGATCTATTCATCTGGCGCTGTGGATTCTAATCTCTTGACCAAAGTAAGAGTGATACAAAAGTATTCCTATTGTCGTGGCTGCATTCTTACCAAGTGCTGCGACAGCATTAAACGGTGACTTCATCAACACTACAATGACGTAATAAGCCGTTCGCATGTGACAGTTACACAACGCGCTTTTGCTGCTCATCATATAGGACGCGTTGTATGCCCGATTGGGGTTAACATGGTCACTAAGGAAACGGAACACTGGCTCCGGTTGTAAACTTTCCGAAATTCTTGTACGTCAGAATACGCAATTGGTGAATATCCGATGAGCAGCGGATGAGAATGATGTTCCGGCTGGTGGCGCTGGGCCGATGTTAGCCTTTGTTCCGTGAGCTGGGGCTGGACAATGGCGATCTGGTGCGGGCCTTGGAAAAGAAGCTTAATTTTTGTTTTACGATTCTTGAAAGGAGATGTTGTATTTATATACGGGGCACAAGACTCGTTATATGATCACAATGTCGTAGTATTGGGGCGGGATCGTTGTATACGCGTCGGTCTTACAAGAGACGGGTGCCCTGTGCTGGCTATGTCTCATTTGTTGTGTAACTGGGCGCAGTCGAGCCCCGATAATGGTCCAGACAGTGGTTGAGAAGGCACATTAGAATATGTCATGTTAGTAATCTAGATATGGCCAGGACGACTTGGTCTCTACAAGGTATTTGTACTGAATGTCCAGTATTGTGCATTCTATCCGCGCTTGCCTGTATTGAACAGCCAATCGAAATATATTCAAATCTATATAGAATTCTCTTAAAGAGTGGTTTGTAGAATATAGGTACATGTAGTTATTATACACAAGTAGGTGCTACATAAGTAGTCCACGTAATACGCGATGCAAGATATGTTTTGCAGAGCTCAACCCAAATTCAGGCCATTTTATGACAGTGGCGATTAAAGTTGGATTTTATATCGACCAAATTTCAAGGATATTTACCATAATATTACTCCTATAGAATATAAAATGAGATGGTGACTGGTCTCTTCAACATGTCAAATCTTGGCTGTATTGACAAATGACGTGATCAAGGGAAGTTCTATTGTTAAAAGTTTCTCATGGTCAAAAGTTTCCCACGATCGTGGGCCACGATTGAAATTCTCCCTTTAAAAAAAAAAAGCATGTAGTTCTTGCAATTCTGATAAACCAATGCCTCACATATCTGGCTCAATCAAAGCTTGCTGCGAGTGATAACGGTAGGTGGAGCGATGAAATTATGATTATCAGCACTGATAATGAACATTCTTGAGAAAAGAGAGCTACTGTCTTCAGTTTGCCTCACCTGCCCAGTAACTAGTCCACCTCTATCTGCATGTGACCTCAACACTGAGATTAATGATTTTTGGCCCTCACCCCCCTCGGAGAAAAAATAACAAGCGTGGCAAGTAATATTAACCGGATCAAAACAGTTTGATGGTGTACTCCCCGCTGCCTTATCTACATCCCCTGATATTTAAGATGCAGAAGACCTTACATACTACAAAGGTCGCAATAATGGTTGGGACGGTAGACGTCGAAGACAGCAAGTTAGATGCAGTTTTACAGGCTTCAGAAGCCCCCAGGATAAAATTCCTGCCAAGGATTTGAGAAGAAACTGGCATTTCTATCCACTAAATGACCTGATATACGTGATTATGTCCGAAACCTTCCACTATAGTGGCTTGTGGCTGAAAGTGCAAAGTGTAGCCATTCTACTTGTAGCCATATCTTGCGCATGCTTTTGAAGTTTATCAAGTAAGCCCTGATAAGCTTTCGAATCATTGTTGCCTTTGCTATTCACTTCATCAATCACTTTCAAGTGTTGAGTGGTCAGGCAGACCCACCCCCTTTGCCAAGCCCGCTTTGTTGTTCTGTTTGCAACGAGCCGTTTGCGGCCAGGCATATTTCCCTCGCCCGCCTCGCTTTTCTATTTTTTGCAATATAACCCTCTTCACTCTTTGTCATGAAGTAAACAGACAGCAAGATTCTCGTCACCCCTGCTTGTTTTCATCAAAAAGAGCACAGACAGGAGCAGCTCACCTTCGGCTCGGTTGGTAGCTTTGCTCAACTAGACAAGGCAAATATGGAGGCATTCGGAAATGCCCAAGACGCGGCTCGATTGGAATCAGCCACCATTCTACTCGACGCACTCAAAATAGGCGATTCTCAAATTCCAACGCTTATTGATACTGTTTCGGACGTGGCCAAAATGGTTGATTCTCTCAAAGGACTGCCGACTTCACCGCCATCAATATATATCGACCTCGAAGGGGTCAAGCTTTGTCGACACGGCACCATCTCGATCCTACAGATGTACATTCATCCTTTGGACCGAGTGTACTTGGTCGACGTTCTCGTCCTGGGAGATGAATCCTTCTCGACATGTGGGGAAAGCGGCCTTTCTTTCAAGAATATTCTTGAGTCACGAGAAATTCCCAAAGTATTTTTCGATGTTCGCAACGACTCGGATGCGCTACATCACCACTTCCAAATCAAACTAGCTGGCATTCTTGACCTTCAGCTCATGGAGCTCGCTACACGGAACACACCTCGCAGATTTGTTTCTGGACTCGCAAAGTGCATCGAAAGAGACGCGCCCCTCTCTTACTCTGAGCGGCGCAACTGGATGCGTATCAAAGATCAAGGAAATCGGCTTTTCAAGCCTGAGGATGGCGGCAGCTATGAAGTGTTCATCGAACGCCCCCTGCAAAGGGACATTAGCCTCTACTGTGCCCAAGATGTCCAGATTCTGCCTCGCTTGTGGGAACACTATGGCAAGAAGATTACGGTTTCTTGGATGCAGAAAGTGATTAGGGTTTCGGAGAAGAGAGTGGAGGAGTCTCAGTCGCCGGGTTACACTCCAAACGGACGTCACAAGGCATTGGCCCCTACTTGTTGGTATTAAGCTTGATATGAGTGCTATCTGGGGTTTCCTATTCTCGTTTTACCTTGGTTTTCTCTTTTCATCATGGAGGAGTTGGTTATATTCTGGATTCCTGGGCAGGCACCTTGATTTAGCGTTAGATTTACTTTCGCCCGATGGGGTATTGAATCGATAATCAGGCAATCTGTCCCTACCCATTTGATTCAATAACAAACTTCGATAGGCGCAGCTACAGCAGCTAATTATAATAAGGTTCGGGTAGATCACGGCGACTAGCACTAGATCGCCGCAAGCAACATCGCAAATAATAAAGTTCCACGCCGAGGTGACTCAACCATCAAGGTGACGTGGCTTGCAAATCTCCCTTGCGTCGCAAATATAAAAACCCTCAATGACTCCCATAATTGGATCAAAACCTTTCTTCATTCCTTCTTCAAACAACAATACAAATTTTGCAACGACGCGATAACTCTTCAAGACAACCTCGTGGCAGAGAATAAACTCGCGGGGCTAATCAAACTCTATAATCGATCACGTTGACCGTGGACGACCCAAAAGAGGATGTATCAAGGGCCACAGTTGAAGGGTTACAGGCTGGTGCCGACAAACAGCAGCCATATCATTGACTATACCAGTATCTACGGCCGAGAAGACAGAAGTCTCAAACAAGGAAATTAATGATTAAAAAGTCACTTTAATAGGTAGTTTATCTCTCTATATTTGTAAGGAATAATTCCATTAGGAGTATCACGACCTATGAATTATTCTTTCCAAGTGTAGTCAGATAAACTACCTATTATCGTGACTTTATAATTAGTAGCTTCCTTGTCAATTAATCTTTCTTCTACCTGCAGCTATTGGCATACAATTATATGGCTATTGGCTTACCAGCGATGTCTTGTGCCATTTCAAATGTGGCCCTTATCGCAGCCTCTTTCTGGTCGCCATTGGCCATCTTGATCGATTACAGAGTTGGCTTAGCCTGGGGTATTCTGCTGTACGACTGTCTTACCGGGGCATTGGCGGACTCGAGACATTCCATTAGCCTCATAAAGTATGGTTCAAGATGCTGGATATATTTCGGCCGCCGACCCATTCAAGTGATATTCCCGGACTGTTGGAAGCGAAGCTGTTTGGAGGATACTCGAGCGTCGAGATCGGTTGGTGTGAGGAGGATAGATTTGCTCGGGCATCCTGTTCGGACGAAGTAAACTAGTATATGGGTTTCATGTCGTCATCTATGTTATATGTTTAGTGAACTGAACGGTAGCGGAGAAGAACAAAGGGATAGTAATAGATGTGCATTATTTCATCCGAAGTGGTCCGAGACTGTTGGGCAACCCCGTAACGGCTTCTCCATCGAGCGACAAACACCCGGAACTTCCGTCTGAAGATGAAGCATTCATGTTCAACAAGTTACATGACTACAAAAAGCGATTTATATGCATTTAGGTATTCCCCAAAAAGAATTTGAACTTTTGCAAAACTCATGTCGTTAGAAAGAATCAGACGTCAAAGTAAGATACCATGCCATCAATCCAGTGACATAGACCGTCAAGACTTCCATATTGACAGACGTCTCTACCCCTGACCTTTAGAAGCCTAGCTCCAAGCAATAGCAACTTTCTCATTGACAAATTCCTGTCAGGAGAAAGTGTCCAAGGGTCGCCAGCTTGCCGTGACAAATAGCAAGTAAGCAGTAACCATAACCATGACTTGAAGTGGAGCCCGTCCAGCATTTGAAGTCGGCGCGTTAACTAATACGCCGTATCAATTTCAAATACTTGCGACAATACGCAACAAGGTGTCAAAGGAGTTACCGCAATACACAACAAGATGTTGAACTATTTGTCAAACCTCATCTCAATTGTGTATATACATACCAAACATACATATTTTTCATAGACATATATATAGATGGCTCGCTGTAACATTGAAAAATTCTTATTCTCCATCACCAGTCCCGGCATCAATCAGAGACTCAAACTGATCAATTCCAGCTTCATCCGTCTAATTCAGGTTCCACCACCTTGACAACCACAATGTTCAAGTCAACACTTCTCCTGGCTCTAGCCACCGCCGCCACAGCAAGAAAATGCCAAAACCTCAACATCCCAATCTCAATCTCAGCCACCAACACCGCCTTCAACCTCCCCCCGCCAGCAACAGACATCGATGTCACCAACCTCCTCATCAATCTCGCCGTGGACGGCACCAACTTGTTCAATAGCATCGTAGTAGGAGTAAGCTTTTTCCCCTCAAGTCCATTTTCAACCTTCAAACAGCGACTAAAAAAACGAACTTTCTTCCTCCAACTTTCTAGCCCAAAAACGTCAGCGGCCATTACACAATCGGCGCCACCTACTGCCAGCCAGACCATGGCCCAGGCAAAGCCCTCCAAATCCTAACCCACGGCGCTGGCTTCGACCGCAGCTACTGGGACCTCTCCTTCAACAACTACAACTACAGCTACGTCGCCCGAGCCGTCGACGAGCAAGGCTACTCAACCTTCTCCTGGGACCGCCTCGGCGTCTCCGCCTCCTCCAAGGGCGACCCCGTCAACGAGATCCAACAACCCCTCGAGGCTGCCGCTCTCGAGAAGCTCTCCATGAGCCTCCGTGACGGCTCCGTCCACGGCATCAACGCCAAGTTTGACAAGTTCATCCACGTCGGCCACTCCTTCGGCTCCGCCCTCACCTACGGCTTCATCCACGCAAACCCAGACTTCAGCGACGCCGCCATCCTGACCGGCTTCAGCCAGAACCCAAACTTCGTCACTGGCTTCCTCCTGGGTGGCAACTACGGGCCTGTCAAAGACAATGCCGTCTTGGCAGCCAAGTATCCTTGCGGCTACATTACGCCAAAGACCGCCACTGGAGTCCAGATTGACTTCTTTGGCCCTGGCGATTTCGACCCCAAGATGCTGGCCAATACTTTTGCCATTGGCCAACCAAGTGCTATTGGTGAATTCCTGACACTTGGCTCTACCGGTGTCAATGACTTCAAGGGCCACCTTTACATCGTCACAGGAGGTTAGCATCCCCTCAGTCTCATTCAATCCATTCGGCTCATAAGCCATATGATGTTGTGTAACTAATCCTTTAATCGTTCTAGACCGAGATCTGCCCTTCTGCGGTGGCAGCTGCTACGACACCACAACCATTCAGGGAGCCTTCCCCAACCTCCTTGATGCCTCCAAGCCCAATTTCCCCAGCGTCGCTAGCTTCAACACAACCGTTGTCCCTGGCGGTGGCCACGGCCTCAACATGGGATACTCTCACAAGTTTACATACGATTCTATGTTCAACTTCCTTAGCTCTTACTAATAAAATGGTGTGAATTGATGTTTACACGGTGAAATAGACGATAGACAATTAGTTGTGGTGGTAGTCAGATGTTGCTTTAATATAGAGTTAATTCAATCCTAGCGGTTCATCTACCTTTGACAGTCCTGTCGTCTGGTAACAGCTTTCCATTCTCTGCCACGATTTGTCACTGATTTTCTTCAAAATTGATCGTATACCGAAAATATGTAGCATTAGCTTGCCTCGGCAACTTGGCCGGCCTTAGTTGGGCGAAGCCGGATAAGCTATTTTGTTCCTCGTAGACCAAAAGGATAATCACGAGCTCTTATCACTTCTACTGGACAAATCATTTCATGCTCCGTGAAATAGTGGGTATTGTGATCGCCTTTGGCCTTAAACGGAGTATTTGATTCATGCCGTACATGCAAAAACGGATATTATGTAAAAGATCTACACAGAGTTTCCGCAGCTTCTGGTGTGATCAATGTTTAGCACAATGCGTGGCATGTCGTTATCGGCCTTGAGTCCATAGCGAAACGATATTCTGCTGTAGGCTGAGTTGGAAATACAGCAATGCCAAAAAGCAAAGAATTAAGTGATTTCCATTAAAATTAGACTGTCCATTTCTCATCCCGGGGGCATTTGATCAGGCAGATTAAGCCATTGGGGCATGTCCGGGATGCCCCATGTCAAATAGGTCGACATCTCATCCGCCGTTTTGATATAGTCCTCGACCGAGGGCTGCATTATAGCCCCATTCTGGACCAAAACCCCTGCCGATGGTATGACGTGAAGCGAATCATTCGAAGGCAAGCTCTGATTCATGAGTTCGGGCGCTATCTCCAGCGGAGGATACGTTGGTCTCAGTACAGGCAGCGCATTTGCAAAGTCGCTGCCGCCGCTCTTATCTATCGACGTCTCGTAGAAAAGGTTCTGGCTTGCTTGTATTAATGGCGACTTGCAATCATTTGCGGACATCGTCTTGACACTGCTTGTTGACTGTGCCTCCTCAATCTGCGCTCTACCTCTCCTGAATGAGGCCAATGCTGAAAGGTGATGATCTTCCGCAGATCCTGTGACTTCGGCAGGATCAATAGGTATACTAAGATTGGGCATTAGTCAAGGGTACGAGTATGCTCTACTCGAGAGCACAAACATACCTAAGCGTTTCCTGGTATCTCTCTGCAATATCTCGAAAGCCAAAAAGGTGGCAAAGTGGAATAAGGCCCCGTATCTACCATCATTAGCGGATGATACGCCAGAAATTTAGCAGAAAGAGAAGAAGCCTACAAATTGTATTGGTGCCTCTTTTCCACGATTGTGAATAGCTAGGAGGAAGCTGAAGTTGGTGATGATATTATCTCTAGTCTCTTGTAAAGTCTGAGGAGACTGGTCCACCGTAGCTGCGTAAATAATCTGCACTTTGGTCGATTCGATAATTGCATCGGGGCAAAACAGGTCATCGAATGCGGCTGGACTAAAGGTCATTCCGGTACGGATAATGCGAGATGCTTGAGTCGCATGATAGCGACATAGATTTTGGCAATGTGCTCGGAAATGAAGCGGTGCGTTTTTGAATGCCGATGCGAGGGGGAAGCTGAAGCCAGCTAGAGAAATTCGGGTGAGGTCAAATATGACGGCATGGATAAAGAGATGTAGAGCGAAAACACCACCTAGCATTCCCTTTTCTTTCAGCAGGAAGAGGTTGGCATCTGTTAGGTAATACTTTTCCGGCAAATTGTTATAGAGTGCGTTGAGTTGATCAATGATTCTGACAAAGTCAGACGACGGTTCCCAAATGCGCATGGCATCGCCAGCAACTCGAATAAGCCTAGAAAACATTAGCAATAGGTAATAAAAAAGGGGCTGACAAAGGAATAAGGGAATAACAAGACGTACTGCATCCCTTTCGTTCTCAGGCGCACCACTAAAACCATCAGAGATGACAAGTCCAGCTCTGTAATAGCTTCTTGCATTCCTAAGTTTTCAATCTGTAAAAGATAGTGTGGTGGTGATGCAAGTTGAGATATAAAGCAGTCGTCTGGGCAAGGCAGCGGAATTTCCGGTATATGGTCCTTCCAGCACATATTTTTCTCGACGCCATTGGCGGCAAGACCATCAATGACAAAGCTGGCCCAAACGAGGCGATTTTCTACCTCTCGTTGAATCACCTGAGCGGCTGTACGGCGATTGTGAATTGGGCGCGGCGAATCCAAGCTCAGCAATCTTATGGCGCGATGCAAAAAAGCTAGCAGGATGAAGACTAAAGCATGCTGATCCTCCCGAAGACCATATTCACAGAGAAGGGCTACCGTCTGCAGAAAGGCGTGATTAGATAGGCCGGTGGAACTGGAGCTTGATTGGCAACTCACCATCAGACTCTGCACGGTAGGAGCATGCAGTTCTCCTAATACCTCCTTTCTCGCTCTCTCAGCCCACTCATGCCCAGGAATCGCGGTTGGGAGTGAATCGCGATCAGCGCCATCTAGACTCAGTATTGCATCAAAGTAAATGTGCCTAAAGACCATATACATGGGTTAGATTGCGATTTCTCACTAGTTCTGTAGAGAGCAGAAATCAGTAGCCGAAAATAGCATACCTAGCACCAAGGGCGCATATTGTGTAGAGCAGAGGTTCTCCGTAGTCCTGCGCAATGCTTGCTGATTCGAGCGACTGCATAAAAGACGGGCGATGAATGAAAGATAGACAACGGAGGTAGTGATTTCGTTCAAAGTAAGCATTAACTAGCCGAAGTCGAAGCCCGCGGTCTTTTGGGAGGGTATCTGTGCATAGGCTTTGTTTGGCGTTAGCTCATGAATCTGGATGCAGAAACAGATGCCTCGAGCCGGGAAGGGCTCTGATCCCGTGTCCTATTCTACCTTTCAAGATTGACGCCGAATGCTTGCAGCAGTGTGGGATTCGTCCACTGGGTAGGTTCCAAAGGCTGAGCCGGGGTCATTGACATGAGTCCTGCAGCGGCAATCGTAGAGCTGGCCACCGAGCTGGCAGGCTGAGAAGAAGATTCGCGCTCGTGCTGCTTGTCCAACTTTGAGGGATAGATGCAGGGCAAGTTACGCAAGATGCAGCGGCGACAGGACGGCCGAGTCTTGGTGCAGCGATGCTTCGACGACCGACATTCTTCGCAGGATCCCACCCGTCGTTTTTCAACTCCGGCAGCCCTGAAGATGTCATCCGCAGATTTCTGCATCTCCTTGCGCGAGATGAACTCGCTCTGTGGGCTGAAACCAGGACATCCGACACCCAGTCGAAGGCAGTTTCGACACTCGGGGATAGTCTTGTCGCATTTGACCTAGTCCAAGAATTTTTTTTAATGAGAATTTGGTCGAAAAGCCAAGCTACTAGATGTTCAGGAAGCTCGAGTCTGCTGAGGGAGGTTCTTCGTTGCCACTCGAGACCTTGGTGGACTCTGCATACCTTTCTTGATCTACAGACCAGACAGGCTGCGGGACCGGGTTAGTTAGTCAACATTATCTCGCAAGGGTTAGATATTCGATGAGTTTCAAATGAAAGAACGAATATGAAGATAGAAGACAAGAAAACGAGACAGAAACGCTGCTGGACTCACCTATGGCTGCCTTTGGCGCAGTTTCATTTCGAGCTGCAGTCGCGCCACTGCGCTGCTGTGCTGGCGAGCCCATTTGCTGGCTGCGAGTGGTTGCGCTTGGCTGTACGAAGTACTGGGGATGCTAAAATGTCATCCTTCTTTCATCATCACGCAGTGCTCGCCGTTGCGAATGAGCATGGTGGGAGGGAGCAGATTCCCTTTGAGCAACGAGTTTCACCTCGAGATGGCGACTGAATGCAAGAGTTGAAATTCCAAAATCATCGCTGCGCGCCTTGCAACTTGTCCGGTCCCCTTTCAACGGCTGACTCTGCGTCTGATCCAATCCAGAGGCCTCAGCGGAGTCCGCACTAGTTTGGCTGCTCGACAGCATCGGAGAGCTGCCGCAGCCCTGGCTAGGATGAACCCGGTGCATCTGACGGGGAGCCCAGCTGATGGGTGGTGGAGCCGGCCTTTTTGGAGGCGCTGGAGAGATGTTAGTGGCCATTTCGCAACACACACCATGCTATAATACTCACTACATACTTGACATTGACGCTGTACAACAGCCCGTGGAGAGAAGAGGCGGCTCGAGCCGATCTGAATTGCTTGCAGTCCTTCATAGCTGGAAGCTGCGATGGCGGCCGGTGGCCCGAGTCATGAGTCGAGATGGAGAGACAATTTGGCGTGGGGACTTGTGTTTGTGTTTCAATGCTTTTTTTTCTTGCTGGCCTCGTGGAAATTGATAATTCCTTCCCGTACCTTCCCAAACTTTGATGCTGTTTCTATTTCCACATGAACTCTTATCGATACTACACCTAGTATAGGCGACATCTGCATGTATCATTATAAAATTCAGCTCTGAAATTAAACTCTACCTATCTACGACAACTCATCTAAGCTCGTGCTTAGAAGTACACCAGCTGAAATCATCATCATTCCAAAACGCACAGACACCCCTGCAC
Source organism: Trichoderma atroviride (assembly GCF_020647795.1). NCBI lineage: Eukaryota > Fungi > Ascomycota > Sordariomycetes > Hypocreales > Hypocreaceae > Trichoderma > Trichoderma atroviride. The sequence goes on along the minus strand of NC_089401.1, from coordinate 6,461,000 downwards.
GAGTAAGGTACCCGAAGACGTGACACTTGTTGTGCCATGGCTGCCGGCTCCCACTGGGCGCCAGAGCTCTATCGACTGATTACTCACTATTTACGGAGTATTTGGTGCAAGTATTGGGCCTGCTAATCTACGAAAACGCTTACATGTGGTCAGTCTGCACTCGATCATATCACAGCAATAAGCATTAGTCTTCACAATTGGAATATGGCCTGTATGACAAAGATAGAGTCGGTGTTGCTAACAGCAATCTATTTGTGCTTCTCCTAAAGAGAAACATCATCAACTTTTTTTTAGAAACAGAACATTAATAAACTTACCTTGATGCACACGTGTATGCTTCTCGCAATTGAGTAAATCTTCGATTAATACGTCTTTAAACGTCCTCTATGACGCATGTCTCAAACCTATTCGTTACAGCAGAGAATAACATCCCGGCAAGTCACAGCCAACATGTTGCTTTATACATTTTCGGCCCTTTGCCGACATATGGCATTAGTCTTGGTCTTTAGCGCTGATGATCAAGCTCGGAACGCATGTGCAGGCTTCACTACTGTTACATGCTGCATGGTTACATTCTGCTGAGCTGGCTGCACATGGCATGCTCGCGTTTCTCTTTCACGTGGCAATTGCAAGGCATCCTTTATGCACAAGGGAGCCAATTGGAGTTATACTCGGGCTCTTTTGATACGCTAGCTCCAGTTCATTGTTGACTAATACCATTTCCAGGCCGAGAATGTCAGAACTCGCCAGCTCAATGCAAGCAGGAACTCCCTGCTGAAGCTTCTGGAACAGCGCATACAGTAGATCTTTTTCAAGGGGTTCTGCTTTCTTGTTTTCTGTCAGCCAAACCACCATATGCGGCAAGGATTGAAATGGTAAACATGCCGAGCTCGAAAAAGCACAGACGTGATTCGTGACTCTCTGTATGGGGCAAGACAGGGTCTGCGGTGCCTCTTCGATCTTTTTTGCTCTGGAAACGTTGAACTCGGACATGGATCCAGACGTCACATTCGGTGAGGAGGCCTGTTGATCGTTTTATTCCCAAAACTCGCCTCTCACACTTTTTCCTGAAATGGGCAAACAAAAGAGATGTCATTAGTTTCAGCTACAGGTATAGCCCATTCATTTCATAATACTAGTAGCACTCCGAACACGAAAAGCTCCTTGGATCCATTCGAATAAATACCCACCAAACCGGGAATGAAGGGCGGCGGCTTGTGGGGTTATGGATCTTCGACCTCTGTAGCCGAATTGACTAGTTTCCCAAGCGAGGCTGTTTGACAGGTAATAGATCCTAGACTCGGCAAGAACTGAAGTAGAACGCGCGTGTCTATCTGTTGCTACCTACAGGCAGGGTATAATGGAGACAAAACGACATCTCAATGGCCAACAGAGGGATCCGATCATGAGTCGTGGAGAGGGGCTCAAGGAGGCAAGAAACTAATGCACTTGGTACTAGTATCGCTCCAACTGATGAAGCACAGACAAGTCACAGATAATTACTATTTTGATATCGTATGCATTGTGTTACACTGTGCAACGCATGTCGCGGTGCTACATCGGCTCATAATGAGAAATACCACGATATCTATTTGTCTTACGCCATTGGTAAGCATCAGCACACCGAATGCTTCGGGACGCCCGACCTCTATTTTCGTATGTTTAAAGCATAAAGGTGAAGATGGCGAACTGCATTCTCTTTTCAGGGGAAAAAGTATACAAGTACGTAAGCGCACATGTACCGACATAGTTTGCGAGAGGCTCCCCTGGAGTGATGAGTTTCTGTAACTGCCATTGGACGAATCGTATGCGGACTGCATGCGCCTAGCGATATCCCTGGCAGCTTGGAGACTTGCTGCCATGGCGATACAAATTAGCAATGCCCTCCAACTTCTTGATGCCCTCTACCCGTCTCAGTAACAAGATCAAGACTCGGTTGAGTTTAAGCTACTTTGGTCGAATCAGAGTCAACTACAACTAGATTGTCTAGATCGCCTCATAATAACACAATTCATGACCAAGTTCAACGCTGATAACTAAACTACAAGATGAGAGGAGAAATAGAAGCCGATTGCAAAGCATAAATACTATTACGCCTAAAAGATGAACCAAGACCGGATTTCAGGCACAGCTCTTGCTCCAAGGCCATCCGAGTTTCTTCGTTTTGTCAAAGGCTCTACGGCAATTGATCGCGAGCATCAGAAGACAGAGCTGTAAGTCATCAGAAGTTATTCCCTAGCTAGATTCTCCATAGAGTGATGGCATTCATCGCCCCATCTTTCAAGTCCGATGTTATCGGTGTTCATGTTTCACACTTTTGCAGGCCAAGATAACATGCTTACTTTAGTAATGCATCATAAAGTCTCGCACGATGTCTTTATTCCTAGGAACCGCCAGAGTTTGACTTGCGAAGCCGCTCCGTCTACAATCGTTTCATGATTTTGTATTTAAAAAGAGAAGAATAACTATAAAATAACTAAAATAAGTAGAAATAAAAAGGTATATCTTGTATCAGATTACTACTTGGAATCGCTGGACGCGAGTTTGAAGATGATCACAGATGACCGATGAATACATAAAAAAGATCAAGTGCCGTTTTGGCAATAACTTTACAACTGTTTCAGCGCACTGGGGATTATGAAACTATGTATATCAACAGACATCATCTCTAGGGAAATATTATAGGTACGAGATTCGGAGAGAAAAATCTCAGTACATGGACCATTTAGAAGTCAAGAGAGTAGTGACAACTTGCATCAGCATCATAACTTCTTTATGGCACCTGTAAATCAAGCAACTCCCTTCAACATTGGCTGCTATGCCAATAATACCAATCAAAGCATATAGGAACCTAACGTGAAGTAAACAGCGTATATTCCATGTTTCAACGACTAAATTGCTAATAGCGCAATGCCGTTTTCGGTGATACGATCTCAGCCGAATTAACAGCGATAACTCTAAATCCGACACCGCCCGCTGACTGGCTGCTTATAATCTGATATCAGCCCATTCATATCGTGCAATATGAATTAGCTCATTGAATTTAATCACCCAGTATCTGCCCCGTGTAGACACGTTTCTGGGGCGAACTCCCCACGCCGCTACTATCCGCGCAATGGAGATGGAGATCTTATCAGTGGATCCTCTCATACCAAATGTCGCGATCCCAGCTCAACGCGCCCCGCGATTCGGCGACGTCCGCCAGTTTATCTGCAATGGCCTACTTGGATGTCACTCATTATGAGAATATCGATTAGGAATACTTCATCTCGACAGGATCTAACAGGAGATGTAAAATTGCTGCGTAAGATAACGGCGTTCGGAGAGAGCTTATTTATATGACCCACAGCTGGCGAACCGCACTTGCCTCAGCTATTAGCTAACGGCCGAGGATAAAAGATCGCTGGGAACCCGTTTCCGCTTGCGTCCGTCATCTCCGATACAAGACTTGCATCAAACTCGCACATTGGCTGAGACACGGTGATCCTATACATGAACACAATGTCTCTGCGAAAACTTGGGGGTTTCGGCCGCCAGGCGGCATCATATGCCACAGTCGCCTCCTCGAGGGCCTCGATACTGCCGCTCACGCATCGCCCCGGGTCAAAGGTCCGGTTCGGAGCGGCTGTACAGGGCGTTGGCATCAACAATATATCTGGTGAGTGCATGGAAAAACAAGGCAAAGGGGGGGAATTGGAGGAGAAACAGCGTGATATGGCAATGGAAGACTTGGCTGATACTCAGTGTCTCAGATGCCGACTTTGACATCATCAAAGACGCTCTATACAAACACCAGGTCCTCGTCTTCAAGGCGCAGTATGACGTATCTCCAAAGGCACAATACGAAATCACACAGCGGTTCGATCCCAAAGCGACGGCCTCATACGGCCACGGCAAGACGCTCGACGCAAAACGATCTATCCTGCACCCTGATCTCAAGACGATCCCACACCAGCCACAAGTTCAAGTTATTGGAAATGGCTTCGTAGAGGAGTACGAAGGGCTGAAGAATATCCAGCTGCGACACCCACACCACAAGACGTTCCACGCCACGGTTATACCTGAAAAAGACGACCTGGACTTCACCCGGTTCTACAGATGGCACATTGACGCCGCGCTGTACGGGCTGGCTCCTCCGGTGGCCACGACGCTCTTCGCGGACCGGGTTCCTCGCGGCCGCACGCAGACGATTCGATACGAAGATTCGGGCGAACAAATGACGGTGCCTCTGGGTACGACGGCGTTTGTGTCGGGCTACACAATGTACGACCTCCTCTCGCCCGAAGATAAGCAGTTCGTCCTCAACACAAAGGTCGAGTACGCACCGCATCCCTACGTGTGGATGAGCGGCGCAAAGTCCCGCTCGGACGGCCTGGGCCTCATCTCGGAGGGCAAAGAAGTGCCGCTGGACAAGCTCCCCGAAATCGAGCAAGACAAGATCCAGGTCCTGCCCATGTGCTGGCGCAACCCGCAGGACGACCGCCTGGCGCTGCAAATCCACCCGTCGGCAATCCGCAAGCTGCACCTGGGCGGCGGCAAAGTCGTCGACGACCTGCAGGAGGTGCGCGAGATCGTCTACCGCCTGCAGCGGCCCGGCATCGCGCCCGAGCTGGTGTACGCGCACGACTGGGAGGAGGGCGATTTCGTCATTTTCCACAACAGGAGTCTGATTCACTCGGTCGTTGGAGCGTTTGCGGAGGACGAGGTGCGCCTCTTTCGTCAGTGCAACATTGCGGGCAGCAGCTTGCCCGAGGGACCCAGATACTTCTGATTGCCTAGAAAGAGAGACGAACTCGTGATGCTGTGCTTGCTTGATTGCCGCGCCGCCATCGGCCAGCCGGTTATGCGGCTTGCGAGCGACTATGATGGAGTGTGATGAGACAGGCAGATATCACTGGTCAGGCAGCATCAATTAGCAGAGGCGAGACGAACTGGCGGATAGGCAGCAAACGATGCCGCGAGACATGGCAGGGCATGCCGCCACGCTCCAACCCACCGCCTTTCCCTTACATCAAACGCCTTGATCCTCCCGAAGAACGGAGGCCAAAGACGCAAGGCGCAACGCCACCACGCATCAGATGTTCAACTCGAGCCAATTTATGTCATTCTATGTTAAGAATAGCGTTTGAAGATGGGGGGAGAGGGGCAGCAACATGCTCGACACAACGCCCGCATACCCGACTTTTGTCCATCATGGGTCCATCGTCTTATACAGACCTCCATACGGTATAGGCTTCACGTCTGATCGACTTCACCGTAACCGGCGCGGGAATAATCAGAAAAAAGGCAGATTGTTGGGAGGGGATAAGCGACCCTTGGCTTCGGATAAAAAGAATCTCTTGGATCCCACCCAAATCGTGTTCTCATGACCTTTGGATCTGGGGCGTCGGCGAAGACTCACGTATATGCATTGCATCACGAGCCCTTTCCAACCCCCAGGTGAGGCACTTCACAGCGGACTGGAGCCAGCCAGTGGGAAAAAGTGCCCTGTCGGCTCAGCTGCCGGCCCTGTGTACATAATCCGCGGCGCCCTAGCGCCTCTTTTTTGTCGAATTCGAGGCAATAGACGCCGAAAACAAGCGGAGCAGGATGCGAGGTTGATATGCCCGCGCTAGCGTCCGCTGTCCCGCCCATGCATTGCGCTGGAGGTATTACAGGGCGGTTAGTGGGGGAGTTTCCGGGGGGGGTTACAGCGGAGGGGTCCTGGAAGCTTGCAGGTGGGTTGCACTGCAGCGATTGATTGAGCGGTGTCGGGGATCTGGTGAAAATTGCACGCGATTAGGCCATTCATAGACGCGATGATCGATAACGCAGATTCTCGTTTTAGACAAGCACGACATAAAAAGTAAACTTGGACTGTTTTATATCAAGCGCTTATCTCCAAACTGACTCACGGGCTGGATGTAATTTCTTTCCTCTTGTGACTCAAGATCTTTTTTTTTTCCGGGGCAGTGCTTATTACACCGTTATTTGCCTCCTAAACTCTTTTTTCGTTTCTTCTTTTTCTTCGTCTCTTGTCTTCTTTTTCAACTCTTTGGGTCTCGGTTGATAGAAACTGCTGCTCCAAGACCACTCTTGATGGCGAAAAGGTGACTGTAACGACAGGTCCCTCTCGTCCTGGCAGCTGTCTGTTGATCCATCAGTCACCGTGAATATACATCCATATCAATTTCGACTTCATCCATCACCGTCCGTCACAATGGCGCCCTCCCGCGACCCCATCTCCTCCGCCTCCTCCTCGGACCTCACCCTCATGGACCCCGAGCCCATCTCAGAAACGACGCCTCTCATCAGCGGCAGCAAGTCCGCCGACGCCGAAGATGGCCGCCCTCCGCCCGGCAAGCCGCTGCCCAAGATGCAGGTCTTCCTGCTCTGCTTCGCAAAGGCCATGGAGCCCATTGCCTTCTTCGCAATCTTCCCCTTCATCGCGCAAATGGTCCAGCGCAACGGCAACCTGCCCGAGTCGGACGTCGGCTTCTACAGCGGCCTGATTGAGAGCCTCTTCTCCGCGACGCAAATGGTCGTGCTGTACTTTTGGGGCTACCTGGCCGACACCGTGGGCCGCAAGCCCGTGCTGCTGTGGTCGCTCGTGGGCATGGCCGTGGCCACCTTCTTCTTCACCGTGTCGACGTCCATCTGGCAGATGATTGTGTTCCGGTGCGTGGCCGGCGTGTTTTCCGGCTCTGGGCTGGTGATCCGCACGATGCTGTCGGACCACACGACGGCGGAGACGCAGGCCGTGGCGTTTAGCTGGTTCGCCTTTGCCAACAACGTGGGCATCTTCCTGGGGCCCATTATCGGCGGCGCGCTGGCCGACCCGGCGGAGCAGTTCCCGGGCGTCTTTGGGGGCATCAAGCTGCTGGAGGACTATCCCTACATCCTGGCCGGCGCGGCCATCACCGCCTGCAGCGTCGTCAGCATCGTCCTGTCGGTGCTCTATCTCGAGGAGACGCTCGAGCCCGAGTCAAGCACCACCACCGCTGGAGTCGCGGCGCCGGCTCGCCCCCAGCGCCTGTCCACGTTTGAGCTCCTCAAGGCCCCCGGCGTCGGCATCGTCATCTGGGTCTATACCCATGTCATGTTCCTCGCCTTTGCCTTCACCGCCATCCTGCCCGTGCTGCTCTTCACGCCCGTCGACCTCGGCGGCGTCGCCTTCTCGCCCTTCCGCATCTCCGTCTGGATGGCCATCCAGGGCGCCAGCCAGGCCACCTGGCTCATTGTCGCCTTCCCCATGCTGCAGCGCCGCCTCGGCACAAAGGGCTCGCTGTCCGCCTGCGTCGCCGTCTACCCGCTCTTCTTCGCCGGCTACGTCGTCATGAACATGCTCCTGCGCGTTGGCACCGAGTCCTCCGTTGCCATCTTCTACGTCGTGGCCTTTATCGTTGCCTTTATCGGACCCGGTGTGTCCATGGCCTTTACGGCCGTCCAGCTCGCCCTGAACGATGTTTCTCCCAACCCGCACGTCATGGGCACTCTCAACGCCCTGGCCATGACCGCCGCTAGTGCCATCCGGTCGTTTGTGCCTGGCGTTTCGACGGCGATATTCGCCATTGGCGTGCGGAACCAGATCCTCTGGGGCCACCTAGTGTGGGCGGTTCTCATTCCCATTGCCATGTCTCTGTCTATATTCGTGAGATGGCTGCCAGAGGATAAGCAGTCGCATAAGCTTCCCCAGAACGAAGATGAAGAGTAGAAAATAAAATATGGTGTCATTTCTTTTTTTTTTTTTTTTTTTTTTTTTTTTGGGAACGAAGAGCTTTGTTAATTCCGTTTAGCATATAAAAGGAGCGCAGAAAGAGGGGAGTGATGCAAGATTTTATGTGAAGAAGAATGCTGCTGCTACACATCATACACTTTCACAGCTACGCATAAAGGGCGCAAAATCATGGGTTAAACTATCCTGTTGCATTATAACAGGCTATGCATCTGCATAGAAAGCATTTGGATTGAAGTTTTACGTATGTCGTTACATGTATATAGACACAAATATATAAGCAAATCCTGTTATAAACACCAATTTTCGTCGCTGTAAACACTAGCCGCAAGCTCACACTAATTTACTACTACAACACAAGCATAAAGGATTGAGGACAGGCAACGCATAATATGAGAGAGAAAAAAGTAAAGATTTTCTAGAATATATATATATGATATGATTAAATAACCATGTAACGAGTGAAAGAAGAAAAATAAATATCCAGTTTTCCTCCCTTCCAATCCCCATTACGTGAGCTGAAAACGTAAAAACAAAAAGTTGTGCATGACGCCGTGCTACCGTGATATAGTTTTCCTTTTGAAAGACACAAAAACCCTGTATATGTAAAATGCTTGATATAAAAAACCCAACGTTGAAAAAGAAAAACAATCAGTCTTGAAAAAGAATAAGAAAACAAATCTCTCAAAATAGATGTCAGTCTGGTTCTTTTTTTTGTTTTGCTCTTGCAAGCGAGTGTTGTGATGTGATGAGAGGCAAAGACACTGCTTTCAAATAGCCTCGTCACTTTCCTCATCTTCAGTCTTGTACACCCATAAAGCAAACACTTCATCTTCATCTTCTCCACGCCTCCTACATCTCGAGTGAAAACAACAAAGCGCGTTTAATCAGCCTTTACGTTTTCCTCGTCTCCGAGCTGGTCTCCCCTCCATCGCTTCCACTCAAACATCTTCCTAGGCTTGGCCTTGATGGCCTCTTGCAGCTTGGACTCGCTTCGCTCCATCCAGGTATCGGCAGAGGCAGTGCTGTAGGGATACAGGGGAGTGTTCTCGGGGTGGAAGAAGAAGTCATCGGACTGGAAGGTGCTGTGCGAGGCAATAATGTCCATGTCAGCGGCAATCTGCTCGCAGTAGCTGTCCAAGGGAAGATCGTTGACGTCGTGTCCAAAGGGGTTCTCGATTTCCTGGCCAATGAAGAGCAGGCCGAGAATGATGTACGAAGCGACAGTCGTGGCAGGAATGGTGATGTAGTCGAGCACGTTGACCATCTGGAATGGAAGCAAGATGACGTAGAGCCATGTGATTTGCTGAAACAGAATTCCGTAGGCGATGGGGAGAGGGGTGGTCAAGACACGTTGGCATCCAGTATAGGCATCGTTGAGGGCAGAAAGGTTGTTGTAGGCCATGGTCTGCTGCATGGGCACGGGAAGTTGGCCTCGAGCAATCATGTTGTCAATGGTAACGGCAAGATGGTTGACGATTTCGAGCGGCAGGTTGCCCACGGGCTTCTCCGCTCTCTTGAGCAGCTTGCGAGGGTTGCTGGCGGCGAAGGAGAGGCCCAGGTAGTCGCCAACAGACTTGAAGAGGCTATGCCTTCCAACACCGCCATTGATAGGCATGGTGGCGGTGGCAGTCTTTGCAAAGGTATCGAGATGACCAACGAGGTGCTCAATGTCCGCATACGAGGTGTAGGGCTCGAAGCGCAGGCTGTGCTTGAGGGAAATGGCAAAAGCAACCACCAGGTTCATGGCGCTGATCTTGCAGAGCACCTGCTTGCGCATATCAACGTCCGGCAGGGTCTTGGCGTGAATCCAGAAGATTCGTCCAAGGGTCTGCGATGATGTAACCAGGGAGGCGAAGAAACGTCGACCTTCGGCATAGCGTTCATATGCCGTGGAACCTCGGAAGCTGAGACCCGTGGAGACGACGAAACCAAGAACCGTCAAGAGGATGGAGTTGACACCAATTTTGTGAACCTTTTCGTGGATGAGAGTGATGAACGTACTCCAGAGGCTCATCCAGATCAGAGGCACAATCATCTTGGGCATGATGCTGCCGTGCATCTGCATGAAGAGAGGCCATTTGGAGTGCTTGGACATGTCACGAGGACCGGCGAAGTAGTCCTCGATATTCAGCGTGTGCCTCCGGCTGAGGGCCACCGGAGGGGCCATCCTTGAGCCCGGGACATTTGTCGTCTCTTGCTCGAGAGGAATCTCCAGGCTGTGCTCGGGGCGCTTCTCATTGTTCTGCGATGGTTGGTCTACGACAGCGGTGACCTCTGTCGGCACGTAGGCATCGCCGTCCGACATGACTGCGGTCGATCTCAACGGTATTGATGGAAGTAGATGCTGGTCGTGATGATGGTTGAAGGGCAAAAAGCGAGATTGTAGTTAATTCAGGCGAGAAAAAGATCTGCTCGCGTGTTCCCGTCTAGATAACAGGGAAGTGATCAAACAGTGAACTAAGCTTGAACAGACGCAACAGCAAGCGAACAACAATTGGGATCAGCGGCACAGGGGAAAGGGAAAACCACACCGCGGTGATTGCACACAGGAATACACAAACAAACAAACAAAGAAAAAGGGAAGGGGAAGGGGAGGAGAGGGGGTAAGAAAGAGAGGTTGGATAAGTAATAAAGAAAAGGAGAGGAGGCAAAAAAAAGAAACGAAGAAAAGAGCCGGCGGTAGATGCTGAAAGTGTCGATGGAGGAGGTGCGTCAAAGTACAGGTACAGGTACAGGTACAGGTACGTACAAGCCTCGAGCCAGGGGCCAGGTTCAGGCTCAGGTTCGGGTCCATGCGCTAGAGCTTGTTCTAGCTCAGAACCAAGAATTCCACGAGGCAATCAGCGGCGCCTGTAGGGCAGACGCTGGAGTCCCTGGAGCGCCACGTCGTTAGTGAAGGATCTAGCGCTGCAACGCCTGTCAATGGAGGGCCGAGACACTGAGCTGACTTTCAGATTCACTAAGGCAAGGTAGAGGCTCTTTTTGGCAATGGAAGCTGGTACATGTACATGTTCTTTCTCTCCATCTTCTTTTTTCTCTTTTTCCTTCTCATCAAATGCTTCACCTCTGCATACGTCGCCGCTTTCACGTCTCCATTCTCTTGCGCAAGCCTCCATCGCTAACCTCCTCCTTGTTTCGTTATGCCTCCCCTTGCCCCTGTTTCTGCTTCTGCAAACATCTGCAAGTCGGCGTCTCCATAGCATGTGCGCCGCGGCATCCAATTCGTCGGCCTAAATGGTGGGTTCCATCGACGCCTGTCGTCTGAAACAAGCGGCTTCCAGGAGGCTGCTTACATACATACATCGAGCCCAGGCCTCGTGAGAGAGTACTTGGGCGCTCGCATCTGCAGGTATCGCCTCTCATTGTTTTCGTGGGGCGGATACGCAGCAGGGGAAAGGCCTCAAGTCGCTGACATGCAGCAGGTGCATGACCGTCTCGTCATCTCCAAGACCCTCTATGGGGCCATGCATGCTGTGCTACGCCACCGACCGCCACGGGGCCCCAAACCGGACATGATTTTCGACAACAGATCAAGGCCAGAGACAGCGGGCGTGTGGCATGTTGCAGCTGCAGACACTCGATCAACACGGCCGAGGTCAGGAATGCAGCCCGCTGAGGCCTGCCTTGGCGGACCGTCTACAGTATCATCCAGTCTTCAGCCCCTGGGCCACAGGCCACAAAACGGCCATGGAAGCTTGGAAGCTCTCCGAGGCGCCCATTGTTGCAATCTCTTTAGCCGTCCAAGCCCGGTCCAATACGAGGCGGCCGTTATATTCCTAGCCAACGGAGCCGTCCAGCCAGCCGCAACATTACCCGAACGGGTGCCCCTTCGCCCAGCTTAGCTGCTGCTTAGGGCGTGAGCTACCATCAGAACTCACTAAACTTACTCATAGCCGCCTTTCAACAGTTTTAGTTGACCTCTGCCATGTTGGCACGTCGTTGGCCGATGGATTAAGTGCTTAGCGTCAGCGTCTACTCTGCAGCAAGTCGCTAAAAAAAGTTTTCAGGCACAGGGCTGCCAAGGCACGAGACTCGTAATCACAAATACAGTATTCGGCTACGAGAGGCCTCGATCATGGAGACCAGTGGGTCAGGAGAAGCCGTGTGCTCGAGCCATCAATTTCCAGAAAAAAAGATGAAAATCGTATTCATTGGAGCCTTGAGCCAAGCTTTGAAAGTCATAGCCAAGTGCAATTAAGCATCAACCGTTCGCAAATTGCCGTCCTAGCTCGCGCGGAAGAGCACAGCCTGCCAAGCCCTGCGGATGCAACCCAAGAGACTGCAAACTTTTTCTATAATCAGGTTTTAGCATGAGAATCGTTGCTAACGCTGGTGCTAGCAACGGTAATGCATGCTTGTCGACGGGGGCATTCCGAAAATTCTCACCCCAAGGATCTTGTACTGGTACGAGGCCGTACCACTTACCACCAAGGATTTGCGTGCATGGAGGCTCAAGTAAGGGGCCAGCAACTCTTATTTTCCTTTGCCCGCACGGCCTGGCTTGATCGCGATTCCCTCCGCATCGAATCGTACCAGTGAGACGATCCTTGAGCAGGGAAATGTGACATCCTACGCAGGGAGTCAGAGCCCATGGTCCCCATTGTTCGCCATGCAGCCCTTTCTGGGGCATTAGCACACGACCTCTGCTTTTCGTGTTGCATTTCTTCCACTGGAGCAGTGCACCGTGTTCATATTGCTAAACCCCCCGCCACGGGCCGTTTCGTTGACTAACCAGTGTGGCCGTGTTGATCCTCAAATATAGCATCAAGGCGAAGCCTTTTTTTCTCCTGTTATTTCTGATTAGCACTGCCAATCTTTCTTAGCTTCAGACGATTAGTCTTTATGAGCCGCGATTTCCCAAACTTGGCTCCATCTGCTTGAAATCGGCGTCCCACCCCTTGCCAACTGTGTCTAAAAATACACTGCAGCTTGAAGCGAGCACGTATGACTCAGCGCCGATAGTCTGTCCAAGGCAGCTAGTAATTGAGAATTGAGGCTCAACTAGAGAGCTAGGGACACTTCTGCCCCCTTTTTCTAAACTACTGGCCGTATGGAGTAAAGCAGTTTCCCGACTATAGGTGTCAGACCGACGAGGAAAAGATTGAGAAACTTTTGCGATGGTTCATTATCCATGCAGCAGTCTATGCAGTAGCAGCTGGATTCAGCAAGGCTCTTGTCTCTAGTGGTGCCGGTTAAGCGTTGCTTGTTGCCAACCGTTTCTGAGTGTGAGACAGCTAGCTGTCTGGGGCTGCATGTCTGAGATACGTTCGGCAACACAGGCTCACTATCTATAGAAAGGGCTGAAAACAATGCGCATAGTAAGAGCTGATAGCGGATAATGTAGCAGTACATGTAGTGTGCCTTGTCAATTGAGTCTGTAAAATGCAGCCGTTGTAGCCTGCGTCTGTAAGCGTACAAGTTTAGAACTCAATATTGTTATTGTTTATATCAGAACTATCTTTTATTGTTCGATTTGATCTAGGGGCGGCCCTTTTATCTTCACAGCTTTTTTAACCCTTCCTAAGGCAATCAAGTATTGTTAGAATTTCTACCAATCAGTAGCTTGCACGATATCAAGTTCTCCGTTTCGGCGCATAGAAACCCGATCCACAGCATTCTTAATCCTCCCTGAAGCCATGCTGAAGCTCATCCTTTTTAAGAACGCTACTGGATGCTCCTGTTTTCTATCTTAGAGTACATGACAGCACTATCCAAAGGGTTCAAGGTTGTTCTAGCCAGTCTTATGGCGACCAACCGATGTGTCGCAGCATTCGAGAGACTTGGTTTCTCTACTCGATCTGCAGCTCGCGATGGGCGCCAAATCCAGTCTATTATCTGCTCCTCTAATTTTTTTTTTCCAAGGTTAGATATTCATATCGGGCATCTTTCTCTTGATTCCATCACGGCGGTAAGTTCCGAGAATGTCGTATAGCTACATGTCTTTAGCTGATTAGTGCCTATTGCTGCATATAATCTTGAGAATCTCCTTTTCTCAATGAACGGACACAGATCATTTGCAATCTCAATTTTCCACCTATACACGATATACTACATAGATTCATACACGTATAAAGCTAGTGGCGTGTAGTTGTCTAGATCGCGGCGGAATCTAAAAGTCCCATCTCGGAACTTTCCGTCACCCCTCATCCGTGATGATAGAGATCTTGCTTTGCGTGCAAGGTTTGGTATTGTAAACTAGCTCGCTCAAGGGCAGTCTAACTTGAGCCAAGAGTTTCCCCGGTCTTTGTAGCCTTATGAGATTCGCGATCTAATCCGAGTCATGGAAGATGCCGTGAGATCTGCTCTTTGTTCAAATCGAGGTTTGGAATCATTGTCTTTGGGCAAGCATCATTTTCTTCTTTTTTTGGTTTCAATAGGCTTTGGATGCCTAAGTCCGGCCATTGTGATTCCATTCAGAGAACAGTTTATCAAGGGGGCATACAGTTTTGTATGGAGATGTTTGATGAACGAGCTTCGTAAGTTTCAACCTACAGGCAGCTCACAAAAGGCCTGGGTATTTGGCTGGAAAGAGCTTTATGCAAGACTTTAGATACGCACTACAAAAATAGACATCCTACTTTTCATTACCAGTTCTCTAGAAAACAGAAGCACGAATGAGACATTAATCCCAACACCACATGTGCCTAATCGCATGACATTCTGGAAAACGGCAGCATCTTGCGTCCAAAAGCCTAACCTGTATCGGAGATAGCAACGAGCTAGCCAATCAGAAAACTAGGCTGAATTGGTCCCCATAAGCCGAGGTTCAATTTGTCAGCTAGCCAAGATTGAACTTTTATCCGCAGAAAGCATCTAAACACCCAGGAAACGCCGTGAGTGGCAATTTCGTGTTACTGTAGCATTCGGAAAGTATTGAAAAACCTATCGCCTATGCCTTTGGACGGGCTTACGGTATTGAGCGGACTTATTGCGGCATATGGTATATGCCATTATGTCGCCCTGTTGTGTACATTGACGTGGGGAATTTACTATGCTCAAGCTATGTCACAACTCATGAAGAAAGTATAATCAAATATATACAATGCTATTAAACTACAAGTTATATCTCAATTCGTTGTTCAAATTGATAATTGAGAAACTTGTCACACAATTCCTAAATAAAACTCTTCCTAGGCCAGAATCATCTCTGTTGCACATGGCTAAAGTTAGTTGTCGCTTTTCGCTAAGGTCCGAAACACTATTAATGTCTAACGCCGATGACGCATCTGCCGGCAAGTGGGAATACTCGGATTCGGCGCGTCGCTAATCGTTATACTCCGGATCTTTGCACCGCAGACTCCACACTTGCCTTGCAAACAGCTCGAACTGAGGCTTTTCTTCCTGCTTTGAGTTAATGATGTCACCAAGTACACGCTATACAGCCATCATTGAAAAGGCGTATATAAAGGGATCAGCTCGCAACTCAATTGAGGGCTGAGAAGACATCTTCATTCTGAACCGAGCAGACAGCAATTCCTCATTCAATTCTATAACTACTTCAGTCTAATATCTACCACAAATACCCAGATTCTCATCGTCATCATGGCATCAACCGAGCCCAAGTTTGTAGGATGGGTTGCCCACGACAAGGAGTCCGCCAACGGCAGCATGGTCTGGGAGGAATTCGACGTCAAGCCCTGGGAGGAGACAGACATTGACATTAAGATCTCACACTGCGGCATCTGCGGCACAGATTTGCACAAGCTCCGATCCGGTTGGGTAAGCAGCTTGTTCAGTTGACAACTTTTCAAAACTCAAAAAACTGACACTCACATCTTCACAGGGCCCGACAGCATATCCTATCGTAGTCGGCCACGAGATTGTCGGCACAGCCGTGCGAGTCGGCAAGGAGGCAGCAGCTCAGACCGGAATCAAGGTCGGTGACCGAGTTGGCGTCGGTGCCCAGGGCGATTCTTGCCAGTGCCGCAAGCCCCCCTCAGACCAGGGAGGATCACTCAGACTGCGAGGCCTGCGCAACCGGCAACGAGGTCTACTGCCCCAACTCGGTCAACACGTATGGCGCCCAGTTCCTGACGCCTGCTGGAGGCAAGAGCATGGGCGGCTATGCGCTGTACCACCGAGGGCCGGCCAAGTTTACGTTCAAGATTCCAGACGGCCTTGCCAGCGAGCATGCCGCGCCGATGATGTGCGCCGGCGTGACGACCTACTCGCCATTGGCGCACTTTGGCAACCAGAGCGAGCCCCTGGAGAGGCGGCTCAAGGGCATGTCCGTCGGTGTAGTTGGAGTTGGTGGCCTCGGTCACTTTGGCATTCTCTTCGCAAAGGCCATGGGCGCAGACCGAGTCGTGGCCATCTCTCGCCGCGCAGACAAACGCCAGGACGCCCTGGACCTCGGCGCAGACGAATACATTGCCACGGCCGAAGACGCAGACTGGGCAAAGAAGAATGCCCGAACGCTCAACCTCATCATCTGCTCCGTCTCGAGCTCCAACATGCCCCTGACCGAGTACATCAGCCTGCTCAAGCGCGACAGCGTCTTCTGCCAGCTCGGCCTGCCCGACGATGGCCAGTTCAAGCTTGGCGCGGGAATCATCTGCGCGGGACGACGATCACTGACCGGAAGCTTCATGGGCTCGCCGCACGAGATTAAGGAGATGCTGCAGTTTGCTGCGGATAAGGGCATCAAGCCGTGGGTTGAGAAGTTGCCCATGAGCGAGGCGAATAAGGGCATTGTTGATATGGATCAGGGAAAGGCAAAGTACAGATATTGCTTGGTTAACGACCAGTAAGTGGTGTTTTTTGTATGAGGGTTGTCATGGGTTGTCATTACGGGATTGAACGTTATTAGCATGTAGTATGAAAACGGCTTTGGCTAACAAGGCTCTTGTGATATATGGTTGCAGAATAAAAAGCATTTATGAGAAATTGTAGCATTTCGACTATACTACATTGATCTTGACGGTGGAAGCAAGACACTGAATCATGTCTATTGCTCTTTTATTAACAGTGCCTCCGTTCACAAAAGAGATAGTTCGACAATGGTTTTTGAAGATGGTATGATCCTTTGACTGTCGAAACTCTGCTTATATCTCGGACGTCCTTAGACATGGCCATGCCCTCCATCGGCCCTAAAATGTACCAGACAGGTAGCCTGGTCCTTGGGATCGCCGCAGGGGCAATACTTCCTCTATGATGATAGCCATCGTCAGCCAAAAGATGAAAGAAAGTGAAAGAAATGCAAACTCTCTGTTTTGTAGATATTACTTACACCGCTGCATCCAAGACACGGCCAAGCATCAGCCGAGGCACATAAACAACAGCAAGCAAGGTTGTCTACATGTGTAGTGCAGCCACCTCTACGGGCGATTTCTGCCCCAATGTCGGTAGTTGGAGAGGCGGTGGCAAGGACCGCACAAAAGGCGATGAAGCTGATATATCCTTTCATAGTGATGGGTTTGAAGATTTGGTTTTTATTGAGATGAGTTGAAGAATTCGTGCTCAGTTCTGAGATTGCTTCCTCTCTTATATGTATTTACAATTCCTTGTTGTTAGGTCCGTACATTCCGTTTTCAGCTTGGGCTTTGATGATCGCTGTTTGGTAACAAAGCACCAGCTAACCCCATACAATTCTCATAGAAAGACCATCTCATTATCATCTCGGAGAGCCAACTGAAATGCTTTGTTTTATTTACAACGCTAATAACGGCCTCGTGGCCACCCAATAGTATATCACCTTTAGTGCTATCACAGCACCGTAACCTTGCATTATCCTTGTAATATGAGAAAGTATGAGATTTGACTATAACTACATATACATACAACTTTGACTGTGGAAGCGAGAGACTGGATCGCATTCCTTTTTACCAACAACATCTCATCTCACAAAAGCAAATGATACCCAAAATGGATTCACAAAACTGTTTGAAGAAGATATCATCAAATAAATTGTCAAAAGCTTAACGAAATTTTGCATAGCTTAGCTCCCCATCTTCATCAATTATCACTGTGTGGACACGACCGATGCTGGGATCGCCAGCGGGGCAAAAATACAGCTAGATATAATGATAGCCATTGTCAGCCAAAAAGAAGCGAAGAATAATGATACACGTCCTCTACTTTGTGAAAATACTTACACCAGAGCATCCTATACAAGGCCAAGCATCAGCCGAGGCGCAGGCGCAACAGCAGTCCTCGCCCCTAAGAGGATCCCCTTCAATGCAGAAACCGCGCTTATCATGAGCGAGCGCTGCCTCATGATTATTTCGGAAATCAATAGCTTTCCCGGGAGTTGGGGAGGCAGTGCCAAGGGCTACACACAAAGCGATGAGATTGATGTGGCATTTCATGGCTATGGATTTGAAGAGAGAAATGAAGATATAGTGTGTTAATTGTTATTGATATGAGCTGGTAATTGAGATGAAGTAGAGAAGAATCAATTTCCATTCCCTGAGATGAGCTCCTTATATACATCGATATATTATTGCCTAGAGCCTTAATCTTACTTATTCCATATTCTCTTTGTTGAGTAGGGATGACTGAGGAGAATCAGCTCTTTGGGGGGTATGTGTTATACTTGTTCATGACTTTTATTTGGCTTGGGTTTTGATCACGCATCGCATGCAGAGGTGCTACGTGACCAAAACCAAGCATTGAACTCATATAAGTTTTATACTCAAAAGACCTTATTATCATCTCATTATTGTCTCGAAGCGCCAACTGGGATACCTGCTTTCATTACAACACTAATGATGTCCTTGTGGCCACCCAGATACATGTAGTCCTTCACCTTTGGCGCCATCACCAATGCTTCACCCTTATATCATTCTCATTACAACACGAGTACTTTGGAAATGAAAGACTAAGTTCGAAACTATTTGTGTTATATATAACAAATTTTACAGCTGTTGTATCTATACAATGCTTCCGTTAACTCTAAGATAATAACCCTTCTATAACCCTCGGCATCTGATTCAGCGTGCTATACAACAGCTACTCCTTGCATTCGACTATAAATAGGTACATAGATATATTCACACACATGCAACTCTGGCGCAGAAGCGAGAGAACGAACACCGAATTATACCCGTTGCTCTTTTGTCGACAGCACAAAAAGAAAGTTTTCCAGTGATGCTGCTTGAACAAGATATAATCCTACAAAACGCCGAAATCCTATTACATCTTCGTCGGGAGTTTATATGGTATATGGTCCCCTTTAGAACTAAATTGTACAAGGTAGACAGCATCTTCTGGAGGACCCCCATTAGGACAAAATACCATCTTCAATAGCCACCGTTAGCTAACATGAAAGAAAAGAAGAAGAATAAAAATGCACGCTACTTACATCCTTGCATCCAATACATGGCCAATGAGCCCCCGCGGCACAGCTGCAACAGCACTCTCTGTTTTCTTCATGGTCGTCTACGGTGCAAATTCCTCGCTCATTATGGGAGAACGTTGCTCCATGATTATTTTTCGAGAAATCGATGGTTTTCCCGGGAGTTGGGGAGGCGGTGGCAAGAGCCGCGTAAAGGGCGATGAGACTGACAGGCCACTTCATGATTATAAATTTAAAGAGGAAAATGGTTTATTTCGTAGTTCTGTTGTTATTGAGATGAGTTGGTCAATGACACGAGCTGTTCATCGAGGTGAGTTGGGATAAAATCATTTTTCAGTTTCTGGAACGGGCTGTCTTATATATACAAATATATCTACATATTCTTATCCAGAATCTTCATTTTACCTATTCGCATTCTCTCTATTCAATCCATATGGTTGAACAGAATCGATTCTTTCACTTATTTGCACGTATGTTGTGTTCACACATGGTATTTTTGGCTTGGGCTTTGATCACTTTAATCCCGTGCAGAGACTCTATGCGATTGCTGCAACCATTAACCCCATACCATTACCCCGTACAATTCTCATACTTAGAGACCACTTCATTCATCATTCCCAAGAGCCAATCGGAAGATTTTTCTCAAGTTGAACACTACATGCAATAATGTCCTCGTGACCGCTCAGATTGTCATTCACCTTTGGCGCCATCGCCAATGCTTCAACCTTGCATCATCCTCGTGATGGCCCATGCTCTCCAAACAAATAAAAGACTAAATTATGTCTAGAATTGTGTCCCACAATATATTAGATGTGACTATTTGTCTATACAAAGCTCATGCCAACTCCAAGACAATGGCCCTTCCAGAGCCCCGGCACCTGGTCCACTCATACAGCGTACTGTACATCAGTCACTCCTGAACAACATTTGAACATTGTACACCCCCGGCATGCCCTCGTAGCAAAACCCCACCTCTTTTTCAGAAAGAAAAATGTACATAAAATCATGCAAGCTTAAAAAAAAGGTATTAGAAGAAGAGAAAGAAAACTCCCACCAGTCATTTCATAGGCAGTCTCGCGAAACGCCCAAGCCCCATACAAACTCCGCAGTCGAAGAACAGCCGCTCCCACGCAAACAAACACCAAAGATTGCATCTCTCCACGAATCCAGCCAGCTTCTAGTGCATCGGCCCCGCGGGAAGCTCAACTGCAGGAGCTTCCTGCGCCGGCAACTCTTCTGGAGGCGCCGCGGCCGGCTGTTTGGGCTTGTTCATCAGGCCGCTGTACTGCGCCAGTTCCGTCGGCGCCGCTGCGTCTTGTCCGTGAAGCTCGGTGGGCGTGTTTCCCGAGACGACCTTGTTGTACTGCTGCCGCTTCCTCCACCAGAAGAAGAGACCGGCCAGTAGGCCGAGCACGACGACGGGCACGATAACGCCAATCGCCGCCTTGGCTCCCGTTGATAACCCACCAGATGAATCGCTAGAGTCCGAGCCGCCTGTGTTTTTTGCTCCCGCTGGCTTTGTTCCCGTCGTCGCTGCGGTTGATCTCGTCGTTGTCCTCGTCATGGTCGTCGACTCCGTATCGGTCTTTTGATAAACCATCCTGATGCCAAAAGCGTTTAACCCCCCCCGGATCAGTGAAACCGCCCGGGACCGTGCTTGTGATGCCATTGCCGCTCACTGTCATGGACAGCGTCGTGCCGTCTCCATCCGGCGCAATCCACGTGCAAAACAGCGTTGACCAGACACTCTCCAGCGTGCTCGTCGTGACGCACGAAAGCGATATGTCCGAGGCCAAAGTCGGACAGCACGTCACGGTCGTGATTCTCGAGGCGCCAATGTTGTCGTGGCAGGCCGAGTAGTAGCCCGAGGGACATGCCAGGCCCGGCGAGAAGTAGGACGTCTGGTCGGTGTGGAAGCCCTTTGGGAGGCATGATTTGGAAAAGTCTACTCCGCTGAGGAAGCCGGATACAAAGATGCCGTCGCAGTCGGCGGGACGGGAGAAGGTTGTGGTGAGAGGGTTGAAGGGGAACGAGGTGACGACGGGGATGGCTGGTTTGGTTATGGCGTGAGTCGCCGATGAGTCTATGGCCGCCATTGCGGAAGCGGAATTGAATGTAGCGTATAATGAGGAAAGGGAACAAGGTGGAAAAAGAAGCTGAATCGTATCAAAGCGTGCTCTCTATAACAATGGTTCTGCTGATGCTGGCAGGGCTCTCGCTCGCTAATCACCAAAATGCAAACGGCCAACTATAACCACATGACACACACAGGGAGAAGAGAGAAGGATTCAAATCACAGGGAGAAAAAAAGAAGAAAGAAAAAAAAAAAAGCAGAAGTAAAGAGCGGAAAAGGCGAGACCCGGGTTGAGCTGTGTGTTACGTGAAACACCGGCAAGGCCCAAAATCCATGGCCCGCCTCACAACAACACAATCTGCCTATCCCAACTCCCCCCTGCTCCCATTCTTCTGACTCCCCAATTTCCCTGGTCCTTAAAAAGGCACTACATCAGCCTGCATACTCTGAAAATCCCAACAGCAGCACCAGCCACTCACAAGCGGCCCCAAGCCTGGGACGGGCTCTTACTTTTGGAGCGAAGGATCGACCTCCATGCCCGCGCCAGAGAAAACCCACGCCACGGGTACAAGTACTTTCAGCTATTGCGGCACGAGCCAATGGGAGGAGAAACGCAGGTGGAGTCTTGTGTGTGTTTTTTCTTCCTTGGGGGGGGCCCCAGTCTATTCTGTCTGAGCTTTTGGTACGGGCTGAATGGAACGAGGTTTGGGCTTCTGTTGCACGGAGGATTTTAGGGAGATTCTGTAAAAGGCAAAAAAGAGGTAGGAATGGTCGCCAAGATGTGACAATGGGCAGTAAGCAGGGTTTTATTACAGGGTTGATACACCTTTGGTCGTTCTTAATTTCGGCTTCCCTTTTTATGTCCTACTATACTGTAACGTTCAAGTCTGCTCTCTTCCTTTGCTGCCTCTTCTTCATGTACATGGCAGGTTGTCGTGTCAAGTCAGCCTCAATGCTTAGTTCCAAGAACTAAGTCTATTAATAAAGCGGGTTGCGTGAGACGTGCTTTTTCTTGGCTAGTTTCGCAAACAAACCACGCCAAACAGCGACACCGCCATAACGAACCGATGGAGAAGAAAAAAGACGAAGAAGAACATGATGATGATGGAGCCCCTGCAGAAAGACAGACACGCCATGGAGCGCTACGCAGCTGCAGGGGCTGTTTTCAGAGCCGCGTATTGGCTGTTTCGCGTGGCTGATGGCTGTGAGATTCGGGTCGGTGGGATCGGCAAATACACGCCACCAAGGCATTTTTAGTTGCTACCGAAAGGGGGAACTGTAAGGCTCGAATAGCTTAGGCTGTGTAGTTGTCGAGGCGTTGTTAAGCGCTCAAGGTGGTGGTGATGCATTAGTAGAAGTTTGGTTGGCACGCTTGCCGCTGGAAGCGATTCTTAGCCACAGATTACCTATGGGTATTTGGAATTATCGAAATGCTCAGCAATAGTCAAGCAGCTGAATGGCTTTTTTTTTCCAGTTCGATTCATCAACTACCAGGTATTCCTTCAAATCCATGGAAGCATTCCTCTTTGTGCCGTCGGGAATAATCAGGACAATCAGCAACAGGCACTATCGCGTAGAGCTGAATTTAGCGATCCCAGGACCCAGCAGCAGCCCCTCCTCGCTATAATCCACAGGGCGCACGTCAATGCATAGCCGCCAGCACCAAACTAGCATCCTGTTAGCCTCTTTTTCATCCTCACAACCAACCGCGATATACTCATCTCGACGACACAGAAAAGGCCGGCAATCGGACTGGCCTATCACCGCCCCAGTCACGCATCTCCATATCGCTTCTACCAGCTTTCGGAACTGCCACAGAGCTGCAGTCGACAAGGTGGAGGGAGAGCGGCTATCGAGGTGAAGCCGTTTCCTAGCAGACATGGACCGCTCACAGCCAGCCTCGTCCAATTTGATGGGTAAGTCCGTGAACAAGGGTGGTTTTTATGGCTTGTTTTCCTTTGACGATGGCTTCAATTTGATTTTGTATCTGCTTCAAGCTACTGAAACCATGTACACTGTAAACATGTTGGCATCATGCTCTCAACCCGGTCCTTCATCCCGATATGCATTGGCTATTCTCAATCTATTATAGCTCTTAAATCCTCAGTCTCACTCTAATGAATCCCAAAAATAGACACCCACAACCGTCTCATCGCCGACATCCTCACCCGCTACCGCACCCTCATGATGCTCGCCACCGTCCAGGCCGAGCAGGACCGCAACAACGCCAACCCCGAAGCCATGGCCGTCACCGGCATATCCATCAAGATGGAATTCGATGGCTTAGTAAGTTGATTATGAAGGCAGTATCAAGGAGCACAGCTCACACTCCCCTACTAGTACACCTCCATCAAGGAATTCCTCACCCTCTCCCGCAAAATCAAGGAACTCTGGATCTTCGGCCCCCTCGGCACCGAAGACCAGAACCGAAAGGCCAAAGAGGAGCAGCTCGACCAGGACGTCAACCGAGTGTCTGAACTTCTTAACCAGATGGAAGCCTCCAAGATGAAGAACCTGGCCGAGAGCAACGGCGGCACGTGGCAGCCGCTTGTGCGGGAAGAAATGGAGGGTATGATTGCGGCGGCTACTTCTGCTGCGGCCGCTACATCCACAGCACCCGCTGCTACGGCTGGTCGGTGATCTTTGCTTGTTTAATGCATTGGCATATTTGCGTTTACTGGCGTTGGGGTATGCACGGAAGCTTGGGTGGAGTTCATGGGGCATGTAGACAATGATACCATCAGACGTCGTCGACTACAAACATCACGTTGAAATCTGAAAAAAGAGAAGAAAAAAATATGCTCAAAAAAGAAACAAAACGCCTTATAGAGCCCACCGGGACAAGGGATGAGCACCCTGTCTATAGACCCACGTCTTAACTATGTACAGCATCAGCGTCGGCCCTTAGCCCTCTCCGCCTTCGGGATCCTCTTCGTCCTCATCACCAAGCTGCTTATCGACGTCCTGCAGCTTTCCATTCGACTTGTCAATCGTCGCGACCTTCATGCCTCCGGCGGTGAGCCACAGGAAGTGATTTGACCTGAACTGGTCAATCTGTGAAAAGAAGCTGTGGAATCTGTTGCAAGGGATTGTTAGCTAGATGTCATCGAACAGGTTGCCAAAAATAAAAACTTACGAATTCTCCTTCTCCTCGACTCCAAAGATGCGCGAGTAAATCTGCTCCTGCTTAAACGCCTCCAGCTTCTCCTCATACCTGTCAAAGTCGATATCCTCCCGCCCCAGCGTCTCCGTTGCTCTCTTATTGTAGTTTTCAAACACAGGCCGCTCCAGCAGCAGACCCAGGCCGGGCATCTTGGGAATAGCCATCTTCTGCGGGCCATAGCTCTCCTTGATGCGGTCCAGCGTTGTGCCGCAGCGCACCATCAGCGTCGCCAGGCCGACCATCTTTCGGATCTGGTGCATCATGAAGCTCTGTCCATGGACCTTGAGGGACAGCCACTCGGTATCGCCGATGATGATGGGCTTCGGGTTGACGACAAAGGACCGGATATGGCGCTTTGATGACGGGTCGCCGTGCGACTTTTGCACGGTGTAGTTGTGGAAGTTGTTGGTTCCCACGTACTGGTTGAGGGCTTCCTGCAGCCTCTGGATGCGCTCGGGAGACACGCGATAGGCACGCTTAGCGCCAATGTACGCTGCCTTGATGTCGCGCAGGGCAAAGTCCACGGGACCCAACTCGCGGCGCTTGGGCTGAACCGTCTCGAGGACGACTGCAGGCCTTTGGGGAGTAGCATTGTCGCCTTCATTTGTGGTGGCGGGTTCGGCATTTTCTGATGACGGCTGCTCCTTGTCAACCATGACATAGTCCCCATCTTCCTTTGCCGTCTCCTCTTGAACAACAGCTGGTTGTGTGCTCTCAGCCTTTTTGGATTCATCTGCATTTTCTTCGGGGGCTTGTTCGGAATGTAGGCTCTCCAAAACGGCGGCCCTTGTCTCTTCGTCCAGTCCGGCCAGGATAGGTTTGATATCCTTCTCCTCCACTTCCGACCACCAATCCTTGACATCAGCCAGCCTTGCGTTGGTCTCTTCCTCAGCGCCGTACTCCTTGTTGACTTCAACCAGCTTCTTGCCAAGGAAGCTTTGAGGGTGCGGAGGCAGAAGACAGTAGCTCGGCATGAGATACTCGTACCATCTCGAATCACAGTACTGGTAGCAGTTGTAGCTGTTGTTGGTTCTCTGAATACCCCAGACTCGGATCTGCGGCGGAAGAGCCTCGTTGATCTTGTCGACAATGTCTTCGTCTTCGATAATCAGCTTCAAGCTGATGACATTGCCCGCAGCATGCACGCCCTTGTCCGTCCGCGCGCAGCGAGCCAAGCTCGACTTGCGAGGGTCGTCGGCATTGGCCTTTGAAATGGCGCCGGCCTTGACAAAGGCCTGGAACAGATCCCGCTCAATCGTCTCCTCGTCGCCGTTGAGCTGCATGCCCTTGTATCCAGTTCCAGCGTAGCCAATCATGACGGCAACCTTGCGCTTCGGCCGACGGCTCTCCGCCTCAATCTCCTCTTTGGAGAAGGGGTTCGCCTTGGGGTTGTCGATGTCGCTAATCTTGCGGCGCTTGAATTCTTTATACTCGTCATGGCGCTTCCGCTTATCTACCTTGGTGCGGCTACAGTCTGATCAGCGCCGTTGGTAAATGTGGCAAGCCCCCCAAATCAATCAATTGTTCAAACTGGGGAAAACAAGACTTACCTCCATTCTCCTCGGCCTCTGTCGCCCTTCTTTCCCTTCTTGCCGCGGTTGTTCCCAGAGCCCTGGCCGGCCTCGCCTGATGCCATTGGCTTGTCTTGGTTGCGCTCAGCTGAGGGCGCGCTAGCAGCGACAGGAGCCTCGTCGCCGGCCGCCATGTTTGCATTGAGGATATTGAAAATCCCAAGTGGCTGTATGTATGGCGGAGGAAGAGTCAATGTGCGATACAGCAGTTTAAACTTTTGGGGACCACAGGAAAGAATTTCCTCCACAGGGCGAATAGTGGGGTATCGATAAGTACCCACTACGGCTACCAAGGTACCAATCTAGGCACGAGCGGCAATCTCAACATGATGCCTGAACGAGATACCCTGCAAAGGTCGAGAACAAGCAGGACTGTGCAGTGCAATGCTTTAATGAGTAAGAAGAATTGGCCAGAACAAAGTTTGACATTCAGCCAGAATCAGCTCAAATTGGAATTCACGACTCTTCTTGTTAGCAGACACTGTAAATCCATTGCCATCAATCCATTCTCGACAATAGTCTCGTTATCACATGCTTCTGTCCAGGCGTCTCTATCCCCAACATGGATGCGTCAACACAGCACCAGCAGAACAGCAAATATGGAATAGCCCAATCATCTAGATATCGAGCGAATAGTAGATAAAGAATAGCTTGATTCCATCACCGACTCAAGATTGATCCACGTGGCCGGTTGCCTCTCAGCGCCATCTCCACAAGCTAGCTATTCCACCAAGGCCAGCGCAGGAGGCGACGTCATACAGTCGAAACAACTGAAGCCCACCAATTTCTAGCCTCGCAGCCTGCTTCCCCTTCAGCCAACATTCCCTTTCCCAACAACTCCATGTTTGCGCCAAGCTGATCACCGTCTTTACGAGCATCCGTGCCTTTCACTCTTTTCCCATCAAATGGCCTCGGTGCAGCGCCGCGCAGCCAAGACTGCTTCCGACCCTCCATCTCCATCTCCATCCTCCATCATCGACATGGCCGCCGCGACAACCCAGGCCGAGTCCTCACGGCGCAACCCGCCATTCCTGCCGACGCCCCTCGAGAGGCTTTTCCTCGCCGTCTTCCCCGCCATCCTCGTCTTCGGCACAATCTTCTCCCTCGTTTCGCCCGACATTCGAGCCTCTCCGTACGACCACGTGTCGCAGTCGCACCACCAAGACCCGAGCCTCTCGCCGAGCTACTTTGCCCGAAAGAACAATGTCTTCAACGTGGTGTTTGTGAAGCGCGGCTGGGGATGGACCACCTTTGCATTCGTCTTTTCTCTCCTTGTGCAGCCCACCCGCAATACGCCTCCTGCCGTCGTTCTGATGAGGAGGATCCGCGCAGGCATCCGCTGGGTGGCCGCCACGGGCTGGTGGTTCTTTGTCACACAGTGGTTCTTTGGCCCTCCCATTATCGACCGCAGTTTCCGCTGGACCGGCGGCAAATGCGAGCTGGCGCAGCGAGAGGTTGTCATGGGCGAGGGCAACGTGAAACAGCTGTTGACGGCCGTGGCTTGCAAGGCAGCAGGAGGCAAGTGGAAGGGAGGCCATGATATCTCGGGCCATGTGTTTCTCCTGGTGCTGGGCACTGCATTTCTAATGCAAGAAGTTGGCTGGCCGGCCCTCAGAGTCTGCGGGTGGCTCGCCGAAGAGAGATGCGTCGTCATGCCTGACGGAGCGGTTAAGAGCGCGAGTGTCGAGTCAGAGACGGGTGCTGGAGAGGGAGCAGGAGAGCCCGTGTTCAACATTAGCGGGAAGACGGCCATTGGCGTCATGTCATTGAACTTGTGGATGCTGCTCATGACGGCCATATACTTCCATACGTGGTTTGAAAAGGTAGGCTTTGCGATTTGCTGCTGATGTATTACGACAGGCTAACGCTTTTGTTATAGCTTACTGGACTTTTGACTGCCATCATTGGTGTATATGCCATATATTACGTTCCTAGATTTGTGCCGGCTTTGCGGGGGGGTGATTGGTTTGCCTGGGATATAGATGTACGAGCAGGAGCATGAGCATGAGCATGACCACAAGCATAAAGCATGAGCATTGGATTAGATAGTGTA
Organism: Trichoderma atroviride; assembly: GCF_020647795.1. NCBI lineage: Eukaryota > Fungi > Ascomycota > Sordariomycetes > Hypocreales > Hypocreaceae > Trichoderma > Trichoderma atroviride. The sequence goes on along the minus strand of NC_089401.1, from coordinate 6,433,126 downwards.
TGAGTGCGAGATGAACGATTCTGTATAACGCCTGGATTGAGAAGAGATGATAGTCTTATTGAATAATTAATGATACCCTTCTCCTGGAAATCACATGACGAGTCTTCTAAACACCAGATTTCTTTGTTGGCGTAACGTCGCGAAATAAAACATGGGATTCTGCAGTGGAGGGGCATCTCGGCGATCCCCGCACAGACCTCAAACTTGCTTCTTTACTAAAACACTGACGTCTTACATGCCACTTGGACATCTCGTCATCATACTCTCGTTATACTCACGCTGCCAGATAAACAAAATCGCTCTTTTTTTTTTTTTTTTAGGGCTTTGAGATTCTCATCATAATGTCGCGACTCAAAGCTCCTTCAAACCTCCATGAACTCGTCAGAACCACCTTCTCCAAGGCCCTCTCGGCAAATGAGCTTCACTATTTTCCCACTCAAGTCACCGTCTTGCATGTAAATTCAATCCCCGTAAGTAAAGTCAAGTAAAATCGCCTGATGAGAATCAATTGATGGCTAACCAAACTTGCACAGTTCCAACTGCGATTCTCCCCATCACTAGCAAACAAACCCAAAGGCCCCCCCGCCAGATCCGTCGCAGCCTCGCAAGCCGCCCTTTGACCCCTTTGCCCACCCTCCCGCCTCTCTCTTCATCACTGATCTGGGCCCGTCCCATTTCCTCGTCTTGAACAAATTTGCCGTTGTGCCGGAGCACTTTATCCTTGCGACAAAGGAGAACAAGGCGCAGACTCATGTGCTTGAGGAATCTGATCTGGAAGCCGCGCTTGCTTGTATCGAGGCTTACGAGCAGGCAAGACAACCATCAAACAATCTTGATGGAGCAGCTGCTCCTTCAGAAGAGAAAGGATCGCAAGACGATGGACTATTCGTCTTTTTCAATGGAGGGCCTCATTCCGGAGCGAGTCAGGCCCATAGGCATCTTCAGCTGCTGCCAGTCTCCCGGATGAAGGACGGCTTGGAAGATCAAACCGCCTGGGACGTGCTCGCACAGCAGGCCGATGCGCTGCAGAAAACACCCTTTGTTGCATTTTCCGAGCTCATCAACACGAACATGTCCTCTGCGGACCTCTTTGCCGCCTATTCCCGCGTCTACACAAAGGCCTGCCAGGCAGCCGCCCAAGATGCGGGATCCAAGGTAGAAGCAGTTCCTACAACGGGCGAAGCTCTCATCAGCTACAACATGGCCATGACAAAGGACACTTTGGTCATATGCCCTCGCAAACAAGAAGGCTCTCCGATCAAGAGCAGCGACGGGCGCGAGACTGTTGGATCGCTCGCGTTGAACGGCACAGTCTTGGCTGGCACGGCACTGGTGAAGAACGAGGCAGAGTGGGAAGCGTTAAAGAAGAGTCCAGAGCAGCTCCTCGCGGTGCTACGCAGCATCGGAATCTCAAGAGGCGAGGCAGGAGATGGTCACAATAAGTTGTAGGAGGTGCAGCGGTTTTACCAAAAAAGACTTGTATTTAGGAAAAAGAATTCTTACAGAATCTAGACAGAGAGAAGAAAAAGAAAAGAAAATAAAAGAAGAAGAAAATAAAGAAAGAGACTATCCTGTACACTACATCCAGAGATGAAAATCCGAATGTCCATGGTCTGTGGGTATCGCCCGTTGCGCCTTTAGCGAATGCGAAAAATGCGATGATGAAAAGAAAGAGAGAAAAGCAAAAAAAAAAAAAAAAAAAAACAAGATAGTAGATCCCTTGTCTATCCCCCCAAACTCCAATAATGTGTGCGTGTGTTCTCACCCTGAGTAAATGCAGTCCAAAGAAAAAAAAAGGAAAGAAAATAAAAGAACAATCGGCCAAGAATAAAAGACGAAAGCCACCAATGCGTACAAAGGAAAAATGGAGTGAACAGAGTGCGTGAAGGCTAGCATCTCTCTCAGCCTTCTGCCGCGATTGCAACATTAGTTCTCTCCATAGGTGCCATCTTCGGCCTCATCGTCATCTTTACCCTCATCCTCGTCGCCATCTTCGTCTTTGGGCTCTTCGTGAAGGTCGGTATCAACCCCCTCCATCTCATCATCGACATCGGCATCCTCATTTTCATCATCGACATCGGCATCCTCATTTTCATCATCGACATCGGCATCCTCATTTTCATCATCGACATCGACATCGACATTCTCATCGTCGTCATGATCTTCCCAGCTCTGGTCAAACACGTTGTCTCCAAGCTGTCCAGTCCTTTCGAGGTGCAACCATTTCCTGTGACTAGTATTGTACCCAAACGAGTACGTGCCGCCATGGCTCTTGATGTATTGGGACACCATCATCCAAGATATCCCAGCTCTGTCTGGATGTTCGCTGCCGGCGTACACTTGCACTGCCTCCTTCAAAAGTTGAATCTGGCGCGGGGAAAAACAAAAAGATTAGGTCAAGAAGGAAAAACTGTCAGAGGAAGAAGACTGAAAACTTACATCAATTGGGGTCCACTTGGGATTTCGGACCCGATCCTCCCTTCTTTTCGTCAAGGTTCGGTAACGGCCACGAAGAGTCGACTCTGCCTCTTTAAAGCGACCATACATCTTGATCATCTTGTAGGAAACCTCGTAGCGGCGTGCTTCTAAGAGAAACCTATTCTTAGTCTCTCTATCAGCGCCATGAGGCAGCCAATCGACTTCCATCACGGGCTTGGGGCCCTTGCGGCGTCTACCGGCAAGTCTTCTTCGCCTTGCTCTTTCGACATCGGCCTTGGTACCGGCTAGAACAAATGGGATTTTAGGGTTAGGGGGGAGCGCGTTTCTTATTACCCGGGAGAGGCTGCTGGGGTTCTTGCGCAGTAGGGGCAATCTCCGTGACAGACTGTGCGGGAGAAGCCACCGGCAGGTTGAATTGGGCGTTCTCATCAAGAGGCACTGCCTCGCTCTGGACGGTATCTAGGGCTTGAGAATGTCCAAAAAGATCACCCTCGTATGTTGCTGCCCATCGCTCATCCAAGAGAGGATCTTGAACCAGATAGTCTGGCATCATGGCATATCCGAATGGCAGAGGCTCATAGAGCTCGCCGACGTGGCCTTGCATGCCTTGCACATCCAAGATGGCAGCTTCTTCGAGACTTGGAGGTACCCACGGCTGCAATGCCTGGTAGTCATCAAACTGGTACTGGTATTGCTCCTGCGTGAAGTCACTGGCAAAGAAATTTGGCTCCTGTGTTCCTCGTGAGTAAATCAATACAACATCTACCAGACATAAAAGTAGACAAGAGTCAAACAAAGGACAAGCTTACCACAAAGTAAGACGGAGACAGGTAGCTCTGGTCGTCTGCCATTGCTGGTGCAGGAGAGGGATACAAATGCTGGTCGGAACCTGGACAATCCCATGGGAGATATGGCTGATTCAGGGGGTCGTATAAAACTGGTTGCAGTTCTTCTTGCTGCTGCTGCTGCTGCTGTTCTTGCTGCTCCTGACTCTGTGGCGCTTGGTTGAGAAATTCTTCCAAAGAGCCAAAGGTGGCTATGTCTGGGCCGCCGATATTTATGGCAGACAAGTTACCAGCCTCTTGGCCACGAGGGAGACTTCCATTCTGAGCAGAAGAACCGCCCGCTTGGTCTATTCCCATGTCAGTGTGTCTTGTTTCAAATTATCAAACGCAACACCAGCTCAACTAACCGTTGCTATCTGCCGTAAGGCTCTCCCTCTGCGCTTCACGCAGCTTCCGAGTGACGGATCTCGTTTGACGCATGGTCGTGATGTAGGCTTCCGTATGAAACGAGCAGGATGAACAAGGGACAGGGGCAAGGATCAACGATGCTCGCTGGCTCAAACAAGGTTGAGCGGGTAGATGGATCGAGACGGATATCTGCTGGAGTGGGAAATGATTCTGAGCGGGAATCAGGGGAAAGAACGCGTGCGTCTAGAGCGACGTCAACTATGAGAAGAAAATAGATGAATGCCAATATAGGCCTTGTCAAAGATAAAGACGAGGGTAATGGTGATGCAGAAATGGATATCCAGATGGAAAACTTCGTTCGCGTCAAGGCGTGTCAAAATTTCGAATCTGAAAATGAGGGTGAAGAAGGAAGAAGGAAGAGAGAAAGAGGGATCAGTTGTTTTTTTTTCTTCAGGAGAAATTATATATCTCTACGTTGCTACGTTGAATTGTCTGCCAGCTGGCAGCTGCAATATTTCGAATAACAAGACGATGGCCTCTGAGGTTTGGTCACTTGGCAGCTAGCCTGGCCGCCTATGGCCTCGTCGAGCCCCTATTTTGCACAAAGCTCTGCTACTACCAGAAATTTACCCTCCCTGGGTGAATGATTAGGCTAGAACGATGTCAACTGTTAAATCTCCCAGTATACCAATCTATCTTGCTATAATTGCAGCGCTCTTTGTCCCTCATCTCTCCATGGCCTCTTATAGAGCATCGGGTGTGTTTTGATAGCAGGCAGCTTCACAGCCAATGCTCCCCGTACGAATAATACAACGATGGAGGAAATACGGCAAAGAGCCAGAAAAGTTACTGGATGGCTTGGTCCCTCCATTGCAGATATAAATAGGGCCTTTATTTCGGATCGGTCGTCCCGCAATAGTCCCCAAAATGTCCAAACACAGCCTTGTTCATTTCTCCCAGCCCGTCATGTTTCAGAGGCCCCAGACACCTGAGTGCAATAGATCCATGATCCATGCTCTGAAGGCTTCCCGCCGGTTGTGAGAGATGAAGCTGGTAGATGGACGGAACAGAAGTAAACAAAGAAATTACAGACGCCAACCATCATGCTGTGGAATGATGACAATGGCAGCCACAAGAAGGCGAGAAACGGTATGGAACGAAATGGCAGCGGATGTTTGCATGGATATTTCATCTGAAATTAAATGACAGGCCGTTTCCCGCACGGCTGCAGGTCATTCATCTCATGATCCCATTGCCGTGGCACGGAAAAGTAGCTGTCTGGGATGGCACCAGCCGTTGAGGCACAGCGACTCTTGAACCAGAGCATTGGAATCTTCCCGTCTGGGTATTTAACTCACTGCATCCAATTTAATCCGGCAGGCACCCGGGTGGTATGAGTGTCTTTTGACATTGCTGAGTTACACAAGATGGTATTTGGGCAAGCGGCTACACGGAAATAGGAGCTTGTTGGCGGGCTGTATCACACACGTACCTAAGAAAGAGATGATAATACCGGCTAGGAGTATATGAAAAAGCGTATAGCTGGGATTAATTTGAAGAAATAATTACCAGTCTTCTATACTGTGCTACCGTGAATTCCTAGGAAAACAAAAGGAGCTGTAGTACTGGAGGTGGCAATGTAGATCTCAAGTACATTATTTGCTGTCATTCAAAAAAAAATCCCTGGCGACAGATTGTACATCGGTCTACCAATGCTGCGTGAAACATCCAAACAAAGAATGCCCAGCATTGGTTAGGGTTTTTCTCGCAGGCAAAAGATCAAAGACCATCTCAAAAAAAGGCATCAAGGCTAAGCCTTCTTTCATCTCGTCGTAATGAGCAATCTATCCGTCCTTTCTTCCTCCATATTATTCAAGAGCATTACAGAGTGAAGCTAAATTTGGTCTTATTTAGGTACGCAACGCTATGCACCGAGCAATCAAGCTAGTAGTACTTGTCACACAACACCCACGTTGGAAACACATACTTTCATCAAAAGGCAAGGCTATGAGCTGACGAAGCCTTAAAAGACAAGTTATTGCCGGCTCTATTATTTTGCGACGGCAAATCTGCCGTCTCATTTGTCGCGTGTTAGTGGAACATTATCTGCGCGAGTGCTACAAGCAGAACATATTGCTCTGTGGACGTGTACATATAGCTTGCACTTTATTTTATACTACGAATACTAGTCTTTTATGATGACTCAATAGATACGCAGCTCTAGGTCTGCATGGAACAAATATCTGCAATCTATAGATCATCGCATCGTCCAGGCACTTGATAGCCCAACTTACCTATTTACCTGTAGTACAAATAAGAAACAAAGTAGAATACACGCAAGTATCAACACCAGTCATTTTCAGCTTCTTGTTCGTGAATAAACTCAATATTATTTGCTACATATCACTGCTGCTCAAATTCGGAACAATGAAAGCCATGCATTCAAACTATTTGACATTTTTCGCCTTTATGCTATCCATGTCCGTCACAGTTGGATCTCCATTAGATAATAGAGAATGCAATGACTTATCACCTCAATGCTCTGAACTGAAGCTTGACTGTTCCATTCTTGAGTTGTAAAACCAAGCTTTCCAGAATTGCGATTATATCATGACACGTCTCTGGCTAAATGGCGTGTTTGCTGAGTATACGGTATAGCCCTCATTTGGATGTGACCGACAAGCAGGATAAAGACTCTGTTCATACGCCACATCGGGATATCGATTGTCAGTCTTGTGAAGAATGAACAGAAGTGTGTAAGAAGGCACTGTATGTAAAAGAAGGTAGCTCTAGTTTACCTTGAAATACTGTATCCTTGTCCTTGTCCTTCTTCCCGTATATATGTGTTCTGCGCTCGTAGCGTTTTTAGAACCTCCATAGTTTCATATTGGAAGTAGAAAAATACGCTGAACGATGTTTTCTCTGTGTCTATTACTATTTGTTGATAACCTTGAACGAAACTTGTACCGCAATTGGTGATACAGTCAAATGATCAGGAAATTGCACACCTCCTTCTTTCTACAGGGTAAAATGTGATGCCTGCTCAAAGCGTTCGTAGCGTCGAACAAAGCTGCTGCGTCAATCAATGTCAATATGAGCGCTTAAAATCACCTAGTTTGATCGTTTTAAAATTGGCCAACTATTCGTGAAATGTCCTCGCAGCCACGTTGAAAGGTAACCAAATTAATAGTAATAACTTCAGGCAAAACTACTTCCAATTTTGATATTGATATATCGCTTGGATATATAATTTAATAGCTGTTGACTTAAGTCAAAAAGGGAACAATGAGTGTGACGGGCATGTGGTGAGAAGAAAAAGCGCCAGTCTTTTTATGTTCCATCTTTGAGCTATATGCCTATCTCTCCGTATGCCCAATGACAATCTCATGCTATAAAAAAAGCCCCAAGCAGGTATCCAAATCGTACACAACGCATTCTTCCATAATCGTCATTTTGAAAAAGTGAGGTTGCAGGCGAAGATTACGATCAACGTACCCTCTTCGAGCGCGCCTCCCATTTCAACCATGAATACCCTCCCATTTCAACCATGAATACCCTCCCATTTCAACCATGAATACCCTGCAAAGGGACTAAATGTCCGAATAATGAGTAGAAAAAGAGAAGGGAAAGAAAAAAAGTAAGAATAGGCATGTATATATATGTACATCCAAACGAGAATAACAATTTCTGGGGCATCATGTACGGCTTACACCAAAAAAAGAGTTCGCTCTCGCAAAAGAACCGCCGGCCCTAGAAAAAATTAAAGCGTAAGGCTTGCGAGCAATGAAAGCAGAAAAAGAAAAATGTATCAATTCTTAGTCGTCCCATTCCTCGTCCAGCTGGTCTATCAATCGGTTTTCCGCTTCGTTATTCCGGCTCGACCCAATATGCTGGTAGCCTCGCCTGCTCGGCACAAGGCGTCCGCACGACGACAACAAGATGACGAATAGATCCTATAAATAAAAACACGCATATACACATTAGTTAAAAAGGAAGCCCCGCCTTGGGCCGGGACGGACGCACGCTGAAAAAGCTCCCAATACCGGCCCACAGACTGTAGTTGGGTAGTTGCCGCCATCCTCGGGCGTGCGCAACGGTGCGGTTGTAGAAGACGCCGCCGAGCACGTACACGAGCACGGCGATGACGAGAATCAGTCCGAATACGCTTCCGGGCCCGACGCTACCGGGCTTGTGAGGCTCCGCGTGGGCGCAAGCATATGCGGAGCGGGCTTCGAAGAAGTAGGAGCATTCGTCGGGGTCGACGCCGACAAACGAGACGGCCGTGGTGGTTCCAGGATCTCGATCGCACAGGAAAGATATTGTGGCCGACTTCCGCCTGGTCTTGGAAGAGCTGTCGCTCTTCTCAATCGTCTCGATTTCGTGGGCGTGGGCAGGTGATGAGAGACCTTCGCTGTATTGCTTCGTGTCCCTCTTGCGGTAATCGTAATCGTCGTCATCGTCATCGTCGTCCTTGAAGCTCGACTTGTGATCTCCGCAAGGTGATCCGCCAGTGTACTGCAAAACGAGCTTTCGCCCTCGACTATGCAGATCCAGCGACACAGAGCTAAAGCAAACCGTTAGCGCGCAGAAACCATGTCGTTATCCGCAAAAGCCTCAAACAAACCCAATTGAGTAAACGCTGTCATGAGACGTATAATACGCGCTGACATTCGCCCACTGGCTCTTCTTCAAACCAACCACATCGTCAACGGGATCGACCACCGGGCCGCAGATATTCAACGTGAAGTTCTTGCCGTAATCCCAGCCCCGAGAATGATAGTCCTTGTATGTGCCTGACTTGTGGGTTTTCCCATTCTCGGGGGGCGCCACGGCTGTGTCCGGCCGCAGGTCGAAGAATCCACCATTTGTCAAAGATGTCGCTGTGCACGCCGGCGCAGGCGTCGTAGCTGTGGCAGTGCCGGCGGCAGCGTTGGCTCCGGCGGCGGCCATTGCCAGAAGCATCAAGAGGTGAGACGGTGAGGTGATCATGCTGGGCAGTCAGATGACGTCGCGTCGGTCGCTTATGCTTGTGAAGTCTGAAAAATCTCTGATCTCGTCCAACGAATGGCGGGGAGCTGAGAATCGCCTCGAGGGGCTCTGTGCGTTGCGATGATTGCGCTATCAACCAACGGTCGCGTAATCTGGGAAATAATATGAAACACGGAGAGAAATGAACGACGCTCTCTTGATTGGAGTTTCCTCAAAGTTGGCAGTTTGTCGCAAAGCCTGCTTGGCGTCAAGAACTACACCAGAAGCAGCCAACTTTCGCAGTTCGATGCTTCAAAAGAATGGCGTTTGTATGTTAGTCTCAGCCTCGTATAGCCAGCCCCGGCGCCACGATACCAGCTGGCAACCACGATGTCAGTTATCGTCAAGTCACGGGATCCGCACCCGTTGCTGCCCTCTGGTTGGCTGGTTCCTGGATGGTGACGTAAGTCGGCAATCTTGGATCCTTGATGCACGCTGGTCGGGAAAATGTGTTTGTCCGCCTCATGGGGTCCATCCGCGGCTGCTGAGCGCTAAGCCCAACCGGGCAAATTTGATATCACACACGCGCCCCCGTGAAGGTGGCATTTGGAATTCCGAAATCCATCGTCACGCCCAATGGCTTGAGGCAGTGCCCGTATTCGTTCACGTATACGCTTGTCTTGGACCTTGAGGAGACTATTAAAAGACACAGCGTTGTTACAGGAAATCTGTGCAAGGACGGGTCTTGGTTTCTCATCTACGGACGTGTCACAATGGCTCCCAAATCCAAACGAGCTGCCACGGAGCAGCCTCACGGCTACGAATTCGGAGGACCGTAAGTTGCCATCCCACAGCAAAACGAAAGCAACTACATGAATTGACACAATCTACTCAGACTTGGTGCCTTCGGAATTTCGTTCGGTCTGCCGGTTCTCGTATATCTCTTCACCTTTACTTGCAACGACGTCTCAGGCTGTCCCGCGCCTTCGTTCCTGAGCCCCAAGACCCTATCTCTGGACCAGCTGAAGCTCGAGGTGGGCTGGCCTGCGGATGGCATCTGGGGTCTAGCCAGCTGGAAGGCTTCTGGAGCTCTTGCGGCCTACTACTTCCTCAACCTGATTTTATACGCGATTCTTCCTGCCGCCGAGGTCGAGGGTACGGTTCTGCAATCTGGGGGCCGTCTCAAATACAGGTTCAACAGTACGTGATGTGGAGATCAAGTCGTGACGTGTAGGGGGCAGTCTGCTAACTTCATCCAAAGCAATGTACTCAAACATGGCCACGCTCTTTGCGCTTGCTGCAGGAACCATTGCCCAGGGTGCTGAATTCCCCGTCTGGACCTTTATCAGCGAAAACTACGTCCAGCTCCTCACCGCGAGCATTCTCCTCTCCTATGCCATCGCCACATTCGTCTACGTTCGAAGCTTCAGTGTCAAGACCGGAAACAAGGATAACCGCGAACTGGCTGCGGGTGGCCACACCGGGAATATGCTGTACGACTGGTTCATCGGACGCGAGCTGAACCCCCGTATCTCGATTCCCCTCATTGGAGAGGTCGACTTGAAGGAATGGTGCGAGCTTCGACCCGGCATGATGGGATGGATCATCCTGAACTGCTCTTGGTGCGCTCAGCAGTACCGCAACTATGGCTATGTCACAGACAGCGTTGTCTGCATCACCGTCGTGCAGGCTCTTTACATTATCGACTCGTGGGTGAACGAGGCGGCCATCCTGACAACCATGGATATCACCACTGATGGATTCGGCATGATGCTGTCGTTTGGTGACCTTGTCTGGGTCCCGTTCGTGTACTCTCTCCAGACTCGCTACTTGTCGGTGTATCCTCGTTCACTGGGCCCTGTTGGACTTCTCACAACTGGTTCGCTCATTTGCCTTGGCTTCTACATCTTCCGATCTGCCAACAGTCAAAAGAACGTTTTTCGCACCAATCCAAATGATCCCAGCGTCGCTCACCTCAAGTACATTGAAACCAAAACTGGCAGCAAGCTCCTCACCACAGGCTGGTGGGGAATCGCACGCCACATTAACTACTTTGGCGACTGGATTCAGGCCTGGCCATATTGCTTGCCCACCGGCATTGCTGGATATCAGATTCTTTCTGCCGGCTCCACCTCGGCGGAAGGGGCTTTTGTCATGGCCGATGGTCGACAGGTGATCCAAGGCGAAGCCAGAGGCTGGGGTATGCTCATCACCTACTTCTATATCGTGTACTTTGGCGTCCTCCTAATCCACCGAGACGGGAGAGACGATCAAAAGTGTTACCGCAAGTATGGCGAGGATTGGGTCAAGTACAAGAAGATTGTACGATGGAGGATTATTCCTGGCATTTACTAACGCCATCTGGCGAGGCCAGCTGATCGTCGAGCTTGAGCAAAGGGACGTTTGCTATCTTCCTCTGCCAAGAGAACCACCGAAGAAGTTGAAAGAGTCTCAATTGGACACAGATACGAGTTGGACGCGGTTGACGTACTCAGGGTTTGAAATCAAAGGATCATCAATAGTGTTATGGAGTTTGCAGCCACCTGCAGAAGCCACTCGGCGCTTCTTACCAGCATATTCAAAACAAAATACTAGCAATAGTCTATACGTAATGATAATTTTCATGTAACACAATTGCAGTTGGCCGATAGTTTTGTATCCAGCAGGCGAGCTAGGATTGCTGCCGCGGAAATAGCCCTAGCGTTCGGTGAAAAGGCTCGATGTGATCTGCAGCTTTGAGTAGCAAGGTGGGATGACGTGTGGACATGTTATTCAGTCCGAGTGTGTACAAAGTAAAAGTGCACATTGGATAGACGAGACGGGCCGAAGCAGTCCCAAGGCTGAGGATTACCAGCGCAAATGACCAACTGATTCTTCATCACGGCATCGCCAAGCCGCCTCCTTAAGTTGCTTATTTTTAGTTAACCTATAAGGGTAAGAGACAGCATCTTTTTCGGGTTATATCCCGGACCCAGCGACGCGGAGTCCAGGGACGGCGCCGCGGAATGTGTCGAGGAGTTTTCAGCTCAGAGCCTTCCGTATGCCATCAGTAACCCGGACTTACAGTACCTAGAACGTAGGTGTACTCGATATTCGTACGGCCATCTGAACCTTGAGGGTGATGATGTGTTGGAGAAGCTCTCCGCTTCGCACGTGTTGGCTGTTGATCAATGCAACGATGCAACGATGCAGCGTGCTGAATGAGGCTATCTCAGATCTACAGCCTGCACATTGCAATTGGAGAAGCCCTAAACAAGTGCACGATCCGCTGGCGCTGGATAAAGAAACATCCTAGAGCTTCTTGGAGACGTTCTAAACTGAGCGGTGGTAGCGAAGAAGATTGGTGGAAAAGTTACGGCGTCCTATTCAGGATGGATCCAGAGTAATTGGCGAAACTCCCCGATGGTCTTTTTCGCTCACAATCAAACGGCCCGAACAAATTGGCGCTAAGCCAGGAGTCGAGGAGACAGTCCCTGGACGGTCGATATTTGGGGTAAGTTGCGGGGAAGTGCGAGAGCGGAGACGCTGCCTTTGATCGGCACTCGATTTTCTTTTTTCCATGGCTGAGTTGGTGCGTATCGTGTGAACAAGATTCTTGTTTTGGAGACACGAACTCTGCAGAATCGGGGTAGGATGGCATGACTTGAATCCTTCAAAGCAGGAAGCGCTGCATCACATTTTTTAGGGTTGAGCGTGAGAAGTGTAGAACCTTGTACTTTTCGTATTGCAAGTAGTGCCTACAGCATGTAGCATGAATTATCGTGGCCATGTGCCACTCAAGCCGGGATGGCAGTCAGTCAATATCGGAGGTTTCCCGCAAGGCTTGACTAACAGCCAGGCCGGGACTTGGTGCCTGGGTGGCGCTCGGGAGAGACAGCAAAGCCGGCGGCTGGGGTAGAGCCAGTGGCAAGATGGGGAATGGAGAAGCTCTCCACGATGATGACGCTCCGCAGCGGGTCCATGCAAAAATACCACCCTAGCATGTTCATCAGCGGTCCAGCGGCCGTGGGAGACTGATCTGGGCATGTCAAAGTAACGGACAACAGCTTGGCAGAACGTCTGCGCCCGTAGCACCTGATGATTTGCTATCCCTTTGTCGAGAGCGTTTTCCCCTAGCGTGATCCGAGTCTCTTGGTCGCCTCGCCGTGGTTGCATGTTACCTCGCCTTAATGCCTATTGAGTCTGTGTAGTGGCATGCTTAAAAGCATGGTTGTTTAGTCACCGCACCGGCATTGGTAGTTTGGCGTTGCCGGAATGGGCAGACAGGCTTTTGCAAATCTTTCTCTTCAGCGTGTCCGTGCTGTTCCCAGTAGTAGATGCACTTGCATAGGTTAGCCACTATAACATCAAATCCGATTCAAAAGTGCCAGAGCCCATATAAGTGACAAGATGCTGGCCGGCTCGCTTGGCCGGCTGCCACCCGCTGAGTCGGAAAATACTTGTAGGCCGTCTTTTTGTGGTGCGCAGGACCAATGCCACCTCTCTCGAAGCAATGAAACGATCCATCGTAGATCGGAAATGGCCAAGACATTGCTGGATGTTGGAAGGCGTCGATGGAGAAGAAAAGCTCAAAAGTTCTTGTGACCTCGGACCCAGGCGGCTGAGGCCCCGCAGCCGGCGGAAATGTGCTCCGTAGCAAGACGCCGTGCCCACGATGCTATTTCGCCATTTCGCCGCTCAGCATCAGTCGAGATGTCAAGACGAACATGTGGACGAGGCTGGCAGAGCATCGAACGGCTCATCGGCCCTTCTACAGCTTCTCCCACTTCTTGGCGACGCAGGACGAGGCCCAACGCTCCTCGCTTGCATTTGGCGTCTGGCCAAGTGCTCTAGGATTTGTTTGCATTGCGCGTTCGGGGAGGATCCCAAGAACTTCACCCAGTGCCTGGCCGATGCAACCCTCTTGTATGTACATTCACATCGTAAAAGGGACCCGGAGTTCTCAGGTCGCCACCCCGGTGGTGCTTTGTGGCGTGGTTGTATTCCTTGTAGGATTGGAGTGCATTCGGCCAAGGGCATGTTGTTCCATTGCCAAGTAGCGTATTCTCGCCGTTCTCCGAATACGCGAGGGCAGACAGCTCCAGTCGTCCATTGTCCATCGCCGGTCTGGCTAGCTCTGGGTGCACGACAGACGGTTGTGCGAGGTCGAGGCTGAAATGAAGGCTGTCGTGATATGAATGAGAGACATTGAACTGAACCCTCTTGGAGAAGAGCCATCGCTATTGGCCCAGGCTCTGTCAGCTTATTTTACTGTACTCGCACAAGTGGTACCATGAGATCACAGGTACACCTTGTGTCTGATCCGGATGGGTACAGACAGCTACATGAAGGAGCTGTTCTTTGTCCTATTGAAATCGCATGCTCAGGCGTTGAACCACTCCATTGGCTCAATTCCAGGCATTGGATGCCGCTGTGGCTGGCGTACAGCGCAGGAAACTTGCAGCGCTACGAACGTACCATGTAGCGTAAAGTTCTCCGTACCTGGAGCTAAAAAAGGTACATACGCGGAAAGGCGCTTTCCTTTTTCCCCGACGTCGAGCCCCTTCCGTTTCTAGCTTCTTTCTAAATTTCACAGAAAGCAAGTACGCAGTCGAATAATCCGTGTTCCGATAGCTGCCATCTCTCTGGCATAATGCTTCATATTGTAGGTTGTAACTGTATCTTCATTCTCCATCTGCCTCCTGTTCAGCGTGACGTCGCGATCGACAAAACAGATGACGCTGCCAGGCATAGCACAATCGTGTAGGTGCTAGTCTCGAACCGCCAAGCTTGGGCTCCTATTCTTGTGCATGCTTCGTACGCGTGCACCGACTACAGGCCAATCTCATTCTGTGTTGCACAGCGTGCGAATCCTGTTGCCAATCCGGAGAGTGGAATACACCGGCGGCCGCCATGATTCTCACCTGTGCTCTGCTTTGAGCTCGTCCAGAGCCCCCTGCCGTGCCGTGCCATCACCAGCCATGGGGCAGTGGGGCTGTAGCTGGCAAGAGATTGCCTGCTCAGCTTCTCCAGGCCCGGGACCAGGGTCCAAGGTTGTACAGTAGCTCGCATACAGGGGGGGAAAGGCGGAGAGAGACACCAAGGCCGAGCATGGACGTTAGTTGCAGCGCCGTCGTGAGCAGCGTGGAGGGATGGCGGAACAGAGAATGCATGGCACAGGCGAGGCCAGCGCAGGGAGAGGGGGCGCGGTGGGCATCAGATTCTGACATGGACTGTCGATGCGACTCTGGCCCCGAGTATATATGATGGACGTCCGCCCTCGTCATGGACGGCTCTTACGGCTCTTCAAGCGAGAATCTCATCGCCAGCCGCCGATCCCGAGTTCCTTTGGTCGCGGCCACCCGAATCCATCATGAAGACCTTGTCAGTTTTCGCCGCCGCCCTTTTGGTGGCAGTGTCTGAGGCTGCTGTCAATGTACGTTGCGTTCCTGCTTTAGCATTCATTTCATGCCAATTGCCCTGAGACATTGGCCACCCCCCTTTTGCTTGAAGATGGATGGCGATCTTGGGACGCCTCATTGGCAGTCCGTTGGCACGAAAGCACCTGCAAACGCGACAAGTCGCGAGATCCTGATTCACCTACTGGCCTGCCTGATTTTTCTATCTATTGTTATGATGCCTTGATAAGCCTGACAAGCCCTTTCCCTATTCACCTCTCCATTGATCATGTAAGAAGATTCAGCGCGGCTAGGCACGAGGAAGGCTTATTGAGCATAACTGGCAAGACGGTCCTGCCCTGTGCTGCTTCCTGCGCGTTTGCTGCGGCTTGTATATCTTCCGACTCACGATTTCGTTTGTTTTTGTGTCCTTTTTTTTTTTTTTTTTTTTTTTTTCTTTCCCACGCATCTCCACGGCGCTCTTAGCCATCGCTTTCTTTCGCCATGAAGACACCATTTGTTTTGACCGCCTCTGCGGCGCTCATTTTGGATCTTGTTGCAGCTGCTAACGATACCGACTCGCAGCCTCGCTTTGCCCTGTCGAACACTTCTCAGCCCTCGGGCGAGGCATACTCACCTCCTTTCTATCCGTCTCCATGGATGGACCCCAATGCCCCAGGCTGGGAGCAAGCCTATGCCCAAGCTAAGCAGTTTGTGGCAGGCCTGACTCTTCTCGAGAAGGTCAACCTCACCACTGGTGTTGGGTAAGTTCTTTGGCTGTTACAGTTTGCCGATGGAGCAGCTGCTAATATTATTGATAGTTGGATGGGTGAGAAATGCGTTGGCAACGTCGGTACCGTTCCTCGCCTGGGCATGCGCAGTCTTTGCATGCAGGACGGCCCCCTTGGCCTCCGATTCAACGACTACAACAGCGCTTTTGATGTCGGCTTGACGGCCGCCGCTAGTTGGAGCAGAGCTCTCTGGCAAGCCCGCGGTGCTGCCCTGGGTGCCGAGGCAAAGGGCAAGGGTGTTGATGTCCTTCTCGGACCGGTAGCAGGTCCTATTGGTCGCAACGCCAACGGCGGCCGTAACGTCGAGGGCTTCGGACCTGACCCAGTTCTGGCTGGACAGGCTCTCTCTGAAACCGTGATTGGTATCCAGAACGCTGGCACCATTGCCTGCGCCAAGCATTTCCTTCTCAACGAGCAAGAGCATTTCCGTCAGGTCGGAGAGGCCAATGGCTACGGATACCCCATTAGCGAAGCCCTGTCTTCCAACGTCGATGACAAGACCATTCACGAGATGTACGGCTGGCCTTTCCAGGATGCTGTCAAGGCTGGTGTTGGTTCCGTCATGTGCTCGTACAACCAGGTCAACAACTCGTACGCTTGCCAAAACTCCAAGCTTATCAATGGCTTGCTCAAGGAGGAGTACGGTTTCCAGGGTTTCGTCATGAGTGACTGGCAGGCTCAGCACACTGGTGCTGCGTCCGCCGTTGCCGGTCTTGACATGACCATGCCTGGTGATACTCTCTTCAACACTGGTGCCTCCTACTTCGGAAGCAACCTTACCCTCGCTGTTCTCAACGGCACTGTCCCTGAGTGGCGTGTAGACGACATGGTTATGCGTATCATGGCTGCCTTCTTCAAGGTTGGCAAGACAATTGACAGCCTTGTTGAGACCAACTTTGATTCTTGGACTACCCAAGACTACGGCTTTGTCCAGGCTGCTGTCAATGAGAACTGGGAAAAGGTCAACTACCAGGTGGATGTCCGCGCCGACCACGCCAACCACATCCGCGAGGCTGGTGCCAAGGGAACTGTTATCCTCAAGAACACTGGCATCCTCCCCCTCAAGAAGCCCAAGTTCCTTACTGTTGTTGGTGAGGATGCCGGCGGCAACCCTGCTGGCCCCAACGGCTGTGGTGACCGCGGCTGTGACGATGGCACTCTTGCCATGGAGTGGGGATCTGGTACTACCAACTTCCCCTACCTCATTACTCCCGATCAGGCACTTTCGGCCCAAGCTATTCAGGACGGCACCCGCTATGAGAGCATCCTATCCAACTACGACATTACCGAGACGCAGGCTCTGGTTGGCCAGCCCGATAACATTGCCATTGTCTTTGCCAACTCTGACAGTGGCGAAGGCTACATTAGTGTTGACGGCAATGAGGGCGACCGCAACAACCTGACCGTGTGGAAGAACGCCGACACTCTCATCAAGTCTGTCGCTGCTGTCAACAACAAGGTCGTTCTTGTCATCCACTCCACCGGCCCCGTCATCGTCAAGGACTATGCTGCTCACCCCAACATTTCTGCCATTCTGTGGGCTGGTGCTCCTGGCCAGGAATCCGGAAACTCTCTGGTCGATATCCTGTACGGCAAGCAGAGCCCCGGCCGTTCTCCCTTTACCTGGGGTCCTTCTCTCGAGAGCTATGGTACTGAGGTGATGATGAAGCCCAACAACGGCAACGGTGCTCCCCAAGATGATTTCACCGAGGGCCTCTTTATCGACTACCGCCACTTTGACAAGGTCGCCCCCAACAGCAAGTCTCCCAATGCTCCCACATACGAGTTTGGCTTCGGTCTGGGTTGGTCTACGTTCAAGTTCTCCGGCCTCAACGTCCAGAAGAACAATGTCGGCACTCTGAATGCCCCTACCGGCAAGACCATTGCAGCTCCCGTACTGGGCGCCCCCATTAGCAAGAACCTCAAGGACTATGGCTTCCCCAAGAACATCCGCCGCATCAAGGAATTCATCTACCCATACCTCAACAGCGTCACCTCTGGCAAGGAGGCTTCCAACGACGCCAACTATGGCCAGACTGCCAAGGAGTTCCTCCCCGCTGGAGCCACCGACGGTTCTCCTCAGTCTCGCTCTCCTGCCTCTGGTGAGCCCGGTGGCAACCGCCAGCTGTACGATATCGTCTACACCGTTACGGCGATCATCACCAACACCGGCAAGGTCATGGATGACGTTGTTCCTCAGCTGTACATTAGCCACGGTGGCCCCAACGACCCCCCCCAAGGTGCTGCGTGGATTCGACCGTATCGAGCGCGTCGCTCCCGGCCAGAGTGTCATTTTCAAGGCGGACATTACACGCCGTGATATTTCCAACTGGGATACCGCCACCCAGCAGTGGGTGGTGACGAAGTTCCCCAAGACTGTCTATGTCGGCAGCTCTTCTCGCAACCTGCCCCTCAAGGCTCGCCTGCGCTAAGCGGCGGCGGAGGACAAAGTTATGATAATGTCTTAATTGTAAAAATAGTAATTAGTATTACATTAGCTTAATGAAAAACATGATACCATTGAATTTTCTTTCGCATGTCTGTGAATGCAATGTTGAGCTCTTTACTGCCTACGCGGTACATGTAGTTTTCTATAGGTAGCGTATGAGTTACAATGAAGAGTACACGATGATGCACCAGAGATGTGGTCTCATCGACGCTGCTCTGTTAGAATACAGCTGCCAAGTCCTGCCATTGTATGTTTTGTTTCGCCCGCCTGTCACGGCGTGCTGCTTTATGCGAACCCATGCAGGCAATCTACGGAATGCACAGTAGAATCTCATCAACAGCTGGAGGCTATCTCTTCTCACGTGGAGCAACGGCCGAATGTACCGATGAATTCATGCACGATTGTCTACTCTTGAACGAAAGGCCTCTAGCGCGATTGAGAAAGAGCGAGACAGGACAAAAGAGACGCCCGCCGATGTACTGTAGAAAAGCGACACAATGGCAAGGTCAGATTCGACGAATGGCGTTTCACCGCTGGTGCATCTTGGCGTGACAGTGGGCAAATAGCTCGATTAGCCTGGGCGCTTAAAACAGCAGATGAAGGGCAAAGGTGTAGTTTGATTGGCTGGGGCGCGCTTTGACTTGCCCCATGCGTGGTGATGATGATTAGGTGTGGATCACCTCGGACCTAATATTAGCCATATGCAGTGAGTATGGGAGAGTTGTAATTGGGACCGCTGGCTTGGGGAAAAGAGTGAGCATCTGCTGGCTTTCTTTTCTTTCGTTGTTGATCTCTTTTTTTTTTTTTTTCCCTTTCTTTATCCATCTGCATTTTTGCAAAGCGAGAAAACCAAAGTTTTTGCAAAAAGTCCATTGTTTCATTTTACATAGCCCTGAGACCCCTCTTCCGTATTTTCCCAGCGGCTCCGCGACTTTGAGACACGAAACGTGTGACGAGCGTCCCACCTGCGACACAAGCTTCTTCTTGTTATTATTCTACGACTAGGGATTTGGTGCCTTTTTACAGCTGCTACTATCGATTTAATTACCTGGAGGAGAGAGAGAATTTCAGCCCCGTACGTTATTTCGAACTTGTCGACGGGTTACCCCATGTATAGGGGAAACTGAGGCTAACTTTTTGACTGTTTTGGGTCTTGTTTGATTAGCCCAGCCTAGGGTCTTGCTGCTCTCTCTTTTATCTTCTTCTTGCAGCGCAGCGCAAGCGTCTTCTTTCTTCTCTTTCTTCATTCATTTCTTTTTCGGTGTTGTGCGTGTGTGACTTTGCTACACTCTCTTTTTTTTATTCCGTATACTCGCTGGCGGGTGGTTTTTTCCAATCTTTTAATCAGTTTCTTCTATTTTTACGGCGATATTGTTCTTTTTTCGCGACAAATCGTATAACGCTTCATCACGACGATATTTCATACTTTCAATCTCATCTGCTAAGAGAAGCAACAACAACATTACATCACCACATTAAACCAAACCCGAATAACCATCTCAAAAATGGGCAACAACCTCTCTTCCACGTTTGAGCCGGACCTGTCCAAGGTGGTCCTCAGCCCGACCGATCGCCGCGCCGACATCATCCTCGGCGTCACGTGGCTGGTTGTCATTTACATGATGGTCATGATCTGGACGACTTGCGCGCTGGTCGACAGATGGAAGGGCCCGCAGGACAGGATACGCGTTGGGGGCGGGCGGGTGTTGATGGCGCTGGTCATGTCGGCGGCGTGGCCGGCCGTGGTGATTTATCTGGCGATGGCGAGTGGATGATTTTTTTTGATTTGGGATATTTTCGATGACGACAAATGGATGATGGGAATTTAGGAAACTGAAACTGATTGAGAGGGTGGAGAATTACTGCGAGGAAAGGGTTAAAAGGAGATGAGCATTGTATGTTTTTTTTTTGGTTGGTGGTTGATGGGATATCCAAAGGGGGTGGTTACAGGTTTGATACCGTGCCACGGGCTGGCAGTTGTCTTTGTTATGTCTTTTTTATACTAAAAAGGAAAAACAAAAAATAATATCGTGGTATATTGCAAATGCCGCACAACTCTTACACTCCTAATCGTACAAACCCAAAATATCACATCTATCCAACCAGCGTGTTTCGACGACTCCTATCCGAGCGCATGTCCTTGCGCCCAACAATGCCCTCCAGCGTCTGCGCCAACGCCTTTGCATCGTATCGTCCGCCCTTGCCCTGCCCGTCTTTCGGCCCATACAGCCTCATCGTGTCGATGCCCAGCTGCGCAAACACGCGCTTGTCCACGGCGGGACTCTTGGGTCCCTCAATGTAAATAACGTGCGTCACGTACTGCGCATAGTCCTCGGCGACTGGCCGCGGTAGGCCTCGTGAGTCGGCGCAGGCATTTGCAATGGCGGCGACAAAGTCGAGTCCGGACAGGGCGTTGCTGGAGGGCCCCGTCTCGCGGTCGGTGGTGCCGTTGAGGAGGAGGATCTTGTTGCGGATGTGCGGGCTGGCGATGGCCTCGCCGACGCCCTTGAGGATGAGGTTGGGGATCAGCGACGTGAAGAGCGAGCCGATGCTGTAGATGACGGTGCTGGCGCTGCGGAGGGCCTCGAGCACGCGCGGGTTGGCCGGGATGCGGATCTCCTGGCCGTAGGGGTTGATGTACCAGAGGCGGGCGATGCGCGCCGGCAGATCCTCCTCGTCCTCCTTGGAGAAGGTGATGGCGGGCCGGCGCAGGGCGGGCAGGCTGCCGGGCAGGTTGGCGTCCTCGATGGAGTCGTGCTCGTCGAGGTCGTGGTTTGTCGACAGGGCCGGCGTGTTTACGCCTGTATTGGCCCCTGTGCTTGGGTTTGGTAAAGGTACCGCTGCTGTGGGCGCGCTGGGGTGCGAAATGTCGTTCTGGCCCGTGATGACGGTGCCGTCGGCCAGGCCCGCGGCAATGTGATGCGCAAAGTTGGTGTTGAGCGCCGGCAGCACGGCCACGCGGTCGGGCACGGCGCAGATGGAGCTCAGCAGGTAAATGGCGGCCTCGAAGCTGCCGGTGAAGAGGCGCGCGCCCGTCAGGAACAGGTTGCCGATGCTGGAGCCGGAAAAGTCGAAGCGGCTGCTGGGCCGCATGCGCTTGACGACCTCGAGGTTGAAGCTGTTGAACAAGGAGCGCATCAGCTCGCGCTTGGGCGACGAGATGTGCCTCCACAGCGGGTGCGTGCCCTCGACGATTTCGAACCACTCTGCGCGGGCGGCGGCGTAGACGGGGGGCAGGCGGTGGTTGAAGAGGTGCTTGATGGCCGTGGTTTCGGGCTTGCCGTCGTCGGGGATGAGGCGCACGAGGCGGGAGCGCACATCTCCAATGCCTGTTGAACTGTTAGATGAGTGATGTATAAATATGAGATTTGATGTGAATACCTGGCCCCCCAAACACGCGGATAATCTCGCTCGTGCTGCCGCCATTGTCCGAGATGGGAATCACGTAGCTCAGCGTCGCCGCCGCATTGGCTGCTCGCACGCCCTCAAAGACGTCGACGAGGCTGTTTGTGGCGCTGCCGCCGGAGAAGACGACGATGCCCGACTTGGGCAGCGGGCTCGGGCCGGGGCTGGACGAGAGCCTGGCGAGAGGCGGCCGCGGTGCCGGAGATGGTGCCAGGAGGGTGTCTTGGGGTGTTTGCTGGGCCATGGATGAATTGCGTGTGTTTTGTATTTGATGTTGAAGTTGTAGGTGGGTGATTTTGTCTCTGTTTTGTCTAGAGCTAAAACGATGCTTATCGCATTTCTCACTTTCTGCTCATCCAGCACTTTTCTTCTTCTTCTTCTCATTGCTGTCCAGCTTCTTCTTATAAATACTGCCGTCTACACATTGGACAAGTGTCCTGTTGGAGTATTGCGCTCGATGATGCCTCATACGTGTCTTTTACGAGCAACAAACGTTGTGCTGCGTTTTCGATGAGGCTGATGTGCAACAAGTTTAATTAAGCCGGGACTGCACAGCCCGACTTTCTCTGGATGCAGTAAAGGACAGCAGTCAGTATTGGATCTTGCATGGTGCTAAGATCTTGCCTCGTACAATAATGCCCCTTTAGCTGCATATGCTTTTTTTATTTGATTTGATTTCTTTTTCAGTTGTACCTCTTTTCCCTTGGTAACCGTTGTTCAGAGCTGTGTTGGAAGTTGAGATTTCAGAGGTCGTTGAATGAAGAGTAAAAGCTCAACTCCAGAGCCAGAAGCATGGAGCTATCTGGCTTCTACTATACTTGTATTTCAATGAAATCAATTCAATCGGCGCCGCTTTGTACATGCATTTTGACAGATGGTGTTCAAGCCACTTTGTCCAATTGGGCAATTTCTCGTCATGGCAAGCACCACGCCCGACATGAGCGACTACGCATGATGCTCATATAAGTACATATTAGGCTACAATCTTTATGAACCACCTGTTTGCCAAACATTCATTCCCTCATTATAACCCAAGAAGCTAGATACAAGACCAACCATCTTGGACAAAAACTCTCCGCAGCCACATCTCCCAGCCGCCAAACACTTCACAATGGCTTCCAAGGAAATTCCCAAAACCGTCAAGCAGTGGAATGTCGAAAAAATTCAGTAGCTTCGATAGACTCAAGTTCTCCGAGCAGCCCCTGCCCGAGTTGGGCGACGGTGAAGTTTTAGATAAGCGTATGTGATGAAGCTCTTTGATATCTGTACCCATACCTACAATAGTAGGAAAGAGAAGAAAAGGTGAAAGCCATGACCATAAGCCATGTGCTAATGCTTATTGTTCTACTAGTAGAGGCAGCGTCTCTCAATGTTGGTCAACCGGCAACATCTCCCTCCTAGGCTGCTAATTTACATTGCTCTAGTATCGTCATCTCACCCTTGTCAGAGGAGAGTATCCCCATGGAAGAGAGAAAACGTCATCCCCGGACTCGATGGCGCAGGCACAGTCGTAGCCATCGGCAAGCAAGTCTCTCGCTTCCAGCCCGGCGACAAAGTCGTCACCACCTCCAACCAGGCATATAAATCTGACCCCCCAGACTTTCGAACCCAGCACCGGAGGAATCCTCGACAGCACCCTCAGAACGTACGGCGCTTTCAACAAACACGCTCTTGTCCGTGCGCCGTCAACTTTGACAGCTCGGGAGGCGTCGACGCTGCCCTGCGCTGCCTTGACGGCCTGCAACGCCTTATACGGATCCCTCGACCACGTCGTCAAGGCCGGCCAATGGGTCCTTGTCCAGGGCACCGGCGGCGTGAGCATCTTTGCTCTGCAATTCGCCAAAGCCGGCGCAAGAGTCATTGCCACAACCGCATCTCCTAGCAAAGTCGAGGCGTTGAAGCAACTCGGCGCCGACCACGTCATCAGCTACAAAGAAGCTCACCGGTGGCCGGCGTCAACGAGATGGAGCAGAGCATCGAGGCCATCAGGATGTGCGGCGTCATCACCATCGTCGGCTTCTTGGCCGGCCGGTCGGGCGACAACGAGACGAGCTTCCAGAGGTGCCTGGCGAAAATGTTTACGCTGCGGCCTGTCTTTGCAGGCAGCAGGGTTCAGTTGGAGGAGATGATTGAGGCGGTTGAGGCGCATCCGGAGGTGCTGCGAGAGGGTGTTTGGGCTGGAGGAGCTTCGGGAGGCGTATGAGTACATGTGGGCGGGCAAGCACTTTTCCAAGGTGGTGACTGAGATGAATTGAAAAGCACAGCCTCAAAATCGTATAGTGACAAGATAATGATGATGAGTTGGGAATATGGCTTGGTCTCGGAAGGCGGCCTGTTCAACGTCAAACAGCCGATTTGTTGAGGCTGGACCCTTGTGGACCGTCGGAATAATAGTCTGATGTCTGATGGTCCATGTAGGCAAGCGTTCCAGACCCATTGTGTTGGGATCGAGACGTGCTGTGTTGTCGAGCTATTTGAATAAGCTCTGTTACGCAGCAGTAGCCGTGATGTGGATGGGTGAGTAGACTCGGATAGATGTGGCCACCCGGAAGATGGCTGTCTCAGTCCGCCTGTGGTCTATAGCAAGCCCGAGTCTATGCATTTCTGTATGTACCATTTGATATTATATACTCGGGCAAGATGGGAGTCTAGCTTAAAGCCCAACAGAGGATTCTCACTTTCGTATTATAGTCGTGATTTATTGTGCCTCGGCAGTGTACACATCCTTACTTTTTACTATAAATGTTTGCCTCTTTCATATTGCTCTAATACGAATCATCTGACCAGCCACTAATGTGCGGCGATGCATGATTGCATGCAGGGAACACGGCATTGTCCAGTCTGCATCGTCCTCTCATAGAGGCAGTCCATGCCCGACTCAAGGAGGGATACACCAGAGGCAGAATCAATTTTGTGCCATCATGACTAAATTAAAAACATTGAGCCGGCCTCGGACATTGAAGCGTCAGTCACTGTGTTGTGCCGCCTACTGCAGGATGACGGATATGATGTCAAAAAGTTTGCCTCGCTGGCGCTGTTATTATTTCATTAACTAATTACCAATTGATGGAATCTGTCCATCGGTATATGTATGTATATGTGTGTATCATAGTAAAAGGACCGTGTCATGCCATAAAAATAAGAATCGTTGCCTTCCATTGCCCATTTATTCCCAGAATGCCATGCCCCCCCCCCGAAAAAGAAAATCGTAATGCGTCCGTGTCAATATGCCTGTTTGATGCGTGCCGTGCCCACAATGCGTCCGAGTGAAGACTCATGAAAATTAAAATAATCCACCTTTGCGTAATGGTAAAGGAATGAAAAAATGATGAAAAAAAAAAAATGCTGGTAAAAAGTTGCGGTGTGGACGGGGACCCTCTTTACTCCTTGTAGTCGCAGGTCATGCTCCAGGCCTGGTAGCCGACTGTGTTCTTGGAGCATTGTTGAGGGGCGAGGACTGTCGTGCCCTCGGTGCACTTGAGATCCGTATAAGCCGTCACTATGGATCATTGAGTCAGTAAACAATTTCATAAATCTCCTTGAAAATAGGAAGAGGTGGAGTTGTGGAGAAGAAGGCATCTTACAAGTGCAGCCGTTGTTGATATCCGTCAGGTTCAGAGAGTGAGGCACGGCGCCGTCCTCTTCATCATTCAAGCTCTTGCATTCGCCGTTCTTGAAGTCATCGTCAATGACAGTCCAGACACCGAGATTGCCGGCAAAGCAGTCCTCGCCGCCATAGAGACGGAAATCGGCGACGTGGATGTTGCGGGGGATGAAGAGGGCGTTGGAGCCAGCAATGAGCGTGGCAGCAGCGGCGACAACTGAGAAGAAATGCATCTTGATGGGAGTTTTGATAGTTGAAATAATGAGAAAGAGGAGTAAGATTGAAGATGAGGGGTTGTTCTGTTAGTGGTAAACTAAGAGGATAGTTGAAGAGTAGTTGTTTTTGCTGTTGAGCAGATTGGAGCTTGTTCAAACGATGCTTCCGGCTACTCTTTATACTTTGCCAGGCTCCGCCAACGGCTCATCTAGATCCTCGATCCGGACAGGCCCAGGCGAAGCCGATCTCTGACGAAAACAAAAAGAGATACGAAAAGCACCACGGCATCCGAAGATAGTGCAGTGGAGCGGCGCAGCTGCAGTGTTCCTCCCGGATACGATGTCTCTGACCTCGAGCCATCGACAAGTTGGCAGGCTATCCACCTAGAAGCCTGGGTTTACCAGTCCACGCACTGTACGCAAGGGACTCAAGGAGCCCTCTACCGCATCACCCCATCTGAATCAAGGACATGAACGAGCTGGAAGAATCATACGACAAGGGCAGCACGACTCATTTCAAAGCTTCCAAGTCACAGTGCGTGCACCAAAAAGCATCATCCCCGCGTGACCCAAAAACCCACCAAAAGTTGTGCTGAGCTTCCAACTCCTCTTTTTCACAAAACTGACAGATAGAGTTCGAGTCCAGCCAAGCACCGCCGATCACTGATCTCATGCTAGGCCCCAATAAAAATAACAAGAGGCTGGCGTTCTTTTGCTCCACCGTGTAGCCGCAGCTCTGCAGCTTTTCGGACGCCTCGGTGGCGAGTAACTCGACCGAGAGTTGCACTTTGTGCTCCGTGCTTTGTCAAGGCCCGGTGCTTTTTTTTCTACAGCGCTTGGTTTTGTTTCTTTCAATGGGTTATTACGGAGGCGTCGTCATGGGCGGAGTTGGGGAGCTCAAGGCCCGCTGGAGCCTTTGACATCATCGTTGGAGAATCGGGCCATCGCCTTTCGAGTGCTAGTGGTTACTATGTATAGAGAATCCTTGGAACTGAAACATGATTAGTTTGTTGATGACCCTTGCACTCTGTTGATGTAAGGAGGTCAGTGCATCTGGGGACTCAACACCCATCTGCACAGACACGGGGTTGAATACGAAGAGCACGCCCGCAGACAATTTCTGCATGATGCAGAAGAAACAGAAGAAGAACAAAGAAAACAATCATCGTATTCAATTCCAAGACTCGGCATTCCCGTGCATTCTGCGCCACTGTTGCGTTGTGCAACCAACGGCAGCACAGCCGTCGGTAGTAATCAACCACTGCCGATTCACATCGTATACACAGGCTGGGTACGAAACAAGCAGTAGCAAACCATGACGAGAAATCGCTCCGTATACCGGAGTAGAATGTCCCTTGACGAAAAAAAAGAAGGGAAAAAAAGAAGACAGGAGCATGGAGAGTTCCACTGCCAAGAGAAGAAAGCTGTGGAAACCCGCATGTTTACCCATGAGAGCCAAGGCCAAGCTTCCATGCCGCGGGTACGACTGAGGATTTTCAGATTCGGACATTAGTGCACGGCACTTTCTTCACGTGGTCTTACACCTCGGTGTGAGGAGGAAAGAATACCTAGTCTACATGTAGCTTGCGGACGTGGCATTAGAGAATACGCATTTGCAGTGTAATGGACAATCATCTGCCCCCGTAACGTGAGCTGACATCTAAATATAGCGTGGTGTTTCCATGATCGGTCTGCGTTTATTTCCACGTCATGGCATGCTCCAGTGTGGAACTCTCATTACGTGTTCGAGAAGCAGAATAGGGGACCTTGGGGACATTTGATAATGGCAGCAAGAGGGTCCAATTATACCCCTTACATGAGCAGCTGGCGGGTAACACAGGTTTTCGCTTTAGGTAAGTATAAAAAGAAGTATACACACTTTGAATAAATTGAAAGTTCAATGGCTGTATCTAAGTGACGTTTATTCGCTGTATTGTGCACAGTGCGTCGTGTCTTGTACGGTATCCTTCACCGCGTTGCAGGTATCAACTGTTACTAAGCCGCAGACTGTATTTAGATCCATTCGTAAGGAAAGGGTGTAGTTTTATATATCTGATGCCCTTGTTACATCTTGTGCTCGCAGTTTCGGAAAAATCGAGAAAAACGTTGGCTACGTGCAGTCCGTAGAGATAGATTAGAGTATCAAGCAAGGGAGCTGTCATCGAAATCGGCGGGGCAGCAAGGCAACAGCAAATCAAACCGCCATTACATGTAAGTAAGCAGGGAGACAACACGCCTATTTGACATAAAATATTTGTATAGCATTGCTACCATAGTGTTAAAGTTTTGGCGAGATGGCTTTTTCCCCCACTCGTTTGGATATTTTCGTGGGACTTGAATTGGCGCGGGGTGCTGTAAGTGCTGTACGAAGATGAGCAGCTATTAGATACAGCATGGGTAAAAACATGACCACGGGTTGAATAGAGCTAAGAGTGCATGGATGATAAATACATGTAATTAAAGCTTACAGAAAATTCTGAACCACGAAGCAAGACATGTACTCATTCTTTAATTCCATCCCAAACAATCGTTCCGCATCTATGGTAATGACATATCAAAGACGGCACCTTGAAGTACAAGACCCCGGAGCTAACTAACGATGCGTGAAATACGTGTGGCAAACGTTTGAACTGAGAAAATTAATAATACATCATTTAATTATGCATGCTATCACAAATGGACATCTCTTTGGATGCCTCTCAACACCACGAGTAGCTTCATCTGGCGACCGACGCACCAGTAAGCCTTACCATTGAGGGCTTATAGCAGTGACAACGCATGTTATTACCCCGCGACAAGAACGCCTTATTTTTCATCGCACCTGTATGGGTAAATATGCCTATTCAGCAGCCCATTAATTTCCTGTTTTAAACAACTGATTCACAGCTCATGGTTGTCACATCGTGCAGCATCTGCCTTAAACTCCCAGAGTGTAGACACATTCCCAGGTTCGATTGGTAGCCTTACAATAAACTGCCACGTATTTGTGACTCTTATAACGCCTCACTAAACTCTAGATTCGATGCTCTCTACGGATACCTAGTAGTTCGAGACGAGCATATATTGGGAGTTAGCGATCATGGCATCCATCACTTGAAAGATGGAAAGCCAAGCCATTCTCACCATCGCAATCACTCTATTCTGAACCATTCGCTGTTTTACACTCAACTTATTATTTCTATTTGTGTATAAACACAATAGAGCCAGCCGATCCAAGACTGAAAGTTGGACCACCTTGTCACATAGCCAGTTTCCTCATGGCTCAGCAGCTCGA
The DNA here is from genome assembly GCF_020647795.1 of Trichoderma atroviride. Taxonomy (NCBI): domain Eukaryota; kingdom Fungi; phylum Ascomycota; class Sordariomycetes; order Hypocreales; family Hypocreaceae; genus Trichoderma; species Trichoderma atroviride. The sequence continues at coordinate 6,404,411 of NC_089401.1, read as the reverse complement.
AAACGTTGATGAAACCATCACCATCAAAGGCAAAACCGGACAGTACACCGGATCGGCATACCCTGTCACTGCTACTGCATGGAGCACCCCTCTTGGATACGATCCCCACGGAAGGGGTATAATGAGATACAGCGACGGCAGCGTCTACGAGGGCCAGTGAGAGCATGGCAACTACTCGGGAACAGGAAAATATACTTCAAAAGATGAGGAGTATGTCGGATCATGGGTCTACGGAATCAAGACTGGCCATGGAAAATTGATCACACAGGACGGGCAAATTGTTTACGACGGCTGGTTTGTCAACGGCCAAAGATCAGGCGCCGGTACCCTCAAATATCCCCAGACAGGCGTCAGCTACACGGGCCAGTGGAGCAAAGACGTTCCAAGCGGAAAGGGCACTTGGTAATGGGCAGATGGAAGCTGGTGGGAGAGCACATGGGGAGGATCCAATGGCAAAACTGCCAGCGGCAGTGGCAGGACGCGCCGCCCTTTCTCGAATGGCGACCTTTATGAAGGGGAGACGACGAACCACGAGATGACGGGCACGGGCAACATCACTTTCTCGAGCGGCGAGGTGTATCGCGGCAAAGTTAGAAATTCTAGCAAACATGGCCGAGGCAGCTTCAAGACATTGGACGGGATGCTGTATGAGGGGAAATGGGTGAACAATAGCAAGTCGGGTCGCTTTAGAGTCACCGACTTGGCGACAGGCAAGGTGAAACACCGTACTTATTGACTGCAAAGGGTGGTGATTTGGTGTTTATACGAGGTTTTCATGTTTGTATCAAGGAGTTATCTTTTGTGGATGAAATGATGATTTAACTAGACAAGATGTACATCATCTAAAGAGCCATGTTGCATTTTTGAAACGTCCATAAAGCAAAGGTTGTTTTATTTGAATCGACTCTGTTCCAAATTTTGAGGGGAAACCTCAATATCTCATTAGCAAGCAGACTGTAAATACTATTGACATGGTGCCTTGGGCTTATAGTAAGTGTCAAGAGCGCATAACTGGATAGATGTGGAAAAGGCCGAGCATAAGAGAAACTTGATAGAAAAAGTTGGCGCCAGATTTCAGAAGACAGCTGAAAATCAGCGCTTGATACGTATAGCTCTCGATGTGACGAATAAGAAGCCAACGCAACTCCATGGTGTGGTTGCATGCATGAGACTGACTGCAGACGCCTTAGTATACAGATGTACTCTGGTATAATCTCTGCAACTCCGCATCTCTATTGCGTATGCGCAAAACTGATCCTCATACGTCACTTGCATCTGGCTGGCTAGCATTCAGGCAAATAATTTCTTGTGTGGAAACAGAGCAACACACGCCGGTTGTCTGTGTGCAGTACATGTACCAACGTTGGATAAGGCCAGATCTAACAGACTCTTCTACCCACCAGAAAGGGAAACAGACTCAAAGGTGTCATTCCTGGAGAGAGCCCGGACAAAGTTCAAGACTCTTAAGCTCAAAAGCTATGACTGGGCAATTTTTGATAAGAAGAAACTTGTTGCAGTCTTGGAAGACTATGGGTCAGATACGGATAGCCTTCGGGGCAGCATTTCTCTCAGGAAGCTATATACAGCTTTGTAGAGAACTCTTCATTGAAAGGCACTGGTCTGGAGTCGGTGATTAAACGACGGAAGCTGGCAAAAATCGAGTTGCCTTTAGATTTCGCCGACGGGTTGCTGGAGTCACCAGGGATCGTCAACACAAGTGATAGTCGAGCATCACGAACGAAGACCAGCTTCGCTCCGACGACTTGGATGGAGATGAGATAACCAGGCTGAAGAAGCTAGTCAAGACACTTGCCTGGCTACTTCAAAACTCGTCTTTCCGCGAGACTGGCGAGGAATCAAGTGAAGAGCAGCCGGTGATTTACTCGCTGCAGTGCCTGGGATATAAAGACGATATAAAGGCGAAGCGGATGACGTTTCTGTACAAACTGCCTTTTCCTCCTGATGGAACGAGCTGGCAATATGACTGTGGAAACACGCTGGCGACTTTACATACTCTAATCACCAAAGTCGATAAGAAGACTAAACGAGCGTTCAAGCCGCCTCTTGCAGATCGACATAGCATCGCCAACTCATTAGCATTGACAGTTTTAAACATCCACTGCTCGGCCTTGATTCACAAGAACATCTGGAGCCACGGCATCTTGCTGTTTCTTCAAGATAACAACGGCAGCGTATATCCCCTGGGCGCAACTACAGAAATACCAGATTTCACGCCCATTGCAGCCACAAAGAAGACCCTGGGGGGTGGTCCTCTTAGAAATAGGTCTCTGGCGCACCGTCTCCTAGATCTTCGACCGGCAGATTCGCGAGATTCGGCAGAGACGAAGCTGCTCAAGGCAAAGGATGTGACTGCTACGCTGACGGGGTTGGCGAAGAGGGAACTGCCAAAGGAGAAAGGCGAGAGATTTGCGTCTGCGGTTATGGCGTGTTTGGGCTTTCACAAGGAGAGAGAGTGATGTGGACTTGTCGTTGGATATGAAGGACAAAGGTTTTTTGATGTTACGGCGTTGGGAGTCAAGTTGTAACATATTGGATATATGACAAGACATATACAACACTTCAATCTCAGAAAGAGTCACATCAATTTCTCCGAAGCCGGCTGATGCAGAGCCGCATCGATGTACTCATACATTACAAGTACTGTGCAAAGACGAAGAGCTAATGCAAGTTTGTATCCTATTTCGTCTTGCTGCATGAGGCTCGCATCGGGTTTGGCAGTACTGGTTCGTGCACTACCTCATGTGCTGCTTTTGTTGTTGATGTGCATGGGCTCATACATGCACATGCATTCTTACTGCATGCAAGCTAATTCTTAAATCGTTTTTGGCCTTTCACAGCGATTTTAACCCTCCCCAAGGCTTATTCGTGAAAACAGTACAGGCAACTTCAACAGGTCAGATACACTCAAGCTAGCTATAGTCATAATGTATGGCTATTACTCGTGGACGGCATCATCAGCCACACAGGGAGCAGAGTCCCAAAATGCTGGCATCTCAGTCGACCTAGGTCAAAACACCTAACATCTCAGTTAATCTCGGCGAAACATCTGGAATCTCCGTCAATGTAGACGAATCAACCAGTCTAGTCGCATACATCACACACACCGGAGCCGTCGAATCATCCGCCACAGCAGCAACAACCGACATCAATAGAGCACGCCGCCAATAAAACAACCCTCAACTCACCCTACAAACCTCTTATCCCTCCTCGCCACAGCGCAAGACAAACAAGTCGACTTCCTCCCCATACCATGGGACGAAGCAACCTCCGACCATGACGGCCAAGCCTCCATCAGCCAGTCCTTCTTCAACGAAAAGCTCAGCTACGTGTTCAAGCGCCTCCACCGGAACTTCAAGTACCCAGCCGGCGAGATCGTCGCCCTCAGAGCCGTCATTTCGAAACCATCGTGCTGGGACACCCCAAGATTCGGGGCCATCCGAATATCGTGCGGCTGGTGGGCGTGTGTTTCGAGATTGACGCGCAGACAAAGATCCCCGTGGCCTGTGTTGGTGCTGCAAAAGGCGGAGCATGGGCATTTGAACGAGTTTTTGAAGTCGCCGAGGGGGAAAGGATTGAGTCTTCGAGAGGCTGGACTTGTGTGTTGATGTAGCTGCTGCTGTTACTCTTATGCACCGTAAAGGTAAAAGTCACATCTCTTTTCGTTGTATAATCAGGCTATGTGGTCTCATCATATTCCAGGCATCATCCACGGGGACATTAAGCCAGAAAATGTCTTCATCTTTGCATGCGAAGCAGACAACAAGATAAACACAAGAGTCGCAGATTTTGGATATTCTACTCTCCACGCTAGCAACTTATCAGAAGCGCAAATCAGACTCCCCTTCTCGATACCATGGAATGCTCCAGAGACAGTCGCAGACCGCGACTGTTTATCCTCTGTTTATTATGCAAAGCTCACCGATATCTACTCCTTTGGAATGTTGTGCGCATTGCTCTTTCACGATTCGTTGCGGAGCACGATCAAGCTGTCGAGCATGAAAGAGAGCGGGCTCATCCAGTCTATCCAAATTGGATTCACAGGTTAGCTGTTCTTGACCCGCTTCAGAAGAAGAATCTATCGAATTTCTTCTCTTCTGCCACTGCCTTTGATCCGAAACATCGACACTTAGATCTACAGGAAGCGATGAAAGGGTTTGCTCAGCTTGTGCAAGTCATGGTGTTTCCCCTCTGGAGAGCTATGTACATGTCTGTAAATTTCTTACAAAACCGCTCCAAGTGTGCCACCCTGGAGAATCACGGCTTCAGCACCTATGAAACTTATATGCCGTATCTCAGCGTGCTCCCTCACCACAAAGACTTTGATGTCGAAAAAGCGCAAAGCAATCACTACGCCAAGTCTAGCTTCAGCTTATACGATGCCTATTTCCCACACGAGTCAGCATTTTCTGGGGAAATCAGCCCTAATTTCAACGTTAGCATCTCTTAGCAGCGCCATGATAACTAATCTACAACCCAAAAGTAAGGGAAAAATTATCCGGCGTCCCAGTCCTGTTATCCAGCATTCCAGCTAGATAATATCAATACATGTATTGAAGGTACATGTAGCTGAGGCTACTGCTGCTACTGCTGCTGGAAAACATAACTCGAATGCTGGATCTTTTCCAAAAGTAAGCAGTAGGTTGATAACTAAAATCACCACTTGGATCCCGAAAAGCTACAGACAACTGATGGGGCAGACTACCGGCTCCGGGGTCACATTTTCAGCTAACCAAGGCCAAAGTGGAATCGTCATCCGAGGACTCGTGCCCTTTTGCCTTTCAAACGGCCTTTTGCTATGCCGTTGGGTTCGGCACGGATATGGACGAATCGGAAGCCAGGCTCTGGGTCCAGCGGAGCGGTAGAGCCTGGCACGATCTCAGAAGCGAGATCGAGGCGTGTAAGGCAGACCTGACGCCCCTGATATATAAGAACCTTGAGACAGATTTCTCGCCCATAAGCTACGTGGATTACTACGAACAGACGAAACAGCTGGCAGATGTGCTAGAGGTCTACGATTCTACTGTGCGTGATACAGTAATGGTCCTGGGTGATAGCCACCCGATGTACTTGCATCTAAGCCAACTTCGGGAGCTGCTGCTCCTTCGAAAGGGGCATAGGTAAAGACCACCATGGCCTTATTTTTCCCCATATAGTAGTTGTACTTTTGTTGCGTGGAGGAATACTGGGTCTAGACTGGAAGGATCTTGAAATATGCGGCTATACAAGAGATTCCACTTGTACTAGCCACTCACTTCGCTTAGATTCGGAGCACCGCAGACGTGCAAGAGCCTGATACGAACACGAAGTCTGTTCAAGAGCCTCATAGTGCCAGTTGTTCCGAAGATTGTCATAAACCTCGAGAATGAACGGCTCGGGCCAGAAGTTGGAGGGTGCGACCTATCCCGTGATGTAGGTGTTTGATCACTGCCCAATGCTATTCATCGAACATGGCCTCGGTTCAAGACGAGAGGGGATTGGGTGAATCATAGCTCAGCATACTGTAGCAAAGCCTAAACGACTTGCCTGCGCCCTGAAGTAACGGACGTTTCGGAGACTTTCGTTCCCATGCAAACCCTGTTCTTGCCAGCCAACTAGTTGATTTGAAATCGAGAATGGTCCATCCGCATGTCGCCATCATGTACTTGAGTGATGAATCGTGGCGATGATGTCGCATTGCATGTCGTCTCTTGGGATTGATCAATAGGCAATGCAGGAGATGCCATCGTCGCGCCGATAACATGGTGTGTTACACAAGACACTGAAAGGCACAAGCGGGAGGCATAAAGTAGCGCATACGTGATGGTTGAAGCCTACTGCTTATGCCTGTGTTGTAGAACGGAGTTCCGTGAAGAGGACACTAGTGGCTCGACGTCCTTTTCCCTCGTCATTTGATATGCTCGTAAATGCTGGTGCAGATGCTGATGTCGATGTCGTTGTTGGTGTCGATATCCAAGACGCAAGCAGCGTCAAAAGAACCCGGTCAGGTCAGACCCCCCCTTGCACCATGACAGTGTGCCTGACACAACATGCGCGCGCGAAAGGATCAGCGACAACAACACCAGCAGTGATAACAAACTCCTGAAAATTTAAACAAGGGCCAATGGGTCGTTTTCACTCTTTCTGCTGCTGCAATTAGCCAGCGACCAAAGTTTCGGGGCGCCGTTTTGAGCTTGTGCAGTCACCCAACGGAATGGCGGCGAGGGATCCAAACGCCTTCGCGGATGACGATTGCGCCATCCCGGCGGTGCCAGTAGCCACCCGAAGCGTGTCTAAGTCGAGTCGTGCCGAAGAAGCGACATGGAACTATCAAGGGGCTAGCCAGGCCTTGGTGGTCGTTTAAGAAAAATCGCTACCAGAGATCGACAATCGAAAGAAAGAAAGGGCTCGACCCCATGGGCAGCAGGAGGACAGGTTGATGGGGCTCCAGTTTAATAGATTAATCTCAGAGTCGAGCCTGTAGGGCTCGTGCTAGTTGCAATAGTAGCACACCCTTATTGCGGATTGCGGATATGCGCTGGATGGGGTCGAGGCGAAAGGCTATCGAGCAAGTTTCTGCACGATTAGGGAGGTGACTTTGCAAGTCTCCGTCTCGGTCCTGCGTCAAAGGATGTCTGCTTGGGGAAGCTGGCGCAGCGGGATGGCAGAAATAGAGTTGCAGTCGCTCAGGTTGAGCCGGCGCCAGGGTTGAGCCGTCCGGATGCTACCAGGAGCAGCAGAGTGGTGTAGCAGGGCATGACGACGTCGTATATAAGGAATCATGGCTGCGAGAGTGCTGGGACATGCCATCCACCGCCGTCACAATCATCAGCTGAGGTCAGAGAGTCCAGCCAAGGGTTGCCATTGCGCCGGTCTCGTATCATCCCTGGCTGGTGCTGCTGCTCAGCGGCTGTCGGAGATTCTGGCGGTGCTCATCGAGGATCGTCGCGGCTCCTGGAGCTGCCAGTCGGGAGTCGGAGCCGCGCTGTTGTGCTCCATGGCGTCGATGGCGAGATTCATCTTCGGCTCCGGCCAGGTGTTCGCAATTAGCTGCGGCGTGCAATTGGCTTATGTCAGGCGCGCTAGGGAGCACGTGAGCAGCACGCAAGGAGGCAAAAGTCGAGTGGAAACAGAGCTAGACGTGAGAATTTGTTAAGATTTTTTTTTTCTTAATCAGTTTTTTTCTTTTGTTTCCTCTTTTCATTGGGGCTGCTGGACTTTTATGACTAAAGCGATCCTCCGCTACACTGTCTTAGCGGCAGGCCTCTCTTCTGGCTGTCACCACCATCGGGTCGTCGGAGTGGGGCTTCAGAGCCTCCCTGGCTCTTGGCAGCGACCTGCCAGCGCTCCCATAGGCTCCCCGTAGTGCTTCCAGAGACCCTCTGTAGGGTTCTCCTCCTAGCGCCCCATCCGTTAAGCTTTAGCGAGCAACGCACGCTGCGCGATAACGCCATTTCGGCCCCATAGCACCCAAGCACTGCTGTAGCTGGCGGACATTTACTACGAACCCTTTTGGCCACGGCCGTCCATTTAGAGTCTGCTGACTTTGCCGCGATCATTTTTCAGCGTCCCATTGTGAATCGATCTTCGCCGTCCTCTGCCAACCACCGTCCCCTGCCTGGATCCTCCTCCATCCCTCTGCAGTGCCGAGCACCCTATCAAACCCTTCTCTCGCTGTCCAGCTGCGGCTTTGTGTCGTGTGAGGGACGACAAAGGCTGCATATACCCACGATTCGTCGACTCTTCCAGATCGCCGCTTATTCACCCGTCCAGATACCGCCTCTGGCTTATTTCATCATCTTCACCACCACCAGCGCCACCAGCCAGAGCTTCTATTCGTTATCCGCGACCCTCAACTCGACCCGATTCGCCAACAGCCGTGTTCGTATCCTCGCCAAACCCACGGACCCCTTTCTCTCAGACGCTGTGAGCAGACGGGGGGCCCTTCTGCCAGGACGCAACAGCACGCCTTGGGGGTGGTGTCTCATACATACCAAGCTCAAGCACGCAATCGCCTTCGCCTGGCAGCGCATGAGCCGCCTGGCCGCTCGCAATCCCAATTAACCTTTGCGTCGTGCGATAAGGCCCTCACCGCATATTATAACCATGGAGTCCCTGTCAACTGCCGCCGGCCACGAGCCGAACTCTCTCTCCTCCACCCCATCCCGATCCCATTATGAGTCTGCCTCAATGGCTACTGCAGCTGCCGCTGCCTCTCTGACATCAACAGCGCCTTCAGCGTCGCCCTCGCCTGCTCTCTCGACCTCCACAGTGACAACACTGCCCTCAACGTCCATCTCCTTCTCTGACTCTGTGCCTGCCTCCAACCCTACCTCCACGTCTGCCCTTGCCTACCAATCCTCGTCCCATCCGCCATCGAGAGACAACTGTGAGCGCCGCCGCGAGGGCGAGGAAGAAATTCCCTCCAAAGGCCTGATAAAGATGCCCTTCGATCTCGCCGGCAAGACTCTCAGTCCCTTCCTCAAAGAACACATCCCCGGCCTGTACGCCCCCGTCGGCAAGAACCTAAAGAAAGAGGACAGGACGAGTCCCAGTAATGAATTGGTAAACATCAAAGACCCCAACACCAAATACTGCTACCGTCATCGTCCCGACTCCAAGTGTCGTCGGGCGGCGGACGAGACCAAGATGGGTACCATTCAACGGGTAAGTTGCCACCGAAACCGCTGTAGCATCCCTGCTCAGCCTGTCTGACATGTCACCTTTCTAACCAATCTTCCTCTTCTTGCCTTGTAGGAGCTCAACAACCTCCCATCTACCGATCAAGAGGCCATCACCCATGTTTGGTCCCTGTTCTCAGCCGCACCCGCCAAGCATCGCGAACTCATGCTGCAGGGCATCATCACCCAATGCTGCTTTCCCCAGCTGTCGACCGTCTCCCGCGAAGTTCAAGAGCAGCTCAAGATCGACTTCATCGCCACCCTGCCTGTAGAATTATCGTACAAGATCCTCTGCAACTTGGATACCGTTTCGCTATGCAAGGCTGCACAGGTCAGCCGTCGCTGGCGGGACCTGGCCGATGACGACGTCGTCTGGCACCGAATGTGCGAACAACATATTGACCGAAAGTGCACAAAGTGTGGCTGGGGCCTGCCGCTATTGGAGCGGAAAAAACTCATGGCCTGGAACCGACATCAACATACTGCACATGCGAACCCGCCCACACGCAGCGCCGAGGATTCGGCTGAGCCAGCCGCAGCTCCCGCTGCCCAAGGCTCCAACAAGCGAGCCATGGTGGTCCGCGACGACAGCGGTGCCAAACGATCGCGAGTCCGAAATTCACCCGCCAACGGCCGAGCGCAACTCGACGAAGAGCGAAAGTTTCGGCCCTGGAAGGACGTGTACCGGGACCGCTACAAGGTGGGATACAACTGGAAGACGGGACGGTGTTCTATCAGGACGTTCAAGGGCCACGAGAACGGCATCACCTGCCTGCAATTCGATCACAACATCCTGGCGACTGGTTCCTATGACACCACCATCAAGATCTGGAATGTCGAGACGGGAGAATGCATTCGCACGCTGCGTGGACATACTTCGACGATTAGGACTCTGCAGTTTGACGAAGGCAAGCTAATTAGCGGAAGCTTTGACAAGACCATCAAGATTTGGAACTGGCACACTGGCGAGTGCATCAGTACTCTTCAAGGCCACACCGATGGCGTCTTGTCCATCCATTTCGATGGATGCAAGCTTGCTTCTGGATCCATCGACAAGACTGTCAAAATCTTCAATTTCGACACCAAGCAGACCTGGACTCTGCGTGGCCATTCCGACTGGGTCAACCACGTGCGCATCGATTCCGCATCCCGCACCGTATTCTCGGCCTCTGACGATCTCACCGTCAAGCTATGGGATCTGGATTCGAAGCAATGCATCAAGACTTATCTGGGACACGTTGGACAGGTTCAGCAAATTCTGTTGATGCCCCCCTGATTTTGAGCCGGATGAGGACCCTAACGCTGACATGGGCGATGCCGCCTCCGCAGCCAGTGGACGAGGCGATTCGCCGGTGCCTTTGCCAGAGCAGGCGCCCGATAGCCGTACTGCGTTTGGACCCGGCTTCTCAAATCCTTCTCGTCCTCTGCCTCCCCGTTACATGCTCACAGGTGGCCTCGACAACACTGTACGACTGTGGGATGTTGCCACGGGCAAATGCATTCGCAGCATGTTTGGCCACGTCGAGGGCATCTGGGGTCTTGTTGGGGATACCCTCCGCGTTGTCACTGGTGCTAATGACTCCATGACCAAGATCTGGGAGCCTCGCTCCGGCAAATGCGAGCGTAGCTTTACGGGTCATGCCGGCCCAGTGACCTGCGTTGGTCTTAGCGATAGCCGAATGGCAAGCGGTAGTGAAGACGGCGAGGTTCGTTTGTACAGCTTCGAAGGCAACAGCTTGGAGGAAAGGGGAACGCCATCATAGACATTCGACAACGTTCTTCTTTCTGATTCTCGCCATTAAGCAACTACATCCTTGACTAGCCATCGCTGTTGGTTTACGCTTTTTTCCTTTCCTTCTTGGCGCTTGATACCATATCGACAACTGTACTAATCATGATACCATTTTGGTTGTGTTGAGTTGATATTATTTTATCTTTATTCACTTTGTCTATTTTCTCTTCGTTTACAGGTTTAGACGGCCGGTCTTTGGTTTTGGGGAAACTGGGTTGCGCTGGCTGCGCATGGACACGATTTCTTATTTACAAAACACAAAACATAGAGCGATTTCTTCTGATATTGGGCTGGCAAAAACAGCAAAAGGGAAACGGATGCCCTCGGTGGGTAAATTACGGAACTGGCGTTTTGGGAGACACGACTGTATGGGAGTAGATGATGGATTTTTGCGGTATATAGTATGTATCGGCACGCTTGCGGCCCAGATATTTTGTTAGGTTGATTGGCATCTTGCCGAAAACATCCACATGATTTTATGAAAATTGCGATGTCTATCTCCGTGAATTTATCTAAATCTTGAGGAGGAATATCAGTTGGTCTCACTTTTAATGACCAACTTCACCTCCAACTTAGCCATTAGCTATAGTAGTATGCCTGAATGTCAACCCAGGCTTTCAATCCACCTACCTCCTGCCTATCTCACAAGCTGGAAAGTGTATACCAACTAGGTCACATGACAGACAGTATAAACATCAACTTCTTCCTCTACATTCTTCTTTCACCCCAGGATAATCTCTTTCCAACATGGTCCCTCGCCAAAAGAATCCATCTCGTCGCCTCTTCCAATAGACCCAATCGCCACTCGTTCGTAATACTCTCCCCTTGCCTTTGGCTCTAGTAGCATCACCCGGTACCGCCATTCATGATCGTCTGCGTCCATATCCTTGCCACCCGCTGCTCTCACATCTCTGGCCTCGCATATTAACAAGAATTCCCGCTTACATGGCGCTGCATTCTCTTTAAGCCATGCCGTAGGTACCACGATTAAGCCGAGCTCGTCTCCTGACTTGCCAATGATGCCAAGCTGCTTCCCTGCCGGCGGGCTTCCTTCCTCTGGCCATGGTGTTTTGGTCTCAGCAATCTCAAACACGGCTGAAACCGTCCAGAATTGCAGGTAGCCAGAGTATGGCCGAGTGCTAATGACATCAAAGTAGTATTCCTTTGGCTCAAACTCGGTCAAAATTCGCCGAGTCGGCTCTGTCTGCGAGCAATCAAAGGGAAATCGCTTTCGAATGGACCCGCCATAGAAGTTTCGCTGGCTGTCTGCTGGGCCTCGCCCATGTTTGTGTACAAGGCTGCAGCGCGTGCTATGAGGCCCGTGTCTATGATACCAGACGATCCAGGTTCGACGTTTTAGGGCCTTGCGGATGGCTTTCATATCACGCGTATACCAGCTCCACATACGAGGAAATACGCCGCCCTGCCAGCCTGACCATGACCAGCTGGGGGCTTCTTCGCGGCGAGTTGGCTCGTCCTTGAACGGAAACGGCTGCCATAAGAGGAGCCAGTCAAAGTATTTGACTGGGAGGCCATGGCATATGTCGCAATTCAATTGCATGCGAATCTGACGAGCAACACCGGCAAAGGCGTTGTAGATGTCGGACTGTTTTGTCAGCTGCATCTCCGAGTAGGTTTGTATCGGGCCTTCTACCCCATCGCCGATATCGTTGCCCTCTCCGGCGAAACTTGGTGGCCGTTTCGAAGAAATCACCGACTCATCGTCCCACGTGTCTTCCTGGAACGAGATGTCGGACGAACATTGAAGTGAGACTTGGCCATAAGCAAAGGTAAGCAGTCTCGTGGCGAAATGTCTTTCCTGATATCTGAACGAATGTCAGCCGCACATGTGGCTAAAGTAACAGAAGCTCACTTACGTCCATCCTCTCTTGTAATAGGGAAAGCTCTCTATGCCATCTTGTGGCTTCTGGCGATAAGCAAGTCGAAACCCCGGCGCAATCTCCTCTATCGGCTGCTTGGACTCTCGGGTGCCAGGCCGAACCCCCGTGATGCCCGAGTGGGCGCTTCGACTGCCTGCGGCACAGATGACGATGTATGCGGCACCATACACATAGTCCATGATGCGAATAGCCCCCATCTTACCCGCCATAATGGCCTCTTCCTCGCCAGTCATATTGTCCATGTCAATCAGATCCTGGTATACGCAAAGGCTATCCACCCAGAGATAGCGAATGCCAATCTCCCGTGCCACCGTCATGGCATCCTGTATCGTGGCAGGGATCCGACTCCATATCTCCTCCTGGTCGAACGCACCCGGCTTCTTGAGGACGGCGAGATTTTCGGATGTCATACAAAAGAACGGCTCCCTCCCCCAGACGTAGCTAAGCGCGGCATAGCGAGGATTGCCGCTAGCACGGACGAGGCAGCGGTCCTCAACGTCAACGAAGCGGAGGTCCGGAATTACTCCCGCAGGATCAGTCCATCCCATCTGCTTCATATTCGCACGGTTTCCGCAGACCTTGGAGTGATTGGATTCGCAAATGGCCAGCCAGCGCCGCACAACGTTAAAGTCAATACATTCGGGTTGCATCGGCCGAGGGAGGAAGCGCTGTGCCTTGGCTGGAGCCTCGCTGGGGAAATCGTTTGCAAGGAGCGATATGTCGGGGAAAAGATTCATCTCTTCGATGTCGAGGAACCCCCCGAAGCCAGTGCGTCCGTGTATCTGCAGAATACGAATTTCGCTGCGGCGATTCCACGGCATGTTCCGGTCGCTCGTACCGGTGGTAGCCCAACTCATCTGAGCTTCAACTGGTGATCCATCGCTGGCAATGTTTGGCACCCGATCTCCGCCCATAGCCAGCAGCACCAGTCTGCAAAAGGGGCAGTTTTTGCGTCGTCTCAAGTCTTTGACGTTGCCCAGCTCGATGAGCTTCGCATCAGGCCGCTCATATTTACCGTAATCTGGATCTTTGGGCCATACGATGAAGCGATCCCTCTTCAACCTGAGGAGAGAGCAGTCATGGCAGAGCTCATCCCCGGGTTGCGAAATATTCCCCGGGACGGGGAGCAGGGGAAGGGGCGGTGGGATTCCGGCGAGCACATGCTCACCATCGGCTGAGAGGTCGTCCAAGTCGCTCTCGGTCAGCCAGCCTTCGTCCGGGGCCGAAGCATTATCGATATCGACTTCGTTGCCCGCCATCTTCTTTGGGAACTATGCCACTTCTGCCCTTTTCACGTGGCTATTTTATTTTTCCCCGCAAGTGGCTTCAAAGACCCTTGCAGGCATTCTCTGGTGGATGTTATTTCTTCACACATTTATGGCTGCGATAGACCTACAATTTATAAGGAAGTAGCTCAAGTCAGGCTATCAAATTGACTGACATGATAGATTCAACTGATTTGATTATACATATCTCTTTCATATCAGTACGTGCAGCTCTTCCCCGCACTCTAAGCTTTTATCAAATCGACAGACGCCAGACTATCTGAGCTATCCCAATTAGTTCAAGAACGCCGAACGGGACGGAGCTGAAACTGCAAGCACTCAACGAGTCGGATCCTCTGTTTTGAGGTTCGCACCGAGCAATTAGTTGTCCCCTCTACTGCAGCTCGGACCGCAAACCTGGCCCCCAGAGTTGGCTTGTCAGGCTGTAGGAAGAAGCAGAGTGAGGCGCTTATGCCCAATTCACACACAAAAGTGGATTTGTGTGTCACTCTTTCTTCTCCCACCGCATGCCGGCATGAGGTTGTCACACAAGTCGTTTTTTAGCCAATAATAGAGAGACCGACTGCCACCCACCGGCTCGTTACAAAATCGTCAACGCGTTCCCAGATAGAATGGTGGGCAACGTTAACATCAAGGTGGGGGCGCGTTTGTGCTTTAGAACCCATGATTGCTGACGAGATGCGAGCGCAATACATAGTACTACTACTATACGGAGTACATAACTGGAATAGGCCGACCTCGAAGCTCAAACTGGGGGAAATCCAGGCTAAATCGTAGCTACAGCCCCTTTCCCCTGGCTTGATCCATCGAGCTTACACGATAGTAGTGTTACTATTGATAGCCTATGCGTTTCTACCTCCAAGGGTTTACAAAACGGGGCTACATTCATCCCGATCGATCCTGTTTGGGCATTATCATGCCGAGCGGTTCAGCTTGGGCTCTCCATGGGAAATAAATGAATATCCTATTGGAAATAATTACCGGCATAATTACCGGCTTATTTCTTACAGTCGGGGACTTTCTCCTGCGACACAAGATCTCTTTTCTTTTCTATTTCTCTCTTTCTTTTTTGTAATCAAGCGAGAATCGTACCTCTTAAGGAATAATAACAAATCATCTCAACTCCATGGATCCAACGACGCAAACGTCTCGTGCCTGGGCAAAGTACATAGAAATGCAAGCTTGCATAGCCCCCCACTGCGTACTTTGCACCTTAGAAATGAAGGCTGATGAGCCCATTATCTTCAGTAAATTACTCTTCTGCATCCAAGAGATCAACACTGACGAAGAACTTGTAGCATCGTCAAAGGAAGAACCGATTTGTCTCCAACGGGGTACATATTACCCATGCGTAATTACCAACTGCCAGCATGTCGACGGCCTCGCGCTGGCCTGCCACTCAACTTGTGCAGCAGAGGGTCTGCCGTCTTCGAAAACCTTGGAGGTGACCACCTGGGACCCAGGGTTTGAGTTACCAATTGCACAATCAGCTGATCTCAAGCGCCATCTAGCATCTAAAAGGGCCTCAAGGCGCGACCTGGTGCGTTCAACTTTACAAGCAAAAGAGAAGATGGTCGAGGCTTCAAGCAGTCAAGTGAAAACCTCATCACGTATATGGGCAACGTACGTGAAACTACACGGCGAGACGTATGTCTCAGCGCTGAGCAATAATCATGGGGATGACCTTGTTTACGATCCGGGATCGAAAGCAATAGAAGATATTATTTACGTTAGACGAGGCCCCTTGGGCGTGAAGAGGATTGTCGTCGCGTGCTCAACAGAGACTCTGGAGATGGAGAATCATCCACTGGACTGGTGGCAGGTCCTGCCGCTGGTTGAAGACTCTGTACTCCATTTCGAGTTTGATGTAAGTAGACATTGTGTGTTCTCTCTCCATCAGCTGCAGTCTTGTTGGTATCCGTACATGCTAATTAATCAAGGGACTCAAACTCCGCAATATTCAAGAAGCCGAACGAGGGATTTGTCGACCGGCATTATGGTCAGCCCCGTTCTGTCGAAAAGATCTCATCCGTTTCATTGTGACACACTCATCGAAGCCATCTAGATTTAATCGCGTCAAGATCAATGACCCTGAAACGACAGGATACTCGGTAGCGTGGAACCCCTTTCAACTAGCGCTCAAGATTGTGAGGCATACAGCCGCGGATGATTTGTCGTGCTACGCCGAACTGCCTCAAGACATGACGACATGGCTGCACTTCCCTATGGGCCGCGGCGAATTCCTTCAGGAGATTTGGCGTCGAGAGCACACACACTGTTGCCGAACAGAGATTGATTTGGTGCTGGTGACTACAGCTGGTCGCGTGCATGTGTTAGGGAAGCACCCAATACCAGGCCATACATATGTCCATACACGCATTACTGCACTTCGAAGGGAGCCGGATTATATCTACATTGATGATTCGGCTGGGATACTCGAGCTGGCTCTCAACCCAGCACCACCGGAAATTGAAGACCCGTTTGGCAGCCTGAATTTGCCGGTCTCGACGTCCCAGTACCCGAAAGGCACTTCTGCCGAGAGCTACTTTTACACGTCTGCATCTCTCGATGACCTGGATTTCTTGGAGCCGTGTAATGTCAATGGCGTCACCACCGGCGTGCTTTTGCACTATTGCGACGGATCACGAGCAGTCGTAGGGCAAGTCAGGCTGGACAGACTGAGCAATAAGCAGCATGTGCCCCGCGATGCAACGATCCGATTTGTTATCACTCGGAACATAGCCCAATGCCCGAAAGTCCGCGGCGTTTTGGTCTTGACGGCGGATATGCATGAGCAGATTCCTCCCGTGAACGACGGGTTGGAGTTGGAGGTTGCTTGTCAGGGTAGGTTAGAGTGGTGGTATACTTTGAGGCAGTGCCAGCTTGCGTACGAGGGACGGGCTAGTGCATCGGTAGTATAGCAGCGTTTGAAGAGTATGGGGTGCTTGCGCTGTCAGGTACAATGTTGTTATAACGATTGCATGCTGGGATTTGGTGTTTCTGCACAGATCAAATTAGATTGGATTTTGATCGGTTGAGATTGGATTTTGATCAACTGAAATTGAAGAGCGTCGGCTTACAAAGATGGACACCGCTGAAGGAATGCTGACATATATCGCCAGCAAATCCTTCGGTGCAGCTACCTGCAATAATACAAGGGAGTCGCATGAGGTAAGCAGCTTATTATACAGAGCTGTTACTCTACTAAATTTCCTATTCATTAGAGAGTTGTCACTTCTACGTTGTCTGCTCAAATAGTTATGAACAAGCAATCATATACAATCTCACGCTTACCACAATCAGTCAAGCCCTGTACACGCCTCCGATCAGCGTCCAAACAAACGTCAAATGACTCTTGGCTTCTTTGCCTGAACTAAATTGGAACTCCCCATGAGCCGAATTGCAAACGAACCTCGGTCCAAGACGGCAAATCAGCGGGTCAACCTAGGTGCTCTCCCTAACGATTTTCCCGCGCCTCCGATCCCTCCCGGCCTAGTTCAGATATTCTGTTGTTTTGCTCTATTGCTTGAACTTGCTTTCTTGTCTTAGATAAGATTGCAAAGAAAGATACCCACCCGGGGGGGGTGTGCCGTCATCACTGTGGCTCGGCACCCCGCATTATCACAAGCTCGGCCTGTGGTCGGTACGAGGGAAGGACGAATAACGTCACTTTTGGGTGGTTTATGTTTTTTTATTTGGCACATGGGATGATCATTCGGGTGTTGCACTACACATTGCGCAGCATTGAAGCAGAAGAATAATATATATTTTTTTGAATTACAAAAAGGAATTATCTCTGAAAATAGTCTGCATGCTAATTACTGCATGTGCATGTTATGTAACCCCCTGCGCTATACAATTGACTTTTCTCCGGCCACACGGAGCTCCTCCACACATAGATCGGACTGGCAGCCCCGGCTTTTCAAGCCGAAATTCCTCCACCCGTCCGGCTATGGCCTCCTTTCACCTGTGTACTCGTCCCTGGAATTACGGTACTACAGTACTACCCCATGATTGACTGAGTTGGTTGTCTTTCATGTCAAGCTCTAGGTATTTTCCATTGAATAAACGAAATGCTTCTCACACCCCCCCTTTCTCCTTTCCTTTCCGTAGCATGTGGGGGGTAACCCAGGCGAACTTTCAAAGCCGCGGGCCAAGCAAGATTTCCCCCATATTTTTTACTGCTGTTTTTCGCGGGGTCCCGGCGGCTTAAGCTTTTCCAGTACGGCAGTGTTGTAGATACAAGCCTTATTGGCAAACAGAAGCACATGTCTCAGCCTATCATCTACCCAGCACCAAACCCCGGCTTTCCGGCCTGAAGGGGGAGGGGCAAAATTTATTCCAATAGACGCAAAAGTCTACCGAGCTGTGGCTCACCTTATTCATTTTGTTAGGACATGGGGGGGGTTTGAGTCTTGTGATTGGGGGGCTGAACGGTCCAATGGCTGTGGCTTTTTTCCTTCCCTTTTCCTCTTCCTCGTGTAGTTCTTTTTGCCTTGCAGCCTCTAGCTCCAAAACGGGCAAAAGGGGGGCGTGTATAGAAGAAAAGCCATGATGCTGGCTGGGGGGGGGCTAGAGAGCCGGAATCATATGTCAAAACTGGGTGGCTGCTTTCTTCTTAAAGAAGCGTATATCGGCTCTTTTTTCTTTGGAGTATGACTCTTTTTTGTGTTTATTCCTCTTGTTTTCTTACTCCTTCTTACCTCTCGTGTCAATCCCTTCGTCCCATCTCCTCCTCATCCTCTTATTCATTCCTCCTGCTTGCAATTCCCCCCCTGCATTACAACTCGCTTGATTGAATACCCGGCTCCTCCTGGTCCCCCAAATCGCCTAGCTATCCCCATAGCTTCATATTAAACAAAGAAAATAAGCTCGGCTCATTCCGCGTGGTGGCACACGATATCCTCGGCAGCACACACAAAGGTGGTGACTCACTATACAACGGAAAGCTATAAACAAAACAAAGAAGCATATTCCTGAAGAGCAATCATTCCTCGAGGAGCTCATACATACCTCCCTTTTGAGTACGAAGCACAGCCATCACAATGACTAGAGAAGGCTCAAAACAACCGCCCACGGCGGCGACAAACCTCATCGGTACGCTATTGCTCTTTGACTTCTATTTTCCATAAACCACAAGTTGCCAATGACATGTAACTAACATGCTTCGTTCCCATAGCTGGAGGTGGTGCCGGCATGATGGAAGCTCTCGCCTGCCACCCTTTAGGTACGTCCCCAACCTCTTATACAAACTCATCATCCACAATAAAACATCATACTAACACCCACGCAGATACAATCAAAGTGCGCATGCAGCTCTCCCGTCGCGCGCGCATGCCCGGCGCCCCCCCGCCGCGGCTTCATCAAAACCGGTGTCGAGGTCGTCAAGAAGGAAACCCCCCCTCGCGCTGTACAAGGGCCTCGGCGCCGTCCTGACCGGCATCGTCCCCAAGATGGCCATCCGCTTCACCTCGTTTGAGTGGTACAAGCAGCTCCTCGCCGACAAGTCCACCGGCACCGTCTCCGGCCGCGGCACCTTCATGGCCGGTCTGGCGGCGGGCGTGACCGAGGCCGTGGCCGTCGTGACGCCCATGGAGGTCATCAAGATCCGGCTGCAGGCGCAGCACCACTCCATGGCTGACCCGCTGGACATTCCAAAGTACAGAAACGCGGCGCATGCGCTGTACACTGTCGTCAAGGAGGAGGGCGTTGGCGCGCTGTATCGCGGCGTTAGCTTGACGGCTCTGAGACAGGGATCGAACCAGGCTGTCAACTTCACGGCGTACTCGTACTTTAAGAACTGGCTCAAGGACTATCAGCCTCAGTATGCGGACGGTAACCTCCCCAGCTGGCAGACAACCATCATTGGTCTTGTGAGCGGCGCCATGGGCCCTCTCAGCAATGCTCCCATCGACACAATCAAGACTCGCCTGCAAAAGACACCCGCCGAGTTTGGCACCACTGCGTGGACGAGAATAACCACCATTGCCAGCGACATGTTCAAGTATGTTTTCCCTGGAAAAAACTCTTGGACTGAAACAGAAAGCTAACAATTCTCTCTCCCCCCCAGACAAGAAGGTTTCCACGCCTTTTACAAGGGCATCACTCCTCGTATCATGCGAGTCGCCCCCGGCCAAGCCGTCACTTTCACCGTCTACGAGTACCTCAAGTCAAAACTAGAGCAGAGCAACTTGGCCTTTGTCGGCGGCAAATACGAGGAGTAAGAAATGGCCTTGTTTGAGAGTCGATTGCATTTTGTTGCGATATACCCCTTTGCTTTTTATGAATCGACCGAGATGAGAGGACAAAGATAGTCTCTGACAGTAGTCTAGTTCTAGAAAAGAAATGAAACAGGGTCAGCCCTTGCATGCATAGGAAAGGATATTATGGTTTGTGAATAACGGTAATTATATGATGAGCAATCATGTTTCGCTTAGAGATTTTATGTTGCATCCCCGGAATGCGGAGTTGGATCATGTACGTCCTGGAAGGGGAAGGAATTGTCCCCTAGGCATTTTCAGTAAAAAGAGCTAGATATATATCTTGTATAAAAAGTATGGACAATGTTCTATTCAGGCTAGATCGTTCCGTTCGTATGTGTCGTAACTCGTGAGGGCGTCTACCTGCCCGGGCGCTTGGGCCTGCTAAAGCCCGATGATACCACCTTCTTGGGATGGAGATCGTTGAGGACTTCCTCCTCGGTAAGCTCGCTGGGGTCTTCCACCTCAAACTTCTTCTCCAGGGTGATGCCGGCCTCTTGCTCGGCAATGGTGAGGACGGCACGCTTCATAAGAGGGTACAGCATCCTGCTCTTGATTGCCTTGTTCCCAGCCGTGGCGGGGCAGGTGTAAAAGAAGAGCACCGGCGTCTGCTCAGTCCCTTCGTGGGTATGGGTGAACCGATAAAAGGTAAACCGCGGCTCGACCGGCGAGATGCTCTTGATGAGACTGGTGAGAGAGCTGGGATCCAACGAGTCGGTCGCCAGCTCGACTCTCTCGGTAGCTGCGTTGATTTTCTGCGTCACACATGATTAGTCTCTTTGTTTTGAGCACTTCCCCATACCGTGTCGAGACAGCTTACCAGTGTAGCTGCGGCCTTTTGCCCTTCAGCAACCTCCTTCATTGCCGCAATAGCATCCTCATTAACCGGCATCGACAGGCTCTTGCTGAGGTGGATTTCCCGGATAGCAGTGCCAGATCCAGCCTCCTGCTCAGCTCTCTTGACGTCTCCCAGCGTCTTCTCCTCCTCAGTCAGGGGAGCCTCCAGTGCGTTGTGGGCATCGTGGGCCTTGAACCCCTTTTCCGTCAACTCGTGGGCCATGGTCATGAACGGCGTCTCACGGAAGTGCTCGGTGCCCAGCTCCCGCGTCAGCGTCAGACGCGTCGCGGCGAACAGCATCTTCTGGCGGACCTTGGCGGCGTCGGGCACGTATGTCACGGCAACGAACCTGGGCGAGTCGTCGTAGCGGCGGAGGATGGCATAGAGGGCGACGTCGGGCTTGATGAAGGGCTCGAGCACGGAGAGGTTCTGTCCAAAGTCGGACGATGTGCCCGCGATGGTCTGGACGGGCGTCAGGGTCTCGCGCTCGATCGTCACCAGCAGGGCAAAGTCGGACGGCGTCGCCAGCAGCGAGCTGAAGGCCTTCTGGAGCTCCTCGGAGGCTGTCTCGAGATTCTGCGGTCAGCACACCGCAAGGGGCCGGTTGATCAGCCATTGCATTGTCATGGCTTCCGTACCTGAGATTCCGGACTGCATGTTGGCCCGGTATTGTTTGGAGATTGCAGTCTACAAATGATTCCCGATTCAGGCCGGTCTGGTGCCTCGATCCGCTGATGAAGGCTCCAGGTTTCGGGGTTCTGGCCAGAGCCCGACGACGCATCCAAGTCCAAGCTGCTGCCCCGCCACGGTTGCACAACCGCGAGAGCCCCTCCACACAGTGCCCCACCAGATGGTGGTCGATGATCCATATTCACAGCTACCCTGTAAGTGGACGTTGAAAGTCAAGCCATAACTAAAGCAAATATGTGACAGAATCAATGTATCGCAATGCCATTGTGATGCAGAGTCATCAAATATCGACACCTTTTCTGGAATTAGCCATTATGGTAGCCTGACCACAAGTACTCATCCAAGAATAAAGCTGCTATGAGCGACTACGTTTCACAACAATATTCACATACAAGTGGTCCACGATTAATGTCAAGAAGATAGTCGAATGAATCAATTATTTTGCAGTCTTTCTTGTACAATATTGAATGCGTGCGTAAGTCTTTACTGCACTTAGCTATCAACCACTGTACCAGCCGTCAATCAGCTTCCAAAAATCTCCCAAACACAATCCACTGAGATATTGCTCATTATTGAGCTCCTCCGGCCCATCAGTTCGAAAAAGGAAAAAAAAACAATGTTTCGTAACATTTTACCAGATAATTGCTGCTGCCAGCAAGATGAACCCTCCACCAGAGAGAGGAGGAATGAACCCAGAAGGGGAATCCGAAGCCGGAACGTGAGAGGGAACCGGAGGATCACCCTCAGGCTTCTTGCTCGGCCACGGCCAGAGAGTGCTCTCGGGGGAAACGACAGGAGATTCATTTGGCGCCCCAGCAGGGTCACAATTATTCGCTGAATCCACACCACCAGGATTTGCACCAGGAGAGCCTGGAGTGTTTCCCCCAGAATAGGACTCTGGTTGAGGCGACGCGCAAATGGCAGAAGGTGTCGCATTTGGAGCCTGCTGGTTTGGGCTGGAAAACGTCTTGGGCTCCGGGGCATTGTCAGTTGGGGTAAGAGGTCCCTGGGGGCCTGGGGGATCCTGGGGACCCTGAGAAGGCGTGGACAAGCCAGTATTGCTCTCAGTAGCGCATGGTGTTTCTTGAGGACTCTGAGATGCAGGAGAACCAAGGGTTGGATTCACTGATGCTGCTGGATCTCCAGATGCAGGACCAACGAAAGATGTTGGAATTCCTGGTGGTGGTCCTTCTGGCGTGATTCTCTGAGGCTGCCACGGTTCTCCAACTGATGAGACATCAGTAGATGTGCAGGAGGTGTCAGCCGCAGCGACAGAGGACTGAACGTTTGTTGGGTCTCCATAGGCTGGCACCTGACTAGGTGTGACTCGCGTGTAAATGTTGGCAATGATGGGTGAATTCTCTGGGCAGATGCTCCCACACATGCCGAGAGTGCTGTCTCCCATGCACGGATAGTCACACTTTGACTCGTCGGTTGGTTGAACACCATTTGCATCATCTCCGCATCGGCAAGAGCTGCAAGGTCCGGTCAGAGGGATAGAAGTCTAGACAGAATGGCCTTGAAACTTACTCGGGAAAAAGGGCAGCGAAGAGGTGACCTTGGCAGGCACGTTGGCACGCTTCAGGAGTCAGGCGACCGTCAGAAAACACAAGGGCATTTCCGAAGCAAGATGAGTCGATCGAAGAGCAGCCCTGGTACGAGAATGCGCCGTTGCTGTGCGTAGTTTGGCAAAAAGCACCAATCGCACCGATAATGGCGAATAGAAAGATGCCTATCATCTTGTTGACAAGAGGGAGTGGCCGAGTATAAGATTTGGACTCTGATACTGACAAGGGCAGAACAATGAGAGACACAGTTGGGCTAATGAACGATGGACGCAGATTGAGACAGACAGAAAAGGGTAGAAAGGAGAGAAATTTTTTTTTGGATGAGTTTGGGAAACTTTTGGGCATAAAGGTGGAAATGGAGGTCAGTTCAGAGGGAAGGAGCAGGTAGGCACTGGGAGGCAGGTGCCTGTCTCTCCTTCCTGTAACACCAAATGATCATCTTGAATAATGAGTTTTAGCGAGAAGACTGAGATTCAGTGGACTGATTGGAACGAGTAAGAGGAGATACACTAGGCAAGAGCTCCTGATTTCGTGATGCTCGCGAGGTTTCCATTGTGGCTGCGTTTGGCACTCTCCTATGGTGAAAATCGAAATAACAAAGTGACATTATTTTCGTTATATGTTTAGGGAAAGAAAGCCGTGATGACGTGAATAAAATGGAGGATGCCCAAATAACGTACTAGATGCTTAATGATACTTGGGTATTATTTGGAATGTGCTGCAAGAGTTGATGTTCCACTCATAACATCCAATTGTCTGATTGAGTGCAAGAATACTTTCACATCTGGAGCATAGCTCTCTGCATAATACGCTTGACAGTATATGAGCTATATGGCTATATTTCTTCCGAAAGAGAATCACTGTGTGAAAGAAAAGCACATCAAGGCCATCCCAATCTACATTGATGCCTCGATTTTCGATTTGATAAGCCTCAACCATCTCGAGATTTTGAGAGGCTTCACAGGATTGGCCAAGAATCTGCCTCCCAGATTGACAGACCCACAGTACCTTATCCAGTGGATTTGGCCCACATTTAGTTATCGCCTCAGGCCAAAGCACCCCGCTAGCCCTTGCAAGCGCACAAACGTGAGCAGAGGGCACGAAAACCCCAATTTAGCGAACCCATTTTCCAAGTGCGCCAAAGTTTACCATACCAGGACCCTCGATTTTTCTTGCTGCTACTATCACGATCCAACTCATCCCAACCCACCGTTGAGCAACCACAGCCAAGATGAGCGCCATCAACAAGATCGCCGCCAACAGCCCCTCGAGGCAGAACCCCTCCGAGCTTGAGCAGAACATTGCTCAGGCTCTGTTCGATCTCGAGAGCAACACTGCCGACCTCAAGGTTGCCCTGCGACCTCTGCAGATCGTCTCTGCCCGTGAGGTGAGAATGACTTGAATGAAAAAGAAACAGCCAGACCGAACATTTTCTTCGACATCCTGTTCCCAAAGCTCTCTACGAATGGCTTCGACGTACGATTGGGCGCGCTCCCTCCCTCGCAGAGAAGGAAATATGTTGTATGAACAAGCCGATTCGACAGAATTGAGTCGTTTGACAACCCTCTCTCGGAGATGGAAAAAAAAATATTCATGGAGGGAACGCGCCGTCTAGCCTGAGTACTATTGACTTCTGTGGAGCAGGACGGGAAGCGGTCCAAGGCATTAAACTGTCCTGGAGCTCGCATGCTGACTTTGGGATCTTGAATAGATCGAAGTTGGCCACGGCAAGAAGGCTATTGTCATCTTTGTCCCCGTCCCTTCCCTGCAGGGCTTCCACCGTGTTCAGCAGCGGTAAGCAAACCCCCCAATTCCCCGAGAAAGCTTCAATTTCAAAAGACTAATTCCGATATCCCTACAGCCTGACCCGTGAGCTGGAGAAGAAGTTCTCCGACCGCCACGTCCTCATCCTGGCTTCTCGCCGCATCCTCCCCCGCCCCAAGCGCTCTGCCCGCTCCCGCAACACCCAGAAGCAGAAGCGTCCCCGCTCCCGCACCCTGACCGCCGTCCACGACGCCATCCTGGCTGATCTCACCTACCCCGTCGAGATCGTCGGCAAGCGCATCCGCACCAAGGAGGACGGCAGCAAGCTCCTCAAGGTCATCCTCGACGAGAAGGAGCGTGGTGGCGTTGACTACAGACTCGACACCTACTCTGAGGTTTACCGAAGACTCACTGGCCGCAACGTCAACTTCGAGTTCCCCCAGACTACCAGCTCTGAGTTCTAAATTAGTCTAGAGGAGAAAAAGAAATTTAATCGGCATTTCTAAACTTGTCAATGGGAAGCCCTTGGGAAATACAAGGCAATTAAAATGCGTTGCTCTGTTTATAAAGCATCGGTGGGTTGGTCAACATTTGGGCATGGCGTCTGATATCAAGGTAGCTTTTGTTTTTTTCAAATGATATAAAAGCTGCTGGCATGATTTGATCAATTCACTTATCGCTTCCTCTACCCTAAATCTTCGTGCTCTATCTCGGTCTTTGTCTATCTCTTGGGTTGTCTATCGCTGTAAAAAAGTAGTCGTCCATTAATCGTGACTGATGCGCCCCACCCCAAGCACGCACCAGTATGCCAGTTCTCGCTTCTCCCTCGTCTCCTTGTTGTCCTTGCTAGCCGGCCCGTCCATGTCAGCTTGCGTATCAGCCTCCCATTCCATGCGAACAAACATGGGGATCTCAAGAATATCTTCGCCGCTCTTGAGTGGGCTGGTATCAATCTTCTCGTTGCCCTTCTTAGGCAGGTGTTCGATTCGCAGAGAAGCCGGGATAACTTCCAGCACGATGCTCACCCAATTTCGTCCCTTTTCCCAAATTTTGCCCACTTCAGGGCCTTCGTCCGCCTTGCGACTCCTGTCCTTTTCGTCGTCTTTCAACGCATCATCCCACATGTCGGTGTTGGCGTCCACCTCAAATTGAGGGCACAGCACCGTGACTCTGCTGGAGAAACGGCCTGGGGTTGCATTTGGCGAGGCCAGCGTGACTTTGATGTTGTCAAAGAGGGGATTCTTGAAAGTTACGACAAAGTGGTACGGCTGATGCGGCTTCAACGGCGCTTCTTCCTGGACCATGGGCCGATATGTGACGGGCGCAGGCGTAGCGGTTGGGTTTAGCGGCCGGATCGTGATTGTGGGTATGTACGACTTGGCAACCAGACGAATCTTGAATCTCGTAGATGTGACCTTTGCCTCTGGCTTTGATATGATGTGGCGACATGCCGGACAACGTTTCGACCGCTTGCTGCGGAGCAGATATGCAATCGGCCGGAGTTCGTCTTCGAACCGGATAGGCTCCGTCTGCTCTTTACGCTGTTCCAGTGAAGCTGTAGCGTCCCATCCTCCGCTGATGAGCTTCTTGATCTCTTTTGACTCATCTAGATTGGCGATTTTCAAGCCGTCGTTGGTGCCCAGGGCCTCGCGCATGATATCTGCAGGACCTTGCTGCAAGCGACCCTGGTGGCCCCGGCCGGTGTACAAGGACATGATGCGAGTCAGAGCAGCCGGAGACGAAAACCCAAGTCCATCGTGTAGTGGCAGCCCGCGTATTGAGGTGTTTGTTTCCGAGAGCCGGCCCTGGTAAAACGCCTTGAGGTTGGCAAACTGCAAGTCCGCATCGACCTGGTCGTCGGGCACGGGTGGTTCGTCTGGGTTATCCTTTCGACGGTCCTTGACGTCCCGCAGCGTGAGCTTTGGCTTGCCTCCGTTGTTGATCTTGGAGAGCTGGTTGTATATGCCACTAGGGCGATCGAACTCGATGCCAATCTCGGTCGAAGTCCAGTTGCAGTACTGGCAGAAGAGCGCGTACGGTCCCCCCGTGGGGTTGGTCTGATACTGCGTGGGCAAAAGGTTCGCATCTGTGGTGGGTTGAATGGCGCCGACTTGGAGCGGGCCGATGCATACTGGGCACTGGTAGCAACTTCGCGTACATCTGGATCAAATAGCCATCAGTTTTTGACCATGACAAATCTGCGTTCAAGACGAAAGGGACCGTTGTTTACCTGTTACCCTCGCTGCGCAGATTGCTGCTGGGAACCTCAAAGAGGCAATTGGGGCAGTAATAAGTGACAGACTCCTCTGTCACGCATCTTGGACATCGAATCTGCTGGCAGTCTTCGCAGTAGAGGAGGTACTCGAGCGGATAGAGGCTGTAGTTTGATCGCGGGGCTTTGGGGTCAAAGGTTCGCTCGTCCTCTTCCGGGTCGGACAGCGCGTTGCCGGAACTGAGTACAGTCTGATCCGAGCATGGACACTGGATGTATGTGTAGGGAGTCGAAAGCGACATGTTTCTTTTTCGCTACATCTCCGTTGATTCGATTCGACGAGTGCAGGTGGGCATCGCTAGCCGTGCTCTCACCCATAGCAAAACCTCGGTGAAGAGCTCCCGCTTCAAGCAAGGTGAGCTCGGTAAAGCTCCATTTCCACGTGATCCAACTGCTGCTTATCAGATCGCCGACCGACCGCTTATGTAAGTCGGTGCGTCCTCGTATTTGTTCCCCGCTTTCTCTTTTGCAGATGCGCCCCGGATTCTGGATGATCGTCTTGGCCAAAGCTCTCACAGCGGGCGATCGATATACTGCAATGACGCTGACATGATAAGCCGACGTGCGTCCTCG
The DNA here is from genome assembly GCF_020647795.1 of Trichoderma atroviride. NCBI lineage: Eukaryota > Fungi > Ascomycota > Sordariomycetes > Hypocreales > Hypocreaceae > Trichoderma > Trichoderma atroviride. The sequence goes on along the minus strand of NC_089401.1, from coordinate 6,376,789 downwards.
ATTGACATGCGCACGCTGAAAATTTCGGCAGTGGCGGATCGGCAGGTCTTTTGCTCGTGGGCGCTACCATACGAAGACGACACGGAGCCGGCCGCTTTCGTTTGATGCTTGCAGCGCTTTCAGAGCAGACCAAACCTTTTTACTTGGTCGCCGGACTACTTTCCGTGGCAATTCGTTCAATCAAAACTCTACTTTTTATCTTTCACTATGATAATTAAATTTTTTCACATCCGTGGTTGGGTTTGGTCAAGATCGACTCTCCGTACTCGCTCTCGTGTAAGCTAGACGACCGACGCCTCTCGCCGGACCTTGATAGACGACTTAGAACCCCCCCTTTTTTTTCACATATGTCTTCGCAAGCTATACGAAGACACAGTGTAATATCCTAGTTGTTTAGGCATAATTGCTCCGTCATGTGCCGCTTTGTAGCAACACTAATGTTGATGCCTCTTCTGCAAGCTTGTTATGCGGCTAATGGAGGCAGCCAAGTTGTAATAACACTTCGTATGAAGCATTATGGTTCCAGACTATAAGGTGAACTGCCACTAGTGCTGTGATGTCAGTTGTGTTTGCTGTCTTTCGCTTGCTATGGTTGGTGGTTCTACTAGGCTGTGTCTTAGAAAGCAATTGCTGCCAACAATATATACGAGTATGCTGCCGCCAGGTTTTGTCGGTGAAGGTTTAAATGCTCTCATATGTCTCAGAGCGTTGATGGGGATGCTGAAGTCTTCTACAGTCTTCCTACTTTAGGCTCTTTCTACTTTAGGAGATGTAAGCGGGGGGATGAGAAGCCTCTCTCTGGAGGCGTGTTGGTTACTCATACGGATAGTTGTGCCACCACGCCTCTTGGTCAAGTCAGGCCAGGAACAAAAAGATAAGGAGAGGCACGGGAAGAACAGGAGTAATCAGGAACAGCGGCTGGCTGCTCGTATTTAGCCTTTGGCTTCAGCTGGGCTGAGTGAGCACACAAAATCGCCATTTTACGAGCGTACGTAAGGCTGACAAAATAGATGGGCAAAAGAAAAGTCAATGGGCTTTTGTACTAGGAATCCCCTTGCCGAGCGTAGCTTGCGTGGAAGTGTCTCTTGTTAAACGTTTGTTCGGTTGCAATTGAGAATGTGGAGATGTGTCTTGGATTCTTTGCCCTGGCAGAAGAGGAAAAAAAGGCAAGACTGAGACTAGCCAAGAGGACCCAGCAGCGTCTCACATGCTGTAAAACCAACTACCTGGATAGAAGGGAGAGGTGAGGGGAAAGAGAGATGGAAACAAAGCAAATCACTTCTTGATCGGTGGTTTATTGAAATCACCATATGCTGCTGGTTTCGGCGACTGCCAGGCTAGGGCCCTTTTATTGGGGGCGATGCAGGTAACGCAATTCTGGCAGTCAATGATGCTGTCCGCACGGCGTCGGGCGTGTTTTGGCGCATCGGATCTGAGATGGCCGCAGCCCGCAGTCCGCCAGAGCCGCCCAAGTGGAGACTGAGCTGGGGTGGTGAATATCGCGGATCCCTGTCCGATGGGGATGGAGAGAGACGAGAGACTGGACGGCATGGCATGATGATACTCATCACTTTTCTGCGTCGGTCCACTCCCGGGCGCCTTTTCCAGGATCGGCCACGAAGAGACAGGGAAGTTTGGCCAGGATGGCATTCCAGCCGTTCCGAAGAAATAGAGCATTTGTGAAAAATAGCCGAAGGAGAATCTGATGCCCTGGAGCGATAGTCAGGAACACACCGCATCGGCGTCGTCTTGTAAGCTAATGGGGGGGGGAACGAGACATGTAACAGGTCCAGCTCCACCAGCGTGGCCGCGGCAAGCCCGCGGGCTTTTTGCAACTGTGTACAAGCAATTGGCATTGCTGAGCTTCATCTCAGCTCGTCAATAGCGTGAGTGACGTGGATGCATCTCGTTTGTGTCTTGTGGAAGCGGGCTTGCGAAGGATCCCTGGCGTCACTGTCGTTGCAGCTACAGCACATGTACATGTACCCAAGGCTTGACGGCATGTGCATAATGGGACATGATGGGAGCACTGCGTGGTGGCGGGACCCAGACCAAAATCTGGTTTTTTTTCCCCTTCTTCCCTCGTGGTCAGACTGGCCTGGCCTGGCCGGTCGCGGCCTTTGTCGATATTATGCATCCGGAGGTTGGGCCATGGCCGTTGAGCAGGCTCGCTTCTCCGCCTAAAGAGGGGAAGAAGAGATGGATTTAATCAATTGTGCTGCTGAGGGCAGGGATCATATATCACGTTGCTGTCTAAATCAATTACTCATGGGTGGTGGTGCTGAGCCCATTTTCGTTTCTTCCTGCGTCTCTCGACTTTTTTTTCCTCCATCGTGGCCTAGCCGAAGTGGAGTGAAGTCATGCATTTCGACCACATCAGACTCCATGTCGCTGCCAGCTCACCACCGCCTCGTGGGCGCTGCAGAGCCACTGAGCGGCTGGCGGACCCCTGCAAGCAACGAACGCTTAGAATGCGACAGCGCCCCTCCCTCTTCCAAGAGCTGTGAAAGACGCCTAGCTTGGCTTTTTGCAGACCAGACAGACGGCGATGCCATCCCTGCGCTTCTGCATGTGCTCTGGCGCCTGTACTTGTTGGCTGCGCTGCTCACAGCACCAGCTCGAGGTACACTGCCTGGCTGCTAATCTTAGCAATTGGGCTATAATAGCGCCAAGGCGCACCGGCACTGTTTTACTTGCATGTCTTCGCTGCTTGTAGAAGACGCTGCGTAGATCTGCATCTAATCTGCCTGACGCCATGTAGAGTAATCTATCAATTCGATATTTGAGTGTATTTTGATGGTCGCGGTGGTGGCAATGTCCGTAGTTCCGTGCTCTGTAATGGGTACATCGTGATATTACATGTGAGGGATTGTTGCCATTGACGAGCGCTGATGGATGCAAAATACAGGGGCCGCATCCTTGCAGATTTTTGGCTGCTGGCCTAAGCTCCTGGCTGCTAGGGGGAAAAGGAAAAATTGCAATGCACTAACCTGGGCTAAAGCACCGGGCTAAGAGCAATTGCCTTTTCAGCTCCCGAGAACAACAAGAGCTACGAAAACGTCGTCCAGACGTCTGGGCCTGGCACCTTTTCTTCCTCTCCTCTGCGTTATACTTTCCTGACCTCTGCCCGCCAAACGCCCCTCCCGGCTCGTGTGAGCCCCTTTCCACCACTCGCGAGGCAACGATGGCTCTGGACCAGTGACTGCTTCTATGGCCGCTTTCGACTGCGAATCCGTACTGCCGTGATACCGCCATCGAGTCGACGGGCGCCCAGCAAGCTTCAAGCCTTGCAGGAACCACACGCCGGCCGTGCAACACGAGAGCGGGCTCGCCATCACTAGCCTGTGACGTCTCGGCGTTGGCCTCTGCGTGATTCGTTGCTTGACGTCGACTGGCTGCCGGCCTGGCCTCTGTTTTACCTTTGGATCCTGCGTGGGAGGGCTGGCATGGTGTGAAGGACGCAAGACGAGGAGCATTTTAGACTTTTTTCCTCTCTCTTTTTTGTTGCTGCGGTGGATGCTTCAGCCTGCATATATAAATCACATATACACAGGGTATATATACTAACTCGACGCCGGGTGGCCTGTCTCATATCATTGGAAGCTATTCCGCCCCCCCCTTGCCCAGCGGTCTCCCTCACCAAAACGCCGGTCCTTTGCGGGCTTCGTTTGCTGCACTCCACTCCTGTGTGTGTGAATAGCTCTTCTGCCGCCTCTGATGGCCGGCCCGAGGGCGAGATCAAACAGCGTCCGCAGGGCTCGCGGACTTTCCATTGGAGAGGATGGCAAGGTCGTGCCGCTTAAGCGATGGGACGGCGCCAACAGGACGTGCAGGGACTGGGATGGCCTACGACGGGTGAGTCGAGTCTGTAAATGACAGCGAGGGCCTGGTTCTGAACACGAGGCCAATGCTCAATGGTGTATTGGCAGCATTCATCTGACTCTGTGGTGTTGCTTATAGGACTCGGACATATGGGAGAGGAACGGCAACTGCCTCATCCACTTATACGCCAAGGGCGATTCAAAGCGTGGGCCGTCCTTCAAGCTGCCATTTGCCGCTCTGCTCTCGGCTGGCTGCCTGCCTCTTGTCGAGAAATTCCTAGTCCTCGAGGGCATCGCATCCAATACGGCGCAGGAGATTGAGCGGTGGGATCAGCTGCACCCTAGGTCGACAGCTGAGCTGTATATACCGGCCCCGCTCAATGCCACCGATAAGCAGGCGCAGCAATATCACCTAGCCATACGAAATCTTTGCGCATGGATTCTGGGGAGGCCAATGGTGGGCAGGCACTTGGGCAGCACCCTCGTTGCGCTCCTTCACTCTATGCGCGAGTTCCGGTCCTCGTCAGGAAGCAACGTCGATGACTTGTTAGAGTATATGCGCCAGGCGCAGTACCTCGACATGGTCGGAGCGCCTACTCACGCAACGGCGGCCCTTTACGTAGCGGAGACGTTTCAGCTCGGCAACTTGTATAAACGGGCTTTTGCTCACTGCGTTGGCATGCATGATCGTCTCTTCTACAACTCGGAATATCAGGTAAGGAACGATACGCCTAGAGGTTGGGCATTAACGCATGCCTTTTCTCTCCTTCTCCTGCTTGGTTCACTGGCCATGGAACAAATGTACAGTCGATGCTAATTTTCATCTCATGGAACAGCTCATCAGTGCGGTATCGCGATCGCTCGTCCGCAGAGCACGTCTGGAGATGAACGCAATGCTCCAGCAGACAACCACCAGACTCCGGAGCTTCCTTGACGAAGAACTATCAGAGACAAACTTGGGCATTCCACCTGGGACTCGCGCCCACCTGGAGCGGTTTCGAAGCTTCCTGCTGTCCTTTTATTCGGCCAAGTTTGGCTACTATCCTCCTAGGGCTTTCGACGCTGGCCTGCTAAATACCATGGCGGATGACTTTGATGCCTTGTACGAGCTATTGGTGGACAGCAACTATACTACATCGGACAGCATACCGTCCACAGCGGTTGGTGGTATCTGCACCGAGCAGCTTATCCAAACCTTTGATGAGAACAATCACTTTGAGCCTCTACCGCACCCTCTCCCCCAGCTGCCTCAAGTCGAGACTTCTACTGATGGGCTGCGTCTTCTGTCCAAGATTCCCTTCCTAGAAAAGGTAGCTCCAGAGCAGCAACAAATTACGATTGCAGCTCTGATTACAGCATCCAACTGGACGGAGAAATGCTTCAAGAATGATCTCGTACAGGCGTACCGCCGGTTCGAAGAGGCCATGATTATTGCCCCTAGCAAGGCCGATAAAAACGAAAAGATTTCCCTGCTGGAGGCTCGCAAGGTACGATGGGTCCTGGTCTACGCGGTACACCAAGTTCTCCGCCGTGCAACACGAAAACCAATAGAGGTGGATGGTGAGGACGCGCCGTACCACCTTACAGCCTCGATGAACTGCATCCCCCCATGGTCATCGGCACCTCGTGAATCGAAGAGGTCGTTGCGCATTCAAACCGACATTGTTGCCATCGATGAAAATGCGCCCAAGCGAACCATTAAGATTCAGGAGACAGCAGTTGGCAGGATAGAGATCAAACCCGACATTGACTATTTCGCCTTGACGCACAAGAACCGCAATTCGTCCTTGTCTACCATGTCTGATAGCCCCTCTCCCACCACCTTGTCTCGCTCAAGCTCATTTTCCATGAGCCTGCGACGCAATTCGACTATCCGCAGGTCACTGAGGATATTGAGGAGGAGCTCCATGTCGGGATCACAAGCATCAATGACGCCGCCTGGGAAGCCATTGTACCACGAGATTGTGGTACAGGGCTATGGCAACGGAACACAAACAGTTACCGTGGAGGCGGATGAGGAGGGGCTGACGATGAAGGGCAATCTGGCGGGTCGCAGCGATTCGACGGCATCCGCACAGTCGAATTCGAGCTCCAGCACCATGGCCTCGTCAATCCCCGAGAGCATGAGCAGCACGATCGACACGCTCTCCTCGAGTGTACTTTCCAGCCCAGCAACGCCTACGTCCGATGCGGTCTTGGAGCTTGAGCTTATGCTCGCCCGCTGGGGTCCACAAGACAAGGCGCCGGTAAGAATGGGTCTGCCGCGTTCAGTGTCCGCCAGCGCCATTTCCGGCGACGTGGAAAACTTGGCGGCGGGGCTCCACTACTACCCAGAAGCCTTCCCCGAAGCCCCCTCGAACAGAAAAGAGGATATCAAAAGAAAAAGAAGAAGCCTGGAGCCCGCGCGGTCGGCGCCGGCGCCTGCCGCCCTGCAGCGACGCTACACCATGCTTGGAGACCTTCGACGGAAAAATTTTGGGTTCGAGGCCAGACCCATTTCCGTCCGCATTCGCGAAAACCGCATTACCGAGGAAACGTGGACTCCCAGCCGGAGAGATTCAGACGATTGGTCCATGATGCTGGCGTTTATGGACGGGGCTGATAATACAGACGCTACAACAACTAATCAGAACGACGCCTGGGCACAATATTCAGATCTTGGAGGACTTACCGATATGACTTAGTATATAGACATGCCCACGGTTTGGGCGTAATGAAAAATACGACTCGGAGGAGGACACATACGAAAAAGAGGGGAAAACGAACACGACATTTTCCAAGAAGGAAAAGCAATTTTTTTTGGCATTTTATAGTTTTCATGTTTTGTGTTTTTATGGCTTGGTTGATACCCTGTGTCGGCTGACACGTTTACGATACCATTTTCTCCGGCGGTCATTCATTACTGGTGTATTGGACATTCTTTCTGTTTACAAAGTCCTGGGATATGGTATAAATCGGGATACATACTTAGGTAAAGAGGAGTCGCCCTCTTAGACTGGACGCTTGAATATTTATTTTGTAAGAGCTAGTATATGAAATAGCAAGTTGAGCATTGTTTTTTTTTTTTTTTTTTTCATTTCTTCGTGCGAATTGCTTTGCGGGTATAGGGCCTACAGACAGAATTCATAAATGCATACCTATATACACACCTTTTGTATGTATATTTATACAGATACATACACGTGCAACTTGGCCTCTTGCCAACTCTCCTCGGCTTTGCCACCACACTGCTGGAGGATTGAGCAAATGTTTTTTTCCATTGCTCGTGTCCCGACACGCAGTCTTTGAAGTCCCCCGTTTGGTTTGATTCACCCGCTTTTAATCTCTCTTTGAGCGTGAAGTGGAATTGAGCGAGTCGATGAGGTCGGCGCCGATGGACCAGATCATGTAAGTCGGGCCGACGAGCCAAGCACCGCTATTTTCACAATTAGCTTTTTACTTTTTCAAAAAAGGAAAGGCATTTTGCTCAAGAATGGAGATTGATGTTGAGAGGAAAAGATGGACGCACTTGGGAATGATCCAGAGGAGGATGAGGTCGTTGAGGGGGTTGTGGCCGATGTTGTCAAAGCCGCTGTAGTATTCGTTTGCCCCTATACAATTCGTCCAATTGGCTCTTGTCAGTACGCGTTTTAAACACTTCAAGTCGATTCAAACGAAAAACAATGGTTTAGGGATTGTCTTACAGTACAGAATAGTCTTGCTAAGCGTCATGACAGCAGCGGCATAGCCAAACAGCGTAGCCCTGGCGCCGCCTCTGCCGGCCAGCACCCTGGCACCCCCCTCGGCGGTCTTGCTGCTAAACAGCCAGGCGGCGAGATAGTACAGATACATGAGCGTCTCGGCGGCGTTGAGCAGGCCCTGGGCGCTGGTGAAGCCGTTTCCGGCGTTGAAGGCCTTCCAGCCGTAGATGTGGTCGACCTCGCCGTAGAGCTTGTAGGGCGCCCAGACGGGCCAGTGGAGCGAGCCGCCGGGCATGGAGAGCGGGCGCAGGAGGACGTAGCCCGTGTCCCAGATGACGAGGGGCAGGGAGATGGCGAGCCAGACGAGGGTGGCGGTGGTGGGCGCGTGGCGGAATGAAGTTGAGGATACCTTGGACGAGGAGGATTTGGATCTGGCGATGCGCTTGGCGGAGGGGGTTGCCGGAGGGAGGGAGGAGAAGGAGGAGGAGGGCTCGACGCTGGCGGCGCGGGAGGAGGAGGCGCGGGTGGTGACCATTTTGGTGTTTTTGGTTGATTGTGAGTTGAGGTTGAGTTGGAGTTTGTGGCGAGATGGTGGTGGAGTTGGCAGGCGGCGGCGAGACTATCGTGAGTTTGTTAAGGGTTGTTGTTGGCCTCGATATGAATTGAGATGAAAACAATGGATGAGACGAGACGGAAAAAAGAAAAAAAGTAAAAAAGAAATGAGACCCCAATGGCCGGAGGAATAAACAACCTTGAAATGAGGGGGGAGGGGCAAAATAGCGCGTTAGGTGTGTGTTGTTCCCCAAATTAAACTGTGATGGGGAGCAACGCTCTTATAGCAAATGTCGATCTTTTTCTCTTTCAATTATATCGAGTTTTTACAACAAGAGAAGAGAGGCAATGTGAAAGAAGGAGATATTTGAAATGAAAGCTACAGGAAAAAAAATATATATATTATTACAATTACTACAGTGTGTGTTGGCGTATTACGTGTGTGCGCGTTGCAGAAAAAGAGGACAGCATGACAGAAAAGTTATGGCGAATCACAGTGAGGCGGGAAGGGATGCGACATGGTGTGGTGGGCGTGGCGCCACGCTCAATGGGATTGAAGAGATTCGATACGACGCTGCTGCGCCAGCTGAGGCTTGGAAGAATGAATGGCCGTGACGGCCACAGCGACATTTGAAATTGATGGCTTGGATCTGAAATGACGGCGATGGTGAGAGCGAGTTTCGCTCATTGTTGCTGGGGCTATATACGTGTATGTGCCGAGGCTGAGATTGAGATTGAGTAGAGTAGCTGAGAGTGTTTAGCGGTATTGGGTTGAGTTGCTCCGAAAGCCGCTGCTTCGGGGCAATTTGTGTGAGTACATGCTGCCTGATACAACGGTTACTGAATTAGCTGTCAGGATTAGGAAATGAAGGCACTTGCATGTGGCAATTGAGTGGTGTTTTTGAATTGATGGAGCTTTTCAGATATGCTTAATCGTACCTATATACCCAATGACGTATGAAGGGTGCTTCCAGCGCAAGGCCTCGAGGGAGAAAAAAAATGCTGTGAATGGAGTGGGGGGCGCCACTGACTTTTGTATCGCTTGTCATAGGTAGTAGCGACACTGAGTCTTCTACTACTACCTATGACAAGACTCAGACCATATACCTATTACAAGAGGTCATTTAAGGCTTCGTTATACGTGCCGCTTCATTTCATTTCATCTCATCTCATCTCATGCCATTCCATCGTAGCAACACATTCATCAAAGATATATACCGGGAATACACAGTATATCCCGCTGCCAGTTTCAAATCAATGTAATATCTATCAGTACCTCGCTCATCCGCCAAACGTGTCTCCCCCATTCTCCAGATACTCGCGCTCCTCGTCCGTCGTCTCGCGCCCCATGACCCGATTCCGATGCGGATACCGTCCGAACCGCTTGATAATCGCCCAATGCCTCTTTTCAAATCCAAGGTTCAGCTGCCCGTATTCCGTGGCCGCCTCTTCACTTGACTGCACGACTCTCTGCGCCGCGATGTGATACTCATGCGCTACTTCGGACTCGTCGTTCCAGTCTACAGCCATCTCGGAAGGTAGTAGGCTCTCCACGTCGCGTTTTAGGCCCTCGTATTTTTCCACTGCTAGGTCGTGTAGCGAAATATCTTCCGAGTGCATCAGCGGCACGTAGAACCAGCTGCGGTAGGCGAAGCGCCAGCGAAGCTCCGGACACCTCTCGGGGATGCCGCGCTGGATTGCTGTGAGGGCGACTTCTCTGGCCATGGGGTCAAAGTAGTTGAAGACGATGTCTGCGTGGTCTCCGCGGTAGCAGTTGCGTGGGATCTGATCTAGTAGGAGGATTAAGCTGAGCCAGTCGTGGGCGTCGTTTGGCTGCAGCGCGTAGATGATGTCTTGGCCTGATTTGATGCCGTCACGACGGAGCTGTTCAAGAGTAGGGGCGAAGCGTTCTCTGAGGCGTTGAATAAACCATCAACATATGTTTTAATTTTATAAAGAGATGATGAGCTCATAATAACTTACACGCATAACCTGTCAAATTCTGGTCCGCCAAAGAACCACCTCTTATTCTCATCGGTGGTGGGCATGACCAGACTATCTGGCCCTGACAAATGCTCGAACCAAAACTCTCGGACGCTCAGAAGCAATTCTGGCGATAGGATTAATGATATGCAAGTCATCTTGTCCTTTGATGGGACTGATGAGTTGTGAAGGGAGTGATGGCGAGCGCCAGTAGGGGTTGATATGAGCGGTCTCGGCTGCAGTTGATGCTGCCCCGAACGTGTCTGCTGGTGACTTGACAACCTTCTCTTAACGTCAAATCTTCTTGAATGCAGCTGCAGAGAAACAGGAGCAACTATACTTCTTGTTAGCTCAGTTCGTGCTATATAACGTGTTATGAAAAGGGTCGACCAACCCCGAGAGCAGCACAGTGGCCCAGCTCGGTGTATGCCGGACAGCGAAACCGGCGGCACCTTCATCAACGTTGATTATGGATCCAAGTCAAATGATTGCCTAAGCACGCCAAGCCGTCACATACATGAAAAGATACAGGACAAACATCAAAATTGCAAAAGGAAAAGATGCAAAAGCTATAAAGAGCATATGCAGCCATCAAGACGGACTTTTGACACGGGGCCAAGCCCGCATTAAGGCTGGCTGGATTTTAGCACGTCGCCCTTCTCGCTCTAGCACCAAGACCGAAAGACCGAAACGCTACAAAATCTCGGACAAGAATGGGCACTCTGTTTAACATTATTCATCACTACTTACCCGCTTACCAAGTCATGAATCACCGCGCGGGAAAAAAATAGCCCAATGCAGCCCGTTTCTCCCAAATTCACACAATGCAGACAAACTAGCAAAAATGACCTAAAATGGCAGGGTTGTGCAGCACAGCCAATCACACGCCGTCGTCTGAGGATTTATCATCATGGCGATACGCCAGGATACTAATTGGGGTGCGTTTTGCGTTGAACACTAAAACAAGGATTCGCACGACTCATTAGCCTTTTATCTTGCGCGTGCCAAACTGATTTATAGATGTATGTGGGATGAGGGGAGGGAACAAGAAGAAAAAAACTTACATATCTCCATTTCTTCGAGAGACAGCCCCTTTGTCTCTTTGATGAAGAACCACGTGTACAGCACCAGAGCCCAGTTGAAGCAGCAAAACATGAGAAAGGCCTTGTAGCCGAGGTTGTTGACGGCCGCGGGCGTGATCTGGGAGAGCGTGAAGCCAAAGAGCCATTGCGTTGCGGCGCCGACGGCGATGCCTCCTTCGCGGATGCGCGTTGGGAAGATTTCGCTCATGTAGAGCTGCGTTTGCGCAGAGATTAGTATATTGTGTGATTTTGTTGGAGAGGTGAAACGTACCCATGGTATAGGTCCCCACGAGATGTTAAACGTCACTATACGCATCGCATTTAATGTCAGCAATCCAGACGAACTTGTGGATGTCAATGTTCAATGGGCACTCACTCGCTTCTAGAAAAACCATCGTCAAAGAGGCTATGGCCGGCGGCGTCAGCGTCCCTCCGCTCACGGGAGGATATCGCTGCGTCAGCACCGCAATGATGAACATATAAGTGCCCATCAGAAACGAGCCGGCGAGCAGAGACCAGCGTCGACCTATGCGCTCCACGAGGAAGATTAAAAAGAATGCACAGCTGATGACCTTGCACACGCCGAAGAAACCGCTAAGTAGGAGAGCGTTTTGGCCCGCGCCGACGGCTTGAAAGACTTGGGGAGAAACTAGATGAAAGTCAGAAACATTTTCATGAGCTAGCATGTTGGCAATCCAAGAAGAGGTGGGATTCGTCCATACAATATGCCAAAGGTGTGTTTCCCGTCAATTGGGCGCCTAGAATTCGGATTCGAGTCATCAGCAACCAGCCGTCAATACTCAGATCATAAAACTCACCAATCTGAAGAGTGACGGCAATAAAGATTCGATACCGGTTCGCCGGCAACCAGTATTCCCTCCACGTAACTCCAGCAGTCTGCCGCTCCTCCTCCTCAATGCCCGCCAAAATCTGCTGGAACTCCATCCGCACCTCTATACTATCTCCTCCGCGCACCCATATCAACGACTCCAAAGCCTCCTCGTGGCGATCCCGCTGAGCAAGCCATCTCGTGCTCTCCTTTGTCACAAACATTCCTAGTCCCAGTATGCCACCGGGCACAAGCTGCAAGGCAACGGGGACTCGCCACTGTCTCGTCGACGAGGGTATATGTTGCGCAGCACCGTAATCGACCCAGTAGCTAACTGCTACGCCGAGGGTGAAGAAGAATTGGAAGAGACTACCGAGCTGGCCGCGGATTTCTTTGGGGGCCATTTCGGCAGAGTACATGGGGATGATGACGGTCGCGATGCCTGTTGCAGCAAGTCGTGGTTAGAATTCGTCGCCCAGCAAGATAGGGGCTGATAGTCTGCTTTGATGTTGCGTGTGTCCTTGATGTCTTTTGATGGTGGGATTTACCTGCGCCAACGCCTGATATCGTCCGTCCAATGTACCAGGTGACAATTCCGTGCTGATAGAAGAGCTGCAGCACAGCGCCAATGTTGAAGATGAGCGATCCTACGGCGAGGGACCATCGGCGACCGTAGCGCGCAGTAAATGGCCAGACGAACAAGCACGAGAAGAAGGCTGTTAGAAAGACAAGTATTAGAACTCATACGCCCAATTTACCGCAATTCCCTTTATTTATTTTCTTCTTCTTTTTCCCCATCCCGTATTCTTCGTCGTGAGCAATCGAACAATGCGCCCTATGCATATCTAATACATACCTCCAGCTTGCAGCAGGCTGGCCGACAGCGAAGTGACATTGTCCCTCTCTCCATCGCTAAAGCCCATGTCGCGCATAAAGGAATCCAGCGTCAGGACGCCGCCCACGATGCCCGTGTCGTAGGCGAAAAGGAACGAACCGACACATGATAGGGAGACGAGGTACGTGGCCCTCCATGTGCCGAGGCGCGTCATGATGGGTTGCTGGTCGTGTGAGGTTTCATGAGGAGAGAGAAAAGAAAAAGTGAGGAGAGGGAAATATGGTGCGTGGGATGTACAGCCCGTTGGTGCGTGTTAGCCTGTCTGTATGTTTATATAAACGTGTGGCGTGGCGATAGCTTTGGCCGTGGCAGGGTCTTGGCTAAAAGATTGAATTAGGTATGCTAGGTATACAAATGGAGAGGAATTGCGGCATCGGAGAATTAGGTTGAAGAATCGTGAGATTCAGTCTCCAGGATTGCGCGTGCGAATACGAGTATTGCTGCACCTGCGATTTGCTATGATTCTCTACTAGGAGCTGCTGGTCAGCACCAGGCCGCGGCCTCGGATCTCCCAGCAGGCCGCTTGACGTAATCCGAGACTGCGGCCATTCAGCCGAGCTGGCAAAGCACGCATAGATAGAGAGCCCCATGGAGATTTTCCCTGCATGGTGGGCAGTCTTGGCTGCGGGGAAGTTGTACACGGTCGGTGCGCGGAGAGTGGGATTTGCGATGAAGAAGATAGAATCCCGGTTCGCTATTTGCGAAACTGGGGTAGTAGACCATAGTCCGCTTTGGGAAAGAGACGGTCTGTTTGTCGATTTCACTTACACTAGCATCCTCGTAGGCGTGAACAGTTTATATCTTGTAGGTAGTTTAATGTTATTATCCATTTCTTGTTGAGGATAGCGCTGTTGGCTGCCCCGATAGTCCTTCATTTGTATACTACCTATGTAGGTAATATGATTCGTTGAGATAGACCAACTCGTCTCTTAGTCTTCAACAAGAGAATAGCGATGAGCTGCAAGTACGAAGAGAGTGGCACTGGGTAGTATGGCGCGTTATTTCTGCGCCTTTCGATCCGCGTATATTCATGCTTAAATAACGTGTTTAAACCATAGTAAGCCAGATTCGAAACAGTGAACAGTGTTTCAGCTTTTGCCAATCCACCACGTTGGGCTCAAAGTAAGAGATCGAAAACGGCATTTCGCCACAGCTGCATTACGGCCTTTACATTACGGCTTTCACCGCCTATGTCTGTAAAATTGAAGAGTCAATTTTTCTAAACGGAGAATAGGAGATTGGTCAATGATGAATTCTCATTGTCTCATATTGATCGCGTAGTGATGACCAGACGGAGAAAATGCTCCTACTCACGGCTTTGTGTTAATAAAGCCGCCGCTTACAAAAGTGTCAAGTCTACGATGCAATCACGTCACTACATCAACATTTTCAAATCAAACACTTCTCATTGGTTTCTTGTAAGCGGTCATCATAGATTAATTCTGAATTACCATCATAGATTCAATTCATTTTAAACAGCCATCGTCGATTGTTCACATGCTAAATCAGCAATAGACTATAAAGTGACGACCTTTGAGCGTTTCAACGTAGTACATCCCCAACCGCCTACCAGGAAGACAAGTAAATCTTCAAATATTATCATGTTTAGTGTGCGCAGTGCTCCTCTTAAATTGCGCCAGTGCAGTAGATATTCTCCATTCTTTGGCAAACGCACCATTCGACAGGCTCTCGCAATGTCTACCATATCCGACGCGATAACCAAAGATCACCGTGAGCTGGAGAAATATTACAACGAAGTGATTAACAATAAAAGCAATCAGGATCATCAAGAACGATATGGAAACCAGTTTGTTTGGGAGCTCGCCCGCCATTCTGTTGGCGAGGAGCTGGTTGTGTATCCTGCAATGGAAAAGTATCTAGGTGACAAGGGCAAAGACATGGCGGAGAGCGACCGAAAGGACCACGCGGTGGTGAGCACTAATCAACACCATTTTGATGTTTTGTGAACATCTTACTAAACATCGCTTACACAGGTCAAGGAGATGCTCAAAACCTTTCAGAATATGAAGGTCACTGACCCAGACTACGTCAACCAGCTGCAGAAGCTCTGGGAACCCCTCTCGCAGCACATCAAGGAGGAGGAAGAACGGGATCTACCCGCCTTGGAACAGGAGCTTCAGGCAGTCGAGGGAGAATCGGAGTCCATGGCCAAGAGTTTTGGTCGCACGAAAGCGTTTGTGCCGTCGCGCAGTCACCCCAGCGCTGGAGAACATCCGCCGTTTGAGACTGCCATGGGTTTGCTTGCTGCACCAATCGACCATATTGCGGACCTGTTCAGAAAGTTCCCTGATCAAAAAGTGTCTCCTAATCCTTCGACCAAGTAGGATTGGTTTGCTCTATCGGTTTGTTCGAACACATACGCGGAAGTCTGTAATTACCTAGGGACTCAAAATTCTAGTCTGTAATTTATTGTTCTACATGTCCCATAATTCTATGTATTGACAGTATTTTCTTCAATTTGTATGGATGTTTGCTTGCGGCTTCTAAATGTGCTTCCTGAAACTTGAGCGGAGCGTGTATCGTGGTTGCCATATGCTATGACTCCACGACCAAGAAATTGGGATTTGATGATTAGTTTGATTGCACCAAACCTAAAGTCTAGGTAGCATCCATGATTGACTATTACGAGAGCGAGCGTACATTTTCCTGAAGCAGCAGCCTATAGGCTCGTTTTTCGGTCAACAATATCCACACTTTTTTGTATCGTCTCACTGCTGGTTTCCGGAGCACTTGCGCCGTCTCTAACGTGATGTGACTTGAACACGCTATGATGATGGGAGTATGAACACATTTTCAAGCTTAAATAGTGGCGATGTGGAATATTTACTATGGCACACCCAAGCAGTTAGCCACTGCGGCCTAGAAAATAGACAAAAGCCTCTTGCAATCGATAGGAAATCTGACGGTGCCCGCTTTCTCCTGTTCAAAGCAATGGCTACGGACAGTAACATACAGTTTGTATAAGGCCCATTCATTTCTGATTCATATCATTGGTTTTGATAAAGTCATGGCAGAGCAACCTTCTACGCGGGCCCTTTCGACGATTGAACAATGAATTGGAGTTAATACGACGATGGGAGATAACAGCTAAAACGAGCGTGAGGCTTGCATGTATTACTTCCGACATTATTTCCATATAAAGCTCAAGTCTGGATAATTTCATGTTTTGAAGTCGATTAAGCAACTTTCTTCTCAACGGATAAAGACACGGCATGCGTCGAAGTTATGAGCACAACTGCACCTATCTTTGACATTTAAATCCATTTAATACTCAAGACGAGCCTTGTGATGGATTAATAAATTATCAGACGAGCAACGAGGTACTCTACAGACCATTTCTTCAATACGAAGCGCATAGACTAATACGATTGTAGAGAGCCCAAAACACAGATATAAATGCTTGCTATTCAGCAGATGGAATGAAGTTGTAACATAGCAGAAGTAAAATAACACCATGAGAAAAAAGCAGAGCCACATAAAAATTATGGATAATAAAGACTATAGACCATATAGAATTATAAAAGAGGTAGTGCTATATATTATACAGAGCGATAGATAACACACATACATATAGAGATATGAAACGCATAGAGCTCTCGACAAAAATAGACACCGCATAATAATGCTATATTACTATATAACCAGACATTTCTAGGAACAAATTGCTAGTTGGGTGGCGTACACGCATAATGGTAAAAGTAAGCAGACTGCAATTCATTTGTACGCTCGCTCGTTGCTAAGAAGCTGTGTTGCGACCTTGAGGGTCTCAGCCTGCACTTCATCCAGCGGTGGCACCACACTGATGATTGTAGCGTCATATTCGTCTATCCTAGGGCGCTCCAGCACTTCAAATTGGCTGTGGACCAGATTTGACTTGGCAAAGTGATTCTGTCTCGCCTCTGTCCTCTGCCGTAGTAGGGATTCTGGTGCATCGAGGAAGAAGAAGTGCATGAGAGAATACCCCGCGCGATCGCAGCCTTCTCTCAGAATGTCTCTGTGAGCTCGTTTCAAGGCCGAACATGTGATGATGAGATGGTGGTGTTGAGATTGCTGTCGATTATAGGCGGAGGCTTGCTCGTCGATTGCCTCAAACCAGCCTTGGCGGTCCGCGTCTGTCAATGGCTCTCCTCTATGCATTTTGTCGATATTGGCTTTTGGGTGAAGCTGCCAATGATGTTAGCATCGGGAATTCCCATAGTTCAGAATCATCGCAATGAGTCGTACATCGTCGCCCTCTAAGAAATGAGCTCCTAACTTGGAAGCGAGAAACTTTGCGACTGAAGATTTGCCAGAGCCTGTGGGGCCTGAGACAAATAGAATCCACGAGGGCTCCTTTACAGAACCTTGGTCGCTGCCGTTAATGGAAGACATGATGGCACCATCAGAGTCGAACGAAGCAGTCATTGTCCCAATTGACATGGTGAGGTTGGTTGAGGAAGTTGGCCATGCTGCTATCTAAGACGGACTCTATGGTGAATCAGACAAGGCAATGACCGGCAATATTACACCCAACCTGCATATCATTTTTATGTAGCTAAATAAGCATCGTCGTATCAATTCTTACAGTTTGTTGATTCTATTTACTAACCGTAGCTATGGCGTAACAATGGGGCTCCTGCTGCTCAACATGACGTCAAGCTTGCTCTTCCAACCCAAAAGGCGAAAATGGTCCAACATTGGTGCTAGACCGTTTCTGTATCCAGTTTCGTCGTTTCCAAATAGATTGGGTTTTGAAATGATCCAAATACGGTACCACATTGCATACTCAAGCGGGAATAAAAGAAAAACAGGGAACCAGAGACTTTTGCACACGCAAGAAAGTAAACATGTGCATACAAATACTGCAGATGATCCACATAATTCGTGCTCTACTATGGTTTTGTGTGTGAATATTTAATTTGTATCCCTCTTTTGATTACCACTTGATACTCTACTTGAGTGCAATTGCTATTCTTAATGATCCCAATAACTTGAACACAGGGAGCATGTAGTTTGCCCCTTCATGAGTTTCTAGTTCAAGTTTTAGTTTTAGCAGCCGCTCCGTCATCCAGACCCAATAGAAATTGACTTGGGTACCACCCTTGGTAGGATCGAGTTTAGTTGGTGCGTTCGCTGTTTATCTAAAGGTCAGCGTGCCATCGGAGCGCTCTCCGAAACACCTATCACAAAGCCCCAAGATGACGGAACCCCCCGAGTCTCAACTACTAGCCGCCGGCGTCCGGTTGGAAGATTACGGGGTATCGAGCTGTGAGTGGCCGATACTTCAAGGGTCCAAAGGGGGTTATCGAAAACAATTGTATCGGTTTTCTATGCGTATGAGCGCATGATTATGCTGACAGACGTTTCACTTATGTCGTTTTTACTGAATGAGATCTAGGATGCTTTCAAGTATCATCAGCCTGATGGACAAATGACTTGGATAATGCGGCCAGTGCGTCACTTGTCTTTATAAATCAAGCTTCCAGTCCACTGTTGGCTATCATCAATCGCATTGGAGAGTGCGAATAACATAAATCTCAAAAATAGATGTCGTATTTAATAGTAGCTTCGCTATTGTAATAAAGCCACAGCAATTGACAGATTTGTGTTGAAATCTCCAGTCAAGCATAGTGCAGTACAAGTCCGCTTATACATGCCTACATACCCAATCGACAACAATACATCGCATATATTCATAACAATCATTGTTATGTCCCAAACTGCCTCAAAGGTAGAAACGGAACCAGATCCAATTCAAATTTCAGGAAACGCCAGACCACTGAGCATTGCACAGTTGAATATAGAGGCTGCCTCGGGCGGCTATCTCACGCGCAATAGCAGCATCTTGAGCGAGAGCGACACCATGTGCCCTCACGATTGGTATTTATACCAGGGATGGATCCCTACAGAAGATGAATCGCTTCAGTTTGGAAATTCATACAATTTTAGCCCTTGGATACCGAGTATCTCACAAGAGGCTTCAGAAACACAGGAGAAGCTATCCTGGACGGATCCTGGCTTTGCTAGCGACATGCTAGACAGCTCGTTATGGCTGACCGCATCATTGCTGGAAGACACAACCGACAACCAGCTCAAACCCCTCTACGAATGCAACGAGGAATCATCAACAGTCTCTGATGAGAAAGAAACTCACGACGCGGCTATGGAAGATGGCGATAGTACAAGGCGAGAAGGAAGCATTTCTGATGATCAGCAAGCTACTGATGGAGAAGAACAAAGGCGCTTGCGACGCATAATCCGAAACCTGGAACAGTTCGAAAGCGAACAGAAAAGATATGGGAAGCAGCAGCTGAGGGCAATCAAAGATGGCCGAGCTTAGTATAGGGTTGTTTAAATGGCACTGAAATAGGTTGTAAAAAGGGATTGAAGCGATGCTGGTAGCGTGCATTAGTAGACGGCATTTCGGTATGACTTTTAGGAGGAAAAGGGAACACTTCACGTTTCCATAGCTTGAACTTGACTTGCTTCACTGGCGTTGGGAATGTTCGAGAACAAACAGCGCAGTCTAAGTGAATCCCATTCGAAGAAGCTTATAATGAAGCGAGGATCTAGAATGGGAATATTGAGCGTCTATCGATCCAATGCCGAACTCTTTAACTGGCGATGCTTAGAACGCGATGCTGCAGAAGTGAGGCCATTGACAATGGCAATCTTCAGATCAGATATCCTACAAACTGAGCGTCAGGAAGAGAATCGGGCGTCTTTAAAAAGAGCAGTAACCCCGTCTCTCCGCTTCGCTCTAATGAGGCAATGTGGAAAGTCGTGCACGTCAGTGTCTGAACTTTCGCCGCAACTTGCGTCATCTACAAAGTCTGAAATTGGGTTTTGCAATATGACTAATGGTCTTGAGCGTGCACTAGATATAAAGGACATGCAAGTATATTTCAACATACGGATAGCAACACTCCTGTCCAGAAGATAATCAATCATTCAATTACACATCATCTTCGGCAAACAACCTCGAAATGTCCAGACAGAGACTCACAATGGTGGCGCTCGCCGGTGTAGGAGTCATCGGCGCCACAATGTTTTTCCCACGAAAAGCCAACCCTCAGAATGATGTTCAAGAGAGGAGGAATAAAGCACAAGATGCTCGCGACCTCGGGCTCGGCAGCGCAGGCGTAGGAGGAAACAAAACGACTGGCGGTCCGAGCGATTCGACAACTCCATCAGGACCCGATAAAGATCCAAGATACCGTGAAGTCGACACGGGAGACTCGAAACAGTATCTACCTGCTGGTGGCGTCAGCACCGGAAGGGGAGGTGGAGGCTCGACTGCCAGCGCGTCGGAAAAGCTAGGATTCAAAGGTTCCATCTTGGGCGTTGCTGGAGCGAAAACTGCCAGCCGGAGCGATCAAGAAGGATATCACGACACGAGAGGCATCAGCAGGATGGGCTCAGAAGTGCCATCAAAGAAACACTCTGATGTTAAGGAGTAGTCCAGAGGGGGTAGAGGCGTTTTTTTGGAAAGAAAAAGAGGGAATCAGGACGATGCCAAAATAATTTCTGTCGTGGCCTTCATGTGTTGATATCAGTTTAATATGGTGGATATGTATTACAGTTGGCTCATGACACAGGCTGCAAATGAGCTACAATTAAGCATCCAAATGTTTCCCCCCTACAACCTCACCAAATGTTATCGCAGTGCCCTTTTACTACATACCCACACCTAATCTAGACTTCGATACTTGTGCCAGTTCCGTGAGGGCAAGGCTGCTATCCTCGGGCTATAGCTCGCGGCTCAGTCGTAAAGGATCTGCACTAAATCTCCAACACCTCCGCAATCGCTAGCTTCATCATTTCTCTTTTCAACATTGAAATTCGAAATCCTTGTTAGCAATCTTATAACTGGTCCTTGGCGAATATTGTAGCTGCGCGTGGGTTAATAATGCAGATCTAGAGGCTTCAGTACATGTAGTTTCCGACAGCGACGTCACGACAAATAGATAAAGGTCGCTGGCTTATCTTGGGAAATTGAGTTGAGCAATAGACGACTTCGCTACAGCTCCAACTACGCGATTTTATGATTGAAAATAAAATACACATTATCATTGCGCTGCATAAGGACGGTACTCGTTAACCGAATGGTGACGTCTGCATATAGGTCGCTAATAGGCTGATGACGCCCGCCAAACGTCATGGATATGTCAACCAACCATACGTGTTATGCCTATCGAAGCATTCTGAGCCATTGCACGGCGACTCACGTCCGGAGAATAAACCGGCTAATGCACGCCAAGCTCGGAATGCGCAAATTGTATTAATATCGAGGTTGAGCTATGAAGCCCAGCACATCGTCGCCCAAACTGAGTTGAGAAAATATTCACAATTGAACCGTGAGTTGCAAGAGAAAAAATGGCTGGAGAAGTCATCGACCAACCGAATCCTCCGCCCACAACCAGCCATCTCCCAGCTGTAGTGGAACGCCTCGAGGTAAAACCGCCCAAGGCGTCGTTAAATAGCCATGATTTGTGTTCACTAAGAGAATTCCAACGGGCGGCGTGCTACATTGCTAGTGGTGAGTGAAGTGAAAGCAATCCGGCATAAGCCGCCATCCACATAGTGCTAACAGTCTTACAGCCATGATCTTTCTAAAAGACAATGTCCTTCTGGAACGAGACCTGCAACTCCAAGATGTGAAGCCACGGCTGTTGGGTGAATAACCTCATTTCAATGATTGAGCACTTGTTAACATTGTGTCAAGGACATTGGGGCACGTGTCCCGGGCTTATACTCATCTGGTCGCACTTGAATCTGCTCATCCGCGACAGCACCGTGGATATGCTATTCGTTATTGGGCCCGGTCATGGAGCCCCTGCGGCGTTGGCTTGCCTGTGGCTGGAAGGTTCACTGCAACGATTCTATCCAGACAAATACCAATTGGATAAAGAAGGATTGCGCAATCTTATCACAAAATTCTCTGTTCCTGGAGGATTTCCTAGGTATGCAATCCGGCAACGCGGGTGGAAATCGTTAAAGGCTAACATGCTCAAGCCACATCAACTCAGAGACTCCGGGCTGCATCCATGAAGGCGGCGAACTAGGCTATGCACTTTCAGTGTCTTTTGGTGCCGTAATGGATCATCCAGATCTGATAATCACATGTGTCGTGGGAGATGGCGAGGCCGAGACTGGCCCTACAGCAGCGTATGCATCACGCCAGGCCAATCTTGTTTGACCCATTCACTAACATGCAGCAGGGCATGGCATGCTATCAAATACCTCGACCCAGCAGAGTCCGGCGCAGTCATACCTATTCTTCACGTCAATGGCTTCAAAATCAGCGAGCGTACCATCTTTGGCTGCATGGACAACAAAGAGTTGACTCTGCTCTTTTCCGGTTATGGCTATCAGGTGTGCATCGTGGAAACACTCGAAGACATCGACGCCGAGCTGCACACTGCGTTGTTTTGGGCTTTGGCCGAGATCAAGAAAATCCAGGGTGCAGCACGATCGGGTCATCCTGTTAGCAAGCCTCGATGGCCGATGATTGTTCTTCGGACTCCAAAGGGATGGACGGGCCCTCGGACGGTTGACGACCAGATAATTGAAGGCTCATTTCACGCGCATCAGGTCCCCTTGACAAAAGCCAACGAGTCTGAGGAGCACCTTCACATTCTGCAGGACTGGCTGAAGAGCTACGATGCGCACAAGGTATTGCCGGATGGGAAGCCATCTCACGATGTCCTGGACAACATACCACCAGAAGACGACAAGAAATTGGGCCAGGTCAAGTTTGCATACAACTGTTATCGCGGCCTAGATATGCCAGCTTGGGAGCCACACGCAACCAAGAAATCTGAGCAAGCCAGCAGCATGCAGCAATCGGGCAAGTTTCTCTACGATGTTGCAAAAAAGAACCCGAAAACCTTTCGCATATTCTCACCTGATGAGCTGGAGAGCAACAAACTCAGCGCCGTGTTGGACCAATCCGGCCGGAATTTCCAGTGGGATCAATACTCTCGCGCCTCAGGCGGCCGCGTGATCGAGATATTGTCAGAACATTGCTGTCAAGGCTTCCTGCAAGGATACACCTTGACGGGAAGAACCGCCATTTTCCCAAGCTACGAGTCGTTTCTGGGGATAATCCACACCATGATGATTCAGTATGCCAAGTTCTCAAAGATAGGCCGCAAGTTGTCGTGGCGAGGCGACCTCAGCTCCATCAACTACATCGAAACAAGCACATGGGCGCGACAAGAACACAATGGCTTTTCACATCAGAACCCGTCATTTATCGGCGCGGTGTTGAACTTGAAGGCTGACACGGCAAGGGTGTATTTACCTCCCGATGCGAATTGCTTCCTTAGCACTTTGGATCATTGCCTCAAGTCTAAAAACTATGTCAATTTGATGATTGGGTCCAAGCAGCCCATGCCAGTGTACCTCTCTGCTGAAGATGCAATCCAGCACTGCAAAAACGGCATCTCGGTATGGCGATTTGCAAGCACGTACAATGGCGAAGACCCAGACGTGATTCTCGTCGGGATTGGCGTTGAGGTGACGTTTGAGGTCATCAAGGCCGCAGAGCTTTTGTCCAAGCTTGTACCAGAGTTACGAATTCGAGTCATCAACGTTACCGACCTGTTAGTCCTGCCGGATGAATCGCATCACCCTCACGCCTTGAATACAAAAGACTTTGAAGCAATGTTCACATTGGACAAGCCCGTGTGTTTCAACTACCATAGCTATGCGACGGAATTGCAAGGACTGCTCTTTGGACGCCCGGCGTTGCATCGCATGACGGTGGAAGGCTACAACGAGGAGGGCAGTACCACTACGCCGTTTGATATGATGCTTGTCAATAGTGTTAGCCGTTTCCATGTCGCTTCGAGAGCTCTCAAAGCTTCAGCTCAGCACAATGATGGAATTAGAGACAAGTTGAGTACGCTGCTAAACGAGATCAACGAGGACATGGCGAGGATCAAAGACTACATCACAGAAAATGGAAAAGGTGAGTTTCGTATTGAGTTTGCAACAACAAGAAGAAGAAGAAGAATATTCTAATGTATTTCTTAGATCCAGATGATGTTTATGAGCTAAAGTTCATCGGACACAACGCTTAGAAGGGATATGCATTATTACATAGCGACAAAACGGGCGAGGCGCGTTCATAGCATAGAAATTGAGATTACTCCGACTTCAAAGATGTACGAATACAGCATATCACGCACTTATAAACTCGCATGAGCTCGGAATAGCTATAACTTGTGCGAATTTATTCATCAACATGCTTCAGTGCCTCTGGGTTGTGAGCAACGCCATGCCCATGCTGATCCGTGAAAACCACCTAAATCTGATCAGTTCTGTGTACTACGAGTATTGTAATTATTTTTGAAGATTGCCGTTCTGGATAGATACCTTTGGTGGATGCTTGACATTGGCCTCTTTTGCCTCTTCCTCTGTAGTCACAACCTGCTCTACTTCTCCTTCGCGTTTTCCGCCCCTAATGGGAGTCCAAACGTAGTCGCCCTCTTCAATTGGCTTTCCATCTTTGTCTTGAACCTTTGATGCCATTTTCGCCGCTTGATCTTCTTTAGTATGAATAAAAGACAACATTTCTAAGACAACAATAATAAATGCAATTGAACATGTATAAAATATACTTTATTATACAAACTAATTAATTATGGGCTTGTCGAGTATCTGTAGTGGTGTGACTAGAATCAATGACGTCGTTTTGACACCGGCTGCTTTCCCCCATATATCGACTTCGCCGTCATACATATTCGCAAACACCTAACGTTTATGTCATATTACGGTAATACCAAGCTTAGAAAATGTAGCGAAAAAATAAGATTTATATAAGATGTTGATCTCTTGTACCAATTGCGCCAGATCTTGGGCAAATTTCCAGAGTTCTTCCCTATCGCACAACTCAAGAGTTAGTAAAACATGGCAGCTTCAGAAGCAGCTTATTTCGCTGAAAAGATCATCGGTCACGATGACAATGCCATCACGGAGCAAGATGTCTCCGACTACCAAGAAATTGGAGCGGCGACAACCATGAAAGCGCTGGTTTGGAGAGGGAAGAATAAGGTTGAGATTGGTTAGTGGATTCTTCTCAGTCATATGTGGCAAATCTTCCAGTATGCTTACAGTTTCTCTCAGCCGACGTCCCTAAGCCCCAAATCTTGGAAGACACCGACGTGATTCTCAAAGTAACTGGTTCTACCGTCTGCGGCTCTGATTTACATCTCTACCATGGCGTTGTTGTACAACTCGCAGATGGCGACATCCTCGGGCACGAGTTTTGCGGAGTTGTAGAGGAAGTTGGTCCGGCTATCAACAAGGTCCAAGTTGGGAAGAGATATGTCGCTTCTTTCCAGATCGCGTGCGGAGACTGCTTCTTCTGCAAACAGAAGCTGTCGTCGCAGTGCGAAAAGACAAACTCGAATACGGCTGCGAAGAGCCTCTATGGTGGAAGGACAGCAGGCATCTTTGGGTACTCGCATCTTACGGGCGGATTTGCTGGAGGCCAGGCAGAGTATGTGCGTGTTCCGCTGGCTGATGTGAATTTGCTGGAAATTCCTGATGATGTTCCAGATGAGAAGGGTAAGCTTGTTCAACATCAAACAATTACGGCACTTGTAGCTAACATATTACATAGCTCTATATCTGTCTGATGTTCTCTGCACCTCTTACCATGCTGTTAAAGACACCGCGGTCTATCAAGGCGACGAAGTAGCCATCTTCGGGGCAGGTCCTATTGGACAAATGGCGGGCGTCTTTGCCCTCGAAGAGGGAGCATCCAAAATCATATTCGTTGATACCGAGCCACGTCTCACTCTTGTTAAACAGCACTTCCCCGCCGAACACAGCAACAAGCTTGTCTTGCTTGACTATAAGAAGCTATCATCTGGTATCACCTCCAAAGAGACTGTTGTCAGCAAACTAAAGGAGATCTGCGGCGGACGAGGTCCAGACGTCGCTATTGAGTGCGCCGCGGGCGAATATGCCAAAGGCTGGATGCACTGGTTGGAAATGGCTGTCGGTGCCGAGACTGACACCAGCGAGATTCTCAATGAAATGATTGAGGGAGTTCGCAACTATGGCCGCTGCGGCATCACTGGAGTTTATGTCGCATACGTATGTACACGTCCTGCTATTTTTCTGAAATTGTCATGAGCTAATGGGATTTATTCAGACAAACCATTTCAACGTTGGCTCGCTCATGCAGCGAGGCATTCGACTTATTGGGAACGGCCAAGCACCGGTGCACAAATACTGGGACGAGTTGCTTGTAAAGATTCAGAAAGGCGAGCTTAACCCAATGCAGATGGTTTCTCATAGAGTGAGGCTCGAGGATCTCGACATAGTATATGCAAAGTTTGATGCAAAGGAGGATGGTATGCAAAAGGTCTTCGTTGAGACTAAACACTCTTTGCCCAAGTCTTCCGAATCTCCTGAAGTAACTAGGTATTAAAAACGTTTGACGGCTTTATTCTTTTACTATTGGCTTTCTTAAACCTACTTTATACTTTCATGTTCATCAAAGTGAAAGTTATCCAGCATCCTAAATCTGTTATTTAGCAATCCATATGTAGCCTACGTAGGCTATAGCTATTACTATTACTCCTCTACTATTGCTACTATTGCTACTATTGCTACTATTGCTACTATTGCTACTATTGCTACTATTGCTACTATTGCTACTATTGCTACTATTGCTACTATTGCTACTATTGCTACTATTGCTACTATTGCTATAAATCCTAACAGACGTCAGTTGACTCAGAGAGCGCCAAGACATCATTTGGCAGCTGGTCAATGGCTGAGCAGATCTTCTTGAAATGTTCCGGCATCCAGACGTCATATATATTTTTGGTAAACCGGTACGCGGTCCACTTGTCTTTTCCGTCCAGTGTTGTAAAGTCGAAACTGTGAATCGGGTGGCGATGGTATTTGGTTTCTGCTCCATTAATAACTGGATAGTAGCCGTATATCCTAACTGAGCAATGGTCGTGTGAGATGGAAAAGGAAAGTATCTGGCGGTTAATCTCGTCCTCGCGCTTCACAAGACGGAAGAGTTCGACGATGCCCCTTGCGGCCAGCGCCATGGTATGAGCGTTCTGGCGGTCCGCAACATCCAGCGCGGTGGCACTGCACTTGACCTCGCAGGCAAGGAATGGGAAGTACATGTAGTACGTGGCCATGAAAAGGGACAGGTCGTCAGCGATGAAGTCGCCAATAAACGGCGACAACTTGGCGAGCTGGTCATCGGTAAAGGCCTCTCGCCGAAACCGGCGGAATAGTCTGGCTGTGGGCGCGTCCCGGTTAGGGGAATCGAGTTGTTCCACCCTTCATTGACACTTTCCATGAGGTTTTCAAGATGTGTAGCGCCCAGTGTAGCCAAGTTTTCGGCTGAAGGGACGATTAGCCGAGAAATATCTTGAATAACCCGCTCCTCATTTCTATTGCGAAGCTTTTGGCATGCTGATTCGAAGCTCTCGTCGCGAAAGAGTGAGCCCTCGGGGACAGGCTGTTTCTTTTCAAGGAGGCTGTCGCAAAGCGTTTTGCTTTCGGCAGTAATGTCTAGTTTTGATTTGGCCATGAGAACCCCCTTGGCCGCAAGTAACGCCTGATAACGCGGATCTCGGTATTGCGCACTCTTTTCCTCCCGCTGCTGCTGGTCGCTTGGCGTCGCAGACGAGGCAGAATCCGACGGCTTGCGTTCAAGTGGGAATAAGAATCGTTTCCGCGCCAGCGCGCGCTCCATGTCGGTCCCAAAGAATTCGCGCGGCCAGTGACCTTCTTTAGCCCAGAACCCGATGGGATGAACAGACCTTTGATCCGCCACTTGGTCGGGTCTGCCCTCGGAACTGGACAGCGGTCGTCGTGGTCGCTTTGCAGGAGGTTGAGTTGCGGCATCGTGAGAATCTTCAGTGCCCGTTCCCCGTTCCTCCGCAGTGCAAGCCCGTTGCGCGGCTCGAGTTTCGATCATGGGTCCCGACATTTGTGCATGTCGTGCGCCGGACAACCATCAGAAAATATCGGCAGACGCTATACGCTGCAATTGTTTGACGGAGATACGGTGGGAAAAGACAAAAGGATAAGACGATGGGTGGGAAGGCGTCAGTATGCAGTAGTCTGTGCCATTACACGGCTGGCACAGGACGGAGAGAAGTTGAAGTGGATGCTGCGAAATGTAAGACAGTTGCGCTGTTAGCTGCGTATTGCGCTAAGCCAGCGGCCGTTCCCACTGTTACCCAGCCGCGGAAGCGCTAATTGCTGATCGCCAGGCGCTACTGATGCTACTGACTTCTGGCCACTTACTGTACTACAAGCTAAAGAAAACGAGCTGTTGGGGGTATCTTTGTAATGTTTCAGTAGACAAAACTATAAAGAGACAACACAGCACGTAGATACAATAACACTTTACACAGTTTTCTAAAAAATGACAGATTATGGATTACACATTAGGAAAAAAAAGTCATGAATCCCGGAATCTTCGTAGCTCATTCCCAATGGGTTGTAGCTCCTGACGTCTTCTTGCTTGTTGTGCTTGTTCCTGATGATGATGAAGTGGTCGTTGCCACATTGTTTGTCGGTAGGAGATACACAATTATCGTTATTTGGCCATTCTTCGATGTATATATTCAACGCGGAATTCGAAAGTAGATGGCAGTATTCTAGGAATGGGAGCCAAGGTGAAACACTCGTTTTGCCCTGATATTACAATGTTACATGGTATCAATTCGACGAGGCTATTAGAACCCCCGCTTCAAAGCGAGAGAAATCCTTCAGGACAAAGGGCACGTGGACCAGATGGTGTGACCAAGACTGGATGCCTCACAAGAGGAATGTGTAAATAGTCTTTGCTCGAGAAAATCGGGCGCGAGGGAGACGTTTCTTAGTCAAACTTGAGTCTTCCCTTGATAAAGTACACGCATGGAAGATTGTTAGCATATCCCAAAAGCGTATTGTTCATCATTGATGTGCATCATAAAAGTGGGAGGTACGAACAAATAGATCGATAGGATTAGGTTGAAAAGGAGGGAGTCCGCAGCATAAGGACATGTTACGTACCTTTTATGGGGAATATTAGAAATTTATGAGTTCTGGCAGCCGAGATGCTTTATATGAAGCAAAGTCATCTTGTCCCCAAACGACCGAAAGAGGCAGCTATACTCAAATTTTCTGAAGACGCGTACCCCGCTTACATGTGTGTTCTGTTTTCAGCTCTTGATTTCAGCCAATCAATAGACACCGCATATCTCCCAGCCTTACTGCACTATTGGGCATCGAGAATGCCTCGGCGTACTTGTCAGAATCGACACTTTTACAACCTCACACCGAGTAGAGCATCGAAACAAGGATGGCACAGCCACTTTCGCCCCTTGGCGAGGCTGCAAATAGCCAGACTGCAAACAATCAGTTTCGCGATGGGGCTAGGATACACCAGGGACACAACAATACCACGTTAAATTTCAATCTGACCCACCGACCGACCCGAGCCGCCATTCGTCTCATCCCATATCCACGCAACGAGGATCTTATCCATCGTCCGGATCTCGTGGATAAGCTCAATACACTTCTGCCATACCCATCAGCAATATCCCACAGTGCTGCGCTCTGGGGTCTGGGCGGCTCTGGGTAAGTCCAGATTCTCATTCGTTGAATCACTGAAAAAGGCGTAGAGCTAATTGGCTCAGAAAAACACAAATCGCACTCAACTATGCATACCAGCGGTGCGCTGACCCCAGTTGCTCTGTCTTATGGGTGCACGCCGATACCGAGGCAACATTTTCCCAAGATTATAAAACAATTGCGCGAAAGCTTCAAATCAATACAAGCCTGAGCGACCAAGATCTCCTTGAGGCTGTGCGCAACGGTATCGAGGCACTGCCCAACTGGGTACTTATTGTCGACAACGCCGACGACTTAAAGTTATTCGGCGTTGGGCAAACTTCTGAACAAAGAAAGTCTCTACTTCAGTACATACCTCAGGCCTCGACCGGCACGGTGTTATGGACCACTCGCGATGCCCATATTACGGGAACGCTTGTAGGTCATAGAAGCGGCATTGAAGTTGCACAAATGAGTTTTGCTGAGGCAAAACAGCTTTTGATGACATTCGAGAGCTTAAAATCAAGCAGAGAAGAAGCCGAGATTGATTCTTTAGTGAAGGAGCTACAGTTACTTCCATTGGCCATTATGCAAGCCGGAGTATATATGCATCGGACATCAACAACACCTAAAGAGTACTTGTCTCTGCTAGCACAAAACAAGAAAAGATGGAGTACACTAAAGATCGACGAGTTTAACAGGCATCGCAGGCCCAATGTGCCCAATAATGTGCTTGAAACGTGGACCATATCGATTACTCGCATCAAACAAGAGAGCGAAACGACTTACAAAATTATTCATGTCATCGCATACGTTAGCAACGAAAACATTCCAAATGAGATGATAACAACTGCACTCAGCCACATTGACAAAAACCTTGTGAACAATCCAGAGTTATTAGAAGCTGAAGCTACAAAGGCCATCACACGCCTGAAAGAATTCTCTTTTATTGGCATACGTCAAGCGGAAGACGGCAGCAGAAACTACGAGATGCATAAACTCGTACAGGAGGCTATCCGATATGGCCTGAGTATGAGGAAGCCAAGCACTATCACCGAAATTGATGTCTCCGACAGCAATGACTCTACAGAGAAGAGACAGACGCAAAGAAGCCGGCACAAACTTTTACAAAAGTTAAAGAATTTCGCGAAGCGCAAATCTGTCGAATTGAGAAGTGTTAGTGTCGAAGAAAGCGAGAAATATTTCTCGACGATTGCTCTGCAAGCTACATCCGATCTTTTTCCTGAATCACAACCAGATACTTGGAAACAATGTGAGAAGTATTTAGCACATGTATTGCAAGTCGGAGAGTGGGCAGATGCAAACGAGAAGCAGATTGAGACGGCAGAGCTACTCTATGAAGCATCTTGTTTTCTCTATGACCGCGGGCGGTGGAGTGAGCGTGAGCATGTGGATGAAAGGGTACTACAATATAGGCAGAAAACGTTAGGAGATACCCATCCAGATACAATCAACGCTATAGCATCCCTTGCTACAACATATCATGAACAAGGCCGGTATAGCGAGTCAGAGCCTCTTAAAATTCAAGTACTAGATGACCGACGAGAGATTCTTGGAAACAGGCATCCAGATACCATCCGAGCTATAGCAAATCTTGCTACAACATATTATAAACAAGGCCGGTATAGCGAGGCAGAGCGTCTTGAAGTTCAAGTACTAGATGACCGACGAGAGATTCTTGGAGACAGGCATCCAGATACAATCCGAGCTATAGCAAATCTTGCAGTATCATATTATAAACAAGGCCGGTATAGCGAGGCAGAGCCTCTTGAAGTTCAAGTACTGGATAGCCGACGAGATATTCTTGGAGACAAGCATCCAGATACAACCCAAAGTATGCACAACCTTGCCTGGACTTGGTATGAGATGAGCCGCTTTGAGGATGCAATCGCGTTGATGCAGCAGGCTTTAGACTATCGCCGCTCTATATTAGGGCCAAATCATCCCGACACAAACTACTCTGCCGAGGATCTTCAATATTTTAAATCTTATCCGAAACGCTAGAATACAAAGCATTACTGACGGCTTCGGCTTTGCTATCTCTTGTTGAGGGGGTAGAAGAAGTTTTATGGAAACGAATAAATTCGGGCGCATAGCACTAAGTGATCTCAGTCACTCTGACCAGATTTCGTATAATAGAATCAGAGGAATCGCTACATGTGTCCAACTGATGTTTGAAGAGGACGACGGTTTCGAGACGAAATGGGGTGGCAATTTAGCGCTATAGTGAGAAAGTCGGGTCCCTTTTCTCTATTGTAATCACTTTACTGTCTGAGAAATACGTGTATAAGCTAATGAAACATGGACTAGTTGCTACTGTCGTGAAAAAGAAACACCGAGAAAAAAGCAACACAAAGACCTCTCTCATATCCTGTACCCGTAAAGTATGAACATGCTTGACTGCTTGTACCAATGGCGACCTATAGGTTTTACTGAATTAATGTCCAGCAAGAACCGGATTCTTTATTGCAACCGTAGTATTGAACAGAATTACTCAATTATATTTAATAGAATCTCTCCATTTGTTTTGTGTTGAATCTTCAAGAGTATAGTGGCAGCGACTTCCGTAATGAGACTTGAAGCTCCAACACGATGCACTCTTTCACAGTTAAGAAATCGAGCCACACGCTCTAAATTGCGGCTTTCAAACTCAATTAAATCTTTGTAATACAATACTCTATTACATACTTCAACTATCTCATACATGCTGTATATATCCGTATCCTAGGAGACGACCATTCTTCCCGGCTCTAGCTCTCCGCATGACTCATGACTCATGGCCAACCCCACAGCGTCAGCATCCTTCAGCTTACGAACCAATCGCTTCGTCAACATCACATATAAGCCAAAAATAAAGTGACAGCATTCAGTGAAGTAGCTGAATAACTCAATCGTTCGATGCGTCCATCTCTGCCCATTGGGCAAAGCTCTGTTCTCTTTGAACACAAGATACCGCTCTTCGGGGCCTTCACTTTTTGCACCTTTGTTCGAACCTCCCTCGTTTCATCATTTTTTTTGGCTTGTGTTTCTCTCAAGCACATCATTTCAATGGTATACCTCGTTACTTTTACTACAGCTGGGTACCTTTTCTCTTTGGTATCACTTCTCTGTTGGAAATTACGTGTATGAGGTGTTGAAGCGTGAACTTTCTGCCATTCTCATAGATTCATGCTCATAGAAAGAAAAACAAGACACCCCTCGTTTCCTTTTTATTCAACTCATAAACGTGTCTGTACCAATAGCCACTTGTAAGATTTGTTGAAGTAGTATTTACCATTATTTATTTATTTAGTTCAACATAGCCATCCATATACATGCAATACAATCTTTCCATTCGTTTTGTACCAAGTCTTCACGAGAGATAAAGTACATGCCTCAGCCATCTTGTGCATGCTGTACATGAGCATATCCTGAGCTCCAGCACTAGCTCCAACTCCCCGCATGACTCACACAGCCAACCCCACAGCGTCAGCATCCTCGCTTCGTCAACATGCCTTATAAGCCAAAAATAAACTGATCACATTCAGTGAAGTAGCTGAAATAACTCATCAGTAAATGATTAGCCTTCTCTGTGCTCGCACAAAGAAGATCAATATACTGCTCTTCGGAGCCTTCACTTTTTGCACCTTTGTTCGAATCTCCCTTGTTTCCCTTTTGTTTTTGTTTTTTTGGTTTTGCTATTTCTTTTTCTCCTAGGTGGACATACCATTGCCGCAGTTCAAGAACGTATCCACGTATCGCTACAGCAGCAAGCTACGATATACCGTCACACGAAGCTTTCGTCATCACGACATATAAGCCAAAAATAAACTGGTCACATTCAGTGAAGTAGCTGTAATAATCCATCAGTCATTGAGTAGCCTCTCTGTACTAAGAGATCAATACACTGCTCTTCGGAGCCTTCACTTTTTGCCCCTCCGCTCGAATCTCGCTCGTTTCCCTTTTTTTTTTTTTTTTTGCTCTGTGACTATCATCGAATGCAGCAAGTTCCTCGTCCAAGCTGTTGCTTTCACGTCATCGTTCATATTTTCCTTGTATTCTCTTTTTGTATTTTGTTTCAGGGCCTTTTCATTTTTTTTTTCTTCTGAGCTTACATACCATTGCCGCAGTTGGAGAACGTACTCATGTCTTAGTATAGATCGCGCATGAAGCTCTTTCATACCCTACACAAAACCTCCCTATTGACCAATACTGCTCTATTCGTATTACAGTTGGATTCAAGCCATCTTATTCTGCTCTTTTTTACTCGACATCACTTCATTTAAACAAAACTAAGCGTAGTCTACTCCAACACCGTAATTACTATTCATGTCGTATTTTGCTCTTCTTACATTTTACATCTTCGGAGCCGGCACGCCCATCAGCATATGTCAACTCTTACAAAGGCAAACCAGAATGAGCATGCATTGTCTTTCCAGGATGTACAAGCTATTTCAGAATTTTAGGTATTATTTCTTCCAAGATTTCTTGTGAATAAGCTTATTACTGCCGCGGCTACTCGTCTCTCTCGTGCTGGTACGGAGTATATCCGCCTATATATGTAATGGTATCTTGCCATATGTCTCAATCAGCAATAACTAAACAGCTCCTGTACTCGTTCCAGCTTCATCACCAATTCAACCAGGGAACAGCTTCTCAAAATCACAGACCCCCCTAGAATCCATGAATCTGAATCCATCCCATAAACACAACCATCCAAAACCTTCGGTGTGACTAACTCACTCACCAAAGCCACAGCCACCGCCCCACCAAAAAAAACTCACCCACTCATCATCCCTCTCCACCCCTTCTACAACAAACCCCTTTATAAGTCAAAGTAAAATAGATATACTTTCAGTGAAGTAGCCGCAAAACAGTTATTGGGAAAACACTGCTTGCTCTCCGTACGGGGAGCCTTCACTTTTTGACTCTTTTTGTGGTCCTGCGTTCGAAAATCTCTTGCTGCCCTTTTTTTGGCGTATATTTTTGGCGGTACTTTTGCTTGTCTTTGTTAGCCACTTTGCTGCAATAACTGCTGTACATATAGAATGATAGCAATCTATAGGGCGCGCCTTAAACGTAGGGAATTACTTATGGTTCCTATCTTCTCTATATTTGATCAAAGCTGTCGCTATACGTTGGACTCTCCCTAATACGCGGCACGTCTCCTGTCTGATCCCATCCAATCACAAGCAATTCATACACAAGGCATTCTAGCACAAAATACAGAATTGGCAACAGTCACTAGCCAATGGCTTCTTATCCAAAGCAATTGAACATTAATTTCACATCTCACACTTCATTCAAGCAAATAAATTGGTCTCAATGTCTTTCAATTCATTCTATCCAGTCCGCCATTGGAATACATCTATCCCAGAATGCACTTCAAGTGCCCTTCCTTTTCTGACGTAGGGCTCAAAACCAAATCCTGACCACGCCGTTCCCAAAAATAAAACCAAAAATGATGACTTTGGTACTAAAAATCACACAAGGAAATAGAAATTCTCATCCGCTGCTATTGGCAAGCACCCTAAAAATCTCCAAAACGACTAGAGTTTATATAGGACAAAGACGGGATGAGAATTCAAAGTAAAGAAATGAAATGAAATATGAGACAAATCCACAGCATATTCCACGTATATATACACGCATCAATCATAATATGTTCAAATATTTGAAGTGCTTGCAGTAGCAAATACGGTCCGAGTCACGACTACCGTCTTCTCGGGACCACATCCCAGCAACGGCAGCGATTCAGTCGACGTGGGAAAAGTGAAAGTTCCAGACAAGTTTGGCTTGCCCGGATTCTCAGCCACAGAGCTCGTCGACTCACTTTCATTGCCGGGATTCTTTTTAGGCCCGGGGGCAGCAGCCACTGCATCTTCGTCGCCCTTCTATGACGTCTCATATGAAATGGCAGTGCCGCAGAAAGTGTTGCGGTTGTCCCTGTCGAAAACAACCTGCTGGCCGTTAAGGTTGACCATGCTGACACTGGCCTTGGTGCTGATACCAAAGAGCTTGACGGATGAGCTCTGGATGTCAATCATGTTGTCCTGGCAGTTGTTGGCGTCGACACAGTCCTGGCCGTAGTTGTTGAAGAAGCTGTACATGCCAGTGCCGTAGATGAACGTGTTGCTGGAGTTTACCACACGGATACCCCAGGTACGAGCGCAGGTGGCAGAAGTGCACTTGGAAAAGTCAGGGTCAGCAAACTGGGAGTTGAAGGTGAAAGGAACTCGGGCGTCAGGGTTGCCCTGCATGTAGGCGGTTTCAGTCTGGAGGATGCTGCTGTAAACATTCTGAGCGCTGTTGAAGTTGTAGTTGTAGAGCTGGTTGTGCTCGGAAGCGGTGCCCCAGAGCCAGGCACCCTTGGTGCTCTCAAGCAAAAGTCCACGGCCGTTGTAAATGTTGACCTGGTTGTGGTCAGAGAGATCAAGCTCGTGATCAGCGACCCAGAGCCAAGCGTTCTCCATGTAGATGCTAGCAGAAGAGGTGACGTGCAGAAGCAAGAAAGCGCCAAAGCAAGCCGAGTTGGGAGAAGTCGTCTGGTTGGGAGTCTTGGTGCAAGTGTTGGACTGCAGCTGAGTGCCAGCAGAGCCGCCAATACGCCAGTGGACGTCCCACAGGCCGGCAGAGCCCTGAGAAGCGCCAGCAACGTTCCATTCGACAATGATGGCACCGGGCTGGGGGCCGATGGTCTCGAACATGAGGTCTTGAATCTCAACATTGCCAGTATCGCCGGGCTGGCCAATCTGCCAGACGGGCTTGGGGTTGTTCATGTCCTTGAACTTGGAACCACCAACCATGATGAGAGGCCAGATCTCACCAACAATCTTGATGTTGGCGGGAACCTTGATGGTATCGGTGATGACATAGGCACCGTGGTCAAAGTAGACGACCTGGCCAGAGGTGGCGCTGTTGAAGATGGCCTGGATGGCAGCAGTGTCGTCAGTGGAACCGTCACCCTTGGCGCCGTGAGCCTTGACGGACACAAAGTTGCCGGCAGCGACTGTCTCGTACTGAGGCTTGCTCTTGGTGAAGACCTTACCACCGGTAGTCAAGGCAGCGGGCTTGCCGACGGCGGCACGAGTGCCCTGAACAGCCTTTCCGGCGGCGGTGCCAGTGTAGGCGCGACCCTGGGACCATGAAGCAAAAGTAGCACCGCCATTGAGAATGGTGGCACCGCCGGTGCTCTTGACAGCGATGGGGGTGTTGGAAGTCATATCTACGTTATCCAGGACGAGGGATCCAGCGGTGCCGTTCTGGCCAGTGCTGTATCCGGTAAGCACACCGACCTTTGTGTTGGAGATTTTGGAGTCGGAGAGCAAGATGGAGCCGACACCGCTCTGGCTCATGTCAATACCGACGTTGGCGTTGTTGATGGTCAGGCCTTGGAAGCTCCACAGCCAGTTCCAGTTCATGTAGATGGCGGTCTGGCAGCCGTTGAAGACGAGGTTGCGGCTGGTGAACTGCTGGTTGCCGACCCACATGCCCAAGGCACCACCGTTGAAGGTGAGGTCGCTCATCCAGCCTCCAGAGCCATCCTCCATCCAGATACCCTGCTGCTTGTTGTTGGAGGAGGTGTCGGTGTTCATGTTGAAAACAACGTTCTGAATCGAGGTAGCCTGAGCGACCTGCCAGTGAATACCGGTACCAGTGGACTCTGGCTGTCCAGTCAGGTCAATCTTGAAGTTGCGAATCTGGCGGAAGAAGTTGTTCTGGGGAGTGGTTCGGAAGGGGTTGGAGTCAATGACGGCAATACCGGCGAAGTTGGCGGAAGCCTTGAGCGTAGGGAGGTTGGTGGCATCACCAATAAGCTGGGTGTAGTACCAAAGCTGAATGGGCGCTGAGACGAGGTAGGTGCCGGGAGGGAAGTAAACGATGGCTGGCGTAGTGGTGGAAGAGTCGCAGCCGCTACCGCATCGGTTTCCAGCGCTAATAGCAGCGTTGATGGCTGCAGTGTCATCGTGGACACCATCGCCCACGGCTCCATAGGTTTGCACGTTGCGATAGACTGGGTAGCCGGAAGCACTTGAGAAGGGCACATTGCCGTTTCGCGCAATGTTGGGAAGCCACCAGCTTGTCGCAGCAGCGGCCTCGACCACAGCCTTGGTATCGGCAGCCGGGGCTGGTGCAGCAAGA
Source organism: Trichoderma atroviride (assembly GCF_020647795.1). Taxonomy (NCBI): domain Eukaryota; kingdom Fungi; phylum Ascomycota; class Sordariomycetes; order Hypocreales; family Hypocreaceae; genus Trichoderma; species Trichoderma atroviride. The sequence goes on along the minus strand of NC_089401.1, from coordinate 6,339,215 downwards.
GAAGGCGCCGCGAATAGACGCAAGGCCAGGAGAGAGGCCGTCAAGACGGTTGAGAGACCCATCATGACTAGGAAACAGTTGATTGCCGCTCTTCTGCGATTCGCGTTTCGAGGATGATGTGTATCTTGTTGACTGGGTAAAGGCTATGCGAGAGAAGCAGAGTTAGTAAAGTGTTCAAACAAACGGAGAATTGCCATTCTCCAGGCTTTTATATGTATGAATTGCACAATTGAAAGCGTGATGTCGTGAAGAGGGGAAATATATATGTGCGCTTTGTGTCGAGGGGAAAGGGGGGAGTTGTGAGACGGGAACCATTGAAGAATGGACTGACTCTGAATATCCTCTCCCTCACAAGCTTCAAGCTCGAAGCTTTACTATCACAGTGGATATGCGCAAGACAGCTGCCAATGCGCAGGGAGGAACACAACGATGATGAGAAGAGGTGTTGGTGAGAGGATTGTGAAAAGTGAGGCCGGACCAGGTCCTTTAATAGGCCGCGGCAGTGAATGGGAAAAGGCTGGCAAAAGAGCAGCACAGTAGTGAAGGAAGTGGTGAAGCATGGAGTGTTGAATCGACACCCCCCTTGGCCTTCAAACGCCCTCAAACCCCACCATCACGCGCCGATTGCTCTTTGCATGAGACCGAGAAGGAGGGCGAGGCCAAGGCGAGAAGACGCTATGCAGCTTCTTCTTTGGGCTCAAGCGCTGGCCGCCGTGACGAGGGTCATGAGGCATCCGCACACACACGTGAAGAGCGCGCACACAGCTTCTCCAACAAACGGCGGTTCTCAGCATCTGGCTCCAGAAACTTTTCTGGTGCCTCTCGGGCCGTACAAGTCGAGCAACAAGGGCCATCCACGCTCCATTCCGCTGCTCTCCACAGATGACACCTCCGCATGCATGCAGCGTTGTATGTAGTAACGTATGCAGTGACTTACCACGCCAAGATGATGATGCTGTTGTTGCGTACAGGTCGTGTACGGTAAATGCTGGTGGTAAAAGGCAGTTGTGGGCGGCGAAATGTCAGGCACTTGCTAGCACCGTCTTAATGCTGGTGAATCTAATCGACGGATCGTCTATCTCTCCTCTGATATATATGTCAGGGGGATGAGGAGACGAAGGGCCGAAAATGGAGTGGGCCGTTTATGCGATAGATGGAAGGTGATTTGACGCGAAAGTGAAGTTGCGAGAAACGTTTGTTCAAAACAAGATCAGACGAACAGAGCTGGCAACTGACGGCCAGTGGCGAAACGGGAACAGCTGCTCAACACAAACGAAACAAAAACGGAAAATAAACAGAAAAAGAAAACTCGAGCGCTTTTCAATTGACTTTCACAGATATGCCCTCACCCGTCTACTCAGCGAATGTTGATGAAACAAGATTGTTGAAAAGTCAATTGCAGCCCTATGGAGCAAGCGCGCCAACAAAACGCGTAGACAACGGAGATGGAGATAGGAAACCTGCCTTATATCGAGCGCCCATGCCAAAAATAGGCCAAGTTAGAGTCGGCATTGCGCGCGTAGGGCCGTGGTGGCCTCTTAATTATGGGCAGAAGCCTCTTCTCCTTGACCCTCCCTCTCTCCTTGTTCCGCACTGGTACGCGCGGCGGCAACTGTTGGACGGGAACGGCGAGCTGAACCAGGACCTCTGAGACAGCCAGGAGCCTAAGCCTCGCAACAGCTCATCAAAAGCAGAGACACAGTGGGCGGTGGAGAGCGGTGTTGCCACGAGAAGCGCTCCGTGTTTGGGTCTGGAAGCTATTCGCGAGCCTGCTGGGCATCGACGGCGCATTAGCCCGGAGTCTCTGGTCAGTCCTGGCATTTAGCGTAGCCGCCACCGCGGCGAGGTGGATACGCGGCTGGCCTCCAGGAACCCAGGGATGTCCATTGGCTGCCACCCTCTGTTTCAGCCAGCCTGGCCGTGGGATCTCGACATGGGTGGCCCAGCAGTAATGGGTTGATGCCAGGGGAACCGCGCTTCTTGGCCTGGCCAGCCCGTCGACAAGAGCCTCTGGAGCAGCTCCGACGCTGTCCATCTGCTACTCGGACGTCCGCAGAAGAGAGGGAAGAGCGAGAAAAAGCCGCCGAGCCAAGAGAGCGTGCCAAGCATGAAACGACGAGACTCCCCGAGTGAGGACGCAGCGCTGTTCTGTTTCAACCACCCGAAAACGAGATTGGGCGCCGCTCCCACATTCTAGTCGACGACTGATCGGCAAGAAACGCAGACTATTCCATCACTAGCCTGTGTATATTGCGCGCCAGAGCATCATACAGGCCGCCCCAACGGGCATCTCGTGCGTAAAAAGGGCCAGGCATTTTCAGAACCCCATGACGAGCCGCATAAACTCTCCCGTCCCGGCGTCGATCTGGAGCTGGTGGCACGGCCGCCGCAAAACTTTTTTGCTCGTATTCTGGTGATCGACTCTCTGGCGGCGGGACAGGAAATCTGGTTGTCGCATCCAATCCTGGCATCGATCATGTCTTCCATGGTGGAACAGGACAGAGAGCAGCGTCTGCCTCTGCCTCTGCTCTCCGCCCGGATCGGGAGATGAGCCACTAGGCTAAAAGGTTAGCGCCGCACCGCTGTAATTACGCCTCTGCCCCTGGGCTAGCAGGCTCTGGAAGGGTTATTCAGCACTAGCCACAGCACCTACATCATTAAGGGGATCAGGGCGATGGCGGCAGTGACGGGTGCTCTCCGCGCGCTGTACTTGTACAACGCAGTCGGCGTTCTCAGGCTTTGTAGAAGCGCCAATGTCGAGGTGCTGGTGTACTGGTACTGCCAGGCACCCCCAGCCAGCCGTAGATAAGTCTCCGACCATCGTGAAGCAGCTACACCTTGAACCTTGAATTTACACATGAAATGCTTCTTTTAGCCCTGTCTGCGAGCGTTCATATCGAACCACAAATATGATCAGGTGGGAAATCCATGTTCAATTTGCTTGTGAAAGCCACCAGCCGACCCGTTTGTACCAGCAGCTGTTCCTCTGTTTCAGTAACAAATGATGTCTTGTACCCGCATGCAGCGCGACTGAGCTGAATCACTCCCAATAGGGGCAGCAATGGAATGGAAAATCGAATGGATGAATCGCCACCGAGGACAAGAAAGGAAAGAGAAGATGAGATTCATTGTCATGCATGTCTGCGATACCACTTGATGCGCCACGAGCTGCCTCCCTGTCAGCATAAAGAAGGATTCATCAATGCTCCGAGCTACAATGTGCTACCATGCTAGCACCAACTATCGAGATGTACCACGAAGATCGCAATTTAACAGCCTCTGTGGCATCTGGCACGGCAGACGCAGTCGGCCCATTGTCCTGGATCTGCGCAATACAAGTACAAGTAAGGCTGCATCCCATATCCGATATACCCGGCCACACAAAGGGCCTTGTGTGCGTACGACAGGCTGTCACCCGAGGTAGCACTCTTTCTTATCGCGAGTTTCCCAAAAAGGAAGAATGACAGAATGACAGAAAGAAACAGGTGGTACAAGCTCGGAACAAGACACAAGTCTATCCGAAAGGACCATAAAGCAGACATGATCGGACGAACGATGCACCGCCAGAGCGTATCGCAGCAGAGCGCATCGCAGAGCACATCTAAAGCCGAGAAGGATCGCAAAGAACCAGAAAACCATCATCACCCCACGCCGACGAAACGCGGGAGTTGATAATGTTAATACTAATGGAGCGTCCCAAATAGACAAAGGACCAGGGCATTGACTGGCTAGCGATTTCTGGAGCCCAGCCCTTGCAGCAAATCTGCCGCTAACTAGGCATCCAGCCTTTTAACAAACGAGCCTAATCAGCTCCTATGACCCGTGTTTCTGTTCTCCTGTACACGGTCATCTACCGTTCGATAAACGGTTGCTAGTGGCCCCTTCATTTCATGCCGTTCATGCCAATAGTACTAGCATCAAGCTTCCACACCGCAAGCTTCTGCCTCGCTACATACTCGCCACCAGTCAATAGTTTGCTCGTCTATTCTACCATACTTGGAAAACCCCTAGCAAAGGCTAACAGCCACGCCAGCCCACCCTTGCAGATGCACCCCAGAAACTGCCCGGAGAGAAGCCGGCAGGCCTGCTCCAGATGCCGCAAGAGGCGTGCTCTGAGCGTATAGAGCACGGAGTACATGCTGCGACGGGCTTCCCATGCCCTGGCCAGCTCGTCCGGTAGATGAAATAAGCGAGACCGAGCAGGCAACAGTTTGAATTAAGCTTAGAGGAGAATATTGCTGCCAGCACTTACCGGTCCCATAGTAGAGCCAGCAGCAAGCGCACCTATCCTGTCTTTCTTATACAGTCCACTTATACTGACTAAGAGCAACTGCATCTTCATGTTCTCATGCCTCTACAGTAGTCCAGAGGCATACTGATTCTATCAAAGTGCCCTACCGCTTCTGCTGACAACTTGCAGCTTCCAAGAATCCCGGGCCGATGACAGCCAGGGATTCCCCGCACAAGACAAGACGGTTTTACCTACAGACAGATAGACAGCAGCAGTCTGCCTCTTTGCTTTGCCGCGCTTCCCCGACTCACCTGTCAGTGGGTAGTTCGATATTGGGCAATAGGGTACGCTCAAATATGATCGGCTGCAACCCAAGCATGCAATGGAACTACCCGCAGATACCGCACAAGAATAGTAACTGGTAAGCCACCTACCTTGTACTTACCCATTCAACCTTCTGGTGGATTCCGCAGCCGTTCCATCAGTCTACTAGTAGAGGTCTGCAAGGAACGCCTTGTCCATCAAAGGTCAACAAAACCCAACATTTCAGATACACAAACACAACTCCACAGAGACGAATCCGTACAAATGCTCCGTAGCTACCTCAGCATGGCTTATTTTAGCCTCCATCTGTCAGCTCACCGCCCGTTTCTCGGAATGGGCCGGTTCTGTCAAGTCTCCCCTCCATCTCCCTCTTTCACTGTTAATTACCTACAAGTAAAACTTTTATCCTCAATGCTTGGTAATGCTGTACTACTTGGGGCAATTTATTCGCGGCCAAGAATAATGACGCAGTTTCTTGTTTATAACGGGCCGAGAGGGCTTGATTGAGGCTGCTTACACGTCAAATTAGGGTAGGTAGCACTAGCTTTGAGAAAGATTCTGATGGATATGCTGCAGACAGACTCTGGCGTATCAAACTCTCTATTCCGTATTGCTCTGTACTCTATGTGCTACAGCATACATTTACATGGCTGCCTTTTCTGTAATAATGAAGTATTTGTTTCGCAGCAGCTGGAATAACCGGTAGTCACACCACACTGCTTACACCTCATCACAAGAGAGACCAAGCCAAGCTGCCAATTTCCATATTTCAAAACACCGTGAACAAACAAAACGCACTTTTATCCCGCCCTCAAACCTAGCATTCACTCTCAATTTCCACTTCCCAAACCTGCTCCCATTACATACCCATCTTACCAATCCCATCCCCCGCAAACTTTCTCACCCCAGATTATTTTCTCTCTCTTCCTCCAAAAACCCCACAATAAGAAAAAAGAGGATCCATCCCGCACATCCCCACAAACTAACTCGGCCATACCCGTAGAAAAAAAAAACGCTGCATGGCCCCAACTCTTAATATTTCTTTCTTTCCTCTTCTTGCCAAACCTCCGCACATACGCCGAAGCCGCAAGAGGACACAAACACCCCCCCCAGTCACAGATCATCAGATCAATTGCCACAACAAGTAGATCCCAAATAAATCACACCGGGCTCTCCCTCCCCTGCTGACTTTCTTAGCAGCAGCGTTAAAACTCTATACACACACACACTCACATCTTTTTTTTGCCAATCCACCACGCGGTCCATCCTCGGCTCGTTTGCTCCGCCCTAAAAACTTTCCGTTTGGTGGCGCAAATAAACTACCTTCCTTATATCATTAGCTTCCGAAAATAAGAACAAAAAAAGAGGCGTGCGTCATCGTGCTATATTCTTCTTTGTAGACTTAATTTTTTGCTCCGACTGGCCCTTCAACAGTCAGGTGTGGTTAAAAGGCTCAATCCACCAAAAGAGCCCACCCAGTTGTAGTACAAAATACAGTAGATGGTTTTGATATCCAGCTGGACAGGGATTTCCAATCCCATCTATCAAATCTAACACGCCCCCTCCATCAGCAAGAGAAAACAAAAAGAGTTGGAGGCAAACGGCCCACGTCCAAATAGCCAAAACTTTCTTCCCTCTTCTCCCCGACGCAAGTGACTGACCAGGGGCACAAGTCTACCTTTTGTCATACCCATCTCTCGTCTCGCAATCTACACTAAATCCACCACACACATGTCAAATGTCCAAAGCAAGCTGAAAAGTATTGTCAAATTAAGTGTAAATTTCTTATGTGTACATCATAGCATAACCTCGTCTATATGTCTCTTCGCGCCATAATCGAAAAAAAAAAAAAAACTCAAACAGATAAAAATCCCATTTCCCTCAATTTTCCTAAACCGCTCGCTCCCATTAAAAAAGAAAAAGAAACAAAAGAAATAAACAACAAAGGAGCCCATATTATGCATGTCCATGTCTTGTATGTGAAAGAAAGAAAAAAAAAGAGCCCATTATCCGACATGCAGACTGGAAGGAGTCAAAAAAAGCTAAGACGCCTGTCCAAAAGTCTACCGTTGGTTTGGTAGGCCTGGGCCTAATGCCAAGTAAAATGCCAAACATGCTCGGTCTATTGCAACCCTATGCCCAAAAAAGTCTATTCACCGGGTGGTGCAGCTGATGTAGAAAAGCCAGTCAAAATAAAGTCAAGTGGCAGAGAGAAACCGGCGCCAGGGCGGCGGACGCCACCGTCTGGTCCGTGATAGATGCAGCCAAGGAGAGAAAGAAAACAAAAAGCCGATTGTGTGCATCATTTCGTGATACCAACGGGCGATTGTTGGTGAGACCTGCTATTATAGTCCCACAGCCAAGCACAGTCTATAATAGTCGGACCGGATGCTGATAGTATTAGGTTTTTTAAAGACGGATACCGCCGATGCCGGAGTTGGCGCTCTTCAACATCTCAATGTTTTCGACGTCTGCGCCAAAATCCATAATCAAAATCTTGGGATCCTGTCCAGTGCTGACGATACGTCGGTAGTCGCTCTTTGCGCTGAGAACCCAGCTAGCATGCCAGCGAGGGAAGTAGAGCAGTTGGCGACCCGTCTCCATATCCCAGACCTTGATGTCGGTGTCGTAGCTGCCGCTGATGAGGCGTCCGCTCACGCTATCAATGTGCAAGCTGCGCACCAGGTTGTCGTGTGCTCGCATCTCACGGACGCATTCTCCGGTATTGGCATCCCAGATGCGAATAACCTTGTCGTTGCCGGCCGAGGCGACGTATCGCCCGTCCTCTGAGAACTGAGAGCAAGCCAGACCCTTGGTGTGGCCGACAAACTCACGAATGCATCTGCCCGTGTCAATGTTCCACAGCTTCACGCGGAAGTCTCCGGAGCATGACACGATGGTGTTTCCGCGCATCTGGACAGCATTGACGGGGCCCGTGTGGCCACGGAGCTGTCGGAGAAGAGCGCCGGTCGCTCGGTCCCAAACGCAGATGCTAATGTCCTTGCTGCAAGTCACAATGTGCTTGTCATCAAACGCTAAGTCGAGGACAGCAGCGGTGTGGTGAGTAAGGCGGCGGATGGGCTGATATCCATTGCGCACGTCGTACACGATGCATGTGGAATCTGATGAGCCAGTCACCATGATTTCGTCATCGTATTGCAAACACAGGATGGAGGCCTTGTGATGCTCAGCAAAGGAAGCCACCTGCGGCGTGGAGGGCGCCGCCTTGTAGCTGTCGGAAAAGTTGACATAATGCGTGGGATTGCCCTCGGCGTCTTCTAGAACGTTGGGGGCATTGACGACTTCAGGAGGTCCGATGATCAGACGGCATTCCAAAGTCTGCATGTCCCAGACTCTGATAGTCTTGTCCCTAGAGCCGGAAACGATTTTATATCTAAGATGGAATTAGTACACGAATGAGCTACTGGTTGAAAGGGGAATATCAGGGGTGATGCATACTCATCAAATTGTAGACAGTAGATGCTGTCTGTGTGTCCGTTGAGATACATGGGACAAGCCTTGCCCTCCTTCCATTTCTGGGCGAGCTCAGCTTTGGCACGGTAGATTTGCCTCCAATTCTTGGAGGGAGCAATCTCGGGAATGCCCAAGCCGGCACCGGGCTGGACGGGCTCACTGGTGGCATAGGTGGTGGTCATCTCTCGCAGGCAAGACTCTCGCCAGATGTGCTGATTACGGACCACCTCGCTCCAGTGTCGAGACACAACGCTGGCTTTGGCGAGGGCCGTAGCATCAAGGTAGGCCAAAACGTGGATGGCGAGTTCGGACGGAAGCTCCTGGATGAAATCGATCCTGCTGATGTTGCTATCTTGACCTAGCATAGATCCATCTTCACTGATACCCGACTCCATAAAAGGCTCAGTGACGACAATGCCGATACCGCTCTCACGGTCATTGCTATCTTCGCTCGCAGATTGCAGCCATTGAGCGTGCATCGCCTGTCGGTTGTAATAGTCGTTCTGCATCGCCACCGAGGCCTTTGCAGCGGCTCCAGTATTCATGGGGATATAGGGGGGGCTCATCTCCCATCGCAGGAATAGGCATCTGAAGGTCTACCTGTTGCTGCTCGTAGAGGCCATCCTCGGTGCCATTAAGACCGTAGAAGGACCTCGAGCGACGAAAAGGCGCGGCGTGGCGAAGGCGATTCCAGGTGTTGTGTGCGCTGGTTGGTCTGGCATTGGGCAGCTGCTGGTTGAGCTCAGAAGGCTCAGCCGTGACCGAGGGTCGACGATGAACATGAACCATGCCTTTGAGGGACAGAGAGGCCCGGCGAATGACCCCTTTGATGGTGCCGGCTGTGCTTTGGGCGCGGCCACGGCGCTTTCGAGCAGGCAATTCATGTGTGTCTTCGGAGTCGTCGATGGCGACTTCGGTGATTTGTCGCGGTAGGTGCGAGTCGTCGTGGCCAAAGGCAGTGTGTTTGTGGTGTCGCAGGAGATTGGAGAGGCTCAGGCTGCGCATACGCTGGTCATGGGGCTCGCCCGGTGCTGGTGCCGGAACACCAGCGGCCTGAGTGCGAGCAGGCGCCCCCATCACGTAGGACTGAGCGTGGTTCGCCATGATGTATGTCTGAAAGTCGCGGCTTGTAGGAGAAGTGTTGGTGGTACAAGGTACAGATCAAGCCACTAATCGAATGTGTAGAGCGTCGATCGGTATGTCTTTGGTGAGTGCTCGAAGGATTGAATGTGACCGAGATGCGTGAATGGCGAATGAAAGGCCAGACAAAGGAATTTGTTGAACACGGAGAGGGCCGCGAAGTGCAAGATGAGCTCGTGACGGTGGAGTTTCGTCTTGTTTGTCGGCGGAAAGAAGGACGGCCAACTAGTCTCGAGATGGTCTGCTGAAACACGCAGCGGATCCAGCAAAAAGAGGCGTCGACGGGCTAAAGGGATGGACGGGGAGGTTCCTCGCAAGACAAGGCAATAGCAGAATCGAAGAAAACAGAGTATTGAAAGGCAAAAGCAGAATGAGCGCTCGTATGAATTGAAGATTGGCTGTTGGAATGCGGCAGGGGAAACGAGATGGGCGGTCCTGCTATTGCGCCACGCGGCGGCTGACAACACTGCCTCGTGCGTGTGAGTCCAGCGACTCGTGTCGGCTGTAGTGAGAACGGAGTGGAAACAGACTGCTGCTAGGCGGTCATGCGGAATCCTGTTGCGGCAGACGGCAGCAAGTAGAATATGGGAGAAACGGGCGAGAAGGGAAAAGGAAAAAAACAAGTGGTTGAAGGGGAGGAAAAGAAGAGGCGAAGAGAGTGTTGCGACTCGAGATGAAATGTTTACTACGAGCGTTTTAGATAAAAAAAAAAAAGGGACTGCCCGATAGTGGTACGTATCGCCTGAGCCTTTGTCTGCCGCTAATGCCACTGCCGGGCTGTGTTGGCGCATGTACCGCTACCCGGACGCCTGTACGAGTACCCGTGCTTTTGGACGCTTCTACTTGTACAAACTTTTACGCCTCTTTGGGGTGATGCATTTACACCACGCCATATAGCGCCCGTCTGATGGCATAAAGCATGGCCAAATTGACTTTGACTTACAATGCTGCTGCAGTGCCTGTGGTCGATATCGTGAGGACTGGGTATCCCTTGGTAGGATTCAACAAGAGCCCGCACAGGTCATCCCGTCAGGGGCATCCCCAGAGTATTTTGGGACGGAGAACCACAAAGCGTCGATGCCTCTCTCCACCGCGCTTCCCGTAGTCTTTGGTCTAGTAGGGGTTAGTGGTTCGAATCCGGGGCATCTCAAGGGGGAAGACGCCAGATGAGCGTTTGGCCAATGGCTTGTTTCAATGCGCTGCCAATGACGCTGCAATAAAAAGCAATCATCATCAAAAAGGTACTGTACCTGTGTCGTGGGGAACAAGTGCCGTGTACCGTACGATTAAAAATCTCATCTCCCTTCCCCAGGGGCAACAGCCTTCCGCAAAAATTTTTTTTAAAAGGGTCTCTCCCGCAAAATGGCGAGCAGCCATATTCTATCCATCCCTCCAGCTCGTACCGATACTTTCTTCTGGCCGATCTATAATAAAGCGGAGCGTCCGAACATCAATCGAAGACTTTATTGGGCTTCTATTTTCCTTAGCTTCCTTTAATTTTTCCTCGCTGTGCTCTAGCAAATTTTCCGCATCGTCTGCCCGCACGGGCATTCCGGATCTTCCTGCAGCTTGGATTGGACCAGCTGCTGCAATGGCCCTCTGCGGAGCTTATTTCTGCCCATCTGCCCTTTGATTTTTCGGCTTCTTGAAGGATTATTCGCCACGTATGGCTGCCCACCCAAATGTACGGTGTGATTGTGCCTGCCAAGCCAAAGGCGGTTGGGCAAAGACGACTGGCCAAAGTCTTGCAACAGCCCATGCCTTGAGAGTGCATGCAGACGAAATTGGCCAGTCACACAGAGTTGTACCGTTGCTATCACTATTAAAAATACGATGAAGCAAATAGCATTAGACTTGTAGCATTATCCACTGCAGCGTTCGTTTCCTCAAAACATTGATCCACGACAACCCGGTACAACGTGTGCGCTGGCTCGTCTCCCTACCGCTATAAGAGATTGGTGGCTGCAAGAGACGAATGAACAAAAGACACCAAAGACAAAACGCAGCTAATAGCCCCTGGGCACAGCACCGCACCCAGTCCAGCAGGGCAATGATCGCCTCCCTATCCCTGCCGATCTTGAAAAGGGCAGAGAGAAAGATTAGCCACGTTTTCGGGGGTGGAGTCGTACGGCAGATTTCGCCATTCGCCTCGCCTCGAGGTGGTGGCCTCGAGGTAGCAGCAGTAATACGGAGCAGATGCAGCGTGGTAGTATTTACGGCGGCAGGGCTTACTTGCATGTGCTCAGCTCACGTCCACTGATACACCAATAGCATGTAAAAGCGCCCATACTTGTAGTCGTCTGAGAAGGAGTCGGAAATAGCCTGTGCCTTTCTCTAAGCACAGCTGCTTACCAGTCCCAAGACTTCATGCAATATCGCTCACCGAGACTTGCCCCTTCAACGCCAGCAAACCACAGCATCACCATGGCTCCTCTAACCAGGCTCCCTCTCGCATACCGCCTCTTCTTCCTCTATCTCGAGCCCGTCTCCGCCCTCGTCGGCGCCTTCTTCACCCACTTCCGCCAGCAGCGCTACCTCGAGCTCCTAAACAGCGCATCCGCGCCGGCCAGGCTCGTCCCGCTGAGCACCTCCGTGGCCATGTCTCAGCTCGCAAACATGTACTTCTTCTTCGCCATCAACGAGGCGCTCGTTCTCCGGTCAACCAGCAATCTGCGAGTCTGGCGCGCTGTGCTGCTGGTGCTTCTGATTGCGGACTTTGGGCATTTGTACTCGATGAAGGAGCTGGGCCCCGGCATCTACTACAACGTCATGGATTGGAACGTGGGCGATATTGGCAACGTGCCCTGGGTATATGCGGGGGCCACGATGAGATGCTGTTTTCTGGCCGGCGTTGGCCTGTGAGGGGTCATGCGATGCGAGATGCTTGATATGATGCATCATCTATATAGGCAGTAGCCGCTTCAACTTCCAATTCTTGACAGCAGAAGCCATCGTCGGCTCGGCTAGCAAGCTTCACATCGTCGGCTCGGCTAATAGACCCGAATCGCATCCTGAAGAAATCGCACGGGGTGAAGCCTTCGGCACTCTTTCGGCATCGGGCGACCCTCTCCGGCACACTTGCCCAATTTGCGCAGCAACTCGGCTTAAGTAAGCATCGAGCGTCGGCCTATCGCGCGCTCTCTTTGGTGGAACAATCGGGCAGCCCTTCGGATTATCTCCAGACAGGCCAAAATGGCCCTACAAACGCCTCATCGCGTCGCTTTCTGTGGGGGTTTTTATGGAGGGGGCGCCTCTCATCCCGCAGAACGGAGGCTATCAATGACCTTTTCCCCAGGGCTCTCCATAGATTTGAGCGGGTAAAGTGAAATCAGAGGCTGCCCCTCATCTTCTGACGATGGTGGGGTTGAGTGAGCGACAGGCCAAACGATGAGGTTGGGAGGATATATATTCTGCTGATAGTCTCCCCTCTTTCATTTGCAACTTGTTCTTGCGTTGTAACTCTTTTCTTTTGCTTTTCCCTCAGTAGACAGGTCAAGCAGATTACAACTTTGCTTTCCACGTTGCTTTAGACTTTGACCAGTAAAACACCAATATGGCTGTCCCCGACAAGTTCACAGGCTTCCAGTCCCCCAGCGCTGGCAGCTGGCTCGAGTTTGAAAAGAACTCATGGGAGCCCAGACCCTTTGGCGACTACGACGTCGACATCAAGACTGAATGCTGCGGTGTCTGCGCCAGTGACCGTCACACCATCAGCGGCGACTGGGGCGACTGCCCGTACCCTCTGGCCGTCGGACACGAAGTCGTCGGCAAGGTCGTCCGCGTCGGTCCCAAAGTCACTCTCGCCAAGGTCGGCCAGAGAGTCGGTGTTGGTGCTCAGGTCTACTCTTGCTTGGAGTGCCGCCAGTGCAAGAACGAGAACGAGACGTACTGCAAGCACCAGATTGATGCCTATGGCGCCCCTTATCTCGATACCGGATTCACCACTCAGGGAGGATACTCTTCTCACTCTAGAACCCATGAGTACTGGTAAGCAAACTTTAATTCGACCTTCTTCGCTCATGAGAACTCAGCGTACTGAATGACATGACAGGACATACCCAATTCCAGATGCTCTGGAGAGCGCCGACGTAGCTCCCATGCTATGCGCCGGCATCACCGTCTACAGCCCCCTGAAGCGCTTCGGCGCCGGACCAGGCAAAAAGGTCGGTGTCGTGGGCATCGGCGGCCTGGGCCACTACGGCGTCATCTTCGCCAAGGCTCTGGGTGCTGAAGTCTGGGCCATTTCCCGAACTCGCGCCAAGGAGGCCGATGCCCGCAAGATGGGAGCCGACGGCTTCCTGGCCACCTCCGAGAAGGACTGGACCAAGGGCCACGAGATGACCTTTGACCTCATCATCAACACCGCAAACTCCTTTGACGGCTTCGCTCTCGGCGAGTACCTCAGCCTGCTCGACATCCACGGACGATGGAACTCGGTCGGTCTCCCCGGAGGCGAGGGCATGTCCATCCGAAACCAGGACTTCCTCAGCAACGGCTGCTTCATCGGCAGCTCACATCTGGGCAGTCGCAAGGAGATGCTGGAGATGTTGGACCTGGCCGCCACCAAGGGCCTTCACTCCTGGGTGGAGAAGATTCCCATCTCCAAGGAGGGACTGCAGCAGGCCATGAACAAGCTGGGAGACTCGAGTGTGCGGTATAGGTCGTGCATGGTTGACTATGACAAGGCATTCGGAGCGTAATGTATAAAAAGTATGTAGAAAAAGAAAAAAGATGAACGATGTGAGAATATAGAAAGTATGAGAGAGATATACCCCAACCTTTGTTTTCGCACATTTTCGGACTATTCGCAGAAAACTTCCATAAGCGTACATGGTAGAAGGCGGAGATGAAGCCAGAACGAAAAAAAAAGCAAGCGGGCATTTGGTGCTTTTGTTGCTGTAGAGGCCACAATTGATGTACCTTGATGGACTGTCTACGCCCCATGGGTCAGAATGGCGAGCAACAGCTCATACATTTGGCTTACAGACTCTGTAGAGCTTAACAACCCACGTTACTATTTTCTCAGAAATACTTGCCGAGGATAGTTAATTCACACTAGAGGCTAGTATCCAGCTCTCGCTCTCATGCCCAGTACGCGTATACAACCGATGCGATGAGCTCAAGAACAGGCTTCTCCATCTTCTGATTACTAAGTTGGAAAAATCCGCAGCCTTTTTTGACAGAAAAAGGCTCTATCTAAGCTTATCTCAAATGCACCCCGAAAATTTTTGTTTACTGAGCACCAACAGCAACTAGCACCAATACGAGGCACACAGCTTCCCAGTCAATAATTCTCCGAATAGCTGCGTCTAGACTGTACAAGATTCTTGATTTGTAAATGATTCTTGATTTTACAACAACACCCAGCTTCGTTATTTTCCATTCATTCCCAAATAAAGCTAGTATCAGCTTCTCCTCCAGAGCGAGTGAGTCACGTTCCACTCTAGAAAAATAGCCTCGCTGAGAAGACCGGTTTGCAAAAATTGCCTATTACGGCAATATTGGCCAGCGGGGACCAACCCGACCGGCGAGACAGATTGAGTTACTTGGAGTGTGGGGGGGAGCCTCCGGGCTCGGGCTACTTCTTCAATTATGCCCAGTATTTACCGCGGCAATTACTCATTCTATAGCTTCAATGGTAATTGCAGCTTTGGTAAGGGAAATCATCTGTAATGTAACACGGGTATTATCGCGTCAATCGCTCTCCGTGACTCTACATATCCAGCATTTTTCAAAAGTGGAGATCCAAGGCTGAGATTAGATTCAACACAAGGTCGTAATTGGGCGCCCAAGCTCACGGAGACAGGGATGACTCTTTTTTAGCCCGGCCCTTTTGCCAACCTGCCTGCTCCGTATCGTCTAGTCCGTTGTGGTTTAAAGCCTCAAAGCTGGATTAAACAAAAAAAAATATAAATAGGGCACAGGGCCCGCCGGTGGCTTCCTTTTTTCTTTCGAATGTCGTGAGTTTGGGGGGGAGTGAGATAGAGTAGAAACAATCACAAACGGAGATCTATAGAATTTGCACAAGAAATAAAAAAACACCATTTTTACCACAACAATCAACAAACATTCAGCCATCATTGTCAGGTCTCAATTGCAAGTTTTCAACACGCCAATCCTCAAAAATGTAAGTCGTAGTTCCCATAACCAAACAGCACGCCACAGCCATCACTTACACGAATCAAATCACCAGGGCCTCTCCTCCTCCTCCTCCTCCCTTCTCCTCCTCAATCTCCCTCTCCCTCACCCTCCGCTTCGCCCGTCCCGCATCTCGCTCGGAAATCACCGCCGTCGGCATCTCCCCTTCTTCCACCATTGCCTACGCAATCTACGCCGGCGCCCAAACCGACCAGCCCTGGATCGACACCTTTGACCTCCGCTCCCAAACGAGCTACTCCAAAATCATCGGCTGCGTCGCTGCTTTCTCGCCCAAAGTCCACTCGTCTCCTTCGTCTCCGTCTCGCCTCCGCATCAGCACAATCACATCAAGGTCGTCTCCAGCTTCAGCCTCAACTTCAGCTTCTCTCACTCCAGCATCATCATCCTCTGCCCTCCCCCGCATCGCAACCCTCTCCGCCACGCTCATCATCCGCGACTTCTCCTCCTCCAAGCCCATCCTCGAGCTCAAGGACGTCGCCTCCCCCATCGCCTGGTCCCCCGACGGCCGCTCCATCGCCGCCGCCGAGCCCCGCCACCGCATCGGCGTGTGGGACGTCCGCACAGGGACCCGCACCGGCCGCGTGCCGGGCCACATCGCCGCCGTGACGCACGTCGCCTTCATGCCGGACTCGCACCTCGTCACCACTTCCCGTGACGGCACTCTCCGCGTCACCAACCCCGTCACGATGAAGACGCTCTACAAGCTCGAGATTGAGTCCTCGTCAACCAACCCCCCGTGCCTTGGCCGTCTCGCCCGATGGCAGCACCATTGTCTCCATCTGGGGCACAACCGTGCACATCTGGATGCCCCAGCACGGCCAGCTCACATCATATGGCCTCTCCAGCACGCGTCCCTGTGAAGGCTGGCCGCTCTGCATCTCCCCCGACTGCCGCTACATTGCCTCCTGGACTGAAGAAGGATTTGACATCATGGACGTGGCTTCTGGCGCGGTCATCTGCACCAAGGAGGGAGGGCCGTTGGTCACGTCCGCGGCCTTTTCTACTGACAGCAAGACGCTTGTTTTGGGTAGAACGAGCGGCGACGTTGAAGTTTGGAATGTTGTGAACAAGGCGGATTTGAATTAGCTCTCTGTGCATGTAAGAGATACCAGATTTGGAGTGCATGATTTTGGCAGCAGAAAATAGGTGTCGTATGGAAGTTTTTCTTTTTCTCCTTCTTTCTTCCCTTATTCCCCCTTTTTTTTTCACTTGGTCGTTATAGTTGGATTGTTACTATTACATCTTGTTTGATTTTGCGGGTTTGCTCGTCATCGTAGTTGGCGTGTCATATTCGCATCATACTTTAGCTATTCTGCAGTTTTTCTTTGTGCATTGTATTTCATAAAGCACATGTACAAGTTCGTAGCATCAGTTCAAGTAAGTGAGTGTGGTATTATGTATTTAAACTTGGTATATATATATGAAAAAATGTAATAACAATACTTTCATTGAAATGGGTATTTTCGCCGTATCCTTCCCTCGTGGCCTGAATCTACCAGGATCCAAACCTTTTCTCTTTCCATCTTCAAATCAACAACAATTCAACCGTGTGCGTACCTCCAAATACGTATATGTGGTGGAATGCGGCAACGCCAAACAGCTCATATTCTCCTCCCCGCCCTTCTTTGTTTCACTAAACAATGTCGCTCTCATTCCAGCTAGACAGTCCTCATCACATTACGTCCACTCATAAAAGTCGCGCATCGTCCCATCTTGTTGCCTTTTTCCTGTGCTGTTCATTTCTCCATACATAACAGTCGAATAGACATGTCAATCTAATACACAAGACCGCCATCGCAATCTCTATTTGCAAAGTTTGTCGTCCAATTAGGCAACCCAACCCAAGGTTTCCAGCATGCCACGAACTTCAGAAGGCGGCATGCTAGCCACACCCAGTTGTCGAACCATGGATCCTCGTCGCAGGCGTTGCAGTCCAACCGCAAGCTTCCAGCCCTCGGTCTCCTCCACGATAAAGAGGTACCGCTTGGCTTCTTGGTCACGAATTGTCGCCCGCAGCACATGTAAACCCTTGGACTTCCACTCCCCAGTCTGTCCCGTTGATGACTGAATGTTGGTGTTCTTGAACGTGCGGTCGCACATACCAAGCCGACAACACTCCCTGCAAGTATGAAGCATGTCTTGCAAGTAAAGGTCTGCTTCATCACCAGTCAGGGCGTTGGCACCCTCACGATCCGGTTTTTTCATCTTATGAAAGAAGCCCGAGCTCCTTCCAGTCGCAGATCCCGCTGGCTGTGGTGCGTTCAAACAGTGCGGCAGACACCAGACCTCGACGAGCTTGAGCGTCCAAGCCTTGACATCCCACTCGCGCTGGGGGACGCCTCGGACATCGTCGTCGATAAAGAGCCCCTCCGTTGTGATGCGAAGAATTAATCCATCCGTCACCGTGCCGACTCCCGATATGAGCTGGCTGGCCGGTGCCTTGGTGAACTCGTTCTGGAAGAGATATACAGATTGAATCACAATCTTGTCAGGGTCGCTAGTCGAATAGGGGCCCGATCGCATCGAAGGAGGCGGCGTTGTTCGTGCGGTTGTCTGGGAGGCGGCCCACGATGCGTCGGACCCTGTGAGAGAAGACGTCGACTTTCTATGCCTTGGCTTGTTAGGCGGCGACTGGGCATGAGGCGGTGGCGGTGGCTGCTGCTGCTGCTGCTGATATTGCTGTTGTCGATGATATTGCTGCTGCTGCTGTTGCTGCTGCTGTTGGTGGGGTGGTGGTCTGCTTGGCTGGTCGTATGGCCTGGCAGAGTACGTCTCCGATTCCACATAGCTGCTGTTGCTACTAACATGTGACTTTGCAGGACCGTATGAGTGTCTCGCCGAAGGGTCTGTTCTTCTAGACGCAGATGAGGGAGCTTCGGATGGAGCGGCAGCAGGAGGTGGTGCCCTTTTCGTGGGACTCTCGCCTCTATCGAAAGACCTTTCCTGTCTCTCTGTCCTGTCTGATCGGTCAGGCGACGAGGTTGATGGCGATACTGTAGAAGGCGAAAGGGGAGGAACAGGAGGCCGGCCATTCGGCCACATGCTTGTCTTTTCGCCAACGCTAGAGTATGCATACGTGTTGCCAGCCCGGCTTGCTCGAAAGTCAGTTGCTTTGGCCTCAGCAGCTGCTTTGGCCTCGGCGGCCGCTTTGGCTTCAGCCGCGGCTCTAGCTTCGACTGCGGCTCTGGCGTCTGCAATGATTTTTGCTTCTTCGGCCGCTTTGGCCTCGACTCTGGCCTTGGCCTCTGCTTCGGCCGTTTTCTTGGCTTCATCTTCTCTCCGTCGCAATTCTTCCCTTTGCCTCGCTTCCCTTTCTCTAGACTCTCTTTCCAGGGCCTCTCTTCGTCTAGCTTCCTGTATCTTTGCTTCTTTCTCTATCGCTTCCCTTTCTCTGGCTTCTCGCTCCCGTTGCCTGGCCAGCTCCAACTCTTCCTGTTGACGCCTCCTCTCCGCCTCAGCTCGCTCCACCTCTTCTCTCGCCTCTCGACCTTGTCGCTCCTTGGCCTCTTTGGCGCGTAGCTCGAGCAGCTTCTTGGCGGCTGTTTCACGGCGCTTTTGCTCTGCTTCTTTGAGTCGTCTATCTTCTTCCTTCTTCCTCATTTCTTCGCGGGCCTTCTCCCACGTTCCCTTTGGCGTATCGGGCTTCTTCGCCTCCGACGGAGGAGGTGACTTTGGTTCGGATTCAGGTGCAGGAGTGGGTTTCGACTTTGTTTCGTTCGATGCCGGAGCATCTGTCTTCGTAGGCGAACGCGTCTCTGGGCGAGAGTCTGGTCTCGGCATGAAGGGGGGAATCGGTGCCAAGTCTGGCATGCGAGGTAGCTTGGACGTTGGTTTGGATACTGGTATCGACATCTTGTCTAATTCAGGAAACGTTTTTCTCTCTTGAGTCATTGACACCTTTTCAAACTCAGGGATGCTTCTCTTCTTCTCAGGAGAGGAGACACGTTTGGAATCCACTGATAGAGAATGCCTCTTTTCTAGCGAAGGCTGCTTTTTCTCAAGCTCTGGAGGGTTCTTTTCGGCCAATGGCGTTCTCTTTGGGATTTCTGACTGCTTCTGCTCAGACCTCAGTGGCGTCTTGTCGGCTTCTGGAGGTGGCATCTTATCGTCCACCAGGGTCACCTTCTTCTTCTTCTTCTTTGGCGACGCTGATTTCTCGGATTCGGTAGGAGCCTTGTCCTCTGATGGCGGAGGCTGGCGCTGGCGTGTTGGCGGCCGCTCTGACTCTGACGCTGGTGCTCTTTTTTGGGATGGTGAGCGATGAGACGGAGATGAAGCGGGCTCGCTCTCGTGTCTTGGCGGCCGAGGCGGTTCCTCCGACTGAGCATCCGCGCTCTTCCAAGATCCATTAGATCTGTCGTGGCGTGGCGGAGGTGGTGCACCGTTAGAAGGTCGGCTGTGAGGTGGTGGCGGAGGTGGTCCGTTTGGGTCAGATTGTCCTCCTGAATTAGGGTCGCCAAAACCACCCTGCTTGCCGTTGCTTGATCCATAAGGCCCATGTCCATTGCTGAATCCTCCGCCTTGGCCTTCCGAAGGGCCTGGCCCTCGCGTTGAACCATTCGAGCTTGACACAGGTACTGGTCCACCAGTCTGCATCCGGCCCAGGGACCAGGCCCCAATACCAACTCCCAGCATCAATGTCGTTACCGCCATCCCAGAAACTTGAGCGCCACTAAGCCACATCTTAAAGGCTGGGGCCATCAGTTGAAACACGGCAACGCATATCAGCGCAGAAGCAAAGCCAGCCACAAAACTGTTGGTGTTCGGCTGCAAGGACGGCAGGTATAAAAAGCCAGAGCCTGACGAGTGCTGGGGAATGACGAATATGTCGTAGTTGCCGGGAGGCAGGCCCGAAGGCTTGGCCTCGCCATGCGGCGGCGGCGGTGGAGGCGGCGCGCTCATGCTTGTCGATTAGATTCGTCTGTAGAAAAACAGCTCGAGTGGGATTCGTGTACGGAGCTGTCAAGCGTAGGTGCTGGAGTGACCAAAATAGTTGCAATTGCCTTGAGTCTATGAGCGCATCGAGAAATCCATGGGTATAGTGGTGAAATTATCGCGACCAGGAATAGGCGTGAAAAAAACGAAGCCTAGTTGGCAAATGTCAGAAGCTGAACTCGAATCGCCGCGTCGCCCCCTCCAAAATCTCAAAAAGCGATGTCGCGAACGAAGCAATCAGTTGATTGCGACAAGCACAACGCCTCTCTATCTAGCCATTTTCTTGGAAAAGGGGGCTAGACAAGTGAGATGAAGGACAAGATTGATCTCCGCGGTTTTGGGTCCTAGCGGGATGCAACTAACCAGTAACGACCGAGACAACCAAGACACCGCTGAGAAAACAAACGCCGAGCTCCAGATCAAACAAGAAACAATCACACACACAAACCGCACGCGCAGCACTGGAAGCTCTCTATGAAGCAGAGATGCGATGGAATCGACGCGCGGAGAGGATGAGGAGGCGTGGCCTCGACATGGGAAGGGGAGAAAAAAATAAATTAAATTGCAAGAGGGCTTTGGGGTGGAAGTGGGGAGAGCAGACGCTGGACCTGGACCTGGAGGCGGAAAACGGGGTTAAAAAGAGTGAAAACCCACAGCGGCCTCGAGTCTCGCTGTTTACCTGGTTTGCCTGTGCGCTATCGCCAACCAAGTTGAGCCCACCAGCCACTTTTGCGCCGGACCCCTGGCAGCCTGGAGGGGTTTCTGGAGGGGCGGGAGGCGCAAAAAGGCAGCGGCTGGCTGAGGCCTGGAGGGCATTGGCCGCGTGGTGGTGGATGCCCCGTAAAAAACGTCACAGAGGCGGCGCAAAGGCCTGGAAGCCGCGAAACCTGCTATCGCCTGGATTGATGCTGCAATGCCTGGCCGTATCCATGGCATGGATCAATAGTATCAACAACCGAGCCAGCGCAATTGCAAGCAGAAAAGAGGCAACGTGGCACCGACTGCCGCCAAAGACTTGACGTTTCAGTCACACTCTCTGCAGCATCGCATCCACCACGAGCAGAGCTGCCCCTCCCCAGCCATCTCATCATCACTACTGTACAGAGCGCATACACAGTTCAAGCTCATGCATGCAGAACTACGCGACGACAGTTCTGGCCATTCAACGACGCCCAATTGTCGTTGCGACGCTGTTTCTTCAGCCCCCCGGTTCACGCAACAACAAACATATTTGCTTTTTCGCCAATCATCGCTGCTCGCTACCGCCCGGGCCCTGTCCGTATGGCCGAGCAACTGGAGATTTCCATCCTCGCCCCCACGGGCCTGTTACCGGCATCATTCATTCTCTTGTTCCTCAAAGATCCACTGATAAACAACCACCTGGCCGGACGAATCAATGACGGCAGCCATGGCCAAAGATGAATGAAGCACTTTAGTTGCCGTTGCTGCTCTGTTCTTTTCATTTCCCTTATCACCAGGTTACCTCACCTCTCTCCCCACGAATGCAGCGCATCTGTATCACCCATCGCTTAAGCCTTTGCGTGAAAGTGGACGTGTCCGATGGCGCGCTCCGCCGCTGCAGACACAGCCGAAGTGCATGCAGACAGCTATGGATGCAACGTGCGGCATGTCACCGGCGGGAGCTGGTTCACTGGGAGTCGAGGCCGCTAGCATTTTGTTAGTGGCCGGGGCAGAGCTGGGGTTTCGAGAGTTTGAAATCCTAACAGCAGCGTTGCCCAAGCAACTTGTCAACGAATCCTGACTTTGCCACTCTAACGAGTGACGTACTGTACGTTCAATTACAGAGTAAATTACCAGCTTTCGTAGTTGAGCATGTACTTGTAGTAGTGTGAGTAGACGCCTCAACCGAGTACCGTGTGCCATGGTCTGTTAGCCCGGCTGATTTCCTAGGCCGTGCAGTTACCAAGTCCCAGCCCCAGCCCCGCGGATTTTGAAACCTCCAAGATGGTGTCGTCAGTTGTTCCAGACCGTGAGACGCGGACTGCAGCCCTCGGCAGTTCAAGGCATCCATGCGAGGATTCATTGGGCAATGCCACGCTCTGCACAAGCAGTTGAGACTATGAATAAAATCTTACGAGATGGAAATCCTTGCAACAAGCTGGTAGTGGCGGTGTGATACGGAGCACAAGCGTTGGGTTTCACGTGCTGAGCCAACCAGCCACAGCGCGAAGTGGCAGTGACTGCGGTCACAAGAGCTCAGCGAGGCGCCAGGGGCGTATTCGCATTGTGTGAGTTGCAACGCTTGATATCTGCACATGAGCAGTTCCAACAGCAAAACACCAACGTCCAAAACCTACAGCCAATTGCTGTTCTGTCTCAGCTATTACTATTATTCACAGCAGCATTTTTGATAATCGTACTTGTATTGCTTGAAAATTGCCATGAAAGTTATCGTCACACCAGAAATCATGGTGACTACATTATCTCACCCCGGTCCCCGTTCCAATAACATGTTGCGCCCCAAAAGCCTCGTCTCCAACAAGAATCAGAAAGAAACAGTAAAGGACTGCGCATTGCATGCTCGTAAAAAAAGTGCTTTCATCGTCTCGCTCGCTTGCTCAATCTCTCCAAACTCCTCCGCATTGAAATAATAAAAGGTAAACAGAAACAGGCAGAAAATGATTAAAAAGGACGTTTATACCGGCTTCCCTCCCATGTAAAGAATCACAATCACAAACTCCCATGCCCAAGTCAAAACATCAGACAGCGTCCCCAGAACCCAGAACCAGTAAGCCAGAATCCGCATAGCGAGCAAAACCAGCTGAAGGAGCGCCACAATGACGCACAGTCACATCTTCTTAAGACGCCTGTTGGCGACCCTGACTTTGCCTTCGACCCGATCGACATCCTCGTCGAGCGAGTCCAACAGCTCCGTCTGTCGCTCCACCTCGTCGTTCATCTGGATGCCCATTTCCTTCTGTCTCCGTATGATCGCCGCCAGCTGATCGATCGCCTGATCTTGGGATTCCATCTCCCGCTTCTGCAGCAGCAGCACGCCCTGGTTGTCGAGCTCCCTCGTCCTATCTGTCTCGGGTAGCGGTGCGCCCAACACCCTGCCCGTCGGCGCGGGCCTGTGTCCTCCCAAGAGGTTTGACCTGTTGGAAGAAGAAGCCTGCACATGGCCCATGCCGCCACGACTGGTTGCCGCCGGCGCTCCTGGCATGCTGCTGGCGAGCTTGTCCAAGCCGTCCCGCTCCATCTTGGCCGCCGAGACGAGATCCCGCCTCCGCCGTATCTCCCCATCGCCCAGCCTGCCCGACTCTTGCATCCTACGAAGCCCGTCGGAAAGATTGCTGACCAGTCCCGACGCCTTCACCAGCACTCTCTTGGCCGCCGCCGCAGCCTCCGCCGCCGCCGAAAAGTTGCCGCTATCGGCCGCGCCGTCTCGTCTCGAGAGGGATTGTCGCGCCTCATGCAAACACTGCTTCACTTCCCTGTGAACATCAAGCCAAGCTCCTGGATCAGCCACCCCCGAGGCAGTGCCAACCATACCTGCCGCCGACACTGTAGAATTGCTCGTGCTAGAACTGGGCAGATTCAAGAACGTTCTCCAGGCCAAAGTGTCTCGCCATCTCCGATCAGGCGTCTCTGCGATTGCTCGGAGGTATGTCTCGAGGCCGAGCTGTCGCTCGCGTGTGAGGTCCGGCGAATTGATGGTCGACCTGAGCCAGTGCTTGCCCGGCAGGGGTTGTGGCGGTGGCGCGCCGACCTGCTCGACAAGAGCGCTGTGGAGGGCGTCGAACTCGGAGTATCGCTTCTGGACGATGAAGGAGCGCAGCGGTAGGCGGAGGCTAATGTTGTAAAGAGTGTAGGGCTTTGACGAGCCTTCGTCGGAAACGCTCGTTGAGGGTATCGCAATCTCGGGCGGTGGCGCCATGGCGGTTTTCGTTTGCCTCTATGCTAACCCGGGGGTTATTAAGCGGATGGAAAAAAGAAATCAGTAGATGATATAAGACAAGATGCCCCTTGTCGCCAATGTTGTTCAGGAAAACCACAGAAAATGGAACAGCCCGCGAGGTGGCATCTATTTGAGTTTTAAAGTTCCGATGATGATGCAAGCGCGAGAATGGCGGGCTCCTCGTCCATTACGGTGCACGCACGGATGGATCTTTGGGGGAGTCTCAGTGGACCCGTCCCGGCTTTTAGTGCCTGCCAGCTGATGGCCGCTCCCCGTAATGCTACGTCTGCCGCCCTGAAGTCAACGAGGCGGTGGAGCTGGATGGACCCCTGCCCGGCTGTTTAATTGCTGCTTCGGCGCCAGCCTCTCCCGAGTACGAGCTCAGCTACGAAGCTGCTAGGCAGATAAATAGCGGCCTGTTCACACGAGTACGGCCTGTTGTGTGATCCAGTCTCACGAGATCGGACAAGATGTTTATCGAGAATAATAGAAGCCTTAGATCCAGGCACTATCTTTGATCTATTCAATCCACAGGGCATATACCCCAACAGCCCTAAGAGCCATGCATCTTTTAGGCCAAGCGCCCTCAATAAAGTCACGACGGATGCCGGGTAAGGTACACGTGCAGCTTCATTGCCCCATTCCTTTGTACCGTCTTAAGCACTCAGACGGGATTGCATGCAAGATACTGATGTCGCGTGCTCTTCACGAACCACATGCAGCCTGAAGGAGGCCGTACAGTTACATCTGCATGAAAGAGACTCTGTAGTAGTTGTGAATGCGACTGTGTATACAATCCATGCTGTTCCATGGCCTTTGTGCACTTGACCGCTTCCAGAATGCGATCTGATGCATCGAGCTCCGCACCGCTTGGGCTGGCAGATACGGCTATAAGATTCGGGGCTCGATGATCCGTACAAAGCACTAACTGCTTTTTGATATTACGAATGCAACGACAAGGCAGAAATAGCAACATCCACACAAAGACGTATTAATAGTAGTATTGTCCAAACAGTTATAGTACTAGTTTGCTCTATAGGATTTAACACCCTAAGTCTAACAAAAAAAAAGATGTAAATGACGGCTCCCATGAAGGCGTCTACCACGCATGCACGGCCATATGCTTTGAATCAATTTCCCCCCCCCACAGCACCCCGTCTCCCTACCTCCCCCCTTTTCTAAGTAGCCAAATCCTACTCTCCGACAAAGAGATAGTCCCCGTTTAGAAAGTCTCCTGGTCATCCAGACCCTCGCCCTCTGCGGGAATCTCGAAGCCCTCCTCAGTCGAGTACAGGATAGACTGGATATGCTTGACCAAGCCATCCTCCTGCTTCTCAAGCTCGGGATCATCCTCCACGGCCTGTTGGATCAGCAGCTCAATGTCGCGGAGCTTGCTAAAGTAGAAATCTCGCTCGCGCTCCAGGCCGGTGACAGTCTCCTTCAGAGTCGCATTCTCTGCCTGCAGAGCAGCGGTAGCAGGGCTGGGGCCCGCCTTGGCGGCAATGCGAGGGCCGGTGCTGGGGGTCGTGCCGCCTCTTCGCGCGGCGCTTGAGCTAACAGCAGCAGCCCTGGGCGCTGCAGCAGCCGCGGCTGGCATGCCACCGCCCTTTCTCCGTGCCACTGCGTCGTAGTCGTGGTCTGGGAAGTTGAGGTCCCAGAACTTCTTCGTCCATTGCAGAAACTCCAGGTTGTCCTGCATCTTGCATTTCACCAGCATTTCGACGGGGATGGGCTTATCGACCTGGTGCTTGAGGAAGGTGTCTGCGTTGGTGTGGGCCGTCAGGACATGGTCTGCACAAAAAGGGGCCCGCCCATCAAGGGGGGTTTGGGCGAGGGCACACATACTCTGCAAAACTTTGAAGTTTTGTATGTAGGCGTAGTCGCCGCTGGCGTTGAACTTGACCTTGGACATGGGCACATCCATGAATATGCTGTCAAACACCTGGCAGAGCGCGGCGCTGCAGAGAAGCTTCGGGTCAGAACTCGTTGGCATCGTAGCGGGGTCGTCCGTCCGTCAGGCGGGGTGCCAAAACAATAACACTCACCCAGTGCCGCATTGCTCAACCTTGGTGATGTTGAGCTGCAGGAGGCTGTTGAGCCAATTGAGAAGCTCCTGTCTGTTGTCTGCGGTTAGCCGTGCTCCTCCATCGGCCGCCAGGAGGCGCAGTGCAGCGGGAGTGCAGCGTACCTGGATTCGCCCATTTTGTCAGGCTATAGATGGTACGCAACAGAAAAGCAAAGACAGCTGGTCGGGTAGCGCTCGCCGTGCGGATGTAGACGCCAAAAGGAATATAACTGAGAGAGAAAAAAAAGGGTAGAATGAAGATGCTGGGTATCGCGTAGAAAAGGGACTGCAGAGCCGGAGGCGTGGCGCAGGGCAGCGAAATGAGGATGACAGGAGAAATTTATTCAGCTATTCGTTCGCGTGTTGTAATGTCAAGCCTTCGTTTACAGGCCTGTATTTTGACAGCGCCGTCCAATCAGCGGGGTTGCTCGGAGAAACAGCTAGGGAGAGATAGCCGCTAATCTGCCGTAATTATTGCTGGCCTCTGTTTGGTGGCTGAGAACCGGGGAGCTGTCTCACCGCCAAAATTTTCAAAACCGGCAGAAAAAACGTCTCGGCGCAAAAAAAGTCAGAGTCTTGAATTTTTGCTTGCGGCCCCGCTAGAATTGCAAGTTTCCTGTCGCAAACACATTGCGAGTAATTTTCAAGATGGCGCCGTCACAGAAGAGATCAATCGAGGACGATTTCATCCATACCCTCTCGGATAACGACGAAGAAGTAGCCCAGGAAGAACTGGTTGCTGCTCAGCCTCCCAAGAAGAAAGCAAAGACGAATAAGAAGTCGGCCAAGAAGAATAAGGATGAAGAGCCCCAGCCTGAAGAAAACGAAGGCCAATGGGGCCAGAAGGAGGAGAATGATGGTGCAATGGATTCCGATTTTGAATTCATGCTAGACGATGCTGGCCAATTCGGCGAAGACGGGTTTGAGGGATGGGGATTCGAAAGCGCAAAGCAGGGAATGGCCGTCGAGAAGGTCGGCGTTGATCTGGAAGAGATTATAAGACGACGAAGGGAAAAGAAGAAGGGCGGCAAGGAGTCTGAGGCCGCGGAAGAGGGCGGTGAAGAGTCTGCGGAGAGTGCCAACATCGACATGGACGACGACGAAGACGGAGTGCTGGCAGATGATGCATTCGGTATGAATGTTGACGAGGATGCTGAAGAGTCTGATGAGGACGTCGAAGCCAAGGGATCTGACGAAGAAGAGGGCGACGATGACGATGATGCAGCTTCAGATAACGATTCTGTAGCCACGCCAGTCAACCACCCCGACGATATGTCTGACGATGACGACGATGACGAAGAAGATCTCGAAGAGAAAGCCAAGCGAGATGCTTTCTTCGCCCCTGAAGAAAAGGAAAAGTCTGGAAAGAAAGTGGACGCCTCATCCTTCCAAGTCATGTCTTTGTCGAGGCCCATTATGCGTGGTATCACTGCTGTTGGCTTCACCAAGCCAACGCCTATTCAAGCCAAGACTATTCCCATCGCTCTCATGGGCAAGGATGTCGTCGGTGGCGCAGTTACGGGTTCCGGAAAGACAGCAGCCTTTGTGCTTCCTATTCTGGAACGACTTCTCTATCGACCCAAGAAGATTCCTACCACGCGTGTTGTGATTCTTACGCCCACTCGTGAGCTGGCAATCCAGTGTCACGCCGTAGCCACAAAATTAGCAGCACACACAGACATCAAATTCACTTTGGCTGTCGGTGGTCTCAGTCTCAAAGCTCAGGAGACAGAACTTCGTTTGAGGCCAGACGTCATCATTGCGACCCCGGGTCGATTCATTGATCACATGAGAAATTCTGCTAGTTTCTCCGTTGACACCGTTGAGATTCTCGTCCTTGATGAGGCCGATCGAATGCTTGAAGACGGTTTCGCCGACGAACTCAACGAAATTCTCACAACTTTGCCCAAGTCACGCCAAACGATGCTCTTCTCCGCTACCATGACTTCCACCGTCGACCGTCTTATCAAGGTCGGTCTTAACAAGCCTGTGAGAGTCATGGTCGATTCTCAAAAGAAAACGGCCGGTACGTTGATTCAGGAGTTTGTGAGACTTCGCCCGGGCCGCGAAGAGAAGCGTATGGGTTATCTGGCACACATCTGCAAGAACTTTTACACCGAAAAAGTCATCATCTTCTTCCGCCAAAAGAAGGATGCTCACAGGGCCCGAATCATCTTTGGTCTCCTGGGCTTCTCTTGTGCGGAGCTCCACGGTAGCATGAACCAGACACAGGTGAGCTATCTGGTACTATCTAACCAAGTCATCCGCTAACATTTACCCCCAATAGCGTATTGCCAGTGTCGAAAATTTCCGAGACGGCAAGGTTTCCTACCTACTGGCAACAGACTTGGCCTCTCGTGGTCTGGATATCAAGGGCGTTGATACCGTCATCAACTACGAGGCTCCCCAGTCTGTAGAGATTTACGTGCACAGAGTTGGTCGAACAGCCCGTGCTGGCCGTACCGGTATATCAGTGACTCTTGCCGCTGAGCCCGACCGCAAGGTCGTCAAGGCTGCTGTCAAGGCCGGCAAGGCTCAGGGATCCAAGATCATAAGCCGCATCATCGAGGCAAAGGACGCGGACAAATGGCAGGCTGAAATCGACGAGATGGACGACGAAATCGAAGAGATTGAAAAGGAGGAGAAGGAGGAGAGGCAGCTCGCCCAGGTCGAGATGCAGATCAAGAAGAGCGAGAACATCATCAAGCACGAGGATGAGATTAAAGCACGGCCAAAGCGGACATGGTTCGAGACGCAGCATGACAAGGACAACGCCAAGAAGGCCGGAAAGGAGGAACTCAACGGCCCACGCAGCGCGAAGAAGAAGGCCGGCTCAACCAAGCTGAGCAACAAGGACAAGAAGCGCGCCGATCTGAAGATGCAGCGCGCCGAAGGAAAGGAGTGGAAGAAGAGCAAGACGGACGCCAAAAACGCCGTGGGTAAGACTAACAAGAAGAAGGTTGCTCCCGTCAAGGGCAAGGCAAAGGTTCAGGTGAGGAAGCCAAGGGGGAAAAGGTGAGCAGGTGGATAGAGCCAGTTGATCTGTAAATAATGTGTATTTTTTGTCATCCAACTATGGCTTCATTCCTGCGGAGATTGATATTCAATAGAAATCATTACTTGGTGCACGTTGGTACAAATTGGAGAAATCGTTGTTACTCGGGACCTATGCAATAAAAGCTGTTAACTGGTGCACGTTTGTACAAACTGAAAACTTGTTATTCTTCAATAGAAGCCCTAACCTGATGCACGTTTTACAAGTTCAAAATTGGCTATTCTTCAATAGAAGCTGTTATCTGGTGCACGTTGGTAAAAATTCGAGGTTGTACAGTATGCCGCTTTGGCGCGTGCCGTCGTGATGACATAATGCGCCTAGCTACTATGGACCACTTTCCAACGGCTAGCTTCCCTCTTGTCATGAACCCAAGGCATCGATCACGAGGTCCGGCGCAAAACTCATTGGCTGCCTGCAACAAATGGCATCAACTGCGACCTGAAGCGACGCGCATGTCAGGCGCGCGCCGCATGTGGTAGATCCAGGGAGTCGACGGACCGCTGTCAGAAGACTGGCTCGCCTGAGAGGCCCTGAGGCTGATCTGAGCTTCGTATTAGCCTTGCCTTGCGGCTGGGAATATACTCGTTTATATATCGACCTATATATAAAAGCGGCTTGAATTCGCGAGCCCTGGCCCCTTCTTCTGATTAGTCACTAGAGAACCCTGGTAGCAAACCTGTCTCCCTTCAGGATACCGTTTGGCCTCGGGCGAGCTCGCACGCACCGTCGCCACAGCCAAAGCTTCGTCAGATATCTTCTGCCGCCAATCGTTCGAGATCGTTATCGCGAGCGCTTCTTCAATTTCCACCTCGACACCTTCCCGCGGATCAAACACCGCATACAGAGCCGCATATATCAGTACATCCTCGGCCGTCAGAGCAGGCGACGCACCAAGTCTCGGGTCGTTGACCTCGTCGCTCGGCAGAGCCAACGGCTGCTGCTGGGACAATCGGCACGGCGGCCGGCCAAACATGTGACAGGGCGACCGGCAACATCACCGTTTAGACAGGCCAAAATGCCACTGCCGGGAGACATGGGCTATGCGCCCCGGGTGAATGATGCGGGAGATGGTGCCGAGAGGGGCGAGAGGGGCTATCGGCGGAAGAAGTTTGCTGCCATGGCTGGAGCTATGGCCGGGAACATATACCGAACTGGACAAATTGCTGTGACGGAGATTCGAGAGACGTATGCCCAGTCCAAAGCGCGGGGCCTGGACGGCGACTTCGACGGGCCCGGCAGCATGCATATCCCGGGAGCATTCCCAGGGGTGGCCATCACGTCGGAAAGCAGCCCCGAGCAGATGATGATGTTCCCGTGCTATGCGAAACAACACACCAAGAAGGAGTATAGCCAACCTTCGGCATACGAGTCGGAAACCGGCAACCTGCAGGACGAGGACTACTGGCGGTCAGAGTGGGAGAGGCACCAGGACGAGAGAGCAATCGTAGATGTTGACGTCCGAGGCTGGGTCTATTCGCCCCATTCTGGCCCAATGACACGGCGAAACCGCATCTTGATCGGCCTTGCGCGACAGCTCAGCGGGATTCCCGTGCCGAGGGCAGACCAGGGCCAAGGAGCAACGCCCCCGACTGCCCCTGATGAATGGAGGGAGCAGGAGAAAATTGCCCAGGAAGCTGCCAGGATCGAGCAACGGGGCCAAGAAGAGAAGCGAATAGCGAATGTCGGTGCCTACAGCGAACCGCCTCGCGAGGATACTGGCTTGGGTGGAACTGTGTATCCTCCTCCTCCTCCGCCCAGGTCACTGCCTCCTCGGCGAGATAGTCGAACGCCAGATTCTCTCTCTGGGAGCCCCAGGCCTCTAACCAGGCAAAACTCGGCAGTGGCCAACGAGCTCACCGAGGCTGAATTAGCTACGGCAAACGCCAACTTGATGGCCAGGATAGCACCCTTCTTGACCAATCCCTCAGTGTCTCTCCCCATCACAATCTTTTTCTACAATGATTCGCAATCGCAGTCACGCAACGTTCTCACTGACGATTCTGGCCATTTTGCCATTCGGGCGCCCCTGGAATTTGTTCCTACCCATATCAAGGTACTCGTCCACGAAGGGCTCTCGACGACGCAACCAGTAAATTACATTGAGCCATGTGGCGTCAGCCTGATCAGCGATATAGACGACACCGTTAAAATGTCAAACATCTCAGCGGGCGCAAAGGAGATTTTCAGAAATACCTTTATACGGGAGCTGGCCGATCTCACAATCGACGGAGTCAAAGAATGGTACGGCAAGATGCAGGGCCTCGGTGTGAGCATACACTATTGCTCAAACAGCCCTTGGCAGCTATTCCCCATGCTCGCAACCTTCTTCAAGGTATCTGGACTCCCCGTTGAGTCTCTACACTTGAAGCAGTATTCAGGCATGTTGCAAGGCATCTTTGAGCCTGTGGCCGAGCGAAAGAAGAATACACTGGTCCGCCTGCTGCGAGACTTTCCTCAGCGCAAATTTCTCCTTGTCGGAGACAGCGGAGAGGCTGATCTGGAGGTATACACGGAGCTGGCGCTGGCTTATCCGGGCCGGATACTGGCAGTCTTTATCCGAGACGTCACAACCCCTGAAGCTGCGGCATACTTTGAGCCATCTTTTGACATGACTCGACGGACAATGTCTGGTCTGACCTTGAACAGCAACGCTCCAAATGGTAGACCAGCAGTGCGACAAAACTCATCACCAGGGCCAGCACATGCAGTCAAGGCTCCTCCTCCTCCAGCTGGGCCGGTCATGGGCACTCTCATCGACTTTTCCGCCGAGCCTGAAGAGGTAAACCTGGATGATGCCGCCGCCCTGGAACAAGTCAAGGCATCCAGACCAGGCCCATCATCCAGCGCGTCCGCAGACTTGCTCGCTCGAAAACCACCGCCGCCCCGTCCAGCCAAACCCGCTGCACTGGCCAGCGCGCCCTCCATACCCACCGTCAGAAAGGGATCAGTAGGCTTGGGGATTTCAGGGGCCGGCACCGGCTCTGAACCACCACCACCACTGCCGAGAAGGCCCGTAGGACAGAATCAACCAGCAGCTCACCCTCTGTCTCAAATCCAAAACTCCTCTCAGCAGACTGTGCAATCATCAAGAGACGAAAACAACAAGCCGCCACCTCCTCCCCCGCCACGCCGCAGCGCAAGAAACCTCAGCCCCAAGATGATTCCCTTTGGCCGTGGCCCGTCGTCCAACTCAGACGTCGACTTTGATCCGCTCCCACCATCCCTCGGACCCGCGCCAGTAGCCTCTACCACCGGCTTATCGTCATTCTACCGCCCCAGCAGCCGATCCGGAAACACCTCGCCCTCGGCATCGCCCACCATGGCTCCCGTGAACAAGAAGCTCGAGCTTTGGAGGCGGCGACTCGCCAGGGCGCAGGACCAGCTCGACCAGCTGGGCGTGGCGCTGTATACCTGGCGCAAGGGGCAAGATGTCGAGGCTGAGGCAGTGGGTATTATAAAGCGGTATTTGGCAGATGTAGATAAGGAGAAGACGAAGGCGAGGAGATGACAGTTTGGATTGGGGAATAGAAGTGTGAAGTATTAGAGAGACTGTTTTGTCTATTTTGTCAGTGTTTTGATATTCTGTCTTTTTTTCTTTCCTGTTTTGTATGTGTTTCCCCCCCCCCCCCCCCCCCTTTTTTTACAATGGTTTGTTTAGGATAGGATAGGCGTGGAGGGGACATGATTGGTGCGATAGACTGTATATACTACACGGCTCTTTTCTTTCTATTTGCGTCTTGTTACTATTACCCTATTACTATATATGCTTGACATAGAAACTTGCTTCAAGAGAGTTTGCATATACCAAGAAGGATAAGACAACCATATCTAAATTATACAATTCTCATCCTAAAACTAGTCATCTCACGTATTTTCATAGCAAGATTAAACAAAAAGTGCATATACTAAACTGGATGGATATACAATTTTGTTCAAGTAACAGGTATTTCTGCCCCAGCAATTTTAATTGTATAGACAAACACAACCAAATTTTAATACCAAAAGGCCACCCCCTCGTAAGGAGAATCACCACAAACAGGGACAGGAGGCAGAACAGTACTAAGTACACAAAAAAGCGGTAAAAGTAATAGATGCAGCCCCATCATAAACAAGAAAAAAAAGCCCAAACAACTCCTCCAAGTTTATCCTCTTTCCCAATGCTTCTTCAATAAAAACCAAGGAAACAAAAAATCAACGACAACCGCCCTTTAATCAAAAAGAGAGGGAAGAGAGACCAAGATCGTTTATGAATTCAATTTTACCGCGGGTGCTTAAGGTTCCCTGTCAGATTCATATGCATCATAGCATCTGCCGTCCAATCCGTTTCCGCCTCATCGTTGCCCCAAAAGTCGAGACCTTCGCGCCCATCGACACCCGGCAGCCGGATTTGCGGTGGCCCTTGACTCAACCGCATTCTGGCTGCTCGTGCATCTTGGGTGGAAGACGAGTTCCCTGGCTCGGCTGCCACTGGATGTTGCTCGTGGTGTTGTGCTGGCTCAAAGTGTTGCCCTTGGTCATAGTGTTGCTCTGGCTCGTAATGCTGCTCCTGCTCGTAGTGCTGCTCCTGCTCGTAATGCTGCTCCTGCTCATAGTGGTGCTGTTGCTGCGATGGCTCAAAGTGATCGTGAGCGTAACCTCCCTGGTTATTCGACGCTGATGGATGCTGCTGGTTAAAGTCATGCATGGACGCACTTTCCTGGCCAAAGTCAACACTCGGACGGTACGCTGTTGGAGTCGGCTGGTCATCCTGAGAGGATACGGCATATCCAACCGGCTCGGAATGGGCCATATGGTCCATTTGCTGCGTAAACTCCTCCTGCTCAAGAATCTGCGGTGCTTGCCCAGCGTTTCTCACGCCGGGTGGGAGGGAAGCGCCCAAGCTACGAAGGCTTCCCGTAGATGCCCTGTTGGCGTCGGCTCCCTCGCCTTCAAGCACGCTGGCATCGACATCTCTGATAGCAAACTGAGCCACGGTGCGCATCTTGCGTGTTACCCATCCTGCAAGGATCTTTCCGCGTTGCTTCTCCCCTAGTCGAGATCTTGGGAAATCACCCTTGTTCACAAAGGCCACAATATCGGCAACGATCTGATGTTCGCTTAAAATGATATTGACGATGACGGGCACCATGGAAGCAAGATACGATTTGCGGCTCACTTCTACCAAAACCACAACCAAACCACCTGCTTGGAATAAAGCGCTGTAGTCAATTTGTTAGTCACAAAATCGTGTACTAGACATAAAAATAAAAGAGACGCAAAGGTACTTACCAGCCGTTGGGTACAATGTTGCGATGGCAGCGCTCCACCGACAATTCAATGTCCATGGGGAAGTGGCTTAGCCCGTTTATTTCAAAAGTTTCTCCAATGCTGCCGAGCACAAACAAGACTTGCATTTCTACCAGGGCGCCGTTAGGCCCAATAGGTCGATTGACATTGTGAAGGAAGCCAAGGTCGCCGGTTCGCACATATCGCACGTTCGGGTCACCATCTACAGTCCGGCCATTGAACCGTTCCACGTCAAACGCGTCTTTGGATCCATAGAATGATTTGACACATGCTTCAGAGTCAACCCAAATCTCGCCATACTCTCCATCGAAACAGTGAGCGCGGCTCTCAGGGTTGACAATGGCGATCTGGGTAGAAACTGGTACCATGCCGGAATCCTGCAATAAGAGAGCTTGGGGATCCGACTCGTGGTCCACGGGAACAATAAGACCACGCCGAAGGGCCTTGGTGTCAAGCCAGAGTTCGATAGGCTCAATGCACATGTAGGATCTCGACGCCACCATCGGATTGAGCACGTGTGAGTAGACGGTGTTGATGGCCGTTCGGTCCAGTCCGGCTTGCGCAAAATGGAGCCGCACTTTTTGGAAAACATCCACTCGTGGCCGACCTTCCGCGGAAATCATCATGTTCTTAAGCTCGTGCATTGTAAAGCCTTTACCTGCCATCATTGACATGGCGTGGTCAAGCATCTGCGGAGTGGCATATGTGTCTTTAATCTTATATCTCGAGAGAGTAACGAAAAGAGATATGGGGTTTTGGGCGAACTCGACAGGAGATAACAGGTAAGTAGGAGTGCCCACGTAGATACCCATCAAGCAAGTATGGACGAAACCAAGCCCCGTCGTGCTTCGGACGCAGCCAAGGACAGGTCTCGAGCTTGTCATTTGGCACGTCTCCTTTTGTACTTTGCACATTCCCAGGATTGTATCATGTCCAAGCTGGACCGCAATTCTCCGCTGGTCGGGGGTCCAGTATGTCCAGATAAGGACCGGATAGCCCGGTCGAATCCAAGCAGGGTCTATCGTCAACTTGAGCTCCCGAAGACCATTGTTCTGTTTGGGCGGTTTTGAGGTGTTGTACGTGTTTGGCATGGAAATCTTCAAAATTTGTGCCGACTGCTTAATGTGACTGGAGACTACCTTTATCTTCAGCAGATGGTCAACATCCTGGTTGACCAAAACAGCCTTGACCTTGTAATCGGCAATCAAGTGCAGGAAAGCGGGAACATCCTCGTTGAGTCGATTTTGGTCGAGCGGCGCCATTGGGATGATGACTGCACCAAGGTTGATACCCGCATGTACTGCAAACACGAAATCTTCCGAATGCGTATACATGAGGACCAAATGATCCCCTGGCCGTACTTTGACTTTGTTCTTTAGATACATGGCCACAGCAGCCACCTTGGTATCGAACTTCTTCCACGTTATTCCCTTGCCCTCTCTGCCCCTGCCATCAATGGTGCAGTAGGATAGTTCCTCTGGCTGACGAGCGACTCGCCACTGAATAAGATCAGAGATGCATGAGAAGTTGTTGAGAGGCGTGGATGTCCTGTCGTCAATAACCACTTCTCTGCGATCGATTCCAGAATACTGCTTATCAGCAGGAGCAAGAATTTGAGTTCGTGACTCTGATGCAATTGGAGACCAGATACCTCCGATGGGATCAACTCCGATGGGAAGGTTGAGAACCGCATGTTCGACGCCAAACTTGACATGGACACATGGAAGGTTTCCAAGGTCAAACTCACGGCGACACAGCATGTTTCCAATCTCTCTTCTTCCGTTCTTAATCACTCGCGGCAGAGCATTCGGGGCTGTGATCATAACACAGTAAACCCGAAGATGGTGCTCCTGCATAAGGATTTCCATGCATTTTTCTGCCAGCGAGTCCAATAGGGCTGTATCAGGCTGTACTGGAGGACCTCCCGACGTAAGAGGCGCAGTTGACGCAGCGGCTGACTCGAGAACCACGACAGGCAAGTGCTCGTCATTGACAAAAACGTCAAAAGCGGAACAGTCGTGGATCTTGGGAATGTTCTTGACAAGGCTTACTACAATGTGTTGAACAAAGAAATATCTGTACTCGGTGATTCCCGCACCGCCGTGCTCAACCCACTCGACCTTTTGTCGGATTCGATCCTCGTAAAGCCCCAGCACGTAAATCTTGCCCTCAATCACAGTACCGAGAAGACCAGTTCGCAAGAATTCTGGCTCCACGGCCGTTGGCGTCGGCTCTCCTGGCTCGAATTTGTATGGGCGCGCGTGGAAGATGAGCTCGGTGTTCTTGGGCTGCGCCCAGAATCCTCCAGAGAGAGATGGCGAATCAACCCAAATTTCACCGACCGAGCGCGGGGATGCCAGAAGACCAGTCTCGGGGTCTACAACGGCAAGCGTAGCATCCGGAATAGGATATCCAAAAGCGCCCACCCGGACCATGGTAGATTCCATCGACGTCTTCTTTCGAGCTTCATTGCCATGGGCTATGACGACGACTTCATTGGTCTTCAAGGCCTCTCTATCAAGGATGACCTCTCCCAATTCCATCTTCTCACCCATCTCCTTTTTCGTGGTTGCTCCACCTCCCAGCAGACTAGTGAATCCGTTTTTCGGCTTCTCATCCTCTTCTTTTTCGTCCTCGGATTCCATGCCAGAGTCATGGTCCAGCATCAGCTGAACTCCCAACCGTTCTTCACCACCAAGCCAATCTCGAACACTGACAATCATCCCGCCATGCTCCGGAAGACAGAGCATTGGGGCCACAACTTCTCGTGCGCGCGGATTCCTCAAGGGTCGCAACCATCTATCCGCTAATACTTCGTGAAACTCGCTATCAATAGTAAGGGTATCAATCAAGCACAGCTTTACAGCCTGGAAATTCGGCTCCACTCCCTTCTTGAAATTTCGTGTTGTCATTGGATCTGACTGGTAGTTGTATGCGGCTCGCTTCAATCCAGGATAATCGGCAATCATAATGCTTGCTCTATATTTCGTGATCAAATGTGCGTATAAACCGGGAGACTCAACAGCCTTGTTGTCGAACCAGACAGTTGTATGGCCGCCGTAGACAGTCAGTAGCACGCTGAGAATCAAGCCCACTCCCTGGCGAGGATCCAGATAAGACAGCAATATCTCACTGCTTGCTCCACCGCCACCAATGAGCTTCCCGTTCTTGTCTCGCAAAGACGAGCTAAATGTGTCTCCAGGACCGTTGCCGGGAACGGTAGAGATGATGGCGCTCAGACATGCCATCTGGTGCATGATTGTCCGGTGACTTAGAACAACACCTCTCAAGTCCCCAGTCGGAGCACGAGAGAATTCGATATAGGCCAAGTCTGGCACGGTCAAAGGCGGAGCGTCCTCCTTCTTCTTGGGGTGGTAACCACCAAACTCGTTAGTCTTCCACCATTCGACTCCCTTGGGCCAGGTGAGCTTCTGGGTAGTAATATCTCTCTGGAAAGTTTTGAGATTGTTTTCTGTTGTGAGAGCCAGATGAGCTTGCGTAGAAGTGAGGATATAGTTCAGCCTCTGGTAGTCTTGCAGGTCGTTGATTGGAACAGCCACCACTCCAGCAATAAAACAGCCCAACAAAGCGGTAGCGAAGTCGATGATTTCGCTATCACGATAGATGAGAGCCACGCGGTCGCCACGGTACAGGGGACTCTTGTCCCGAATGACTTGTGCGACCTTTTCGGCCCTTGACGCCAGTTTATCCCATGTAATGGACGCCATCTCCTTACCCTTACTATCAAGGACCCAGTACGCTGGTCTTTTGGCAGTAGTGCGAGCACGATGGCGGAGCACTGCGGCCATGTTGTCAAAGGTAGACATTGGCGTGTTGTTGTCGTGAGGATCATGGATGGCAAATGGCACCTCTCTTGGCTCAAGTGGGGCCTGGTATTCTAAAATCTCTGGCGGCGGCATGTCGTTGGCAGTGAGCATCGGAGGTGCCATGGCTGCGGTTGGAGAAAACGCATCGCCAGAGTATCGCGGACCCCCAAACTCGCCCATCTGACTCTGTTCGTAGTGCTGCTGGCCTGCGAAATCGGAAAAGAACGCTTGGTTGTCGAGCAGTGTCCTGGTTCTACCGTCATCTTGCTGGTGGTATGGCTCTGCATATGCACCGTGCTGATCGGGGTTGAAGGCGTAATCGCCAGAAACCATGGTTCCGCTGCGTGTAGGAGGGTCGTTGCTGGGGCCTGGTAAGAAGAGCGAATCTCGTTGGGGCGGTACCCCCCATGGGGCTCTCAGCAATTAGCCCTCCGGGTTGCAAGAGGGTGGTTGGCGAGACAGTTGCAGGCGCATACGAGGATCTCGGCGGAGCAGCGTAGCTTGAGTCGGGACGCTGAGCATGATCGCCATAGTTGCTGTTATGGTCGTGGTAGCCGCCTCCAGCACCGTAGCCGCCTCCATAGCCGCCTCCGCCGCTGACGGAGGTCATGGAGGTCATTACGGAGGCTCGGCGGCCATCGCTTGAAGGATGTGTCGAAGTTTCGGGGGGAGTGTATACTCAGGCCGGAGCGAGACTGCGGGGGAGCTGGGGCGGGTGTTGTCGGGTGGTGAGCAAACTGCGATAATAACAAGGTCCGCCGTTTCTGATATCTGCGATGCTCTCGTTAGTTCATGATGCTGCGGTGTGCTTTCTGCTGCCGGCGTGTCGAGAAGCCACTGCTTACCCCTTCTCGGTAATGTCGCCCTCCTGCAATTCATGTCGTCAGCCAAAAAGTTCACATTGACGGTGGGCGAAGCTCAGAGAGAGGCGTTGGCAGAGAGACGCTCCCCAACAGACATTGAACCTACCTCCAACTCGCGGTCCAGCTCCTGGAGCCTCGCTCGCAGCTCAGGATCGTAGTCCGCCATGGCCGACAGAACCGCGCGCTAATGGTGAATGTTTGCAGAGCTCTTGTGCTTGAACGACAGCGAGAGACGGGCGCTTCGCCATGCCAGACTCACGAGTAGCGCGAGTCTCGTGATGCAGCAAGGTTGAAGTTTCGAATCGGCGGGCTGAGGTGCCACCGCGGCTGCTAAAGAACGGCGAGGCAGTTAAAACCTTGGAAGCTACAACGAGGGGCTGCCGCTCTAAGCATCAGGCTTTAGCGGCTAAAGCGACCGCCATTACGGAGTAGCGCTCCCTGGGCGATTAGTTTCCAGGGCACGGACTCGCTAATCCGATCTGGGCAATGCGCGACCAGCGAACACGAGGTCAGTCTTATGTAATGACGAGGATGAGAGAGAGAAGACGAGACGGCACTCCATTTTATTATGCGGGTTTTCTCTTTGTACGAAGGATTCCCCTGATCCGACATTCCGGGGTTTCTACATTTGGATATAAGTTTATATTGGGGCAGGCAGCTCTTCATCCAACTACGTCTCCTTTCCTTGCTACTGTAGGAAATTGCTCACCCAACAGCCCAATGAAAGTAAGGCAATATACGAACGACATGGTGTATGTCCTAGAGACACTTGCAAGTCGTGTTTTGCATCAATACAGATATTGAAACCAGGAATCCCTTACCCTATAAAATGCGTTTTCCCAGTCCTCTTTATATGTTGTCCTGATTAGCCAAATGCCATAATGGTGTTGAGGGTACATGTATTTTTAGGACTCTTACAACGAGCAAAATATCGCCTCCAAAGCCAGGGAAAAGGAGAGGGCGAGTATTAGTAGAAGAGAAAAGGCAAAAGAAAGGTTCTTTTCATTCCTCATAGATCCTTTGCTATATCATCATTGTAATATATTCCGACGCCGAATCGGGGGCAAGTAGATCAAACAAATATGGTGTCGAGCGCAAGTTTCAAGTGAAACTCCGAAGCGCAGCATCTTTGTATAGACGATTCTCATATCAAAGATGACTGGCTAAAAAAAGATACATCTTGAATAGATGCGACGTAGCGCTACTATAAGATTTTATTATCAGAGCGGTGCCTTTGCTCTTTACTCATTATAACAAGCATTCATCTCTATATGTATCCACTCTTTCTCCAGAGACTGAACAGCCATCAGTGCGTCCCCATATCTTCAAGGGCTTTGAGATCAGATCTACTTTTAGCCCACAGAGCCTCATCTCTGCTCACAAAAAGAATTAATGATCATTTTTCTTCATCGGAGAAAATTTCATTCATCGGAGATCCATCGCTCTTTGGCTTCTCTTTAGGCCCCCCACCGTCTTTGTCCAAATGTCTTTATCCCGCCCCCTTCATCTTTTGTTGTCGCGCGCCCTGTATTGTGGGTTCCAAAATAGCTGCCGTGAACAATGAACAGTTCAACGTTCAAGTTTTTGGTCATGTCCAATGTGTGTTCAAATGACGTTCAGGTGGCAATTTAAATATGCCTTGCTGCCGCCTAATTCGTGAACATGGCTTGATCAATCTCGTTGGGTCATAAATAACACTACGCACTCGCCAACAGCGACTATTTTACATCTGTGCTGAGCATCTACCTGAACTCATACCAGCCTTGAACAATTTCTTAGCTCATACCAACGAACAACAGCAAGAAAACATGTCGCTGTACTATGACCCTCAGCTTTCTGAGGAAGACCTCACGCATACGTGGGGGACCAACACAATAATCAACCCGGCGAGCCTAGGAACCTTGGATTCAAGTAGAATCCCACTTCAGCACATGCATACCAAGTCGGAGAGGACTCAGCCAGGAACATATTTACAACCAACAGAATTTCTGCCGGTAACAAGCACGCACAATGTCGGACCAACATTCCAACGAGGCAGCAGTATCGGATTCGATCCTTCGTCTAGTTATGTATCGTAAGTGTCGACGCGAGAGAAATACGGCAACAGTTTTGTATGCTAATTCTACACTATAGGGGAGGATGTGTTCACCCCTTGCAGAATATCTTTCCGAACAATGCTTTCTTCTCGATGCAAGGTGGCCAACACAATCAACCAGTCTTATCATATGCCCAGCAGCTACTTTCATACAACAGAAGATACCCCAATCTTAACACAGAATTCGCCCAGAATGACCCTTCATTGATATATCCTGAATATCCTCTTCTCGACAATCAAAATATCTATTATAATTCTTATAATTCTTCGCCATATGGTAACTGTGTTATTGAGCAAACTCAGCAAAACTTCATGAATCCTTACCTGGTCAACGCTGGCTATACTATGAATAGCCCGTACCAATCTCAACATACGCAGACGGAAAGTTCTCAAAACTCAACAAAAGAAAATGAAGAGCCCAGCACGAACAGGGCCGCGAAACAAAAAGACAAAGACCCTCCGTTCGATCCCCGTCCTCTATACGGCAAAGCAGAGACACGTGACTCTTGGGGAAGCAAAACTTGGGTGAATAAGGAAGATAGGTTGGCATACAAGTTGGAAGACTTGGAAGACTTGGAAGACTTGGAAAAGTTGGAAGACTTGAAAGACTTGAAAAAATTGGAAAAGTTGAAAATGTTAGACAAGTTGGGGAAATTGCACAAGTTGTTCGCTTATACTGAAAAGGGGCAATGGCTGCTTACCCGCAAGTTTAACGATAAACAACTGCGAAAATATGCGAAGCACTGCCCGGAAGGCACCGTCTTTCGAGTTCAACAATACCCCACAAACTCCAAATTCCGAATGAGCCCAGAAGACCAAGAGTGCCGTTGGGCTAATTGTCCACTCAAGAGTAACAAAATCACGACGGGCTGGCTTCGTGTCTGCTTTGACGAGTTTCCTATGGAAACATCTAGTGGGAAGCGCGATCCCTTCTTATGCGCTGGCTCAATGCATCTTTGGTGCTTTGAACAGGTCTTTGATCCCGTGGAGTTCTACCTAGAGGGGCGTCTCATACCCGAAATAAGAGAGTTTGATCATGAGAAGCAGAACGTGATGAGCTTGAAAAAGCTAACCGACGCCGAAATCATAAAAGACGCATACAATGTGTGGTTCGCAAAGTGGGTACCCTCCTTTGAACGGCATGGAAAACAGGTGCCTCGAGAATATCAGGACACTCTGTCTTACACGCTGAATGATTACCATGTTGAACATCAGACGGATGCTCGGGATAAATCGAGAGAAACTCGGCATGAAAAGAAACTCGACAAAACAACACCCAAAAAGACAATCGAGGTGCACTTGGGCGACCTCAAGTTGTTTGCGGAGCTTGAAAGAATGACCCAAAATGCGAAAAAAGCCAAAAGGGCCAAAAAGGCCAACAGGCGACCAGAGATGGAGGAGAGAGAAGATCCACCTAGTGATGGCTTTGACTCTTCAGATCTTTCGAGAATACGGATTCCTCCCCCTCAAGCTCCTAGAACAAAGAAAGCAGGGAGTCCTGAACGACTGGCGTCTTATTTACCTATCGACCCAGCTCTGGGAACATCATCGTCTCATCTTTCGCAAACAAAGCGGCGTTCTCCGAGGGGAAGCGAGCCAAAACTAACATCCCCTCGAAGACACAAGAAAGAAGTCAGAAGACGTGTACTTGCGTCTCAGCCACCTGTTGACCGAGGCCATAATCTCAGCACGGATTCGTGTTCTTCTACTTCGACGAGTTATTTGAATACGAGTTCCACGCCGTCAAGCTCTTTCAGCTCCTTGAACTCAGCTTGCAGCACGCTGCCATTATCAAATCTTGGGCCACCACGCAAGACTATAGTTTCACCTAATCATAATCAGAGTAGTCTTGCAAACGCCTATACTTCAGTCTATTCCCAAGCAATGCCAAGGCCAAGCTCTAGTATGGAATATCCGACGCAGCCTGGCCATTCTCTCGGGCCACCTTCATGGCAGTACCAGCAGCAGCAATATTCCAGCACAGCGGCACTTCCATTTGTAGAAGCGGAACACCAGCCAGAATTCCATGACTGCAATCTGAATACTCCACTCAAAGTATCACGAGGCAATGATTTGGTGGAGCCTTGTCAAAACGAGACAAAGACTTGGACACAAGAAGCAGCAGCAGAAGCATCACAGGTGCTCGGGGACAGCGAAAGGACGAGCTTGAATGACTCAAACCAGTTCAAAGGCCTGGACCCAGAAGAGCCGAGCATCGACCAGTTTCTCATCTTCGACGACGATGTGCCAGAGCCGACTGAGAATCCAGCGGAAGGCAGCACTGGAGCGATGGACAACTTTGCAGCTCAGACACAAATGAATGCCGCTGCCAGCCAGCCTCTAGAGCTTGTGGCCTGCGCCGAGAGCCCGCAAGTTGACGCTATGGTAGAGCCTTGGCATAGCTACGGCAGCTTCATGGATCCCATGAACTATGGTGCCTATAGCAATACTGACATTCTTCCATTATTTGACGATTCTATAGCCACCGCCTAGGCGCCCCATGATGAGAGA
Organism: Trichoderma atroviride; assembly: GCF_020647795.1. NCBI lineage: Eukaryota > Fungi > Ascomycota > Sordariomycetes > Hypocreales > Hypocreaceae > Trichoderma > Trichoderma atroviride. Next base: position 6,295,331 of record NC_089401.1, on the reverse strand, counting down.
CGCAACGGTTAATGGTGTCAGCATACGGCTACTAGTGAGCATGCTGTCTGAAAGTGGCCTGGTCCTGGAGCCCGCTTGAAGCGGAAGAATCTCAGCCCCCGCCCCGCGAGGATGCGTCAAGTCGAAGGGAATAACGACAAGATGGTGCATTGACACTTGAGAATTACAGAGCTACGCTTCTTGTGGATTTACACATGCGGTTCCCCGGCCGGTGTGGACGGGGGGTGCCCTTGCAGCGTCGATAAGGCCCATGGAGCTGCATCGGCACTCCCGAGGTGGAGAGCTGATTGGGCTTGCTGGCGTTGACTTGCAGGCAGGCGGGCAGACTGGCCTAGCTTTGAGGACAAGTTGACCAATTTATGGAGCGAGGACGCTATGACAGCTCCAGGGCAAAGGAATGTCAAGCATTGGCCGGCTTTGGGAGGACAGCAAGACGTGATGTGATCAGCCTCGACTTCAGCTTGGCGTGAGCCGCACCGAGCACGGACTGTTACCGAGTCCTGTGAGCTGAGAAAAGCGGCTGCGCGAAATAGGCAGAGAGATGCAGCATTGTACCTTGCTACTCGCCTGCTTAAAGCTGTCTTCATGCGGAAGGGTGTTGCCAATACCTTGCAGGCATCTCCGATTCGCTCGTCTATACATGAATCTAAAGATGGAGACGTTAGCAAGACCATTCTCGTCACAGTCTCTTGAACATGCAGCCGCAAATCTGACCCCGCTCTGCTCTCTATCTGTCCAATATTCGGGGAAATGTTGGAATGCGACATGGATGCTTTTTGTCAGCCGTTCATGTCCGATTGGCCTACACGCCTCAGGGAGAAGCTGCAGCAATTCGTGAACTCAGCGTGGGCTTGATGCTGATCATGGAGTCGAAGATGCGGCCTCGGCAGGGGGGCCTTGTCATCTTGATGGGCTGCTTTCTGCTTGTTTTTGGTGTCTATCATTAGTATTAGTGTGCAGTGGTGTTGTCAGTTTTGGTCATTTGTTGGGAAATTTGCATCTTGGGTTTGTTTTATAGAGGAGGTTTGCGCAGCCCAAACGTTTCTGGGACTTGGAAAGTGGTGTGGTATCGGCACGTGCAAGTGCATTAAATGCACAGCATTTACATGCAGTGCCTTGTTCCAGCTGCTGTAACCCTGCCAGATGGTAGAAGATACAAGTAGTTACCTAGATAGGCAGGCCGAATGTGACTATAGGGATGTAATAATGGAATGATATAAAATCACAAAATGGGTAAGAGATTGATCTGACGAGAGGTGAAAGTGTCTGTGGAGTAACGCCAGTAGTTCAGTAGCATCAGTACATGTAAGCATTGAGGCTAATTGTTCGGCGTAGGTTTTGCGTGTTGCGCGTGTCATTCCAGGCAGTCGAGGAGCCGGGACTTTAACCAACTGCATGTGCTGCAGCCTACGCCAAAGCAAGGGGATTTGCTCAAAAGATACTAATGCCTTGTTGGTACTTGTATTACTAGTATTCTTCTGTTCACGCCCTTGGTATTGGCTGCTTCATTATGGTCTACGGCTTATAAATCCTAGCTAGACTCGGACCTAAGGCTTTGGGAGGAGAATCTCTATATGCGGCAGCAGACATACTCGCATTTACACATCTCCATGTACCAATCCCATGTCGATCTCGGCACAATCCTATCTACAGCTTCACATTCCTTGTCTTGGTCCTATTAGTCCTCTTTTTGACATATAACATATACTTGTAGAACTCCAGGTATATCCCTTGTGGCCTCGCTTATTTTGCCTATAGCACCGCTTGGCCATGTTGGAAGCACGACGATGCTGCACCTCCGTCTCCCCACAAGAGCCGGGGTGTGAGTGGATTAATGCACCTGCGGAGTGGCTTCAGCCCTCTGAGTGGCCGGAGCGGGCTGCGAGAGATCCAAAGAGGCCAGATCCATGCGCGCTGATCAAACAACTGATCCCACGACGTCAAGTCGCATGCCTGCTAGCGGAGTGGCACTATGTGGTGGATGCTTGGCTTGGAGCTATGGCACGAGCAAGACATACTTGTATACAGCTTACATGTACATGTCCGGACCCATATGCCTCGACGTTGAGCTGGAGACGCTGCTTTGCGGCAGGCACAGAGATGAGACCATGTGCGAGAAAAGAATAGTCCAAGAAAAGACAAGACATCAATGTCTTAGCTCAGGGCCGGCCAACGCCGATGCACAAAGCCTACGCTGTATAAAGTTCGTACGGTGTGAGCATCGTGACCTCAAGAGGGGCTGCGCGACGAGCGATGCAGGTGTCAAGTCCCGGATTTTCCCAAGCTAGACGACGCCACGTTTGCGCAAGGGAGCCGAGTCTGAAGATGCTGCTGGCCTCGGAGGTTACAGCAAAGGTTCACCTGCCAAGAGTAGCATCGAATGCTACCTTCTGGGCCATGGATGTCTCGGTGTAGCGTCTTAATCGTCTCACACGCGCTGAAAGCACGAGGCAGATGTCACCCTCTATGCATGGTGTTTACAGGTATGCCATGCTGGCGTCAAATTCGGAGCCGACCTGGTTCATATGGCACCCTGTCAAAGTGAGGACGAAGCACATGGCCCTGCGTTGTCAGATAACCACATGTAGAAGGCCGATGAAGATACAGAAGAAAAAAAAAGGCAGATATCTCAACACTACCCAAGCACTATTATTTCCTGGTGGGGACCCAGCAGCAAGTAATCATCGTATCCCGGCTCAACCATCCAGTCCATTTGCGCATATGCTTAGATCGAGTGCTATTGGCAAGCACAGCTGCAGTAGCGCAGCAGCACTATAAGACGTGGGGTCTTTAGCACCGGGATGCGTGTTTTATTTTCGGCTGTATCGTTTTGGGACGCGACTCTCTTATTTTTTACAGAAAGTGAGCCGGTCCTGATCAAAGATATCCCTGTAGCGAGCCTTTTCCAGCCTCGAATATTCCCAAATTGCATGCCTGGAGTAGGATATTTGCTCGTGCAAATGCACCAGTAAGCGCGGGGGACAGTGCCGAGAAAGTAGCCAGTACACGCTTCACCATCTCGTCCGCAGACATGAATGGGCGCTGGAGGCGCCGTTGTTGGTGGGGCACCGAGTACCGACTACCTGACCACATGTTCCTGGATGCCGTACCAACAAAAGCCACATGCGTGCTCTCACACATTTCGGGACACTTTTTGGGTCTCTTTCTTGCACGCCCCCTTCCCCAAAGCCCCAAACCCTGCAACCACAGCGCGGCGACCCCGAGACTAGGTGACAATGGCGACGCTAACACCATCAACGGCCTGAAGTGACGGGCTTGTGCTGCGTTGCGCTGCGCTGCGGTGCCGCGAGCGGGCTGCGGCGCAGGCTCAGGGCCGTGGTAGTGGGTTCAAAAGGCGAGCCGTGATCCTGCGTCGGCGCGGGGTGGACAGAGGGAGCAAGGCGAGAGAGAAGCAAGCAAACCCTCGAAAAGCCGGGCGCGCGTCGACGCTTTCATCCACGGATCCGAGCAAGAGAGAAGGAGGCCTTGGACGAGCTGCAGGTTACGAGTCATCGCCAGCTCTACAAACACTGCTGCTATAACTACCTACCAACATCACCTCGTGCCGTGCCACGTAAAGACGGCAGTCCCGTGCAAGACAAGAGACAGCGAGACGAGACGAGCCGAGTTGCGATAGTGACTTGGCCGCCATCTCTGCTCCCAGCTCGTGCCGAAGAAGCAGGATTTCCGGCTAGCCAAGGGTGCTTGCATTGCATATACCTACCGGTACCAGCGCAATACTGCTGCTAGTTGCTAAATATCGATCCGCCAGCCTAACAGCCGCCAATCTGCAGAGCGTCGTCACATCTGCTGCATGCCCATCTGGCGCTTCACATCCAACGTGCAAGTATCTACCTGCATGCTAGTACGACTGTTGCTCGCTCACATTGGTAACACGACACGCACCTACGATACGAATCAAGCAACGGCCAGAGAAAGATCCTTGGCGCCGGGGGAGCATCGACGTTCCGAGATAATTTCCCAATTTCCCATAATATTTTAGACCCTTCCGTCCCTCCCAGCAGGCAACCAAGGCCTAGCTATTAGACGCTGCGCCCGCCAGCCCAAAAATTACCTCGAGGACCGTCATCACTCCGTCGTCGCTATTCGTCCTCACATCTCAATTTACCACCATCCATCTTGCTCTTCAGCAAAGCGACTAGTCAGGGCAACAAACTCGCATAATAGCGCCTCGTGGGGGCAGCCAGACAAAGCCGGAAGCACGCGGTCACGTGTGCCATCCAGCGCCACCGGCATCGAACAAGGAGATCCAAGGACGCTTTTGATCTTCGCTTTAAAAGCAGATACCCGCGGCCTTCTGCCTCTTGTGTTTGTGTTTGGGACTCAATTCGATTGGAAACCCCCGGAGTTTGGGACTGGCGAACAGCGTCGGCGTTGAGCGTTGCGCATCTGCAGACTGACTCGACGCAATTGCGGCCCCAGTTGATCATTGCCATCGCGACTTGGCCTTTCAGCAATACCTGAGACCGCCGTTCGCGCCATGGCCGAGGCCGCATCACCACCTGCGCTGCAGGTAATCATATTGGTATGTATCTGTTCACTCATGATGCGTTTTCTCTCCTCCATTGTTTTCTCTTCTTCACCCTCTGTCTTGCTCGATTCGCTGGACAGGCAGTTGCTCTGCGGCCTCCGCCAATGCTTACTGCCAATTTCCTGCTCCTCTTGGCCGTGAGCGCGATGCGCCCTCATAGGCTCAGATCGGGTAATTTGGCCGTGGCATTTCCGATCGGGATGCGTTTGCCGCCAGGGGCCAGTGCCCCAGATCAAGGGGACAAACACCCCTCTGCATGAAACGCCTAGCCGAGCTGTGCTATTGTCTGCCCAGAGTCGCTGTCCTATTGGCACAGCTTATCGTGGGGCAGCGTCTCAATCTGACGGCGCGGGCTTACACGACATTGCGTGCCGTCTTATTGCCATGGCCTTCATATACACGTACAACTTGGAGTTGCCATCATCCGAATTACAATGGCTAATCTTTTGCTGCTTTTGCATGCTTCTCTTACAGGGTTCTGGAGGTGGCCCCCAAGAGTCTAATACGACTGCGTTTCTGGTTCGCTCAGTACCCCAGAACTGGCGCAAGGGCTCAATAGTAGCAGTTGATGGCGGCGTTCACCTCTCTGCCATCACTCGTCTCATCGAGGAAGCTCTGCCCGCGTCGCCGCCACCAACGCCGACACCATCATCTGCTCCTGCTCGTCAGATTCTGACTACTGGTCCTTTTGCCGGGCTGGAGCTCCCATTTGCCACGGCTGCGGCGAATGCCGCCCATGTCACTCGCACTCTCGTTGATACATATCTCATCACTCACCCTCATTTGGATCACATCTCCGCGTTTGTCATCAACACAGCAGGCCTGCCGGGCACTCGCCCAAAGAAGCTGGCTGGCCTCCCGGGTACAATCAAGGCTCTCAAGGACCACATCTTCAACAATGTCATTTGGCCCAATCTTAGTGACGAGAATAATGGTGCCGGCCTCTTGACGTATCTGAGACTGGTGGAAGGTGGGAGCCCTGCGCTAGGCGAGGGTTATATAGAGGTATGCGACGGACTGCTCGTCAAGACTTGGAGCGTGAGCCACGGCCATTGTATGGAGAAGCACACGCATCGTGGATCTTTCTGTAACCAACCGCCGACCCGTCAAGGCAGCCAAGACGGGTCAAGCATACCGCTCCGGCGCGACACCTACTACCCGCATGTTCATGACTTTGCAGCACACTTTGCCCGGCGAGAAACGGTCAACCATCTTTACCCCCCGGCTTTCTCACGGCGCCCAAGCATGATGCCTCAAGGAGGCACTTCGACGCCGATATTCAGCGGAGGTGACTTTGAGCCACGACCGTGTGTCAATGACTCGAGTTCATATTTCATCCGCGAAGAGACATATGAGCGCGAGGTGCTCATCTTTGGAGACGTGGAGCCGGATAGCATTTCTCTCAGCCCGCGCAACCTGCTCATCTGGCAAGAGGCGGCGCCCAAGATTGCAGCCGGCAAGCTGGCCGCTGTCTTCATCGAGTGCAGCTACTCTGATGCACAGCCCGATGAGCGGCTATTTGGCCACTTGAAGCCCGCCTATCTCATTGAGGAAATGCAAGTTCTGGCCACCGAAGTAGAAATCGCAAGAAAGGCGCGTGCCCTCGAGTCTAAGAAGCGCAAGCGAGACGCCGAGGATGCGCAAGTTCAGCGAAAGAAGGCTCCGCCTGTGTCCATGCAGAGCCCCGGATCAGACGACCCTGTGTCTCCTAGATCGGCCAATCCTTTCAACATGCCCTCCGAGTACTATTTTGAGGCCAAACACGACTCCGACACGCCACACATCGCTACGCCCACCGGCGAGCTATCACTAGATGAGTTTGGGGTTCCTAATTTAGTGGTGCCGCCACCCATCCACGCTATCCAGAAGCCCCTCGAAGGTCTCAAGGTCGTCATCATCCACGTCAAGGAGACGTTAGCGGATGGGCCGGAAGCCGGAGACTCAATATTGCAGGAGCTAATAGAGCATGAGCAAGAAGCACAGCTGGGCTGTGAATTTATTATTTCTAAACCAGGGCAGAGTTTCTATTTCTGATGCCCTCGATGGTGCCGCTCGTTTGCCAGTGATGGCTTTCTTTTCCTCTTCTCTGTTGAATTACAAATTCTTTTATTTTTCTTGGCTTATACATATGGGTTTTGGAATGGCAGTACACGAACGGCGGCAGTGGAGTTTCACATGGTTTTTTTTTGGTGCTGGCCTCTGTTGTCAACTATGCGGCTATTAGGATGATCGATTATGATGAACATGTTTGTATACCATTGCATTAAATATTACAATGAATTTTTCTTCAAGACTTCTCTCGCTATTGTGCCTTTGCGCTTCTTTTCTCTAAATCAATTCCACGCAGACCTCATCTTGCGGCGGGGTCAACAATGGGTTGAACCAATGTCCGGTGCTCATGCAAATGAAAAGATCGCGTGCGCGTAGGCTCATAAACCGTGTGTACATGCGGTTCAATCTCTTCGTGGACTACAGCAGGGCGAGGGTGAACACTATGGTCGGTATAATGCCCTTGGTGCCCAACTCCAGCATTGTTGTTATCGGATCCAGTGGCAATCGGGCCATCTGCGTGCTCGTCTCTGCTTTGCGCTTTTGATTCGGGGTGATTATGAGCAGAGCCTTGTGGAGGAGTCTGATTGACTGCTTTCCTCTTCAACGCTGGCTTGAGGTAGCCCTGTTGCGTACCCTGAGGTTTTCTGAGAGATTGGGGCTGATTGTTCGAAATAGATGCGTCGGTCACCTGGGAGCCATGGTTCGTTGTTTGTGCATCCAGAGTGCCGGAAGGTTGATGGGAATCACTTGTAAGTGGCCAATTCGGAGCCGTTTGCTGTACTTTGGAATTCGTCCCAGTACCCAAGGTAGACGTCTCTTGCGGCGGAGGTGAAGCTTTATTCGTTGATGGTTGACCAGGCGTGGGGTGATTTGAGCGCCCCTTGTCGCTGCGATGGAACAGGCGTTTTGCCCACCTGCGGAAGGCATTTCTCATGCCCTCCAACTTTCTCGTGCCCTCTGACATTTAAAAAAAAGATGAAGATAATCTGGTATTCCAATTGTCTTGAAAGGAACTTGAGCACTTATTTGGTGAAGATGCATCGACATTATTGCTCCGAAAAGACAGAAAATATTGGTAATTTAGGCGGAGCGACGTTAAGCTGTTCTAGACGATACAGCTCAATAAGACTTCAACAAGTGACATAATTATTGGAACTTTTCGGGTCATCCAACAATTGCTTTACTAGAGAACCATTAATCCAGCCTATGCAACAATGGGCAATTGGCTTCGGAGTTTAAGCTCCGAAGAGCTGATGACAGAGCGAGAGCTATGGTGGAGACAACAAGAAGCAATTGAATACGTACGTTATGACGCTATACACGGAGCATTTGGGGCGATTCAGATTTCATTGCCGCAAACCTAATCGAAACTTTAATGATCTAACTCGGCGCGTGAACGTGGCCTGGTAGCAAATATCCTTCTTAATTTCGCCGCACGCAACGAAGTAGATAGCCTTCGAGTCATAGAATGCAGCACTCTGCAGCTTTTCAGAAGTTAGAATGATGGGTTTACATTCCTGCTTTTTTTCTCTTCAAGACAAGCTCATTGGTGCGGCGGAGACGCCGATGCGATTGGCTTTTCATAGCCACCACGCCTTGCAGCCGCCATTTGATGTTTGTTCACGCAAGTTCAGCTACTAATTTGTAAACCAACAGCAAGGAACCCCATCTAGACCACTGAACGGATTGCTAGAGAAAAGCAGCCTCATCATGACGTGGACTATTTTTGGCGAAGAACAAGATCAAGTTGATGGCGTCTTTGGGCTGGCTTTTTTTGCGCGGGGATGGCGAATAACTATATGTATCTATAATCTCGCAAGTTTTCTCAACTACCGTCTTAAGCTAAACCAAATAATCTTATCATCTTTGCCGATATACATTACAATATGCAAAAAGCTAAGAAAGTCGTTGAAAACCTCACTTCCCACGATGGGAGGCATGATACCACCGTCGACGAAGATACGCGACGGCCCGTGACTGAGGAGCACGTTCGGCCCCAGGAGCATGAAAGCGTACGGACTGCTGTGGAGAAAGAGATCCATCGAGATCATCACCATACAACTGTTCAGCCCGTTCAAGATAAAGAAACTCTGTCAGCCACTCCCACCATAATTGTCCAGACGTATTCTTTCTAACACTGAAATATCTAGCCCTGAGAAACACACTCACAAAGTCTTACCCACTGAGCACAAAACCTTTGAGCACGGCGGCAACAACGAGATTGAAGGATTGCTTCAACGTGACGCAGCCAAGTACAAGGACACTTCTGCCGTCCATGACACCAAATTCACCTCCTCCGAAGCACCCGTCGTCTCCGGTGAGCGATGGCACCACCACGTTCACGAGCACGTCCAACCGGTTATCGAAAAAGAAACTGTAGCCCCCAAGGTTGTCCACACGACTGCCCCTGTTCATGAAACTCACCAGGCCACGGCGGCACACCATGGGACTAAGGTTTTGCCTCCTAAGACAATGGAGGAATTCACCGGCGGTCGAGGTTCACTTGAGAGTAGCGGGCTTCGCAAGACTAGTGAACATGAGGGTTGTCCGACATTTGACCAAAGGGATTTGGAATCTAGTCAGAGGCAGGGGGGTTGATCGCTGATTCGAAAACGGGGCTCCACAAATGGTCATTCGTTGTATCTTCATTCAGTATATATTTTTGACATTCATTTTTCTTTCAGGCTCATTATCAATATCCAGAATGATAGTCTTTTAATCACGTCTCCTAAATATTATCAATCTCTATCGCTGTGGTACGACTTTATAAACTTTGAAGAAAAAACTTCGATTAATATGCAGTACTGCTCCCTCCCATCTTTTAAATCCTTCCAATTAGATGATCAACGTTCCCCACTTTCCGTTCTCTAAGTGTCTAGATGCTCAGCAGCTTATTCCTCTTCCCCCCTTTTTTTCCTTTTGGTTTGCCACCTCCTTCCATTTGAAGCCTCTTGTTATTCTCGGCCATTACCAGTGTAATTCTTATATTGTGGCCTTTGTATTTCCACGCGGTCAGTCGTTTTTGAGTAGAGAGCGCCTCCCATACTGGCAACCGGTTTTAAGATCTATCTTGCTGTCAGCGTCGTCGAAAGCATCTTACAACATTCAAAGAAGGACCTATGCCTAGAAGCAATACAAGGTGAAGCAATCGGCTTATACATACCTCGGGGCAGATGTAATCTTGCTCTTCGTTCAATGCATCGTCTCTTGCCCAGAATCTAGTTCCTTCGAGGATTACTAGCCACGACGATATCCTCCCCGGATGTTCTTTGCTTTGAATCTCCTTTACAGATTCTACTCTGGCTTCTATGCTAAATATGGATTCCTTAACTCTTGGGGCCCTTACCGTCTCGCAGCAATAGTCTGCTGTGAGACCGGTCATGCTCCACTCGGACATTCCGTATGGAGCATCTATGCTGGCGGCGTTGGCAGCTTCGAGGAAGTCCTCGGACACGACATTGATAACACACTGCCTTGTATCACGCACGTTGATGAAAGAGTCCTTTGCTCCTGTTGGCGGGTTCCCAAATCCCACAACAAAAGTTGGCGGATCGTGTGCAATGACATTGAAGTAGCTATACGGCGCCAGATTTACCGACTTGCCATCGGCTGAAACAGTACTGATGAGGGCTATGGGACGAGGAGCGATGGCGGAGATGAGGAGTCTGTAGTTGTCCCACGAGTTGCGTTCTTTTGAGTGCGGATTAATTGAGATGTGGTTATTGGTTTCAGTTTTCTCGTTGGGAGTTGTTGATGAAACAGAGGTGGTGAAGAGATGGGTAGTGCTGCCATGGCCGTGCTTCCAACTCGAGTTGGAGTGGCGAGATTCGTGGACTCGAGTTAAAGTAGAGGTTGAGAGAATCATTTTGATAGATGTTGATACTCTGATGGGGAGGATAGAACAGTCAGAAGTTTGGCAACGTTAGAAGCAGACGGGCTACTTTATACATGACGAACAGAGTTGGAAATGTTGAATGTTCCAATGATCTAGGCTTCACTATCTGCGTACTACTGGTCAAATTGGTTCATAGTGTAAGCGTACTTCATCCTAGGGGCAAAAGTCGCAAGCTACGATGTTACATACTCCTTTACCAGACTCAAGCGACAACTAAAACGAGTCAGGATTGACAAGTTGAAGCATTGGGTTTTACAGACTTGATGGGTAAATAAGTTGGCAAACATCTACTGCCAGTGATAAAAATCTCTGCAAGTGGTAAATGGGAGCCTGCAAGCCGCGATGGCAACTAATCAGAGAATTGCTCCTTTGGGTATATGACAAGGCTTTGCCGTATAGTTGAGAGTGGGTCAAGGATTGAGCTGGCACGGAATACCGAGATGCCCATTACCAATCGGTACAAGTTTGCCAGTGAGATCGGTTCCAGAATCCACAGATGCAACTCTGACAGGATCTGCTACCAAGTGTATTGGTGTGACACAATGTTCCGCACAATGTTCCGTGATCTTCGGGGACAATAGTGCCTTGCATAGCTCCCTAATTTGGAACTCGGTCCCTTGAGGAGAGTCTCTGAGATTAGGTTGTCAACAGTTGGTTCGATTGACTGGAGGGCGTTACCAGACTCCTTCGTCGTATCTCGCACCGAGAGTTGCTGATACGCGGCGACAAGGGCTCAAGATGCATAAAATTAACCTAGTTGGACGATGAGACCCCAAATCAACCCATACTACTGACCGGAAATAGGTACTGACTATAAATAGTTAAGAATGAGCTAATACGGTGCAAACAGTAGTCCGGAAGCGAACATTGGAACCTTGATTGAGTCCTCGGCGTGGAATGAATGCCGAATGCAATGGATATACGTGTTATGTGTGTAAGGTAGATGAAGCCATCGGGGAGTGACCCATCGGGGAGTGACTCAAACGGGCGTGTTATGTAAGCACGCTGATTCACCCACAGGCGCCTATTTCAGCAGCAGCGATGCTTATCGGCGCTATCGCAGACCAAAAAAAGTTATCGTAGGGCAGCAGCTTGAGGATGCAACTGCAAATTCCGGGCTCTTTTTGCGTGTTGCTTCTTTCCCTCGCTTCCCGCTGATGGAACGATGTTTATCTCGGCGTCTCGTCTGCTCTGCATCTTTCCCACTCCGACATCATCTCCTCTTCACTCCCGCCGGTAGACGCTCACGGCAGCTTTCCAGCCTTGCCAGCGCAGGCAGAAACGCTACATCTGCGTTTTCTTTCTACGATCCTACAAGACCGCGACAGCTACGGTCAGGGAATCCACTGTCCGCTTCACATCTGCTACCGCCTCATTGTTCAAAGAGGCTGTACTCCAGAGTACTCAAGAAAAGAAAAACCGCCGACTCGACCACAATGACAACCACCGTCGAGCTTGCCTCTGTGCCTTCGGCCGACACTCCAGGCACCTGCATCTACCTGCATCACGACAAGCGCTCGTACGTGTTTGGTCGCGTCTCGGAGGGCACGCAGCGGGCGTTTGGAAGCCGCAAGATTCACATGGGAGGAACAGAACATGTCTTTCTCAGCGGCAGCGTGGACTGGGATCAGCTCGGTGGTCTCTGCGGCTACCTGCTAAGCGTTGGCGGAGCTATTGAGTCAGCCAAGGAGTACACAACACAGGAAAACGCCAAGAGAGGACAGAAAGGCCAGAAGCTGCTGAATAAGACTCTTCATGCTGGGATTTCAGTGCACGGGGCGGACAACTTGTGCCACACGATGGCGGCGTTACGGCCAGTCATCTTTCGACAGCCCATTTGCGTGCGCACTTTTGAGCACAGGACAGATCCCCGAGTGGCAGATGCGGCAAGTCTCGAGCCAGATTGGTCGGATGATGCGATCAAAGTGTGGAAAATCCCAGTACGGAGAGCACGATCAAGCAGCCCTCGAAAACGAAGACGCAGCAGCCAGACACGGGATAGGAACTCACCCAAAGATGCTTCTTCAGAAGAGGATTCCTTCCAGCCACGAGCATCCATATCAGACCCCGAAGTAGCGAGCGCAATTGTCGAACGGATCATGTTCAATGGCAGCCTGAAGAACAGATCTGTTTTGGTGCCGAAGAAGATACGAGATCTTAAGCCTACTGACAAGGCTGCCATCATAGAGAACAGCAGTATCAGGTTATACAAGGGCCCATATGCTGCCGATGGTGTCACACTGCCGAATCCGGACGATACTGTGTGGCACTTCCCCGAGCTTGGCGAGATTGGTGTGGATGATAGAAGCGAAAACACTCTCGCAATCAACCACTTCCCTCTTCCTCGGACGACATACGGCGAGTCTTCTATGAGCTACATCATCAAGGCTCATGACCGCAGAGGAAAATTCAATGCTCCAGTGGCAAAATCTCTTGGTGTTGAACCTCGAGACTTTAAGCTTCTTACTGCCGGCCAGAGCGTTCAGGGGAAAGATGGCCTCGTTACACCTGAAATGGTTCTAGGAGAGACCCAGCGGGGAAAGGGCCTCGTCGTAGCGGATATTGGCAGCCAGGATTTCATTGAAGCATTCATGGAGCGGCCTGAGTGGGAAAACCAGGAGCTAATGGAGAATATTGCTGTCATGTATTGGATCGTGGGACCAGACGTGACTTATGACCAACGAATCCAGCAGTTTATCAGCAAGCATCCAGACATCAAGCACATTTTCTGCACACAGGAGTCATGTCCTAACATGATTACACATCCTGGTGCAGCGACTATACAGACCAAGCTGCGCCGAATCGATCCCGAGAGATTCCCTCTCCTAAAGTTCGAGAATACAGTTAAATATCCCGCCCCTCCAGAAGGTTCTTCGATTGAGCTGGGGCGAGCTGGACACAAATTTCAGCTCATGCCGCGTCTCGTGTTCGATGACCAGGCTATCGCTCCGTTCCCAGATTTGGTGGAGGCGCATGAGTCTGTAGACGAGGAAGTTCTCAAGATGGCTGAGGCGGCCCATGCTGAGGCTACAGACCCTGCGTTCGTGGCGCGGATTGAGGAGCAGGAGCTTGATATCCCGAACAGAGATGCGGAGATTATTCCTCTCGGAACAGGGTCATCAGTGCCTAGCAAATACAGAAATGTCTCTGCTACACTGATTCGAGTTCCTGGGATCGGCAATTACCTGCTCGACTGCGGTGAAGGAACTCTAGGCCAGATTCGGCGTCTCTTCGATGCTGAAGGAACGGCAGATATTCTGCGTAATATGCGATGCATCGTCATCAGCCACGTCCATGCAGACCATCACATGGGCACTCCTTCGCTCATCAAAGCATGGTATGAGCAGACTCTAAAGGATAACAGCAACGCCACGCTCGCAATATCCTGCATTGGGCGCTATCGGGTCTTGTTGGAGGAATTGTCCCAAATCGAAGATATTGGGTTTCATAGGTTGAGATTCCCCAGTTGCCCCTTTCCCAAGGAGAAAGACCGCGACGTAACGACTAAAGAGGACCTTGGTGATGAAAATTTTGGCTTAGCATCCATCAAGCGAGTGCCCGTACCTCACTGCTGGCGGTCCTTTGGAACTCAGCTGGAGCTGACCTCGGGCCTCAAGATTGCCTACTCGGGCGATTGCAGGCCTTCGAAACTCTTTGCCCAAGAATGCCGCGGCGCCCACCTCCTCGTACACGAATGCACATTTGGTGATGACAAGCAGGACCACGCAAAGGCGAAAAAGCACAGTACGATGGGCGAGGCTCTTGGCGTAGCTCGTGAGATGCAGGCGCGACGGACGTTGCTGACACACTTTTCACAACGATACTCCAAATCGGACTCATTGAAACGAGATCGTGTCGCGGGAGTCGAGCATGATGTGCTGCTGGCATTTGATTTCATGGCGGTGAAGCTGGGAGACTTTCAGAAGGCGGCGTGCTATCTGCCTTCAGTGCAGCGGTTTATGGAGAAGCTGGCGGACTGATTTTGTTTGAAAGCATGCATTACGATGACGAATGATGGACGATGGATGTACCACTACTCCCCCATTAGTTAACTGACTAGAGATATTAGACACGGGAAACCGAATATAGATCAAAACATGCCAACTCCATTCTAATAATCTTCAACCCTAAACGATGTACTAACTTTGTCGCCCCAAAATGCTGCAAGATAACGCCCATACACAAATACAAAAAACAACTTGTACAAATCAAAAACATATCTAGATCTTACCATCATTAGTGTCAGTTCCTCGTTCTTCCCCATCCCATCGACTCAAAACACTACGCAGGCCCATCACTGCCCTCCCACTTTGTCAAAGCCTTGCTGTCGTCATGAGAATATACGCTCGACGCTTCAGGAGAAACAGCATTCTCTTCGAGTCTGTCCTCGTCGTAGATGTCGTCCTCGTCCTCGTCGTAATCGTCGTCTACAGCTTGACTCGTCCAGCTAGATGTACTCTCAAGGCCAACATTGAAAAGGGGAGAAGCACGGCGCGAGAAGTGCTCGGGGATGTCTCCATCGCTGTCGTTGAAGTTGAGGTGGGTGCGTGTGCCTCTGAGATTTGATCTGCGTGCTTCCTGGGCCGAGTCTCTGCTGCCTCCAGGGGAGTGGAATCCTGCTTCACTTGCCGCCTCTTCGGCCTGGACCGCACCGCTCGTCTTCACAGAACGCGACTTGCCCTTGTCCTTGGATGACAGCGCCGCTCTGAAACCGCGCGTCTGCTCCGTCGTCCAGTCTATAATCACCGCATCCTCCCTCGCGGGCTTCTCCCTGGGCTTATGCTTCATCGGAACCGGCAGCTTGTCTTCTGTCCACGTCACCATGGCCGCTCCCCAGCGCGCCTTTGGCTGCTTGCCCTTCTTTTTGCGCCTTGCAATCTGCTCGTCCTCCAACCGCCTCGCCAATGTCCGCATCCCCACCAGCGAGCGCGCGAGCTCCTGGCTATAGCCGTTGGCGAGGGGGGGTGTTCCTGCTGTCCTTGGCTTTGGATATCCAGGCTTCTACCACTCGCAGCAGCGACGGCGGATCATCCTTCTTTTTGTTCTTCTTCTTCTTGCTGTCTTTTTGTTTATCCGTCTTATACAAGTGTCGGGCCAGCAGGCTCGCTCGCAACACCGTGAGATAGTGGCAGTTCCCGCCCACAGCCGCCAACATACACGCCTCGCAGCCTGTCTTGGCACATCCCGGCAGGAAATCCCTCTTCTTCGAACCGCAAAGCTCGCGGTATTTCTTCTCGCCGAGCCACAGCGCCGTAATCTCATTGTTAAAGTCCAGCCACTCATCCAAGTTTTCGTTGATCATGTCCTCCTCCTCCTCAACGAGCTTCAACTGCTCCTCGGTCATCCAAGAATGGCGTTCAATATTGAACCGCAATTTCCCCTTTTTGCGCAGCACGCGATAAATGTTTGTCTGGGCCGTGCTCTCATACGCAATGTTCCACAGCAAGCTGTGAATGACTTTGTGATCGAGCTCCTTGTGCGCTTGGCAGAGAGTTTGGCGGTGGAATAGTTTCATGACGCCTTTGTAAATAAGAGAGTCGGGACGCAGCAGCTCCTGGTTTTTGAGCCGTTTGACTTTACTCTCCTGGCTATGGAGCCACTCATTGGTTTCACGGGAACTTTTTTTAGAAGAGTCGAATTTCAGCAAGCTGGTGATCTCGTCGACTTCTTTGTCGGTGAGGGCGTTGAGGGACATTGGTGGTTTAAACATGGCGGCCATGGCGGCGGTATATCTTGACGAGCAAGACTAGCTTTACACGCAGAAGAAGAAGATTTTTGAGCATCAAAGATATTGATTCGAGGTATCGTAGCTAAGAGGAATAATAGTGAAAAATAACAGTATTGTCCTTGGGAAAGATGTAGTAGCCGCGATAGTTGGTTTTTGTCTTCTTTCCAAGCCTCTTCCCCGGGCTGCCTTTATATATCCAGCTCTCAACGATCATGATGCCCAAGAATTAATAGTGATAAACGGCCTCAACCGACTGGACATGAATTGAACATCATTGCAGATAATACTTCTTTTTGACAAACGAACAATTCCGGTATACCACACAATACGCCATTGTATATCCAAACTGTCTCTTCATGTGTGATATCTGTTTCGTTATCCTCCCTTTCGTTGTTTAGAACAAGGAAATAGGGCAATCTTCTAAAAGTTCTGCCTTTTCTTTAGCCAGCAAGTAAAACAAAATAGCTTATATTGTAGCCGTACAGGACGCAACAAGTCTGTTTTGAAGAAAGAATTCGCAGTGTGATAACATAAAAAGTGCTTTTATTGTAGTCTTCATGGAAAGAGAGGAACAAAGCCGTATTGAAGAAAGAATTCGCAGTTATTTGAAACGGTCTCAATAGTCCTTTGTCTTTTTTTTTTTTTTTTTTTTTTTTTTTTTTTTTTTTTCATTTTTTTAATCCTTTGTAGTGAACTATAAACGAATGATCAAATAACTGTTTTCTAATCCCTTGTATTTAATATAAATGAATGTGATTCAACATTTGTTCCACAAATCTATCGTCTCGTAAGATATGCCGTAACAAGTCATACATAGATCGTACGTAGTGTAACTGTATCAAATTTCGATATATCAGAACATCTCCAGCAGCTGGGTATACAACAAAGGGAAAAAGAATAAAAGAAAGAAAGAATTCTTGTTCAAATTTGGTAATCGCAGGACCTCAAAAGAACTTTTTTCAAAACATTTCTGATGACATTGTAGAGGGTATATTAGAGATTGTTCTTTTTGAGAGAAGAAGACCATTGCACACACAGTACACACACACACACACACTTCATCTGTCCACCATAAAAAATAATAATAAAAAGGCGAAGGCACCCGCCCCCTTTCACTGCTTCGTTGTTATATCCATCAATCAATTCCATCCCCTTTCCCTCCCAAATGTTTCACCCCTTGATCCCTTGAATTGTGGACGCCGGCCCTCCAGAAGAACAAAATATGATCCTTGAGAATAAAAAAACCCGTGCGCTATAAAGAAAAAAAAAAGCAAAAAATAGGATATGCCACAAAAGAAAGGAAGAAGACAAAGAGAAATAAAATGGTCGGAAACAGCAGCCATCTGGGAGCGCTAAAGTACAATAACAATTCTACCAGGGACATTATGTTGCTGAAATCCCCAGCGGCAAAGAACCCTTATACACATCCAGTGTGTGCGCGCTGTCGCGAAACCTCATCATGCTTATGTAGTCATTATAAGACGAAAATGTGTTGTTGCTGTTGTTGAAAGGGAATATCCGGGGGCGTGGTTCATCCAACGTAGTGAGACCGCCCATTCTTGTCCACCTCTATTCCATGTCGTCTCCTTTCGAATCGAATCTTGGCCGCCTCGGTTCCATCGTCGGGCTGTGCCATTTCTTTGAACCACGGGTGGTTGAGAGCCTGCTTGGCGGTAATTCGCTTGGCAGGGTCGTAAACAAATATTTTTCTCAGCAGATCAAGGAAGTTCTTGAAAAATGTTGAATTAGAAGGAATGATGTCCTATCAAGTTTATGTTAGTTTCATTGTGTGCCACAGGGTATTTGTTATTTTGCAAACTTACGCTCAGATGCTTCATCGCTTTCACAAACCGTCGAGAACCCCTGGTCGTCTCTGGTGTTGGGTAGTCGAGCTTAAGGCGCTTAAAGTATCTGTAGATTACAAGTCAGTAACAGGTCACATCCCATTTGGATATCTTGCTCGCGTAGAGGCGCAGGGTCTACTCACTTGGAAGCAGGATTTCCTCCACTTCTGGTAGACATCTTGTTCACTGCTTGAACGAGATGGGAGTCTATCCGAGAGCCCACAACAGCTTCCATCATGGCAAGATGCTCAAGGTTATCGTGAGTCTGGAACAAGGCATCGCCGGTAAAGAACTCGACCAAGATGCATCCTATGCTCCAGATATCGCAAGGGAAAGACCAGCCTAGACCAAGGATGATTTCCGGCGCACGATAGTGCCGGGTGCTCACCACGGATGAATGATATTCGTCTTGGAAGGTGGCCGACCCAAAATCGATCAAACGAATCTCAGTATCAAGCAGCACTCTGCGCTGAGACGCCTGCCGATTGATCGTGGTAGATGATGAAGGAATCTTTCTGTTATATGTAAATGTCTGATAAGAATTATCACACAGCAGAATGTTTTCCGGTTTAAGGTCGGTATGGATTAGGTTCAGGTCGTGGAGGACTAGAAATCACCATCCCGGTCAGCTATTTTCTCTTCTTGGCAAGCAGCAAAGGCCTGTGACTTACAAGCTACGCTGGTGAATAATTGTCGGGCAAAGTTCTGAATCTGGCTGTTGGGAAAGGGGACAAAGCCGTTGCCCTTGAGAAAGTCAAAAACGCTCTGGCCCAGGAGATCCATGACGATGCAGATGTGGCCTCGGTAATCGAAGCAGTCTCGCAGGTGGATGCAACGATTCCTGTTTTCCTCGTCGTTGGCCTTGAGCGTGGCCAAAACGCGAAGCTCGATCCTCGAAGCATCGCGGTATTTTTGGACGGATCGAATGATCTTGACAGCCACAGGCTTGTTCCTCTTCAGATCACGGGCCTCTACTACTTTGCCAAAAGTGCCCTGTCCAAGAAGACGAACAATTTGATCTGCAATGACAATTAGCTATCAAAGGTCCATCAAAAACCCAAAAGAAGCCCATTATGGGAGGGGAGGATAGGAAGATACATACACTTATCAGTCAATTCAGCGTCTGGGACCACGATATAATGGCCGTCATCATCATCAACTTTGGCGTTTTTGCCAAAGTGGCGCTATGGTGGGAAATGAATGTTAGCGACAACGCGACTTTCTTCATCAAGACGAGTTTGTTTATTTCTTCTCCATCATGAAGAAATAATCGTAGCAGCTGTGGGGAGGGAGAAAAGAGCAAAACTTACATCGTGAATCACCTTGACGGGAACCTCTGCAGACTTCTTGGGCGGGAAAGGTGGAGGCTTGTAGGCCATAAAGGCGCCTCCTAGGCCATCCACGTCCCTTCGCTTGGCCTCATTGGCAGCCTGCTGCCGGGTGGTGCGCTTTCGCTTCAACGGCGTGACCAGTTCATCGTACTGGCCATTTGCAGATAGAGACGTGGGCGCCGTTGTGTGCAGTGCCGAGTTTGTGCGGTCGCTGGAGAGGGTCGAGCCAATAGGCGTGTGGTTCGGCAGAGGCGTGTTTGTGTGCGAGCCGGCGAGATACTGGACGTGGTAGCCAGGCTGCTCGTTGTGTCGTCTCTTCTTGGCGGACGCCGAGTCGACGACGGCGCCGCTGGCGTTGCTGTTGCTATTGCCATTTGTGATTTTGCGGCCGGTGTTGGCCTCGGGCTCTGGCGTGTCGTCAATGACGATGATTTCCTTGGGGAGGCCGTTGCGGTAGAAGTTGTTCCAGTCGGGCTCCCGAGAGCGCCGACGCTTTCTCGACGGCTGGTCCTCGGCGGCAGGGCGGCCGGCGGCGGGCACGACGCCCGAGGACGAGTTGTTGGCCATGGCGGGCGTGTAGGGCTCGTCGTATCGCGGCGCCTGCGACGGGTCTGCGGCGTGGGCGTGGGCGTGGTGAGGGGGTCTCGAGGCCGCGGACTGCGAGTGCGGCTGAGCTATGCCATCTGCCAAGGTGTAGCCGTTGGAAGCGTAGTGGTGATAGTACGGCAGCGGCCGAGCCGGGTTCTGCGAGGGAGACGCCGCCGCGTACGAGTTGGCGGCCTGGGTTGCGGGCAGCAACGACGTGCGGTAGTTTGAGGCTGTGGTTGTAGCAGACGAGTGGCCCTGATGGTGGAGGGCGTAGTTTGGCGGGTTGTACCGTGGGTGGTGGTAGTGAGGGAGCGTGGCCGTGGCCGTGGTAGGCGTCGACATGGCCGCGGCGATCGGTCCCCCGGCGACGAGGACGCTGGCGAGGCTTGCAGTCGAGATGTCGCGAGAGCCGTGCTTGTGTCTTTTGCGAGGCCCAATGCACGGGTTTTGTGGTGTTGCAGAGATCAACGACGCCGAGCTGAGGCAGAGAGCAGAGCAGCAGAGGCCTGCACCGGGCTTTCTTCGCGGCTGCTCAGGCGGATGAGCCGCTGACTGGAGCGAGTACTTTTAGGCTTTTTAGCGCCCTGAGAAAAATAGCTGCTGCTGGCGGTGGGAAAAAGCGTTGGAGTCGGAAGATGCAAAAAAAGGAAGTCGTCTCGAGCAGATGCCCTTCTTTTCTTTGGGTTTTCGGTTCCAGGCCCGGTGATTACAGGCTGGAACTCTCGTTTGGCTCAATCATCAGCGCCTTGGAAGCCGCAAGAGGCAGAGAGAGGAACGGGCTGAAGCTGGAATTGCTTCTGGAAAGGATGGCGTGGTTGAAGCGTGACGAGGGCCCAAAATAGGGACGTTGGCGCTTCTCACACTGGGCCTTGAGGGAGGAGCCAGCGCCCGTCACTGTGCTTTCAGCAGCCGAGCACCGCCCTGGCGCTGTGCGGAGCACCGACCCCCAGCCGAAGAGCGCTAAAGCATGGCGCGCTGCAGTGAGGCAGACAGCGCGAACACGCCCGGAAAGGCTACTGTAGCTTAGCACAGATCTAGTAATAAATACTACAGGCTTGAGCGACATTTCATGACAGAAGACAATGCTTGACTGTCCCTTTTTTTTTTTTTTTTTTTTTTTTTTTTTTTTTTTTTTTTACGCTGTATGCTTGATTCTTTTTTTGTATCTTCCGACTTCACATTTTTCACAGACTTGGTAAATACATTGCTCGTGAGGCTTTCATGGATTGGTAATTCTCCCTACAGCAAATGCCGCCGTAAACTGTTTTACGGGCTTCCCCCATTCCAGGCACTAAGCTGAAATTGTGCAGGCCAGTGCGGGTTCCCCGTAGAAAAAAATAGCCACGGGGGGGGAATCTTTTGCCACAAAGCATGATATGATACGCAAACGACTCGGGTCGAAAGTTTGATCCTGGAGGGGAAAGAGAAAATTAAAAGGAATTTTGATAAGAAACAAGGAAGGGGTACAGTAGAAAGAAAATGCCTCGTGATATACATCAGCCGCAAAAAAAAAAAAGAAAAGAAAAGAAAAACAAATACTGCTGTATTGCTCAGTCACGTTTACAGCGTCAATCAATGCCTGCCCAGCTCCACGTCAATTGAAAGCACGCTCGGCACAGCCAACGTTGGTTTCAGTGTGTGCTCGTACCTGCACGGCTGTAGGCAGGGTCCCCCAAAACAGCGCCTTTCCCCAGTGGCTTCCAGCCAACAGGGCCGCTGTCGATTCATCACTTTCAGTTCTGCGGTTGGGGCGAAAAACAGTCCAGAGGGAGGGGTGGACCATGCCCTACCATATTACTCCATGTGCATCTAACTCTGAAGAGCAGTAGCAAGCAGGCACCACGGCCCGCAAGACTAGATGCAGCGTGTGATGGATGGACACGGCATGATATTCGGTCTTGACGCTCGTTCCGCAACGGGCTGGATTCAAAATCACGGGCGGGCAAAAGAGCTGAAACCTCCCTTCTGGTGGCCCCGGCTTTCGCATCCATAAATAGGGCCGTTCGAAAATGGAATTAGCCCCGGCAGAAAAGAGAGAGGGACGCAGAGAAAAAGAAAGGAAACAAAGAAACAAAGGGAGACTCCCTTGGCTCCAGCTGCTCTTGGAGTCGAGGTCCTCTTTTGAGCTCGCTGGCATTACTGCTCTTGGGCTTACGCCTTTGCCAGGCACCTTCATGTTGCTCTCATACGCAGTCTCCACGATGATGATGCCGCTGTCCAGCATCAGTGGTCAATCCCTGCACCGCAAACTCAACAAACCGGCCAGCCACAGACCTTAAAGTGCTAATAAGCGCGGCCCATCCTGTCATCTCCGCTGCTCCCTCGTGCACTCGCATCAAATCTCGACTCGCCCGCGACTCTCGGCGAATCAGACGGCGTCACACCCAAATTCCTTGCGCCAAATCCCACCGCCAGCACTGACCAGAGCAGACCCAGATTCAAAGTCACGCATTGTAACCCTGTCCCGCTCTCGCCTCTCGTCTTGTCTCCAACGGAGGCGAGCAGCGTGTCTCGTCATATTAAAAAGCCCCGGGAACCAGTTTACAATTTATCCTACATGCAACGTACATGCCCAAGGTTGACTAGGCGGACCCGGCCCGACGTACTAATAGAGTCCATCTCCTCTCGCACACGCACCACACAACGCCAGCAGATGCTACAAGTACAAAAGTTTACCGCGTTTACACACGAGAACAAGTTTCGAGCCCGACGACTTTCGACTTTGCCACCCCTTGGATCTCGCTCAAACGCCCACCAGACCAACTCCAGCCCTTCATACTGTACCACGAATCTTGGACTCTTAGTTTGGCTACCAACCTTGATGTAATCTTCATTCTTCCACAGTACAGATACGAGTGCCAGCCAGCGAAATTCCCGGCCCACCTGCGCATTATGTCACCGGGGACGCAGTCCCGCCATTCCCAGCCACTGTGGGCTCTGCTCTGCATCTGGTGCCGTAGGGCTTCTCTTCTCCTCCCAGCGTCTCTCTGGTTGCAGAAGATACAAGTAACTCGAGCGACATGCAATCCCTCGCCCGTGACGTGACGTGACGAGAGAATGCAAAGGCTAAATGGGGCAATCCAGGCAAAATGTCCCGACAACAAACACGTAAACTGACTGACTGACTAAACCGTGTGTTATCCTCTCCGCACCTCGAAACACGAAGGCGGCAATTCCTCAACGCTGCTCTGATGCAACATGTTACCGCCCGTACATTTAATGAGAATTGACTTCTCAAACCACTGCGGGCTTTCTCTTAGGCAAAGCCACTACACGCCATCCAACGCACATGCAATGTTTCACCCCTCCTTTGCTTGTCCCAATCATGCAAGAATCGCCGTGCATAACATTGCTGCATCACATGCTGGCAATGCCATGATTCCATTTGACGATGCCCAAAGGCAGCCAGCAGCGTGCCTGCTTCGCCCACCAAAGCCTCAATGGAAAATTCAGATCAACTCCTCAATATCAGTATGAATTTTTTCCATCACTGCTGCTGCTGCCGTTGCTGTGCTAGAGTGCCCTTTTAAACAGGCATTGACTGATTTTGCGTCACGCACGCCTTGCATCATGGGCCATATGGGGCCATCTACTCCATCACTTCTGCCCCAGTTTCCAGCGCGCACCGCTTTCTTGCTCTCTTCTCTTTCACTCTCTCCACTTCCCTTTGGTGCTTGATGCAGTCTTACGCGAGCAAAGAAGCCAAGCCCAGACTTCTGGATCGCTACGGAGCGCACGCTAATGGTGCCTATCTAGCACTAGCGAGTACCCGATAAAGGGCAATCCGTGTTCCGATGCCTTTTATCGCCTTATAAACTCCGGCATGCACAAGTCCACAACGCGTTGATCATGTGGCGATGCAAAAGTGCGTCATGCTTCATGCCTTTGACTAGTTCTATTGTTTCTTTCTTTTCGGTGCTGGATATGTACAGATGCCATCTACAAGTAGAATCGTTTGATGCGTATTCGAGTGCCTGCAGGAACACTGTTAGACAAAACCCATGTAGTCAACTTTTCTCCCCTACACGGACAGACATGCATACAGGCGCCCTGTTGGTGTACAAGATCCAATCCTCCGTTAACCAGCCCTCATGTATTGACTTTCTGACCCGCGTCGGCATCCCCAACCGTCTATTAGTAGTGCCTCATAATAGTAGTAGTAATAGTAATATCCTCGATATGGGCGGAATGCGGAATATTCCACGGCGTCGATTAAGCCTGTAGTGGAAGGCGGCCATGGGTCGCGTAATACCTCGATCGTCTCGTAGTAAGCCCGGGATCTAATAATACGTTAGCTCCTCAGCAAAGCCCCATGCTCATAAAGTCGATAAAGGAAAGAAAAAGGCATGCCGACGCAGGGATGCAAGGGAGGGAACGTGCTGGAAAAGTGAGATATAATAGCGTTCTAGATGGGCAGAGCTCCATCGTGTGAATCCTTTGATCCCATTCACGCTCCGATAACTCGGAGTGCAATACGACGTTTCCTCGACTAATTCGTTAACATAACTCGTCATGGTCTTTTATCTACCATCTTTTTATCTACTATATCGTCTAACGAAAAGCAAATGCAACGCAAAAAATGAAGCTCTGCATAAACATCTAGGCATAAACTCTATGCACTCAGCCTTCTACCGTCTACCAATGCCGTTGTGACATCTGTCGGTCCAGGAATCTTCCAAGCCTTTGCTCAGCCACTTCTCTGTTAGATAGTCCTTGAACAGCGCATCCATCCAGGAAATTCTTGCATAGTTGTCGGAAAAGCCGTCATATGCTGGCCGAAATCGTCGTCAAGTGAACAAGTCCGGTCTAAGCGCTCGAAAAGCGCCATCCCCTACCATCTCCTCGCCAATATATGCCGAGAAGCGGTATCATATATGTTGTTCAGCGTGTCCATGTCATCTTACAGACCACGGTTGAACCAAACCTTGCCACCGTCGCCTCCCTTGCCATGGAACTCAGGCTCCAGGCTCTCGGCGCTGATTGCCTGCCTCTGAGGGAAGACTGCCAGTGCCAGAGGAAGTGCCACAAATCCAACCGCCGCGATCAGCCCCAAGTTGATACCAATGGGAATTGAGGAGGCAATTCGCGGTCGAGCCTTGATCCACTCCTTCTCCATCAAGTTCTTATACCAAGCCTGCTTGAACTGAATGTGGTAGAGAGTCATGGCCGGGATGATCATGATGGGGGTATTGTTGATAACGCGGCTGGCCGCAGTTTCGTACACTGCAATCTTGGCCGCCTTCTGACTCCTGCCCAGAGAGGGCACATCCGCCTCAGATTTTCCCTCCTCAGTCAGCTTCTTCTTCTCCTCGTCCGAGAGCACAGGGCGAACGTCAATGCCCGTGACAATCTCTCCTCGTCGCATGAGGTATGCGTTCAGGGCACCGGCGGTTGCGACAGCGGCGAAAGGCACGAGTCTGCTCAGAACGTTTCGTGTGCTGGGAGAGACCTTTAATCTTGGCACCAGGGCGTTGAGTCCGAGCGCCACCGAGCAAGAGGCCGTGACGGCGATACCGTAGGACTTGGCGAGATCCGCAGTGGTCATCGGCGAGGACTTGTTTGCGTTCGAACTGTTGATGGCAACGTTGAGGGACTGGTTGGCAACCTGCCATGCGACTGTGCCTGCTGTTCCCAGGCCAGGCTGCAGCATACCGGCCGTGACGATGAGGTTCGATAGGACGAAGCATGACATTCGGAAAGGCAGAAAGACTGGTTCTCCAGTGTCTGTCCGCAAAGGTCAGTATTCTTTTCTCTTCTAAGCATATTTCCAAGATCTGATCTGCTGTTCCATACCGGGATGGAGAGTCGAGTCTACAATCTTCTTCGCGTGCCATATTTCCGGTGTCATATGTTGCAGCTTTCCAGTCTTGTACTCTGTGACAAGTCTTTTGGCATTCTCGAGTCCTTGCGAACCAGCAAGCAGGGTGCTACAAAGCGACACGCAGGAGTCAGCAATTCTCCATCAACATTGTGCCGTAGAGACTCTTCTACAAGACTCACCTCGGATCCGTGATGCTCATCGTGTGCCTCACACGTCCGTAGTACGTCGACAAGTCATACTGGGACGAAGGCAGGTCCCGCGACCCGGGCAAAGAGGCGGACATGGCGTGCAGAAGTCGATTGACGGCGATGCGGTCCAATCCAGCTGTCTCTGCCTATGCCTTTTGGCTGTTGTCGCTGGGCTGGTGATTGATGCGAATTGTCAACGGCCAATCCTCCTGCGGGGTGCGCAGCGTCCAACTTTTTGGCCCAAAGCGTCCCAGCGAAACTTGTGCCGAATCTCGAGACGACGATAAGCGCAGCTCTTAGTTAGGTAGGTAGTACTAATGGTTTTTGTTACGCGACCCCGATCTCGGCTCTTACGTTGGCAGAGGATTTGTCTGGGCCATTCTTAGTGGTCCAGAAGGAGCCCCCACCGGCAGTAATACATGGCACGCCAACAAACAACCAGCCATATTGGCAGAGATGCCTTGTGAAGATGATATTTGCAAAGACGGCGCAGAGCAGATGCCGCCAGAAAGCGCACATGGATGAATTCTTAGCATGTCGCCTACTGTAGGGCGCGCTCTGTGTCAAGACATCCATGCAATGCGGAGTAAAACGAGCAGTCGATATTGCTCGAAACTCGACAGGCGCCAGTCTCACTGTAGTTAAGCAAATCCATGCTCTTCTCCACAGCCAAATTGCGACAGGGAAGAGGCAGATCTCGGCACGTGGCTTGAATCTGATTCGCATGCAACAAGCAGGAGGTACGAGGCGCACTTGCCAAAAATACACCGTCCCGATTCGCAACGAGCAAAAAGAAACACCCGCAAAAATGGTGTATACAGGCAAAAAGAGATGCTCCTGATGGAGCTTCGAAGCGACCACGCCAGGAGTCGAACCTGGAATCTCTAGAGATGATGAAGACCGAAATCTAGCGCCTTAGCCATTAGGCCACGCGGCCAATGATGTCATCGCTTTCGATGCATCTTTTGATGCTCATCGGCTTGCAATTTGGGTATACGGAGCTTTCGCCAAGTTGGTGGGCTATTGCGCACTGTACGTTGTCGCGCTGAACCGGTCACCATCTACCGTGTCTTACTGTTCTGAGTACTGTATTCTGGTGACTGCACAGGCAGCATCAGTGTTGAATTGTTGTAGAAGTTGAAGTGACAGATTGTCGAATTCCCAGAATGATTAGTCTTTATCTTTGTAAATTTAAGTTGACGATTACTTGGTATTTACTTTGATCTAGTATGCCTTGAGTCTTTTGCTCGGATGACTGACATTTCTTGTGTAAAAAAGACAAGCAGCTAGACTCGTAGCTTCTCATGGGAAAGATTGTCCAGCACCCCAGTTCTGTTGTCCAGCACTCTAGCTATAGCATTGGCTACTGCTGCTATTCCCAAGTCCATATGGCGATTAAATACCCCCTTTATATACTATGCAGGTATGCACTAGCTGCCTTGTTGAGCTACAACTGGGGTGTTGAATAATAAAGCTGGCATGCTGGATAAGTCTTCTCTTTCTCATTCGTTTCAGTGCTACTCCAGCAAAGCATAGATTCAGCGTTAGTCCAATGTCCAAAGGCAGTGTTATTCCAGCTAAAGAAGAATTTTGACGGCCTAGCAACCTGAAAGCATGATCTGTTCATCTTAGTAGTGCGCGCAATTTTATTCTATGGGTGCCAAAGCGAAGAAACTTGAAGAAAGCCTCATACACAGCCATAATATCATTCATCTTTATATACACAATTCATTTACCAGCCACTTGGCCAGATGTTCTCTGTTAGTAGATCAGAGGCGAGCTAAAGTGAAAAGTGCTACATACATCTCCTGCATCTGCGCTGTTGAGGGTCTTTTATTGCCCAGTAGAAGGATCTACTTTATTATTTGTTTATATGTTCAAGGCAAGATTATTACACTGTTCAGTATATCACCCAGGCTTTGCTGTAGAAACTGCAAGCACCTGCAAGCGTGATAGCACGTGAGCTGCCTGGCTCCTATAAAGCTGCTGCACCGTCACCTGGCAGTCACTCTTCTCTTACTTCCTCCTCACAGCTCTTTGCACCTACTCTGTCTTCTCTACTGCTTTCTGCGTAAAAAGAACTTTCCTTCCTCAAATTGCAATTCATTTGCTTTCCGCTTCAGCGCCGTGTTCTATTCCTCAACCTACGGGCAGCCTGAGGTAGCTATAAAACTGGATTCGCACATTCCGCACCACTGATCAGTTACTAATTGTTTCGACAGTCAAAAGGATGGATTTTACTCCAGACTCTGGAAAGTCCAGCAATGTACCGGCTAAGAATGGCGAAGTCATCAAGTCAATCTCCAACCTCAAGGCATGGCTGAGCAACGATCCCAAGACTCCCAAGACCCCCGCGACCCCCAAGACTCCATCTTTCTTGAAGAATCAAGTATTTCAAGAGAGCTTAGCCGTAGCGGCCGAGCAACCAAGTTCAGATGAGACAAAAGACTCCAGCGACGCCTCAGTTCGTATGACTGAAGATCCTACTCATCCAAGCGCTACTGGGGTGTCGGATACGAGTCTTCAGGAACAGAATGAAGTCAGTTACCGCTTCAAGCGACCGCCGTCTATTCTAGACACAATCAATCGACTTCTGAGCCCCGAAAAGCCCACTGAGCAAGAACCGGTCAAGCGAAGGGCTACGCCAACAGAGCAAGAGCCAGCCAAGCGCAAAGCTACGCCAACAGAACAAGAGCCAGCCAAGCGCAAAGCTACGCCAACAGAACAAGAACCAATCAAACGCAGAGCTACGCCGATCCATTCATCAAAGTTGACAGACGGCATGAGTGAATTCGATAAAAAGTCTCCGCAACAAAGAAAGGTGTCGTGGGTTATAAGCGAAGGTCTTTCGTGGGACATAAGCGAAGGCGCTTCGGACAATGGCTGTCAGAATCATCAGGCACGGTATACTACACCTAAGGAAGCCAATATTTCGCAAAATATGGGATGGCTCCTCCAAGTCTCTAACCCGCCTACGGTGGTGGATTTGTTAGCGTCTACCGCAATGGATCACCACAAAAAGGATATCGATCCCATAACGGGAAAATTCCTGCCAGAAGTTATCCACCCGGATACCTTCAAAACTCTCGGCGATGGCCCGGCCCGTGGCTATGCTGATATCGCCTGGCGACAGGCCAATATGACGGTCGAATTACAAATCGATCGAGAAATTCGAAGCCGAGAGGTTCTTGCAAACAAGGCTAGGTTGCAGGTGGAATCTGTTCAGCCTGAGTTGAAGCCGATACCTGTTGAGCCGCCGGCTTGGCCCGACGCTGAATGTATCGTACGGCCTGCAAGGCCTGAAGATTTCGAAGCCATTGCTACCATCATGAATTTGGAAAGTAAGGCAAAGGTTAACCCACAAGTGTTTGAATGGAAGGAAGTTGTGGCAGCAGACATTCGAAAGATATACAAGAGCTGCCAAGACAACTTGCGACCATTTGTTGTTGCTACTTCGGCAGGGGATCCCTTGCTCGACCGCTCCAACTGGCCCGAAAATTCCACAAAGGCTTACCAGAGCTATCTTGCATTTCGTGCATCCCAAGCCGAGGCTCCACAGGAACTATTTGGTTTTGCCTTTGTCACGGAAGCCAGGATCGGAATTCTTGGGACCGCGTGCCCTGGGTCAAGGCATGCTGGACAGATCAAAGTGATTGTCCATCCTGATCACCAAGGAAAGCTATATGGCTCTGCTCTACTCGACAGGATTTTGCTATGCACCGCGCCCTTCCATCGAAGCATGGTGGATTACGAGTGGCAGTGCCAAAACTCCGCAAAGGTTTATGAGAATATTTCGTACCAGAACCATCGGAAATATGCTTGGGTCTATATTGAAACTTTTTGCGCCGATAGAGCCGATCCAGCAACGCAACTGGTGAGCAACTTTCTGCAAAAGTTCGAATTCAAGGAGGTAGGCTGCCTGCCCAGCGCCATCAAGACAGACCGTTATTACGAGAGCCAATGGCTTGACTTGGTGCTGTGGGCACGCGAAACGCAACCTCGCTCTAATATCGTGGATACTGCGCCGGGCGCCCAGCCAGAGGCAGATAGGATGCATTTGTATCAGACTTTGGCGAGGCCAAAGAAGAAGTAATCTTACACGCCTTCTAGGCTCGTTTATACTGGACCATCAGTTGAAGAGTATCCTATGCTCATCAAGTTGAACAGACAGATTTTTCTATTTATTGGAATTTGAAAAATGGAGCTTTGCATTATTTGAATCGTGCGTGCATTGGAACGAAAATATGCGGTCGGTGTTGCTGAGGTTTAGAGTAAGGGAAAACTATGGGGAACGCGCTCTGCATCACGTGTGCGTATACTGCGCTTCTAGCAGCACATCATAGGTAGCCATCTATCATCAGGCAGACGAATAACCAGGAAACTTGAACCTTTTGAAAATTGGTGCCTAAACCAGTGATTGTATATTAAATACTCGATTCCTCATCGATACCCATCTCATTTCCATATCCTCTATTCGCAACTGGATCAACCTCTATCGACACACAAAAAGCCTTTCCTGGGTGAACCTTGGGCAGCACGATGTTGTCGATCTTACGCAAAGCACGATTAAAGGACAAGGAAATGCGAATTCTGATGCTGTGCGTATCCAATATTGTTATCAAACCAAATATTGAATCAATCTGATTTATTGAAAGAGGACTGGACAATGCGGGCAAGACAACAATTGTCAAGAAAATTATGGGTGAAGATGTGAACACGGTGAGCCCGACGCTCGGGTTCATCATCAAGACGATAGACTACCAAGGGTAACTACTTCTCGCTTGAACTGACTGTAAGATATACCTGAATCTAACAATTCTACATAGATATAAACTCAACATCTGTGCGGAGATGCCCGTAGATTCTCATACGCTACGGTCATTGCTAACGTCAATAGGGGATGTGGGTGGCCAGAAGACGCTGCGGTCATATTGGCGCAATTATTTCGAGAAAACAGATGCCCTGATATGGGTCGTTGACACGACAGATCGACTACGAATAGATGACTGTCGAGAGGAGCTCCATGGATTATTGGAAGAAGAGGTATGAGCCAGCCCCTTTTCTTGGGTCGATCGGTCTAACCTGTAGGGTAGCGTCTGGCGGGAGCTTGCTTGTTGATATTTGCAAACAAGACCGACGTGGATGGGTGCATGACCCAAGAGGAAATTGTTACTGTAAGTCTTGTTTTTTCATTGGATAGTTCGAAATCTTGACTTTGACTATTGAGGCTTACGAGGGGCTGGGTAGATGCTGCGATTGCCTGATATTCGGACACATCAGTGGCATGTGCTGCAGTGCAGTGCCATGACGGGCAAGAATCTAGAGGAGGGATTATCCTGGGTGGTGGAGGATGCCAAGAAGCGGCTTTTCTTGTATTAGAATCCTTCACGGAATCTTTTTCTTCATTATGAAAGTTTACATCGCATGTTATGTACGGAACGGAGCATCATCGTATGGGTCCCTTCTGCCGGCACCACCATCGTAATTAGCATCATTTCGGCCACCTATCGGCCATCGGTGATACGGAGCACAGAATGAGCGTCGCACAAAGCATTTGACAAGCCTCGTGTGGACGGACTGGGTTGTCAAGGGCGATGAAGAGTGGAATTGTGGATAGGCTGAGCGGACCATCTCGCCTGACCAGCGTCTTGCGAGCTTGATTGGCCCGCTGAGTGAAATGCCTCGATCAGATTCAAGCAAGACAGGAGACTAGAGACATACCAAGAGGTAGAGCCACGGAGACAGTCAATGCCTTGCAGCCTCTACAGCTCTCAAACGCATTGATGGTGGTGGGTTGACTCTGAGCTACTGAGTGCTAGTACAATCTCGTGTCTGTATGCGTGTGTTTACTGTTGTGGAATCTGTAAAGGTAAACAAACCCCCCCGTTTCTAGAACCTTGCCGTAGCAAGATGGAACAGACCGTGCCTGAGCTTGACTGCCATGTTCAGGGGAGAGGGCTGAATGGGCGATTTCGTCTAAATAAGGAGATGCGTGCCCTGTGCTCCCCGTATTACTAGCTGTGCAATATAATGTCTGGCGTTGATTTGATTGACGTTGACCGCAAAAGCGCCCCTTGCATATTAGCACCAAGACGCACGAGCTGCTTGGACGCTGGTTACAGGGGCCGTCAATGCCTACGGGGCCCCCTCAGGCCAGCCCTGAGCAGCCCCGATTTGGCGGCGACGCGCTAAGAATTAAAAAGGCGCCCAGCGTAGCAGGTCCCGTTAGACTGTTTCTGCCCCCGATGATGCCGCCTGTTTGCCGGTAGCTCAGGTTTCTGTTACCGCAAGTGCGCGAGCCACGACCTGGCAGTGAGGCAACAGCTGGAACTGAACTTAAGCTGCAGCCACCCCACCGCTACAACGCCAACAGACACAAACCTCGACCTCGACCTCGACCTCGACCCTCGACAGCGCGGAATCCTTTGCTGTCCTTTGCACCTCCTTTTCCCCGCCGTGCCATGCCATTGTTCGCGACTGTGACGTACCGGTAGAGGCAGCCAGATCGTGAACCCAGAACCCGCCATGTCGGACGAAGTATCCCAGTTCCTCGAGCAGGTCGAGCGCCTGCGCGGGCAGCAGATTGAAGATGAGGAGATGCGAGCCCGAGAGCGGGAGGAGTTTCTTGCCGCGAAACGAGAGCGCCAGGCCAGGAGAGAGGGTGAGTCTTCCATCTTGTCTCGCGCCGTTCCTTTTCCTTATTCCCGACATGCTTCCACGTTCTTCTCGCAAATGTAACCGGGCGGTTTTCCCCGCTGATGGGCGGATTTGACTTTCGGCGGTGCCTTGTTGCTGTGGTGCTCGCCAGTTGGAGCTATCGGAGGTTTGGTTTGCCTCCAAGCCGTGGTTTATTTACTTTTTGCCTTTCTTATGGGCCCAACACGACTTGCTGCTATGGGGACCCTAAGCAGCGAACATTTATGAATTTTCGGGACCTGACCAACTGATGAAACAATGCTGACCCGCCTTATCCAAAAGAACGCGCCAGATCAATCTCTCCGCAGAAATCATCACCAGCCAAC
Organism: Trichoderma atroviride; assembly: GCF_020647795.1. Lineage (NCBI taxonomy): Eukaryota > Fungi > Ascomycota > Sordariomycetes > Hypocreales > Hypocreaceae > Trichoderma > Trichoderma atroviride. The sequence continues at coordinate 6,262,310 of NC_089401.1, read as the reverse complement.
ACGCCGTCTCCCCGCACACTTCGACGGACCGTCAACCTCTCCGAATCCCTCAGGCTCGACTCTCCTGCTGGCGAGGCTATAGAAAAGCTGCGCGAGAGGCCGGCCGAATCGGAAAAGCCCCTGGGAACGGACGTACCATCCGATGCAATGCTGTACTCCACCTCAGCGACGAAAGAGAACGAGGCCCCTGAGGATCTCGACGCGAGGCGGGGCGATGCCGCGACTGGCTCTCGAGCCTCAACACTCGCCTGGCAGCGGCGGACGAATCGATCCAACAGCCGCCCGCTGAGCGTTTATGCGGCCCAGAATGCTGCCCAGAGCTCGACGAGCAAGCCATTTGCTGACACTCAGGAGCCCCACGAGCCGCCTTCTCCCACGCAACCTCTTTCCAAGGATCAAATCGCCAAGAGCCTTGCGTCAAAGGATGCATCGTGGTTCCGCCAAACTGCTGATCGAGGCGCAGACTCCGCAGCGTATAGGAAGAACCAGGTTGAAGATGATGATCGACTCGAGATGTCAAGTCTCAGCTCACAGCTGCCTGGCATGGCCAGCGAAAATTCATCCGAACGCCCTGTTTCGCGGGGTAGTGAGAATGTCCTCAACAAGCTGTCAGCTCCCTTCACCCTAAACCCACTTGGCTTCGACAATCCGTCTGCCGAAAAACCTCAAGCGGAACCTGTTGCTTCAACGCCTACTGGCCGGTCTTCCCCAGTACGCACAACCTCTCCAACCAAGGGCATGGGAGGATTTGTGCAGAGCGCAATGATGAAGAGGAGCGATAGCGTAAAGCGATGGTCCGTTGCAAGCCCGCCTGCATTGACTCGCCCTGAAAACACGAGTACGCATCGCGGCTCCGTTGATAGGACCCTGGCCAGACCGCAGAGCATGTTTATTCGCGACCCGACAACGACAACGACGACGCCGGGCACAAGCAGATCAGCTTCTCGGCCGTCGTCTCGTCCAGCCTCTCGGCATGGGGGAGAAGAATCCGCATTTGAGAGACGCCCCAAGACACCGTCATCGACGAGCCCACCTCCGTTCCAAAAGACTGGGCTTCCTGATGATGCATCCCTCCCAGTCAGTCCCTCCAAGACAATGGAGCCTAGACGCTGGAGTCCCACGAAATCGAGTTGGCTTGAGAGCGCGCTCAACAAGCCGGATTCGCCAAAGTTACCTCCTAAGCCAGCCTCTTCACAACAGCCAGCATGGATGGTAGAGCTCAACAAGAACAAGACAGGACGTGGCAATCCCACTCCGGAACCAGCTCGGCCCTCTCACAAGCACCAAGTTAGTATCGATGGGCTTATGAGGTCCACGCCAATGGGGTCGAAGCTGAATCTCAACACGACTGGCCTGGGAGGCATCTACTCGCCCCCTGGCACGCAATCTGCGCATCCAAATCGTGCATCGATGCAGAGCTTTCCTCCAGTGGCGGAACGGCCGAGATCAAAGTCGAGAGGTGCTTTTGCTGACGCGAGGGATGAAATCGAAGCGGCAGCGGAACGGCCAAGATCTAAATCGAGGGGTGCTTTTGCCGATGTGAGGGATGAAGTGGCAGCAGAGCGGCCCAGATCAAAGTCGAGAGGAGTTTTCGCTGAAGCGAGAGAGGAAGTGTTGGAACGGCCAAGATCAAAGTCGAGAGGTGCTTTCGCCGACGTGAGAGACGACGTGAGAGAAAAACGATCAGAATCTCTCAGCTCAGTGGCCAACCCACTGCCCAACCCACTGCCCAACCGGGCCAAACCTGAAGCTCCACCGAAGAAGGACTTGGATTTCCGCTCCAATCTGAGGCCGCGAGCCGCCGAGGCCCCGGTGTCGAAGACGCATGAACCAGAGTTCAAGGCTGTCTTTGGCACTCTCCGTAGGACTAAAACGCAAAATTTCAAGGCGCCAGACGAGCTAAAGGACAACATTCTCCGGGGCAAGGCGGCTCTCAACGCGACTGACGGCCCACAGAAGTCTACGATTCGGGACGATTTCAAGGACGCTATACAGAAAAAGAGAGACGATTTTAAAAAGGCCCAATCCGAAGGAAAGGGGACCGCCACCAACACGATTACGAAGCCCAAGCCTCTTCTCCCCGAAGCGCTCGCCCTCAGGGCTGAGCTGGGTAAGCCGACAGGCGGGCTCCAGCAAAATGCCCCCTCGGAGACGCGAACTCCATCCGGTCAGTCGATGAAGCCCGATTCACCAAAACCAACTCCTCCACAGAGAAAGTCAAGTCAAGTGAACTTGGCTAGGCAGCCTAGCCCATCATTGACTCCCACGAAGGACCCCTTAACTGAGAGACCCAGGCTAGACGATGCGGAAACCGAGACGCCAACGAAGATCGAACCCTCACCTAACTCCCCCGGACTTTTGAAGAAGAAGAGCGCCCCATCCAAGCTTGGCGGCCTGGCCGGACGATTCAACCCTGCGCTTGCCGGCATGCTGGCAAGAGGACCGCCTCCCCCAGCTCTCAATGGCGGTAACCGAGCCGAACAGTCAGGATCAGCAGGCGGAGATGCCCAGCCTTCACAACCAGGTCCTCAGTTAACGCACATGACTAAGGGTCGCGCGCGTGGTCCCAAGAGAAAGGCCCCTTCTAATGTGAGCAACACTACTACCACCTCCACCAATGTCCAGACAGAATCGCCTTTTGCGAGCCGGCAACCCGCCACTGTTGGGAAGCAGAGCATTCCTACACCCTTTGAAGCGAAGAAGCCCATGCCACTGCCAGCCCAAGATCGAGTGGCTACAAAACCTGATGTACCAAGCAAGCCAAGACCAGTCGAGCCGAAGAAGATGGAAGTTGAGAGCCGACCTGCGGAACATGTGGCCCCCTTGAACTTCCGCAGACGTATGACGCAACCCGAGATCCCAGTCCAGGATATATCGACGCAGCCCGAGGCAGAGTCGCCCAAGAAGCTCGACATGAAGCGCGTGTCGCAATTCTTTGAGCAAGGCAACAATACGGCGGCACCTGAACCTCCCAAGCAGCCAAAGAAGCTTTCACCTCAGAAGACTGGCACATGGGAGCCGGCCAAGGCCGCTACCCCTGTGTCTGAGCCTGCCAAGGAGCCAATCAAGTTGACTCAACAGAAGACTGGCGGCGGATGGTCCCCAGCAAAGAAGACTGAGCGTTCGCTGCCCGATCCTCGGTCGTCTACACCAAACCTTTTTGGAGAGACAAAGCCCACGGTTGCCAAACCTCTTGCGCCAGAGCCAGTCTCTGCTGCTGTGAAGGCCCCATTACCAGGCCCCAAGCCATCGGCTTTCAACATGCCACCAAAGGAGATTGAGACTCGTCAGCTGCCTCAGCTACAAGCTGAACCGGTACCGCCGTCACCTGCACGACCGCAAACGGCCCACGGTAGCGATGTATCAGCCATACTCCATGACTTCTTTGCTCCTCCGTATAAGCGAATTCCGTGCGATATGGATCCCGCCGATGTTCTCACAAACTATCCAAAATTCGGTGCAAAGATCAAGACTTTGTCATTCCACATGTTCCAGATTGATGGCACCGGCAAACAGATCATTGTCCCCGCTCACCGTGAGCGAGTTCTGTTCGAACAAGAGATGTACGTTGCCGGACACAACTTTACCAATGAAGCGGGATGGAAAGTGCGTGAGGTCTACTTCTGGATCGGTGACGAAGTCGCGGATGCAGATGAGGATGCAGCAGAGGCCGTGGCACAACAAGAGGCAAGGCAATTGGGCGGTAAGCTCATCAAGATTAGACAAGGCAAGGAGACATCAGAGTTTTTGCAAGCTCTTGGCGGTGTGGCTACTATTCGAAGAGGTGGAAGCTCCAGATACGACTCACTCGCTCCGGCCATGCTCTGTGGTCGACGATACCAGGGTCAAGTGGCATTTGACGAGGTTGACATGACTACCGCCAGCCTCTGTGCCGGATTTGCCTATCTGATTGCTCACTCTGGCAATTGCTATCTGTGGAAAGGCAAGGGAAGCGATGTAGACGAGCTCGGCTGCGCACGTCTCATTGGTATGGACTTGACATTGACTGGGCAGCTGATTGAATATGACGAGGGTAGCGAGCCTGATTCTTTCTGGGACATGTTGGAGGGCCCATCCAAGCCTCACTCTGCGGATCACTGGAGACTGAAGCCTAGTTATGGGAAGTACAACAGCAGACTCTTTTGCTCCGACGCAGAGTCTAGACAACAGGTAAGCATAGGACTTATCCCTGGCTGCTAGCAATGTTTGAAGGTTACTAACATTTCTTCTTCCTCTTTAGATCTATGAGATCAGCCCATTTAACCAGGCCGACATGTCGACATTCAACATCTACGTCCTCGACGCCTTCTTTGAGATGTACATTATTGTTGGCTCACAAGCGCAGTCCGAGTATGCCTCCTTCCGCAATGCTCTCGACTTTGCTCAGGAATACGCTGTCTTGGCAGCAAGCATGGAGGATCGCCCCTTTATTCCCATCTCGACTGTCGTCCTTGAGGGCGTGCCCCGTGACTTGAAGCGGGTGTTCCGCAAGTGGACTGACGAGCGATGCCCGACGCTCTTGCAGGTTCCTTCTGGCGAATCAGGTCTGAAGAGAGGTCGCAGTCTCCGAGTTGTGCCTCTTACTCAGGCAATTTTGGCTTTGAAGGAGTAAAATATCTTTCTTCTTTTTCTTTGGGGGCTGTGGAAGTGGTGAGATTGTGTATGTTGTTGCGTGTATCTGGAAAGAAGAACAAGAAGAACACATATGGGAACCTTATGGTCTTATGGTAATGTGTAGAATTGAAATAAAAGGGGGGAGAGACGGCGGCAAATCGGGTTTGGCAGGATTGTTGATTCTTTTTAAGAGGCGTACGGGGAAAAGCGCATGTAGAGGTATTTAGATATTCATGCTTTGGCAAGTTGAACGTTGAATGTGGTAGATGAAGAGGCACAAACAAGAATATTGTACTCGACGATGTCATCCTTGGTAACGAGGATAGTTATAGTATATAAAGATTAAGATAAAAGCACTCATGATGTATACATTCAGTAGATACTGTGCAAACTCATCTTTGATAACGAGGATGTAATATATACAAAGAAGAAATAAAAAATATTCATGAAACATACAATAAATAATAACTGTGCTAGTATATAAGGGTTTTACATCTAATGGGTATCAATTCAAAATTGACATCACATGCCATAACCCAAACCACCCTTGTCCGTCCCGAAAATTCGCCATTTAAACCACACCTGCCTTTCCTTCCTACCCACCCGATTTATTCTAAACCCAAAGCCGTGCCCGTCTTCTATTCTTAAGCGAGTTCTCAGTTTCTGGTTTCTTCTAGTCCTTCTCTTCTTTGCGCCATCGCTAGAACGCTAGTCTCTCTCTGTCTCTTGCTTGATGTCTATGGTGATATGTTTTGCTGTGCGCTATAATCACATAGCGGTTTTTTTTTTTTTTTTTTCGTTATTTAGTTGTCGATGGCGGTGCTCTTGCCTTTGGAAGAGCCGTTGGTGGCAGGGACGGCGATTGGCTGGCCGCGAGCCTTTTCTGTCAGGTTGATGAGCTCGCTGAGCATCAGTTCGCGGGTCTCACGGGTGAGTTCGTCGACATCGGCGGGGGTGAGGTTGGCGGTGGGGATGGGGGCCAAGACTATAGCGAGTTTAGCATATCTTCTTCCTATTCAAGCTATATAAACGAAGGGAGTATTGGTAACGCACCTTTGACGGGAATCTTGCCAGAGTTGAAAACTAGGCTCTTGACATAGAGGATGTGGCTGTAGTTTGCGACAACAATGGGCACAATGGGAACTCCAGACTGCACAGCGAGGTGGAAAGCACCCTTCTTGAAGGGCAACAGCATAGGCTCCTTTGCGTAACTGCGCGTGCCCTCGGGGAACATGTAGACGCTCTGGCGGCTCGTCTTGATCTCGTTGGCGGCGCCGTCCATGGCCGAGCGAGCGCCCTGGCTGTTCTTGCGATCGATGAAGATTGTGCCGCTGAGGCTCATGAACCAGCCCAGGAACGGCACGCGCTTCAGCTGGGCCTTTGCGGTGACGCTACAGTACTTGGGGAAGACGGCGCCCAGCATGAGCACGTCCAGCTCGGTCTGGTGGTTGCCGATGAAGACGGCGGGGCGGGTCGAGCCGAGGATGTTTTCCGGGTCGTCAACCACAAACTCGATGCCCGTGGTGTAGCGCATGGTGAAGTGAAAGGCGCGGGCAACGGCCCATTGCGCAATCTGGCGCTTGCCGACGAGGGTGAGCAGGATGGAGGCCAGCACGCCGTAGAGGGCGCAGGCGATGAGCGAGATGTAGGCGGCGAGCGAGCGGGCGACGAAGCCGGCCTTGGGGACGACGAGGGACGCCATGTAGAAGGAGAGGGTGAGGGCGGTGTAGCCGAGGAGGAATTTGACGAGGTAGTCGAGGAGGAGGGCCATTCTTTTTGTTATTTATTTATTTAGGAATCTGCGGTGTCGGATCGTGGATATATAAGAGAGGAGAGTCGTCGAGTAGCTGATGATGGCGGCGGGGAAGAGGTGGACGAGGTTCCAAGGGTTCGCTATAGTTCCATGCTCCTGTTTCAAAAGGCGAAGAAAATATCACTCTAGATTCGTTCGATTCTTCTGCTGATACACCAGATCCGGTAGTGTGCACGGTTGGAGGGTGTGACCAGGTCAGGTTCAAGCGGAGGAAGAAAAAGGGACGAATGGATGGGATGGGGAAATCACAAGCACAGCGAAAAAAGTTGGTGGCCACGGGAACTAGTGGTTTAGTTTTGTTGGAGAAACGCTGGTTTACAGGTGACGGCGCTCCGGTCGGCGGTTGTATCGGTGACCTGTAGCGGTGGTTATCTGTGGGTGCTGGCGATAGGTAGCGGGGACGAGGAGGGATTCAACGTGTTGGCTGGACCTCGGCGGGATGGAAAATGACGTTGGGACCTGGTGGGCGCCGGGAGGCTAGAGGCTGGCGGCATGGCGGCGCTGTAATTGGTTGAAAATTAGAGGTCTGGGTTACCCCTGCGCTTGGTGTCGATACTTTCAATATGTCCTCTTGCTCATACTGTGGTCAGTAAAACGGAGCGATCTCCCCGTTGACATGCATTTTCATCTCATAATCGCCCACAAGTTGTCCTTTATAACGAAGTGTCGATGAAGTGGAATGCTTGCCTGCCTTGGCAGAATCTACTTATACACTGTGAAAGTTGTAGGAGGGGTTGATGCTTAACTGCATGTACATGTACGTACACATGTAATCTGCCCCAGGATTTGAAGGTGATTGGGCGCCTTCCCTGCCAATATGAAGACGCAAGGCATCATTAATCCTGCCTGGCCCAACTTATGGTCTTCAACGCCATCATCCGCAATTCTGCCATTCCTGTTGTTTTGCTATACATCCCGAAGAGCCACCAAAAGGAAGACGGCGTAATGGACGATAATCGCACAATCTCTCAAAGTATCTTTGGACATGATGCTCGCATCATCCAAGGCGACGTGATCGGAGGCAGTGTCCTTGTGACCAATAACTACGGCACATCATCTCAAGGCACAGACAAGAGAGACGGAGAGGATGACATTCTGCGCCGCCTCTATACGTCGCCGTACGAAGACCGAAAAGACCGTAACCCGCCTCGGGTTCCAGGAACATGCGAATGGTTCACATCCCACGAGCTCTTTAAGGAATGGGAAAGAAGCGATTCATCAAGACTGCTTTGGGTATCTGCAGATCCTGGGTGTGGAAAATCAGTCCTAGTAAGACACTTGGTGGAATATGTCCTTCAAACTACAGAGTCTAGGACAGTGTGTTATTTCTTCTTCAAGGACGATTTTCCAGATCAGAAGACGGTTGTCAATGCTCTACGCTGCATATTACGCCAATTATTCATACAGAAGCCCCTTTTATTTTCCGACAAGGTTCTACGTCGGTTTGTTACAGGCGGGGAAACCTTCTTTCATTCGTTTACCGAACTTTGGAAACCCTTATCCAGATTTCTAAAGACCAGAATGCCGGTGAAATCATCTGTGTCTTGGATGCGATCGACGAATGTGAAGATCAAGGGTCTCAGCTTGCTCAAGAGCTATGCAAACTTTATGGTGCTGCGAATGACTTTCATTTAAAATTCCTCCTTACAAGTCGGCCTTATGGCAATATCCATCGTCGTTTTAGGCCTCTGGAGATCCCTGGGCTGCCAGTCATTCATTTGAGCGGAGAAAGTGAGGATGAAGTACGGAAAATTTCTCAAGAAATCGACATTTTCATTCGATTTAAAGTCAAGGATATTGCAAAACGGCTAAAGCTTCTAGAGGAAGAGCAGAACCTCCTACTTCAAGAGCTTATGAAAATCTCCCACAGGACGTATCTATGGGTATATCTTACACTCGATTTAATCGAGAGAGACATCGTTGTTGACAAAACCATATCTACTGCCGCTTCCTGTATCCCGGAAACAGTGGATGAGGCGTATGATAGGATTCTCTCAAAGAGTTGCGATTTCAAGCAGGCGAAGAAGATATTACATATTATCGTGGCAGCAGTACGGCCCCTGACCCTGAAAGAGATGAGCTTCGCCTTGCTTCTTCGGAAAAGTCACCATTCGTGGGAAGACATAGATCTTAAACCTGAAATTCGTTTCCGCCAAGAATTACGGGACGTCTGTGGCCTTTTTATAGTAGTCATCGACTCAAAGATATATTTACTTCACCAAACTGCAAAAGAATTTTTGCTTCGGAATAATACACAGCAACCTGTGGAAGCCCATGAACGTTTTACGTGGAAGCGCTCACTGAATTTGCTCGAATCTCACCATATTCTCTCGAATATCTGCATCTGGTATCTGCTTTTGTTAGAAGCTGATGCAAAGTTATTTAGAAGAGTTGGCATCTCATATCTTCGTGATAATGACAGGATATTTCTCGACTACTCTACGAAATACTGGGCCATCCACTTCCGCGAGCAGCGTATAGAAGCACAAGAAGAAAAGACTGAGCTAATATTGAAGATATGCGACATTGAATCAAGGCTCTGCCAAGTATGGTTCCAAGAATATTGGACCAGCACAAATACCAAGTTCCCAAAAGGGTTTACAACCCTTATGATGACGGCGTATTTTGGACTGCAGACTGCAGTGCAAAGCTTGCTCAAGATCGATGTTGACATAAATTGTCAAGATGACACTTACCAAAGATCAGCACTATCTTGGGCCGCAAGAAACGGCTTTCATAATATTGCTAAGTTACTGATCAGGGGTACTCGTTTTAGACTGGGGGCTATCAAGCTGCCATTTAGAAAAGTGGCTGAAATCGATCTGGTAGATATATACGGCCGAACACCATTATCATATGCCGTTTGGGATGGAAATATGACTATGGTTGGGTTGCTTCTTAACGCAGGTGCAGTAATACACGTGAAGGATGAAGTTGGTGGAACTCCAATGTCCTACGCCATTTGGAATCAGAATGAGCAGGTAATCGATATCCTGCTCCAAAAAGGCAAACAAGTTGACGATGATAATATCAACGATTTACTATTCTCAGCTGCGAAAAAGGGCCATGAGGAAGTAATTGAGCTGCTGCTTAAAACAGATAAGGTCAAGCTCGACGTGAAGGATCAAGAGGGCCAGACGCTTTTATTATGCGCCGTAAAAGAAGCCCACATGGCGGTGATCAAGGTGCTTCTTGAAAAAGGAGCAGACCCGAATTGCGAAAATGAGCTTAAGGAGACACCATTGCTATATGCTATAGACCATAGCAATATAGCGATAGTAAAGGCATTACTTGAAAAAGGAGCAGACCCAAACTACGAAAATGAGTATTGGGCGACACCATTGATGTGTGCCATAGCAAAGGGCCATGTGGAATTAATCAAAATTCTACTTGAGAAGGGAGCAAATCCGAATCAAGGTGATAAAACAATTAAAACACCCTTACTCTATGCTATAGGCTATGGCAATATAGCGATAGTAAAAGCATTACTTGAAAAAGGAGCAGACCTGAACGATGCAAATCGTCATCGTCAAACACCATTAGGGTGTGCTATAGAAAAGGGCCATGTGGAGATAGTAAAGGCTTTACTTGAAGGAGGAGCGGATCTGAGCTACGAAGATTCTCTCGGTCAACCACCATTGATGTGTGCCATAACATATGGCCATGTGGAGATAGTAAAGACGTTGCTTGAAGGAGGGGCGGATCCCAGTTGCGAAGTCAGGTACCGTCATCTACGACCTTGGCCCTCGCGCAGTCGAGTGCCACTTTCACGTGCTGCAGAGTATGGTCATGTGGCGATAGTTAGGATGCTGCTTGAAAGAGGAGCTGATCCGAACAAAGAAGACGAATTTGATCCAGCAGCACTTGTGTATGCTGTGGCACGTCGTCACCAAACGGTGATAAAGGAATTGCTTAAGGCAGGAGCAAATCCAGAAGCGCTTTTCTCACGTACAGCAGGAGAAAGCCGTAAATTAAAGGAAGCATTTTATGTATTTGGAGGCAAAGCAGACATTGAGAGCCGTCTACTCTGGAATATAGAGGAGGACTATAAAGTTGCAACAAAATTGTTACTTGAGGGACTTGACAAAGCAAACTTGATCTTACTCCTGGTCTGGGAGATGGAGCAGGGTCCTGAGGCTCTAGCAAAATTACTGTCTGAGAGAAGAGCGAAGATGGGTTACGAGTTATTTATTTAATTTTTATATCATAATTTTTATACTACCACTACTACGGCAGTTGTGGACTAGCTGCCCTTTCATAACCAAGAATACTAATGTAAATGCCCAGAATCGTTGAAGCCGTGGTATAAACTGATGACTAAACATAGATTTTTTTTTTCTCTTGAGAATTGTCCGAAGCTTCCGAAGGATCGGGAAAGAATTCGTTATTGTAATGTCAGCTACAATGAACATAATTCTGAGGATGAGAGACCCTCGTGTCTGTTTCAAGGCTGTTGTGCACTAATTCAGTTCAGAAAAAGACGTACAGATATTAGCCTACTTCCTAATCCCGAACTATGAGCGAATTAGGGGCGAAGAGGTAACTAAACCGTACAATTCTGTGCTGAAGAGGGAAGAAACGTCACTTGCAGCTCTATGACTTTGACCGTGAGATGTAAGTTGCTGTGTGTCTATAGTAGTGATTTATCTGCTAACATATTTACTCTGAGAAGTTACGATAGAGCCCGGGGTAAGTAGAACTATAGCACCGTCCAGGTCTCGAACTGGAGCGAAAGTTGACTGTCCGGCACCAGTGTTACTTGTGGTCATCCTAAGATACCGAAGTCGAGCAAGTGTTGCATTGACGTCTGCGGAGAAGGAGATAGGAAAGAGACCTGATTCGGGCTGATCGGCAGAGTCAGTGGGGCCAATGGGAATACCTCGCTCGAAAGCGATCAGCTCGACTACTCCAGCTGTCGTATTTGGGATCTGCGAGTTACCAAGGCTCACAGCTCGCAAAGAGTATGTTTTCTCTCCCAGGAGGGTTTCCTAGTCCATCTCAACTGTCACGTCGGATAGGAGGCCAAGGTCGATCCCGTACTGGTTCCATACTCGCTGATATGTTATGTGTAACAATATATATGTAACAATATATCTGTAACAATATATGTGTGACGAACTGCCAGATGAACTTGAGACGGGACGGCTGCTAGTGACATTATACTATTTGAAGAGAAGAACATGGATGGAATCACTATTTTGATAGGCATAGGAGTCAGGACGGCAAGATGCCTAACAAACTAATCAAGCAGAAATGAATACCTGTTATGAGTACCATGTCGCCAATGTGCATTTTCTTCGTAAAGAAAGGGTAGTATAGAAAATGTAGTAACGAGAGCTATATTGTCTTACTCAAATACAGCTTAAGAGTCTCAAAGGATTGTACCCCAATTATACGAGATCAATTGAGCTGCTCAATGAATGTATACGCCAACGCTGAATGCTTGTCCAAGACTGCCATAAAAGGCAAATAAAGTGATTTCCCCACAAATCGAAACATGTTGATCCATTTTTCAATAAAGATTGGCTGATTCCGCACTATCTCCGTACAATTGTGAGAGATGCTGACATAATTTCCAATAGTCTGTTTTCGATCTCATGTTATCTCCGCAAAGCCGGAGAGCATTACTCTCCAATGACAGCTATACATTTAGTATATGTAACTGGAACGTAAGTATATGATGAATTTCGTATGAGAACATAAAATAAAAAACCAATATAAACGGAGTTAGGCGGAGATAATATTCAATATTGAGGGCCCACGTCAAGATATGTGATCATTTGATGTAGTTTGAACTCTGCAAAAATTACGTGATTTAATAGGCAGAGAAGTATTGGTAGAAAAGGTCATGGATGTTCAATTATGAACAATTATATAAGAGGCCCCTACAAAGAGAGTCTTGGTCGTAGAAGCACCTCAGAATCTGATCTACCAGCTTCAAAGCAAACAATATCATCAGTTTGGCTTACATGATGGCGTCCTTCAAGTTACCTCTAGCCGGCAAGACAGCTCTTGTCACCGGTGGCATTAGGGGAATTGGCCGAGGCATTTCTCTAGAGCTCGCCCGTCGAGGTGCCAATGTTGCTATGGTCTATGCCAACCCCAGCCGTCAAGATACAGCAGTGGAAGTTGTCAAAGAGATCCAATCGCTTGATTCTGGCGCAAAGGCTATGAGCATTCAGGCGGACTTGAAGAAGTTTGACAATTACCAAAAGATTGTCGACGAGACGCTGCAGGAGTTCCATGTCAAGAACATAGATATCGTTGGTATGAACTATTTTCTCCCGATAGATGCGAAAGCCGTATTTGATTGGCTAATAACAACTCAAAATGACAGTTCACAATGCGGCCTTTGCTTCACCTGTGCCGACTGAGGATACAACGGAACAGGTTTTCGACGATACCATGGCTACCAACGTTCGAGCTCCCTTCTTTCTCACCCAGACGTTGCTCCCATACATCCCTCAGGGAGGACGCGTGATCCTTATTTCATCCATTGCGGCTAGGCGGTTCTCGTTTGGATTGCATCAAACGGCTTATGCCATTAGCAAGGCAGCTGTCGAGGGGCTCGCTAGGAACTGGGCTGTTGAGGTAAGTTTACACACTCCACTGACTCCGTGAATAAGTGGTGGAAGTCTGACGAGAGTATCAGTTTGGACAATCGCGTGGCATCACTGTAAACGGTAAGCCTTCCATGTATCATCAACTTTGTCTACGTCTTGATGCTAACTGGCCGAAGCTTTATCTGTTGGATTTGTCGAGACGGAATTGGTGCAGAGTCTCTCTCCTGAGCATCTTGAAGCATACCGCAAAGAAAATGCCCGAGTTACGGCAGCAGCCCCAAGGAGTGGAACGCCAGATGACATTGCTCAGATTGCAGCCTTTATTGCCGGCGAAGAGTCTCGCTGGATTACGGGCAGCACGATTTCGGCCAATGGCGGTAAATGGCCGATTTAAATTGGACAGCGCTCTCTTACACTTTGCCTTTCAACAAGGAATGCATACATGTATTACGAAGCCCATTTTCGATGGTTGCTTCTCAAATCATATAAGAGAGCGACAAATAGATCTGTATAGTCGAAATTATCAGATTGAAGCTTTACTTTTGGATGCAGCACGCAGCTTAGCGACGGTAGCATACGGAGCAAAGTATGAAACAAGCCTTACAATCTCCAATCTTGTTCGCGAAATCACAAACTACGCTCCTTCTTACATGCCTATATCTTACCTTTGCATCGTGAGTATCTTCATGGAACGCATCTATTCCACAGTAGAAAAGCCCCACTACATGTAACTGAACGGGATGTAACTTGGAAGATCTGGCTTTTTTCCTTTTTGAGGTCAAACGAATTCTTTCCTTGTTCATCGCCGATAAAGCCTCCACTTCGGCGGCGCGGATACTAGCCGGCAATTAATTGCCATCAGTAGTTGGTCATGTAAAGAGTATAGCACAGTTGTGAACCGGGGAGCTTGTCGTGAATATTTTACATTTATAGAACAACTCTTCGTTGGGCTGTATTTAGCCTATAAGCCAAGTATAAGAAAATGCCACCTACAATGTTGAGGTTGTATACAGATCGCACCCTCTTCGCCTCTATGTGACGCGGCGATTCTACGAGCATGCTAGCTAGCGTTTTGTATGTCAATTGTAATACTTGTCGGCCATGGCCTTACTCTAAGAATTGATGATGGCATTTTGACTGTAAATATTTGGTTGCTCTTCTTGTGGATATATTTCTATTTATGCTACAAAGGTATATAGCCGAAGTTAACACCTGGCGAATGCGTACGCATGGGTTCGGAAAAGCGGAGATTGTCTCTCTAATAATTGAACAAAAAAGTTGGAAACCCTTCGTCGGCTCCTCGGTCCAAAGGGTGCAATTTCAAGGCGTATTGCTGGGGAGTCTGTTTGGTTCGACAAGGGGGGGTCCATAATAAGGGCTGCATGCTGCATTCTCCTACACACTACACATTACATATGGGAATGTGAAGGTAAATGTGAAGTGAATTTGGATAGTAAACACAGTAGTCTCTTCCGTAGAGGTTATTTGTTCAATTAGGATATATAGCTGTCATAAACGCTGATTTAGCCTAATTTTCTGGTGAGGATAAATAGCTGGGGAAAAGGAATACAACAGTAACTAGAACGAATTGAGATTTCAGTATAACATAAGCTGATGAAAAGAGAACAGCTTGGATAATATACAAACGGCTAATAGTTGATACTTGATGGTATATAACCTTCAACTCGCTCGAAACATCACTCATCTTGAAGACAATTAACATCTTATACCATCTGTTTCTCTAACTATCTCTCTCAATACAAGGGAAAAGATGCCTTCAATGAAGAGTTCCCTCGCCCTTTTGCTGGCCCAAGCTCTTTTGGCTACTAACCAAGCGAACGGTGCGATAGTGAAGCGACAGTGCCCGGGAATTCACGTCTTTGGAGCTCGTGAAACAACAGTATCGGCAGGATATGGCTCTTCCGCCACTGTTGTAAACTTGATCATTGCCGCCCACCCCGGAACTACCTCTGAAGCTTTGAACTACCCAGCTTGCGGTGGCCAGGCTTCTTGTGGCGGTGTCCAATACAATGCTTCTGTTGTGGCCGGCATCAATGCCGCGGTCACGGCCATTGACAACTTCCACACCTCTTGCCCAGATACTCAGCTAGTGTTGGTTGGATACTCGCAGGTTAGTCTCTCTCTCATTTTGAACATTCAGAGTATCAGTTCTAACACCTATTCTGAAAGGGTGGCCAAGTCTATGACGATGTGGTATGTGGAGGAGGTGACCCAGGCGAGGGATACAGCAACACTGCTGTTCCAATCTCCGCATCAGCAGCCGCTGCTATCAAGGCCGTGATCCTGATGGGAGATCCTCGTAACATTGCCGGACTGCCATACAACGTTGGAACCTGCAAGGCTGGAGGTGTAAGTATTCTCTGTGTTGTAAGAACCAACCACCTTTCTAATCTTGCTGTTTGTGATCAGTTCGATGCCCACAATGCTGGCTTTCAGTGCGCCGCCGCGTCCAAGGTCCAGTCATACTGTGATGCCGCAGACCCTTACTGCTGCAACGGAAACGACCCCAACACTCACCAAGGCTACGGCACAGAATACGGCTCGCAGGCTCTCGCTTTTGTCAACAGCAAGCTCTCCGGCGGCGGCGGCAGTGGCCCGACGTCGACGCCGCCCTCAGGCCCGACCAGCACTGGAAGCTCTCCCACCGCAACTCAGACTCACTACGGACAGTGCGGTGGAATCGGCTACTCTGGCCCTACTCAGTGTGGTGGCGGCTACACTTGCCAGGTCCTGAACTCTTACTACTCCCAGTGCTTGTAGAGAGCGTGAGAGCGGGTTGTGAGCAAAGGTGATGAGGTATCGTACCTTGGGCTGTATTTAGGATTCGTTCTTGGAAGAAACAGCACAGATAGAATGCACACAGATAGTTAAAAGCACATGAATTGATAGTTAAGAAAGAGTCTTTGCTTTCCCCCGCCTTGAAAGGTCCCCAGCTGCTTGATTTGCACGGCGAGCACTTACGATGTTGCAATCATCTCACCAGAGGAGCGTCTGCTGAGCCACAGCTCGGTAATTCCTTGCCAGTGTTAAATAAATCTTTGTCTATCAACCGCTTATAGACGGATGACCACTTTTTGGGCCAAAAGAATCGCCAAGCTATTTGGTTATATGTTCACTGTGGCGCATGGGGTCCTCTAGAACCTCTATAGCTTTGTTTCTCAGGTACTTCTTATACGATGCCAGATATACGCTGATTTGACGTCGATATCGCGTAGCAATTAGCTCCGCGAGGTTCGCGCGAGCGGGTTCAAAGACTTTGTTCATCTGCATTTGTCTATGCAACTCTCGTAGTTGTCTTTGTATCTTCTGAGCCAAGTCGATCTCATCGGTGGAGTCTGGCTCTGCTGCCTGAGCATCCCGATGTTGAAGAAGGGCGGACAACTCCATGGCCTCTTCTCTCTCTCTCTCTACCAACCGCCGTAAATGTTAATTGAGTTGTTCCATTCTTTTTCTTGCCCTATCGCCATTGGGCTCTTCATTACTTTCTTTGGCCGCCTTGTTCGGGCCATCTCGTCCTTCTTCGGCGGCTCGCTCAGAAGTCATCGCGGTCGTGGATAGTGGAGTGTAGTTAGTAGAGTGAGCGAGTGTGGTGTTTGTGGGAGAGTTGAGCAGGTTGAAACTGAGATATTAGTGTGCTTTATTAAGTAGGATAATAAGATAAGTGGCAAGAGGAGGCGCGATTAATGTGAGCCCCCGAAGCGGAAAATCTATGCAGAAAGTCTACAATACAAGGCAGCGAAGGTTTGAGTAGCGCTATACGGAAGCATCCATCAATTATTTACCTGTTAACAGAGGCTAACTACCTGGCCAAAGCAGAGGAAGGCAAAAGAGAGTTTGTGTCTACGTTGTGGATTTTCATTTCGAGCGTGAAGGGGATCAAGCCGAGATCCAAAGAGATGTAGCTGATCGTGTACCTTGCTTTCACAGCAACGATAGCAACAATAGCGGCAATAATAATGATAGCCGGTTCCCGAGGGATCTTGAGAAGCTTGAATATGCATCATTATTTTTAGAGCCCTTAATATTTGATACTCGTAAGGCAGAATAGAATTAAGCGTCAGTACCGAATCTGTAGGGACTTGGCGATATAGCCACTGGACATGAACTAGTTTATATCATAACGTTGCCTAGGTGTTTGTCTCCCATAAGTAGTCCAACTGCTGCAAGTGCATTACTGTCTCTTCAAGAACATGTAGTATCAGGCTCGTAGGCCACTACCCAGTCGCCACCACCGATTGTGTGTTCAACCAGCTTAATCTCCGGGTTTCGTTTATTAATTCCTTTGGCAAATAGCACCCCAGCATAAAGCGGATCGAATATAAATGTTGTTTCACCAGTCCCATGGTTTTTCTTCTCTGCTGTAGCTGTAAACTCGTTGATAGATATATACTCGTCTGGGCCTGATACATATGCATTTTCGAGTTGTTGTTTTATATGCCCTGCAGTTTCAGCACTAAGCCGGGTATCAATAAAATATAATACATTTGGGCCTGCTGCTGCTACATATGGAGTATCTGGCGCTATAATCTGGCGACCAAACTCTGTGTCAATGAAGCTTGGTGCATAACTGCTGTCTCGATATTCCTCTTGGTAGGTTGGCGGACCCTCATATGGTCGGAATGGGTTTGTAGCCAACCCGAATAATAGCGGGGAGGTTATTTTCATGATAGGACAAGTTGTTTATAAATTCTGTTTGTTTGCTGGCTCAATGTGCTCTTCTGAATATTCTTTGTTCATAATCTGCTGAGCACTTCGATAGGAGGTATGTACATATTTTATAAGCGACTACCATGACTTAAAATCTCTCATCTCATCTTAGTCTAAATGCAGTTATCTAGATGATAGGAGTCCCCGCACTAGTTGGGAGGAGGCAAACACGGCACGGCAGGCTGTGTTATGTCCTCTGATGGAGGAATGGGCTGCAACCATGTTGGAGCCGTCACTTGTACGGGATAAGTCACGAGAACGTAGCCAGCGAATTGCAGCAATTGGTCTTGATCCTAATGACGAAATAGGAAATGCTACGGTACTTTTGTCTTGAGGGGCTGTGCCCCTGATACGTTCACTCTGCTACCAACAGGCTTTGCTTCCAATAGCGAGGTGGACAACCATGCGAGCGATTGTCAACTTCCTATTGGAATGAAACATAGGTCCTGGGTTCGTATCTCTAGTTGATACTATAGCTATAGGGCAGATTCATTATATTCAGCAAGCATGCTGGGTTACCTTTCTCATGGTCTGAGTCCGAGGAGGTGTCTTACAGGTTTGCACAATATGGAGTCCATCATGCACCGTCTTTGGCAAGAGCATCAGCTACTAGTTCCTAAAAATTGCTCTCAAAGTTGGGAGTGCATGAGGAGTATTAAATCACTAACAAATATCTCAACATCTACTAGATTTGTGGTATAAATTGTAGTGTATGGCCAATTGCGAAAGCCTGCGTATGATAGGTGTTATGCAGTTTTATAATTGTATATTTAGAACTCGCTGCAAATTATATAATGCATAGTGCAGATTACTATGATGGTGCGTTTTGTCACGAGTTCTTTCTTTTCTTGACCAGGAGATATTGGGTACGTTATGTAAGTGCGATGATTGCTCTTCGGGCACCTAGTTATACGATTACAAGAAAGAATTACCGCATCTCAATTTATGGAATAAGATAGGCTTGAGTTGTCCAACGTGACAAAGCGACTACATTGAACCAATTATGTTAATTGACGACAGTGTAGATATCGTCAATTACGTCCCTCCAACCAGTTTTCTGCGATAAGATTGACGGTGGCGAAACACCCGAGTGACACGCACATGTAGATAGCCATCAAAAATATATGGCCAGCACGCGTGTCGGCAATTTATTGGCTCGCATTTCATGATTTCGGTCCCAGCCAATTTCCTAGACCCACGTTGTTGGTTGTACGAGGCCAAATGCATCTCGCAACCTGATGCCCAAGGACTCTGCTGAACGGAATCTGCCCGACACTTCTGGGAAACAATGGATGCTATTCTATCACCCACTGTATTCGGACTCATTCTATCTACAGCCTAGGGATGCCTGAACCAATAGACTTGATGATAACAGAGTCATAGGTCAAATTGCCAACGCTGATCAGTCGTTGTGGAAACTCGGGAATAGGAAAGGGTATCGTATGGGCATCTGAATCGCTCAACCAGGCCAGAGAAAGAATGAAATGAGAATCCTTAAGCTTTTTTTCTTCAGTTTCTACCGGGCATTCTATGTTAGGCCAAGGTAGATTGTGTTACAGCTGATGCCCGTGCTCTCACAAAATATGGATCACGAAGCGATGCACGCCTCCGCTCTAATGCACTTTTTTTTTTTCTAAATATAGACATACAGAGCTTTATAGTTGTATGATGGAGTACAAAGCTCGGAATAGGACTTTAAGCGCCGATATTCCCTTTAGTTCCTGGCTACGGTTACCGAAGCAAGGTCCTAGAAACGTTGTGCTACTTCAATTTGTCTGCTAGGGCCAATGAGCTTATGGCGGTTCATATGTACCTACCCGTGCAGAGAGAGGGAAGAGCGAATGCAGCTGCATTACACCAAGAATGTTGCACAAGGTTACATGTTTACAATTTGATATCACATGAACTATCCGGGGCATTATATATACATGTGGGTTGTCTGAACATGCCGGACCGCACATCCCTTTTCTATTTTCTCCAATAATCAACATCAAGATATGGCTGAGATGAATCAGCAAAGAAAAGGAAAAAGTCGGGAGAGAGCCCGTGACTTCTTGAAGCGACTGTCTCATGCGAGTCTACCTTCAATTGATTCGGATTCTCCAGATTTAGCTTCTCGAGCTTCAGTGTCACGTTCAAACTTGCAGTCTTCATCGTCTACTGCATTGGCCTCTTCACCATCGTTGGGCCCTAGCCCCTCTCAACTACCAGAATTTCCCGCCGGAGTCTCTCCGCTATTGTTGAGTTCTGATTCCCTTCAATCACCAGCATCTGCTCCTCTAGTTTTGGAAGTGCCGCCGCTACCTTTTTCGAGTAACAGTAGTCAACATTCCACTGAATCGTTGACTATTTGGGAAGAAGTCTTTTGCAAAGTCAATAAAGAAACCACAGAATGGATTCAGAAACAAGAGCTTAATTCTCTGGCGTCAGTAGAAAAGCCAGAAGATCAGATCCAACAGCTTACTGCTCTCATTAAGGAGAAAGAAAAGTCATTTGAGGCGAAAGATTCACCAATGAAGTTCAAGATTGGTAAACAAGAAATAGTTGTCCGTGCATATATTGCCGATGTCGTCGGTTTTCTTACGATGGCTGGAGACGTTGCCATGAACTTCGCGCCACCACAAGCAAGTGCTCCTTGGGCTGCCGTAAAGGCAGTTCTAAAAGTAAGTGCTGTCCACATGTGTGAAATAAATGAAGTCTATAATATTAATCATTTCCAGATCCCAATTAAACAAATTGAGCAAATGGCGGCCCTTGCCGGCATAATTCAGCTGTTCACTATACGACAACGCAATATCAACTAAAGATGGAACTATATCAAATTTGCGCAGCATCCTTGTTGACTTATACGTTTCAGCAATTGAGCTGTTGGCTCGATGCGATACTTTGATTGAGAGCGGAGTGGTCAGACAGACGTTGAATTCTATTCTCCGACCGGAGCAAGTCTCAAATCTCATCTCGGATCTCTCTAAGAAAGAGCAGATATTGTCGTACGAAATTCAAAGTTGTGAAGCTTTACGAAATGAAAAAGCTACAAAACAACTAGACGAAAAACTGGAAACATTATTGGCAAGGCTCGATGTCACTTCATCGCCATTAACTCGAATTGACAAAGAAGTCGATAAACTGCTTGAGAATGTTAATAATGATAAGCTAGAGACGCTTATGGACTTTATCAGCTCTGAACAATTCGGAAAAGGCCACGCTACAATGAAGGATACAAGAATTCAAGGCACGGGCGATTGGCTTATAGACCACGAAAGCTTTCGAGAATGGCAAGCCATCGCCTCATCGTCAACGCTATTATGTCTTCAAGGAACAAGTAAGTTATTTTGAACTCTAGAATTTGGTTTAAGTAGACCTTTGAAGACTAATCCCTATCAGTTGGTACCGGCAAAACTTATCTCACATCCCGTGTGATCGATCATATTAAACAAACATTGGAAGCATCTCCTCATGACGAAGGATTTGCCTTTTTCTACTGCAATCGGTCTGGACCGTCCATGCAAGATCCACTTGTTGTCCTCCGAAGCTTTGTTCGTCAGCTGTCATACAAAGCCAACAACTATAGCTATATTCAAAACAACGTCATCCAAAAATGCGAAAAAGCAAAACAAGAAGGGAGAAGCCTAAGCTATACAGACTGTAAAGAACTCATCTTGGAGTCCATGAATCTCTATTCAAAGACAACCATTATCCTCGACGCTTTGGATGAATCCGACATCTCATATTACAATCTAGCAGAAATTTTCATTAATATGCTGGACAAGGCCAGAAACCCAGTCAAGATATTTATATCAAGCCGTCCAGACCGAGAATTTTTAAATGCATTCGAAGACAGGGCTACAATAATGGTTAATAGTAGCAACCAGCAAGGCGATATTGAGAAATATCTCGATGAAGCACTATATTCTACTAGATTCTTTAGGAAGAGACGACTGGAGATTCAAAACATGATAAAAGAAACATTCAGTACCCGAAATGGCGGAATGTGAGTTCAATCTGAGATACAGTCTACTATTTATATACTGATTAAAGGGTACCAGGTTTCGATGGGTCCACCTTCAGACCAAAAGCCTTCGGAAATGTGTCTCTGATGATGCAATAAGAATATGGGCCAAGACAATACCTCGTGATTTAATGGCGGCTTACGATCGACTCTGGGAAGATCTAACGAACCAGCACAATGAATGTGATATGGTACTCGCCGAGCGTGCCATTAAGTGGGTGCTATGTGCTTTCAGACCACTGAATTCAGAGGCTCTCCTGCAAGCAATTAGATTTGCTTACGAAGGAGATTGTTTGATACAGATTGAGCTGCAGACAGAGCAAGAAATCTTGTCACTGTGTCAAGACCTTTTAACAATTGATGCGGAGAAAAAAGTATGGATGCTGCCACATGCTTCTGTTGCCGAGTATTTCGAATCAAGGAAGTCAAAGGGCATGGGCTTGGGAGAATGCGACGCATTCGTTTCTAAAATTCAGCTCGATTTTCTTATGACTCCTAAGCTGGAGCTAATTCCTAATCCAGATGACGACGATCGTTGGAGACCGCTCGCTGCGGGCGAGTACGACGACTTAGACTTGTTCAAGCGCTATGTTCAGAACAACTGGTTCAAACATGTCCAGCGATACGACAAGTGGCTGGGCTCATTGGAAGGCAAATCTCATGAACCAGCACTCATCTCTACTCTCAAGCGCTTCCTTGGTTCACCTGGAGAGAGCAGTGTCTATTTCAGAAGGTGGATGAACAGCCAAGAGCCATACATGATAAAGCCAGCCAATATGGCCATTTTCATAATGTGCCAACACGGATTTTACTATACTTTGCGCGATTGGTGGGAGAAAGACAAAATCGACCAAAAATTGGCGCTTAAAACATGCGAGGGAAGTCTGAGACGCATCACTGATTCGGTGAGTTATACGTTAGAGCTTGCAGTCGAGGGAGGATGCCTGCCGATGTGCAGATATCTAGTGAGCGCTATTGGCGCTATTGGACGGCGTCAAGGAATATATCACCTTGCGGCTGCAGGAGCACTAAGCAACAAAGATATCCTCAGGTTTTTGGTGGAGGAAGCAAAAGTCGATTTAAACGTGCTAGTGGTGCTCCCGAACTACGCGTTGACTATAGTCCAAGACGCGATTATGCATGATCAGACTGGTAGTACGCTGCAGTATTTGGTGGATCAAGGCTGGGTGAGCGCGAACCGACAGGGCGGCTCGCTCTGGGGCAATGCCTTGATCGCGGCAGCAAACGGCGGAATTCCTCAATCAATTGAGATTCTGCTACGAGCTGGAGCTGATGCAAAGATTCCTGCGGAAAGTGGGATCTATGGGAGTGCTCTCATCGCAGCAGTGGCCTCTGCAATCCCTGAAGATATAGCACCTTACGAGACAAAGATCGTGACGCTCCTCAACAGCGGTGCAGACATCAACCAAGTCCCAAATGTTGGGATATTCGGCAGCGCTTTGGAAGCTTTTATCTGGCGCATCTTCGATCACTATGATACAATTAAGAACTTGCGGAGCTTGCGGTACATACAGACTTTGAAGCTTCTGCTGAAATCTGGAGCCGATCCTGCAATGACCTGCAATATCGGGCAATACGGCAGCGCACTTGCCGCTGCAGCATTCTATGGAATGAAAGACATGGTGGTGATGATGATCAACGTCACTGGGAAGAAGCGGGCAATCAAATGCCTTCAGCAGAGCAGGTACCCCTCGGAGGTTATGTTCACAGGAGAGGAAAGTGATTCAGAGACATGGAAGAAGAATGTGGAAGAAACTGCAACATATCTTATCGATGAAGTGGGTGTGGACAAGAAGACGCTACGCAGCATTGGCATGCAAGATATCAAATACAAGCACGGATCACTTGTGGTTTACATACAGGCAGTTGAGAGAAGCACTTCTAATATCGAGACCATATACGACAGCATACGCGCTAGAGGAAGACGAGGGTCCGGATAAAGTATACAACTACTCCTTTACGCTCACTACATTTACACTGCGCTTCTTCATTTATGAGAGTTAAGCCGTTGCAATCAATTTGATGATCCGGTGTGATCAACCAAGACAAGTCCCTGAGATTAATTTATACAATACCTATACTTGATACTACTGTATTACTGCCTCCATGAAGAGATTAGAGCTGCTAGGGGGCGTAGTTTCTCCTCATTTAATTTTATAGCTTTGCTGCTACAACAAAGGATAATTCATCGATGAATTTACATGTACTTTATCAGCTGAAGGTGCTGCAGCTGGCTGTCTGCCACGTGATCTCCATCAACTTCGCTCCAACCTCCAACTGACTGGCTCCACCGCCAAAAAGACACGCCATGCAAGCTGCATCATCCCTGTCGCCCAAGCCACAAGCTTTCAGCCATCTACGTTACTTACGCAGCGCCATGGAGAGGACCTGATTCAATTGTCTGCCTGATTTGAGGAGTGCTGAGAGCTGCGAGCCGTAGCGAGGATCTGCTCTTCACCTGCATTTTGCACTTATTGTATGTACATCCCATCAAGCCTTTGTCTTCTCTCTGTCAACGTGCAGTAAACCTTTTACTTCGGGCACTTATTGACCCTACAGTACCGAGGAGCAGCTGATAGTGCTCTAGATCCACTCTGTGTCGATACTACCCGCTCGCGAATACCATACGATTACGCTTCTCCATCCTACTGCATTGCATTAGCTATTGCTTGCGCGCCTGTCTGGCTTTATCGCTCTGCCATTGTTGCGGCTACAGCGACTCGCAATCCGTCAAATCCCGTATCATGCTCTGATCAGCTATAAACAAATCGAAAATCGCCATGGCTCCAGCTCGCCGCGGCCAGCCGTCTGCGCTCTCCGTCCCTCCTCCCGCCTCTTCCACCGCGCTCGTCGATCTGCCGCCCATTTCTGCGCTGTTCCTCATTGACTTTGATGTCAAGGCCGGCTACACAATTGCCTGGAAACAAGCCATTCCGGGGCTCGAACTCGAGGGTCTCGTCGAATACAAGTCGCTGCCGTCCGGCCTGCACACCGTCTCCGACGATCTCATCTACTTTGTTCACGATGGCGCACATGCTGGCCTGAGCGCATTTGTCAATGAGCCTTGCGAAGAAGAAGGGGCCCGTCATGCTCGTATGATTTCCGTAGGAATTCTTGTTCCTCTGAGCTATGGAAGGCTGGGGCGGGCATGGAGGCATGCCGACAACTTGAAGCAGATGGCGGCGTAAGTAGTAACCCGTTCGGCGCATTGTGTAACTGGAGCTGGAGCTAAGTAAGATGTTGCCAAATAGGAACCTCGTCAAGGATCGCAGTCAAACCGAAATACTAGAAAAATACTGGAATACCAACAAAGCCAAGGAGGGAGAGACTTTCTCAGCCATCGCCTCGCCCATCTCTCCAGTACTAGACCCGTTGCGCAAGGCTCACGAGCGAAATTCATCTCTCACCGATGGCGTTTCGCTATTCCAGCCTGAGCACAAGCTCTCTCCTTACCATCCTGCGTGGAGCCTCCCCGAGCTGCTGGACAGATTCGGACCCTTGATTTTTCCCATCCATCGAGCCGCCTTGCTTCGACAGCGCATCTTAATATCGTGCCATGCTCCGGTACATGAGATTTGCAACTTTGGTAGGCAGCCTCCACCTCTTCCATGAAAATTCAGAGACTGACAAGCTCCCAAGTATATAACATCTCCATCTTATCCAATATTCCGCTTTCCATCACAGACTCGCTACCTACACCTGCTCCACCTCAGCGTCTTCGCCCTTTATTCAGTATTGGCGTTCATGACATTTCATTTCTTATGGATGATCTCAAGGCATCAAAGCGTGACCGCAGCGATGAAAACGCCGTCGATGATGCGGATGAGTCAGGCTCCGGGTGGATTGCCTGCACCACTGATAGCATCCTCGCAACCAAGGACACTCTCTGGGATATGCTCATCACGATGCCCCCAGACTACTCTGCAAATGCCAAGGAGAAATCTTGGCCGATTGTAGAGTGTCCTCGCGGAAGACCAGTCAAGGCAACTCAGCGTGATCTGCGTCGCTTCAACGCCCTACGCACAGGTCTCGCACGATTGGCTGCAAACCCACCCACCCCGACTCCAGGTCAAGACCCTCGATCCCCCCGACTCCGAGACTTCAGCAGTGAGGTTATCTACTAGCCACTCTGCTCGGCTGGTTAAAGATGAACCTTATGGAGCTACTGACAATCTCGTTGAGCCCCTCACCTGGGCAGCTTTTGCCTATAATGGCTTCATGTGGTGGGCCAGCGCGGGTGAGCAGATTCGCTCAGAAGAACAAGAAGAGTCAACTCGTGACTCGGCTCTCCTCGCCGATCTATTATCCCCAACCAGCCCCAGAGTTGGATCCATGCCAATACCCCCGCCTGCTCCATCGTCGTCACAATCAGAGCCGCTCAGTAATTCAATCGCTTCTCTTGCCGCCCGCCGCTCAAGCACCGACGGAGAAGCCAACATCGAGTTGGCCATCATCACCTATTTCCACCGTCTCACCACGCAGATGCTCTCTGTCCTGGTGGATATTGTCGACGCTGCTGATGAATCATATCGCGACAACGACGACAGCGGCGATGCCGATGGAGATGAGGATGAAACTGAGGGCTTAGTCCCCAACGAGAGCGATGACTCCGACCCTGCCATTACCATAGATAGCCGGTCCATTGAAAACATGGGCCTCGACGTATGGAGCGCCAGCGATACCTTTTTTGTGCAGGAGCTTGTTGCCTTGTATTTCGGCAGACAGGCTGTCATTGAAGGGAAAGGAGTGGAGGTATGCGGCGTACGAGTATGCTGAGCCAAACCACTCCCTTTCTATCCTGTTTCTTTCCTTCTTATCCTTTTTTTTATATCTTGCTTTGGCGAGAGGGCTTGAATGATTCATCTTATGATTACCTATGGGGAATGAAAATGAAGGCGAAGGAGTAATCTCTGGCGATAATATATATTTCCATGACGTATATAGATGTAGGAGTAGTAGCAGTTACAACAGGTGTTCACACACACATACTCACATGCAATGAAAGCACAAATTTCTGATTCAAGATTTTTTTTCCTTCCTTTGTTTCCATTTTACATTGCATTGTTCCTCATAATGTGATTCTAGTATAAAAGCTAGGTAATACAAAGTAAACTAACAAGAACCGACATAAAATTAAATCCTTATGCCATTTGAAAAAGAACTCCACGCCGGCGACAAGATACACGGCTACCCGACCCAGTCAGTTTGTTTCCCTTGCCGCAACACACACACATGCAGCTAATGCAAAGTCAACCTCGAATGCTACTCTTTCAAAGTACCAAATGCTTCGAGGCAAGATTCTTCTTTTCCCTCACACTTTTTTTAGAATTTTTTTGTTCATTTTTCTTTTTAGTCTAATGAAACACTCTCCATGACAAGTATCTTGTCCAGGAGAAACAACTCAGCTCTCATCTTCCGTATCAGTATTCGTGTCACTTGCGTCATCCTCCTCTTCATCTGTGCCAGACTCTTCATCAGAGCTGTCCTGCTTCCGCTTAGGCTTGGGAGCCTCGCCGGTAGGTTGACCCTTGAGAGCCTGCATTTGCCCAGCAATAGAATCTGCATCAATCATATGTTAGTTAAAAATCCTTCGTATACTATTTTAAGGGTGTAAGAATGGCTTACCTTCTTCGGGTTCGCTGATTTCGTCTTCGGCCTCCATCTCAGCCGCCTTGCTCGCATCTTCCACAACAAGGGTGACTTCCATCTTGGTATCGAAACCGACGTAAGAATCGCAGATGACGTGCATGCAGAAAGTGTAGTGGCCAGGCTGAGGAGGAGCGGCGAACTGAGCCTTGAGAGCCACCATGTTAAAGGTAGGCTTGCCGTCTTCGGTAAAAATGGGCTGATCAAACTTGTCAAAGGTGAAAGGAGGAACGGCCATCTTGTCCTGCTTGGAGTCGCTGAGGAAAGCGTACCACTTGGGAGAGTGGTCACGGGCGTAGTGGGGGGGCAAACGTCAGAGGTGGCAGGGCAGAGTTCTCCTCAACAGCGACGGGCTTGCCATCAGGGCCCTTGACAATCTTCTTCTTGCGGCCCAGAATAGCGTCCATATCATCTTCAGCGGCATCGATATCTTCCAAGGAAACCTCATCGATAGCTGGGACGTTCTCGGTACCGGGAGGGATGAAACGGCCCTTGATGACCAGAGTGACGAGAGATGAGGGAATGATGACCTTTTCGCCAGTAACCTTGAAGAACGCCTTGGCAACACGGAAGAAAGGCATCTGCTTTCCGACACTGATGGCTTCCTTGTACTGCTCTGCGGTAAGGAGATCCTTGCCAACTGCGAGCTGTCTTCGCTCGGCATCGGGGAGGTCCATGAATTGCTGAACAGTCAGATGGATTTTCGAATCGCCTTCAATGGCCGCGGCAACCTTGTCGTTGATGTGAGGGAGCTGGAGGAGAGGAGATGACTTGGGAGAAACTGCCTGGATGAGATGCTGGTTGGCCTTGAACGATCCTGCGATGGGGCCAATGTTGCCAAATGCCAATGCAATCGCAGCAAAAGACTGGTTCAGTGTACGGGCAATTGCGCCAACTTCGAACTTTGCCTTGGTCAGTGCAGGGTCGTCGAGCTCGACGCGACCCAGATAAGCCCACAGTAAAGCAAGCACCTTGCGTCGCACGCCGCTGTCGAGGTCTTCGAGCTTTTCCTTGTCCTTAGTAGAGAAACCGCACGCAAACAACGAGCTCTCACCCTCTGCTGAGATTCGGGATTCGATTTTGGAAAGGCCAGATTCGGCTTGGTCTCCCTTGAGGACGGTCTCGAACTCCTTGCCAGTGCTAAGAGCGGTGATAATACCACCCTCATCAATCTCCTCGTTGTAGTGTCTGAATAGGCGGTTGGCGCTTTCCATCAGGACGCCTTCTTTGGACATCCGCTTGGTACCATACCACCACGAGCCAACCAGATAGGGAAGTAGAATGCCCATAAGACCGGTATAGAGCAGAATCAGGTATTTGCCGTTGCCCTCGGCGATGATGAACTGAGGTAGCGCAATGCCGATGCTGAAGCTCTGCTTGCCATCGGGATGGCCGTACTGGATGTAGTTGTTTCGTACGTCCTCGTCCGTCAGGGCTTGGTAGGCTTTTGTGAGTTCAACGTATCGGTCGTTAAGCATCTCCAGAGTCTCGTTCTTGGAGGGGTCCGGCCTGACCTTGTCCGGGTGGAATTTGACGGAGAGTCTCTTGTAATGAGATTTGATTTGTTTTTCAGTAAAGGTCTGCGAGTCACAGTAATATTAGTCTTGGAAGCACATAGTAGTGAGGAATATGCCGCCCAGCTTATTGCTCCAAGCCCTGCCATCCGTCTGGTTGCTTACCTCTGAGATGCCCAGAATATCGTAGGGATTCCAAATCTTGGGAACGATTCTCTGTGTGACAATAATAAGGTAGACCATGCCCGCCATGAGCGCCCACCCCAAAACAACGAAAATCGCCCGCTTAATCTTCCTCTGCTTCCTCTTCTGCGCCTTGCGCAGCGACGCTACGACATCGCCATGCTTTATTTTGTAATCGGACGAGATGCGCGGCGCAAGCGCATCGTCATCGGTGCTTCGACGGAAAAGACTGTATGTCAAAGGGAGGGTGACCAGGCCGGTGACGGTCAAGATGAAGAAAGGGAAGAACTGGCCCTAAACATTCGAGAAACATCGCGGTTAGCATCATCGTCCCATGGCCCAGACAGCTCCAGCCCACCCTGCCAAGGCGAATTGCAAGAAGTGGCCAAAAGACTCCGGCAGAGCAAAGAAGTCGGCAAAGGGCAAACGTACCTGTTCGTCGTACGAGTAGTCTGAGCTGCTCATTGTGACGGCCTCGAGGAGCTCAGCCGGCTCAAGGAAAATGCAAACACAAAAATTATGGCCAACGATGCCAACTGGAGCGATTGACTGCCCTTCTCAAAAGTGTCCTTTGAATGATGGTATAAGCGCAAGGCCAGCGGCGACGGGGCAGTGGATTATCCGGCTTCCCCACATTTCATGAGGCCAGATATAGAAAAAAATAGACAGGCGCCTTATCGCGCTAGTGTGGGCTAATCTGCGCTTTAGTGAGGTACCGAACAGCTGCCGCAGCCTTGAAGAGGTGCCCAAATTTGTCTGGGGTTATTGTCCGAATAGGCATGTCAATTGCTATTGTAAGACGCTAGAAATGGCATCTCGTAGAAGCACCGTGGAAACGCGTAGATGTAGTATACGTTGCAACAAATTCCATGCCCTTCTATGATGGTGCTAGTACCTATTGCCTTGGTGGCACTAATGCATTTTCAAGATATTCACATGTGATTATCATTTTGCGACACCATCTTGGTCAAACGTGTCCGTGGTCCAACTTCACAACACTCCCAAACAATACTCTGGTTATAAATCAAGAAACTCCATACAAATTTGTCTCCATCGCTGACACGAATTGCTACTCGCGTGATATGTTCTACTTATGTTACAGTTATGCGTAAGCCCGCCTTCTAAAATCTTAGTTGCTGACATCATCCTTCTCATCGCCGTCTTGCTGCAGTGGCGTAAGTTCAACATTGTTGGTAAACTCGCCATCCAGATCGGAATCGTCCTCTGTCGCTGTCGCCGAAGACACCATCGCCATTTCTCCCAGCAGAATGCTTCTCAGGTCATCATCGCTATAAATCGACTGCATGCTTCCCCTCCTCGCCCATGGTCTTGTTTCTCTTCTTGCCTGGTCTATCAGTCTCTCTATCTTGAGTCGGTTCGATATGAACTTGAGCTTGGGGAACGTGCTCTGCTGTCCCTCGTGTATCATTCGAGCTAGACGCTCTGCATCGGGATCTGTTAAAAGGTGCCAGTAGTCTGAAGGGATAGACTTGGGCCAGATGGTGATTGTTCCACCAAATTCCTGCAGCCAGAGCTGGCTCCAGTCTTGTCCCAGAGGGCGTGGTAGCAGCTCTGCGTGTCTGATAAATTTGAGCCACTTATTCATGTCGAGTTTGAGGTAATGCTCAATTGCCGACATGAGATATCCGCCACGCCAGCCACGGCCCTTGCGATGAGTGACGGGGTGACCAACGGCCCCTCGTGAAGAAAAGAAAAAGAGGTTAATATGTGGGTTGACTTGGCTCACAACGGTAAAGTTGACGTTGAAGTGCGTGTTCAGCGCTTTGATAGGGATATCCGTTCTTAAGCTGCCGTCTTTCCACTTGTGGCCGAATGAATACGGCGCCAGCGTCCCATCACGCATCTTCATCATGAGGACAACAGGATTGAGAATACCGGGGACTGCTGCAGATGCTAGTACGGCAGACCAAATAACGCAGTCGGGGCTGGTCAAGTAATTGCAGAGGATAGTTGGAGAGTGAGGGTCGGCCGGCACGCAACTGACGTTGAGAATGCGACCAGTGCGCTCGTACGCCTCCTTAAATGTCATAGAGCCCCTTGTAAACCACGAGCATCGCTCGGCCCAGTCAACCGAGTCAAAGCGAGCTCCAGTCCTCCACCATCGGGAAAACCACGTAGTTATCGATTCGCCGCAGGCCGTAATTCGGTGCGCCAGCGCTGGCACCAGAAGCTGCTTCAGCTCATCATTGGTGTGGGTGGCAACAAGGCCTGCTATAAGAGCACCGCCGCTGGTTCCAGTGATGACGTCTGGGAGTAGGTCTGCATCAAGCATCGCTTTTACTACTCCAACATGATAGTATGCGAAAGTAGCTCCTCCAGACAAGCAGAGTGCTGTTCGTCCATAGTTGGCGTGCATGTGCTTGAACAGTATTCGTTTCTCGTCTGCTTCGAGCTGATCCGTATTGAGCAAGAATCGGAGGCTCTTCTCGACTGAAAAAAAGTTAGCCTCTCATCAGGAATCATTTCATGGAAACAGCAAGTAGAGCTCACCATCGTCAACGAAATTTTGGACCAGATTCTTGGTTCCATAGTATGTTTGGCTGTAAAGTCTCGGATTTTCCACGCCAACAAAGTTATTCTTGACGCAAGCCTCCAATAGCGCCCTCAAATCATCAACAGATTTTCTCAATTCTTGTCGATTGCCGCTTCGCTCAAGTGCTTCTGCCTTGATCCTCGTCTTGCGTATCTGTCCCCATACTCGCTTCACTGTCTTCGAATCATAGTAGGCGAAATCGTCGACCTCTCTCCAGTTCTTTCGGCCCAGAAATTCATCAAGCTCTTTGGCTGCCTTGACCCAGCCCTCATAGCTGGATGTTCTGCGCATATTTTTGCGCAATATTTCACGGCGACCTCGCCATGTAAAGAAATGTTCGTAGAACCAGATGTACCACCTCGTGGAAAGGTACGCAACGCTCAGTCCAATAAGCCAGGAGAACACGAAGAAAAGAAGCGGCCACTTTGATAGCAAGTACAGGTATCCCTCTCGGGTCTCATCTTTTGTCCTGGTGCCCAAGAGTCCCTCTACCGCCGCAGCGCCTTTCCTCCTCTTCTTTGTCCCTCGTTTGCTTCGATAGAGACCAGGGTTTATTGGAGCCCAGTCGTTTTGCGCCGTGACGAACGTGCCCATGGTCGGAGTCGGTGGTACAGGCAGATCGCCTCCAGCAGCTCCGGCCGCTGCTGCGACAGCTGCGACATCATCTTCTAGGACACTGCCGGCCACCGAATCCCTCTTAGTTAGGTTGACGGAGCTGACGCTTCTGGGCGACTTCAAGCTGGAGGTGTCGTCGGTTGGGCTTTGCAGAGGGTCGGGCGCTTGTAGTGCCCTCTCGAAGGCGGCCAGATCTTCTGGGTCGAGATAATCGGTATCGATGTTGGGTAGCGCGGATGGATCGAAGGCATCGCGAGGAAACCCGTAGGAGTCGTCGTAGGGAGCGAGTTCAGGAAGAGGCTGCGCCATTGCGCCGACTGACAAGGTGATGCAGATGTATGTTCACGTCGTCTGGGAACTCATGCATTTCCAAGAAGGCGTAGAAATAGCCAAAGACGGCTCGCCGGCCACTTGTAGAGTGCGCTTCGTGTGACCTAGACAAGAAGTCGTAAGATTAAAGTGCTGTCAAGCGTGGTCCTTTGCGCCTCCAGATACGTATCGAGGCGGTCGGCGCATGACGTCTACGGTGGCTGATTACAGCGGATTTTGTTGGGATAAGTGGGGAGACTCCCTAATCTTTAGCGGAGGGGGCAATTAATCCAAGATGCGTCAATGATGGCAGGGGTCCACATGGAAACTGCCACAACCGGTAGTGGCTGGATTAATAGCAGAACGAGTTGACAAGTTGAGGAGTTGCTTGTTTCGTACTTGATACATGGCTGGTTCTCTTGATCTATTCAAATAGAATGTGAACTACACACGTACGCTATTATCTCAATCTTATTGGAGATGTACAATTTGCTTCATCTTAATATCGTACAACTACTTGCAGCGCTTGAATGCGCTAGAGGCAATGTCAGGGATCTCATGCACGACTTGCAGCTGTCCGCAATGGGTCCCAGGCCCTGCGCTACGGTAGCTGTTCCTGCAGGCCGATGCTATTTCAGGTGATTGAGGCACTGTCGCGAAATGAGCGTCGGGGGTTCAACCACGTTGAATAAGGGTTACGTATACTCCTATTTCGAAAGTCAGGCTTACCTCAACGATGTAAACAATTTGTAAGTCGCGAAATGGTTGATATATAAGTTATACCAAGAATTTTATCCTTTTTTTTTTGGCCTCTACTAGGTACTAGTTATCGAGTGACTGGAGTGTTTGTGGCCGAAGCACTTACACCAGACGTCTCATTCATCCCACCCAGACTTTAACGTCAATCTCTTGCTCTAAAGTAAATTTGAAACTCGTAATAACACGAACATAATCTTGTGAATGCGCTCACATAGTAGAAGTGGTCTCGTTGATACAGAGCAGTACCGCACGTGAATTTCCCTTCAATCACAATTCACGTAATCATGGCTTTTCCCCTGATAAATAGTTTCCCTTGCTGTTTTCAAGATACGTTGCTATTCTTCTCCTTGCACCTCGCACTTGTATCGCCATGAAACCAATCAGTCACAAAGTAGATCCAAACGGAGATACACTACTCACCCTTCGCAATCCAAACGCTCCGTTTGGTGGAGATGCAACCGTTTGGTCCAATGCTCTGACAAAATATCGCCCAGAGAAATTAAGACGAAATGAGCGAGAATTGAGCCTACTCGCACAAGACAAGCAGTCGCCTCCTGGTAGCCCTCCAGAAATCCAGTTCCAACTCTCTTCAAAGCATCTGACGCGTACATCGGGATACTTTCAAGGCCTGATGGCCAACAACTGGAAAGAAGCAAGCTCAAGCCGCGACTTTGCTTACTCCGTAACTGCGGAAGATTGGGACGAGGCTGCGTTACTCATGGTCATGAAGATCATTCATTGCCAAACATCGGAAATACCCCAAGTAATCGACTCTGAAATGGTGGCCAAAATCGCTGTTATTGTCGATTATTACCAATGCCGTAAGGTAGTCGATACTTACGCAACGACATGGGTGCAAAACTTGAATGCTAAAGAACTTACTTTCTGTGGCTATGGAAGAACGCTTTTACTTAGGCTTTTCGTGTCCCATTACTTTTCGAGCGGTGTCGATTTCAACCGATGCACGCAGATTATAATACGCGAAAGCAGAGGACCAATTCATTCTCTCGGGTTACCATTTCCTCAAAATATCATTGGTGAGTTGTACCTTTCATGCACGAAGATGTCGCGACTAGTAGGTTGAGTATTTCTGTCGCTAGACGCTCTTGAAGATGAAAGGAAACGTTGTGTTTCTAAAATCGTCACCGGACTTCACAAGGCGATACAGGGTTTTGGCAAGGGCTACCAAAAAAAACCACTGGTGAATGCTATGAAAGCAATGAAACTTTATAAGCCCAGACCAGCGCCGCCCTTTGCGGGCTATGGCGTTGTGGCGATTGAACGAGGTCTTCTTAAAACTTGGACGGATTATAAAATACATGTACAACATGAAAAAAAGGCAAAAAGGGCAAAAAGGGCCTATGGTTGGTACTGGCAGGGTGGACCAGAGCGCCGTAGAGACAATATTACGGGGGAAGTTCGATACCAATTTTGGGCGCATTCTGACAGCATACCTGGATTGAGATTGACAAACTTTGTCGATGTGAGCAAAAAGACATGAAATGTTGTCTTTTTTGGGGGGGATTTTAAGCTATTGTTTAGAGATGGTATTGCATTGGATATTCATGCGCTTGCTGCAAACCTCAGTCTAGGTAACTTACTTTCATATTTTATTTTAAGGTCTATTAGCAGATGAATTGATCAGGGAAATGATAAGCCATTATACACGTATAAGTTTCTTCGCATCTGACTGGCCCAGAGCCTTGCGTGTCGTTACAAAACACGATGCTGTGATTCGTCGCACAGGGATTGCGGCAGGATTTAGCACTGCGGTGGGGTGAGCCTTAAACCACATGCGTGAAGTCGGCTGTGCGCGGCATGCAACTGATGATCATGCGCTCAAAATATCCAAGAAGTGCCCTTTTCCTACTGTATCCTAGGCCTTACTAGGAATACTAGGGATAGAACCAGCTTGTTAGAGGGTCTTTGAATCCTGCGCACGGCGATATATTCAGCAGTGTTGGTTCGGCGTCCTGTCGTCTCCTGTGTCCCAGCTTTGTAAGTCGTACAAGCATTGTTTTGTTCCACGAGCATGGGCCGCTGCAGAAACACTTTGCAGGCCCCTTCGTTTCCCTCTTTTCTAAAAGAAACTACACGAGACACAATAGGGTGCACGCACCTCTTTATCTGAACCGTGCGCATGCAAGAGGGGGGGCTGAGAACCTTGATGAGCAGAGAGCTGAGATGCCATCGAGCAATGTGACACGCTGTGTGTACAGCCGCCGGAGAGTCGCGGGAGAACCTGGATGGCCAGCGAGGCCTGGGTTTGTCATCATGTCACAAGGGTCCGGAGAACAAGGCAATGCCGGCCAAGGAAGCGGTTCAACAGCAGGGAGCAGGATATTCAGGTGAGCAGAGCCGATGAACATTGGGGATTCCAGACGAAATTATCATTGCTGTTGAAGATACACGTACAGAGAGCATTGTTGCTGAACATCTGGCGTCCTCTGTCAAGTCATTTACAGGCCACTGACACTGGTATATAATCGCCTAGCGCCTCCAGCTGTCTGCAGGGTGCCATCGCCACCAGAATTCAGAAGGCCCCTCCTACGTCAGCGCCCCCGAAAGCAGAAACCGCGCCAGCTCTGACTTTAACAACAACTGCTCACACCACACCAGACTTCACCTAAACGGCCAGCCACAGAAGAGCGCAGACTTTGCAACTGCAAAAGACGACAGCGATCCTACACCCGCAATTCTCGATATCCGCCAGGACTCCACAGATCTGCCCGCAGCCGACCTACAGCACCGTTGCCGCCACAGCCGACCTCGACTCGACTCGACTTTGACACTACCGCGGAGAGAGAACAACACAAAGACTCGCCATGGGGTTGGAGGCGAGGGGTGTCGACAATGACACCCGCGGATGGATTCTAAGCTGCGTGAGCGGCGTAGGTATGTTATAATCGTTCATTGATGCCTCTGTCTAGCAATTTACTGACTTGGATGACCCTGAAGCCTGCGTCTTTGGCGCGTCCATCATCTGCGTTGATGCTTTGGTGCGCCTCATCCCGGGCAAGTCACACTTCCGTATCCAGGACAGCAACATCTTCCTTGCGTGCTCGCTGAGCTTGAGCTTCGGCGTCATGGTAAGTCCTCATTACTCTCATCTACTTCCTCTCCAACTATGCGCTACAGCCAACTGACCGGTGCCCCTGTCCTCTCGACTTCTAGCTCTTCTCCTCGTTGTTCAGCATGCTCCCCGAGTCCAAGGAATACTTTAAGCAAGAGGGTTGGACCGACCAGGCTGCTGGTCTTGTCATGATGGGCTTCTTTGCCATAGGCTTCGTTGGTATCCAAGTTGTCTCGCGACTCGTCCACCAATTCATGCCTTCCCACGTCGTCGACTGCGACCATAGCCACGACGATACTGCCTCTCACGATGGTCATTCTCACCACGCACACTCGGATCGAGCTCGCTCGCGATCTAATCGCGGTCGTCGCATGCTGTCTCGAGCCCCTGACAATAAAATTTCTGATATTGCCGAGACAAGTAGTGATGATCAGCACCTCACCAGCGAATCTACTCCTCTACTCAGCTCAGAGAGCCAGAATGCTCATACGACACTGACTCGTCAAGCTTCTGCGAGAGACGAAATGATCCAGCGGCCCAGCAGTTCCTTGATGCTGACCCGCAGCCGGACCACTACCACTGGTGGTTCTACAACCGCGAGCAGACGGCCCTCCATTTTGGAGGTCCAGAAGCGGGTCATGTCCTTTGTCAAGGACACAAAAGCCAACTGTGATGAATCTGGACCTTGTTACGGATACACTGATCCCTGTGGCCAAGAATGCTTCAAACATCTAAGCAGTCGTGCGGCTAGTAATGCACGCCCGCTGCCGGCTCTCCGCACAGCTACTGGGCATTTCCAACCTCACCACTCCTTTCATGCTACTCACGATCACGACCACGATCACACCCATACAGATACCAGCGACGCACCTATCAGTCCCAGCCGTGTGGTCTCTCGCGACTCCTTGACCCTGACGGATGAGGAGATCGATGAGAATGGCTTTCCCTGCGACCAGATGGATGAAGGCGACATGGAAGCCCAACACCATCACCACGTTCCTGCCAATGCCTTCCTCTCTATAGGACTGCAAACATCCATTGCCATTGCTCTGCATAAGTTCCCTGAAGGCTTCATCACTTACGCAACAAACCATGCCAACCCTACCTTGGGATTCAACGTCTTCATGGCTCTATTCGTCCACAACATCTCTGAAGGCTTTGCCATGGCCTTGCCTCTCTACATGGCTCTCAACTCCCGCTTGAAAGCCATGGTCTGGTCGGCTTTGTTGGGTGGCCTGTCCCAGCCCCTCGGAGCGGGCATTGCGGCCCTGTGGTTCAAACTTGCCAAGAAGACACACATGACGCCGAATGCTGTGGTGTATGGATGCCTTTTCGCCTTGACTTCTGGCATCATGGTTAGTGTTGGCCTGCAGCTCTTTGTGGAGAGCCTTAGCCTCAACCATGATCGCAACATGTGCATGTTCTTTGCTTTCCTTGGCATGTCTCTGTTGGGTTTGAGCAACGCCCTTTTCGCAGACCACTAGCAGTAATACGAGTGCACGTGTGTTTTCCGATAAATTGCATGATGCAGCTGAGTGCATGTATCAATCACAGGGCTGAAATGACTACATTTCTTCTATTGTTAATATCATACGGGCTGTTCGTTTTCTTTTGTTTTGTCCACAAGGCATTGGGTTTTTATTCTTGGCTGCACTAGACTATGGATCAGGGAGTCAATGGGGAAACGTTTATGCGATATTCTTATTTTTCTTACTCCTTTCTTCCTCTTTTCTGTCTTCATCTCTGTTTCTCAGCGCAACTCTCACAGCAGCGGCCGAACGGCATGGGGTATGGTGTGCCACCATATATAGCTGTTCCAGACAGCGCTAAATGAGGAAATGAGGAGCGACACAAAATTCATTGTTTTGCATTGACTGGTTACTGCTTGGGATATGGGACGGTTTTGGTAGATGAGTTAAAAATACCAGTTGGTAATAAAGTATCTTGTTTCTTTGTATCTTGTCATTGTTCATTACAGTCGTGATGTCTGGTTGGCAATATCTATCTATATCATGGCTTGTTCTTATCTAAGCGCCATAGAAATACACCCAGCTATTTGTATATACATGTTAATCTCCATTACCTTTTGTAATCTGACACCAGATTGTCTCGAGTCTAAAATCCATCCAGCGTCGGGTCGATATTGCCGCCTATGCCTGCTCCCCCCGTGGGCCAGCATCATAAGATTTGCATCATCGCCGATCCAGCCGTCCTGAGAAACCCCGTACGTCATCTGCGAAGCAAAAATGTCTGCTTGGGGATAGCCTCCTGTCCAGGTCTGTTCAGTAGCATTTACTTCAGTGTCAAACATGGCAGGGTTAGTAAATGGCATTGAATCGACGGCAGCAGTGTCAACGGTATTAATGGGGTGTACGGCTGCGATGTGAGCATTGAGGTCGTAGTAGCGGATAAAGCCTTCGCTACACTGCGAGCATTTGAGGGTCTGCTTCTTGACGTTGGTGACTCCGGAGATTTCGTCAATGACGTCTGTCGGAGTTGATTTATCTGTTTTGGAAAGCTTCGGCCGTTCTTGGCCAAGGTGGATGAAGCGAATGTGGTCCTCCAATCGAACTTTTGTGCTGAATTTGTCGCCACATCCTTGGTCGTTGGTCCACGCTTCGAGCCCGGGACCGGTGAATTCGACTTCGCCGCAAATGAAGCGGAATCCTTCGTGAGCCACACGGAAATGGACGTTCAAGTTTGATTTCTTTGTGAATTTCTTGTCGCAGCCGGGATAGGTGCAAGCCACCGTCTTTCGATCTTGAACTGTCTTTCCAGAGTGGTGGATTTCGATATGCGTCTCCAGCTCCCATAACGAGCTTGATTTGTAGTCGCAAAACATGCAGTTTTGGTGTTCTTGCCGCATATGTGACTGCAGCTGTGTATCCGTCGTGAAGCCAACTCTGAATGTCGTGCCATCTTCCCGCAACTGTGGCGCACATTCCATGCACCAATACTTGAGCGGCCCATGTTCTCTCTCCCGATGTCGATTGAGTGCTCCCTTGGAATCGAACGCAGATACGCATCCCGGCTCCGGACACTGGTGCGCTGGCAGGCCTTGATGTTCTTTTCTCACATGCTTGTTGAGCGTTTCTTTCTTTCTAAAGCTTTGACCGCAATCCTGGCAGCGGAATCTGTCGGCGCCTTCGTGGACTAACTGATGACGTTTCAATCTTGTGCCTGTAACGAAGGTCTTTCCACAGCCATCCCTCTGGCAGACGTATTTGCGGTCATTGGTGTGTACGGCCTTGATGTGCTGTTTCAAGTGTTTGTCTTCGATGTAATCCTTGGTGCAGTCGTCATAGGGGCATTTGTGAGGCCGAGAGTTGGTGTGAGAGTTCATATGGTCTCTCAACCGCGCAGGACGATTAAAGCTTTTCGTACATCCTGGCCAGGAGCACGCCAGTGTCTTATAATCCGACGGAAACTTAGTGCGCGGTGTCGTAGCAGCTGTGACTGTAGATTCGACTTCCACACTTGATCCTGGACTTGAAGCCGGAGTATAATCATCGTCGCCATCGCCGTCGTCGTCGACATCTAATACTGCGTCAGTGACATTGAATTTTTTCTCAATGGAGCTTCTTCATAGAGTTAGTTGTGTTCGTACATGAAACTGCAGCACCGCCGGCATTCAACCTCTTGGGCCGAGGCGTACTCGGTACCTCTTCCGCAGCAGCTCGTTTTCTCATAGTCGCTTGTCAATTGCTATAAAATTGTGGTATGTCTAGTATGTCGTCGAGCTTGCTCGATGGCAGAAATTGGGAAACTTTTGAGTGGGTCACGGGGCGATAAGATAAACAAATTGCGCGACAGCCCCAGCAGAGAAATGCGCTAGCAGCGACCCGCCCAAAATTCTAGCAGCTGGAGCCGGGGAAGCTACGGAAAAACTAACCTCCCCTGCTGCAACAACTTTTTTTTGCGAGGCTGAGAAAGAAATCCGCCAGCAAATCGCAAGCCTCCTCCTACCAAGACACTCGACTTTTCACTCTATTCTTTTCAAGATGTCTGACTTTGGCGACGATGATGTTAGCGTTGGCGGGTTAGTATAGTCATACACTCAGAATATGGCGCAGAAGATACAGGAAAAGCCTCTGGATAGGCAGCTAACCCCTTATGCACAGCGACGAGCCCGTGTTGGACGACGAGGAGGTGACCGAATTCTACGACCCCGAAGTTGGCGAGGATGACGATAACGAGCACGCAAACGACCAAGACCACATTGTCATCTCTGGAGACCCATCTGCGGCTGCGAACGCTTCCAAGGACAAGTCAGTCAAAGACAAGAAGATTCCCGACGACCAGCGCACGACAACGCCGTACATGACGAAATACGAGAGGGCCCGTATTCTGGGCACGCGCGCCTTGCAGATCAGGTTGGTGTTGAAAGATTGGCAGCGCAGCACCGAGGGGATATGCTAATTGGGTGGCTATAGCATGAATGCGCCTGTGCTGGTAGATCTCGAGGGTGAGACGGATCCGTTACAAATTGCGATCAAGGAATTGCGCGAGAAGAAGATTCCTTTGATTGTACGGAGATATATGCCCGATGGATAGTAAGTCGAATGCTAGCGAGGCCAAAATCATCAAAGCAGTGCATGCGTCTAACATGATTCAAGCTACGAGGACTGGACATGCGAAGAGCTTCTTCAGTAAACGAAAAAGGGCTTAGCAAAGACGAAAGCGGCCAAGTCAGGTTGCTCGATTCAAGTCGACTCTACCAAGAAAGTCTAACGAGCACCAATGCCGCGACTCATCCACCTTTTCGTCTTCTCGAGGAAAGAAATTTGTTCATCAGCGTGGCGTTTCGAGATTCGACTAAATTCGTCGCATGTTTAAGATATAAAAAGATAGCAGGTTATCCGGCCAGGCATTGTATCATTCTGTCTATGAATGCAGCACCAGAAATGGTTTTGGTCATGGGTCAGACGCCTTTTGGTCACGCACTCTGGCGCATGCATCAACAAAAGAGGTCTCTGCAAAGCTGGAAGAATACACAAAAGAGCATGGCCAATGCGGGTGCAACACTCTGGATCTAGACTGCTTGGATAAGAGTCCTAGTTCTGGACTGTATGGATTGGTTAGAGACTGCTACGGTAGGGAAGCTATATTACATGGATTGCTGCAAAGTATAACGGTACAATAATAGATGTCAGCGAAGAAAAAAAAGTAGATTCGAGTTTTTCTTTTACGTTGCAGAACAATCTGGCGATCATATGCAAGGAACTGTGGACGGCACTTGCGCTGTAACGTAGCAGCCGTAATCATGCGAGCATTGCCGGGTAATTCTAGGCGCAGCAATGGACCCGTGAGCAAACAAATCTATATTCCGAGTGGAGTATCAAATTTTTGTCATTGGTATAGCTGTGTTTGTTTCCGCTGGGCTAGTTTTATCTGTGAACCATCGAGTGCTTTTCAAGCTATCATGGTCATTGACAAGGCCCAGATGGTGATCGAACACAACTAGATGTGTCATGCAGTAAGATTTATTTGAGACGAAATACTACTGGAATCTATAGAGAATCTACATACAACGTCCTGCATAGAATGTCCTCTCCAAACTTCTTTTATAAAAGTTAGTGCAACACAATCAAACACGATGGGCCGTCGGCTGCTACCACGCTAAAGGTCCCGCTGTGGTTTTAGTCCACCCTAAAAATAGCGGGCAAATGCAAAAGCACATGGGAGCACGTTGAGTGACATCATCACGCCTCGGGCCAGATGAGATTGGCTCGCAAACACAAGATCTCTTTGTTTACCATTTGTCGTTGTTGCCGCTACCGTCGTTTAACAAAAGTGTAGATTAATTAGTAGTCTCTCTCGGAAATTTCCTTGGGCTGGTATTGGCTGTGCCTGCCACATGAAATTAAGATATTCATATATGCAGCGCCATGTACAAGTACGCTGCCCAATGACCTCATGCCTCTGCCGCCCCATCAGCCAGCGGCGGAGAATTAAGGGTCTAAAATGCGGTTCCTGCATGCATATACGAGTCTGCGTTGGCTGCGCCGAAAGATGAGCTATGGGCTCTTTAAGAGGCTGAATACGGCAGTTGTGGGATTGAATGAGGTGTTTGAGATGACATGCATCTCCAGCAGTATCCTTGCCACTCGCGAATGCTGCCTCTCTGCTGGATTACAGAGTAGATCCGAGGATGACGGGAAACGCCAAAGCCGGCCAATGGCCATCGCGCAACGCCAGCATTCCTCCCTCGTATTCCCTCCCTCGACTGCTGATTGCTGATATCCTCGCAGCGCGGCATCCGGCGATCGGCTCGTCCTTTGTCCGCCAAGCCAGGCGTATGACGTCGAGTCAAAGATCGACGGCCCTGACACGAACGAACCGCCTCGTAATGTCTCACGGAGCTGTTGCCAATCAGGCTCTATTTTCATAGGGATCGTGCAAAGGCCATGTATAGTACCTAGTAGGCCACGGACGCTATGGAATACCTGGCATCACATTAGAATTGGCCCTGTTGCCGTGTATCACACAGACTTGCCAAAACCTTCGGGTGGCTGCTTAGGGGCCCGTGCCCAAATACGGGGACAGACGTCGCTGCGGCTTGTCGGATCTGCCGCTGAGTGGACAGACGTCAGAATCTTTGCTACAAGGTTATTGCTGGCAAGTGGGAGAGGGAGAAAGGACGGGAGCACAAAGAAGAAAAGGTGGGCGCCGCATTACGTCGGTCTAGTCAGAGGCGAACGGATACACAGCGGGCTTGTGTATAAATTGATTCGGTTCCACGACGAAGAGGCTCACGAGATTGTCTGAGACAAACAACGACTGCTACTTATCCACACCGCCGTCCACCAGTTATAAGACATTGAATCTACCCTGAAGATCTTTTGTTTTATTCTTCATTTCTAGCAATACGCCAAAGCGTCATTAAGAGACTCAACTTTCAACTTACAGCCTTCACCATGAAGTTCTCAACCATCGTCGCTGCAGCTGTTTCCTCGGCCATTGCCGTCTCCGGCAACCCCATCGAGAAGCGTCAAATCGGCGGCGTATGTCCCTCTCTTTCACCATCTTCCTCATCATGATTGAGTCTAACTTGTATTCACAGGTCCTCTTATGCACCGGCGCCAACGCAACCGGCACCTGCTCCTACAGCGTCTACGAACTCAAGACTTGCCACCAGCTGCCCGCGCCTTTCCACCACAACACCAGCACGTTTGCGCCCGATGGCGAAGATTTCGAGTGCTTCCCGCGTATCGGTGATTGCGGCTCCATCTGCACCAGCCCGACGGGATGCACCTTTGGCGCCGTCGACTTCAGCTACAAGAACAAGTTTAACCTCGGTGCCATTAAATGGAATACGTTGATTTCTAGCTTTGACTGCTCGTTGAAGACGCCTCCGAGCACTCAATGAACAAAAAAAGGAAATTTAAAAAAAGAAAAAAGAGAAAAAAAAAAAATTAAAATGAATTTTCCTAATCCATATCTTTTTTTTCACCTCTGCTTTAATGAAGCGAGCTAGAGCTATGCGAGGCAAGCAAACACGCCTCTCTTAATACCAAAGGAAACCCGACAGACATTCTGCCCCTCTTTATTCAACAAAGCAAAAACAAAGAGAGGGGTCCAGAAATGACATGCATAATGATACTTGTTAGTAATGAGTCAGGGACAGAGCTGTTGTTTTGTGTTTATTTTTTTCTGCTTTGGAAATGATCAGGCGTTTATACTATTACCCGATGCTGTTTTTTTGATACTCTTTTCGGACATTTTTCGGGGCGTCATGATGATGGAGATGATAGAGGTTTTGGAGGGGCAAAGCTATGGTGGGGTAATGAATAAGTAGCAGCCATCAAGCAATCAACTTGTCAATCGATTCAATCACTTGATCAAATAGTAGCATTTCATGAGTAACAGGCACTGAATAGCTCACTTGGCATCAAACAGCAACACCAACTCACTCTCAAGCGAAACACACAATCTATTGTCATCAGTACTCACCACAACCATCAACACCATGGCAGACATCACCACCAACGCCACCATCCACTCCTTTGGCGGCCGCTTCCTCAAGCTCACCCACCAGTCCAGCCTCACCGGCGGCCCCATGAACTTCACCCTCTTCCTGCCGGCCGGCATCTCCGCCTCCGACCCGGCCCCGCTGCTCATCTACCTCTCCGGCCTGACCTGCACCCCGGACAACGTCACCGAAAAGGGCTTCCTCCACGCCCACGCCGCGCCCCTCAAGCTGGCACTGCTCTACCCGGACACGTCGCCGCGCGGCTCCGACCACCCGGGCGAGCACGACGCCTGGGACTTTGGCAGCGGCGCGTCCTTTTACGTCGACGCCACGCAGCAGCCGTGGGCCAAGAACTACCAGATGGAGACGTACATCACCGACGAGCTGCCCGACGTCGTCTTCTCGCACTTCAAGGAGCTGGACCCCAAGCG
Source organism: Trichoderma atroviride (assembly GCF_020647795.1). Lineage (NCBI taxonomy): Eukaryota > Fungi > Ascomycota > Sordariomycetes > Hypocreales > Hypocreaceae > Trichoderma > Trichoderma atroviride. The sequence goes on along the minus strand of NC_089401.1, from coordinate 6,217,506 downwards.
CGTGTCCATTGCGGGCCACTCCATGGGCGGGCACGGCGCCCTGACGCTGTATCTCAAGAACCCGGGCAAGTACCAGAGCGTCAGCGCGTGGTCGCCCATTTCGAACCCGTCGGCGTGTCCCTGGGGAGAAAAGGCCTTTACGGGGTATCTCGGCAAGGACAGGGAGGAGTGGAAGAAGCACGATGCGACGGAGCTGGTGAAGCACTGGAAGGGGCCTCTGAATGCCCTGCTTGACGTGGTATGTTTTATATGAGAAGATGTCTGTTGTAGGCATGCTAATTAAGGGGGAAATTCTAGGGCACTGGCGATAATTTTTACAAGCAGAGACAGCTTCTGCCTGAGAACTTTGCCGAGGCTGTCAAAGCAACGAGCATCGAGGGCCTGCAACTGCGATACCAGGAGGTACGTTATGTTTTTGAGTTGAAAATCTGAGCGGACGCTAATCAATGTTTGCAGGGCTACGACCACTCATACTTCTTCATCTCTACTTTTGGCGAGGATCACATTAAGCATCATGCTAAGCATCTGGGTCTGTTGTAAGAAAAGCTATGAAAAGGCATGCATGATTTGTTGAGGAAAGTACCTATGTGTCATCGGAGAATCAGAGTTTATTGATACGAAGGAAAAGAGTTAGTCAGTAAAAAAAAAATTGTATGATATGATAGAATGACGAGTTGGTTCAAGTTCTGTTGTTATACATGAGCAACACATGCGACGTATAAGAGCACTCAAAATACATTCCCAGAACGGATGATTCTAGTACGCTATAAGAAGAATACGCCTGTAATTATCTCACAAATGTCTCTGAAAGAAGGTTTCTAAGACTCTTAGCAAAATCTTCATATATAGAAAGCCTCCATCTCTTTACAACCCCTGAAAGAAAGAAGTCATTAAATAAAGGGAACATATTCCATGATGTCGTACCCACGTCGATTCAGTTGCACCTTTCCGCAGTCTGCGCCCAAATCAATGAAAAATAAGCATAAGAACCATAAAAGTAGCAGACATAGTTAAGAATAGATAATCCTCCCATCATTGCTCGCTAACATATACTTTCTTGCATCAATGCACGCTGATATATAGGTATATGTGTGTTCCCAGATAAAATATGCCGCGATTAACCCTCTCTTTCACTCTCTCTCGCTCGCACAACGCAAAACTCCATTCAACGAGAACATTAGCTAATCATCTTCTCCATAACAGGACTCAAAACAAGCCCTTCCTTCTCCGTCTTAAACTTCATCTCCGTCTCAGCCTCGCGACGGATCCGCTTATACGCCAACTTCTCAAACTGGCTGAGGCTCTTCCACCAGTGCTGCCCAGCTTCATGGTCGGATATTCGCTCGAGCAAATCAGCCGTCCTGATGCGCACTTCGCGGTCCTTGTGGAACAGCCCCAGCGCAATGTAGAACAGCCCGGCGTGCGACTCAGGCGCTACGTCGAGAAGCAGGCATATCTCCTCATAGGAGTGGATATGTTTGGATAGCGTGAGGTAGATGTCTTTGCTCTGTGAAGGTGTTAGGCGCTGCATGCGAAGACGGTCATGCATGTGAGCCAAATCCAGCCCTTTTAACGGACGAACAGTGTATATCCGTGCGAGGTCCTGAAATCATGACTCGGTTAGTTATTATTCAAAACGGGCGTACGAGGGGTCGTGTTTGGAAGAGATGTTTACCTGAATATAGCTGTAGTAGCTGCGTGTGTTACGCCAGCCCTCAATTCTCGTCACATTGCCGGCCAGCTCCTTAAACTTTGCAGTATCGTCCGCCCACACGTATCCATGGCCACTGGCCCCCGGCAACGCCAGGTCCTGGTCTTGACCTCCGATATACAGAGCAGATGCGCTATACACACTCTCTTCAAACTGGGCCGCAATTCTCGTGAATCTGTTCACCCAATCTCGCCACTTCGCCCGGATGACCCGCTCACCGTGCCTTGCCGCAATACTCCTAAGAATGTCCGACATAAAGGCCGCGTCGCCCGTCAGGTCCTGCGCATTATTGGAGACTCCGCTGGCAGTGTTTGCGAGACTGGGATGCTGCTGCTGAAAGTAAATCAACCCTTCAGTAACTGGTGCCATCTCAATCTTGCTACTAATCTTGATGCGGCCGCTGGGCAAATCGCACAGGACGTCCCACCATTCTGGATGAAGCTCAAAGGTAGGATTGGTAACACCAGCAATAAACCCCGGCACGTTGAGCAGATCTTCGACTTTCGTCAAGTCAGTATAGGGGAAAGCATGCCGGGTGAATCCCCGGAGGATGCCACCAGACACAAGGGCACATGCTGCAAGGACCGCTTCAGCCACATCCCCAGAAGGCATATTGTGGCCCAGAAAAATGACTCTTTTCTGGGTGAGTAGCCCGTTGATCAGCACAATGATGGGATGCGTATTGACTCCGTTCGTCGTCAGGTGGGGATGTAGTGGAAACGGCTGCGGAGACTTGGCATGAGCCTCTGAAAAGTTTTGTATCAACTTGATGAGCGAGAAGTCGCCCACAGTCTCCGGCATGACAGCGGTAGGTACTTTGATAGGGATAGGAATGCCCTTATACATGACCTTGCTCTCAAATTCATGGGTATCTCTGGCCACGGAATACGTCGACTGCCCGCCGCCCTCGACGTGAGCCTTGGTGCCGGCCCTCGAGATGCCGCTGGTGATCTCGCCAGATCCCTCAGTGGCGGTTTCGGCCCTCTCCTCAGTCATACGCATCTGGATTATACGCTCAAACTTTTCGACAAATAAGTCTTTATTGTCGCTTGCAAGCAACAGGTTTCTCTCAAGCAAGCTTAGCCTGGGCATAAGAGACAAGTCCATGTTATTGACCGCGTCATACAACATGGATAGAGTCTCAGGCACTGGTGATTTATAATACTCCTCTAACGCGAGGAGTAGAAGCGGCTGCACGAGAGCAGTTGAAGTTAGTTTGCAAATCCCAACATATAATCTCAAAACATCGAGTAGCATTGGCCACATACCTTGTATATATGCAAAAAGGGATGTCTCGTGCAAATAGCCATCGCCTTGACAATGGCTCCTCGTTTCACTGTTTTATCGTGCTTGGTATTGACCAAGTTGAGCACATAGATGAGTGGGGGACCCTCTGCACCGTCTGGCTCGTCGTCTGAGGACTCGTCGTCGTCCTCATCCAAATCATCTTCGCTCCCCTCTGAATCTTCTTCAGACTCAGTCTCGCCCTCAGGGACCAGCCCCGCTTCTTTATCTCGGCGCCTCTGCCTTCGAGCTCTTCTCCTTGCTTTAGCCTTGCGTTCATCATCTTCGTCTTCTGGCGATGAATCTTTGTGGAGGAAGAACATGGTCCAATCCTGATTACGCGCGTGGGCCTGGTCTGGAAGCATCAGCTCAGCCAACATGTTTTCATCCCCAGTGATGGCGACCGGGTACTGATGCTCCATGACTGGACCACGGTCAATATCAAACGATGCCACCAAGATGTACTCGACATGGTTGGCGTCTGATCCACGAGGATATTGTGATCGAACTCGCTTCTGAGGGTACGACCCTTCGTTCGTTCGGCGTGCTGCCGAGAGAGACGAGTGCTGTGAAGATGGCCCGATGGAAGAAGCTTTGGACTTCATGCTCGGGTCCGAAGTCCGGTCGGTTTCGGCCATGGGGGGCTGCGGTGACCTTGATGGGCGCGAGTGAAAGGACATTTGCGATGGAGAGCGCGACGGGGGGAATGAGGAGAGCGAGGTACGGCGGTGATGAGGCAGCGAAACGTTTGAGCTGCTTGCACCGTTTGAACGAGAGGCGTAGGGAAGAGCCGCCGCCATGGTTCAAATGCCTCCGCCGGCCAGTGTGTCGTGGGATGCTGCGCCTGTATACCGGATCGCCCGTCTCGACTCGTGCTTCTCCAAGTATAGCTGGAGCTCGTCAATCGTATGGATGTAGCTTACAGGCTGTCGAGGCCGAGCCTTTGGATTCGTGCCGTCGGAATTCGTCGTCGTTTATTGCGCAGGGACAGCTATCTGGCTCGAGCGGTCTATGGCTGTGGTCGCGGCCAGGGTATGTTGGTGCGCAATACACTTTTTAGTGGTGCTGGTGGTGATGCTGTCACCCCGCATGTAGCAGCTGCGTCGCAATGGCACGCGCGCGCCGAGGGCCCAGCAGCAGCGGCAATCAGCAGATGGAGAGGCCAATGGACGGACGAGCGATCGCGAGAGCCCTAGAAGCATCGTCTGCAGCATTTGCGCCGAGTCGTCCTGGGAGAAAGTCGAGACAGGGGCTGCTGTATTTACGTTAGTGTCACCCAAAAGGGGAAATGTGGTGTAGGGGACTGAGGCGAGTGGAGCTGTGTGATTCAAGGCCCTGGAGCCTTGGAGGGCCGTTCCTGCTAGTGCCTGTTACAGCGCCTGTTTCTCAGAGCGCTTAGCGCATCCTAGGCTCTCTTCCAGTGGGCGAGGCGCTGTGTTAGCGCCTGGGAAGAATAGAACAGAGAGGTGTCTAGAGGTGTCTAGCGGTGACGCTACTCGCGTGGCTGAGACGCTCCCGCCATGCCGTCTGAAGAGCCCAACACGTGCAAGCGCGCTGCTGCCGCCACACTCCACCAGCCACACCACACCACTACTGCTGCAAGTGACCCTGACAACGGAGCCAGCAGCTGGATTTGTTTACTTGGCTGCGTCTCGATGCAGATGCCGTTATGCATTAACCTCCCCTCTCACAGCATATCCAGGGCCAATCCACTGGTCCCATATCTCTGACGACATTTTCACGATCATCTGCATTCTGTGCCTCAGCCAAGTACCCAGAGCAGCTCCGCCTACCGTTTGCTGGCCAACCGATTGCGGGCACCGTCACAGCACAGATCCCTTTACCGATTACATTATGGTACGGCTGCTGCCCCGTTCCGTCTGGAATCTGCCGTTTCGCTTATCTGCTAATCCTTTCTTCTTTGCTATCCCCAGTCCATCTCGACAACGTTCAAGCCCTCTCCCCTGGGCCTCGGATCGCCTCCCAGCGTTCGAAACTCTCCATTCCGAAGGGGCGAATCTCCGGCTTCGCCTTCACCCCTCCGACACATAACACCCACGACTTCGCCTACCAAAGCCGCCGCCACAACACCCAACGGCACGTCGAGGTTTGCGAGGCCAACGACGCCAACCAGGGATCCATCTGAGGCCAAGGAAGAAGAGAAAACGCCAGCCATGACTACTCCTACAAGGGCATCGCCACCGTCGTGGAAGGCTGGGTCAAAGCTGGCGGTGGGCGGCTCCTTGGGCGGTAGCAATGCTCTCTCACAGCTTCAGCCGACTCAAGTTAGGACATTGAGGGATGGATTTCAGATCTTGGATCGGGACTGCGACGGAGTGGTCAATAGAGAAGACGTTGCCGACATGCTCGGTCAGCTTGGTGTGTTGTGTTCCACCCTGTCCACCCCCGGCGAATGATGCTCAATTCCGCCCGCGATCCCATCCCGTGGATTCTAACTGGCAGCAAAGGTCTCCCTTCAGGCTCCTCCGACATAGGACGCTTCTTTCCGCCGTCGAAACCGCAAACCATCACGCTAGCCGCTTTCCTCAACTCGCTGGCGGAGTCCTTGGCTCTGCTGTCACCAAACACCGAGCTCTTATCTGCGTTTTCGGCCTTTGACGAGGACGACAGCGGTCAGATCGACTGGGCGGAGCTGAGGGATGCTCTGCTCAACACACCGCCAGAAGCCGGGCAGTCAGCACTCAGCGCTGCAGAGGTGGACAAGGTGGTCGAGGGGTTCACGGGCCGGCGAGCCTTCAACCGCAACATGAATGCGCACTTATCGGCACGACGGGGTGAAGTGTTTAAATACCAGGAATTCGTCCACTCAATCATGGGCTCCAACGGCGGGGCCGAGGGAGGGGCACATGAAGGAGAGGAGCAGTGATGAGATTGATGATTGGCTTGCTGTCCTTTTTGTTTTCTCTCTTCGTATTACGCCAATTGGTGCTTTCCTAGGGTTTCGTTTTCCGGTTGACACGAGTGACACGACGCAATTTCGACTGTCAGGCACGGGATGTTGGGACCGGCCGGGCTTGTCATGGTAGAAAGGGTGAAGCAATCAGCCCTGTGCATAATATTTCCTTGTCTCACATTCTAGTTGCTTTGTTTTGTTTGTTTGATAGTCTGCGCAGCTGTACGAGATACTATAGTATATGGACATGGATACGGATACGGATCAGCTTGGCAAGTTACAATTAATACCTATTCACATCGCATAAAGGAACAGCACATGGACTACATACCTGCCACCACGGCTCAGACCACATACACAACACTGCGGAGGAGACTCTGCTCTGCGTGATGGGCGCTCCAGGAGCCTTTGGAAAGGATCAGCCACGCCGCCATGACCTTTTGTGCTCCCCCAGCTCATCTACACACAACGCCTAGCGACGAGTAGGACTTGCTGGCCGATAAGCCAGCCACTGAGATGCGCAGCGAGTGACGAAATGAATGGGCCAGTGGCAGATTGCAGTCCCGGGATGGCCTGCGACCGGGCCAATGACGGCGTGCACAGTCGCTGGGGATCCCAGGCCATGGGCGGCTGGAGCGTGCGGAGAAGGCACAGGCTTGACAAGTAAGACCTTTTTAGCGGCAGGCTCCGTATCCCGTGTCGCGAAGTTGTGAGACTCTGTCTGCCTGGCCTGCGCGTATATACGGCTATTAAGTTCTACGCGAAGTGTGTGAAGAGCTATAATAAGCATACTTGTAGAATTAATGGTTAGGGAGTTCTAGATACGAGGTAGTAATACGGCGGCACTATCAATATCAATTGGTGGCGGCTGTGATGCATCACAGTCCCATCATACTCCTACAATCCTACATGCGGCTGGCATCAACAAGTCGACAGCCCAAAGGCGTGGGTGTAGACAGCTGCAGCTCAATTGGCCCTTTCAGGCACAGGCACAGCTACATACTTCGTGCCATGGGCCAATTATTGGTTCCTAGGCAGTCAAAGGCTCCTCAGCTGCATCTGTTCCACCGTCAGCTACCAGCGCAGACAGAGTGGCTCCCCGTGCCCAGAGCAAACACCAAGACAAGACAAGACAAGACAAGAGAGTGTGTCAGTCAGTCCGCCAGAGGATCCGGGAAGGCTGGCTGACGCTTTTTCTCCTCTTAGCTCTGCCCGTCAATTAACTCTGACTTATTAACGACCGCCAGGGCGGGAATACGCCCCACTGAACCTTCTAGAACCGCTATGTAACCGTCGTCCTGCTAGCTGCAAGTCCTCGATAATCGACTACCAGACAAGTCCCGCCGCCACAGCAAGCCCCTTCCCCGGGGGTGAAAGTGTCAGACTCGTGGGCTTTTTGGGGCACTGTGTGCGTTCCTGGGAGAGCAGGAAGAGAGGGTAAAAAGAGTGGGCTGTATTACAGGTGCTGGGCTTGGATGGAGGGAAAAGGTGCTGGCGGCTGGGCTGGATACCGGGGGTTGCAGTGCTGGATTCCGCGGCCACATGTAAATAAACACGGCCGTCAACGTGGACTCGATTGGCTAGCAGGAAGGGCTTGCAGGGAGCTGCAGGGAGTTGAGGGCTCATCAACTTCACTACGCGCCCGGGTGCTGGGTGCCTCCTTGGCGGCCGGGTCTGTGGCTATATCTCGACGCTGTTCACAAGTAGGTACCACCCAAAACTCGATATCACAGGTATCTTGGGCATGGAACGCATAGCATCATCCACCTGTGTTCAAAGATGGAAGAGACGGATGTGCTAATCCGGTAGAGAGATGGTGCCTGTAGACACATGCATCTCCCGTACAGCAGGTACCTGATCTAGCAGCCGTAATAGGGCCTCTCACTGCGACAGGACAGGTACCCAAAAGTCAAGGTGGAGTATAGCGAAGCGGCCCGCCGCGCCGTGCCAAAGACATTCACTGCCTGTTCATTCAGATTCCCACGCTTGTTGAAATTTCTGACGTGCCCCCCAGCCCAGCAGCGGCCTGTATTTATTTCGTCCCAGGAACCTGGCGAGCCTGGCTTGAAACTAGCTTCACAGGCAGCCCTCTGCAGCGCAGGCTGATAAATCGAGGCCCTTTCCTCCTGACGACGTCGCGCGCGTCCTTTGCAATTCCTCCACCTCTTGCCAGCCAGCCTCTACCTTTTTTCGCCCAAAAGTCGCTTGACCCTCTTTTCCCACAGTGCAACCGCAGCCTGTGGCGCCAAAAAAAAAAAAAAAAAAAAAAGACTCCCCCCCTACCTAGAACCACCGGATTTTTAAATGCCCGCTTATTGCCTAGGCCTCTGTACACTTCTCTGCGGTTCCAAATATCCGGCATAACCTTGTGTCGGGACAGCCTTTTTCCTTCACCCCAAGATTCCAGCGCCGCGGCCCTCATGAAGTTCTTCAGCGCCAGCAAGGCTTCAAGGAAGAGCGCTTCTACTTCCAGTGTTGACGAGAGCGACGTTCCCCAGAGCCCCAACGCAGCTCCTTCGTCCTCGTCGCCCACCAAGAAGGCTGCACGGCCCGTCTCCCACCACCAAAAAGACACCACCAAGGCGTCGTCAACGTCCAAGTCCCGCCTCTCGCGACACTCGACGGACGCAGGCCACTCGCGCCGCAGCAAGTACGACCCGGACACCCATCCATTGAATCTGCCTCCTGAAGAGCGGGAGCGCAAGCGGCTGTCGGCCATGTCCAATTCTGCCATGAACTCCAACTCGATGGATGTCGACCCGCAGCCCGTGAACGGCGCGGCATCACCACCGCCGCCGCCCGCCAAGGGCTCGTCGAATGCCTCTGCCCAAAAGAACTTTGCCGTGCCCATCACCAATGGCAGCATGGCGCCAAACGGCAACGACGAGGCCCCCGCGCCGCCGCCGCACAAGTCCAACCCGTCCAGCCCCATCCCATCGCCTCTGGAGGATGCAGAGTCATACAAGACGGCTGGAAACCGGCTTTTCAAAGAGAAGAACTATGCCAAGGCCATTGAGCAGTATAGCAAAGGTATGCGCCAATACATGATGATGCTTTTTTTTTTTTACCCTGTGTTCATACACCTACGTCCCCTTACTTGTCTGCTACGTATTTTGCTTCTTCGCTTTTGCCATTGACCCAACAGAAAAGAAGAAAGAGTGAAAGAAACCTTGAAAGAAACTCTGGGCTAACCGTTTTTTTCCTACCTTCTTCCGTCGTGCAGCTGTGGATCTGTTTCCCAACTCGGCAACCTATCTGGGCAACCGGGCGGCTGCCTACATGTCAAATGGCCAGTTTGAGGCCGCTCTGGACGACTGCAGTCGTGCCACGGACCTCGATCCTAACAACGCCAAGGTCCTGTTGCGCCTGGCGCGAATCTACACCGGCCTGGGACGGCCGGAGGAGGCCATGACAACATACTCCCGTATTGTCCCACAGCCGTCCGCCAAGGACATGGCCCCCACCCGGGAGATGCTGCATCACATCAAGTCGGCCAAGGAGACGCTCCAGCGAGGCTCAGCCATGTCCATGGTGCTACATGCTCTGGACCAGGCCGAGCGCGGCCTTGGCTCCGGCGTTTCCAAGCCGCGCAAGTGGCAGCTAATGCGGGGAGAGGCCTACTTGAAAATGGGCCGCGAGAACTCATTGGGAGAAGCTCAGGGCGTCGCCATGTCGCTGCTGCGTCACAACAACCAGGACCCCGAGGCCCTGGTTCTGCGTGGTCGCGTCCTCTATGGCCAGGGCGAGAATGAAAAGGCCATCCAGTACTTCAGAATGGCCTGCAGCTGCGACCCTGACTACCGAGATGCAGTCAAGTGGCTGAGAATTGTCCAGAAGCTCGACCGCATGAAGGAGGAGGGCAACACTGAGTTCAAGGCGGGCCGATTCCAGCAAGCCATCCAGAAATACAGCGATGCTTTGGACATTGACCCGTCAAACAAGAGCATGAATGCCAAGCTGCTGCAGAATCGTGCCCAGTGCAAGATTAAGCTGCAAAAGTATGAGGATGCTATTGTCGACTCAGAACGCGCCGTCTCTCTTGACCCCAGCTACACCAAGGCCCGCAAGACAAAGGCCAATGCTCTCGGCAAGCTTGGAAACTGGGAAGAGTCCGTTCGTGAATGGAAGGCTATCCAGGATATTGATCCCGCGGATAACTCGATTCGCAATGAGATTCGCAAGGCAGAGTTGGAGCTGAAGAAGAGCCAGCGCAAGGATTACTACAAGATCATGGGCATTGAAAAGGATGCTGATGCTAACGACATCAAGCGAGCATACCGCAAGATGGCTGTCAAGCTACACCCTGACAAGAACCCTGGTGATGCCGAGGCAGAGGCCAAATTCAAAGATATGCAGGAAGCCTATGAGACGCTCAGCGATCCTCAGTAAGTTTAATCGACCCCCTGACCCTAATATCGGGTTCATTCGGAACGTGTACTAACACACGATGCAGAAAGAGAGCCCGCTACGATAATGGCGATGATCTCATGGACCCTGCTGACATGTTCGGCGGCGGTATGGGAGGGGGCATGGGTGGCATCGACCCTGAGATCCTGTTCAGTATGATGGGCAACCAGGGTGGCTTTGGAGGTGGTGGCTTCCAATCCAGAGGCTTCCCAGGAGGTGCTGGTGGCTTCCCCGGAGGTGCCAGCTTCAACTTTGGCGGTGCTGGTCCCGGTGGCCGACAACGAGGCGGCTTCCCAGGTGCTGGTGCCGGATTCCCCTATTCGTGACCAGCCGGCAGTGAAGAAACAGAAGCCGAGGATGATCATGATGACGATGATGATGATGGCGAGGACGATGATGAGACAGATGCCAACTCTCGGTATTCGTTCCACGATGCTTGGACAAATGAAGGACCGGAGAGCAAGCTGCAAGATGATTTGCATCGTCGCCGAGAGGCTCGCAATGACCTGGTTGAAAACTTGCGACGATATGGCATGTGGCTGCTTGGGGCAGTTGTCTTGCTCCCGCCGCAATTGGTAGCAATGGGTTTGGTGATTTCGGCATTTATATACTTGTGCACAAGACGAGACGGCCGACAGCGTCATCACAGCAGACGCAACACCGCAGGATAGACATTGGGATTTTATTTTTGTTCAAAGTCTTTTTTTCTTTTTTTCTTTTTTTGGGTTTTATTTTTCTTTAATTCAGAAAAGAAAAGACGCGCATCCTCATTGCTATGGCGTTTTTGGGACACATTCTAGAAAGAGAACTGGGAAAAGACAAACACAGTCGATCTTTTTTGATTCATTTGCACAAACTAACTACTGTCTTCCGGGAGGAGCAAAAGAGATATCTTTTTTTTGTGGGAACCGGATTGGGAAAAGGGAGAGAGAAGGAGGGAGAAGAAGACGACTGAGGGCGAGGATTATTCGTCCTCTTTTTTTTTGTGTTAGCTTCTTAGACTGACTAGACGATGAACGCTTGAAAGTTGGAAATATCAAGCGTCTCGTTCAGAAGGAGGTCAGGGGAGGCAGGACGGGGAAGTAGTTGCAAAGATTTATATAGATGAATGCGGGTGACCCGTCTTTTCCACAATCCACTCAGATACCCTTGTGTCTTTTTGATTCTCAACTTGGCCTCCTTCTGATCTCTTGTATTGTTCGCGTTGATACACTTTATTCGATTTGTGGTTGGCTGACGCTGGCTGCTGTGAATGGCAATACAGAAGACTTGGACAATGAATAGTGCAAGCTTGGAGCAAAATCTCCCATTATTATTTAAAGACCCTTGGGTATCATGACACGCCCTCTAAACGCCTAATTACAATGATTCTCAAAATCTAGAGATGTCGAACTCCGTGAAACCCCTTAGGGAAAAAATCCATTTGTTTCAATCCTCTTCCTTCACTGGCTACCAGTCTGTCCACCCTGCACAGCAGACGCAGGCCTCGCAGGAAGATTACTAGTCCCGCTGCTACCAGCCGCTGCACCAGCACCGCCAGTCGCAATCGCTGGATCGCCGCCCGTCGCCTCCAGCACCTTTGCCACATCCTCGCGCAGCTCCGGCATGGCAGAGGACATTTGCTCGGCGAGCACGTCGCGGAAGCTCGCAAAGGCGCTCTGCTTGCCGCGCATGAGCTGGTTTCCGCGGCGCACCAGCTCGACAAACTCGCGCGTGTAAATGTCCGGGTTGCGGCCGTTTTCGACGTACTCGAGCAGTTCGGGGGGCACGGAGGGGAGGAGGTGCGGAGGGGAGGCGGCGACGTGGACGTTTTGGAGGGAGGTGGAGAGAGATTTGCTGTGATTTTCCTCGGGTTAGCTTTTAATTGGATCGAGAGTGAAAGATTGTGGTAATGTTTGTACATTTCTTTAGATAGGACTTCTTTGCTTGAGACGCCCATGGAGTCGTATGTTGAGACTTGGACCATGACGCGGTAGAAGTCTTGGATGACGTCCTTGAGCTGTTCTGCTGGGGGGGGTTAGCCATCCTTCTTATAGGCAGTGGATTGGTATAGTGCGTACGCTCAATTCCATCGTGGTCTATTCTATCGACAGGCGCCATGGTTGTGGGCGAAGCTGGAGGTTGTTTTGACGTATCTGTGTAGAGAGGAAGTTGAAGGTGATGCTGTGGAGAGTATGGGGAGATGCTTTTTTGGTGGGGCATGTGTTAGCGGAAACTACTGTATAATTGATCACTGAACAGGTGAGATGCAGAAGGCATTTTGTTGCTTTTCTGTGGAACAATCTCATATTCTTTCCATGGCTTGGAAATTTTAATTTTAGTTAATACTTGTTTAATTAATGGCAGTTGTTGATAAAGATGGAATGAATTAATCCTCGTTCTATTAATGCTCCGGGTTGTTGAAATGCAGCACGTGAAAGCAGCCATCTGTAAGGAAGGAGCAGCATCATGTCTTACACCGCTTTCTAGCTTTATTTCATCGCAATAGCTAACCTGATATTGATGAAAATCTTACCAGATGCAATCCAGCGATGCTCACTGATCAACATCTTTTTCAGCATGTGCTCTGCTAAGCTTGGATTTTGCTCTACCGCACCTCGAGTCAGCCACAATCCAAGTCTTTCGCCCAGTAGGCTCAGCCAAAAGCACGAGGCACAAAGAGTGGATTCTTCACAGCATTTTTACCTCTCCCCAATGCTTTGGCATAATGTGTTGATGGTATACCTACTACGCTCGCCTATCATTTCGAAGGCTAGCCTTTTCGGCCCTCAGCGGTCTATACTAGGGTGGACATCTTCACAGCATTTTTAACTCTCCCTAAGGCATTGGCATAATGATGTACTAAGCTTGCCTATTATTTGAAAAGCTAGCCTTTTCCGCCATTGAAGTGATCTCTTCACAGCATTTTTAACTCTCCCCAAGGCTGTGGCATGTCTGTGATTTGCTGTCTATTCATGGTACCCAATCTTAGTCTATCTTGTAGCGGAACTGATCTACTAGCGAGTAATCCACCAACTCTTCCTATATGACAAAAGCCAGCCAAGCGCGATTCTATACGCTGGAATGCTTCATATACCAGAAAGGGCTTCCGCAGTCATACTGTGTCTGTAGTCCCAGGCAGCAACTGAACGCTGATTCCGACCGGGGCTGAGTACCTGGACAGCTCTTCGAAGGGCGGTGGATCCGTTCACACACACACGGCGTCAAAGGGAGGCATCCTAGCCTCGGCGTAATATTGATCAATCTAGCAGTATGGCGTACAGAGCAACGGCACAGGGTCAATCTCCATCGAAAGTCTCAGGCTCGATACAACATTAACGCTGATCCAACGTCACACGAGGATAAACCACTTGTTAGTAGCTACCGGACACCAAAGCTTCGTTCTGTGCCTCCTCGAGCATTCTCCGAACAATGGGCTACAAGTACCATGACCAAGTCAGCTTCCGAAGACCACGTCAGCCGTCGAGAATTTGGCGTGGGATTTATCCTTGCGCTCCTCGTCTACACTTGACGGGATACGCCTACAACGTGTCTGAGGTATAAAGCAGCGCAGGAATTAGCGCAAGGGGAGCCTGGCAATCGCTGTGATGTTTGCGCCGATATCCCCTGTTGGTGACAAGAGTAGCCTCAATTTGGGTAAGTCGCCAATATTGATTGCCATCCATGGTTTAAGAGGGACAGTTCAGCCGCTAATACTACACGGGCCTCGGAACAGGCTCTAGGAATCCAATACTTCTGCTTCTTGGGTTGATTGATCCAATAGACAGGCTTGATTTCGTGCCTAGCAGCCCGAGCATCCTCCAACATATCTAACTTTCTCCAACGCCCAGGGACTTGGTTGCTCTTTCACATGCAGTCGAAGCAATTATTCAAAACAGGGTCAAAGAAGACCACCAGTCCTTTGGATCAAACTTGAATGCTCAAATGCTGTGACAAGCCAGATGGCGCTGCCCACCAACATGAACCGAACTAGCAGGCCCCGATCCATGTTCCCCGGCCGTGCTAGGAACGACCCGCACACACCGCATCACCGGGCCTTGACTCTCGCCTACGTCTAGCTCTGGGTTTAATATCAAGATGCATTGTTGGCGTGGCTCCTGGGCCAATGGCCTTTGCCGTCAAGGATGCCCAGAATAGGGTGCGCGTGGGTGGTAGCTGAGCTGAAAGACGCCTGTATTACACGGTAATAACAGCCCACCCACCATGAGAACCTGGGACCGTATGATGCTCGCTGATTGTACGAGCCTGTGTCAATAGCCCGTCTCGGAGAAAAAAGCAACAAGCTGGTTGACTAGGCTGATGATATAGTACAAGTATGTATGGCATGGCCATTCTCTGCCAGCCCGACTTGTCAGACTCTTCCTCTTTCCTACCCTCGGCCGCGATCCTTTAGCCTATTGCGTGTACATCTCCGCGCGCGCATACCAACTACCACATCTCAAGGCCTCTGAACTCGGCTTCATCACTCTATACTCCATCACTGCATCGAATACCGCGCGCTAGACGGCGACCTAGCTCTTTATTCTCCGGCCGCGAGCTGATACTGCCTGATAGAGCGCCGTTAGCCGCGTTATATGCCGGTACTCTGCCCCCATGTCTTCGTTCAATGCAACACCACCGGCTCCCAAGCCCGCGACGTATGAATTCGTCGTTGGCCAGCGTCCGGACCAGCTAAATGCCGGATCCAACAAGAAGCTGCGGTCGCATCTGTCCAAGAGAGGATGGGAGGCCTACTTGGAGCAGAAGAAGCTCTCATCGCCAGTCTCAGTCCGAGTGGATGAAGCAGCTCAGCGCACCGATGATGGGGCTAGGCGAAAGAAGCGCAGGCGCCATCGGCAGGCCATTACCTGGGATGTCGTGGAACCAGACGATCCAAGGTTTCCAGGACCTGGAAATGTCAGAGAGGCCATGTTGGCCCTCATCAAGACCGGAAGGCACACGCCTTTGGAGAAGACGCTTTCAATCGACTACAGACTTGGAGGTGGACGCGTTGATCCTTTCAAATCGTATCCTACGCCATTTCGATCTTACATACCTC
Organism: Trichoderma atroviride; assembly: GCF_020647795.1. NCBI lineage: Eukaryota > Fungi > Ascomycota > Sordariomycetes > Hypocreales > Hypocreaceae > Trichoderma > Trichoderma atroviride. The sequence continues at coordinate 6,202,152 of NC_089401.1, read as the reverse complement.
ATTTGGTGGACCACTGTGAGCTCATTCATCTTCATCGTGTCAGTTCGTGACGGCAAAAAAAACAGATATTAACATCCTCTACCAGACATTATCCACATGGCCGTCGACATCCCCGAACTTGACCAACCCGGAAACGCTGGTCTTCTTCGCAGTCGCTGGTTCCGCATGGCCACATCCGAAATGTCCACGTTCCAAGTCGTCCTGCTCCTCGCCGCAGGCAACTTTGTCAGCGTCAAAGGCGCCGTGCCCGCAGAGCAAGGGTTTGACATACATCAGCTCAAAGGCGATGCCATCCAATCTCTCAAATATGCCATGAATGACGAGGCCAAAGCCACAAGCGACTCCATCATCGGAGCGGTGGCCAAGCTGGCGAGCTTCGAGTCCATGCATGGGTCCGAGGCTGATTTCCGGCTGCATATGGAGCATACCATTAGGCTGGTGAATATGAGGGGGGGGGCTGAACAATCTCGGTCTGGGAGGGCTCTTGCGAAGGATGCTCATTTGGATTGATGTCAATGGCAACTTTTTGTATAAAAGGCCACGATATTGGCCTGGTGAGAACTTTGATGGGAGTAAGGACTCGATTTCGGAGCCTAACCCGGAGCGATTCATTGCCATCTAAGTGTGTATGGGTGCTCTAGGACTTGTTTTTTGGATTCTGGTTTGTTCTTTCATATTCTTTATTTGGGGATTCGGGTTTCCCCCCCTTTTCTTTCTGGGAAGCAACTCTAGCTCAAGCTCAGACTAATAGTTTTTAATAAGTGTGTTGTTAAAGAGATGGGATCACAGCTACTCTCGCTTAGGAAATAATAATTTGTCATTTTTCTTGTATCAATCTTTCTTAGCAAGGGAAAATAAAACGCCACCTTCATATATATTTTATACAACTTGAGAGCAAATCAAAGTAGAAAAACGCGAGAAATTTGAGGAAATAGGAAATTCTCATGCAAACAAAGGAGCACTCCAAACGAAAAAAAGGTATATCGAATATAAATCAAAATGGTATCCATCAAAGAGAATCAAACGCTTGGCCGTTCTGTTTTTGCTTCATATCACGGAGAACAAAAACCCGCTTCTTCCCTCCTCGCGCTTGCTTGCTTGCTTAACCGCTTCACATCCCATCTCCTTCTTTATCAAATCGACCCCCTTCCAGTCAATCAATCATTCGCTAATTATTCCTCGAAAACGTCGCCGACGCATCAACCAGCAGCGTGGCAATGAGCAAAACACCATTAAACCCAGCCATCATGTAAAAGGGCGTGCCGTTAGATACTGTATCAAACAAGTAGCCACCCAACTTGGTAAGAATCAGGATAGCTGCACCGCCACAAAGCGAGTACACGCCCGCAATGGAGCCCTTGAGGCGCAGCCGCGATACAAACTCTTCCTCCGTGACAATGCGGATCAGGGGCTCCGTCTCGGTGGATTCGTCCGCATCGGGGGCAATGGCATGAGGACGGCGAGCAGCGCGCGGGATCTCGACGGCGAGGACGCCCTTGCCGAGGGAGCCCAGACTGCAAACAATGGATCCGATTTGGCTGATGCCAATGAGGGTTACAATGACAAAGATGTAGGGGGTGCCACCTCGGCCATCAACGTCCTTGATCTCGGGGCTTGAAAGTTGCGGGAAGATGATGTAGCCCACAATGCCCATGACGGTGGCCACGACAACGGGATAGTTGACTCTACCTGGGTGGCGAGACAGATAGCCGAAAAGAGGAGCACAGATCAAGCCCATGAGCTGCGCCACGCCAGTCAAGATGGAGGAGAGGACATACGCCTGGCGGCATTCCTTCTTCAGCTCAGGTGAAGGATCGTTGGGTGAGCCCTGGCAGAATCCGTTGCCAATGAAGAAGGTGTTGATGTAGAGCGGGACAAAGAGCGAGATGGCAACAGTGGAAGCTCTGGCGACGAAGCCACCGAGGTAACCCAGCGCGATCCGGGAGTCGGTGAAGCCAAGGAGCACTGAGTCCTTCAAGAGGTGGAGGTACGGGATAACCTAGGAATCAATGTTGGTAAGAATTCCAAAACGAACATTGGTGAATAAATCTTACCTTGTTTTGAGATCTGCCAGGGTAACCAGCCACAACAGATTCATCCTGGCTCTTGAGCCCGAGCAGTAGTCGCCAACCCTTGCCTTCCTCTCCCTGGAGATTGCGCAGCCCAAAGAAGACAAAGATGCCAACGAGCAGAGCAATAGCACCGACAACATAGAAGCTATAAGTCACTGCCTCTCCGGGAGTCACCTCGTCAATCTCTCCAAACCTGGCCGGCAGGGGCAAAAAGCACGACAGCGCCAGCAGCGCGCCGCAACCCGTGAAAAGACCGACGTAGCCCGCCAGCACAGACGATTTTCCCGATCGAGCTTGCGCATCCGAGGACGGTGCCCCCTCGTCAGTGGGCAGCGATCGCGAATAGGCCTCTGGCGTAATGGTGACTTCAGAATCGACGGAAAAGGCAGCGCTCAGGCGCGCAAAGGAGCTTCGACTGCGACGGCGAGCGCGAGCGGCCTTGGCTCGCTCAAGGGCGGCGTTGCGAATGTCCTCGTCCTCGTTTGTCAGCGAAGGAAGGATGGCGGTGACCATGGTAGCCCTACAGATTTCAAACACGAAGTTAGCATACAAGCTCCAGACAAGCAATCGCATCCATCCATCCATCCTCTTGTCACGTCCCATCCCACAGGACCCCAACAAGAGCTCGCTGGATCAACCAAACCAAGCCAAAAGAAAACCACATACGTAGCCGATGCGCCCACCGCAAACAAGACCCGCGCCAGCAACAGCTGCGGATACACGTTCCTCGCCTGCACAAACACCGCCAGCGCCACGGCAACAATCGCATATCCAATCACGGCCACCCACCGCACGCCCAGACGGTCCGACACGAGGCCCCAGGCCGGACACGCCACCAGGGCGACGATCTCGTCGGCAAAGCCCAGCGTGCCGACGACGTCGCCCACGCCGTTCTTCTGGCCGATCAGGTCGGTGATGACGAAGGAGACGGAGCTGTTGAGGAAGACGAGGAACGAGATGGAGAAGAGCGAGATGCCCAGCAGGTACGTGGCGGCCTGCGTGGGAGTCGTCGAGGCCGCAAAGGGCAGGAAGCGCTGCATGGAGAGCGCCATTTGGAGGGTTTGGCTGCTGTTATGGCAGCGCGCGCGTCTGTCTTTCTCTCTCCTGTTTTTGTATCGACGTCGTTGTTATGTGTATGGAATGGGTAAGATAAAGATATAGCTTCTCGAGCTATAGTAGCTCTTTTTTTCTCGCCGCCTCGGTTCTTAGTGTTGATATCGCAAACTAGCGGATCTTCAATCAAATGCGCTTTTTAAAATGTAGCCTTTCCGGTAATGCTAGGAAAGAAATATCCACATGATGGTTCGGAAAGCGCAAGACTGGAACCAAATTCAGTGGCAAAGAATAAAGGCAGATGTTGAGACGATGGAAATGGAAATGACTGATGCTATGCAAAGTGTAAGAAATGACTGCTTCTTCGGGTCTTACGAGCGTGAGGAGCTTCTTCAGCGCTAGCATTTAGCATTTAGCGCCTGCGGAGATTCGGCTCCTTTAAGCTCTTTCGGGCCAATCGGCGGCGCGCACCAACGGCAGGCGCATTTGTTCGGCATTCATTCGCATCCCTTCAACTACTGACCGCATTAAGACGCGCCCTGGCAAAAATAAAAGTCAACAATCTGGATCAACTGGTCTTCTTTAGACTGTACCGTGTAACAGTTTCTCTTACTTGAATGCATGAGATGTTCTAAAAAGACAGCTAATATAAGCATTCATCGGAGCTATAACGCGTATGTGGAAGCAGTGACATCTCGACGTGACTTATATGGCATATTAGCTCCTCGCGAAAAGCTTTATCAACTTAGCTACGCCACGGATCTGCACAAATACATTCAACTCCGGCCTCCAATTCCATTAAATGATTCATTCCCGTTCTTTTCTCTACGATTGAAATCATGTAAATAGCAATCGAGGTACCTGCCTAATTACAAATGCCCCGTTTCTCTGATATCCATAACAAGCACCTAAATTAAAACAAAACAAAAAAAAAAAAGTTAAAACTCCAATGCTCCCTCATGATCCTGTAGCCCTCTCCCCTAACGTGTCCAGAACATACTCCATACAGAGGGTATAAATGTGTATGTGTGTGTGATTTCGTCTCTCTACCAAGCCCAGAGCACCTTGTGGTGGAGCGTACGGGCGCCCAACCTCTCAAACTCAAACGGCGTGATCCAAGAGTCGTTGGTTGACAGCTTCGCAAAGACGCTGGCTCCCTTCCAAGTGACAACTTGCTCATCCATATCTCTCGCGCTTCGACTGACCAGGATCCTATCATTGAGGTCAGGCTTCAGCGCCTTCAGCCTCTCTTCCAAAACGACAGTGAGCTGCGGAACCTTGGCGCCACCGCCAATGACCATGATACTGCCCAGCAAATCGCGGACTTTCTTCTCGTCGCCCTTAGCAGCATTGTGAATGCTTGTGAGAATAGAAATGTCCAGCGGTGCCAAGGGCAGTACTTCATCTCTTTCGGTTGCCATGTCTTTGGCCCCGCGTGCTGCTGCGTCTACAAACATGCCTGGGGGCGGTTGCGTAGCTTGTGACTGTCCAGGAACCGGTGTGCCAGCCGCTCGAATGCTGCCCGGAGCAGGGCTATCGCCATTGACGCCATCCTTGTTGGCTCCAAAGACGAATGGAGGTGGTGCGGGAGTACCGCTGCCCTCGGGGGCTGGCGACCCGGCATGCGATGCAATTGGAGTGCCAGTTGCTGTCTCAGCTTTGGGAAGGAAGTTGAACTGTGACTTCTCTTTGTTTGGTGTTGACGCTTCAGGCTGTGACTGAGAGAAGCCGTTTGCGTTGGTCATGAGTGATGGCTTTACCAGCGCCAGAATTGCGAGCTGTGCGGCAGAGGACGGATCGTCGGGAATATCCACGTCATAAGCGTTGTAAGAACGCTCGACAAGCTTTCTCCTTCCCCTGAGCTTTGTGCTATTATCAAAAATGGCTGGCTCAAACACTCCCATCGCCGCAAGAATGACTTCGTCGTATGTCTTGAACGCATATTTCCGTGTGGGCTGGTTGGGTGCTCGAACGTGAAAGTTGTAGAGCTGTACCGAGATGTTGGCCTGAGACATGGTACAATGCTTCGCCTTTAGCTCTTCAGCTAGAAGGAAGTCGTATCTTCTTCGTAGGTTAATTTCCTGGTAGGGAAAGTTATCGTAGAGCATCATTTTGATAAAAGTCTCCGTGATATCGTAACCCCCATACTTGAGGTTGATTCTCGAGTCTTCAATGCAAAGTCCGTCCTCGACACAGGTCACAGATGTCTTTTGCGCGCCGATATCCACGACGCAGGCTTGCGTATAACCGGCGCCGAAAGTCGCTGCCATGCTTTCCTGGATAAAGCATACTCTACTAAACTCAAACCAGGTCATACAGGATCGCAAGATCTGCTCCACATACTTCTTATCATAAAGATCAGGAATGACAAAAACGCAGCTATACTGTTGCCATTCGCTGTTTGTCTTCAGGCCCAGCTCTTGGCGCAGCGCTTTGTCCAGGAGCGTTTCAAAATCGTCAAAGAGATGCTCCTGGCTTGTGTATCCATCCTCGTTCCAGTATCCGTACTGGATAGGCCACCACAGCTTGAATTTGGGGTTTGAGTCGTCGGGAACACGCAATGCCTCACTCCCGATAAAACAGGACGCCAATGACTTTGGATCCTCCAGTTTTTCTATATCAGTCCACTCGACCTCTAGCACATCGTTATGTCTCTGAATGATCTCGGGCTCCGTGCGGCGATTGAATGTCTGGACAAGCTCTTTGGAGTTGGGAAGTACTTTTCGCTTGTTGGCGCGCATTTCCACCTTCAGATCGTTGCACATCTTTTGGTATTTCTTCGACCACTCTTCCCCGTATTGCTGGTCCGTAGTCTTTGCTTCAAACTGGCGTCGGGGTAAAGCCTCGTACATCTCCGATTCGGTCTGGGGGAATTTGGTCGCTAGGGTAGTCGGGATGGTCTTGGGAAGTGCATCGCTCGCGAATCCAATGCGCAGATTTTGGCTTCCGGGATGGATGACAATCACCCTGGATGGGTCCATCCCACCCGAGGGAGTTGCGGCTCCGTCATCCTCGCCGAGATCTGGCAGTGGCAGGGGCAGCTCGCCATTAGCAGGCTTTGAAAGAGCACGATCGCGGTCTCGGGCACTCTGTACTAGTCGATCACGAGTCGCATCGCTTTGGAGTCGAAGGGCTAGGACCTGATCATCCCTTTTCATGTAATCTCTGCCGCCAGGAGTTAGTGGGCTTGTCCAGTCCAGCCACTCAAGTCGCTGCGAATCCTCACGTATAGTAATTCTTCTGGTTGATCGGGCTAACATCAGGCCATGAGGTCAATTTCATGCCATTGTCGGTTCTCTCCAGCCCTGCGCGGATTTTTGATGTTAGCAATCGGCAGTTGACAGGAGGTCGAAGTTTCCCATGACACAAAGCTGAAGCTGTGCTAACGTACCCTCTCTAAGAAGCACTCTTTCTGAGACTTTACCAACCATCTTGATGGTATAGGCACCTTTGGTGCCAGAATTGGATAGCGGGTGGTGTTGTGCAGTGTTGTGATTGAGGAGGAATTTTATGGTGCACTCGTCATCTTGTCCTCGCCGTAGACGCGATTGACACGCCAATGCGATTAAACTTCCTGCGATCCTAGGACCGAGCCGATAAGATAGCTTGTACCTGAATGGCGGATTTTAGATAATCCGGGTGCGCTCCTGTCCCAGATGCTCTTGTGTAAGTGGTATCGCGATAAAATACGTGCTGGGAAAATAACAACAAAAGAATATTGTCCAGAAACCAATTGACAATATTAATTCGAATAATTGAAGTTTGTTATTGTTTTATCTAAATTTTGATGCTGCTCGTAGTCGTAGTATAGGGGCAAAAAATAACAGTGATCTTTGGAGCACGGGCTACAGGTAGCTGCAGACTCTCATACCACTGTTATCAAGCAAGTCAGCGGTTCGTAGTTATTGGCAGCGCATAACAGTATGAGGCCCAACTAAACATTTACCAATTAAACACTACAGAAAAAGCAATGTTGCAGCGACACCAGGACGCTATTTTTAACAGACTGGCCAACTGACTTGCACCTAACAAGCCCGCTTACAGTTAGACACTACCCTGGAGTCCAGCAGAGTTACCATGACATTGGGAGCTCATACGTTTGAAGCATACAAGGAAGAATCGACTGAAAAGAACGAATATATACACGCTACCTACTTATATATTGCTTCCCCTACTAACAGTACTAGGTACCTAGGTAGTTATAATACATAATAGGTGTCGACTGTTTGTAACTGTGGTAAATTACAAGCGGCTATATGCCTTATGTCACGTATAGGCAAAGACAGACTAAATAGTCATCCTACAGCAGCCTATCAGGACCTTGCACCTGCAGCATCCGAACTGAAAAAGACAATTTAATTGCTCGAGTAATATCGCCGCTCTGTGCTCCGCAAGAATGAAAAACACGAGGTACCTGCGTACCCGCCAGTTGTCGGAGGCGACGCATGCAGCCCGAGTCACCTGACAGAAGTACGAGATGTCACTGAATGACGTAACCAGTCTCTATCCAAGGTAGCAGAGCAGCCGGCGCCAACTTTCAAGCAACAACTTCGCCTCAGCTCCAACATCTCACTGCCGCATTGAAACACGAATAAAGATATTTCGTTTCTGAAAAATTTATGGTGATAGCTACACATAGCTGCGAAAAATACTAATTTAGTCATCAACATTCTAGCATCTCTTACTAGGCTGGTGGACTTCTTGTCCCGTCGACTCAACCAACATGCCCGTACAGGTGTTTACTTCGAGTCCCATCAATGCCACCAAGGCAACAGGAATCACCCCAAAGACACAAGAGCCAGAGGGAGAAGGACCCCAGGCAAGGCCGCCTCCACCGACAACAACATTAGGAAGCCCAACAGCGTATCCTCCTGCACAACCAGGTGCTCGGCCATCACTACCTATCCAGACCGGAGCGCCACAGCCTACCAGCGCTTATATGCCATCGTCGACCCAAGAGGCCAGCTCAGACCCGCCTCCCCCACAGCCTGGCGCAGTACCTTCGCCTCCAGGAGGAAAAAGCCACCTTCCGCCTCCTCCAAAGGCTGGAGAGACCTTACAACAGGCCCAGACAGTGCCCATGCCGCCTCAAATGTCGTATCAGCTGCCGGCATCAGCCGCTCCAACTCAGAGTCGCTCATCAACCTCTACTTCCACAGCCTACTCGCCAAGTGTGCCACATCCAACACTTATACAGACCTCGGAACCAGACTTTTCGCACCCCCCAGGCTACCAACAGAACACCAATGCCGCAGACTTTAGCCGCGACCAACGAGAGGCTTACAACGCTTCTTTGAACCAAGAATCCTATCTGGCCCATGAAGCAGAGAGTGTCTGGAACACGGCAAAGAAATGGGCAACGGCTGCAGGAGATAGCATCGCCGCAGCAGAGAACGAAGTCTGGAAGAGAATTAATAAGGAATAGCACTGCCTCGTGGACAAACATTCATGGACCGGGAGATATAGCATATGGTAATGAAAACAATACAATTCGAGGCGTATTGAGTAGTATACTACGACAAACAAACATTGTAACGCGCTACAATAAATAGGTAATGAAACTACTAGGCTACACACACGAGCGAGCTTTAGATGCAAATGAGATCTCTTTTACCTCTAAATAAGAAACATTTTCGGAAAGTCAACATGTTCCTGTGCATAGACTGCGCTGAAGCTAGAGCGATGGATTCGTCAAAGCATCGGGTGGCAAATAGGCAAAGAACAATGTCGCGCGTCATGCACGAGCACCCGTTGAGGCGAATCAGTGATGCGCCAGAAAAGATCTCGAATCAAGATTCTGACGCAATATACCCGTATAGATCCGTGACAGGGTTGTTACGAGATCGACACTAGGCGTTTTAGTCGTGGCAGTTGCAATTTGCTGCCAGAGTTAATTATAGCTCTGAGCTGGGATCTGCCTTTCATTTCGCCTACACAGTCCATCAGCTGTTTCCGGAGTTGCCTTGAAAGAATGTTTCAACTCTGAGCTGACCTGGGCCCGGCTTGTCGAGTCTCGAGTCTCGCGTCGATAATTTTGATCGCGGGCCATGAAACTATCACTTTCTGGAGGTACGTAGCAATGACAGAAATACTTCAAACTCGTTTCTGCGTTTGGATGACCCTTCCATCTTGTGTAGGAAAAGTGGCATGAGAAATGGTGAATCAGGGCTAGCCGGGGATACCTCTGACGCATCTGAAACGCGTATAAGTGACGGGGGCTCCTGGGCTGAGCTACCAGGCGGTACCGCGAGTTTCGCTTGTGGCCGTAGCGTGTCGCGCGTACCTCGTGGTAAGCCCGTCGTAAGGCTGCGGACTCTGCAATTAAACTGAGACAGCACCCCTGCATCCTGCCTCAGGAACCAGGCGAATCAGAGCCTTCGCAACGTCGCATCGCCCGCTTTAGACGTCTTCAAAACACAACTCCACCATATCCAACTTTCCCCGTCCACCCATATCCCATCTCGGGTCCGTCTCGAGCGCAGACAGCCCGGCTTGCTTCGCTGACCTGTCGTCTGGACAACTAATCACTGCTTCGGTCTTCGGCAGGGCAGAATAACAGATGATTGAGACGAGAGAAATTCGAGGCCAAAGCGGATGCGCAATTACAGTCGTGGAGGCTAATGCGGGCCTGTGGGCGCGCAAGAGAGCTCCGCTGCCACACCCGTGGATCGACTTCGACTGCATGTCAATGGGCTCTGCAGGATAGCGTTTCTTTCTCTGCGTATAGCTACCGACCGTTTGTCTCCTCCTTAATCTATTGCGGGGTCCGGGTCTCTTTGGTTCGTAGCCAAGCGTTTTATCTGCTTCCACATATGGCTCTTGACACACGCTTGGCCAGGGCAGCGAGCTCGTGATCGGCTTCGAGTCCGACTCGGTCATCTCCTCTTGCAGCGGCGACACCGTTGTTCCGCAGGCGTGATCTTGCAGCTGGACATCTGGCATGCCAGGTACTACTCCGTATGTGCCAGTATGGCTGCTGCCTTGAGCCGCTGTCTCACGGCTGGTCGGAGAATAGCCGCTTGGTTGGGCCGCAGACATGGGCGGATGCTACCACACAATGGACGGCTTCGAGAACGTCCTACTGGTAAGTCTCTCTCTCGATTCCAGTCAGCAAGGGGGCCTCCAATGGATTGTGAAGCACCGGCTTCGTGATATATGCTGCAAGTGGTTTGGCTCACAGGCCCTCTCTCACACTGGCTCGCTGACCAAGACTGTCTCGATCTGATATCAAATCAGCCGCCTCCGGAACACAAAAGGACCAGGCTTCTGTTCAGCCTTTCTGCCTCACCCCCCCACATCGGGACTCGTTGCTGCCCCTCTTCATATCCAAGGCGGCCTTCCCGATGCCTGTGATGCATCTGCTCCGTTCTTGTGTGGATCTTGATTGTCTACTGGAGATTACCGTGTGATACCATCTCGCATCTCGTCGTCTTTCTTTCTTCTTTGGTGCGGATCTCCGTAGCCTGAATGTTCTCCCGTACTTCTAGCTTCGTTTTAGTTGCTGTGGCACACTCCATGGCTCCGTACTAGTTGCCCAAAGAGGACTATCTTTAGAACGCAGGGCTGCAAGTGTAGCCGTGGCGTCAATCCTTGACCTTGACATTGTGCCTTCACCATGTCTGTTGTTTACTATCGTGCTTTTGGCCACTAGGTGATGTCGAAGTGAGCTATCAGATATAATCGCAGATGGAAATCTGGAGATCCCTTGCGGATGAAGACTCGAGTGGACGAGGCAGAGTCAACTCTGACCATGAGCTAGGCAAAGCTAAGCAAAGCAGACCAAGAGAGCCAGCGATTTGGATATGGGGCACTAGACAGGGCCCCGAGTGAGCTCCCAAGTCTCGGCTTTCTGGATGTCACGTTATTGTGACGCATACTACTCTCGCTGTTACTTGCGATATCTCCTAGTTTATTCCCAGACACCAATGGCACTGGGCCCTTGTGAACTGAGCTCTGCTCTGGCCGACACTTATTTTCCGAAAGTTTCTTTTTTTAGTCGACTTACCCACCTCACCCGTGCCGCGTCAATTATGACACAGCTCTAGCTGTTAATGTCCAAGGGCGTCCCATCGATTGTTTCTCCGTTGCAAGATCAGGTTATGCCTGGGAGATGAATCGTTTTTTTTTCGGTCTCAATTCGGCTGCCCTGACTAGCCGTTATTACGACTCTTTTACCCGGCTCTTCTGGTCCGTGCCCGAACATGGATTCCCTCTCCCCAATATCGAGCCAAGGCCAGAGCAAAGAAGAAAAGTAACAGAGATAAATTGCATCGCTTAGATGGCTGCTTAGTTTAAGTGGCGTCATTTTCGCACACGCCCTGGTCGAGCCTTTTGCAAAATGGCGTTTCTGATCTGAGCATGGATATTTGGGAATGCTGGCGCGGTCGCCGCGGCGCGGGAGCTCCTCTGGACTAGCAGCTGATCCCTCTCTCGTTCGCCCCGGAATATCGTGAAGCTGCACCGTCACCGTGGCCCGATGGTCCAGGCTGAGCCGGTGATGATGCTACCTTTTCTCGGCCTAGGCTGAGTGGCAGGCGTTGGGCACCGCTCGCAACGCTCAACTTTCAGCCTTCTCTCTCCGCGGTGTGCGGGCTGGACAGTTCAGCAGACGCGACAGGCTTTTGGACGCTGTCGTATTACGTGTTTAACTGCCAATTCTTGGTTGAACCTAACGAGAAGGGGCCTTTTATTACCTTGATTGGTTTCACTCGGTATTTTGAGTCGTTTCAGTGACACCATTCTGGCCTAACTTGAGGATAGAGGCGTCGCGGCCGATCTTCAACGGCTGAGGGCCGACATGCTGATTGGCCAACCAGCTCCTTGAAACTCCCAGTCGGTCCACCCCCTGTCGCCCAACTCTCTCATGCCCACTTTCCTTGTCTGTGCCTTGCGGGTACGCCAATGCAGAGAGCCGAAGGCCTGTACGCAGGCACTGTAAGCCAAGCCCAGGCCAGCCGGCTGCACCCCATATGGACTGGGATCCTGGGATCTCGAGAGGCGCCGGGGGTGCAGGTGCCGGCATTCAGTCTTCTGAGCATGACCCCGTCGGTTTGGCTCAAACTACGGAGCACGGAGTAGGACCACAATAGCATGGTGGTATTTCTGCTGGGGGCGAGTGCCAGTCCGGCTGCTCAGGGTGCTTGTCAACGACTTATACACGGCCCCTGCCCGAGAGCCTCGCTCTCTCCGTGTAGGCCACCACCATTCAAGCACTCATCCACCTGGCCAATTTCTGGAATCTCTCATCTGCTCTGGATCTTAGGTTTTGTCTTCCGCATATATGCCCCATCGATCGCTCTTAATCTCTGCAAACCCCCTCCTTCCATTGCAGATTGAGAGCCGACTCTCTCTTTTCGTTCATTTATCTATTCCCTGCTGGCCGCTCACGATCTTTACGAGTCAATATTTGCATAATATTACAACACGACTTATCATATACTACTACTACTACTACTACTACCACCACCATTACTGCTCTCACTAGTAGTTGGCCTGTCTCTTGCTGCTGCTGTCCCTGCTTCTTTACCCCCCCCCTATTCTCTTTTCTTTTCTGACCCCCCCCCTCTCTTCACTCCCCTCGACGCCGGCCCCCGGATATACTCCTTATACCAGACGATCCTACTCTCGCTCTCTCTCCTCGACTCTCTCTAGTGACCTGGACATTCGTTTATCTCTTCTGGCCTCCGAAAACACGACGACTGCAACCATATTTTGACACCATCACGGATTAGTGTAAGTGAGAACTCTATAAGAGAGGGATCCCTGGCTATGCTTTGAGCAGCACAGTCTCTCTTAACCCCGGGTTGCTTTGCCTAAACGGTGTTGCATGACCGTCTCCAACGGCGCCGCTGATCAGCGAATAGGGCCTAGCCATTCATTTCGACCGTTTAAAAATTAAGGCAAAAATCACAGAGTGCCGAGTCTGTCGACTTGTCTATATTTAGCTATGGAGCCTAGTCACAATGGATTGTATGTTCCTTGCCTCTCCTTCCTATCCTCGTCTATCGATACTTACTTGTGACCCCCTTGTAAAAGTCGACAGCATATTCAGAAATACTTTTTCCACTCAAGAGGCGCAAACAACAAGGGCGATTCTGATGCTCCTCTTCAAGAGCCACCCATCAACAACCTGAGCATCAGCGACATGCCTCAGAACGAGGCAATGCAACCGTCGGGGATGCCATGGATGCCGCCAGCGACTCACCCGCAGCAGGTGCCGGCAACGGCTCAAGAAAGCATTTCATACTACATGAGGGACGGTACCCATCCGGTCAACACATGGGAACACTCGATGCCGCCCTCGTCGACTTCCGTCCAGCATAGATCCACCGAGGCTGTGACTGCGCCTGTCACGTTAGCCCAGGGGCTATACCCTGCTAATGCGATGATGACTGCCGAAGTCTCGAGAGATCCGAGCGGCTTTGTTCTATCTGATGCATCGAATCGGTGGGCTCAGAAGCCACCGGGGGAGAACTTTGACCTTCCCGTATTGGATTCAGACGCGCCCATCGGTCAAGCCTACACCACCGACGACTCCGTTTCCATTCTTGATTTAAGGTATTCAACCCCGTCGCAAGACAACTCTGATCGATTGAATCTGGACGGTAGCGTGGCAAGCCATCGCTTGTCTGGCTCGTCCTATGCCGTGTCGACAACCGGAGGGTTATCCGACATGCCTTCGTATGAGGACTTCTCTGCCGCCCTCTCCGACGTTCGATCACTCAACTCTGACTACCCACCTCCTTCAAACAGGACCTCCCTTATGTCATCTACACAGCTGTCGCCCGTGGCATCTCCTCGCCTGACGCCACAGACCCGCCCCGAGCAAGTCAGAACACAGAGTCGCGGCCGGGCCTCGCCGTCTCCACGACCAAGCATGAGGACTGCTCCTTACGACATCACTCGAGGAAACAAACAGCGCTGGTCTACCGGATCCTATGGTGTGGGACAGAGGAGACCTTCCCCCGCACTCTATCACTCGCCTCCTCCCAGTGTTCCTCAGAGATACTCTTACCAGTCGTTGCCTGCGCCCTCTGGCTCGGCAGTGTTCCCTAACCAACAGCAGCCAATCAATGCCAGCAATCCTCTTGCTGCCAGACCGCCTTTTATGATGGCTGGCGCCCCGGGATTCAACAGAAACAACATGGTTCTTGCATCCCAAATGCAGCCGCAGTTGCCCAATCAGATACCCTCGTACTTCTATAACCACAACGAGACGCACGGAGTAGTTGCCCCGCCACCGACCCTGGCCTCGCATGGCCTGCTCCGAGTTCTTCAGAGCAACGGCGAACCGCATCCTTTGACTGGTCTCTACGCAGACCTCTCGGACCCTCCGGATTTGTTTGGATGTCTCCACGAAGAGCAAGCGCCTCCCCCGCCGGAGGACATGAACCCTTCAGACCCGGAGATGGTGCCTTATGAGCAAGAGTTGCGGTTTGAAAACGACTTGTACACTCCCCGCTGGGTTCGAGGACATGGCAACAAGAGGGAAGGATGGTGTGGTATCTGCAAGCCCGGACGATGGCTGGTGTTGAAGAACTCTGCTTTCTGGTACGACAAATCGTTTTCGCACGGCATCAGCGCGGCAACCGGCACCCCGTTTCAAGAGCCTTTGGATTCGAGACGTATGAATGGCAACCCTGACATCTGGGAGGGACTCTGTGGAAGCTGTAACGAGTGGGTTCCTCTCGTCAGCAGCAAGAAGAAGGGGACAACATGGTTCAGACACGCGTACAAGGTAAGTACTGCGTTCTTGGAGCAAGGGAATTCTTTTGCTGTATTGGTTTGGTGCTAACTGGAGAAAAACTTAGTGCCATACACACCAGAAGGTCAAAGATTCTCATAAACGTCGCCGAGACAACAGCCAAAGCCAAGTTGGTGGCCACATGCCAACTTTGCATGATTCACGACCAGAGTCGCACAGATCAATGACTCCCCATATATCTTCCCCAGGCTCTGGAGTCGACACACCAAGCCTAGCGATGGCAGTCTCGATGCCAATGCCTTCGCAACAACCCATGGACTCTCGATCGTACATGCCACTACAGCAGCAAATGCAGGGTCAAATGCAGGGTCAACTGCAGGCACAACCGCCTGTTGGCATGATGCCGCAGAGATCTGACTCTGTTCGATCACAGAATACGCCCATGGACTCATACCCCGGCAATTATTAATTTTCGACTTAATTTTTTTTTTCTCAACGTCTTTCAAACACACTCTCTCGCTTGCTCTTTGTTTTTTTGCCCACTGGAACTACAATCGTTTATCAAAGTCACTTGCTGTTCGAAATTTCCTTAATTTGGATTCGATATTCATGCGTCACGTTCTGGAAGTCTAATGCCTATAGAGACGCATGAAATTTAGATTTACGCGACACGACAAGCTCGCGGATACCTCTTTTTTGGCGGGAATTGCTTTTGGTCCCCCAAACCTCTTGTCTTTTTTGATTATGTCACTCTCTACACTCCTCTCCTAGATAATTTCCTATCTTTTCTCTGTTCTTTTCTTCTTCTTCTTGTTCTTTTTCACTTTTTACCTTTCTTGGCTTCAATTATTCCTTATTAGATTTTTCCCTTCCCAGTCTCTCCCTCATACACCGTTTATTCACGCTTACAGAACAAAGAACTACGATTACCGGATACCACCAATCATTGATACCTCATTATTATTATTTTTACGCCTTCTCACGCTTTTATACAATATAGATAGACATAGATGGAAACAAACGAGTACAAAGGGTTTTATACTTTTTCAGGATTAATCATTGGATATGATCTCACGAGATGGGAACAAACGGGAGGAACCAGACTGGGATATTCGGCGCTGCGGGCCAGCTGAGAGAAAGGGGGGATATACCACGGGATAAATAGAGGCTTCTTTTTTTTTTTTTTTTTTTTTGGAAATTTGTTGTTTTTTCATTTTGTATACGGAAGATGTATAATTTTTTTCACATAGTTCTATTGTATTTTTTTCTTTCTTTTCTTTTTTGCACCTTTTTTCGCACCCGCCATCTGTTTGTTTTTGGTCGTGATTCTTACCCGTACCAGCAACTACGGTACGGTTCTGGACTCTGAATAATACGGGCCAAAAGGCACAAGAGGCCCATAGGGTGGTTCCACACCACCTGGACGGGAGACCCCGGCAAGCTTGGTGTGTTTCCCCTCTCCAAAAAGGTAATCTAATATTATGCTGATTTATGCGGCTGAGGCAGGATTGGTAAACTGCAACGGTGAGTGGGCGAAGCTAATCTCGGGGCGGATGGTTCTTTTGAGCAGCTGCGTGCGCGCTTGATGTTTTTTTTGCTCCAAAATTTCGTTGTCAAAGGAAGAAGAGAAAAGGCAGCGTTGGCAATATAGATGTTTGGTTGAATTTAGGTATGGATGACTTACATCGTAATATATTGCTGTGGCTTACTACGAATGTTGCGGCAAACCACCCCTGTTCGGTGTAGGAGCTGAAGCCAGGGGGTGCATGTAATGCATGTAACTGGACGGTGCCTCTTGTACGCCTCCACGTAAGGTGTCCATGGAACGTGAACAAGTTACTAGCAGGTACCTGATATTCCCGCAGGCGCCAGTGTCAATACGGGCGTTTATCCTGGCAGGAGATAGTAGGGATCCTTTGTCTTTTTTGCTTTCCCTCCAGCATGTTGCATGAATTTTACGGCCATGTTGAGCCAGAAAGAAAGAACAGGAAAAATAGAGATCTGATACTTGCTCTGCTGTTGAGAGGGGTGCTCAGTTGTCTTTTTGGGTAAGGGGGGTGTTTGTGGGAGTGGGGATTACTTACTTTCTTTGTGTTGTCGCTGCCCAACCAACGGGAAAATACATACTTGTATGGATATCAAACAATCATGGCATGGTATGGCATGGCATGGCATGTATAGAATGAGCTCATCACATGTATCGCGCGCGGCTTCTACGGGCCGATGGGGGAAGGGGGGAGTGTGTTTTCTACCTAGTTTACTATTTGAGTACGGAGCATTACTCGCTGAGATAAAAAGACGCCAGGAGAAGTAAACTCGCGATCTCTTCCTTTTTTTATTTTTTTTATTTTTAGCGCTGAAACAATGCAGGTACAAAACAGCAGTTTAAAACAAACCAAAAAGTTAGGGCCTAGGAGGCACAAGGGTTCCTGATTTGTTCCCCCCCATGAGATCACACGATAGAATAGATGCTCTTTTTTTCTTTTCGTTTCCCCAGAAGCCGGGACATGGAGATAAAACGTTACAAGGGCGGCAAGGTTTCCGCTTGGGGTGTTTCACGGGATGGACATGTCGGACCATTTTCTCCTGGCTTTTTTTTTTTTTTTTTTTTGGATCTTGGAGAAGAGAGCTGATATTTATTTTTGGAAGCTTTTGTTTCTTTACCAAGCAGCGCATTCTTTTGTTTTTTTGTATCTTTTTTTTTTTTCGACTCTTTTCTTCTTACGGGTATGGCCGGATATGGAGTGGGCTTTCAAAGGATCCGCAAGGCACGGCGCATAAAGCTCATTCATGCGAGCTTAGATGAAAAAGCGCATCGTCGAAAGAAGATAGATTGGCCGCTAAGTGCTGGCGGCCAACTATTTACTAGCATTGTGTAGTAGCTTCAGGCCATCTATCTTGGAATACCGCGAGTTTAGATCTTTTCTTCTAATTCATTGGATCTTGTGAGTTGGCCACTGCGTTGGTTCGTCCGCATCATTGAGTCGATTGGGTACATGTGTCCCTCTTACGTGATTTGAGATATCCGTATTGGGTAATAAAGATCCTTTTCAGCTTCGTCTTTCTTGATGCAGGTTATGTTTTGTTTTTTTGTGCATGGGAAGAGAAGTGCACAGGCTGGCTTATGCCGGTTCTGGACATAGCGTGGCTGCCTAGTTGGTGAGGACCGAGTCTGGGGAAGATCGAGATCGGATTTCGTCCGGGACTTTTTGTATGGTGGCAATTATTCGAGTACGGAATTACTAGAACTATACAAAAGAAGTTAAATGATGTATATACACAATGTTTGAATGGTACGAATGGTCAATGTTTAACTTGATGATGGTATAAGTCGCTTTTATGGTGGTATTAGGTGAGATAAGCCTTGTTCCTTGTGTCTCGTGAGTTGTGGTGCGTTTTTTGGCTTTTCTGACGTGAAGGCTCAGGAAAACGCCCGGGGTTGAAAGGGAATATTGAAATCGAGCAGAACACTGATTGGTATTTTTGAAAAAGACTTTTGCTAATTACTTGTAAATTTTTTGGAGTTGAATCAAGTTGATAGCTGTGCATCTCTCAAAATGCTTGTGAAGTTGCAGGTTTTCGATCGAATGTAAGTGTACGGTGTTATCGGATCTAAGATAAGGCTGCCATGGCAATGGCATTTTGATAGCCTTGTTTACACCAAATTCCCGGACCTAGTGCTGTGTATTACATGTAAGCAGTAAGTAACAATTACCAACCTGGCTGGCACACATTTGTACTCGCAAGATGCTCATCGGTAACAATACTAGCAGTCCTAATAGTCACAGCATCTAGCTAGACAGGCTTGCGCAGCTTCTTGTCATCATGTCATTCTGCTGCGCTAATCCACCGGTGGAATCCATGGTGGAGAAGGACTTGTCCCAGATTAGGCAAAAGAGGCTGCTGGGTCGCCCATCTATATGTCAGTAGCGCTGCGAACAAAGTGCTAGTAACTGTGGCAGTACTCGCTCGGGCTATTGTCAACGCAAGCTGCAAACTGTACTACGGCGCTTGGGAAATTAGATGAGCAAAATACGAAGACCGTCATCGGAGACAGAAGACGGAAAGATGCACAATCATGGCTCAAGGTGTAGTCAGATCGACAATTGGGCTACTTGCTCCTTTTGGGCATGCGGAGAAGAGCACCCGAGGGATCTTCTTATCTAATCCATGTAGCAATTGGGAGAGAGTTTATAGCAGCACGTACGTAGACACACACGGAGTGCATATGCAAGTAAGGGACGCCCATAACAAAAGCCCAACTTCCCCCCCTTTTTTCTCTTAATCTTACGGGTGCAACCAAGGCGCCAACGCAGTGTGTCTTGCTCGAGAAACACCAATGGCCGTTATTCTCGCGGGCTGGTTCGGAACAAAGTAGCACGTACGACTAAGATATTACTCGCACAGGTACAAGCAGCTCTGTGGCCATGACCCCGGCGACCGTGCCCTATGTCAGCCAGCTTCAGGCCCTGTAGCTCAGCTGCCCAGCGACAGGACCGCTGTAACCAAGGCCGCTGCAATCCGGCGTGCACTGCTCCCAGCGGCCCACCCAGCTGCACCTGCGCTGCAGGGCTCCATTTGCAGCGTCTTCCTAGATCGAAATTGGCCCGTTCTGCCTAGAAGTTACCCACGCAGTACAGCCTTCACCACCACCGTTGCCAGTCGCCATACTGTACTTGTACCGGCTGGGCTTCCTCTCCGCCTTTGCGCTCCCGTCCAAAGTTCCAACTCTGTCTCTTTCTTCCTCGTCCTCTTGGCTGCTTCATCGTCCATTGCCTGCCGCACAGCCGCCGTGTCCGCCCTTGGATCGCTGGTTGATGCTCAGTGGAGCTGCAGGACAAGACTTGCCTCCCTTGTTTGTCGCCTGTCCCTCTCCTTTGCCTTGCGTTTTGCCGTTGCTCTGCGTTGGCTTTTGCTGTTCCGGTAAGACAAACATCTCCCTCTCCCTTTTTCACGCCTGTTTATTGGCAACGGCATCGACGAGAGCAGCGAAGGAGGCTGATAAGACCAGTTTTTTGTGCTTTTCCTCTTGTTTTGACCGCCTTTGCATTTGCAGAGCCAGTGCCGGATTTATACGACGTTTTTTTCTTTCCCTCTTTTGCATCTTGTCATGACCGTTCACGAGCACTTTGGATAATGAGAAACGAGCCACTGCGATTTTACACTACTCTTTGCCCAAGCAACCAAGCAACCCACTCGACAGCTTTTCTGCACCCTTTGAATCTGATCTGATACCGCCCTCCCCTCTCCGGACAAATTCAAGAAAGCACACCACTATTGCATCGAGGGAAAGGAAATTGACAAAAAAAAAAAAAAAAGCCTCCCTTGCAAGCATTTATATATATATACTGCTATATACACAGCATTTTTTTTCGGGGCTCCCCCCACGGCCCGAATTGACGGTGCACGCACTGGGATGCTTGTGTCTGGCTTATCGTAGCGAACAGGAATTCGAGCTGATATGAGCGAGGATCAACAGCTAGTATCAAGGCATGTCCGCCTTGTCAAACACTCCGAAGCATGCCTGCCCTCCGCTCCCTCCAACAGTGGCTAACCAATTCTCTCTGACTCCGCACAGCAGCAGCTTTGGAGATCCAAACGCTCACCCGCCGCCCACGCCGAAGCAGACTCCAACCTCGGGTGCCTTTCCAAGCCCAATTTTCGAGACGCCGAAACCTCCCCAGGGATCCTTCGCCGACACCAGCGGCCTGACGCCTCGCTTTGCTGAGGAGTATTCCGTCTTCAACGCCACGCCGGGCAATCTGCGAGGGGCTCAGTTCCCCTTCGCAGATTTTGTGCCCACCACTCCCTTCGCACCCGCCTTTCTAGGGCACAAGCGACAGCTGTCCGCCGACGAGCACGCCGTCGAGAGGCTTGCCATCGAGATTGCAACCCGAGCCAACATCCCGCCGTCGAATCCCAACCTTCCACCGCCGCCCGTTGACCCGTCTCGACGCCTGCCCTCCTCGCCGGCGGCTTTGATATCATCTACAAAGGCCGCTGTCCACTCCGAAGCCCAACTCGGCCCTGCCTTTTCCTCCTCCTCGCATACCAAGTCGCCGAAGAAGCTCCGCCGGGGTACAATTGAGGGATCCGACGCAGCCCAACCTCTATCGCCGCCGCCGTCGGCTCACAAGAGCGACCAGAAGCTCGCTCCCAAGATCAATATGCAAGATGACCAGAGCTATGGTCACCCAGACTTTGGCGACGGCTTCCAGGGCATGACGGGCATGATGGGCGGCGCCGAAGATATGTTTGTGTACCCAATGTCTGCTCCCCCGGGCCAGGCCAACTTCTGGGACCCCGCCATGGGAATGGACTTGGACTTCAGCACAGCAGGCGCCGCCTTCTTTCAGCCCTCGCACCGCCACACCGGTTCTTTCGACTGGAACAGCGATATCCAGCTCTTCCAAGATCCTGTACCGCCGCCTCCCCCGCCATCATCAAACCAAGAGAATGTCCAGCCGCATGCCCAACACATCAGCCAGCCGGCCCGGAGGGAGAGGATGCTGGCGCCCAAACCGCCCATCTCTACGGGGCAGACTACGGCTCCCATGACCGCATCTGCCATGTTTCCAACATCCATGGAAGATTCGTTTGGCTTGGCAACTCCCATGGAAGGCGTGGACCCGGGGCTGCTATACAGCCGGCCCCCGACGTCCTCAATGACGGCCGAATTTAACCACATCAACACATCGGCCGCGGACATGATGCCCATTGCGGAAGCCAGCGGCAACTCCCGTGTGATGGCCCAGCCTCGCCGGACTAATAGCATGAAGGAGACGAAAAGAGGCAAAATGCCGGATCGTTCCTATACAAGCTCCCCCGTCAAGGCTATGAGCCGCCCAGAATTGAATCGCAGCCTAAGTGAGACCCGGAGCAAGAAGGCAATGGGCCGGGGCGCATTGCCGACTTTGGCATCCGCCTCAAGGCCGTCGTCATCACAGACTGGGGGCATGAGTGTCAACACAGATGTGGGAAAGTCGGGATCGCAGCTCTCTAGGTCTGGGAGGATGTCGCCCCTCAAGAGTCAGCGACGGCTGTCGAGCTTGGCGTCTATTCCCGAGTTTGCCTCTCAACCCCAGCTTCATCGGCCACGAACATCAGTAAAGTTCACTATAGATGCACATGGGCGAGCTCGAGCGGAAACGACAGTCGTGGTAGAGGACTCTGGGAGCATTACTCGTAGTCGAAGCTCTCGAGAGCTCTCATCAACGCGGAGAAGCTGGGAATCTTCTGATGATGAGTCCTCTACGGACGAGGAGCCAATCATCATTCCCAGCCGAGCTAATTCCTTCAATGCATCCTTTGCCTTGCCTGACCCACGTAAGCCAGTGGGCTCAATCTTCCATTCAGGTCGGCGGAGCATCAGCGACAGGAGCAGGAGTGCGTCGACCCCTTCTCTCGTGACGCCAATCGATGGGGAGAGCGAGGCGGAGACAATCATGACTGATCATCACGAGAGGGGAGGAGATGCAGCGAGCGAGTTGCGTAAAGTGGTAGAAGACCGACAGAAGCGATCCATACAGGAGAATACTCGATCACACCAGCGCATTCTGACCTCGAGTGGTTCTGGAAATTATAAAAACAGTGCCATATCCCCAATCAGCATGGCGGACTCGAACTACAGAACGGAAGGACATAGGATTCGATGCGTGTGCAGCAGAAATGAGCCCGATGAAGACAATGGTTATATGCTTCAGTGGTATGTTTAACAGTCTTGTAAAAAACCAAACCCAGCTGACATGAAGCCGTTTCTAGCGAGTCATGCGAGATGTGGCTGCATGGCAAATGCGTCAACATTAGCAGACGTACCATGCCCAGCGTATACATCTGTGGCTACTGTGCCAACACGCCTAATGTTGCGGCACGGCGAGCACAGCAAAACATTGGCCGAGGAGGCAGTGGAGGGCAGTCGGCGTCATCATCTCTGCAAAGCAAGACGCTTCGGACCCTTCGATAGGGGGGAATTGTGGTAAAAAGAGAAAGTGTGCGCCCGCGTATGAACGTGTGAGCGTGCGAGGAAAAGCAACCAAGGGACATATTATATCTGATTTTAACAAGAAAACAAGCAAGCAGAGACACAGGTTGGGCAAAGCAAAGGAAATTTTTTTTAATGCGTTATGTTGAATAAGATTAAACAGGGCTCTCCGCCAACTACTTACTTTACTATTCCTAGAGAATCATGTAGACGAGCTGCAGAATGTTGTACATAGGGGAAAGATACCCTAATGCTATATTGTTTGGGGATGGCTATTGGAGCGCTAATGTGTGAGAAGCTCAAGTTGAATGTGAGAAAAGAGGAGATGAGTTGTAAAAAGGCCACACTCGTGTACGAAGTATTGGGTTGGAGTTTGGGGCTTAATAGCGGTGGCTGGTGTGAGCAATTGCGTCGATGATGCTCCACTGAGGGAGCTGTTGATATTGGAGATACACTCAATACGTAAGCTCTGGAGAAAGATAAAGCTGACTGCTGCATAATATTTTGCTTCAGTGTAGAGGGATGAACAGGTCCGAGGTATATATCATGTTATAGAGCTTTTCTCCCTCGATTTCAGCTTCTAGTAAAATCATTGGTAAACCTAATTGGAACTATCCTGGCGTGGCTATGATGCTGCGATAGTCTCTCAGCCTGCCCAATGAGGCCGTCAAGAATGCTATTGAGGGAGGCCTGCGGACAAAGGACATGGGTGGTAACTCTAGCACTACAGAGGTAGGTGGTAGGTGATGGAGTTGTTGAGGAGTTGACCAAGGTGCTCAAGGCATAAAAGAAATGTTACTGAAAGAGACAGAACTGAAGGCGGAGAGCTCTGGGATATGTGAAATAAATTAAAAGGGGTATCATGTCGAGGAAAATTACACATTGGTGAGCAAGGCTAGCTAGGTAGGTAGTATAACTTCTAGTAGTCGGCTGGGGCTCTCGTATTGTATAGTTGTTGTTCTGCAATGCGGCATTACAATCTTGCATAGCCTAATACAGTGGATATCTCGATTTCTTGCTCTTATGAGGAATATCCTGGAGAGCTTGTGGATGGTACAGTGTAGGCGATATATAATTGTTTAGCCAAATTTGCGTTTCCCACAGCCTTATTATTCATATTTTTCTAAAGTCTAGGTTGATTGCAGTGGACTGGGTAATTTTGTTTTTATCTCCCAAGTGCTTTTCAGATGTAAAAGAAACGCAGAAATGGAAAATACCATCCCCGTCACTGTTCAACGCCAGCTGGCAAAGCGCGCCGTTTTACCCTTCCTTCACCTGACAGCGCACTATCTGGGAATTCACTGTTTTGTTGGCTCTCAATTCTCTGCTTTCGTTTGTCACTCAAGTTTTTCTTTTCTTTTCTCACGGCCGATAGCGCTGCCTACTCTCTCTCCTTCTTCACCCTCCTGCAACTTGCATCATCGCAACACTTCATATCTCAACTGGAGGCGAATTACCACAAGCACAGCTATTTCAACGCTCTGCATGGTCTGGAGCCTGAATAACCTGCCGGGCGATTCAACGTCTGCGTCTGAGGCTGGCTTGTTGATGGATGCAAACTTGACCAAAGAGAGTTCGAAGATGGCACAGAATTGTCAAGTTTCTCCCACGGCCACTGAAGGAGACGCGTCGCCGAGAAAGCACTCCGAGTTGACAAAAGACGACGCCAGTTCCTCTTCGACCGAGATGCTTGAATCGAACCACGGCCAGACCTCGGACAATATCCTGACGACACCAACAACACCACAATGGTTCAACGAATTGGTGGCCAAAAAGCCCACAACGCCAAGACTGACTTCAGCAACCAATACCCAAATGGCAACCCTCCAAGAGGAAATAAAACTCCTAAAACAAGACTTGCGCAAGCTACAAGACCAACACCAGAGCCTTGAGGACACAATCCATATCCTCTTGGAAACTACCAAGTCGATGCGACAAGCCAACTCAACTTTGGCGGCCACGCTCTCCAGCAACAACAATCGCGTCGACATGCACGACCAAATGATAGAACAACTGGCTGCAAGGATCTTGGCGTTGGAGAACCAAACACAAGCCCGAACGCCCGCAGATTCGGAAGATGATAACGCCTGAGATATTTCGGTTACTGAGGAACTCAGCTTATGCCACCAGAGGAGCATTGGAAGGTTCAGATATCTGGATGCGAGCATAACGTTGGCGACATTTTTTTTTCATTAATCTCAGGGGAAATATTTAAAAGGGGCGACCGGATTGGCTGATGAGTGGCGGAGGAAGTTATCTTAGTATCTGAAAATAAAACGATCAATGTTCCTTTTGACTTTGTTTGTGGATGTCCCTGGGATTTCAAGAACTTGACTTAATCTCAGCTATTGGTGCATTTCAAGTCGTTTAGATCTCCAACCCCCGTTGATACCTCCTTGCGGTTTATTTGTAACTGCGAAGTTGTATGCCTTTTCAACAAGGAGTAGAACACTATTGCATTTCCCGCGTCTACGTCCAGCTATCGCAGCCTATGCTTTCTTTTATTCCATCAAAGAGACTCTGCTGGTCGAGCTGCGAGACACGCCTCTGTTCAACGCCAGCTGGCAGTTTTACTTTTGACTTTTTGCTTTTCTACCAGCTGGCAACGCGTCATCCTGAAATTCATTGTTTTGACTGGCTCTACCATCTGTTCTTTCCGCCAATTGACCACTGGCGATGGCCCTTTCCTGGTTCTCTCTTCTTCTTCGCCTCCCCTCCCTTCTTTGCCCCCACCTACATCTTGCATTATCGCAACACTTCATATCTCATCCAAATGCGAATCGCCCCAAACAGAGCTATTCAAACACTCCGGGCAATCTTGACGCATCATGGCTTCCACCGATGAGGAAAAGGCCCGGAAAGTCAAAGCCATCATAGACTGTGTCCAACAATCAGAGAATGGCATCCCAGAGCGGGATCTCATTGGGCAAGATTTAGCATTCGACATCTTCCTGAAGAAATTGAACAAGAAAAGGAAGACCAACGCCGATGGTGTTCCGGCTCCGCGAGAGAGCACCAAAAACAAGGAACCTGGCTTCTCTCCACCGCAAACGTCTGCTAAGGAGTCGGATAGAGACGAACTCGTCCCAGTGTTTAAACTCCATGGCGAGGCCCGGAGCGGCCAGCCGTCGTCGAATGACCCCCTGGAAAACCTGCCGGATGATTCGACGACTTCTTCGGAGGTTGACGAGGCGATGGATGTAAGCTTAGCGGAAGAGCCCTCGAGCATTGTGCAGAAACGTCAAGTCTCTCCCGCAGCCACCAAAGGTGATGATTCGTCTGCCAAAGACCGTAACAGCTTCGCCAAGTACGGCGCTTCTTCTTCTTATTCGACCAAGAACCACGAACCTGGCCACCGCCGCACCTTGAACAAGAAGGACTTTTATTCAAAAATGACCACTAGCATTCGCGAGACCGGGTTTCCTACCCCGAAGCAATCTACACGCTGCACTTGCCAGGCTGAACTCCAAGGACTTCAAAAAGCAGTTCAAAAGATGAACGATAGTCTTGGAAGGCTAACCCAAACGCTTGAGGAAGTCGTTAAGAAGATTGATACTGCAGCCCAAGACGCCAGGATCCATCGAAAGGGCACCCAGCGCCTGATCGCGGCCGCAAATGGTGGGAAGACGCCTACGGATTCGGAGGACGACGCCAGCGACGTTTCGGCTGATGAGGGAGTTAAATTATGGTAGGAAGGGGGGGTATCGGAGACGAGGTATCTGGATGCGTGTATAACAGCGGTATTTTTTCAGTAATGCCAGGGGGGAATACATGTATTAAAGGGGCGACTGGGTTGATTGATGAGTGTGGTGGAAGTATTCTTGCTGAAATTGTCTTGTTATTCTAAAAATAAAACGATCAGCAGCATTCTTTTTGACTTTGTTTCCATGAACTAGTCTTTGAAGACTGTTCAGTTTTGGTAGTGTAATCTTGGGGAGTAAGGCAGGGTCTGTTCTATTTTGTCCCGTGAGGGTGTTGATGTCTGCTTGTTTGGTCTCAGAGGTACTACCATTCACATAAGAAGCAATGCCCCATGATCCATGTATGATTGACCAAAAAGAAAAGAAGAGTCATTTTGTAGGTACTTAGGCTAGCAACATTTCCCATATCTCATCCGGCTATCGGCTTCTCAATTAACGCAGCTTTGAGTCAATCGTAACGGATTAAAAAGCCCTGTAGTACAGAGAGTAGAGTCTATAATTGTCTCCAGGGACTCGGCAAGCAAAGCCCATCTTCACCAGCGAAGACGAAAAGGGGAATCAGAGAAAAGGGGTATCAAAAGACAATTTTTTTTTTTTTGCTCTGTACGTGCCATCAATGTCAAAATTGAAGAGGCATAGGAAAGAGTATTTGACAAACTTGCTTTTTTTTTTCTCCCCTATCTCTCCTCGTCTTATTCTCACCCCTTACCCTTACGTACATGGAAAAAGAAGGAAACAGGGACGAAAAGAAACAATCCACTTGGCGTTGCAGATAACTCAGTTGATAACAGAAAGAAATCAGGGGAGAGCGGCAGATATTTTCAGCCAAAGTTGTACAAATCGAGTCAGTTCCAACGACCAACCACAGCCATATAATCAAACTTTTTCTCTTTTTTTTTGGTCAACTATCAAAACATAAAAAGAGGCTTGAAAGCCCTCCACACATATTGGATTCTCCTTTTGGTTCTCTTAATGCGGGAAGCACATTGTAAAATTTTGCCCGGTCCATCAGCCAAGGAGAGGGTCTTTGAGGACTTCATGAGTCGCTGGCAGTTTAGTTGCCCAGGCTAGGGAAGGCAGACTCGTCCTTGGTGTTGATAGAGGCAGCCTGGCCGCCACGTCCACCACGGAAGTTGCCCCTGCCGCCTCGAGGCTGGTCACCACCACGGTCACCACCACGGCCACCACGGGGGCCACCGCGACCGCCGCGGCCGGCGCCACGGGTTCGCTCAGGCTCGACGAAGCGGGGATCGAAGTCGACGGTCTGCTTCACCTTGCGCTCACGCTCACGCTGCTTCTTGCCGCCGGTGCCGGCAAAGTAGACGTCCTCCTCCTTCTCGAGGGGCTTGGCAGCAGCCCACTTCTTGTCGATCTTGCTGCCCTCGTTGGCGGAACGGATGCTGATCTCAGAGTCAAAGGCACCCTTCTTCTCAGCCTGCTGGGCTTGGTAGTCGGCGAAGGAGATGCTCTTGTCTTCGGGCTCAGCGGGCTCCTCAGCAGCGGCATTCTCGGCCTCGTCCTTCTTCTCAGACTCGGCAATGGCCTCACCGGCTTGCTCGTCCTTAAGCTCGGCATTGCCTTCGGTGGCACCCCAAGACTGAGCAGCCTGCTTGTCGGAGCCACTGTAGCAATTGGTCAATATTGGATACAAAATTGAGAGAGTAAACAAGGATAATTCTTACGTAGTGGCGCCGGACTTGTGGGTGTGTCTATCGTCACGGTCACGGGGGAAGCGTCCGCCACGGCCTATCTCGGCGTCAGCATATGTCTCTTCCAGGCTGCAAAGACTCTTAAAGGAAAGGGTCTATAAATAGGAATTTCTCACCTCCACGGACACGAGCACCCTGACCACCACGAGGAGCATCTCTAGGGGTCTCCTCGGTAGAGCGGCCCTGGTTACGTTCCCGGCCAGCGGCGCGATCACGGAAAGCTACACAGCAGCAATTAGCATGAGTCAAACATGCGTGTCTCAGACGGACCGTCGCCACGGCATTGTCTTTTCAAGCGAGACGGAGATGGCGCAAACTTACCGCCCTCGTTGCCGCCGAGGTTACCACGGCGGTTGCCGCCAGTCCTCAAAGGGGCCGCGGGAGCCTGAGGCTCGACATTGCGCTTGGTGGTGCGAGCGGTGGCCTTGTCGACGGTCTTGACGGGGACGACGGGCTTCTCCTCGCCGTCGGAGTCGTTGCCTGCAGCGTGAAGCTCGGGTCAGTGTGGTGCGATTTAAGATTTTCATCGCGGCGGGGGGGGCATTTCGTGGACACAAGGAGGGGCTGAGAGCCACAGCAAAGTTTGCGAAGAGGAGGAGGGGGAAGAAGTACCGAGATAGGCGAACCGGTTCTACACGAGGCAGGCAGTCAGTAACCAGCAACACAAAATGGAGATGAACATGGAATGTATATAAGAGAGCAGGATATTAGGGCATGGGATGAGGGCGACGGCGACGGCGACGTCTCTATCCGTGCGGGAAGGATTGCTTGGCCGGCGGCGCATTGCGTATATAGCAAGGATCTGGAGCCCGCTCGCAGGTCCACGACGGCAGCCGAGCATCGAATTGACGGGCAAGAAGAGAAACAAAGAAAAGACACGACGACGACGACGACGGCATCATGACATCGGCCGTGGCAGGATGGTATCATAGGCTGCGTACCTGGGAGGCGACTTGTGACATGTTGGTCGCTTTGGCCTACCGGAGGGGCTGAATACTGGCGGCGCTGGTAGTCGTTGCTACTTGGTGGTGGAGGAAAGGAAGAGGTTAAGATCGCATGGCCCTCCTGGCGCGCGAGTCGGTCTGTCTGGATGTTCTTCGGAGAGACCAGAGCGGCTGTGCTGCGGATGCAGTTGAAGAAAAAAAAATGCACGATGCGGCCTGTAGGTATTTTGGAGGGGGGGTTCGCTGCCAGCTCAATGCGGCGGGCAAAACTCTCTCGCTGCTTCTGTGCTGCGCCAGAGCCCACTCCGGAAAAAAAAAAAGCACTGCTGGCACTAGCTCTGCTTTGTTTTTGGGGGGGGCTCGCTTAATTCCCGTGAAATGTTTTGTGGTGACGCTGTTAGGGCTCCGGGGCGCTGGGCCGTTAGTGCACTAGGTATCGCGAGGTAAGGGTCGCCTCATCAGCTGCTGTTGATGTGCTCAATCTACATTGCACCCCAGCTCTGGCCGCCTCCCATTCACGGCATTTCAGCTACAGTTGATCACGTCTATTCTGCTCACTCAGGGCTGCTTCAAACGACCGGCTTTGGAGGCATCCGCAAAGCTTCGTGGGCTGCGCCATGGGAGCCAAATTCCCGCATCCGGGGGCGCTCTGCTGTGGCCGAGCTGTAGCTACGGGGGAGATACAAGCCGAGCTACGACGCAGCCGAGGGACCAGACTAGGGCTTCCGCCCGCTGGAACCTCACTAAAAGGGCTCCGTAAGAATCAAAGACATTGGAGCTCAGAGGTAGGTACCCAAGTACCGAGCACGGCTGCAATGCTGCTAGCCTCGACTTTAGCGCGCAGCCCGTTGGAGCTTCAATCCAGCTGAGGTGCGACGCTGGAGCTGGCAGGTGACTTTGGCGTGGCCGTGATAACGTCATCAGTACGTTATCGCCAATCTGCGGTACGAATCTGCCAATGCGCTGCACTGTAGCATTCACGCTGAATTGTTTGCGTCTACCAATGACGTTCTGCTGTTACGGCCCGTTTTGAAGGCGCAGCCAAGTAAAGGTGCAGCTACGCTTATAAGCGTGTAAGTTGCTGTAGACTTCATGATATAGTGAGTGTGGTAGCGTAGCAAATCGAGACGTATAGCACAATGAAATTCCATATATAGCAAGGTTAAGTCAATGGCCTCGGGGAGTCATCAATTGAGGGTACTCATACTTATATTACTTAGGCACCTGTGTAGTAGATGGGCTACAAGCATTCTCCAGGCCAAGAGGAACTCCTTCAACGACGTAACCTATATGAAGAAAGCCTTTGAAAAGCTCCAATAGCAGTCTCTGACAAAGCAGCCAGAGAAAACTGGCAAATGTTCAACCTGGTTCTGAGAAACGGGACATGGGCAAACGACTTGACCATACTTTATGACATGGCCGAGCTATCTTCGGCTTTTGTCCAACACGGATCGGCTCTCCATCAACGGGATCAGATGCGTTGGCCCGAATATTGAATTGGGACGAACCCAAAGGCTTCTTCCTCGTAGTGTAACCTCTCCCTTCTCTACCAATGCGCGAACAGCCCAGTAAACGCACCTGTAACATATCAGCATCGCCCATATCATACCCTCGCCCCAACTCACAGCTTGTTTCAATGTTGGATTCTCAGTTCTCATCCCATCAACTCCTTTAGCTCCTCTCATTTCCCCCCTCCCCTCACAAACCTCCATCTCAATCCCACAATCCCAACACAAAGGCACCTCCCCAACCTCCT
Source organism: Trichoderma atroviride (assembly GCF_020647795.1). Taxonomy (NCBI): domain Eukaryota; kingdom Fungi; phylum Ascomycota; class Sordariomycetes; order Hypocreales; family Hypocreaceae; genus Trichoderma; species Trichoderma atroviride. The sequence continues at coordinate 6,171,232 of NC_089401.1, read as the reverse complement.
CAATCCCCCCCCTTCTCACCAACCAACTCCCTCACCTTCACACCCCTATAAATCACACGGCTCCCACACAACAAGCACCCATAACAGTCTCCATGCCAGAAACACCATCCCAGACTCACGCCCCCTTCTCCCTGGAAAATCACCTCGCCGCATACCCAGCAGATGGAGAGATCGAAAATGGCCGTCGAGCACGAGTGGCACGCCAGACGGCATGAGCGGCCGAGAACGCAAGGAGAGCCAATGTAGACGCAGTAGCAGAATGAGCAGGTGAAGATGTTTGTCCCGTCTGGGAGCCTCATGGCAATGACGTGGTGAAATATTTCTTGATTCCTGGGATAGTCGTGTTGAACAGCCTCTCGTGTCAAATGAATCAATAAAGAATAAAACTAATGGTAAAGGTCTGCTGCATACGGATGCTTGAAGAGTGTTCTTGTTTAATGATGGACAGAGATGTCTTGCAACAGAAGAAATAAACGAAACCCGTCGAGACTTCCACAATAATGGCAAGAGCAGCTTGACAATCACAAAGATAGAATTCAGAAAGTACTAAGCCTTCTCTAACATACAAAGAACGTTAATTGGGCATTCGCAGCAATTCCTGCAGTAATACTCATACACAAGCCGACCATGCGTCGCCCTATCTCAAACACAGAAATACAAGCCAATGTTCCTCCTATAATTCTCACTTTCCCTTCCAGCGCCGAGCCAAACATAAGAAAAGAAAAAGAAAGAAAAAAAGAAAGCAATGTGGTCCTCGAAACCAACCATGTCCAGCCAAATACAGGCCTGAGGTAGAAAAAAAAAAACACTCTTACTTAAAACACCAAGGAATCCATAGCTCTGGGTTCCATCATGCATTGGGACGTTTCCTTCATCATAGCAAAAACACCAATTGGGTGTAGTTTCCAACGCCGAACCAGTATAATAACAAAATAGCCACCCTGATAAAACGGCCCTCCCAACCAGTCTGACGAGTTATGATCCGTTCCCGTCAGAATCTCTCCGCAATCGGTGAAGCTTAGGACCAAGAGAATATCTTCCCATACTTCTCCGTTGCGCCCATGTGGCTACCTAACCACGATTTTTAGGCTGGGCGAGCATGTTGAGGCGACTCATACTCAATGTTGGTCGTTTCCTGGAGGGCGATACCGAGCTAATGGCTCGGTGAATGGGACGGACGGGAGTCTTGCCGACGCTGCGAGTCATCGTAGGCTTCTTCGCACTGATAGAAGGAGTCGAAGCCAAACGAGGAGCCAACAAAGCCTGGCCCTCCGGAACATGGCTACTCTTGGCCTTCTTTCCAGCACGATCGGCCGCCTCTTTATCAGTGTCTTCGTCGACCGAGCCGGCACGATGGCGTTTCTTGTTAGACATCCCATGTGGAACGCCTAAAAGCACCTTTGGTGAAGAGGGTGCCGCATTCTCTTTATCCGGATGAGAGCTCGGCGAGACAGGGTCAGGAAAGCTGCCAGGCATATCCGATGTGGGCTTCATAGAAGTACGCACTTGGCGTACGCTCGACTGGCCAGGAGAGGCGCCAAAGCCAATAGGCGACGGATGTCCAAATTTGATTGTATGGTCGCTTCGGAAGGTGAATTTACCAGGAACTGAAGGAGTGGGAGTAGGAGACTTTGCGCTCTCAGGTTCCGCGTCCAGGAGATCCTTGTAGGCGGACAAATCGGGATAAGCAATACTCCCCGAATCTTTTTCTGCCAAGGCTTCCTTCGCCTCGGAACGCGTTAAGATCTTCTTAATAGCACTTGTCTTGTAAAGCGTCAAAGAATCCGGGTCAAAAATGGTTCGTGTAACTTCTGGTGTGAACGTCACATGCTTCACCACCTTCTTCAGGGGTTGAGTGGCAGCAAGACGATGGACATTCAAATTGGAGAACCGGGGTGGTGTGACAACCGGCTGCGGAATTGCACTCTGCCTTCTAGGCGTAAATAGGCTGCTTCCAAATACCGATTTCATCACCGATCGCCTCAGAGGCGTGTCAAGCTGACTCGCGACAGTGTCGTCGGTTATTTTTGTCTCTTTGAGAGACTTGATTTCGTCGACGGTCTTCAATTCCTTGGGTTTCTCTATTTCCTTAAGCCCCTTAAACTCGTTAGATTCAGCTGACTCCTTAGACTCAGTTGACTGCTTGAGTCCCCTTGATTCCTTGAGCGCCTCCAATCGGCTCTTGAATGTTGGCTTTGGTGACGATGCAGCAGCAGGCATCTCAGATTTTCTGGGGCTGACCACATTCGCCAGCGATGATTTGGTTGGGCTCATCAGGCGAGAGAGACTGGGCCGGGCGATTCTGGATGTAGCAGGCCTCTTGACGCTAGATGCTGGGCGAGGAACTGAAGTGCTTTCTTGCAACGCCGGTCGGGTTGTCGACGCATCGTCTTCCGCATTCTTCTTGAACCTCTTGGAGGGAAGCGAATGCTGCTCGTCCTTTGCAGAGCTTTGTTCTTCGCTAGCGCGAGCCTTGAAATCCAACTTCTTGGGAGGGAGCCGGCTGACACTTTTCGTTGCTGATGCAAGCTTCTTTGTGGCGGAAGACTGTGGTCCCGCTTCCAGTTTCGAAGGAATCCGCTTCAAGCTATTCTGCGCAGTGTCGAGGTTGGCCTTGGAAAGCGATCGTTTCACGCCTGGGTTGACAACGGGCTGGAACCTTCCATTTTGTGCTCTCCAAGCAGACGCATGTCCCTCAATTGAGTCCATTTTCTTGAACTCAGCCATATGGGCCGCGCTAAACCTTCCAGATTTGCCTTTGGGCGTAGCAATGGTGCGGCCCTTGGCGTCGGTTGATGCAGATGTCGACCCGTTTGCCCTTTGAGCAACGATGTCGGCCTTGTACTCGGCAGCCTTCTCTTTGAGGCCCTCCAAGACGCGTAGGGCTTCGGGCCCTAGTCCCAGATAATCACCCCCATGGGGCACGCGGAGAGTGAATGCGGAAGATGGCACACCGCTAACCTTGGTGGGGGTAGATTGAAGTCCAGCTCCATGAGAGCTGTCGCGCTTCCTAGCAGCGGTGATATCTGTGAAACCCAGCCTGAGGGCGGATGAGGGCTCTGCGGTAGTCGGGTGGTATTTGCTGGGGTGCATCTCGGTGCTAGGGGGGCTTTAAAACGTAGGTCGCAGGCGTGGCAGGCGACGCAACTGGGATTCTCTTCTTGGGAGTTGCGCTGGTGGCGGGCTCAGCACGGCTAGTTTCTCTTGTGAGCTCCGGCTCGATGAGCAACTCGGGCCCGGTATTGCTCTGCGTCGACATTGTTAGGCTACAGCAGGTCTTGAAGGCGTGTTGGGGGTAAGGAAAATCTCACCTTAGCAAGCCGAGCCGAGCGGCGAGGCGGCGGCGCAGACATGGTCTGGAAAGCGCTTGATTGTGACTAAAAACTGCAAGGTAAAATGGTATTGATAGCAGTACTGTGAAGGCGCAGCTCGTTTGATGAAATGTCTCGTTAACAAGAGGAGGAATGTGGTGATGGAATCCAACTGGGCAAGGTGATGGTATCAAAACAATGGCACGATGTGGTTGTCTGGTGGAGGGGGTTTGTTTACTTTCTGATGGTCCAAGCTCGAAAAAAGGGCACGCGGTGGGTCTAACAGTGCGCAATACAGTGGCCTTTAGCGAGATTGGCAATTAATTAGCACGGTATGATGAAGCTATGGAGACCATGGCAACGACTTGAGCTTTCTCGTCTGTTGACGACTTAATCACATGCTTTATCAGAAGATATCGACGTACAAGTAGTTGTATAGTATCGAAATAACAGTGGCATCAAGAACGCTTTAATCTTGTCGATTATTTCTTTCTGGTCAAGATTGAAAGATTCGTAGATTCCATAGTGTCGGTCGCCTCTCGTACGCTCTCCTCAAAAGAACAGCCTCTCTAGTACATAAGCAACAGTTGGTAGTGAGGCAATGGGCGCTGATTGCACATTCACTCTCTTCATGCAAGAAGCGCCCCAAGCCCACTAGTACATGATAATAAATCTGCATCTCGGCATTTTAAATACGCATTTCTTAGTCTCTCAGTATGATGCCCATCAAAGCACTCGATGAAGCTCTCTTGGCGCCTGATACTGCTTGCCATCATTACAGCTCACAAAACAGCGATCCGTGTCTGTCAATCTAGATCCTCAGCTGTTTGGTCACACTGTTTCACGATCATCGATTTACACATTAGCGTTAGATGGGACCACGCACTCGCATCTTACGCCGAGCTCCATCAAGAGCATGGAATTCTTCTCATCTAAATGCAAAACGGCCGCTGTCAAGATGCCAACCCTCGCTAAGCGCTCACTCTAAAGACTTTAGTCGATTCCCCAACTCCCCAATCACGAGGCCCTCAAGGTCCAAGGATCCAAATTCCGATCCCCCCCAAAGCACGACACTGCGGAGTCCTCCGCCCTCCGAAGCGACAACGGAGCGCTCTCGGCACGCGGCAGCATGAGATGATGTGGTTGCGCTAGAATCCTTCCAGAAATCACCCACAGTCCAAAGCGCGCGCTGAAACTTTTGCGGCTTGCCCAGGTGATGACGGCGCCGTCACTAGGCAGACAGGCTCGCTCCAGCCGTGCTTATTTTTCTTCTTCAGAGGGGCCAAAAAAGGGATATACCCAAGTTTGTCCAAGTCCAAGTGGTTGGCGAAGCGGAAAGGAACGAATTGCGCGGATGGAGCATGAATGAGTTTACGAGGTGGCGTTGTGTAGGCCGCTAGGCGTCAGAAAGATGATCTTCGCTCCATGCGCATCTATGACGGATCATGGTATTTTTAGAGGGTGTCAGCATGCAGGAATATCTTGATTACCGTCGAGGCCGGTTTCTCATCCCATGTGAGGACCAGGATTGCCTTGCCGTGTATGCACTGGAGGCTACATCGGGCATGATACGACGACATTTCAGCTGAGCAGCGGACAGAAGCCGTCTGTGGCTTTTCCAACCAGCTCCTGTCAAGGAAATTGGACGAAAACCAGATGGTAATTCCATTCTCAACAATTCAACAAACCCAATAACCAGAGATGGGCAAACGCCATTAGGATGTGTGATCTCTTGCGTTAGCGGCGAAAGCCTCTCTAACTAGCCCCGAGAGCCGAGAGATGCTCGTTCTTGTTAATTGGCAGGCTGATTGACACATCTCCGAGGACGCTGCAGCTGGTTGACTCCTCAGCCTGCCTAAAAGTCGGAAGCTGAAGTACCTACTAGCGGTAGGTAGATATTATAAAGTCGTCCCGGGCTTCGTACAAGTGATGAGTGCATTATCCGCAGCACGCATCGTAAACGACGGGATACAGTACAGCTACAGCCCCCCCCTTGCATCAGTGCTAAGAGGCAACGGTGGCTCAGCGTGGCATTCAAGTCGGCATTTGGCTTCTCCTCTTTGCAGTAGCTTTGAATTAGAACCAGATTCGCCAGATTTACCACAGCCAGGTATGAGCATCGTGCCTGTCCCTCCGTTCTCACCCGCCGCTCTGATCACGCGGGCTATAAGCTTTTCAACAGTGTGATGAAGAGCTCGACAAAGCCTTTGGCACTCGGCCACATGATTGATTACGTCGGTTCGGGTTTTGCATCAGTCGGGAAATATTACCATCGTGAAAAAACCCGGGCACAGTCATCGTGATCTCCCCCCTAGAATAATCCTCACGGCGGGCTTGCCGGCCTGAATTCAACGTGGTTGGCTGAAAGATGGCTCCGCGCCAGGGGAACACCACTTTTCCTGCCCCCATAGTTTTTATGTCGTGGAGTATCCCCGCGATGGGGTCGAAGAAATTAGAAGGGATCAGCAATTCACTCTTCGGTGAAGTGAGACTACCAGAGCCCATGGAACGCCACCAATTGACCAATGTGAGGAGAGCAAGACGCCTCGACCGGACTTCCGGCACGACGACGGGCTGCGTCCTCGTGCACCTTGTCGTCCATTCTGCAGCGGCTGGCAAATGCGTTCCGAGACAGCGCGCATATCGTCGCCTCATGCATTATTGGTCAGTTATAGAAAGAATAAGAGGTCATATGTGGCTTGAACATGTAGACTAAGTACTGCCAGGTATGAGCTGGCAGTTGGCTCGCTGAGAAGCAAGCAAGCAAACAAACAAGAAACAAGAAACAAGCGAGAGTCGCAGTCCATCAGATCTGCAGCAGGCAACGCTCCGTCTCGACCGACCAATGGGATGCGAACCTCTGCATTTGAAAGGTGGGCTTCTGGCTGATCAATGCCATACCTGCTTGCTATCCCGCAGTTGCATCCGCCAGAGGCGAGACACGACACGCGAATGATTGTTCGCCAAGGGCAGTGAGACAGGTTAAGCTTAAACCAAGTCTGTCGTCAATTGCGTTTTCGGTGCACAGAACGGCGGAGAAGAGCCCAGATTGTCCAGGGATGGTCGAGGACGCCAGCGCTGGGTAGCTGAACGTAGAGGATGTCGGCTGCATCAAGCCCCAGGCCTCAGGTCGTGCAAAGACACCTGAACGGGCAAGGAGCGCCTCGAGATTTGCAGCTAGGGAGTTTGGCCAGGACACTGCATCGTTTGGGGGCTGCAATACGGCACTAAATACGAGGCGGTTCCTAGGGCTTTTACACGACCAGTTGTTGCTGGCAGCAGGTTGCAGAGCGGTACTAAGCCGCTGTAAACCCGCGTCGATGTATACGTGCAGATACGTGCATTCATTCGTCGTCGTCTTGTAAACGGTAGGTCCATGTATCTGTGTCTCTGTGTCCGAGTCTGCCATGCCTGCATGTCGGACCATCGCTTGCCCCGCAAAGCCGCCTTTGGGGTACCGTAACCAGCGGCCTTGAGTGGGATGGGACGAGATGGATGGCTCTTGGCAGCAGCCGCCGGTTGTCGGTGTCCTCAAACGTGGCTGCTGCTGATCATCGTGCTGTATTCATCAATGATGCTAGAAGAAAAATTTTCTGCTTCTCTTCTTCTCTGCCCCTTGTATCGCTTTCAATGTCGATATTCGCTCATCCGTGCTAGCGAATGGTGATGCTGTCGTGAGTGCACTACGCAGCCAGCGGCTGGCCCTACCCCTGGCAGCACAGGGAATAATAGCGACCATGGCTGGCTAGGTGACGGCTTAGCATGTACGGCTCCAGCGCCTAAGGTAGGTACGCTAATACTAAGGTGACAGCTAATGCGCAGATGCGGATATTCCAGGCGGGTAAAGAAGAGCGAAGCCAAGTCAGAAATGTCAAGTCGCACGCGGCATGCGGCACGGCCATTGATGCGTGCCGTCCTTGTACTGTGTAGACGCTGCAGCGGCGGCGCGGGTCCACAAGGAGGAGCTGGCTGGCTGGAATTGGCTTCTCAGGTGCGGCGATGAAAATTTCAATCCCAAGCCGTGCCTCCAGTCTGTTGCAGCCCGGTGGAGCGCGGGTGGTGGGGGAAGGGCAGCGGCAGTCCAACCAGGCGCCGGCGACGCAGCAATAAGCAGAGCGTGGCCATTCCACTCTGTGTTCGTCTCCAGGGCCCCTAGCCCAGAGACAGTCCTAGCAGTCTGGGCCGGGCGACCACCTGACCGTCGGCTGGCGAGACTGGATCGAGGCGGAAGCCAACCGGCGCTGCGTCCTGGCATCCACCGCACACCCACTCGCATGGACACATGGTTGGCCGATGCTAGCACATGCGAGGGCGCAGCCTCTACAGCGTTGGGGACCTACGGGGCAGCGAGAAGACGATGGCATGGCCAGAATGACGCTGGAAGCCAGGACGGGATGCTGCCAGTCTGCCTCTGCGTCCGCTCGGGTCTGGGGTACATACAGTGAGTGTGCCAGGCCGCAGCGCATCTGCCTCGCCCGGCCGTGGAAGGCTTCCGCGAGTCCTCGTTCCCGTGAGACGCCGGTGGACGCCGCTTCTCGTGGTGGCACGGCCGGCCAAGGATGCAGCAGAGCGTCCCCCGTGCATGCAGCTGGACGGCTCACGTCTCACAGGTACCCGTGCCGGCGCTCTGCCAGCTTTGCCTCGCATCCTTTCAGTGCCTTGCCCTCTCTGGCCCAGCGCCAGCGCCAACGCCGAGCTCGCTCGCCGCTCCACCAGCCCATCGGCCGATCCAAGCCAGCCAGTCACCAGCAGGCCGAGAGTCCCCAAGTCCCCAAGTCCCAAGTCTACTCGCAAGTCCAAGCCAGGCTGGCCGCACCCCGTCGACGAGCCAGGCCCAGCCTCAGCGCACCCATCAGACAGTTAGTGGCTAGTCGTGAGTCGCAGGCGCCAGAGCGGCCGCGGACGCTCTCCATAAATGGCCACAAATGGCCATAAAGACGGGGGGCCAGCACCGGCGCAGACGTTGCCGCCGCAAAAGCTGCTGGCTCCCCTCTTCTCAATTCCCATTACATAAAAGAAGTCCCGGCGCCGTTTCCCACCAGCTTCTCGAGCTTCTGTATCTTCGACGACCCTCTCGGCAGCCTGCAAATAATCTTTCTGCAAGTGCGGGCTCCCGTCCCTTATCTCGCTGCTGATATATTTTTCTTACGTTTCCGCCCGCCAGGCGCATTCTCGGCCTCTCATAGGCGCCACAGACGCGCTGCCGAACGCCTATCTCTCTGGTCGTCGTCTTGCGCCCAAAGGACCCTGCAATTGCATTCGCCCGCCGCCTAATCTTGCTGATAACAGCGTCTTTGGCGAACCAGAGACCACCCTTCGCCGGCCATCCCTCTGATAGCTTGCCGCCGCTTGTTGACTCCAGGACGTCCCACCCCTGAGACGACGTCACAGGACGCTGTTTTGTCTTCTTAGAATCGACGGGGCGCTTGCCGCAGCGCGGCTGTCGTCTCCCAGGGCCAACCACGAGGCATGGCCGACAAGATGTCCATCGACACCAAGCCGCCGAACCCTGACCGGGACGAGAGCGAAGAGTCGACTGGTTCCACCCCGGAGAGGGAGCAGAACCCGTCCATGACTGCCGGCAGCGGCAGCACCATCATCAACGTCTCCCAGGACGGCCAGCAGCCCAAGAGAAAGGGTGGCCGCAAGCCTGTAAGTGCCTTTGTCCAGCTTGTCTCTATTCTACCTTGCACGCCATCCCAAACATTCCCTATCCATCCATACCTGGGCAGGGTACATCATGAGCACATACATGCCTTCATGCACCTTGGCACATAATACTAGTTGCACCACTGCTACCACTACCGCTACCCCTCATCCTACCCTTCCTCCAAACCAACAGCTGCCATGCAAGCTTCGTTTCCGCCAGCTACCTAGGTGTCATGCCATCTGGTAGGATACCAAAACCAATACTTCCTCAAAGACGTGTACCTACAATGACTTGCACACAAATTGCGGTTTGCCGCAGGAGAGCCGCACGGGTGGCCGCGGCCTTGAATTACCTGTTGCGGTAACTCGCTTCAACCCCATGCTTGTTTCTTGTACAACACCAACCTCACGCCACATAATGGCGAAGCCATCATTGCGCTCGTTGTTAACGCATGCCTTGACTACACAGATCTATGCCACTTCGGAAGAACGCAAACAGCGCAACAGACAAGCGCAAGCTGCCTTCAGAGAGCGTCGCACTGAGTATATCAAACAACTCGAGGAAACCATCCGCGTCCATGAGTCCAACTTACACAATCTGCAGGCGGCGCACCGCACTGCCGCTGAAGAATGCCTGATGCTGCGATACAAGAACTCGCTTCTCGAGCGTATCCTCCTTGAAAAAGGTAGGCTGTCTGACCATTTCTTACGTACTCGACAACTAACACTCTTCGCTTGCAAGGCATCGATGTCCAGGCCGAACTGCAAGCCAAAACCGGCAGTCCCAACTTGGCGCCCACTCATATGCCGCAGAATCTGGTCCAGCCGCCTCCTCTTCAACGTACCATGATGCACCGACACCACGCGCGCAAGTCTACCTCCAGCATTGCGCCCAAGACCGAACCCGGCACAGCTCTTCCACCACCTCTGCAGCCTCATAAAACCGCGCCATCACCCAAGAATCGACCAACGCCCTCATCTCATGCCAATTCCCCCATGGCGACAAGCTCGGCATTCTCTCCCGCAGCCTCGGATACCTTGTCTATGAGAGGTTCGATTTCTGGACTGTCTCGTCAGCAGATGACACCCATCTCCATCACCACCCCTTCGTCGAGGCAGCCACTTGCACAGGCCGGGTCGAGGGCCGCAATGGGCTCCGGTGCATCGTTCTATCCGACACCTTCCTTCCAGAATCACATTGAGCAACTTGGTAAGAGATGTCAAGATTTGATAAACGACTGCGAATTGCGTGTGCGTGCGTTGACTAATGCGACGATTTACAGAACAAGAATACGAAGCCGATATGGTTGATGATTCAGAGATTGAGACACCAAGCGGTCCCGGCCCATACCCTGGCGGTTTCAACGGCGAGCAGCAAACGATGCTTCTCTCTCCAGCCTCCACCGGGCCCGGGCATCAGGTGACAACGGGTTCTCAGTACCCCTCAATGTCTCAACTTTTGGACCAGAACGCAGACTGGGGAGATCCGTTTGGTCTCAGCGCCAGCATGGCTTTTCCGGCTCAGCCTTTTCCGTTCGACCAGGCACATATGAGGTGATTTGCAGCTATGTGACATCCGTCGGATGGCCCTGAGTCTGGGCATCGCCTATAAAGCGGCGGTGTGGCGGGACTCGTTTAATCCCACCTAGGGCTGAATCTTGACACTTCCTCGGAGCCGAAATACTTTCTATTCTAGTTTGAGTGATTGTATAAGGTGCATGAGCGTAAGATGGACGTCTCATCTCAAGATTTAGGCTCATTGCGGAAGCTGGTCGCGTTCCGAAGCGGATGGCCAAGCATGGACCTCCCTGGGCAAGATTAGTATGATGTGCGTTCCAAACGCTCCGGATTCATTAGGACGCGAGAGCCCTGTTGGTTCTCCTTACACCTGGTCGATCCGGCTAAATTTTGTACTCCCCAGTCCCGCGTCTGACAGAATGTGGAGAAGCGAATCGAAATGCCGTCGTGGATTTTTTCGAACTCTGTTTGGTTAACAGCCCCTGGTTGTTCTTAATGCCTATGATCATGGGGACCATTGAGACAAAAATTTTATACCAGGATAACCAATGGACTGCGGGTATACCTCACGTATTCCACGAATCACTAAGCGTTGATTTTCATTCTACAAAAAAAAACTATAATTTAACTTTAGCCCACGATATACGAAGCATCACTTTGGTGGCATGGCCCATGTCTTCGGGCTTCTTCTCTTAGCCCAGTCCGAGAACGACGACGTGGTGGATATACCCATTGTACCATTGGATTGATGTTACTAAATATTTTAATACGGAGAAATGGAAATTAACAAGGCATGAAAAAAAAAAAGCGAAAAGGGATTTTTGGTACAGAAAAGTTATCTTTTTATATGGCTGTCACGGGCGTTGCTTTCTGGCGGCTAAACATTTGAGAAAAAAAGACATACAAAGAGAAGGCACAGGAAAAACAAGTGCCAAAAGGGCACAGGAAAACATCCGTATGAACAAGAAGAATACTAGGACCGATAGCATGATTTAAACGAATATAATGCATGTAAGCTGACATTTTATTTCTCCTTTGGTCTGCATGGATGGGTGTGCGTCATTGCATTTTCTTCATGCTTATTTGCCCGTGTAATATTCCATGATTGTACATGTACGACTTTACGTCTTCCCTCCTTTTTAGGCAAAATCCGAAAGAGATGGATCTCCGTCGGACTAGAAGGGAGGAGGACAATGATCGGGGAGGTCCAGATCCGAAATGAATGCTAGGTAATACTAGTGATTATCTTAAGTGAGTGATTCTGCATGTATCTGATTGTGATCCCGAGCGATTCCAAGTTGAGATGATCAAGATCTAATTCGATTTCTACTCCTAGTAAAGATGTCATGTAGAAGCTAAGATAATCATGAGGTATATATCAAAGTAAGTGATTGCGAAAATCTAAAAAAAAAAATGCTTTCAAATCGTTAACATGAGTCATGAAGCATCCGTATGCGCTTTTGGCCACCCTTTATCCAAACTGCGTAAAGCACGTAATGCCGCTCCAACAGTCGCCATTTGAGAAATGATTAACGATACGAGAAGAAGAAAAAAGGAGGAGGGCAGACGGGAAGAGTCCCGCCAGAGCTACTACCCAACGAGCAGTATGTATCCGTGTTTCTTATAACGATCCACGATCATCCTCCCATGGATCAACTACAGATATCGATTTTTATTGTATGTTAGCTGGTCATCATTCATCATCTCATAAACAGACATCCCTCTCATTTCCGAGAAACTGACGCTCTTCAGTCCTTCATCAAACGACCAACAACCAGAAAACACTGCCCAGGCACAGGGTCCATGCCCATGCCAGGCTGCTCCCAACGTCAGCTCCGGCCATCCGCGTGGCTGTGCTACTTGTATTCCACAGCATGGTAGCAACTCCCGCCTCGGTCACCTCATCGATGCTGCACACCACTTTACATTGCCCAGCGGCATCCGTGCTGCGCCGGAGCAGCTCTCCTCGCGGACCGATATCTCGGCTCCGTAGCGGCTGACTGCTGGGGTCTCGCCTCTTTGAGGACGTGGAGTCGGATGAGGTGTTGTATATCATCTCTATCCACTGGATTTGCAGATTTGCCTGATCGTACAGCGTCATGTTGCCGCTCCAGCTGCCGCCGTCGCTCCAGGCGTTGAAGTTGATGCCTGAAGGGCCCGACGGCACCTGGAAGCTGATGTTTGCGACCTGCTGGCCGTCGACGTACCAGACGCTGCTCTGGGCGGTCCAGTCGAGGCGGTGGACGGCCCATTGGCTCCAGATCATGTCATTTGGCAGCGTGACGTTCTTTGTGGCGTCGGGGTTGACCTTGTTGTTGCTGGTAAAGGAGGGCTGGTTGGTGTACTGGATCTTCTCCCGCGGCCCGCGAGTCAGCACCTCCATGTCGGCCTCTTGCACCGCAGACGTCGAGTTGGGGTCGCGATACGTGAAAAAGGCCGTGACGGCACCCGGCCCGCCAATCGTCCGGGCGAGCATGCGCAGCGACACAAACTGGTAGTCGGACGTCTTGGTCTGGAAGGCCGCGGCGGACTGGAACTTGGGCAGCCGCTGGGTGCGCAGCGTCATGTACGTCGCCGACGCGGCGTCGCTGTCGTTGTTGCGCTGGATGTAGACGTTGCCGGGCGAGTAGACCATCAGCACGGATGCCGCGCCGGACAGGCCCTTGCCTTTGCCCTCGCTGTTGCTCCATCCCTGGGGCTGCCACACACTGGTCCACGCGCTGCTGGAGAAGTACTCGCTCGTCGGCTTGGCGATGGTGGCGAGCGTCTCGTTGGTGATGAGCGGCGGGATGCCGGCGTCCTTGGTCAGGTTGCGGAAGTCGAAGAACAGGTGGTTGGCGAAGTAGTCCGGCTGCGTGCCGTTGGTGAGGAAGCAGTCACAGAGGGAGTCATTGCCGTTGGGCAGAGGCTGGGGGCTACTGCTCTGGCTCTGGCTGGCGGCGGCGAGGCATGGGAACAAGATGGGGAATAGTATTACGAGTGCTGTGAGTGGTGGCAAGGGAGAGCGGGAGGGCCAATGCATGGTGTTGAGCGTTTTGGAAAAGTCCAGACTACCGAGAACAAGAAAGGAATGAAAATAGTAACAATACTGGAAACGATGCTGCTCTTTCAATGGGTTTACAGCTTCGAAGCCCTTCTCAGTAGCAAGTGAAACGAGGCATCAAGACATTCATCATCTGTCCAACAACCAACACGGCTCGAGAACGATGAGAGGAAATGAGAACAAGGAATAAAATAAGCAGGAAACAGGAGCACGAAGGATCAATCAGGCCATGCCTATCGCGTGCCGTACCTGGGCCTGTACAGTACCTGTATGCAATAGGCAATGTGGGCTCTTCAGCTTGCGGAATCCCGATGAACTGATCGCTGTTGGGCTGTCACATTTTGACGGCTTACCGCGATGCATGGGCTCGTATTTGCGGTTCCAGTGGAGTGAAGAGGAATCGACCTCCGTTGAGATCTGCGCTATTGCAACGGCAGCTTGCTTCTAGGGGCCGGTGGCGCTATTCTAGGCAGCTCAGTGGTCTCTAGTGCTGCTCAGCTGTCAAGTGCTCGGATTATCGGTTTTCCCGAACATCGCCCAGACCCATCTGCCCACTTGTTGCCTTGCTCCTTGCATAGCCTCGGACCTCCATACCTACAGACATCCATCATCAAAGCGAACAAAGCAAATATTCTGCTTGCGAGGAACAAGTGCGACAATTCTCTTTCGCCGTGTGCCTTTGATGTTCTTGTAACGCGAAAGGAAAAAGGGCGGAACAAACAATAAGCGACTTGTAGCAATTGAACCTCTCTTTGTCCCCGCCTGCTAAGCTCTAGGTGCATAAGTATCATGTTGATCATGGCAATTTCAGTATACTCACGGTTGCAGATGACTTTAGATACAACAAGAACAAGATAAAAAAGCAAAAAGACGACCAATCCATCTATCCATCTATCCATCATGTCGTCGCCAAGTGCCGCTTCTGCTCCCGTGGAGGAGCAGAAGGTCGAGTCACCATCAGCAGTACTCGACTCTGCCCAAGAAACCGCAAAGGATGAGCGTCTTGACGACGACGGCACCACGGTCGAGGCTGGAGAAGTGACCGACGAAGCTGAATCTGAAGCAGCAGAACCCGGTGCCAAATCTGCCGACAAATCACCAGGAGAGTCATCATCTCCTGATGCTGGAGAAGCGCCGCCCCTGCCGAACGAAGCCGTTCCTGATGGCCCGCCCCTACCGAATGAACCAGTGCCACAGAAGCCAGAAGATGACGGATGGGATTGCCAGTGGGATGCGAATAGCCAATCGTGGTTCTTCTATAACCGGTTCACGGGCAAGACTCAGTGGGAAAACCCTCGAATGCCAGACGCAAACGCTGCGACCACCTCGCAAGGGGTAGCGCCGCAGCCGCCTTCTGATGAGAAGCCTGTTGCGGGCGGCTACAACCCTGCCATTCATGGCGACTATGATCCAAACGCATGGTATGCCAAGAATGACGAAGATGAAAGTGCGTCTGCTGGCTTCGCTGGCGATCCCGCCGCCATCTATGGTGCTACAGCCTCTTTCAACCGCTTCACTGGGGCCTTTCAGTCCGGTGATGCTGGTCCTGAGCGACACTCCGACGAAGCCAAGGCTAAGCGTCAGATGAACGCGTATTTCGACGTGGATGCCGCGGCAAACGCCCATGGTGGCCGCAGCTTGAAAGCTGAACGCTCAAACAAGAAGCTGACCAAGAACGAGCTAAAGGCCTTCAAAGAGAAGCGTCGGGCTAGGAAGGAAGAGAAGCGCCGAGCTTGGCTGCGCGATTGAACACAATCTTCTCTATATTCTCCTCTTTCTAATGGGTTTCTACTTACTTGGTCTGGCTCTCTTACATGGCATTGGATTCTTCAACTCCCCCAATCTACTTCATATTGGGGGAAGCATATTACTTTCTAATTTGGCAGATTTCTCAGCTTGAAATTTTCTCGAAACATACAGCGGCGTTGGAAAAAAAAGTGGGGGTTGCGGATGGCCTATTATTATTATCTTGGTTGTAATCATGTTTCTTGTATGATTACCCAGTGGTGTTTACGTCTGGCTTTATAACTTTTTGCTTCATTCCTAACTTTACCTCGTTAGATTCATTAATTTTTCTTGGAAGGACTAGGTTGGTTCTTCGAATAGGTTTGGGAACATGGATTAGATTACTTTCGTATATTACATATCCAAAATATACTCGATTACAAGGCTCGTGCCGCGTTCCTCTAGCCCCCTTTTATTTCTTTGCTCTTTTGTGACATGCCCTCCACTTTGCATATTCTATTCGTCTTCATCTTCATCCTCGTCATCATCTTCCAGTTCCATATTTAGATGCACACTTGCTTCGTCATCGCTATCTGATTCTTCAATGTCCTCCTTTGCTTGCGATACAGCAGCAGGGAGAATAGCAACCCCTGAGTTTTCGATCTCCTGTCTCTTGGGATTCAGGGGAACATCAGAGCCCTCGTGCTTTCTCTTGGGCGGAGATGATGCCCTCTCGGTGGTGTTAGAAGCCCGGGGTTCAAATGGGTTGGGTGCGGAAACCGAAGCAGCGGTAGTGGTAGTGCTCTGGATAGGCAGATCAGCCTTGGTATCAGCTGTGGATGAGGTCGCCTCCTTCTCCGGAGATTTATTCTCGCCATCTTGATCTTGCATTTCTTCATCTTGCGGGTGCTCCTCCTCCTCCTCTTCCTCGTCAATTTGCTGGAGCTCTGCAACTTCGCTTAGCGAGGCAAACATTTCGCTTCCGCCGGCCCCCGAAATGCCGCTAGTGCGCAGGTTGCTGCGGAGGATTTCCAGGCCTTGGTCGCGCGGGAACTGCTGCGCCAGATGGGACAGGATGCTGGGGTACATTCTGCCGTTGTGGTCTCGGTACGGGTTGAGGACGCTGGCGAGCATGCCGTCGCGGTTGCGGGTAAGGAAGGCTGTCTTGTCGAGGCTGCCGCGCATGACGGGCTTGAGGTGGGATTGCGGCAGCAGGGACAAAAAGGCCGTGAGGAGCTCGTTGGCTATCTTTTTGTGGTCGGGTTCCAGGGTGACTGGTGGCTCGATGGCTGCGGCGGCGGTTTGGGGCTGGAGGAAGAGGTCGGTGTTGACTGTGCCGGTGCTACTCTTCGCGCCTTTCCCGGTAGTAGTATTGGAGGTGGCAGGAGGTTTGTCGGCGGATTTTAACAATCCAGCATCTTGTTGAAGGTCTCGGCAGCATGCTCCGAAAAAGGGGTCCAACATATCCACGGCAGGTTTGGATAGTGTTGGTCCGGCAAGCTGCAGTATGGCGTTCAAGGTTGTGTATGCTGCTATCCGAACTGACGGGATGCTCATGCCAGACTTGAAGACACGGATAAGGTGATCCAAGATTTCAGGGACTAGGGGTAGCATGTGTCTTTGCAGTCTTTGGAAGAGAGAAGCGGCGAGCCTCAATGCCGCTACGTGAATGTCGGGCATCAAGCTCCACAGCTCTTCCTTTTCTTCTCTACCAATAGAGGCATTGGTTTCGACAGCCTGCTCCCAGGACTGAGATTTCGACAATCGAGCAATCAGGCAGACTCTTGAGATGGTGTCCACAAGGCCGCTGATGGGAACATTAACCGCCGTCTTGGTGGGATAACTCAGCAAATCGCCCAGAAACTCAAAGAGGCCAATCAATCGGTCAGCGCCGGCAGCGAGGCCAGACCAGCGAGGCAGATGATCCGTAGAGCTGCCTTCGCCGTGTGGCTCCCCATCAACTTCAACCTTGGATCGTGTGCGGCCACTGGTTGCTTCCCATGATTCGTCAACGGCTCGGAGGACCTGGTCGGCGGTGGTGTGAAACTCTTGAAGAATGCCATCAATGAGCTTCACCCATTCATCGCTGCCACCTGCTTTGGCCGCAACGAAGTGGAGAGAGGCCACGAGGCGTCTGGCAGCCCGTTTCAGAGCTTCTGGGACGCTGATTTCATCCGAGCAGGTGGGCGCAATATAGGGTCCGACAGCAGTGCGGACTTGAGAGCTGAAGGGGCGGAAACCAGGTGGGTAGAGGGGAATCAGAGTTGAGAACGATTCGCAGATGGTTTCAATCAGGTTCATGGGCGCGAGTGCAAATTGTGCTTCACCCTTTTGCTTAATTAGCTGCACGCATGCCGTTGCAAAAGCCGGGAGCGTAGGTGTCGCAACCTCTCGGACAAGAGTCTGATAAGGATGAACGAGCATGTAGATTTTTGTGAGAGTCACAATAGCCAGCTCTTTGGCAGCTGGAGGATCTCCTTTCTATAGTGTCGATTAGCTTTTTAGAACAATAGATTGATATATCCACATGACGGATGAGAATGCCATACCTGGACGATAGAGAGCAGTCCGGACACCCACGCAGCAGAGCCTCGGAGCGTCTCCCATCCGCCAACGTCAACAGCCGCCTTGACCAGGCCAATCGCAACGAACCTGCCCTCGCGGCTTCGCCCATTCAAGAGCGTCGTGATGCTTGTTTTGAGCTTGTGGACGAGCATGGAACTTTGGGATCCATCGCCCTTGGCTTTGGGGTCTTGAGGGGCGGATAGAGCATCGCGGCATCGAAGGACGTGGCGGATGAGCGAAGGGAGAGAGTGAGGCAGCTGAGCCGGCGGGATGGAAGTGAGTTTCCGGGTGAGGACCCGGAGGTCTGTGGTGGAGGCTGATGAAGACATTTGGTGCCGGTTTAGGTATGTGATTCGTATGTTGCCGGTGAAAAAGCGACAGAGAAGCAGAATTCTTTGTTCTGCGTGTAGTTGATGTTGATATACGGACACTCGGCCTACAACAAGGCAGAGAGAGCGAGAGCAAAACCCGCCACCCGCTGAATGCGACGTTTGTAAAATCCAGAAAAATCGAACCAAATATCGTCAAGAGTATATTTGCAGCAATTATCGCCAATTGGCCCTCAGACACATCACTTTGCAAAAGCTTCACCTCCAACATGCAGCTCTCATCTGCTGCTTGCCAACGGTGAACTTTTTTTTTTTTTCCCTTGCCCATACAGGCAAGGTTCAGGTACCTTGTCGGTCGCCGTGGGGTTCGCTGCTGCGCCGCTGATTGGCCCGCTGTGGATTTCCACATGCCCACTGCAGCGATTGGGATTAGGCATTCAATGTTAGTGCACGTCGCAATCACAGGAGGCACAGGCCAATTTACAGGTGCTGCGACCGCTACCAATTAGGTGCCATTTTGCTGGACCCTGCCTGGAGCGTGGCCCAATCTTAGGCCACTCTTTCACTGCGCCTGTATTAGTCGTACAGCCACGAGCTTCGACCGCTGCACTACGTCAAGGGTCTTGATTTGCCTCTGCCACATGGTCCAGCCGCCTCCCTTTGAACGCTGTCCATCTCCCCTTTTCCAAGCCTGTGATCGCGACTCCTTCTTTTGCGTCGAGGCGGCTGGCTGTCAGAGCCTGTGCTAAACTCACCCGTGACACTGGCAGCTTCTTTTTTTGCGCCTCTGCTTTGGAGCTACATATATGCGTGTGTTGGGGAGGCTAAACAGCTGCGAGCCACCATTCCTAGAACTCGATCTCCCACCCCTGAGCTTGTCGCAAAATGGCTGTAAGGCACTGCCGCCGAAACAATGGATGACAACACAATGCTAATCTGCATCTTTCTCTTGCCCCCGTGTTTAGGCAAAGGCAGCTCGCTATGCTGAATCGTTGGACGACGTCCGCTGCGAGGGCAACTGGTCAGACGTCCCCGAGCTGGTTCGCAAGGTCCGCAAACACGATCCAGCGCGAGAATGTGCGTCATCGCCCCCCCAAGATCCGATCGTCGAGTGCACAAGGAAGCTAATTGCCAACGATTGGCCCATTCGCAGGTCTTACATTGACCGCCGAATCAGAATGCGTCATCTCCAACGTAACAGCCGCCGGCGACCAACTGGCCGATCTCGACGTCCCTAACCGACTTCCGAAGCTCATGGCTGTGATTGAAGCCGAGACAAATTCCACCGAAGAACGATTCCAGGCCCAAGTGTGTGTTGGATGGATGCATTGGGTCGTTGGGGAATACGCGCTGGCGCTGGAACGGCTACCCAAGAGTCTCAACGAGCAGTATCCGGACATTGACCCGGCCAATCCAGCTTCGGAATGGACCAGCGTGTGTGCTCTCAAGGCTGCCTATCTCAGGGCTAATTGCCTAATGAGAGACGGCCAAAGATTACAGGCGCTGGAAGCACTGCAGGCGGGCCTCCCGTCTCTGGACCGAGTGTGGTGTGGCCATGGCATCCGTAAGCAGCTGCGGTATTGGTCAGAACTGTTCCTCACCGAGCACTGTATGCTCACCAGCGACGCGCTCCACAACAACGAGTTTTCCTTGGATGACCCCAACTCCATTGCCAGCTTTCGATCTTGGGCAAGGTACTGGAAAATTATGTCAGCCCCCGTCACGGGCGGCTTTGGCTTCAAAGGCGCTGTGCCTCGAAGAAGGATATGGCACGAATATTATCTGGCCCTGTCTCGAATCCTGGAGAACGACCTGCCTTATCCACCTGGGCAAGCTGAAAAGATGGTGGAAGACATGTCAGCTCGAGGCCAGTTAAGAGTTGAGATCCAGCGTGCAGAGTCCGCCTATCAAGCTCTCCTGCTAGGCGAGACAGCTTTTCCACGAGCAGATGAAGAGCGTGCGGAAATCGAAACATTCGTCAAGCAAGTCATGATGAACTGGTCCATATTGTGTGGTCGTGGGTGGAGTGAGCAAGATCTGGGCCAAGGAGGCCGGGATCTTCTCAGCCGTAGCGTGCTCGATACCTTGTACAATGCTGCCACAAGGACGTACCACTCGACATCCATTCTTCGATCCCTATTCCTCGTCCATTTGTCAGTGGCCGAGTTCGACCTAGCGTTCAAGGCGCTCGACTCTTACCTAGATATTGTTAAAAAGGGCAGAGCGCGTGTTGCAAAGACAGGACACGCAGAGCCGAGTTTGGACGACGACAAGACCGCTTTGGAGACTATATCACAGGCAATCATGATTCTTTGTTCATACGGGCATCAACAAGCCGCAGAAAAGGCCCGACATTTGGGCACCGAGCTGGAAGACTGGCTTTCTAAACTTCCACACTCTAATCTACAAGAGAACGGCACGCCCGTCATTGTAGAGGATAAAGAAGAGATCGAAGTACCAGCCAGCGCTCCGCCTCCTCAGACCATTGCCCTTGCATGGCAAGCTATTGGGCTCGGCCATGCTCACTGGTCTCGAGTAGCGGCCGATGCTGGGTCGAGGGCTGAGATACAGTCCAAAGCAATCAGATGCCTTCGCCGGTCTTTGGCTCCCGAGTATGGCCGCTCAAAAGATGTCAGGAGCTTTTTCGCTCTTGGCCTTTTGTTAGCTGAGCGACGCGAGCTAACGGCAGCTATAGAGCTTGTCAGGTCTGCATTAATAGCTGTGCATGGATTCGAGGAAGACTACAATCTCTTCTATGGGCCTTACTGGCAAGAGAGGTCTCTTATTCCCTTGTGGCATCTCCTATCTATCCTCTTGAGCGCGCGACAAGACTACGTAATGGCAGCAAGGACGTGTGAAGGTGCTTTGGACCAATTCAAAGATCCAACCATTCTCCTTGGAAAAGCAGAAAATCGTTTCCGCAGCGAGCACCTCAAGGACGTTGAAACTAAAAACTTGCCTCCAAGAGGACTCGTTGATGACATGAGTGATGAGGAAAAGATCGGCATCATGGACGTCAAGATGACACAGCTCGCCTTGGTTGAGCTCATGGAAGGGCCAGATGTTGCTGTGAATGCCAGCTCGGAGCTGTTGACCCTGTTTTCACGACTGTTCGGTAGTATCGAGGTGCAGCAGCCGGCACTCAGACCCCCCCGTTATTGCAGAGCCGCCAAGGACCTCGCGCACTTTCAAGGGTAGCATTTTCGGATCGCGAGTTGATAGGTCAAGGCAGGCAAGCAACCAAAATCTAGGAGAAAACTCCTCGACTCTACCTGCTCGCCCTACTACGTCTCACACTACTGCTGCTGCAAGTGTTGCTCCGGCGGTTCAAGTGACAGCAGAAAATGGACACACAAGATCAAGAAGTGGCAGTTTGGGCACTCAGGCGCGAAGGAGCGAGTCCGGAAGAAGAAACAGTTTAAAGAAAAAGTCAAGAAGCGGCAGTCAACGACGTAGATCCTCGAGCGCAGGCGGCGCTTCACATCAATCTGCGATGATCGGGGACTCTGATCTGGCTGGCCAGGGCCACGACTTCTTCTCAGCATCTGGCCGACGTCTGCAGACTCGGATGGCAAGCTCCTCTCGTGGAAGGACAATTTCCTCGCTAAGCTCAAACCTCACCAACAGTTCCAAGCTGACTGAGGATTCAGAGCTGTCAGTCGACATCAGCTTTACACTACCTCAGCTACTACCTCTTATCAAATTCCCAAGAGAAAAGGAGAGGCGCCAGCGGACAACGGTTTTAGTTAAAGTATGGCTGATGATTGCTGCATTCTATCGACGAGCGGGATTATTGGACGAGTGCAAAGGTGCCGTGACTGAAGCTCAGAAATTGATTCAGACGCTGGAAAGCGACTTTGCTAAAGAACTTACTCTTGGACCAAGCTCTACTAAAGGTCCGGCTTGGGGCGAGAAGAAGAGTATCGATGAGTTATGGGGTGACCTTTACTCTGAGGTGAGTAGTGCAGACTTCTTTGTCGTGGATTATAACATGGATTGCTAACATGACATCCAGCTGGGTTTGATATCGTTGGCTAAACAGATGCCATACACGGCCAGGACCGACTTTGAGTCAGCCTTGACACACTATCCCGATCATCCTGCCGCCATTGTCGGCCTATCCAATATTTTGCTTGATATCTATAGCGAGAAGCTGCTCCCCACACCTTCTATTCCGCCTTTGGATGGACACGAGTTTTTAGACGACGCGAGTCATCAAAGAACTGAACCTCCGTCAGGTAGCCTCAAAAATCTTCCATATACCCCTCTGGGACTCGCATCCGATCCATCTACGGTTGAAGTTCCTAGCCCGAGCGAAGAAGATGAAAAAGAAGAATCCAAAGCCGCAGGCTCTGGTAGCGATTCTCAAGAGGAGGACGAGCTTCCCGCGCCATACAAGGCCTCTCATCTGCCGCTTATAGATCGACTAGCCGCGCGCGATCGCGCTTTTACGCTATTATCGGGCCTCACTCGCCTCGGTACGGGATGGGACTATTCCGACGCATGGTTCGCACTCGCTCGCGCTCATGAAGAGAATGGGCAGCTGGAAAAGGCGAAAGAAGTCCTTTGGTGGTGCGTTGAACTTGAAGAGGCCATGGGAGTGCGTGACTGGCGCAGTCTTGCAGGTGGAGGCTACATCATCTAAATTAATTCGATGTATGAAGCTTGCTTTTCTTCTTGCTTTTTGTTTCTTTTCGAATTGTTGCTCTACTTTTATATATACAAGCGGATTACAGAGAAGTGAATAATTTTATGACAAGGTATTTATATGGAAGAAAGAGGAGGAGAATGCGATAGAGGGATGGGGCGACGATAGTCGAGGTATTAAAAAAACTGATAGAGCACTTGGGACGTTTCATTTCATTTTGCTTCTTCTTCGTTCCTTCACAGCTTAGCGGCAGCAGCAAGCAACGTTGTTAATATATATTGTTTTCGATATAGATTCTTTGAGAAATCCAAAAGATTGTGCAAAAGATAAGAATCAGGCTTCGTAGTCTGGCTTTTACATGATGTTCATGGATATAGGTATTCTGCAGTCCTGTAGGAACGGTAAGCAATTACACCCAAGATTCCATGAGACCGGGGTTTGACCTCGCCAACTAGACTTTGACTGTGGATCTCAATAAGCAATCATGTATCTTTATTTAGAGAAACACATATCAAAAACATAGAAGAACGCCTTTGAAAATCAAAATATATACTTGATTTTCTACCAGGCCGGCGAGAGGTCCACAGCCAAGGTCGAGTTTGCGAGGTCAAAGAGCAACTCGAACTTTAGCTGTGGATATCGATTTTGACCTCGCAAACTCGACTTTGGCTGTAGATCTACGTAATCTAATATGTATCTTCTAGTAAGAAACGTATAGGAAATGCATACAAAAGGCACCTGAAGATACATATCAGATTACCTGGATCCACAGCTAAAGTGCAATTTTACAACGGAATACAGTACTTGTCTTTTCTTACGTACTATGGAATCGTTTGTAAGACTACCTTAATAAAATATACCGCGAGAAACTGCGGTAGAATATGCTAATATGTTAAACATGAATAGATACCTGGCTCTACACCGGCATCGAATATCACGAGGGAATTCGATAGACATATACACGAAGAAAGTCATATTTCCCCAGATACGGTATAGATGATGCTTCAAGCTTCAAGCAGAGTGCAGATAGTGCAGGCATGCCATCATGTCAATCATCGTCTACACGATTTCCATTATAGTATATATGCTATCCTACCTACCTACCTACCTACCCAACAAATCCTCCTACCAGATACCAGAAAGCCCGTCATACCAAGCCACCACGCATGTGCGCGGACCAAACAAATGAAAAAGGTCTCATCTTCTTTTGTCTTTAATATTTTTGAAAACATAATGGGGGATAAAACGTCGCAGTTTAATGTGTTGCTTCTATGATATGCCACACACTGCCTCCTCTTTTTCTCACATGATCTCGTTTTTCGTGTCCGGCTCCAATCTAGCACTGACATATGCCTCTCCTAGCCGCTGCTTATACCATTGTATATACAGTCATCAATCTCAAGTGGACCGCAAACTCTCATCACCTGTTGCTTAACAGCTGCTGGAGGTAATTTGAGAATTGTCTCTTGTCCGTTGAGGTTGTCAAAGATCGCAAAAAGTCATCACCGTTGATGCCCAAGCTGGGGAAGACTTCATTCTGCATTTGGTGGATGTAAACATTACCAGTTTTAGTGTATATCATCTGCTCCAAAGCCGCAATTTCCGTCAACACCTGTTTTGTCTGTGCATCAGATGAGGGCTTGAAGCTGGGGTTTCGCATAACTTCCCAGCACGTTGAGTGGAATCTTTCCATGATGAAATGGTCGAATCCAGGGATTGCTGGGCTAGGGCTGCCTGTCGGCGCCGTTGGCTCTCGTGAAATGGTGGCAACATCAGGGCCGCCCCAGAGAGCAGAAATCCGAGCCATAATCGTAAACGCCAGTCGGCTCGGCCCAAGGTTTCCATCCAAGGTCTTTGCTAGTTCGAGAACAGAAGCAATCATTGGCTCAAAGAAGCCTTGATTTGCTTCACTGATAAGAACTCCCTCTAGTCCGTTGTTTAGGATGATTTGAATGAAGGAGAGATATTCTCGTCTTAGTTCCGCCAACTGTATCTCGTCATCAGTGCCAGAGATGGGCTCTCCAAGGCCTCCAAAGATGCGTTGAAGAAGCGGTGTTAATAGCATGTTGAGGACGTCATAGATTTCTGTTTTGAAGCCAAACACCACCTGGTCCAGAAGTCGCAGGAACATTGCCATCTCGTCCTTGGATGAGCTTTGTGAGAGCAATCCTTCAATCCACTTAGGAAGTTGTGGGAGAACGGCGGCACCCAGAACACCAAGCAGCTTGGAAAATGCGGACCTGCAGGCGGTTCTAATCTCCGCTGATGAGTTCAGCTCACGAAGTGCAATGAGAATGGCCTCTGCAGCGCGAGAAAATTCGTCAGAGACAAGTTTATCCGGTGGCCCATGCTGGTTTGCTGCGGTCGATCCTGGAGTCCAGTCGGAAAAGCCGTGTGCCAGGGTACCCAGCGCCATGACAATGTGATGGATTTGCAAGTTTGCTTGTGCGTCACCACCCTTGGCTCGAGGAAGGTGGACCTCCATATCTTGAAACAGAGGATCCATTACAGATCGAGCATATAAGGCCTGATTTTCGGCTGGCGTGCTATGGGTAGAAGAGATGCATCCAATAGCCTCGAAGAGGTAGAGCTGGCTAGTGAAGAGAGCATCGGCTGAATGGTCAGACTCATCTGACGACATGTCATCGTCGGCATCTTCTCCAGGCACCTCAGCCTTGATGGGCAGCAGGTCTCCAATGGACTGAATGACAGTTTCGGCGACATTTCCTACACGTGATCGAAGATGCTTGATGAACCTATGGAACAAGTACCAGGATCGTGTCTTGATGCGAACATGGTTGTGGTGGACGAGGCGAACAAAGTTTTCCAGAACTTGGGGGATATACTGCGAATGGGTTTCAAAAACAACACAATACCGGACACAGATTTCCATGTATTGAAGGACAATTGCAGGGTGCGAGAAATTAGCGATTCCTATATCCACTTGTTAGCCATGTTCCGGTATCATCGCTCCAATGGCCTGCATATTGCTTTTTCGCTAGTACTTACCTGATTCGACCATCTTCTGCATCATGACAACCAATCGTTCGGAAGCTTCCGTAGATGGTTGGCTCTTTGTACCCAGACCCTGGTTCGGTAACGCAAGTTCACCAAAGAGGTACATCTCATGCAGTGCAAGGTCAAGGTCCCGCCAATCCATGTGCGACCCCTGCTGGTCCAGCGTCTGGAAAGTGGTCGCCACCAGATTGCTAAGTACGTCCATATACAGGTTCTGGTCAATAGCCGCAATGGTCTTTTGAAGGTACTGCAGGCGTCTTCGAAGTTCTTGAAATTCCGCCTCGTCTGTTTGCTCATCCTCGTTACCCCATGACGTCGTCTCATCGTATCGCATCTTCTGAACAATTGCATTGAGTATCGGCGCGAGCATGTTTGAATAATCTTGGTTGAGTTGCCCTAGTTTTCGGAGGAAAGTGAGGAGGTCGGTCAATGATGGAATGACGGTAGAACACACTTCGTCGTATTCGTCGGAGAAGAATCGCAGAAGCAGCGGGAGAAAGCCATCCAAGTGTTGCTTGGCCCGTGTCCGAGTGTCATCGGTGGCCTGGTTGTCGTCGAGAGCCCTGATAATATCCGCCACGGTGGTGTTGACGAGTTTGGCAATAGCCTCGGCAAGGTCTGTATCGTACTGCGGGGTGCCTTTGAGGTCGTTGAGCATTGGGCTGGCGACCAGCTGGCTCACGATATCCTGCAAGTTAAGGAATGAAATCATATCCATCTTGTCCGTCGATCGCATCTTCTTGCCACAAATCTCAGTCAGGGTATCGATAGCAGTATCTCGCACTTTGTCCTCGCTACCCGTTCGTCCAACAACGGGTAGCAGCAGGTTAAGCATATCTTGGCTGACGACGAGAGAAATGTCCATCCAGCTAACCCATTTGCCGATAACTTTCAAGACTAGGTCTACAACGACGTCGTTTCCGCTGTATCTAGAAAGGAGCTGCTTCCAAGATTCGGCAACTTTCTGCATATCTTGGGCACGCAGCTGGTCTTTGAGTTCAGTATTTCGCTTCGAATCGCCGCTCTGCCGTGAAAGCAGCATGTCTGCAATCTCGTCGTGTACCGATGATAGGACTCGTAGGTAAAAGAGAACACCAGAGACATTGTCGACATTCTGGTGAAGTCCGGTCAATTCGAGGAAGTCGTCGAGGAAGCTTTGCCAGCCGTCACGGTAGAGAAAGACGAATAGATATGTCAAAGTTTGCGTAAGCTTGTTTTGGAGATGGGCAGCGTCCGGCTCCTGCTGGACACCCGCTCCGTATGACTGGCGGACATACTGCAGTAAGGTATGTTTGAGAAAAGCCAGGCTCTCTCCATCCAGACCTTGTGTATGGACCGCGTAGTTGACCACCTCCAAACACACCATGCGCACGACTTCAGACGTTCGAGGGATCCGGGCAAAGAGATTCGTACAAGCCTGCCATCCTTGCGGGTCGCTCCGTAGCTGGTTTAGATACTCAAATGCTTGCTCTTTCACCGACTGGTCGGACGTGGGATTCGACAGAATCTCAACGGCATTCTCGACCTGATACAAGCGGCGTTAGCTATCTCTGAAGTCTCCAGGCGGCAAGCATAAAGCATATCAGAAGTTGGGGAGCTGTAACACCAAAGATGGCCACACCTCCAACCGTCCTTCTTTCTCAATCCATGACAGCTTCAGCGAGAGAAGGCTCCGATGGCGGGGCAGCACAACAGGGATACGAAAAGAAAGGCAGCAAACTGACGTACCTGGGCCTCCATACTCAAAATCAAGTTGATAAAACAAAAAACACCAAAAGAAGCTGTATGCTAAAACGGGATGCTGCTATAACTCTGGCAGCCTTGTGCATGCAGCATCCAGCATGCTTATAATTATTAGGCGTCGACAAGGCTACCGTAGAGGCATGCCTAGGTCGGAAGATATTTTTTTTCTTGTGCTCTTGTCGTACCGAGTTCGACCGGGGAGGGCGTTCGCCGTGGATCGAAGGTGGTGAAAATAAGAGGCGGAACCCACAGACGTCAAAGTCAGCCTCTTATCGTCGCTCGGACACAGAATGTGCGTCTTTATTCGCTATTTCAAAAGTCGGTGCAGGCTCAAATAGTATATGTGGGGTGCTAGGTGAGAAGAAGTTTGGTGCGGATGATTTTCGGACAAATCCTGTGCTGTGGGCACGGAGAATAGCACTGTGGCTATAGGCAGCATTCCCTATCAGGACACAGTATGTATTATTCATCACTCGGTTATCGCCATCACAGCAAGTGAGGCTGCGATAAGAGAGCTAAGGGGCAGTGGCAGTAGCCGGCTCATTCAACCATTATTTCAGAAGCGGCTCAGCTTCGTAAAGCAATAATAATATCAAGGACTTACAAATGACTACTGAGCGTTATAGCATCAGCTTACAGCATGCACACTCATGTCGGATCAAATCGCTGCAGCTGCTAAAATATTACCGAGTGCTTGTGCTCACGTGAATTATCTTGAAGCTCCCTACATGCATAGCGTTGCTACAGATCACTTGCAGAAAATACTCTTTATACGGTAAAGCCCAAGCGCAGCCCAAATAATGGGTGGTTTTGACAGCAAAGCCGAGCAGCTCAGACCAGGAAAGATGATTTGTGAAGTACGAAATGATAATCTGCCTGTTGTTTATTCAGTAGAACGCCATACAATTGAAGCACATCGTCTAACCTGTACTCTGTCCTCTACTTGCAGATTTCTCAGGTTGATTTATACATTGGCTAAGCTTACAAGGTGGGCATCGTAGATATGGATGCCGCGCAGATCTGTCACTGCTGCATGAGTGGCTGGCCACTGCAGACTCGGGCTTTGCCGTCTCACGATACGGGTACACGCGTAAAGCTGTATGGATCTGTCTGACGTAGCTCGACTCTACCATTTAGGTACTTGGTTAAGGTTGATCATCATTGGCACATTGCCATGCACATACCCTGCCAGGCTGTTTTCAGCAATGGAACTGAGCATCAGTACCCTGGAATAGAAATAAACTCGTTATCCATTGGAATTAGCTGGACCTAGAACTTTCAGAAGAGAACCTAAGCTATGATGAGTGTGGCTCTCCATGTATGATATAGGCAAGTCGACATCTATCTTTTTCACTCAGCCGCGTTGATCCTTGAGGCTCAGGTCAACTGCTACATTCTGTTGTTGATAGTATGTTTCGAATGTTTGAAGGAGTTGCTATAAGGTAAAAGGAGACTTGACCAGGGGCCTGCTTCCAAGTCGAAAAAAAGGTTATCAAAATACGAAGCAATGAAAACAACAATCAACTACAACTAAGTCGTAATGAAAATCTAGCATTAGGAGGGCTGGTCAATAATATTTCAGCTGGTACTTGAAGACCTTTGTTACATCCATGAGGCTACACCACTTTAAAAAAGAGGCGAAATTGTTACTCGTAAGTTGTTGTAACATTGGCCACCGCCGCGTGCCCGTGCGCATGTAACCAACCCGCACAGCAACTCGGCCATTTCATCTCTTATTTCGTACAACTGAGTCTAATCAACCTTGTTTCTGGGACGCGATATGACTATTTATAGGCCATACGAGTTGAGCTTGGGCGTAGTGATGCCACAGATGTTGACGAAGCGTAATAGTGAGCGATAAAGAAAGCTGCCAAGATAACGTCATTGCAGAAGTTAAAACACGCGAGACAGAGAAAGACAATGCGCAGAGGCCGCGTTGGTGATCGACAGGAGCGCTCTCAGACCAGCGAGTGCCCAAAAGAATCACCAGATGCAGCCGTTGGGTCTATTGACGGATAAAATCATTCGGAATACGCGCCAATGCGATGATCAATGGAGAGAGTTTAATTAGGCCGTGCCACAGAGCAGGCCTCTTGCCATTGCGCACAGTGTGAGCAGCGCCGCTGGACGTGGCACTTGCAATGCCAGCTTGTTTTGCAGCAGCGTGCGGTACTTTTCTCACCGCCTCCAGTTGCTCCTCCACGCACCTCCTAACTGCCTGTTTGCCCTCCGCAACATCGCCCTACTTGGACCTACCACTGTACAAACAAACAGCTGCACTCTACCTACGAATCCCCCATCACGACACATAGTCATGTTCCCTGTCCATGCTCTGGAAATGGAGCACAGCGCGGTGCCCAATCTGGCCAACAAACCCCTCAATCTACACCCATTCGCCTTAGCAGCATCTCAGTCCAGGAGGAGCCAGCTTCTGTTAGCTCCAGGTGGCTTCGGGCTAACAATCGTCAAAGCCATCCCCCCTCACTCGGCGAGGCGAATGCCGCCGATTTCACCTTCTAAGAGCAGCCTGGGCGATGAAGGACTAGCAGCTCTCCATGGCCGCGGCTAATTTGCATCAAATCACCGCTCTGCTTTAGCACGGCGAGAGGGCTGCTGCCAGGGGCGACTCCACAGAATGCGGGCGACCAGCGAGCAAGATTGGTCCGAGGCAAGCCACAAAAACGCTTGAATCTCTCTTCTAGATGGACGGGTGAGCAGCGGTTCCTGCATTAGCGCACGTGTGGCGTCCAGCCGACCAACTTCAAGCGTGCTGGCCATCCTTTTTCGATTACAATATCAAGCAATTTCGCCGCAATATTGGGAAAGAGTAGGTAGGCATATGTTCGCGCCAGCACGCTCCTACGGCCGCACCACACGCTCTACTTCAACTCTGTGATGGTTGTAATAGAACCTGGGAAAACATCGGTGCCTATGGCTTTGTTTGTTGCCTCCCTACTCAGGCCTAGCCGAAGCCACGCTGTCAGTGTGAATTCACCGCTTGTTTCATCCCTTGCAACGCCTTCTTCTAGAAGAATACTTGGATTGGAAGAAGCCTCCGTATTGGCATGAGTACTGATACGGAGCAGGACTGTCATTATCCAGGAGTATATTCCTCCTACTCGGTTGATGTTAGCAGCACTCTAAGCTCGAAATGTGTCTGACGACCCACTCGGTCAGCAAAGAGACCTGGCATGCCCTAGCAGGAGAATAAAGGGCACAGGTATATGGAGCACTGCTGCTGTGCTACCTACGCTACTATGGTTTATACGGGTAGTGTGTGGCAAATGTGCAATCTTCATTTGCGAAGGACCATATTACACACTTGTCGCTACTACTGTATGGTACTTGGGAAGGGACAGTAGAAGGGTCGTGTTGTAACGTACCAAGTGTTTGGCCAACACGGTACACGTGGGGAGGCTGCCGGCAGTACCTCGTACCAGTCCCTGCACTCACTCCTTGCTGCTCTGCTGCGAGCATCAAATGACAGGGGCCAATTGCCCCTGGCACACGATGGCATCGCTTGTACCGGTATGCTGTTTTGTTTGGAAAGATCTGGAACTTTGCCAAGACATGGCCCAAGCAGACCAACGCGGCCAACAAATATGTCCATATGAGGCAATGAAGTTCACTGACTCCAATGTCTGGACTTCGAGATATATTTCAAGCGCTCAGATGCGCAGATTGCCCGGCCAGCTAATAGGGAGCAGACAGCAGCCACTACAGCGCTCTCTACTATAGTGACAAGGCGCAGTGATGAGAAGATTTGGGCTGGATATAGCGTCTAAAGACGTCCCTGCCGCTGAATGTGATGTCCGCGAAAGGAAGGTTAGATGCTGGGATAGACGGCGACATCCCCTCGATATCATCCCCCCGGCAGCAGAGACGAGGGCGAATACAGGCACTCCTAGTGCCAGCGCTTCCTTGGAGCCGTGTACTGGAAATATCCTTGGAGAATGAAATTTTGAATAGTACTCCGTACTCGCTACTCTGTTGTGATAGACGGCTGGTCTCACAATGCTTCACTTGCTCGGTGGTGAGGGTGAGCCAACTTCGCCAATCTGGTCAGTCTCATGCAAGTCCCAGCAGTCTGCCGGGTCCCTTCTTTTCTCCCTGCGCATTCTGCTGGGCTTGCTACAGGCCAGCCAGCACTTGTCATCAAAGGCAGTCCTTTTAGAGTCCACAAAAAAGATCAACTTGAGACTGAGCTTCGAAAACACAGGCGCAAAGGCCCGCCTCCCGAGACGATCGACCTCGATCCTCTGCGGCGTCACTTTGGAATCGCCACGGAAGGGTGATGCCTGTACAAGAATAGCACAGAGTGCTCCGTACAAAGTGCGGTATGCAGGTACGAGTTGAGACTATTGACTCCAGAGATTAAATGCAAGCATGCTCAAACGTGTGGCCAGCGGAACGATGAAGCCGGTGACTAGCACAGAGTCGAGGGGGGGGTGTTCTCTCGCGCACTCCGTCGTCTTATCTCCAAAGGCGGTATTGCTGCCGAAGAAGCTCCAGCTCATAGACGAGAGCCAATTTAGAAGGTTGAAATGAAGGCATATGTCTCTTGATTGAACCATTAACGACGGTGAGTTTTAGCACTGGTCTAAGAAGATTATTGGAGTACCTCCATTACTCAAGCTACTGCAACTGCTATATCCCCTCATTCAACTCATTGACGGGCAATACCTACACGCGCACTCCTGGCCATCATTGCCTAAACGCTCATTGCCGTGGAAGGTCTACGTCGTACAGCACAGGTGCTGGCACAGCATGGCCCAAGACATACCAAAGCAAGGGTCATGTCCAATGGCGAGCTGATGTGCTGCCGCCGCAGGAGCGCAAACAAGCATCATGGTCCGCGCTGCTCATGCGCTCATGCGCTCATTCGCACGCTGGCCTTGGCCGTTTGGCGCACAGTATGGAGCGATGTTGTACCTGCAGAAATCAGAGGCAGGGGTTGGCTGGTTTGCGCCCGGGATGGTTCGCGGACCCCTCCATCTTGGCCATTCTAAGAGGTGGATGAAACTGGCGCGACAAGCATCTCCACCCAGACATCCACTCAGGAACCCCCTAGATGGACATCCATTCTGGACGCAATTTCCCGGGGTATCCAATGGGACGCAGCGAGGCGAGCGCTCGCAAAGAGCTCACGGTCGATGTCGATATGCCTATTAATATGAGGCCACGCTCGGTCGAGCAGCATCTTCTCTTTCTCCTTCTTTTCTCTCCAGCCCACTAAGCATAATCGCCAGCTCGCTCTGACTTCGGTCGTCCATTCTTTCAAAACAAACCTGCAAACGAAGCTTTACGCTTTCATCCACTCTTTCAACCCAAACAAAACTACTTCGTTCTTCAAGAACCACCAAAACCCAAAAAAATCATCCAAGATGCGTTTCACCACCGCCGCCGCTGTTCTGGCCACCTCGGTCCTCGCCCAGGAGCCCGTCTCCACCGACTACACCACCGAGTTGATCACCATCACCCAGTGTGCTGCCTCCATCACCAACTGCCCGGCCCGCCACCAGACCACCTCCGTCCAGACCAACTACATCCCGTTGACCACCTCTACCTTCTACGTGACCAACGTCCACACCATCACCTCTTGCGGCCCTGAGGTCACCAACTGCCCGGCTCACAGCACCGTCCTGTCCACCGAGGTTGTCCCTACCTCCACTGCTGTCGGCCCGGTCATCACCTCCGCCCCGGCTCTTCCCACCACCCAGGTCTGGTCCAACGGCACTGCTCCTTACTCCTCTGTCGTTGCTCCTCCTCCTTACTCTGCCCCGGCCGCTCCCGTCAGCTCTGCCGCTGCCGTCTCTGTCCCCGCCGTCTCCATCCCGGCTCAGCTCCCCACCAGCGGCGTTGCTGCTCCCACTGGCGGTGCCCCCCGGTGCCCCCGTTAGCTCCGCCGCCGCTCAGTGCCCCGGCAGCTCCGTCATCGCCGTCACCAAGAGCTACACCACCGTTCTGACCTCTGTTGAGTACCAGACCGTTGCTGCTCCTTGCGCTACCGCCCCTGCTGGTGGTGCCCCCGGCAACGGTGCTGGTGCCCCCTCTGGCACTGGTGCTGTTCCTCCTGTCCCCACTGGCCCTGCTGGCAACGGAACGTGAGTTTATATAACCTCTTTTTTTTTAATTCAACTTGTATGCTAACTGCTTCAATCCAGCTCTGTTCCTCCCCCCGTTAACGGCGCTGCTTCCTTCACTGGCTCCGCCGCTTTCGCCGCCATTGCCGGTGCCGTCGCTCTGCTCCTTGTTTAAATCATTTCCTTGTAACTTTTCTTGAGTTATTAGGCCTGCGGGACATGGCAACATACACACGACAGGCATCCCTCTTGAGATCTGGCTGGACATGTACAAAGAGTTGGACTAGAGTTTATTTTCAATAATACTAGAGTTTTACGGCAAATATGGGATTATACCCCCTTGGAGTGTGTACTTAATATTCTAATCGCGCGGGCGTTCGCGGTGACGATCTGGTCAGACAGCCGACTGCGGGTCTCGTCCTGGATGTCTTTTTTGAACGAAGCATTTTTTTTGGTCACGAACTGAGATATCAAACTTAACGATTGTGCTTTTTCTTATAGCATCTTCTTCAAGAATATTTTTTACATTTTGTTACTTATTATTTTGATTGCCCACGTCTCACTATCTTGCTGTGATGTTTTAGTAGAAACAATAACTTGTGCGTAAAGATGCTAGAGGTAGAAAAAGACGCCGCACGATGAGTGTGAAACGAGCAAATACGGTCAGGGACAAGAGTCTGGAAACGCGAAAAAGTAAAAAGGCCTCGAACTTTATATGGGCGGATTTTTCTACCATTTACATTGCAACCAGCTGGAGTAAATATTGATAAAAACATTTATAATCTTGAGATTATAAAATCTAATTATTTCAAAATTGAATCATATCATTTTTTTCTTATAGAGACTTTTCTAGAATTATTTATCAATTTTTGAAAACGATGAGATTTGGTGAGAGCTAGTACAGCGTTTCCAGACTTTTGGCACCTGACTGTAGGTTTGTTTGCAGGTGCTCATTTCACAAAGCACTCAAGCTCTTGCCTGTGCGGGTTAGGGGCGTCACTGCGACGGAAATTAAACCGGAAGAGGCGAGAGTCGCTGCTGTGATTGGTGGAAAGAGAAGACGGCGCTTATGTAACCAACTTTCCATAACTGGCTGCAGGAATACAGGAGGATGTCGTGTCTTGTTAGCGCTGAGGGAGCCTGAATGAAAATTGATGCCTACATCAGTTAGTTGATGATATTGGGTATACACGTGACCATTATCTTGGCCTGGCGGTCATGTCATCAGCATCATATAACGAGCTGCAGGAACATAGGAGGATGTCGTGTCTTGTTAGCGCTGAGAGAGCCCGAACGAATCTTGAATCTTGATACCTACATCAGTTAATTGATGATGATGGGCATACTTACTACAGCACATACTTGTACACGTATCCATGATGTTGGCCTGGCCGGGTATGTTGCCCCGTGCTTCGTAGTTCGAGAGACGCTCTATTTGTAGTAACTACAGACACAGAAGCGGGACGGGCACTTGCGCCGGTGCTCCGTACTATGGGATCTAAAGTAGGCAAAACGGAACGGAAGGCAAGATGGGTGTTGTTGGTCCGTATTCCGGTATTCCGAGACTCCATTATCACGAGAATCTTTTACTTTTCTTGCGTCTGTTTGAGATATTTTTTTTTATTTGTTTGAATTGAGAATGAATTCATTGAGATAGATCGGGATTGCCTAATTGGGAAGTTCGGCAAGTCGATCGCTGCCGGCTATCGGCATCCAACTACATGTACCAACAATATGCTATGCTGACGCAGATGATATCAACTAGGATATCCCAAAATGAGTTGATAGATTAGACACCTGTTTTTTATGTATAGTAGCGGAGAGGACATTTAGCCCTAATATATTACGTACTACTAGCAGCCCGAGGGGGGGGAGGTTGGTAAGGGCTATAGTAGTTGATGCTTGTCTGATGACCATTACTGGGCACTGATATATTTACTATAGAGGAAAAAACTATGACCAGAGCCCAAACCAGAAATATGTACCCTTACTATTTCCCTTACTAAAACCCCCCCCTTGCGCTTACTAGTAGTGAGCGGTATACTATCAGGATACATAGTAGCGGTGGTTATATAAGATCCTTGATACACAGCCGCGTCAAGTCTAGCAATGTGAGACAAGAATAGAAGATTTATCGTTTGCATTGTCTCCCCACGTGGAAGCAAAAAACGAAGTAAGCTGAGATGGAAACGCGATACGCAGCGGGGCTAAATCTGGGTCGTTTACCAGCTGAGCGGTCGTGTAAGACATTGATCCTTGAAGCCTCTCTCCCTTTTTTTTGCTGTTGAGAAAGCTCCAACACAAATGTTTTCCTCTTTGGGCTGAATGGGGAAATAACCGGCTGCGGACTATTGTTCGCAGATTTGAGTAAATGTTGTTGTTTCTGCTCGGGCATGGATTTGTTTCGTATTGTTGTTAGTGATGATGATGTTTTGAGAGGTATGGCTCAGCTGTTGATGAGGAGTTTTGGGCAAAATATGGTATCCAAGAAACTCAAATGCTAGGTTTATTTACTCTAATACATTTTGGGTAGTGTATTGAGTCTGATATAAAGTTTTCATGGGCTACGTGTCCCGTCTCTTGGTGATCCTTCCTATGCCAAGGCTGCATGTATGCATACCTATGCATCCTGATATCAACCTTTCATTTGTCATGGCTGGCGCAATGTTACCCTAGGAATGTGGGATACGAGTATACAAGTATGTCAGACGTTTATTTGTCTATGCGAGAGCCGGCTGACCAGTTTTTGCAGCTTTTTGAGTAGATATCCTCGCTTGTGTTGTACTGACGGCTTTGGGAGATGGTAGCCTTGAATCCCGTAGAGCTGTCCAAGGATGCATAGATGTATCTCAATGCCAAACACAATCTATTGATATACATTACTGGAAGGGTTATAGGGCTGTGATGAAGAGCCAAGAGCAGCGAGAAGAGCAGCAAAAGCTGGGAGCGGATATATATGTGATTTATGACAGATATATCCTGTACGGGTACAGTACGCTGTAGTACAAGTATATAGGTATTATTCTTCTGCCTAGGTAGGTAGTATTTCGGCAAAAAAGGTTCAACTACCGGTGCTTGCGTAGCATTGACTTCCTAGGCGGAATAGGGAAATCCTTTCGAAACGTTCTGCTGCAGCCATGGCATGATGTGGCGCCCTGGACTACGCAAAAAGCTTATCTATGAAATGGTGGCTGAGATGCTGCTGCGTCGTCGTCCAGTCGTTGGTACCCGGTGGCTGAGAGCTAGGCTTTGCGCCATGCTGGTGCGATTCCTTCGCGCGAGGTGATTGCAATTACTGCATTCAGGCATCAATCATGATTTTTAGATTGTTGCAAGCCTTTTCACCGAGACAGACGGCAACACTCTCTCTGACTTGCCATATCCATCACATGCGTCAATAGTCTTGGAAACTGCATCTTTGTGCAACAAACACATGGCCTAGCACGTGCATAGCAAATTAAGAGTCTCATGTAAACACGCAAAACCACCAAGTCTGGTGCTTAATTGCTGGAGCAGCTCCACCGTGGCTGAATGGCGTTGAACACGTCAATCCTTCTCCCACGTCAACCACTACCAACTTCGCCCTGCGTTTCTCCTTGTCACTCTCGTATTTGCCAAGCCAGCGCAATAAAGGCAGGGAGTGTTTGCCATTCCCAAGGCTCTTTTCATTTGCAAGCAAAATGGCTGTCGCCCGTTCTAGTGCACTAGTGTAGATGCGGCTCCTCCATTAGCAAGCAAGCGTATTACGACCAACGACAGACAATAACAAAGAAAAAAAAAAAAAAAAAAAAAACCTCCTAGCCTTGAAAACTGCGCTACTATCTGATCCCGCTTTTTATTACCGCCTACGGGCTGGGCTCTGACCGCGTCATGCTACATGCCACAGCAATCCCGCGATCCTTCGGGTTTCTGAAGTCCGTGCCCCCCCGTTTCGCACTCGGACCGAGCGCTACGGTTTATGTGATTGATAATTCCGGCAGCGTGGCTTAGATGGCCAGCTTCTTGGTTTGGGCAAACGCAGATGACCACGGTGAGGAGACAGCAGAAGATAGAAAACGGGGAAGAACAACAGGCTAATGCTGTTCGATTGTGGGCTTCAGGGCCCGATCCGAGTGCGAGCTGCTGGCTGGGTCCTCCATCGAGCGTGCAATATCGTCGAGACGTGTGAGAGGTCTATTTGCCAGCTCAGCCACAAACCGGCACGCCGCGGGATGCGCGTCCATTTGTCGTCAAAGCGCCCTGTTTCCTATACACGTACACCTACGGAGTACTGGAGTGACTAGCACTGCTTTCTGGGCGCGGCAAGAATCTGGCCGTCTTGGTGAACCGCCAAGCCCTACCCAATGGCTGAGGCGCGGGCCCGCTGGTGTTTTTTTTGTCCCATGGCCCCGGCTTGGGGGAGACATGTGTAGGTACAGTAAGATCGGTTCAGGTTCAGGGGGGGGCTTGCTGATAAGGCACTGCTGCGGATGACGCATAGGAAGGGCCTTGTTTCTGTTTCGATTGGGCGCTTGTCGCTTGTCCGAGTGGTGGGTTAATGGGGTCGAGGAGAGTCAAACGTGGGAGCCATGGGGCCGTGAGCTGAAGCCAGTTACGCGGATCCAGTTTGAGCGGGCTGAGGGCTAATTTTCCACGTCCTCTTCCTGTCTCGTATGAAGTGATATAAGGAGCTAGTGCCCCCCCCGTGGACCTGGGAGCGAGAAGTTCTTTGTTATACCCATATTCAGCCGTTCGACGATACCCCTACGGAGGTGATATAACCTACTACATATATACCAGCACACCCTCCCTCCGATCTTCAACCTCCAACCTCACCAAGACAGGATACAAGAAATCAAAGGGGACTCGATCGTGTGAAGACAAACCATCACTTATTCACCACCGCCTTCACCGTCGTCACAATGCCTTCGCAACCCCTTCCCGACCCCATCATCACATTCGGCTCCGATGTGACGTGCAACCTGGACAACTGCCCCGTGGAATGGAGCATCCTCTCCTACCAGCCCTCCCTCGCCGCCAACGTCGTCTTTGCCGCCCTCTTTGGCGCCATCGGGCTGGTTCACTTCTATCTCGGTTTCCGGTGGAAGGCCTTTGGCTTCATGGTCCCCATTCTCATCGGCTGCATCACTGAGATTATCGGATACATCGGAAGAATCCTCCTGCACAACAATCCCTTTTCTTATCCTGGATTCTTGATCCAAATCAGTAAGAGATGCTGTTTTATCCCTTCAATTTCGACTGCAAGACTAACCGTTGTGTCAATCTAGTCTGTCTCACCATTGCCCCCGTCTTCTACACGGCCTCCATCTACGTAACTCTCTCACAGTCCATCACCTACCTCGCCCCAGAGCTGTCCCGCTTCAAGCCCCAGCTCTTCTACTACATCTTCATCCCCTTCGACATCGTCTGCCTCGTCCTCCAGGCCGCCGGCGGCGCCATGTCCGCCAACACCACCGGCTCCAACAAGGCCGGCGTCGACATCTCCCAGGCCGGTCTCAGCCTGCAGGTCATCGTCCTGGTCCTCTTCATCATCACCTTTAGCGACTACATGTTCCGCTACCTGCGGTCCGGCCGCGGCTCCGGCTTCGGCTGGCGCCTCACGGCCTTCTTCACCGGCCTGACGTCGGCGACGCTGCTCATCCTGGCCCGTTGCGCCTACCGTGTTGCCGAGCTGCAGGACGGATACAACGGCAAGCTCATCAAGGAAGAGACTCCCTTTATCGTTCTGGAGGGCGTCTTTGTGTTTTTGGCCGCGTCGATGCTCTGCTTCGGACACCCTGGCTTGGGATTGAAGCGAGACGGGAGGGGAGGAGTCAAGATGGAGACTGACAGCGAGACGGTGGTGATGGACACCATTGAGCGACGAAAGTGAAGAGTTTCTCGGGCTCTAAATCGTGGGGAGGCGAGGCCAAGTATCAATATGGAATTACAACTATTTGCATTTCATGGGAAATTTACTGCTGGTTTGAAATGGAAAATTTATTAGACGGAATACGTATATAATCAGGAGGGAGGAACACGCGCTTGTTTTTTTTTCTTGTTTTTTTTTTTCTGATACCGTTTGAAGCAAAGAGTTTTTGTTCTTTTAATTTTAATTTCTTTTGTATAGAATTAAATAATGCCGAGAATATTGAAAAAAAGACATACAATACACCAAAACGCCATGATAGGTAGCGTAAATCTCACGCCAGCTCTAGCCCTGAAGGACGAGTGTGGCTCTTTGTGAGCCAAAATTGTTCAGCCTTTGGAGACTTTCGAAAGCGGTTGTAATGCAAAAGGTGATGGTGTTATATGCTCACGTTACATTTATTGATAGTTTATAGATAAAATCGATAAGGGCTATAGGTCGGCCAGCAGATAGTGAACAAAGGGGATAACGCAGGGATGGTCCTATATCTGAAGAATAGTATACATCAACTTCCAAGAACCTCATAATGGAGCATAGATATGTTTCGAGCATACACCTATTTATATGTATGGAAACATCTATATACACAGATTCGGTAATTCAATTGCTCTGCTTATTTTGCCTTGTACTTTGTTTATTTTAATCTCCCTCATTCCTCTGTATGGTCAAGGTACGTGTAATTGCTACCCGGCACTTCGGCAGCCATGGCCCGGCCCCGCAGTGCCGCATCCCGAAGCCCTCCAGCGGCCGCTTGGAACTTTTGCCCAACCCAAGGACCCCTCCAGAGCTGCCCCTCCACACTTGGCGACAGACAGACGCAGCAACTGGCTGGATTTTTGCCTCTTCTCCGCACCTCTTGGGTTGATTTGGCAGCTCCCTGTAGACGCTTCTCCTTCTCCTCTCCTCTTTCTCCTCCATCTATCATCTGGTCTCTTCTGCATGATCTGCTCTTTGACGGCGAGACGGTCGAGGATAGCAGCTCATTCTCTCACCACAACCAAACCAGGCTTTGCAGCATCTTCAACTTTGCCATTTTCCACAACCGCCTTCATCATGGCTCCCCCCACAAGAGGCCCTCGACTTTGTCGACTTTGTCAATGCTTCTCCCACTCGTACGTCCATTGTCTAACCATCTTCAACGTCATCTTTGCTAACAATGCCCCCCCCCCGAACAGCCTACCACGCCGTCCAGTCTGCCGCTGCCCGCTTCGAAAAGGCCGGCTTCAGCCTCATCCGCGAACGCGACTCTTGGGCCTCGACCCTCCGCCCCGGCGGCAAGTACTACCTCACCCGCAACGGCTCGTCCATCCTCGCCTTTGCCATCGGCCGCAAGTGGCGCCCCGGCAACCCCGTCGCCATTGTCGGCGCCCACACGGATTCGCCCTGCCTGCGCGTCAAGCCCGTCTCGCGGAAGAGCAACGTCGGCTACCTGCAGGTCGGCGTCGAGACGTACGGCGGCGGCATCTGGCACTCGTGGTTCGACCGCGACCTGAGTCTTGCCGGCCGCGTGCTGGTCCGTGACGGCGACAGCGTCGTGCAGAAGCTGGTCAAGGTCGACAAGCCGCTGCTGCGCATCCCCACGCTGGCCATCCACCTGCACCGCCAGTCCAACTTTGACCCCAACAACGAGGTCGAGCTGTTCCCCATCACGGGCCTTGCCGCCGCCGAGCTCAACAAGGGCGCCCAGCCCGAGGAGCCTGCCAAGGACGATGCCATGGAGGAGGACGAGGACTTCAAGCCCCTCGAGAAGATGACCGTGCGCCACCACCCCGCCGTGCTCGACGTCGTCGCCAACGAGCTGGGCACCGACGTCGCCTCCATCGTCGACTTCGAGCTCGTCCTCTACGACACGCAAAAGTCCGTCATTGGCGGCATCAACGACGAGTTCATCTTCTCCCCGCGCCTCGACAACCTGGGCATGACCTACTGCTCCGTCGAGGGCCTCATCAAGTCCGTCAGCAAGGCCGACGCCCTCGACAACGACTCCACCATCCGCATGACCGTCTGCTTCGACCACGAGGAGATTGGCTCGCAGTCCGCCCAGGGCGCCCACTCCAACCTGCTGCCCTCGGTGCTGCGCCGCCTGTCTGTGCTCCCCGGCAACCGCGACGCCGCCAGCGACGGCAGCTATGAGCAGGTCCACCACGAGGGCGAGGAGTCGACCGCCTTTGAGCAGACGCTCTCGCGCTCGTTCCTCGTCTCCGCCGACATGGCCCACGCCGTCCACCCCAACTACGCCGGCAAATACGAGTCCTCGCACCAGCCCGCCATGAACGGCGGCACCGTCGTCAAGATCAACGCCAACCAGCGCTACGCCACCAACTCTCCCGGCATCGTCATGCTGCAGGAGTGCGCCCGCAAGGCCGGCGTCCCGCTGCAGCTCTTCGTCGTCCGCAACGACTCGCCCTGCGGCAGCACCATCGGACCCGGCTTGGCTGCGAGACTGGGCATGCGCACCCTCGATCTGGGCAACCCGCAGCTCAGCATGCACAGCATCCGTGAGACGGGTGGAACGGCGGACGTGGGACGCGCCATCAAGTTGTTTGATCAGTTCTTTGAGAGCTACGGCGAGATTGAGCCCAAGATCTTGGTCGATTAAGTAAAGAGGAAAGGGGGAGTTTTTAGTTTGGGTGAAATGGGATGGGCGTGAAAGCGATTTGAGATTGTCAAGTTAAGGTTATATGCATATAGTAAGTAGTGGGATAAACTACATGTGGCACGAAAAAAAGTGTCAAATAAGGGCGTTGATAGGATGGCGATGGGATACGAAACTCGGAGCGAGACGAAAGAAAAGAAAAGAAGAAGAAAAAAAATATACAAAGATACTTGATGCCAAGTCGCTTGTGTGACTACTACATGAATTAGGCACATTAGTACTGAGTGAATGAAGAAATGATGCTCATGATAACTCCCATCTCTATTCTTCATAGTTTCGTTACGCTATTCGTGTGAAATTGCGTCATGATCGCCATCTAAAGAGCTGTGTTTTTTACCTATTATAACAAATACATGCAAGTGTTCCTGATACCGGAAATCAAGCCAAAAGGAACTGGCTGCCCCATTCATCTTCTTTCAAGATGTGAAAATCAGGAGAAATTCTAGTTTTCATAGCACACGCATCATGACCTTTCTACATTATTTGACGCCACATCCGTACACGTACTCCTCAGAGAAGATACCGGTGCCGGCGCCGGGCTAGATTGGAAGAATTGAGAAGGAGAATCCAATTCGCCAATGGGAAGCAGAACGGCCTTGTCTCTCTCGACATTTCCGGCTTCGTCCTGCGCCTCGGCGCCGTCAGGCGTGTTGCCCCTCGTCTCTACAACGACGCTCTCCTGAGACGCAGGCAGGGTCATGGCGTCGGAAGCAACCGACGTGGTGGTCGACTGCTGCGACAGCGCGGGCACCTGCGGGATTGAATCCGCGCTCTGGGCCCTGCTGTGTGTATTTGTCGGTTTCGCGTGGGTGGTGGTGCTCGCTCGTTTGCGTGTTATTGTTGCTGGGGGGAGGGGTCTGTGTTGCAGTTTGGAGAGGGGGGATTGTTGTCTGGCCGGTGCGCAGCTTGTATCCTGCGAGGCCGAGTCGCAATCGGAGAATCTCTGCTTTCTACAACAAACGGTAAAGCTTCTATATTAGCTCTTGTACTTGTGGTAGTAGAGGAGAAGAGGAAAGCGACGGAGAAGGAATTTTACCTCTCTTGCCTGCTCTCTTGTCATTGCCCTGGGTCTTGTAGCGACCAGTGGTGTGTCTGCAGCTGCTGTGGCCGTGTCTGGTTCTGTTGGCGCAGTAGCCCACGAAGCGTCCCCGGCGGAAGTATCAAAGAGAGAGCTTGTTTCAATGCTAGGTGACCGTGATCGCGCAGCCTGGATTATGAACATGTTAGCAAGCAAGGTCAAAACCAGCCATGGCGAGCAATAACATGGCCACTCACACCATCAACACACGCCTTCTTGGTCTCGGGACTCTCATCCGCAACCTCTGGACCTCCCTCTTCCGCTGTTCTCTTCTTTCCCTTTTCTGATGAAACTTCCCTCAATGGGCTAGTCACCAAGAGAGCTGAAGGCGTTGAAAGCATTGGCGTTCCAATCCTCGCCATCTTGTTTGTATTCGGTGTTGCCAGAGCCGCGTTCGCGTCCTTTGCACCGAGCACGGCGCGTCGCTTCATGGGCGACAAACTAGCTTCCATTGTTTCCCAAAATAAACCTAGAAACAAACAAAAAGAATTGGGACTTGAAAAAAAAAGGGAGGCAGCAAAAAAGAAGAAGAAAAGAAAAAACGGTATGAAAAGTATGGTAAGATGGAGAAAGAGTCGCGCGCGCAAAAGGTGAATATCAGATGGAGGAGTGGTAGTGGGGTGTGTGTTGTTTAGTGGCGATGGGCAGGTCGCGTGTGTGTAGATGAATCGATAAGAAGCTACTGTACATCAGTCC
The DNA here is from genome assembly GCF_020647795.1 of Trichoderma atroviride. Taxonomy (NCBI): domain Eukaryota; kingdom Fungi; phylum Ascomycota; class Sordariomycetes; order Hypocreales; family Hypocreaceae; genus Trichoderma; species Trichoderma atroviride. The sequence continues at coordinate 6,127,262 of NC_089401.1, read as the reverse complement.
GACAGATGTGTGTGGTATATGGATACCTGGATACAAGTAACTTATAATGCAATTGGCGTAAACACGTGAATGTGAATGCAAAAGCGCGATTGAAGGATTTCCCCCAAAAAAGAGTCGCAAATTCCTCGTGATTGAGCACTAAGTCACTTGGGCTTGATTCATCAAGGTCACAATCACAGCACAATAGTAAAAAGAGAAAAGGGGCAAAAGCGCGTTAATAAGGAAATCACCCCAAATAGAAAAAAAAAGGGATAAACAGAAAAAAAGAAAAAGTAAATAAAGCCGGATAAAAAAAAAAAAAGACACCCCGGCGCGCAAAGCATAGCCTCTTTTGCAAAAGACTCTCATTAACGAAGCTACCTCCAGTATGCCGCTATTCAACCTCCGTTCCTGCCTCTCACAACGCGACCGACCCTGAAAAAAAACTCCCCACTCTAAGCTGTAAAGGCAGGAACGGCCTCTTGCCCTCAGCTTTTTTTCCCACCAAGTTCTCCATACTTGGTAGCTTTTCAAGCTGCTTCTCCTACGAGCCTTGCCCAAATGTAGACTAGCATCATATCAAGCACGCCGCGTCGTTTTCCTTCCCGTCAAAAACGAGAAACCCGTGTCGTCGGAACGTTCTCCACTAGCATCATCTAGGAGTAGTGCGGAATTTCAGCCACGAGTAGAAGAATGTGGAGAGCTCTATTGCTTCTCCGACGGGGGCCCCATCCCGAGTTCCACGCTAAAGAAGGAAGAGGAGAAAAAAAAAACAACCACACGCACCAGGGCAGGGCTGGGCTCCATTGATCTGATCCCCAAGTTCATCGACATCAGATCTCGTCACATGCAAATCACACCCAGAGACACTGCTATCCTTACGTAACCCGACCTCAGTGTCGAGTCATTCACGATGCAATGGTGAAACAGCTTTATATTTTTATATAGCACAGAAAAACCAAATGTGAAGAAAATAGATGCCATTCTTCTTTTGCTTACAAGTCATCCTGATGACGCCCTTGCATACTAATCCCAAGTCCGCGCTACGTATAAAAAACAACCATTGAAACGGGTGTACGTCACAACAAATAAGGTACAGTTCTTGTAAGCTTCCATTTTACCCCAAATTAGACCCCAATCCTTTCGTCTGGATCATTACACAACCCGCCCATACACTGATCTCACCTCGGCTTCATCGTGTGAAGAAAGATGAAAAAAGAAAAAGAAAAATGAAAATGAAAACGGCCGTGAGCAGAAAGGCAGATAGTAAAATGAAGACATCAACAGTGAAGAAGAAGAATAAAAGTAAAACTGCGCAGTGGCATCCATTGCTGCCATTCTTAGCCTTAACGCCAACCAAAACTCGTCTTCCAACAATTCATCCCATATGTTTTGTTTTTTTCGACTCAGCTTCTCCCTCCTCCTTCTGTTGTCCAATAAACAACCACTGTTATATCAGATATGACGTAATGCTGGGTATATATCCTGGGTCCTTTCCTGGGCTCCAAACAACTAAATCAACCGAAATAGAGAACCATGTACGAAAAAGAACAAGCGAGCAAAGTAGGAGCCGAAAAAAAAAGAGAAAAGAGCATTGTTTGCGGCTTTTTAAGCAGCATGCTCTCAACCATTACTCCAAGTCCAAACTCGCTTTCGCTAAAAGAACAAATTTTTTATTCTGTTAAAAAAAAAAAAAAAAGGAAGATTTTTCTTTACAGACCGAGAGAGTAGAGACCATTTCCGAGATCCATCTCAAACGGTTTGTCAAAGTCGGTTGGGATTGTATCCCAGTCCGGAACGCCCCGCGACCTGGCCAGAAGAAGGGTTGGATCGACATTAACCAACGCAGCTTTTAGATTTTCCGTCGAGTCTAACTCCCCGTTAATACAGGCATTGGTGAAATCCATTAGAGCCTCATTATCAAGAGTACCCCAGTTCATGTCAATGTCAAGCGCAGCACCTTCAGAGATATCGCTGTTAGGCTCGCTAGCGCCGTCCTTGCTAGACTCTGGTGTATCCTTTGGCGTGAAAGACCTGTACATGTTGGCCTCGTTGATGATATTTGGTAGCCCGTTCTCAAAGCCCAAGTTCTGGAGGAGTGTCTGAGGGTCAATAGTCGAGTTGGCCCATGGATCCGCCGCAGCGACGAGCATTGCAGCGCCATTCTTCTGCTTTCCATCGCCAGCCTTGGCAGTTGCGTCCAACTTGACGCCGGCCTTCACATCTTGGGCCTTGCTCGCGACGCTGGCCGATCGCTTCATGCCAGTACCGTCCACGGACATTGGTGTGCCGACAAGATTTCCAGAGGATTGCCCCTGTTTTGAGGCAGATAGACTCATAGCTTGTGCTCCCTCTGCAAACTGCTCCTTTTTGACGGTGCCGTCTGGTTCTAGGCCCAGTGCCTCGGCAAGATTCTCTTGCACAAATTTTACCGGGTCTGCCCTGGGCTTAGTATGCTCTTCATCGATATGATGTTGGAGAGCTTGTTTACTAGGAAATCCAAAGGTAGCCTGGTCGCAGTCGGGCTCCGTGCAGAGATGTACGGGCTTCGGTGGGCCTTGCGGGCGTTGGATATCGGGAGACGCATTCTTTGAGATTTGCGGCGAGGGAGTGGCCACTTGAGAAGATGGGCCAGAATTTGCGAGCTTTTGCTTCTTTCTGGAGGGCGGTAGCTGCAGGTTGATTTCTTTAGGTTTGCTCATGTACGTAGGGTGACCATCAGGCGAGGTTGCTGCTCCGAATGGGAAGGGCGGCTGAGCACTTGTTGGTGCAGGTGGCGGCACCTGTCCTGCTTTGTTGGCCTGCTTCTGCTGGCTCAATTTGTTCATCGCTTGCGCGTTCTTCTCTAGATTAGCGGCATTCAGAGGAGCCGGCTGCGTTAGCAGATTCTTTTGCTGTGATTGCTGCGTTTGCTGCTGAGCTAACGGCTGCGATTGTGCCTGTGCCTGGCCGCCAGGCTTGATGTGTCGGCCGCCGGCCACACTAGCAGCCAGATCCTTAGCCATACTCTCAAGCATAGCGCGGGCTTGATCCAGTTCGGAAGAGCGGATGCTCAAGGTATCCTTGACTACCTCCATCTTGTCGCCGTCCACGTGTTGCTTGATGAGACGCAATCGCTATGGTCAAGTTAGCATGTTGAAATAAAATCTCGACGATAATCCAGTCCACTTACAGTTCTAAAGAACATTTTGGCACGCGCGTCATCTTGAGTGAGGGAATACCACTTGCTAAGTCCTCGGCCAACCTTTCCCATGTCCACGACGATTCGTTTGAGTTTCGTTGCGGTTTCTGCGTACTCTTCAGGGCTCATTGGAATGTCCAGAGTGGATTCTTGAGCGAACTGCTTTTGCTCTTCTTGTCCAATCATCTTGAGGCGCACCAGGGACTCTGAGGGTGGGCCCGGCGCCTTGCTCTGCATCCTTAAGAGCTGTTCATACCTGGCTCGTTGTTCAGGATTTAGTTGTGCCTCTTGTTGAGCTGTAAGTTGCGGCGGGAATTTCGCCCCTGACCTTTGTCCTGGAGGCTGGGTTGGTTGCGATGGTGCCACCGCCGGCGCCGGCGGCTGTCGCGCAGCAGACAAGGAAGCTTTCATGGGGGCAGTATCGGCGCCATCATCAGGGTTAGAGCGTTTAAGGTTTTTCGCAGGTTGAGATTGATTATTGCGTGCCTGGTTTGCGCTTGGTTGCTGCTTCTGGTTGACCGCTTGCATCGAGGCAGTCTGGCTCATGGCGTTAGGCATCGTCTGCGCCTGGGTTTGTTGAGGAGTGAGATTAGGTTGAGATTGCTGCATCTGCATGGCGTTTTGAGGGCCCTGGATGCCAGGCATATTGTTTGCGGTAGCATTTTGCATCTGCTGGTTCTGGGCCTGCATCTGCTGCATCCTCAGCTGTTGCTGTTGCTGCTGTTGAATCCAACTATTCTTCTTCATTGCGAGAATCATCCCTCGGAGCTGATCATCAGGAACGCCGGCGAACGCAGGTTTCGAGCTTCGGACATGCATCATCTCCTGAGGGGATACTTGAAGCAATTGTGGTGGCAAACCGGCCATCTGTCGCTGCGCTCCAGGTTGTTGATTGGCCATTGGCATTGACATCGCGGGATTCATGTTTAGGGCCTGTCCAGGCTGCGGGGGCGCATTGGCGGCCCGCCTTTGCATGAGCATTTGGAATTGCTTCTGTTGGAAAGCAGCTAGTTGGCCACGAATACTCGGTTGAAGCGTATTATTTTGGTTGATCCAAGCCTTCAAATCTCTCCATTTCTTGACTTCTGCAGGCAGGCCCTGGATTTGAGTTAATATGGTGGTAGGCAAATCCATCGAGTCCATCAAAAAATGAAGCTGGGCGTTTTGGGCTGGCATGCGGTTCATTGGCATCGATTGTTGTTGGTTGCCTGCACCAGGAGCATTCATTTGCTGCATGTTCTGAAGACCAGGGGCCATGTTGCCGTTCTGGTTGAACTGATTCGGAGGTCGATTGGCCATTTGTTGCTGCATCATCGGATTCGCATTCATATTTGCCATCTGTTCCTGACGCTGACTTTGCCATCGACGCATGACTTCGTTCAGCTTTTCCGGGGGAAGACCGTTGACCGCTTGCCTTTGTTCTGGGGTCATATTGGCGAGCATAGCGTTGAAAGCGGGATTGTTAGGCCGTTGAATCCCCTGGTGAAATCGTGAATCACCAAAGGGAATGCTGTTCTGGCCCATACCCTGCGGGGTCATGGGGTTCATAACGCCTGGTCTTGATACGGGAGTATTCAAAGTATTCATGGCTGGGCTCTGCGATGTAGCCATATTCCCCGTCATATGCTGTTGGTTCTGCATCTGCATTTGCGCCTGTGCTTGTAAAGCCTGAGACTGCTGAGCAGCTTGGTTCAGCTTAGCCTGCTGCTGCTGCTGCTGCTGCTGCTGCTGCTGCTGAGCAGTACGAGGTGTTTGGTTCTGCATCTGCTGGTTGGGAATGTTCTGGTTCCCAGGCTGAGGAGTGACATTTCTTCCATTGCTCGCCGGCACGACAACTTGGCCCGCTTTTTGAGCCATCAGGCCAGCCACCTGCTGATCCTTGATGCTCTCCATGCTTGGGTTGAACGGAGGGAAATCATGGCCCGCATTGGGCGGCTGGGCGGCGTTGATCATGTTTTGCCTCTGCTGCTGTAGAGAATTTTGGCTTTGTTGTTGTTGCATCATGGCGGCCTGGGGATTGTTTGGGTTCGTAGGACCAGGTGGCTGGAACCGGTTGATGTTATTTGAAGACTGCTTGAGGGCTTGGAATGCCTGATTCTGGTACCACCAAATAAGAGGATCTCTCCCTTGCGTCTGGAGTTCAGCAAGTTGCTGAGCTGTGAGCCTTGATTGTAAGTGGAGCCGTGTCTGAGCCTTTTGCTGCTCTGTAGCTTGACCCATCATCTTGGTTGCAAGTTCCATGACCTTGTTCTTATCAGCCTGAGCCAGTCTCGCCACCTCGTTGGGAAACATGTTTCTATTAGGGCCGCCACCCATGCCCATCGCCTGGGGGTTAGGCCCTATACCGCGGCCGGCTTGGTTGGCCATTCCCATGGCAATCTGCTGCTGCTGTTGAAACAGCGATGGTTGCTGTTGCTGTTGCTGGGGCATCTGAGTGGCTTGCATAGGATGTGACATGTGCTGGAAGCCTTGCTGGGGAGTTTGCCCACGGCCCATCTGGGCTTGCAACATGAGCGCCTGGGCTTGGGCTTGGGCATGCGCTTGAGCCTGGGCATTGGCATTGAGGCTGTTCTGAAGGCCAGGTTCGTTGGCCTGTCGTTTCTTGAAAAAGTCCATTGTCTTACTTGCCATGGCTTGGTCATACGCTTCCTTGATTCAATAGATTAGCTTGGTGATTTTTCAACTGGCGAGAGGGAGAAAGAAAGTAGGAATAGCTGAGAACGTACTTTGGTCGGTGATTTGTGAAACACTTCTCGTTCGAACTGGCATCCAAAATCAGTTGCTCGGCTGTAGTCAAGAGTGTTCATGGCAAGAGTGATATTGGAAATTCTAGGACCATGTTAAGTCAGTTTACTGAAGAAAAAAAAAGCGAGTTGCAGACGGGCTAGTACGTACAACTCCAATGTCTTTCCCATTCGCTCATTAACAGTGAAACTTGATTGCCAAGTCATGCCATTTAATGGCGGTGTGTTTTGCTGGATATTCTGATAGACAGCCTGCTGTAGCTGGGTTGCGGTTGGTTTTCGCATTTGTTGAGGCATCATCTGGCCTGCCCCAGCCATATGCTGCATATTGGCAGCCATGGCCGCTTCGAGTTGGCGCCAGTTACGCCCTCAAGCTTTTGTATGAACGAGTTCGTATATCAAACGAGCGCAAACAAGGCAGGATCCCGCGATGTAGGCCTAATCGAAAAGAGGCCCGACCAGTCGACGCTTTAAGCTTCGCAGTTGGACGCGGTGCACGCAGTAGTATTGACGTTTGGCAGACAGTCGAGCGGATGACTAGTTGCCTAGGCAGAAAGCAAGTAGTCGCAGTGGATGCTACAATTTGCCTAGCAACCTCCTAGCCCGCCTATATCGAGCTTCGTGGGGAATGCACCCGGCCAAAAAAAAAGTTTGCCGTACTCGTACTTGATAGGGGCCCTGAGATATAACATGCGCTCGAACTCGAGACCCGGAATGGGCGTGTGGTGGTGGCGATTCCCTCCAAACGCAAGAGTCTCGGCGTGGTGGTAAACAACGAAGGTTGGTTGACCAGATCGGGCATGCAGAGCTGATGCAAGGATGGGCTGCGAAACTTGAGGGTGCGATGATGGTCGGTGGTGGAGGCTGAGCGAGTGTCAATGGGGCGCTCGGAAAAGAAGATCGAGGTGTCGTCGACGTCGTCCAAGAAAAAAAAAGCAGAGGAAGAAGGGCGACTAGCAGAAATTGCGATGGTGAAGCAGTGGATGTGCGGCGAAACACGAGGGCGGATAGCCTGGCTCAGGATGCGAGAAGGCCTGGAACCAGGATTTCCAAGCTGAATCGAGAATCGAAACAGGAAAAGAAGAAAGGAAAAAGCACCTGCGCGTTGAAGCAAAAGCCTGCGAGGGAACGAAATCGCTTCAGCGACAGGCCGGCACGAGGTGGGAGAGGAGAAAGGGACGAGGGTGGTGTTTTGGAGAATGAGGGCGAAAGAAGAGAGAGAGGCAAGACAAGCAGAGAGGCCAGGCGAAGCGGATTAGAGTTACCGTGGGCTTGGGGGGGTGGGCTGGGAGGGAAAAGATACCAGGGTACTTGCGCTGGGCAGAGCCTGATGGGGGACGACGTGGTACCTGATACGTCGAGCGCGGTACTGCGACAACCTGACGCCGGCCTGGCAGCACTAACAAGCAGAGCCCGAGGCAGCGCCAGACTCAGACACGGCGCATGCACGAGCGCGCTGCCTTGTCCCCGGTATCCGATACAACAAGATACAACACGATACGGTACGGTACTAGAGAGAGGGCGGCTCAGCTCATCATTCGCAGCAGCACAAAAGCCAGAGACAGCGCCTGACCCCGAGTTGAGCACGGCAGAACTGGCAGCAGGGCGAAGGTGGCCAACGGCTGGCAATCGAGCAAAGTGTACCGTACGGTAGTCAGGCGGACACTAGCAGAGGGAGGGGGGGTTATCAGGACGGAAGAGGATGGAGATGGAGCACGCAGAATGTACCTGCACGGCCGTACCAGGTACCGCCTGCAGCTGCGACCAGTACTGTACTCAGATTCTACTCGACGGCAATGCCACTCTGGCTTTGGAAGGGCAGACGAGACCAGGAAAGATTTGACAGAGCTTCGTCGCGCGGTGCGGCTTGGCTCTAGGGCCTGTTGAGCGATACATCCAAGCACTAGCGCTGTATTAGAGTTGTCCACACTGAGAGGTGGCTTTCCAGAGGTTGAGCTGCACGGAAGCGAAGCATGTGCGAGAAGTATCAAATCTTGCTCCATTTCCTTGTTATTTTTCACTAATACCGCCAAGTAGGATTTCACTGTAGCTGCACGCAGTCCTCTCTTGAGCAAATCGCCCGGTGCCAGGGAACAAACCTACGTGCTCCTTGTGCATTGCAAAAGCTGCATGTAAACCTTGGGTAACCTTCGACAGCGGGCGACGACGAGACAGAGAGACATGACATCTGCAGCATTCACTCAACTAGAGACATCCGGGTCTGCTACCTACAAGTACGGCATGGCATGGATGGGCCTGGGATTGGCGACCGGTGGTGGATCATTCGGGGGTCCCCTTGGGCCTGGCAGTTGTCTGTCTGGCGCCTGGGCTCTGGCATCGCTGATCTCGGCCGTGGGTAGGGCTCTCTCACGGCGAGTTCTGGTGGGAACGCTAGCAGATTGGCCAGGGATGCCTAGCATGGGGGTCCCACATGGCGCTCAATCCCTGCCATCCACTCTCTCCATCCCGGTCTGAGAAAAAGCTGTGAGGCACGGGTTAGCGAGGCCATTCGCAACCACCAGGTCGCCAAGGTACCGGTACGCATGGCTGGCGATGCTGGCCAACTGACGGCAGGCCTTCTGCCGACGCTGCGAGTACGAGTACCTCCGTGTCGTCGTCGCTGGGGGCAGCAGAGAAGACAGCGGCGGGACGGGGGCCCATGCGAAGCATTTTTGCGTACAAGTAAGCACCGAGGCGAATGGTATCTACTGTATACTGTCTGGTAGATTGTATGGGGCACCAAGCAGGTACACGTTTGGAATTATTCACTCGTCTGAACGGCCCATAACAGCCGTCTACTTATATACACAATGTACTGTACTCGTACAGTATCAGCGCTGCATGCATGTCCACCTAGTCTGGCACGGGAGAGGCGCCTATCACATCCGTGAGCAAGGTTGCTGGAGGAGTGCGTGAGAATGCCGTGCCGCGGGCCAAGAGGATTCCATGCGTCCGCTCAATAGCAGGGACGGGTCTCTCTATCGAATTCTTGTACATACTTACGTAGTGCCCCGTAAGATTCTCCATTATCGCTGGATAGACTGCAAAAGACAGCGTGATTCTGGCTGGCGTATCTACTTCATGCAACTTCACTTTGCTCGAATAGCGCCTGCCTCTCTTCTCTAGATGGTTTGGTAAATGCAATTTTTCAACATCTACTCATTCATCAAGAGGTGGGCTTACTCTTGAATGTATGCGCCAAACAAGAGCAACTGCGAAAGAAAATTTCTTTTTGGGGCAAACTGAGATGCCAAAGCGTCAAGAATACCGCGGCTTGGGGAAGAGGCAAAAACGGACGGCACCCAGGCTCGCTGATGGTGGGCGCTTTGCCCTGGGACTAACCCATCTCTAGCGCACAGGGTATGGGGGCTAGTTTGCTTAAACCCCCTCTCTTTGGAGGTTTTGGAGAAGTCATCTCTATCAAAGGCAATGGGAGCTAGGTAGGTACTTTGTGCAATCGTGATCTGGAACTGGAGCAGAGGCAAATGTAGCTGGGAAAGCTGTGGAGATGCTTCTCCTCGTGGCCAGCCAGCCAATATACGGTAGAGCATGGAAAGAAGAAGAAGAGAGAAAAAGAGAGCGAGGCAAAAAGAGAAGAAAGCAAGATGAGAAATTATATCTGAGCTGGGCGTCGGTGACAGCTTCAATCGATCTTCACAGGCCGACGGCACTTCTAGATTGCCGTAGCCCACGCCAGTTACGATAGCGCGCGCATTGGCTGCACATTTGGAGGCTGTAACTTCCACACACATTGCCTTGCATGGCGCTCTTGGCAATTAAAGGACATTTCCATGGCGTTCTCTACCTAGCTGGTACAAAGCAACCTTGTCGATGCCCCAAAAAATTGACAAGATAGTCCCTGGCAAGCACTAAGCTGAGAAATCCTCCCAGACAACTTGGGACTGGGCCAGTAATAGAGGAAGTACTACGATTCGAACTACTCTATGATACAGAAGGGGAAGAAAACCCCAGCAGCCGAATAGAGAGATGCTACTGAATTCTATCCAAGAATTACTTCTAGCCACCAAAATTGAGCGAACCACTGCCTTTGCTTACCTGCCTCTGCTATTGATACCGTACTAAACTTACCTGACACTGCGGAGTACTTCCTGTAGTAGCTCTACAGATGCCTGGGAGCATGCGCCATGGAGTCTGGAGTAGTGCTACCAGTTTCCTCGCTGACATGGGAACGGCAAGACCCACCAGCGGCCATCTCCATTCTCGTACCCACGTATCGCCAAGCTCCTCTCCAAACGCTGCTCGCGGTACTCCATCCCAAAGTACTGCTACCACCGTCAAGCGCTGCGAAGAAACATTCGATCTTTTGCGATCATGATGATGATACTTTTGCTCAATGCTTTATGACTCTTTACTGACGAAATATTCCAGATTTGCTCTCCGCCATCGCCTTCTCGAAGCTCCAAAGAACGGGGTGTCTTTGCCCCAGTTCTCATTTCATTCAGGTCGGCCTCCCCTTGCGTTGTCGCAAGCCACGCGCGTTCCTGAGCCCTTTATGCGGCTGCGAGTGCGTATCGAACATTCTGGGAGATATTCCTTCCTATGGTCCAGCAGAAACGGACAACTTACGCGATGAGCTGAGCGAGTGTAGGCTGTTGTGCCAAGCAGCTGTTGTCGAGCATGCTATAGGAAGCATCTCCGTCATATTTCTTCCATCTCTCGCTAGCAGCGGTACGTTCCGTCTAGGCTGTGCAGACGTAGCACAGCGATTCCTCTTGGGTCGGCGATCAGCGAATGAACAAGTTTTGGTGAGGCGAAAGGAGAGATCAGGACGGGCCCCACACGCTGTTAGCTTGCTTCGCCCACGCCTTGGACTGCAAGTTTTCGGCAGCTAAAACCCTCCATGCATGAATTTTCTTTCCACTGTTTCAACTTTCCGCTTGCCTGCCAATCCTATCGAAGTCAAGGTTGGCTAGGCTGGCCGCAATGGCCTCTTTGGCCCTGGTTTTGTCTGTATGAGACGGGTGCGGAAAGGAGCTCGGAGGCTGCATCAAAGGGGGCCGCCCCAAGTGCATGTGTCCAAAAGTACAGCAGCATAGGGAGAAGAATCGCGCAGAGCACGTACGCCGTGCCAGGACTACGATTACAAGAATGTGCAACTCGCTCGTATTCTTATACTATCAAGTCCTAGCATTATCTAGGTAGGTATTCAGCGCTTGCCATGTGCAAAGATGAAAGGCCAATGTCAGCCGCCGCCCACAGCCCCCAGGGTTGCCCGGCTGCTGCTGCTGTTCCTGGGGCTGCTTCGTCGTGCCATCAGCCAAGTATACCGGGTGCTCTCCGAGGAGCGTCGATTCGCCAAACAGACTGACAGCAGCGAAGAGCCTTGCCCCTGGAGCGTTTTGATATTTCGTACCCAACGCTGCGGTACTGCAAAGCCAGGATTAAGGGACGAGGAAAGGGGAGATTGTTGTTGTTGGTCCCTACGTTCGGATCCCGGCGGATTTCATCTACAAGTACTCCTCGATCACTGATTAGCGGTCGAGCCCCCCCGGCCGATTTCCGCTGCCTGGTCTGAACCTTGGGCCACCATTTGCTGGGGTCCACTCTCTCGGCTGAGATGCGCCGTAGCATGTGGTGGATTCATGCTGGCAACCAGACGTACCAGACCCTTTATTACGGAGTATTCTCCATAATATGTGCCATACTGTACACGATTGCCCTGGACTGTACGAGTACAAGTACGGCACCGAGGAGAATGCTCCAACCGCCATGGCTGTCCCATCGGGCATCTACATGTTACAGCATGCTACCTACGTGTAGCTACAGAGGGCCGCCCTTCATCTTACCAAACGCAGAGGACCGGCACGCGCACGAACATGCATATTCGCAGCGAGTCGACCAGCGCCAATTGGCCGAGCCTTGGGAGCCTTGACCAAGCCACTGCCTCCGCCCGTCTCACTATACTGTACTCGTACGGAGTAGCGATATTGGCTTGGCCCAATGCTTACAAGTACTAGCATTCTCTGCCAGAGTAGCTTTGGGCTCGGGCAGCTCATTTGCGTGGTGGCAACTCGTCTGTGCGTCACTAGTTCCCGCGACTGGACTTGGACTGTTTTACTGGAAGCAACTGGAGGACGTTGGACATGCTGTTAGTCATCCGCAAAGAGCATGGGAATTTCACGCTGGCGACGCAAACACTTTCACCCCGACTGATGATCCATTGCCGCGGGCACACATCAAGTCTACGAAATCTGCACTTTGCATTGAGCGGACTGGTCCAATTGTCCTTGTTATGCTAGCAGTATTCGCTTACCACTACTACAAGTACGAGCACCATCTAGCAGAGCTACTAGTAGTGTCTTCCAAGCTAAGCGAAGAAGCCTTCAGCAGTACCAGGATCAGCGATGGCAGTTCCGAGACATACGAGGCTTGTCGTTTGAGTCCCCGCAAGCATACTACTGAGGAGCCATGGTGTCAACAGGTTGCATCGGAGATTCACGGTTCAGGTTAGGTAATCTTGGCGACTTCAGTCTTTGTGCAAACCACCTGCCAGCTGCTGGCGCCATCTTGCATCGTGGCACTGCAGAGGATGGTAAAGCCGACGTTTCACACCACGACGAGTTATGAATTCGTGAATTGAGCAAGAGGTCAATCATCACTTCGCATGTACGAGATAACCAAGGTTTATCGGAAAATTATCCGATGTTCTTTTGTATCGTTTGCCTGGGGGGCTATCTCTTCCCCTCTCTGTTGCAAGCCGGCTATCCTGTTGGCATTAGCCACTTCGGTCTTACAGCCTACAAGGATAAGGGACAGGTCTGAAAGTGCGTCACAAGCATTGCATGGACTGAGGAGCAGGCGACAGTCTGGATGGAACATGCGGTTAACAAGGAAGGTACAGCCGTGCCTTTCGAGAAACCAGGGTTAGAATGCTCTTCCTGCATCAGAATGCAACAGTAGCAGCAAAGGAGGGCGCCCATGGATCCAGTCATGTTGCTGCAGTCAATGGGCCTGGTTACCGGTCCTCCGTACGGGCTGAACATTTGTCTATTCGCCACCTGAGATCAGCTGCTTCAGCTTCAGCCTGACTCGCGAATCTAGGTATTTACCTAACAAGCACCACTCTAGGACGTCACAGTTGTTGTTTTCAGATCAACGAGTCGTAACACTTCGATCTCCCCAGAAGTTCTTTGACATGGCCGCCAAACCACGATTCTTGGACCTGAGCTAGCTGTCTAGCGGCACTAGACGTTGTGAATACGTCTTTTACAGTGTCTTATGGAGTATAGCATTCACCGCTTCAGTTCTCAGTGCTGTATCCCCGTTGCTTCAAAAGGGGCTATCCACAGTAAAAGCAACAGCTCACAAACCATTGGTAGTAAATTACGGCTATATTGGATCGATATAGGCTTCTTGACAAGTGCGTTAGTCCAAGCTCGTTCTGTTGATCTTCTTGAAAGATCTCACTTGGTGATAATCGGCGGATGGGATGCGTGCGCAAATTGCTGTCACACCCTTACCGGGGTCCGGACCGCATACAGCTGCTAGTATGGATGAATGGATGAGCCGGGGCTAGGCTGGTCGGCTTCCCTCCCCCCCAATAGACTACGATACGTACGATGGACTGGGCTTACAAGTACCAGGTACTACTATCTATCCTATTGCTCATACCGAGATTCAATCGAGAGGCTGCGCTAGCCGGGTATGTGCGAAGTTACGCACCGCAAGCCCACATCTGGCGTCTGGTCTCTACATCGTCTGCTGTTTGCGTTTACAAGCAGAACCCCTTGTCCACTTTCAGACCTCCAGTGGATGGGACAGCACTCTGAGCAGCTCATTCAGCAGATGAAACAGCACAGATGGTCCTCTCTTTCGCCCTGCCGATTCGGCCGCCTCTGCTCCTGTCGCCTCGTGTCAGCGGCCCTGCACTGTTTGATTGGACGCCCCCTCGGCAGCGCTGACGTTAGTTGGCGGCGCCATCGAGCCCACGGCTCTTTTGAGTGGTAGAAGATCATGCGCCGAGCTGCATTGACCTGGCATGGCGTTTTCCCTTGGATCCTGGCTATGCTGAACCTCTCCAGCCTTGTGGGTTTGGGGCAAAAGGTGGGCGCCGCCACGGCGATTAGCTGTCAGTAGTAGCAGGGCTTCGTTGCAGTTGATTAGGGTGTTGTCGTGGCGTGCGTTTATTTTGTGGCATTTGCTTCTTAGCGCAGGTTCTTTGTTGCGTGTCCCCTTGTCTTTTCCTTCGAGAAACGCCCGTAGGGAAGTAAGACAAAAGAAGAGGAAATTGGCAGGCTACTTGGATAGCTGACATGCAAAGCCGGGCTTTGTATGGCATTGCCGCATTCGTCTTTTCCCCTCTGTTCCTTTCTCTCTTTGACCAATTCCCTCGTTCTCTGATTCTGTCCATCGCTTCTTTTTCTTTCTCTTCTTCTTTCCACTGCATGTTTGACTATGTGTTGGTGCCCGGTGCCCTTGCGTAGGTTAATTACGGAATCATGATTCGGCTGGCTATTTCTAGGATTGGCTTAGCTCTTTCCTGCACACACAGTACTCTCTGAGGTGCAAAGCATTACTGATAACGGCGCGCTTGGCATTTCATCTTTTTGAATTCTAAATGTATTGATCTTTCTTTTCTTCCTTTCATTTCTCAATTGAAAAGGAAATCAATGGAGAGGGAAAGCAGGGCTACTGATGAATCGAGTTGAGCGTGCAGAATATTGGCGATGCGCATATATCTACAAACCTAGGTACACACCTAAGATTCTTGGAGAATGGTTCATTGCATCTCTACTTCTCATCAAGTCTCAAAGAAAAGAAGCTAAAGCGTCGTCTTTTCTTGCCAAAGGATTTTATGGGACTTGACTTTGACTTGTTCAGCTTGAAAAGAGAAAAAAGGAAACAAGAAAAAGCAGCGTCCCCTTTCAACGCTCCGTGCCAATCAAATCTCTTGAGAACGAGGCACCCAACGCCACAGAGCGTCGTGTTTTGCTTTGGTATACTCATCAACTCCTTTGTCAGAAGCTTATGATGACTTATTATAGTAAAGTCTACATTTGCGTGTATAAAGGGGCTTATTGGCAGATGCCGGGTTGACAGCCGGCACTAGAGGAATCTTAAAAAAGACAACGTGTGTTGAGAAGGGAGGGGGTAAGAATGCTTATCGTAAAGTAAAGTAAAGAGGCTTACGCTCTTTGCAATATATTGGAATTGCTGATGAGAGTGTGTGCTGTGATAATATTGCAGCTATCCGGCTGGCAGAAAGATGTGTAAGGTGGTTATAAAAAGTCTGCGAACGCTTAACCCGACACTTGGATTCGGAGACGACGACTGCATACTATTTGGTGTCAATCATCTGCGCTGCGTTATAACAACGAAGGTTTTATAGGTACCCTGACTTTAGTAAATGAGTGTGGCATCTAAATGTATTGCCGGAATAGTTTATAGGCATGTAGTTTTCTAGGTATCCTACGAGTATGAATTCTGATAGTGGCCGGCGTTGCATCCGAAAAAGTATGGCTTCAGTTACAGCTATGCCTACTACAGTATGGGTAGCTAATGCCTGATTTGCAGCAAGTAATGGGCTCTTCGGCTGCGATACACGACTCTCTGCTTCCTTGTCGAGATATGATGAAATATTGAATAAGAAACCAAAAAATAAGCAACAGAAAAGAGGGACATCGGCGGTCGATATGGAGGTGCCCATCTTCTCGAGGTCTGTTGCTCCTCTAGGAATGTCCCCTGGAGATCTGTACCATTTGCCGATCTATTCTTTCTTTAGGTGCTATATCCAACCTTGAGGCTCTTGGGATTGGCGAGAGATGAGCACTATAGAGCCCACAGTAATAAGAAGCCTGACAAATTGGAAACTTGAGATCGTTTTTGGAGTGTAGTTGTATAGATTTTTATTCCAAAAACGCCTTCATCGCAAGTATCCCATCAATCCAGCGCTTTTATCTTCGCTGTATTTTCTACGTCATCAGCCTACGAACCGTCCGGCTAACGATGGTGCTACAGGTACTCAGCCGACGATGTAGATGCATGGCCACGGGTACCTCCTATTATCTCCTCCCACCCCAACATTGCCCCTCCACCCTGCATATTCCACCCCAAAATGCGTGTACCAAACGTCAAAGTCGTCGCGCGGCTGACTTTTTTTTTTTTTTTTTTTTTTTGGCACCACAACCCTTTCAATCCAATTCGAGATACTTGTTTTTCCTCTGCATTTGGTCTTCTTCAAGTGAGCGAGCGAGCGATACGCCATGAATTTATGTGCATTATAATGCTTGATTTTGCTTTCGAACTGTTACTTCAAACGTTCTTATATACCCTTGTTTGGCAATAGAAGCATATAAAGTAGCATGCGCTGTTATCGATCCGTCACGACGTCACAAATCCCAAGCCTCGACAAGGCCTCAAATCCCCAAGAATTGGCCAATCTGGTAGATAGTAATGGCCAATGAAGAAGCATCATCTCCAGGCATCCCCGCAGACGACACAGGCAGCGATTCGCACAATGAGTCCACCGGCGAGATTCATCCCGCCAAGTTTAGCGAGGCTACCGCGGGGATTGGGCATTCGGATGAGCTGCTGAAGAATTCCTTCGAGGAGCTATCAAAGGACGCCGTATTTCTTACTGCGGAGGGGTTTCTCGGCGTCTGTTCCATCTGTCAATATCCAATACGCCCCGACAGTCCACTACGCCCTGGCAGTCAACAGCATACCGAGTATTGTGTTAATCCGCTCGTCCAAAACCCAAGAAACGAGACGTTTTTATCGGACAATGGTCAAGAGCATTTACTTGAACTCCCAGGTAAGAACTGTTGAGGGTGTTTTCCCTCTACGAGCTGCTAATCAGCAATAGAATTACTGCATCAGTATACATATACTATCTCGTCGGGTACATGTACTTTGATAGATCCATCTCTGTTCACCACCGCTGGGGACCTAAGTACCCTCACTACATCAACGGCAATACCAGCAGATGCCTCTGAAGATGTAGCTGGCGAGAGTCATCATACGGATGAGCCAGATATAGATCCCCCATCTATACAACCTCCTCATTTACCACATGATACCGACATCCAACCCCAGCCAGCCATGGAATTCGAAAGACACATCTCCAATGATGGTATCCCATTGGATGAACCAAGGTCAGTCTGAGCCAAGGGTATGAGGTGAATTTTTTTTCCAATCACCTGTCACTGACAAGCAAGTGTATCCTCAGGAACCGCTCATCCAAGTGCCCTACTTGCCAAAAAGATTTCACCTATTCTAGACCTGATAGCCTCAAACGTCATATACAGGAGGCACATACAAAAGGAAGTCATCCTTGCCCTCACCCAAAGTGCAAGAAATCCAAGGACCCATTCAAGAGGTCTGACAAATTGAGAAACCACCTCAAAACGTGCAATTATGCGCTCGCTTCAGTTTAAGGGGGAAGACATCTCCAAGTTAGCATAGGATCGATAATTTCTTGGGAGCCGGAAAAAGACCAATGACAGTCTACTCATTTTGGATAAACTATCAATACGGATTCATGTCAAGTCACGATAAACTAAAATTGCATTACAACTATATATGGAGTTTCTTTATGTGCGTTGCGGGGAGAATTGTTCATTTACAGTACAAAACAACTAGATTGAGAGAATTGCAACATGTTCTGTAAGAGAAAGCCTCTCACACTCAACCCTTCAATTCAATAAAGTTTGTTACATCTTTTTGTGCATTCGCTACTTAGTGCAACTTAACTATAATCTTCTTCTCGAGCCGCATATGTAAACAGGCGATATTGCCACCCACTCTAATCTATGCCAGTGCGTAAAGGGCTCCCAACTGTGGTGATGGAAGCTCCTACTGTAGTAATAGAAGCTCCTACTGTGGTGATGGAAACACCTACTGTGGTGATGGAAACACCTACTGTGGTGATAGAACCATCCCAAAGCTGTGGCAAAGGCGGAGGTTGCGGTGGCCGCACTATAACCTCGATATCATTCGGCATCGTCTTGGAGTCTCCGTCTTCTTCCAAAATCGTGGTCACCACCTCGGCATCAGCGAGCGTTCTATCACCATTCCCATCGTCATCTGGACATCTCTCCCGCTCTAGTTTCATATCCATAATCATGCTTATCTCCGGGCAATACTCTAGTATCTCCTTTCGGCGAGACGGATCCGCCCATATCTTCTCGTTCAAGTTTTCCCCACCGCCGCGAATGTGGTAGCCCATAGGCCTCTCCATGTAGACATCTTCAACAGCAATGGCACCATCTACTTTAGATGCAACTTTTGCTCCGGGTAGCACCCACAGACGCTTCCCGGACCACTCATCTTCCGGTTCCGAGTCATTGAAGCGTGTTTGAAAGCTGAGGATCCGTTTAATCACTGACACTCGACGGAGAGAGAGGCCACCATTGCCGGAGAAACGGTCGTCATCATTTCTACATCGTGCGTGTTATGTCAGCAATATTCCACAATATTTCAGCATAGCATCAAATACATACCGCGAAGCACCTGCCCAATCCCAGTCAAGCCAGTCATCCAAGCTTGTCTCTGAGTTTGCGCATAGAATGCTGTCATGCTCATATTTCAAGATCCACTCTACTCCTGGCAAGAATTCATCATAAAATCTCGAATCGGTAAGCAGCCTAAACACGTCCTCTTTATTGGCAACGCTCCATGGAGGAGGAAGCTCCATCAAGTCCAGTTTTCCAATGACCTGTTGGTGCTTGATCGAGTAGGCTTGACTGACGCTGTGAATGCTCTCACGCGAGCCGATAAAGAGAAATCGCCAGTCAGGCGGTACCACCGTTGTCATGTGTAGCATCAGCGGAGATAGGTGAGGCATAGGCCTAGCTTCGATGAGAAGAGCAAGCTTTGACGAGTTATAAGCCGCGCGAGGGTCTTTAGCAGGTGGCATTGGCCAGTACAGCTTCACATTGGGAACCATTTTCCGTGCTTCTTCGAACCTGGAGGAGAATGTGGACGTAATAGCGGGTTCATATTGAGAGTGCAAACGGCCTAAATACCACCTGGAGGGGGATGTTAGCAGCTGAACTCTGACTGAACACTGCATTAGAAGTATGAAACTAAATATCCAACGCACATGAGAACCAAGAGGATTGGCAAGAGTATTCGACTGGGGGAGATTGAGAGAACCCCTGAACTGTTGAATCCAGACATGGTGGCGATGGTTGGTTGCTGGTCAATTGGGAGAAGCTATTACTGCCCACGTTCGAATTGATTTGGAGCGCCAAGTTGAAGCAGTTCAACTACAATAACTCATCCAGCTACCAAATTTGATCTGCCTCCGATTTGACGCAGGCGGTGAAGAAAAAGTTTCTACAAGCACCTGCGTTAGGAAGGAACGAAGTACGTACCTACTTCAACATCTCGCCTACTGGCCGACTCCAGAGTGATCAAAGAGTTGGAGCCATCATCTGATGGTAACAATAAACGGAGAACAAACGACGTTTTCCATAATCCCAATGTGATACCTCAACCCACATGCATCTGTAGCCGCCAATAGACTGCATCCAGCCAACTAGCTCGACGGGATGCCCGCCAATCATTATGTTCAATTCCTGCGGAACAGAACAATGGCATTTCTTTGGCATACCAGACGAAGACGTTTCGTGATATTGTGGATAGTCATCGTGTTGGTTTGCACTCTCGATGCTGTCCATTGAATCTCCAGCCAGTTAACTGTATACCAGGCTCTTCCTCCCGTCACTCCCGTATCTAGTCTCCAACTCTGACATCTCCATGTACATTCCACGCATCATATTCGAATATCCAGAACGACCACGCATCAACCCATACAACGCCTCCAAAGTAGCCCTCCTCATCGAAAACCGCCCCAGTGCTGTTCTTGCACCCATCCTGCTACACTTTATATCCGTCGTACCGCCAGATTGGCAGTTCCGCTTCATGGGCTCTCCCCTATCGGTGGCGTCAGTCAACCGTTCTGTCGCCATTCAGAACCAGGTTGCCTCTGGTAAACTTGATCTCACATACATCCCCACAAACATGAGCACAAACGGACAAGAGGAAATCAGCCAGTTCCTCACCACGCTGTGGCTGTACGAGGTCGTGCTTCAACCGGCAGAGTGGCTGCTGGTTTTCCAAACAGACTCCATGCTCTGCGCGAATAGCAGACTGAATCTCAACGACTTCTTGGAATACGATTGGGTTGGCGCGCCGTGGAACCCCGGAGGGCAATGGGGCGGCAATGGAGGATTGTCGCTGAGGCGTGTGAGCCGCATCATCGACATCCTGCGCAACCAGCGACGCGCCAACGGCTCGGAGCCCGAGGATGTTTGGCTATCCGAACGTCTTGCCCACCATCCCAACGGCAAAGTGGCCAATGGATCCGTGTCACTGACATTTTCTGGCGAAATGCACGGCGGACAGTTAGAGCAGACTGTAAATGGCTCAAGCAGCTCCAACGTTGAGCATGTCGGCGACAATGAGTATATGCAAGGGGTAGATGACTGGAGAATAGGATACTACGAGCCAATGGGATACCACATTGGTGGCAGCGGTTCTTTTCTCCATAGCCCTGTTTGGGGATCGCCAGAGCTGAGGCAGCACACGTGGAAATACTGTCCAGAGGTCAAGATGGCATTGGCGATGGATATAGCCAAGTATATCCCTGGCAATTGCGGCGCGACGTGGATATAAGTACAGAATGGCTTTTGAAAAAGAGATTGATTATCCATGTACACTTAACAGCTTCACTATAGACCTATTTATCTTGAGACTAAATGTTATAAGGGGCTCAGAACTTCGTCTCTGCTCGACCCAGACCCCCCAATTTTAGTTAAAAAGTAGATATGCCGAGCAATTAATTAATTTCCTCCCAGCTGCTGCATTCATAAATCCAGATATAAACCACCGTTCGAGACATATCGTTACAATGGGAACAAAAATAGGGGATAGACGTAAAGGAAATGGCCATATTAAGCCAGCCCTTCCGCTACAGCATGGCCAACAGCACCTGCAAGCTCACCAAACAAGATACCCCTGAACACACTCTCGCCCATATTTTGAGTCCACGCACCTGCCGACTGTAGCTTCTGCTTCCAGGCATTCTTCTGCGCGGCAGGTAACTCTTCCCATGTCTTGGCGGGCCCATGAACCTCTTCATCGTGGACATCCAAGGCAATCTTCTTGCCGCCAGGGCTGTCCTCAGCATCTACAACAGGATGGTCTGCTTCCCACATAACGAGAGTCTCGGCAGTGTTGACGCCGCTACCTGCTAGCTTTGAGATGAGAAAGTCCTTGTTGAAAAAAGCCGGTGGATGAGCCGGGTCGCGCAAGGTGCCATGCCAGGACGGGAGGAACTTCTGCGCATTGATAATGGGCTTGCTCATGCCATACATTTCCATGATACCCTGTCCGATGACGGCCATGATGAGGATAATGATGGAAAGGGTGATGACGACTGGTCGTCTGGAAGGTGCCTTGGCACGTAGGGCGGTGACATATCGAGCTGCCGTCTCATCGACCGGCTTTCCAGGGGATACGTCAATGTGTCGCTTCAAAGCGATGCTGTGAACAGTGACGCCACTCTGCAGAGTGATGCTTGCCAGCTTGAGGAACTGCTGGGTGAGGTGTTGCTTGGGAGGGATGAAGTTCGAAAACGCCAGACCGGTGATATTATCGCCTTTGTGAGTGTCTTTGAGTGTATAGAGAGGATTCAGGTTGGAGAGAAGCTCTATAGAGGCAAGAGCTTTGTGGTCCATGCTATAAAAGTAAATCGAGGAGTCGTTGCCGGCTACCGCAATGACAAACTGCGTATTGCCCACGGGAGCCGACGGAGACGGAGGCGGCGATGCATTTGCAATAGCGAGGGCGGTCGCAGATATATTCTTGGGGATACGCACTGTCGCAGATATCCGCGCTTTGTCGTGGCTTGGGGTCGGCAATCGGAAGCCCTGGAGGATGACGCCGCTCGACTTTGGCAGATTGGCAGCGGCAAGGATAAAGCTGGGTGTCACGAATCGAATCGAGCGAAACGCAGCCAGCTCGCCATGATCCTCTGTCATTGTGAAAATGAGCTCTGGATCACTGTTCTTCTTGCCAATCTTGACCAGGTATAGCTCGTATTTGTGGCAGTAGGCCAGCAAGTATTCTCCATCATCGCATTGGATAATATCCAGATCCTCTGCATCCTTGTCCAGTCTCAAGACACCCTTGGACTTGGGCTTCGGCCCCGAGGCATCAAAAATGGCGAGCTGAGGTTCCTTGCACATGCGCGTGGCGGCGGCGCCAATGGATCCAGAGATGCGCAGTACGGGCTGGTAAGTGTCGGCATCCGGATTCGCGAACAAGGCGCTTCGAGACACCTCTGCGACCTGTACATCGGGGTTCTTAGCACCGGCGGCTCGCGACTTGGTTTGCTCGACGGAAAACGTTCGGAGGTGGTTGTTTTTGCCCTTGGACATCTCCTTGGGGCTCGAGTTGACGCCGGCGTAGACATAGGACAGCTGGTCGTTTGCGCTGTCGGCAACGGCGAGCGACATGACGGAGTCCTCGTCGCGGGAAAGGGCAATGTCGCCAGCTACGCGCAGCTCGCCCTGGTCGACGGTTTCAACGACGGACTACAAAGAGCAGGATGATGGTTAGCATTGGAAGCGAGACAGGCGATTGCACAAGGTATCACAGAATGTCACGCACAATCTTGTTGGCCACGCCAGAGCGCCCAGCGCCGCCACCTCCGCCAACAACTAAGCGGTTCGCATCTTGAGGATCAAAGCCGACTGCGTACAGCGGATAGTCGAGCTTTATGCTGGCTTGCGGAAATGGCAGTGCCATGGTGGTTGATGATGTCAGGATTAGGTATCGCGGGTCGTGCGGATTGTCTATTCGCCTCTTTTTCCAATTCCAAAAGAAAGAATAAAGCGTGATGTGAGCAGGACAAGAAGAGGAAACAGACGGCCGTTGACTTGGAATTGGGCGCGTTCAGGTTTAGGAAGCCATCGAGATGGACTCCAGCGACGAATGCACGAGGCTGCAGTTTGTGGCCAGATAGTCGGATGGCGGGAGCTTGGCGAGATTTGGCGGGGGAGGGTAGCTGGGAGCTGCAGCTGACAGGGATGGTTTAGCGGCATGTGCTTTTGTAGCTCGGTACCTCCACCTTGATTGTTGGCAGCCGCAGTTCTATATAAATCAACAAATATTCTCATACTCTGTTATCATCTGACCTAGGGTAAAAAGTGGACAGGGAATTCAACAGTATTTTCGCATCAGTGCTTCGTTTAGGCTACACCCAGGTTCATACAGGCAGTTCCAACTCACTCATCCGTCAAGTTAACAAGCACCGCCTTGACAGAGTAGTAGCCCTTCAGTCCATCTTCACCAAGCTCTCTTCCAAATCCACTCTCCTTCACCCCTCCAAACGGAACTCGTGTATCAGAATCATTGCTGCTATTCACCCACACCATACCAGCCTCCAGGTCCCGCGCCACACGATGTGCTCTTCCCAGATCTTTTGTGAACACTGCGCCTGCAAGCCCGTACCTACTCGCGTTGGAGACTTCTACAGCTTCTTCCTCTCCTTTGAACCGCGCAATGGCTGCTACCGGGCCAAAGATCTCCTCCTGAAAGGCCGCTGTGTTCGTCTTGATATTGGTAAGGATAGTCGGTGGGACGAAGAAGCCTCTTGGGGGCAAATCCCCGCGAGGATGGAAGACTTCAGCTCCGTCGTTTCGAGCCGATGAGATGTACGACATGATAAGTTCTGCATGTGCCTTACTGATCTGAGGCCCCTGATATGTCCTCCCGTCAAAGGGGTCTCCCAGGATCGAAGTCTCCTCCGTGAAAGCCTTGAATCTCTCCACGAACCTATCGTAGATTCCGTCTTGTACCAACAGCCGTGACGTGGCCGTGCACATTTGGCCTTGGTTGGCCATGACCCCCTCGTGGGCCCATCTCACAGCCTGCTCCAGGTTCGCGTCGTCAAACACAATCAGCGGTGACTTGCCCCCCGTCTCCAGAGTGACTGCCTTGAGTGTGCCGGCTGCCATGCGCATCACCTCTTTGCCCGTTGCTGTGCTGCCGGTAAAGGAAATCTTGTCCACTTCTTGGTGACGTGCCAGAGCAGCGCCCGCCTCTCCGCCACGCCCATTGATAATATTGATGACTCCAGGGGGGAAACCGGCTTCACGTATGAGCTGCGCCACGTATAGCATCGACAATGGCGTCTGCTCTGCCAGCTTGAGCACTACCGTGTTTCCGCACGACAGAGCAGGACCAAGTTTCCACGCCGCCGTGTCAAGGGGATAGTTCCAGGGGATGATCTGGCCGCATACGCCGACAGGGTGTCTGATTGTGTAAGCCATCTTCTTCGGTCCAATATCAATCACCGAACCTTGGTTCTTATCTGCCCATCCGGCATAATAGCGGAGCACCTCAGAGAACTGCGGCACATCGTAACCTCGTGAGATGGACAGCGGCTTGCCATTATCGAGCGTTTCAATGGCAGCAAGCGTCTCACCATGTTCGTCTACCAAGTCCGCCAACCGGTTCATCAAGTGGCCCCGCTCAGTGCCAGACAGTAACCTCCATGAAGGCTGCTTAAGTGCTTCTCGAGCAGCTTCAACTGCTCTGCCTACGTCGGGCTCTCCAGCTGCGAATACAGAGCAGATTTCCTGTTCCGTGCTGCGTCAGATGTAAAAAGAGTCAGCAACCAGATCAAGGGCCGCAAATTCATCCATCTGCATCTAGGAATAGGTGTAACAAACGGCAATACACACTATGGATTGGTGGTAGTAAGTTTGTCCCCTCCAACACTTTCACTAAATTGGTTGTTGATAAACAAGCCCAAGGGCTGTGTCCATCTTGTTCCATTTGGTGCCGTTAGTTCAGTC
The DNA here is from genome assembly GCF_020647795.1 of Trichoderma atroviride. Classification (NCBI taxonomy): domain Eukaryota; kingdom Fungi; phylum Ascomycota; class Sordariomycetes; order Hypocreales; family Hypocreaceae; genus Trichoderma; species Trichoderma atroviride. The sequence goes on along the minus strand of NC_089401.1, from coordinate 6,102,528 downwards.
TCTAGATGAGACGACGACAATGACAGAAAACGACTAGACTGCCGAACGAAGCTCAGTCGGTGGACAACAGTTTGAGCAGGCCTCGTCAGCTTTGCAATTGCCATGCATCTCCCTCCTAACATGGTAGAATAATTCTCTAGTGCGTGATACCGTGCATAATAATTAAAAAAAAGTTTCACTTGGCTTCACATTTGCTTGAAGCCGCAACTGCTAGATATGACCTCGGTGGGATTCAATGTTCACCCAGCACCAGAGATATCCAGAGCTAGGCTGAAGCTACTTCTGATATTCGAGGTAGGTTCAAATATGGCCTATCGCCCCACTATTCGGAGATCGGATCTGTCGTCTCCGATAGAATATGGTACGTGCCATGCTGGACTGCGGCAAATCTAACCTGCTTCGACCAGAACTGGAACTTCATGATATCATAGGATATTCTCCAGGTGCCTGTTAAAGTGAACACAAGCATTTTGTTTTCTATACCAGGGAAACTTTACAATTATTTGGCCACAATGTGCTTGTGGCTACTTGAGCAAGAGATCCCAGGTACGAGTAAACTGGTCCTTCCTACGCAGCTCCTCTCTATTCATTAGTTCCTTATTGTGCTGAAATCGCTGGTAATTTGAATTCCTTTACGACTTAATATTAGAAAAATACTTTCAGTCTTTTTGGGAAATAAGAATTTTATCAATCTGATTATATATCTGCCTTATTCCTATAGCCAGAGTAATACCAAATTCCAAAAACATATGATGAGAGCAAATGGCGGCATATAATGAATGAATAGCCTCCATTGAATACTACATTCTTCCCAAATTCATGATTTTTCTGATTTTCAAAACGTTGTTCCGTGTGTAGCATTGATCCACTAGGGGTATCTCTTCGCTGGTCGTAGGTGGACACCCCTCAGGGCAAACATTTCATAACAAATAAATAGATAGACAAACGAATGTAGTATTGAATCAAAAAGTTGATTCATTCAACTTCTTCTATTTTGATATTCGACTTTTTTTTGCGGTTGAGCAAGTCATTCTCATAGAAACGAGGAAGAGAGAAGAAGCCCTCTGCTATCTCAAGTCCACAGATAGATTAAGCAAGCATAGATAGAGGCCGGTTGCTTGGTTAACCGGACAACAGGAATGTATAAAATGATAGTGTCAAGGGTGTGATTAAAGAAATGAATAGTGTGGTAGAGGCGAATTACTATGCGTATAATCAGAAATATCGGTTGCCCGACGTAGATTGTATTTGCGCTGGTACAAGCCAGAAACTCCAAAAAAAAAAAAATTAGTTGTTGTGTCCAAGTCCAAAGGGGAAAATTAGTCTCATGGAAATGATGAGATATTATAAGTATGGGTGAGATTGGTCCGTGAGGCGCTACATCATTGCCGATGTAGCACGTACATATCAGGGGGAGAGCCATATTCGAAGTCGCACAGCAGGCGGCTTGAAATTGTTACCAGCGGGGGCTGTCTTGGTGCTTTCTTGGCGCAGTTGCCCAACCGGTTTCTAGATGGGATGGGTGCGCTGCCCTCCACTGCCCAGTTCTCAGATCTTGTTCTTGAGGATGCCCATGGATCAGTCCTGACATGGGAGGCGGTCCCTCCATCACTCGTAACGGCGGCAGTCTCTCTCCACTCGTTGAAGAAGTTGCGGATGGGGGCCTCGGTGGAGGTGCGCCATAGGCTTGGTTGTGCATCGACGGGAGGCTGTGCGGCGGACCACCGGGCAGAGCACCATACATCGGAGGCGAGAAATCTGGGCGATCGTCTGTGCGCCGAACCGGTACGGGCCGCTCTGCCGATGACACTTCGCTCAGATAACCTTGAGTAGGGGTGGGAATGTGATGAGACTGCATTAAGGGGCTTCTATCCACAAAGCTGATACTCTTCGATAGCACCGGACTAGGTGGCCCGGCTGCATGGTTGCTTACAGCCGGCGTCCGGGACACAATATCTCTGAGCCGGTTGCGATCGCTCCTGTAAAAGTCCCGCTGGTTTTCGAGTTCCTCTATTTGCTGCAGCATCTGCTGTCGCTCTTCCTTCAGTTCCTGCAGGTGTTTCAAGTTCTCCTCCTGAAGAGTCTTCTTCTTTCTGCGGTGGCGCGTCGAGGCTTTTGCATTTCGTTGTCTCTTTTCGTCCGCTTTCTTTGATGCTTGGGAGTAGTCTACTTGAACTGGGATCGGTGTATCACTGCCTGGCAGAGTCATATAAGCCTGCTGGGAGTCCATCCCAACAAACGAACCTGCTTGTCGGCGCAATATATCTGGCCATGACGATGTTCCCTCAGTCAGTGCTCCTTCCGTTACCGAAAGCGGTCGACTAGTGGACATCCCAGTGATTCCATGCTGCAGTTGCAAAGGTGTATGCATTCCATGCGATCGGCTCTGAAGTTCTCCTGGCGGTGGGATTGTCGGCGGCTGTACATAGGAGGCATCCAAGGGGCGAGCTACAGGCTGAGAAAGAGATCTTGGTGGAGTTACCATCGGGGTATGCGGACCGGAAGCAATTCCTGACGGCTGTTGAAATCCAGGAGCATGTCTAACTTCATCGGGAGTGTCTTGTTCATAGGGTCGTTTTGCGGGGAGCATGCTGGGAGCCAAGGGTTGTCGCGAATCTTGATCTCTTGGAGAGTGAGTCTGGCCATGGTTCGAGATTCGGGGAGCCCTGGGGCTGAGTATCTTCCTCGGGTTATCCATTATAGGGAAAGGGTACGATGTCGATGGGGAGTTTCGCTCGGATATCGGATATCTGCCTGTAGGCACCACACCTGCGGTAACGGGAGTCGTCGGTACGGAGCCGGTATCGGCATGGCCAGGGAAATAAGTACGAGGGACACCATAAGGAGTCGAAGAAGATGCTGGGTAGACAGGCTCTGTTTCCTTTGTTTGTGAAGGTGGCCTTCCTCTAGAATCAGAGCCCATGGAATGTGCCTCGGAAGGGTTCAAGATATTATGGACTCCAAAGGCCTTGGCGGAATGCTGAGCAGCACGGCCGACCTCAGGGGAGATTCCGACCGATTCATACCGTTGCGACTTGAATTGAGAGAAAGAAACTTGTTCATTACCGACAGGGGATTTTGAAGAGAGACGAGAGGGCGAGCGATGGCCAGGTCCCCTTTGCGACATTGAGGCCTGATCACCTGCGCACTCCTGATCTCGAGGACCAGCGCATCGACTCTTTTCGTTCCCAAGCAAGAATCGCAAATTGTTGATTTTGGGAGACTTGATGCGGGACAGGGTCTTGGATAGCCACGAGGGAGTGGTGGGTGTGCTGGGGGAGATTGGCGTTGAAGCCCCAGAGGAGTCAGTGGCGGGAGGTTCAGGGCTGTCCTTGACTAGAGGCAGCGCCTGTTGCCGCACGTCTACAGAAGAGTTCGCCAGGGCGACCGTGGTGTAGTTGGGACCGGCTGGGATTGATACCCAAACAGCCCCAATGACAATCGGTGGTAGAGAATTCGGATAGAGATCCGGCGGCAGAATAGGAGGGGACGGCGGGCGATCGAGCCGACTGTCCACGATGTAAACTCGTCCACAAGAGACCGAACAAGTCAATATTCAACGAAAAGTCTGCTTAGTAGGTATGATGCAGCCGAAATGTCAGCTGAACCGGGGAACTCGGTTAGACTCTCAGCTCAAGCTCGAGCGTATTGCTATCAAAGTTAGCTCAATTGACAAGGAAACTTCTTCTCGATGCGATTAAGGAGTATAGAGTCTCGTCGGTGGATAGTTATGGCAATTATGAGAGACAGGATGATCAGATGGCCCAGCTAGGAATCTGCCCGTTATACACCGGTTTCTTACCTCCGCAAGAGGAGGGGAAAGAGGGGAATTGAATGCCAGACTGCCTCCGGCAGAGCATTCAACGACTCAACGCCCAGCTTTCAAGAAGCCTGCAATCCGCTCTCGTGGGATCCGCGTGCTTAAAGGAGTACCAAGAGACTTCTGGCCCGCGGATCTCAGTTTGCGTGCAGTGTCCCCTTGATAATACTCGCGTAGGTATTTGGGAGATTCGAGCGGAAGGATAGGTAGGCAAGGAAGGATGAGGGGCGTGAGTCGAGGATGCGAGAAGGAACGAAGTCAAAAAGGAAGCCTCGAGCCAAGAAAACAGTCGGAACAGGGCAGGAAGGCCAAAACTGGAACATGGAGTCGAGAGGCGATGGCAGGGAAGGAGCTGCTTACCTGAACAAAAAGTGAAGTCTCGGTGAGGCAAGTACCACCGTACAGCAGATTCAGAGCAGATTACACTACTCTGTACTTTCCATGTACAAATCACGCTGACCCAGAGAAATTCGGTGCCTTTAGGCAATTAGGTAGGTGCACTCCAAGTCCTACAACTCTCGGGCGAGAGACGAGAAAGACCTTGGCGTTTCTATCTCGGATTCAGCCTCGACGACTTGGAAGAAGCCAGGAGAGATTGGGATTTTAACAGTATCAAGAGCCACTCGAGGCACCAACAATGAAGAATGAAGCAGAGAGTGGGAAGTTGAGTGACGAAAAAGATGGGATGGAAGGGTTCACAACAGAGCTTTTGGGCTGGCGAAGGATGGCAAGCCACACTGGGAGCATTGGCTGTTGACGGTCCGGTCACCCACAGCTTCGTCTTGAAATATACCACGCCGACCCCTTGTCGTTTTCGATGAAGAAAGACCCAGTACTGCAACGAAAGCATTCGCATGGTCACGCCAGCCCAATGGTCCGTCCCACAGCCAGGGTTCTGAGCAAGCATGGGGGTGGAGGCGCCACAAGTACATGGAGATTTTTTCAAGGATAGAGCCATCAGTGATTCGACCCCTGCCAGCCGGACCAGGGAGAGCGAAACGTCAGTCGAGCTACTTGTCCAAGCAGGTAGAGGTGCAGGACAACCGCAGCAAAACCCCATCGCTGTCAAGCGTGGTCTCTCCACCTCGAAGAGCCCGCTAGGACCTAGCATTGCAGCTCTTGTCTCTGTTTTGGGTCCACGACGGTGTTGGAGTCGGCGGCAGCGAGCAGGGATACCTGAGTTGCGTCTTAGTCTCCAGGTCACGGTGTGCGCTCACGACCAGGTATCAACCACTCGTTCACCCCTCCCCCCTTTTTGACCTTCCAACAACCCTTTTTTCTGACAGGGCTCAGAGGCACCAGAAGGTCGGGTTGGTCTAGCACCGGGACTAGCCAGCAGTTGCTAGCATCGATGGATATGCTGCTAGTTTGAGCACGGAGTCCTCTGACTGGCATTACCGCAACGATCGGCTGGCTCGCTGCCATCAGGCAGGCCCGGGGCTACCTTACTCTACGACAAAGGCTGGCTTGCGAGTGCACTGCCGCGATGCGACAGTTTTGAGCTGTGAGAAGTGTAAAGTTTGCGGCATTGTGAATGGAGCAATATACTACTCGACTGGGGTCCAAGCACGCTGTACAGCTGGCATACGGGGAATAAAAAGGTGGATGGGCTAGCAGAATGGCGCGCGCCACGGTTCATGTGCAAAATCGCCAGTCGCCAAGCTGTGTGTGTCTTCACTGAGACGCAGCCCCCAGTGTTTAGCCCTCCATTCAATTTCCTCAGCAATATCACCGGGTAGTCTTCCGGCGGCGACTAGCTCTTCCACCCAACGATCATAGGTCGCGATGAGCCACACGTCACAAACTTGTGTGTACCAGGTACTTGTTAACTAACCATCAGCAAGAGATGAGGGTACTTCCTTGCTATGCTTTGTCTACCCGTCCCCACCAATCTGCGGTGACAACAGTCACTTGTGAGCATGGGCGAATACATGCCTACATGACGCTCGCTCTATTGGGTACACGACGCCAATTGCAGCGTGGGCAGCAATTAGCATGTGTATGCATCTCAATACCATTGGCATGCATGTACGGAACACTCCGGTACCCCATATCATTATCCCTGGCTACGGCGGCTGCTCTTGTTATGGCCTGAGAATTATATCATCATCCTTCTGCGCAAGCCAGCATATACACAGCTGAGGTTGGATTGGCCACGACTGCGTCGCTATTTGTATCAAATATCATTCTATTAACGTACTTGGGGCATCCACCCAATCCTCCAAAAGTTATATGCCGGCCTACATGATAGCAGAGCCAATTTACATTTCGAAACTGGCTAATTGACAGCGTCTATCGAAGTTGCTTCGTCCATCGTCCACACCAGCCTAAGATTCAGATTCCCAGGGAGCAGAGGAGACGATGACGGTCAGCTCCCCCTAAGCGCGCCTTGAGGGTTATGACGCGCTGCCACATGACGTTTACCACGTTGGCAGACAAGGAACAAGGGGTGCCAAGTGGCCTGCCTGCATATCTGTAGCCTGCACTCGTACGGGTGCCTGGTCTCTGGCGGAATCGAGCCGACGCGGCGAGAAGGCGATGCCAACTGGGCCAGATTAGCTGTTTTGGCATAGGCGTTGCCCGGTTTGGGATGGAGGCTGCCAGCTCGCTCATGATATGAGAAGGGCGGTCAGCACCGACGGGCTGGCTGGCTAGTCGGCTAGCAAACGGAGCACCTTCATACTTTACGAGCAAGCAATACTATACAGAGACGGGGCTAATAGTCAGCCGTATCCAAAAGAAAGTCAGTTCAAGAGCCCCACGACAAAGCGCGAGTTCCAAGCTCTCCAGGTTGATATGCCGAGCTGCCCTACCTTATCTCACGCAATACCCAAGCCATTGGCTTCAACATGACGCCACACTTCGGACACCAATCACGTCGGACACCAATCACGTCGCTGCGCTGCCTCTGGACTCTGCAATGGGTCGTGGTATCTTCACTAAGCATCAATCAGCCCTGCCCAGAGGTGTCGCGTAGAGACAAGCGGTGCGCACATGTGCAGACTGGACTATGGGTACTCAGGCTTGGGGAGCCCACAGACACGTCGACTATACATGCAAAAGTCGCATCGGCCGCGCTAGCTTGAGCGGCAATGAGTTTCCAATTGAGCGGTCGCCAAACAAGCCTTGCAGAGACAGCACTAGTTTGGCACGGCACGGCGTTGCATGCGAGACTACCGTGGAGCATCTACTACGGTGGATGCCCGAGTGGATCACTGTCTACCTGGAATAGGCACTCAAATGATGGAACCCAAATTGTCCACATGCTCGGAAAGAAAGAACAGCTAGGGCTCCCTAGTTAGTACGTACTTGTAATTCCGAAGCCTTGCCAGCCCGCGGGTAGAATGGAGAACCATACGAACACACACCAGTACTACTACCTAGGTAGTCGTGCAACTACATGAACGAGCTGTTCATCACACAAGAGGATGTTGACCCTGGTACGCTCTCCGCTGTCACCTTGTGCTCTGATGAAAGATCTAGCGTCGACTACGGGAATGAGAACGAGGACACGCCTAACCCAGCCAGCCGTAAATAGCAACCCGATCATCGAGGCCACAAGTACACTAACTGCTAGAGAGCAAGTTCAATCTCTCAACGCTTCATTCGAGCCCAGGTTATACCCCAGGCAACATAGGACTTGACAAGTACTTCTTCATACTCGTGCTTGTACCTATGGCTACTGGGCGCCCAGTACCAGCTCAATGCTCCCCTGTTGTCTCACTTGCACAGCAGTAACTACATATCACTCTGACTACAATCAACCTTTCACTTATCTATCTCAAAGTATGGCTATGGCGATCTCTCAATGGAAGCTATTCAAAGGAAGCGAGGGGGAACATTACTGCGTATGCTGTCATAACCTCATCAACGAAGATTGAAAGAATAGAAGAAGGCGAAAAGAGACTGAGAATAAGTACGTTGGTATATCGTACCTTATACTACAGTACTCCAGTGGAATCTGACCACTCACAGGCAGCCACCAAAACCTAACATGCGTGGTTACACTACCTATGTTGAGCTGCTGTATACACTACTACTACTTACCTGGCTTATACTCTCAACAAGGCACGATTTTCTGTCTTCTTGCTGCCCAATCTTACAACCACCGGCATGTCGGCCCGTTGTCACGCGAGAGAGCGCCAATTTTACCAAACAGATGCAACCATAGCCGCACCCAATAATACTACTCGAACCATCTCAGCCAAGAACGGTAGAACCAACCCGACTCGGTTAATCACAACGTGTTGGTTCTTTTACGACTAGTCATGGCCAGTATTATGTACTACGTATACGAAGCTCACCCACATGGCTTGGTGCATGTCTTGCTTATATTCCACTGCATCGGGTCCTGAGGTCATGTGTGGCTTTTTCAACGACCCTATCCTCTTCGCCCATCCCGCGTTTGCGGCGCGCCCAGGATATTATGGGGAGAGGGGCCAGTTCCTGGGTCTTTGGTGCTGGTAGCCCGTGGGGAAACCGAAGAAATTGGGGGGCAGAAATGGAGATGCAATGAGTTGAAGCTGAAAAAGCCGAAGCACGTGGTAATAATTTTCCTTCTGGAAATTAATCACTATGCGAGCCAGGTACGGAGAGCAATACATTGCCACACCTCTACGCTTAGGACTAGCACTTCATTCTTGGCCGTCCCCCTTGCTACATGAGCAAGATCACCAAACCACTACCAGCTAGTGCGCTAAATTTGGCTAGCTGAAAGAAACTTGGAGAGTTTCGTCGACGTTGGCAATGGTCACCCAAAACCAGAGGCAGCCCATGCTCGTACTTGTTTCGTACGGAACATTGGTACCAGCACAGTGGTACCCGAGAGAGCCACTACCGCACTAGCACGGGATGGGTGTCTATTTGAATGAGTAGGTACAATATCAATCCTAAAGAGCCCTGATAACAAGCCCTACAGCCAAGCAAATTCAAAGGTGGTGCTATCGACGTGTCAACGGAACGGTACTTGTCTCTTTTGCTCAGCATGCACGGCGGTGTAGCGTTGAACCCCTACCCTGTCAATTAGCATCTGCATACGTCTAGTCCGTGCCTCATGACAACAACACCCAGTGCAGGCTGTCTCTTACGTTCCAAAGGAAATAAGATACCGTTCGAACCCTTTCCCTTTTCATGTAATCTCGCATTGGCCACGTCGCAGGCACTTATACTGGTATCGGTACTTCTGCAACTCACTTGGCGAAGCCAGACAAAGGAAGCCTCTGCCATGTCTCAGACACTCCATTTTCTAATGCAACTTTCTCACTTTCGGCCCCAGCCTGCTGCTACCAAGCAGCCGATGGTACGGAGTACTTAATGCATGTCTCTCAATCGAAATCGGTGGCGGCTGGCTTGGAACATGCATACGAAGGAGTCCTGGTTAAGTCTCGAAGGATTTGCCTGCTTGCGCAAAGTACGCCGGTCTCGCTCGTCATCACCGCTCAACTGAAGGGTCATCACTTAGTTGTAGGTGGCCAACCACCCCAACCACCAATTTAATCGGCAATAAGGCTTTACGATTGAATGGGATGATCTCACTTGCACAGACTAGAATGCCCCGCCCTGATGCCAGGCATTTCTATATCCTTGTTAGTACTTGGAGTCCCTGTACCACTCTTGCCAATTGACGCTCACTCGAAGGCGATACGTCATAAAGCTCAAATCTATCGTTTGTTTCCTTTTCTCATCTTGCTTACGGAGTACTTATTACTAGTTTGTGTCGGTACTCTGTCTTTTGTTGATCCGGAGTAAAACCGCCGCCGCTCCGAGCAATAGGTATGTTCATGCTAATGCACCTCAAAATCTCTCACGCTATCTCGTACAGGCAACTCCGGGTTGCCCTGGTTTTTGGCCTTTGACTAAATAGAGTGCGACGATCGGTCTGTTGTAGCAATAACATACGAAATACAAGGACAGGAAAACAAGGACGAAACTACAAAGGCGCACAACGCAGCTAAGAGCAGTGAGATGAGAAGAAGTATTGTGCACGGAGTACGATGTGTACAATCGCAAATTCTATCACTCTCTCTTAATTTTAAAGCACTTCATGCCGTCATTTGATTTCACACCAGCAACGGCACTCCCCTCCAGGCTACCTAGGTATGCTTAAGCCGATATGGAGTAGGTACGTACCATTACTAGCAGTATGTGTGTATGCGTTGGCCGTGATATACGCAGTAATGTGCCATGCTCACACGCTACTTTCTAGGGAAGCATCGCCAAGTTTGCTTACTGGATAGAGCAGGACCCCGTCTCTGCGGGTGCTTAACATGTTATTGGCTCCAACCAGAACGCCAGGGCGGCTAGTAGTGTCCATCACGCATCGCACATGCACGGCCTCGACTAGCTTCCACGCCCGTCCCTGACTCCCGGGCCCTGCCATGGTCTCTCGACGCGGGGGCCAAGGGCTCAAATCCCAACTTGTCCTGCCGAGATACGTTCCCCTCGAGGCCTATTATGCGGCCGTCCCTCGCCACATGCACTTGCACACATGCGCGTTGACGCTGTCTTACACCTGACCCGGCTCTGTGGTATTTGCAGCGGGATGCCTTTACCTACTCGCCAGTCCGATGCGGAACTGCTGAGAAAAACTTCCGGGGGGAGGGGGGGGGATGCATCAGGATGCATTGGGCGCTGATTGCATTCAACGGCGGTAGTATTTGCCTACAATCGCACTTGTCCCATTACGCTGTGGCGACGGGCAGGGAGACGCTGTGGATGTCGACTTACATCTTATACCTACTACCACCGCAAAAATACTTATCAGCGGCGAGATTCACACGAAGACCCGCATTCAGAAACTGGAGTACCAATGAAGACCAAATTTGGCCATTATCGCGCTCAAAGAGCTTTTCATTTCTGGCCAATCTGGGCTTCTGGTATGTGGAGTAGGCAATGCCACTTTCTGTACATAGTACTTCGCATACTGGCCATTTTCATTGAAGCAATCTTACCATTGCTCACACGCTGTTTTACAGAATACAAGAGCTAGTACCTACTTCAACTAGTACTGTTACCTGCAATTACTATATATCGATGTGTATAGTTTCAGGGATTCGCAGAGCAGAGCTGAAGAACACGGCGAGGCGCTGTACGCTCTACTTGTATTATAACGCTAGCATTGCTAGCCGCCTGGTCAATTTAAAGACGAAATGAGACGAGAAATGAGGTCGACTAGGATATAAGAGAAGCGGAGCTTCTTTCACAGTCTTGCGAATCGATGGCTTGCATCGTCACCCGTCACGAAGGGATAACATCATGACGAAGCGCCGATATGAGTGGCTGATTTCTGGAGCCCTTCTTCCGTAAGGGGGGGTGACGGTGATCGGGCATCGTCTGAGCTCCCCCTAACAACCCAATGCCGCTGCTCTGTACTATCGTTAGCACTACACTAGCAAGGACAAGGCATGTGCGGAATGCTCTTAGTCTATTACAAGGTCCTTTTTCAGCTGGCGATTCTGGATCACTAGCGGTCAGGTGGTCGTCACAAGGCAAGCAGCCCAATTTGACCTTGGGGTCAGAGACTGACTTACTGGTGCCCAACCCCGGCGTGGCGCTGTACTTCTTGTCAACCTAGTACTGTAGGTGTTCTACTTGTAGTAGATGTTCAAAACGAATGGCGCATACTGTACGCCGTATAGGGTATGCAAGTTTTGAGATTGATCACAAGCTCTTGGATGATTCACGGCTGGGATGAATGGTACGATGCACATGCAAGCTGTCTTGCTTTCTAGCGCAGGCACCAACCATCGACAGGAACTTAACGAACCGCAGCTACAGCGAGAGCAGAAACTATGACGCCAACTCAACCCATAAAGTTCTTTACTTCGGCGGCCCGTCCCTAGTTTTAGCTCAGCCAGGCTGCGACTCTTTGGTGATTTTACAACAACGGTACAGCATCTCCTGAAAGGCACAGAGCCTTGCGCTCATGGGCTGGCTCAGTGTAAGCAAGCTTTGTCACAAAGGGGCGGTGGCCAGCAATCAGGGTAGTGCAGCGCCACAAAAATATCCATCAAATTTTCTTCTTCTTCTTTTCTTTTTCTTCTTCCTTTTTTCTTAATCTGGACGCGCTATATCTTGCGGGCTGCTTTTTGCGCCTAGTTGGGGCTGAGAAATTACGTGCTACTTGTACACCGCGATACTAGAGCGGCTCCCATCCCGCGGAACATGCCTTGGGAGAGAAGCCAGATCTTTCACGGTCCATGCCACCCATGCTCATGGTATGGGAGAGAAGATGAATTAACCAGCAAACTTTACAACTATGGGTACAGAGTACATGTGAGAACGCTCCCAGTACTTTGTGTACAGGCGGGTGGACACATCAGATGGGGATGATGGAGCAGGCCAGAGCAAGGGGTCTCCCAGATGACGCGACGAGGTCTCCGTCCGTATGTATCTATGGCATGCATTGCATGGAGACTAAGTCCAGCAACCGGTCCCTGCAAACTACCGTGGACTACTGACTCCATCCGCCTACCCGGTTCATGCAGCATTCTGCGGTGGGCCTGTCAGTCCTACGTGGTGCTTCCACGAGAGCTACAGTACAGTACTTGAATGTACAGGATGGAAGGGAGCCCGGCTGTTGTCCGATAGCATCGGCCGACAGAGTGAGGGGCTAGGGGAGATGGCGAGCCTCGCCTGCCCTGGTGCTGGCGCTACCCCAACGGTGTCCTATTGAATGCGCTGGAACATGTTGCGAAACGGCCAACCCGAATCACAGAATCCCTAGTGGAGCGAATGGTCGCTTAAACTTGACAACAATACGAGAGGTACAAGTGTGGGTGTTGACAAGCCGAAGAGGGTGGTGGTGATTGTTGGCTGCACATCTCAGCCCCACAACATGCCAGACGTGGCAGCCGACTATTAGCGGTGGGCTTGTTGTCGTCGGCATCACTGGGTGGTCAACAGCAGGCCAGAAGAAGCCGATGCCCGACTTCGAGCTGCGTATTCCTCTCGCTCAGATGCAGGTTCATGGGCGGGAGGAAACATGAATGATGCTAGTTTCGGGCTTCAATGGCTGCCCGTGGTTGAAGCGAAGCGTATTTCATCGGACCAAAAGGATCAATCGACGCAGGCGGGGCGCACAAGTCGGCTCTGGGACATATCACTATTCTCACCGTTCCTAGCATCACGGGCTGCTTCTCTGGTGCGACATTGCTCTTTCCATACCAGCACGCATACTACCTAGTATGCCCATCACCTACATGGATCATCCATCACTCCCACATCGGATGCAATTGCTGTTGGCAGAATACCTACCTGCACGGGATGTGGCATAGCAGGGGCCAAGGTCCCAGCCCGGGTACTACATGCAAGCATCTAGCGGTTTACGAGTTCCGAGCCCGGTTGGTTCTGGGTACCACCTACAACCGTGACAGGTTCGGAGTAAGCTGTTTTAACGAGATGCAATTTGAGCCATCATAATCGCCAGCGCTTATCCGCATCGGCCAGCGGCCACGTGAAACTTGACTGACGGTAGCCGCTGGCGACGTGATTCGTCATGTCGGGTAAATCTCTCTTGGCAGCTTGCGCATGTTTATGCTTGCGGTGGTGTACGCTGCTTGGTGTGATGACACAACAGTAACCCTAGCATGTGAATATGCTACAAAGGGCGGAAGAAACCTATCAAAGGGGAGTTGTTTTTGTGCCTACATGTTTGGTGAATAACTCGGATCGTTTCATCATGGTGCCCTTCATCATGGAATGTACTGACCCAAAATGAGTGATGTTGAGATGGCTCAGCTCACCAGACTCTCCCTCTGCAGAGGAAGGGCACAACAATCAGACAAAAGCAATCAGGGTAGTCTCAAGTATAGCTACTGCAGCATGTCATTTTTTATAAATGGCGAATTAGCTCTGCTTCAACTGACAGCCTTGATTATCCCGACATCACCGGGTAGCTTGGCCAATATTGCTCGTTGTATGGGGGGCCATTCTATCCTACCGGGAATTACTCCGTAAAACTCCACATTAACTCCTACCCCGCCATTTGCTCCTCAGAGATACTCCGGAATCGCTCGAGCAAACAGATATAACATCTTCAATCATATCTGGATACAACTTTTCCAACTATATCCTGGAAAACATCAAAGCTCCAACGTCTTCTGGCCGCGTGACGGAACAATGGCAGCCCCCGACTTACAGCAATGGAAAGTGGACAAGCCTTGGCTTGAACTAAAATGCGCACTTGGGGAGGGGCCGTTTTACGAGAAGGAGACGAACTCAGTGCGCCTTGTTGACATAAAAAAGAGTCAGATACTTACTGTATCCGCCGCTGATAACGGGGATGGTTCCTCTCTGAAAGTCATTCAGCTGGATACGCGCCCAACCGTTACAGCCGACATTGAGGGAGTGGACCCTCAGGACCGTATCCTGATCGGTGTCAAACATGGAGTCGCTGTGCTGGACCGCCAAGCTGGGACGTACGCAATGCTTGTGCAATTTAATGAAGAGAACAACGGGCGTATACGATCCAACGATGGAGCGGTAGACCCCCATGGAAAGCTGTGGCTAGGAACCATGACTGATTTTGAGCATGGAGAGCCCCAGCCCGAAGGTATGGCGGCCTTTGACTGGTCTATTTTATGCTCACACTCTTGTGGTTAGCTATTCCATGCTGACGTCAATGGTCTTTGATAGGATTTCTTGCGCGCTTTGACTCGTCCAAGTCTAAAGAGGATGTGCTGACGGGCTTGAGGATTCCCAATGGGATTGGATGGTCACCAGATAACAAAACCATGTACTTTACGCACTCCACATCTCGAGAGGTGTTTGCATTTGACTACTCTCTCGAGACTGGAGCTGTCAGCAACAAACGCCTGTGGTACAAGCATGAAGGGCCAGGAGAGCCTGATGGCTTCCGCGTTGACGTGGATGGCAACGTGTGGCATGCCATTTGGGGAGAGAGCACGGTGCTCAAGATTAACCCCGAAGGTAAGGTTATTGGAAGCGTGACTTTGCCGACGAGGCATATCTCCTGTGTGCAGTTTGTGGGTACAGAGCTAGTCATCACTTCAGCAGCGGACGACGAGGGCGATGATCCAAGTAAGAAGTATGGCGGTAGTATCTTTAAGGTTGATGTGGGGACCACTGGATTGGATCTTTTCAAGTTCAGGTTATAGCCAAAGGACACCAGCAGCAGCAAGCATTTGCCCTAACAACTGCAGCTTTAACGCCGACATCGCGTTGGTTACGAGCGAGAGGAGCCTGGCAAGCGGAGAATACAGACGCCTGATACCTACTACATAGACCCCTTTTGCGCGAATGGAGCTGTTCAACTTGGTCTAAACGGCCCAGAGTCGAACAAATCTTTTTCGAAAATACTACTTCAGACATGCCTTATTTTCAACTATGAATACTACGAGATTTTCATGCGCCCTGTTTGCTCCATGGAAGCAAGCAAACAAACAAGAGGAAGCTAATACAAGTACTCTCGAGTGGGAGTTGGGCCCGCCTACTGGACGCCAAGTATGCAGGCCTGAGACAGACCGCCTGCAAAGGAAACCCAAGATGCAAACACCATATACGGACAGGTAGGCACTCTGTGATGTGATGTCAATAGATGTGCCGCCCACCCACAATTGACGAAAGAAGGGGTCAATTGAGAAACAGATTCACCAAGGATGCTATACGCCTGACATGGTCATATGACTGGCCGCAGCTTCGAAGCATTCGCTTTCAATGAATCACCTCTGCTCTCTCTGCGTCATGGAGGGTGATAACAATAGAGATTTGCTGATATGATAATATGACAAACTACTAGTCTACATGCTAATGGCACATCAAGCCCACAAAATCCTCCATCTCTTCGCTGCGGATCGATCTGGTGGCTTGAGCTTGACATGGATAGACTTACTTGTATCCTAGGAGTGTGTGAGTAGAATCCCTCCAAACGTCAAAGCTCAAGAACCGGTCAGCGGTATAGGAAGCTGGCAGGTTCCTGGTCAATGCAAGGCCTGGCTCATCCCTAGCCATCATACGATGCTCTTGCTAGGAAACAGTCTTTGAAGGAGGAGGGAGATGGAGAGTACAGTAAGAGAGCCATTGCTCACCGCTGCTATCCGTTGTTCAAGCCTTGGCTTCATCGCCAGCCCAACTTGCAGACCCGACTTGAAGCGGCCCCCATTCGAACCCCCTGGTTCCGCCTCACCGCCTGCTACGACCCCCGGCCCCGGTCTCCGGATTTCCGGCCCCGCACGCTCGGGGCGGTTCGGTCACGTCGCTATGGACCAGGGCATCTGCCCAGCTGCGACGGAGCTCTGGTAACAAGTACTAGCAGCCCACTAGATGAGCCGCCATTATGGAGAGGCTGTCGCTGGAGAGTCATGAGAAGAACAAAAGAACAAAGTGGAGACGAATTGGGCGGCTCTAGCCTCATCGCCCATGGCCAGGAGGGAGACAGGGGAAGCGTATTCTCGAAACCACGAAAGCTCCAAGGCCTGCAGTCAGTCTACAAGGACGAGCGACTAGTACTTGTGCCAGAAAGCACAGGCATAGCTGATAAACGGCCCCCAAACACCGCTATGCTGCAAGTTGGAGCACGACCGGGGCGTCTGTCGGCGCCCTGAGGCCACCTAGCGCAACCAGCGTAGCATGCGGCTGCAGTTCTCTCCCAGGCAAATGCAAACGCACACACAGGGCCACTTGGCCTGCAGGAACTACTAGTGGTACAAGCACGAAACGGCACGCAGAGGGAGAGAAGAAACAAGGAACAAGGGGCGACGCAAAGGCAAAAACGTGCGGCGCTATCGTTATGCATACGATACATGGACTAAAGCAAGTGCGTGCTGCAGGCATCTCGATCTGGATATCAGAGCCAAGACTTGCGACGGGATTTCTGGGCCGCGAGAGCGGGCGTTGGTGCAAGGGGGGGGAGAAGAGACAACGAAGCTCGGCTAGCATTGATGCGGTCAAGATGGTCGCTTGCCGTGCTGTCTCTGCCTTGAAGAGAGGAGTGGATGGATGGATTGATGGAGTAGGTACAAGTAAGTGATGCAGAGGGGGAGGGGGGAGAGAAAGAGGGTGAGCGTGTATGATGCTGTGATGCTGTGATTTTCAGCCTTCTCAGCCTTCTGGAGACCTTGTCATGGGCCAGTCTGGGACCAATTGCTTGGTGTTGAGAGCTACGATAGTGCCGTCTCTCGTTGGGTTATCTGCCGTCCTTATTTGGGGTTACTACTGCATGCAACCATTGACAAAAACATTTTAGACGCTGCGGATGGGTTACTGCCGCTTCCTACACCGCTTTCTTCCGGGTGATTTTTTTTCCAACTCCCCCCGGTCAAGACAGCAAAACCGAGAAAGCGAACAACGAAAAGAAAAAAAAGTAGAGCCGGGACCAGGGGTTCCCAACCTCTTCTAAACCCCCTTTGGGCTTTGCAACAGCACGAAAGCATTAGCGGGCCGCCTATTGACTTGTTTGTCCTCTTGTCTTTATGGGCAATGCATTCATTCTCAAGAAAGGAAGAAGGAGGACAAGAAGAGCAAGAGCAAGGAGATTTGATTGAATTGGGACGATTACACCAAAAAAAAAAAAAAAACGATCAAAAGTGCTGGGCAAAAGCCACGAGATGCTGACCTGAGGTAGACGCAGGGCGTGCTGTACGTACTTTGTCGCGCAGCAAACCCCGTTCCAGATGCCTGTGACAGAGGGATGGAATACTACCTACTTTGCTGGAATACCTACAGTCACACGAGGCACGCGGTCTGCCTTCATGCAGGTAGAGGGCCTTGCCCGGCCAAGTCACAGATACCTGCCGGCGCTGCTACGCTGGACGCTGGACTGCTTCGTTGGCGTCCATTCATCCGCCGTCACTCACCCGTCAACGTGCTCATCGAGGCCCCAGCCTTCTGCTTTTTCGTGCGCAAGCAACCCCACAGGCGCAGCAAACATGGTGCCGGGCGTGCTGATCACAGTGGCCGGCCGTGGCTCTCCATCATCGGCGCTGCACGCTTTGTCTTCAACGGCGAGACGCATGCGAGCCCAGATCTAGAGGAACGCAGGGAGTACCGGTATATACAAGTACAGAGTGTCTGTGGACAGCCTCGACACCTGGTTCCATTCATGCCACTGCTATGCCATGCCTGCCATGCCTGCCACGCCGAAGCGGCATGCCCGTCTCCATTGTGGGCTTGGCCTCATGCCCGCTCACATCACAGAGCGCCATTGATAGCAACTGCATCCTGTCAACGCCTGCCACCTCAGACCTCCCTCCTTTTTCTGCGTCTTCGAGCTGTCAACTCAACTCGGACCAGGTATCCTACATGCTCGTACATACTTGCTACTGTACATACCTGGTACCTACTACTATACTACTACTCTACTACAGTGCTGCAGTACTATCAGCTCCCCACCCTGTCCATGATGCCCATGGCCGAACCCTGCTGATCCTGCGAGGCAGACGAATGGACCCGGCGTGCTGGCAACCTGAAAAGGGCTGTCCCGCTGTTGGGCTGACATGGGTGTGTTGGCAGAGCTGACCGGGCTCCCCTAACCAACTTGCCCCATCGTCCTCGTCTCTTTTTGAACGTGTCGGTGAAAAAAAAAAAAAAAAACGAAAGAAGAGGCTGCGAGGGTGGATTGGGGGGAGGGGAGGCTCAAATTCACGATGGCCTCATGAAGACGTCCTCGCAGATCCGATTGATGCCTGCACTGGAATCATTGTTGCGGCCGTGCTGTTTCGACATTTCCCACTTTTGGTTTCTCTCTCCCCCGCTGCTCCGTCTTTCACCCCTAGCAGCCGTTGTATAGGTGAGAAGAGCACAGGCATCTAAGAATAGCAACGCTCTCTCTCTCTCTTTTTTTTTTTTTTTTTTTTTTTTTCTTTCTTGGTTTACTATTGCGTTGTAGCTCTACACAAAGCATACTTTTGACCAAAGATATGCCGCCAAGACCTTGTTTTCCTTTTCCTTTCTCTTCTTCTCTTTCGTGTTTTTGTAGACCGCTCCTTTTACTTCGTCTGCTACGGCCTTTTGTTTGGTCCAATCTACACCGATATAACGCAAAGTATAGCCATTCTTCTCTCACGCACAGCCCCGTAGTAGATAGTAATACTGTAGTAGCATCCTCATTCTATGTAGGCACATGTGTGTGTTTTTTTTTTCTGACCCTCGGGTTAGCTAACCGCGGCCTTGCCGAAGCCCCAGCTGCCCTCAAAAGGATAGGACAGCAGCAGAATAAGGCCATTCCCACGTGTATCAAGTTTAGAGTAGCATTGCCAGCGGGTGTGTAGGGGAAAAAAAAAAAACTAAGCGCGGCGTCATCAAAGATGAGAGCGGGCTTGGCCAGCAGACTGAGGACTTTTTTTGCAGCATCAACAAGTTTGCATAGTAAAATCTTCATGCGTGTGGATTCGTTGCAGTTGCGTAACCCCCCATTGACATGTTGGCATTCTTTGTTCATGGTATGAGCACGTAGCACCTAGTATGCAGTACATGATGCCTATTCTATGGTCTGTATGTATACCTACATCATACGTACGGATAGTAAGTAGGTAGTTGGCATGTAGATATGTATGGTACGTCTGTCTACTGCAGAGATGCCCGCTTCTGACGCAAAGCCACGCTGGGAATAGCAGCAGCAGCAGCAGCAAAAACTAGTATAGTATTTGGCATTCTGGCATTTTGGCATTAGCACGGTTTCCCTTTTGGCGCTTATTCGGATTGCCACGAGACTTTGGAGCCAAAGGGACCCGGTCCATCCATCACGAGGATATGAAGGGGGGGGAAGATGGGGAAAAAAAGGGATTTTGAGGGGGGGGGAGGAGGTCTCTCCCCCCCCTGGGCTGCCAACGAAGTCGAATCAACCCATATTTGGTACCAAGTGCATTTTAGTAAACGCGGCAGAGGAAGGGACAGGACAAAAAAAGAAAGACCCCATGGAGGATCATCTTCATGCTGCCGCCATCTAGATATACACCTTTTCAAACTAAACAGCACCTACTGTACAACACACACACACACTCGCACGGGAGGACGACAAGGGGGGGGGAGTATCAAGAAGAAAGAAAAAAAAAAAAAAAAAGGGGGGCTGGGTTAGAAAAAGTACTTTGCAAAAGTTTGTTGTCCATTGGGGGTGGTTTTTTTTCCGTTTTGATGGAGTGAAAAACACGGGGGGGTGTGTATCTTTTTTTTTTCCATTCATTCATGCATGCTTCACTTGTCTTATCAAAGATACCTACCTACATATGCTGTGACAGCGAACAATGGGGTAATACTAATAACAAGAAAGAAAAAAAAAAAGAGAAAAGAAAAAGAGGCATGTGATTCGAACATTGGACGAATAGGTAGACTAGACCACGCAAACATGCATATGACAACAAATCTTTTTTCCCTGCCTTGTTAGCACAGTCATTAGTTGGCCAGTAGCAGAAGTAGGTATGTAGGTAGGTAGGCATATGATCAGTGCGGTGAGGTCGGATGAGGAAATGACAGGACGTGAGAATCAGGTGGGAACCAAAACTACCTACCTGGGTACTCACTCTCCCCAAGATCGACAATGAGACTCCAGGTTTATCTGCTCTTGCGTATAGTCGTCCAGTCAAACAACGAGTTTCTCAAACAAAGCCCAGTCCTTGTTGCTTCCTTTGCCGTACCGTCGTTACACTCGCGTTGACTCAGACGTAGATACACGCCCCCCTTTTAGCTTGTCCAATAGACGTGAGAGTCTTGTGTTTTGTAGGACCCTGCCCCTGAAAAGAGTGATATCCAATATCTAGTGTAGCGAATGACACTACGTAGGCCGTCTAGCACGTTAGGCAGCGTCGGTCTAGTCGCGTATCAATGTCAATAGTGGCAATACCTGCCGCTTGGCGTGAGACAGCGGGAGAGTGACAGAGAGCTGTTGGCTTCGTCATGTTCAACTCATTTTACTTCTGCTCTGGACGACGAAAAGTAGCTCATGGGGTTTGGAATAGTATCGTAATCTTCACTTTTATGCTGTAAAGCCTTCTTTCGTCAAGGATTGTTGATATTGATTATTTTCTGACTTATCGACTGCCTATAATTCAGACATTGGACTACCAAATAATCGTTCAAAGCGATTCATCGTGATACAGGTAACGAATACTTTCATATAAGGCACCTTAGACATGACATAGACCCCACTGTTTACCTTTCCAGCCAGTGAAGAAGCTTCGCCAGCTACTCTCCAATATCGCTGAATTCCTCCTCTCTCAAATCTGTATTGAGGACCAAATCCTCCTTGCTTCTTCTGTGTACGATGATAGTCAAACCCTCGATGTCGTAATCATTGTATCGGTTTTGATGTGAAGCCGTCACCGGTTCTTGTCCAACAGTATCTGCAGTTGCTTGTTGTTGTAGCGCGATATCTAGCTCACTTTGCAGCTTATCAAACGCAGCACTTAGCCCCAGATACCGTGAGCGCCACTCACAGATGTGGTGACTAGAAGGCATTTCGGAATCATCATCGGGGGCTGCAAGGGTGATATTTGGCTCTGTATTATCATTTTCTGTCAGAATGCTCTCCATGCCATCGTTTATAGATTCCCTCTGCTTCTGTGCCCTAGATGTTTGCTCTTTGGTTTCTGCCTCATATTGTCTTGTTGACCTGGCGACTGTTTCTTCAATTTGAAGAAATCCAGTTGGAGACTGGGAAGAGTGTAATTGAGGCCCGGCAGCTAATGGTGAGAATGGCTTCTTTGGAGAGTTGCTCCTCGAGTCACCAACTTTTCTCAATTGTTGTTTCCAGGTTGAGATGTCAGAAGATTCGATGTTTGGTTTGGGGCTCTTTGAATTGACGACGACGACCCTCCTGAGCGAACCTTCAGGTTCAACCGTCGCTCCAACTTCTCTTCCTGGCGTTTTTGGGCTTACGCCAATGGCTTTTCTGGTTGGCGAGTTTGTATGTTTTTGCAGCAACTGGGTTGCTTCAACGTTCTCTATCGGCTCATACTTGGACTCATGCTGGCGCCCTGATGTACTGCTATTCTCTCGAGATAGTGGTGTACGCTGTGAAGCCGTGGCAGCCTTGCCTGGTGGTGAACCCCCCTACATTTTCTGAATCCAGATTCTCAGGCTCAGCTCCTTCTAAGCTAAACTTTGAAGCACTTTTCCCACCGTTCCTAGACATCACAGCATGCTGAACAGTGCGTGGACCTTGAGCACTAGTCCAAAAAATATCTTCATCAATGCTGTGTGGGTTATAAAGAGCTCTTTGAGCATTTATAGTGACATCGTCGGCAAGATCGTGAGCTCTTTGGCGAGGCGAAGTTCGTGAGGTATTGTCAGCCCGCAGATCATGGGTATACAATCTTTGTGAGGACGATGCAGCTCCGTCTTATATATATCCGCATTAATTAGTCTCGTCCATCTCAAATGTCTTTATATCAATGTTTGGCCCATACTCACCTGCTCTTCCGCTAGACCAAACTTGATACTCCGGTTGCTGAGACAAGCAAGGGTCCGCGGTCTTATAATCAGATGAGAGTGAAGTGGCCGGAATAACATCCATTTCAGCTTCGTTTTGCCTGTAAATGGACTTGAAGGAATTATTCGAGCTACTCTCGTACATCGCCTCATCTTTTCCCATATTAGGTCGATCATCCATATGCCGCCTCGATGAAGATTGGCGAGCAAGGCAGCAGATGCTATGTCTCGCAGGATCGCTACTTGTATGGCAAGTTGGGCAGCCAGAGGGTTGTTCAGGATTATTCGAGTCGCTATAGGATTTCTCTAGGCGCTGTCGGCGTTCATGTCGAAATTGCTGGCGTGCTTGTCTTTCTATCTGACTGCGTTCCGCTTGACCTTCTTTGAATTCGCCAGTGATTCGGTTGCGGCTCTTTGATTGAGCCAGTCGATGGCTCCCTACATGACAAAATTAGCCTTGATTTTGCGAATTGAGCCTGTGTGTCGCCTACTTCTGCCTTCCCTGCTCGACTCAGCTAAATTCCCAAGGCTTTGGCTGTGAGTTACCCCTTGGCGCCAACCCCCTAGTTCCGATTTCCATTGCTCTTGCGTATATATGCGATCTGCTGAAGTGTTCGTAGTCAAGGCACTCACCAGCTCGGTTTTACACTTGAAACAAAATTCATGTCCGCATCTTGCGCACCGTGACCGTGAATGCAAGAAGCTACCACAAGAATGACATACTTGGACAGTCTTCATTCGCGAAATCTGTTGTTGTTCCCGTTCATCTGGCAACCAGCCTTCAGGCCGTGAGACCCCAAATGTGTCAAACATATCCAGCGCGTCTTCTTGTTCTTCTGTGGAGTTACCTAGAGCCGGCTGTGCAGTCTGAATAGTCGAAAGTGATGCTCGCGAGTTGGCCTGGAAACGTCCAGAAGACTTCTAATCCAAATTCGAACTGTCAACTCGGTTGGAAGCAGACTTATTCGACCTGTGTGAGCCCCGGAATCTGCTAGGGCCCCGAGTTGGGCTCCGTAAACCTATAGAATTGGTCGATCTTGATGCCCTCAAACTTGGCTTGACATTGTACATGTGAGCGCTTATCGATGACGCTTCCCAAGCAACTCCAATGTCATCGCTGTGATTGTCATTAATTCTCAAGCCCGGATACGAATGTCCAACAGGGGGTGAAGCGGTGACTTCAAGCCGTGTGCCCTGGCAAGCCGGGCTGCAAACTTCTTCGCCTTCGCGCACATTTGCGACATGTAGCGAATTCTGAACCTTGGGTCGAACTTTGCTTGACATGATGTTGAGTTGCCGTATACGAGACTCGACATATCCCGAGGGCACAAGATTATCCGGCGGTGCTCCATCCAACGATATTGGATCCTTGGAAGGAGTCATGGGATCATTCACGAAGTTGTAAGCCATGATACTGGTTCAACAAGTAATGTCACTTGAGCTAAGAAAATATAATGAACTGGTATTGTTAGGAAGAAAACACCAGAAACAATTCTCAAAAGAAGAAGCGTTCAAAACAAGCAAGGGAGAAGTTGCCTTGCCATCAAGCCAAAACGGAAAGGATGATTGGTCCTACAGAGATATGGAGGAAGGAGGGGTATGATTTCAGTTCATTATGTCTAGGAACCGCGCCTACATACAGCAACGCATATTTTCCGAGACTCTGCTAAAAGCAGCAGAGATGCAACTTTTTATATGTAACAGCACCGCAACTGGAATCAATTGTTTCGGCTCTGCGCTAAAGACAGGTAGAAAAGTTGTACAGGAATTTATATTTCTACAATCGTTTATTTGACATGGGCGGCAAGGGTCTCGAGAACCTATCGATAGCATGTTAGCGCTTGTTTGTTTCGCGAGTAGAGCCATGTCGTATCTTGACGCACCTCCAGTTCAATCTTGGCCTCGGCGATATCCTGCTCGCTTCCATTGCCGCTGGCAACCTTCTGGGCCTCGGCGATAGCAGCACGGATAGCGTCAGCGCTGAAGTCCTCCAGGGGGTAAGCCTCGGGGGGAGTTGATGCTCAGGATGGAGTTGGGCTGAACAGAGGCAAAGCCACCGGACACTATATGGTCGTTTCATTGTCAGTCCTGCTATCGGTGGTACAGTCGCAGATTCGGAGGGGTTATATCAACGCACCGAAGAACTGCTTGGCGGCGCCGCTCTCCTCAACAACCTCGACCAAGCCGGGCTTGAGCTGCTCGATGGAAGGGACGTGGTTGGCGAGGACACCCATATCACCGGACTCGGCGGGGATGTTGACCTGGACGACATCCTGGGACTTGTAGATGGACTGCAGAGCATTGCGGTAATTAGCATCGCGGGAACATCTGTCGAGCGTCGCATATCCTCCACTCCAGCACAATCGGTTCGCATTTCCAGTAAGACTTCGAATTCTCGGGGCGCAGTATTCATACCTGGTGAGGCAGGGCCAAGCTCAGCTTGATCTAATAAAATTTCAGTTAGCGATATATTAATTGCACGCCTCTTGAATTCGAGGCTCCGGAACATCCCTCACCTTGTCGGGGACGGCCTCGGCGTATCCTCTCCGCTGGAAGGCCACTCGCATGGCTGAAGGGCGAGCTCGGAGAGCCACGCGGGCAACACGGAGGGAGTTCATGGTGACTGTGAGGACGATTGAGTCGTTACTTGTGTTGAGCTCAATTGAGGCCGCTGGCACGAATCTTTACCGGACTGCAGTCATGAATTCGGCTAGCGGGAAAATCGTTGCCGCAACACGTGAAGTAGCACGTGATTTGATCCATATGACGATATCCTGCTACGACTCGAAGCTCGACGGGCTGAATTTTTGATTCAAAGGCTGCAAGACTGCGAAAAGGCATGGAATTTTCCAAATTGCAATAAATGAATGATGTCTCTGGTAATGCAAGTTTGCAAGGTGCAGTCTACCTTGATATTTGTCAAAGTTGTGCCTGAGAGCGATGGAGGGTTACTGCTTACACCATTGAGCTTGAAGAAATAAGACTCTACTCTACACAAAGAGCTGTTTGTCGGCAAGACATTGCTGATTTATTGTTTTCAACGAATTATGAGAAGACTTGGTTTGTATTGTGCCTACAAGGATAATCCAGTAGTCTGGATAAGTAAATTAATTGAGGCGTGTGACTGAAAGTTCGCGAACTGTCATTCTAGTGAGCCTCATGTGTAACTTCAATGTTATACGACTTGGACATATTTGGATATATTGACTGCCAGCTACGTTATTTCATCATCTCAACCCGTGATAGAGACTAAATATCGATTATTTAGTGGCTTATAGTATGATGAATATACTGGTAGCAGCCAGAGTAAAGTTCTACAGAGTAACAAAGGTCTTTATGAAGCTGGTGAACCTGATGATTTATTCTGTGTGTGTGACTATGAAAAGCAACTCAAGTAAATGGATGGGCTTGATGAATGAGAGCGGAACTACATAGCCATTCAATATATGTAGAGAGGATTACCAACCCGGGAGACTATTTTCCTGAAGAGCCTCATTTCAATCACGTAACCTATAACACTCACGAAGTGGCGTGAATATATCGAGTAAGAATAATGGTAAAGAATTGAGTCCGAGCAAGTCAGGTTGGAAGCTCCATAGCACAAGTAATTGCATGACTGAACTGGTATGAGACTGCTTCCATCGAGATTACTTGCTGCTTTACGTTGTGTCAACATTCGATGAAGATAACGTCAACGGCCGTATCAAACTGATGGCTCATCTATAGTACGTTATACATGCCAGAGGAAACCACACGCAGAGCAAGCTCCGGGATGGATATACACCACTTACACTGCAGGAATGGGAATGCGGCATAGTAGCAGTAACTCTGTCTCCAGTGACATTTCTCACCTTTAAATGTCAGTTCATTTTGTTCCGCCAACTCTGGTCTGGAGGGGTCCAAACGCCATGTTATCCAGAGACTCCGAGGAATGGGTAGCTTCTGCATGGCGCCACAAGCAGCTGCGAAAGGCCTAGAATTCTGTGTGGCCATATCTTCTTAGCCTTGTTTTTTTTTTTCTTTCTTTCGCAGCGCTCGGGAAGCATAATTCGGCCCCTATGCGGTATAAGATTTTTACTCGGAATGGGCTGCGGAAGGCTTCAAGGGGTGGCAGCACACCAAGAGCAATTTTGACTTTTCCGGCCAAACTCTCTCCCTTTTCCTCCGTTATCGCTGCCACTTTGCTGCTGTGCCGCGCCAGAAATGCCCAGAGCTCATGTGCGACAGCGCGGTATGTCAACTAACTCATCTGTGCAAGGTAGCACGCCTCCATGTATGTGGTTTACAAGCGCCAAGAGAAGAGTGTGACTTCGCGTCAAGTTGCCATTGCTCACGAGTCGAAGCCAAGAGACCTAGACTTGAGGATAGGTAGACACGTCTCAGATAAACATTTGTCTCAAAGAAGCACAGAACGAACTTGACTTGGGATTCATACGAGCCCCTTTTCTTTACACGAGGGCCTTTCTCTGGCCTCGGGCGCGAGACATCAATAATTCATGCATATACGGAAAGTCTGTATACGCGCTTATGAGCCAAACTGTATTTACGAAACGGGAAGCAAGCTGAGCAGCCAAGCATGCAGCCTCACCTTGCAAGGTGGACACCAAGAAAGGAAAATTTTTGAAGCTCCGTCGTCAAAAGGAAAATTTCCCCAACCCCAACGTCCGTCCCCATGCGCCAATTATTTCCTCGCTCCCCTCCTTCTTGAGAAACTTTTGTTTTTTTTTCTTCGTCTCTATTAGAGCCCGCCTAGCCGCTAAGAGGACGGTTGTCGTCGGTGGGCTGGGGCCCCCCCATTATCGGAGCGATCGTTTTACTAGCGAGAATGCGAGAAAAAAAAATTGCTAGAACGGATTTTCAACGACAAAGCAGTCGGACCAGAAAGCTAGCGGCTGGCTTAGAACCAAAAAGTCTGCCACTGATTGACGAGACACTGTGTACCTCGCCGGATTTTTCTTGTCTTGCACGATCGCTGCACCCCTAGGGGCACGAAATAATAAAACAGCCCGAGGAGAGACGAGGCCGCTAACGCTGGTGTCCGGTGTTTCTCCAACCATCAAATCTCCAAGCTTGAGGAACCCCCACTACCATCTACGAGCTTGTAATCTAGCTTGGTTTAAAAAAAAAAAAAAGTGATTAATTTGCTCTTGGCTTTGTCTCAACGAAATTTGCTGTCTTGGCCAATCCGCGGGGAGCAATTGAACACGCAAAAAGTCAGTCATGTCTAAGACGACTGAAGGAATTGGTTCACACAGCCTGGCCTAGCCTGGCCCTCCTATTTTTAAGCTTACACATAAAAGTAATAAGACATTTCAGCCTTGGCGTTGACCGGGAACGAGCAAGAACACATGTCTCATCAATTTGAGATGATGTCTCTCTATCCAAAGCCTCGATTTCTGCTTAGGAAACATTCAAAGACATGTGCGGAGGAGGAGCACACTGTCCGCCTTTGGTATACGACGGCTTGTGTTTTCTGAGATAAAGGTGCATAAGCTGTGTATGGGACACAAGTGCGGAGTGCAAGAGCTATCCATCTTGCCAGATACAGATACAGACGCTACACGGCCGGGTTGTAGGTGTCAGTACGAATCGCAGCAACGCACGCATAGAAATTAGTCAATTTACCAAGTCATTGTATCAAACCGGCATCGATGCGTCGAGGGAGCTACGGCAGGTCCCTTACCATCGCAACGGCAGTACTGCGAGTACATGCATGCGCCAATATTAAGGGGACTTGCAGCTGGTCCGTATCTGGCCACGGAGCCATTGGCTGCTGTAGAGCGCGTAGTTTCAAGACCAAGCACATTACGGAGCACAGCTCCGCAGCTCATTAGTATCTACCGTGGCCGAAAAGGGCTGTGGATGGCCCTTTGGTTTGGCTGCTCATGCACGGCCCTGACTCTCACCGCCGACGGGAGCCAAGATGCGCCGTCAAGTGAGCACGACTTGCGCATGCCTGAGGCTCAAAGGTGCTTCAAAGTGCTTCAAAGTTGCTTCTCCGGCTGCTTCTAGCCGACGTTGACCCGTGGACTTCCCGTCCCGCACCTCCATGCTCCACGGCCTTTTTCGAGATACGTGGGACGCTGAGGCGAAACGCCTTGCTCCCATTCGCGCCCCTGTGCCGGTTGGATGGCGTACGCTTGCGCCTCCAATTGGCCGCGCCGTTACGAAACGCCCTACCTAACCTGCGCATGAAATGTGCCTGCCAATATATCGCGAGCCCTCTAGATCGAAGCGACGAGCACGCTTTGGGAAGGGCTTCAACATGCAGCATGCAACGGACATGTCGGCCGAACCACTTGCCAGTGTGGCGTCACTCTCGCAGCCCTGCTGGTGATTGGGTCGTCAGTTGCAGCTCGACGGGCAGCGTATCTCCTCAATTACGAAGAGCTGCTTCCTTTGGCCCAGGACCCTTTTTATTCTTCGTGGTCATGGGCCATCGTTATCGAAAGACCTCACTCAGCAAGAGAGAGACGATGCGGGGTTTGTGCAGCCAGCCGTGGGGTTTCTGAACCACATTAGTGCGCTGGACCGACTCGTCGTTTTTCCTGCGAGAATTGACGATACCGCGCAAAGCGACGTGGTACGTAGCCATTTGCGGCTGGGCGGTTCGTGTCGGGCTCGAGGCCTATTCTGGCGTAGAGCTGCCTCCCAATGGCTGCTGACCCGATGGACGCTGACGAGCAATGCGAGCCTGCCCTCGAGGACCCCCGCGCTGCTGTCTGATTCGGCTGCATTGTGTGGTTATGTGGCAACTGTTGGGCTCACAGTACAAGATCCTGATGATGGCGACTTGATACCCAGTCGGCGGTTGGCCCCCTATCAAGGCCGATTCTTCGATTTGCACTTACACGTAACAACTAATGTACTGTATGACGATTTGTCCACTTTGGGAACACATCAAAGACAGCGCTACCTAACATTCAAGCCCTCCTGCCGATCTAAACGTGCCCAAAAAAAGGACGGATGTGGCGGGTTGCAGGTCGGAAGGGATCAGCTGCATACTCCGGCTCTGACGGTAATCGGGTTACTGGCCTGGCTATTTCCCTTTTTCGTAAATGGCGATAATCCTGGAGGTGCCGATGGGAATTCCCAGTCTATTACAGTCTGCGCCTTGGATGACATCCATGCCGCTTCCCGCGCTGATTGCAAAGCGAGGCAGCACCCAATCCTGCAGCTACCACTACGTACAAGACACGAAGAATGCTGCATGCAGCCGGGTGATGGGATTATGCTGCTCGGCATACATCCGGGGCATGATAGGCGAGGCAAAGGCAACGTGGTGGTTCCATTTGGTGTGTCACTTGCGATTCGCATGCGTTCAACTGACTGGCGGCTGCAACATGGATGATTGTCTCTTGATTAAGGGGGGGTAGCATTCCACCAGCCCTGATCGACCCTTCTAGAGTCATGGCAAAGCAGCTTTCTTCGTTCCCCGATCTGCGCATAACAGGAAATGCATCAGGTTTGCCATTGTTTGGCAGGAATTTGGCGTCATGGTGCAGTTTTGCTGGCGATCGCCGTGTGGCAGTTCGAGCCTGAATTGGCCCAGCAGGTCTGGCAGTGGGCAGCGCGCCACGCGATGACAAAACTGCGTGGCGCATCCCACCTGCCAGCGTCTCCTTTACTTGCAAGTGCAAGTATGGGGTATGGAGCGGCCTCTGCATGCTAATGTACGAGACCTGATCGAGTAGGGGTCTCTCATGCACGCCGGCATATTACGGCACTAAACCCAAAGCCTCCCTACCTACCTCTGTAAGCGGGAGTCCCGTGAGGCGAGGTACAGCGCCGGATGGAGCGAGGCAATGCGCGTAAAGGGGCAGCACGCTGACTTGCCTCGGCAGCCAAGTACCGTCGCGGAATCGCTCTTTTCGCCTCCGGCAGTCAACTCGGGGACAGAGGTCAATTGACAATTCAAAGTCTCCTGCTCACGAGATGGAAGCTGCAGAGAGAGACCGGGCAAACACCGGCAAGGCCGAGCCGTTGCGAGAATCCGAGGAGGCCAGCGGCTCCAGCGGCCCAC
Source organism: Trichoderma atroviride (assembly GCF_020647795.1). Lineage (NCBI taxonomy): Eukaryota > Fungi > Ascomycota > Sordariomycetes > Hypocreales > Hypocreaceae > Trichoderma > Trichoderma atroviride. The sequence goes on along the minus strand of NC_089401.1, from coordinate 6,072,304 downwards.
GGGATAAGGAGAAATTTTTTTTTTTTCTTTTCTCTCTGTGCTTCCTGCGACGGGTCTGGAGCTAGTGAAGCGTGTCTGTCTGTCTATTCAGGTCTGGACTCTCGACCGTGTGCTATTGTACAGTACTCTGCTCCCAGGTCATCACAACAGTAGCTGGAGTCTTTGCCACGGCTCTCCGAATCCGGCCGTGGCTAGTGGCGCTCGCGCTTCGCTTCAATCGCAGGATTTTGATTTTCCGTGCACTGTAGAGGAACTCTGCGACCGTCAAATTGGGCAAAGTCGGCTGCAGAGCGACGTCGTACCAGGACAGTGCGGCTAGCACAAGAGCAGCATGTAGAATGCTAACTCAGTGCGGACGGCGCCCGTCCAAAAGAATCATAGCCACCAGTAGGTAAGAGCTGCAGGCTTGCACGGCCTTGGCTCGGTTGTGGCCCCGAGAGTCCCTCACAGTAAGCCTCACAGTGAAGCGAAACGCCTGCTAACCCATCTGCAGCGAGGTGCATATGGCCTACTGTACGATTATTGTGCTGCCGCGGGCTGCGGCTGGACCTGGACGCAATATCGAGTGAGCATGACCTGATTGGACACATCTCCAGGCCGCGATTCATTGGCCAATTGCACGTACAGGCAGCAAAGAGGTCTCCCACCTGGCATTGAGCACTGGCTGAACCTGCGTCTACTTGAAGCACGGAGTGCGAACTCATATACAAGTAACAAACACGGGGTACCAATCAACAGGCTTTGCGATATATGACGGCACTGTGGTGTATTTTTAGGCGCGGATGTGAGCTTCGCCTGCTGACGGTCCCCTGAGTGCAATGAGGATCATCCTTGTTGGAGCAATCACGTCTCTGCCTTCTGTTGTTCCATCAGCGTTCGAAATGCAGCGGGCGAATGGGCTGACCTACAGTACAGCCCAGCACACCAACACGGTCCATTTCCAGCGGGCGGTGAATGGATGGGAATCATGCCCATCCGCCTTGCAAGCGGAGCCTCGCCCTCGCTTGTGATGCTCTCTGATCAATGAATGGCGCACAGCTGCTGCCCCAGCTCCAGCTCCATCTCCATCCAGCACGCAAGCAAAGGCGACCCCAGCTCACGCGCCAAATGACCCCAGCAGCGTCGCGCTAAGCTCTCCTGGAGCGGCCTTTTACTATGAGGCATATTTTGCTGCTTGCTTGTTTGTTTGTCAGAAGCAAGGCCTACAGTACTGTATAGTACAGTACATAGTATGTGCTTTTCTCTCAGAATGGAGAAGTCAGTTTAGGAGCTTCTTGGCGAGCTAGCCTCCCGTCATCATCATGATGCTGCGCTATGAGGCGACTTGCTTTATGCCCTTTTATGCGTGTACTTGGTGCCGTCTAAACGCTTTATGGCAGCGAGTGACTTCATTCCTCCACGCTGGCTGAACATCAACGACGACATGATGGGCAGACAGCACATCTGCGGCACGTGAAGCTCCTCTCTTCAATCTTCTTGATCTCTCTCGTGTTACCCATAACATGCAATTGGGATATTGCCGGTATTAGATTTGCCAAGGAAGATCTCTGTTAGGCGGTGGAATTCGACAGATGGATCATTTCTCGCTTGCCGTGCAAAAGGGATGTGCTATAAACAGACATCCCTACAGTACTTGTATACACACATGCATGAATGCTCACGAGAGAGAGAGTGGTGCTGATATGTACATGCCTTGAGGTGACTCTGGGCATGGGCAACGTAGCAGCCGGAAGTACTGGCTGTAGGGTCTCGATGCTCGTATAATTTCGATCCATATTCGGCGAGACATGTTAGTGAGAGACATGTCTTGTGCGATATATGCTTAACACGGGAGCCAAGTGCCAGGGCTGCTGGTCAGTTAAGCGACAATCTGTGAGACATGCAAGGCGAGGCGAGGCGAGGCGGAAATTTGCAAGGTACGGAGCATATACCGCGATCCCTTCTTGTACTGCCTTGCCTGCACGCGTACGGGGCATGTACCTACGAGCTCTGGGACCGATCGGGACCCGGGAGTCGCTGGTACGGAGCAAATATGGTGGATGGTGGGTTATATGAGCACGGAGTAGCGATTGCAACGCCGGCGTACGCATCCACGCATGTACATTTGATACCTGCCTGCCTACACGTATACGGCATGTACCTCTTGTAAGTGCTGCATGGAGCTGAAGCTGAAAATCCCACGGAGACGCTGCCTGCTCCTTTTGCTCCCGTGCATGCCTTTGCGCGCTCCCCTGACAAGGGCATCGACGCTTTACTCTTTGTCTGTTTATTCGATGCAGATGCGAGCGGGGAAGCGAGCGGCACATCGAAAGAAGAGCTTCCCATCCCTTGTTTCTGCTCTCATTTGCGTGCCCCCCCTCCAACCCCTCGAGCCTCAGGTCGTTGCGGCTATCGACATTTGACAGAGGGCTGTGGGAATGAATGCAGTTAGTGGAGGGCCATCAGCTCACCCTCCACCATCGGATGCCCTATTTTAGCATCAACGATGCGCATTGCATTCGCCAGGAAAATAAAATCGAAAAGAAAAAAGGCCCCTTGGGTCGCATCATGACGACACCGACGATGTGGATGGACGCTTCTGTATTGGTGCTAGCGCTGGCTCACAGGCTGGATTCGACCTTCGATGGGCTATTTCCGGTCTAAACAGCGCGTGCTGCCAGAACTGCTGTGCTGGATTGTACCCGTGCGTAGGCACTGTAGCGAAATGGAAATTTCGCCAGCCCGCGCTGGACGCAGAAAATTTGGCGCCTGCGCATAGATCGGCCGCTGGATCGCAGGCTGATGAGCACCAGCCCAAGAAAACCACTCAGTGGCTCTTAATTTGCGGAACCCCCCCCCCTAAGACCAGCGCCCACACCCCCCAAAAAGGACCAAATGGGCGCCCACCCATCGCTGCACTGTGACTGTGTGGTGCTCAGGTGCCTTGTGCTCTGTGCTTGTGCAGCCCACTGTGCGCGAGCCCCGTGCCTCTTGTCGGCGCGGCTGTAGCGCCCGCACACTGTGCCCCGACCCTTGGCTGCGCGTTGTTTCTGGTCCAGGTGCGCTTTGCAGCCGTCCAGAAGCGGCACGAGGCCCTTGAACAGGACGGCCTCGGCGCGTGCGGGCTCTGCCCTCGGCACTGTCTGGGCTGCAGGTTTTGCTGTTGCTCGCGCTGGGCCCTGCTTTTCTCATCGCCTGCTACGCTGCGCTACTGTAGATGTTCCGTTCCCCCAAATCCCGATGTACTCCGTATGAGCAGCAGCGCTCGATGCTTCGGTGCTAGTGTGCAGTGGCGGCAGATCAATTAATTATCCCTCACCTTTTGTGCTTGGCTGCCTTCGCCGACGCTCGAACTGGTTCTTCCCGCCCGCGTCTGTTCTTTTTCTTCTTGACTTCTTCCTTTTGCTGCTACGCGTGTGTGGCGCTCGTTCTCGCTTCTTTCTTCTTCGCTGCTCCCACCCCCCAACTCTCTGCTCCAACCCGCTCTTCTCCAGGTGCTACATGTAGGCGCGAACAGCGGCACGCAGCGCTCATCACATCACAGCGTCTGCATTGCATGTCTGAGACCTTGGGTCGCCTCGATATCCATATCCATATCCAAATCCAACATCTCCCAAGCATCGGAGATCCCTGCATTGGCGTCTACACACACCCCTACCGACCTCCCGGCGTTCTGTCGTGTCAGGTCCGCCACGCCACATCTGGAACGGACGTCATCCGGAATCTGCCAAGAAGCCTCCTCTGCTCGATAATCACACGCCCCTCTGGACCCTTTTTTTTCTTTTACTCTTTTCCAGTCTGCGTTGATTCGTCCTGCGAGTGTGCCCCCCCCAGATCACCAGAGAGCGTTGCTAAAAGTGGACTGGGCCTGCCACCCGCTTCTTCGCATTCACTCTTATAACCACTCGCGCGGGCCCCAAAAGCCCTTTTTAGTCCTTTTCACGTCCACGTCCACGTCCACTGCCTCGACTCTCGACTCTTTGGATATTGAACATGTTGGTTTTGATGTTATAGCATCGCGGTCCTCAGGGACAATCTTTGAAGAGACTTTGTTCTCACGAGCTGGAAGCCTTGTGTCGGCTTACACGCTTCGCCTTGCTACGACACAAATCCTTCATACGCCCCTCTTGAGTTGAAGACGACGACGCCTTATACTCGCCTCTCAGTGTCTCTGTATTTTGGCTCAATACCAAACGGGGCATTTGACGAAAATCCTTCTTGTTGTCATTGCTGGATATTTTTTTTTTTTTTCTCTCGAATCGAATCATCTACTCGCCTACTATAATTCACTCACCACGATATACACCTTCAGCCTCACAACAACAGCGACCATGGCGACTCTTCCAACTTCACATCACCTCGAGTGGGCGACGCAAGGGTCAGATCTCATTGAGGACCCCGACGAGCCACCAGAAACCCAGCTGTTTATGCCTATACCCACCAAGCCTCTTCCTTTCCAGAGAGCGCCGATTCGTCAACAGCAGGTTGCGTCTTCGCTGCTGACTCAGGCCATCCTTGGACAATCAGACGAAGAGGATGCTCACGTCTTCCACCCGTCCAAATCCTACAGCCAACGCCGCCGCTCCATGGTCAGCAATGCCAGCATTGCTTCCACCGCCGACCTGACCAGTGACACTGGCCTTACCAGCCCTTCACGGACAAACACTCCCAGCCCGCCTCTCCCCAATCTGTCGATGCTTCGTCTCCACGGTGCCGGCGAGCAGAAGAGCGGCCTCTTTGGCAACTTCTTCGGCACTAGACGAGTAGTTGAGGAGCCTGTCAAGGAAGCTCCTCGAAAGCGATGCATCCAGTTTGCTTGTGCCGCTAAGCCTCAAGCTCAGCCACAAGCTGCTCCTGCAGCAGCCGCCCCTCCTGCTGCCATGCTCAAGACGCCTGTGTCAAAGGAAGACGCACCAAAGCGAACCTGCATCAAATTCGCATGCACAGCCCGCCCGTCGTCTTCGCACAAGACTTCTCCCAAGCCCTATGAGCCCTCTACTCCCAAGAGGAGCATGACACATCCTGTCCCCATCTCTCCTCGACCAGCCCCTGCTGAAGCAGACTGCTGCAAGGCCTCCCTCGTTCGACCTCGATTCATTCGTGCTTCTTCCACGGAGCTCATCAAGGATGGTTCCCAGTTCCACGAGTTTGCCAGTGGCATGGCTCGTGAGGACGACTGGATTCGCCAAGAGAACTTCACTCAGACCAAGCTTACTATTTCCGATATTCTGGTCAAGGAAAACTTGATTCGCCGCCTAGGAGCTGAAGCTGAGGAGGAAGCCGAACAGGAAGAGGCGGAGGAGGATGAGGCTGAGACAGCCATGGATGAGGATGATGAAGACGAGGACGAGGATGAAGCCGATGAACTTGATGATGACCTAGACTTGGATGAGGAAGATGAGGAGGATGAAGATGAGGATGAGGACGAAGAGGACGACGACTCTGATGGCTATCACACCGACGAGGAGACTGGCTTCGCTGATTCCGACGAGGAGGACGACGATGACGAGAACATGATGATGTGGACTCCTCGAGTTCCATCTATCCCACGCCAGTTCACTCCTCGCTTGGCTCGCCGACTCTCTATCAACGACCAGCAGTCGGATGATTCCATTGGTTCCCGACGCAGCCGTCGCCGTGCCTCCAAGGCTCGACTCATTGGACCTCAGACCGAGGCACCTGACTTGCCTGACAGCACCGACTTTGTGTGCGGCACTTTGGATGAGGATCGGCCCGTCGAGGATGCTTACCTGTCGTGCCTCGCTGCCCGCAGGAACGAGAAGCTTCGCATCATCCCTCAGGACATTGACCCTAGCTTCCCGGCTTCGGACCTTGACGAGGAAGATGAGGAGGACATCTACGTGGATGCTTCCGACAGCGATGGCCACGCGTGGGTGCAGGGGGGTCATGGAGGATCTCGGCAGCGAGACCGACCGTGCCCGGAGACAGCGGAAGAATGGGAACACATCTCCCCGTCGTCTCCGCTCTCCACCTCCTAAGCGACGCGGATCTCCCGCTCCCAAGCCTCGTGCTCGATCTCCCGCCCCTAAGCCTCGTGCTCGCTCCCCTGCTCCCAAGCCTCGCGCTCGTTCCCCCCAGACCTCTTTTTGACCGCCAGTCGCCTCGACGACTTCGCTCCCCTGCCCCCAAGGCTGTGGCCATCGCCACCCCGATCCAGACTCCCAGACAGGGTGCACACGCCAATTTCCAGCTGGCCGGCCGCCCTGGTCTTACCCATACAAAGTCCCTGCCCAGACCTGCGGCTATCTTCCGTCACCAGAAGCAGCCCAAGGGCTCCAAGACCTCATCCGACACCGATGGCCACATGCGTAGCGCCATCGACATTGTCAAGGGTCTTGAGAAGAAGCGTCTGCGCCGCAAGGAAAAGTTCTTCCAGAAGTACTGCGATCGTGCCAGACGTGGACAGATCCCCGAGCGGAAGACAATGCTTCCCGGCCTTGGTGCCGAGCGCATGCGAGAGCTTGGTCTGCTCATGGCCGGTAAGAAGGGTCCAGGCTACGTCCTCTCTTGCTAAGCAAGAAGTCCTTCTCGCATTTTCAACACATGGAAATGACATACACATAGAAGAGGAGTTTTGAGCATTCTGATAGGAATGGGTTCCACAGTCCCATCGTTTGTTGGGCGGCGTTTTTTATATGTCCGTTGACGCACTCGCTTACATACAAGTCCTATATACCCAAGGTGTTTTCATAACCTTTCCTACTTTCACTTTATTATTTCCTTTAATTTTTTTCTTCTCACGATTTCATGACACAATTCTATTTCATATAATTGCGTGATCTTTCATCTTTCGGAGATGGCTCTGGATGGATAGAGAGACTCCTGTATATAATGAAAAACAGTACACATCATCTGTGGCTACAGTGGGATACCCATACCTGGGGAGGCTTTTTGTCCTTTTTTATATCTGTCTGCTTTTAGGATACACCCAGGAGGCCGCATTGGGGAATGCGGACCTCTCAGTTGGCGTTGGTCGGCAAGACGTTTCTCTGTGTGAGAGGCTGTCGGTTGATATTACTAGATAGTAATACTGAAGCGAGATTCAAGACCTAAACTTTATTTGCTCTATACATTTTAAGCGTGACTTGTCTTGTGCGGAGAAATTGCTTGCTCTGAAGAGCAGCTTGGAAGTGCTTTGAAGCCACGTAATCCTGCTGTCTCTACTAGATAGGTACCTACCTAGATACTGTCCATCTTCGTAGTGCGGCCAACTTTTTGCCATGTCCATCTTTCGGCGATATCACATGACAACATCTTCAAGTCACGCCATGACAATCACGATGCTCTCTTTTTCCTCATATTTGGCCTTTGTTTTCGTCATGGCAGCTGATCAATGACAAACAAATAACTGCAGGTAACTTACCCGTAACTTAGACTTTTCCCATTGTCAACTGCGCACTTTCGCCACATAATTTCCGCCATGTACCTCTTTTTTGGTGCCTGAGCAACAAGGCATGTCACGTGTCTCGATGGCCCGCCCAAAATCACAAGGCGGTAAAGCAGCATCGGTTGATTGTCCTTTCCCGGACCCGATCTAGCTCGCATCGAACATCGTCACAACAACTTTCCCTTCTGCTCTGCGAACTTCAGCCGGGCAGCCCATCGCATCTCTCTTCCTTTTTCTTCTTATACCCTTTTGCTTTTCTTTTTTCACTCTTCCTTTTTTTCATCTGGCACTTCAAATTGTGAATTAGGAAATAAAAGATACCAATCGCCCAACATGTGGATTGTTAACTGGTGTATGTATTCATTCTGTTCTATTCCATTTCCCCCCCCCTCCGTCAGCGCAGTCTAATCGCTCTGGACAAACCGCCACTTTTTTGTCCGCAACACATGCGCGATTGCATTTACAGCGATGGCAAACATAGAGAACTGACTTCTTTGCCCTTATTTTTTTTTGAACTTTAGTCTACGATGTGCTGTCCTCCCTGGGCCTGCTCAACAAGCACGCCAAGCTGCTCTTCCTGGGCCTCGACAATGCCGGAAAGACCACGTTGCTTCACATGCTGAAGGTACGTCGCCGATAAGAAAGACAAGGGGGGGCGCCTGAGACAGGAGGGATGGATATGAACAGACGATCACTACAGTTTTCTTTTTTTTTTTTTTTTTTACAGTGGATGGGCTGTTGCGCATGCGATCGATCTCCACGATGCAGGACATGGATGAAGGCTCTGGGAATGATGATGATCTAACATGATGGAATTGCTATAGAACGACCGAGTTGCTATCCTGCAACCTACTCTTCACCCTAGTAAGTCTGCCGCCCATTACCACCGCAGAATATAAACCGACGACTTTATTTCCCTACTTCCTCCCCTCTTTTTTTTTTCTCAAAGTCTCTTTTCTGACTGATTATTTAGCTTCTGAGGAGCTTGCCATTGGCAACGTTCGATTCAACACCTTCGATCTGGGTGGTCACCAACAGGGTATGTTTATCAAATCTACAATCCTTCCTCCTTTCTCCAAATCTTTAGCTCTACGCAGTGTAAAAATGTCTATATGCTTACCATACCTCCACCACTTCTAGCCCGTCGTATCTGGAGAGATTACTTCCCCGACGTCAACGGTGTCGTCTTCCTCGTCGACGCCAAGGATCACGAGCGATTCCCCGAGGCCAAGGCCGAGCTCGATGCCCTCCTGTCCATGGAGGAGCTTTCCAAGGTCCCCTTTGTCATCCTTGGCAACAAGATCGACCACCCCGATGCCGTTTCTGAGGATGAGCTGAGACACCAGCTGGGCCTGTACCAGACGACCGGAAAGGGCAAGATGCAGCTAGAGGGCATCCGACCGATCGAGCTGTTCATGTGCTCTGTGGTGATGCGACAGGGCTACGGTGACGGTATCAGATGGCTGTCTCAATACGTTTAAAAGAGAAACGAGGAGTGTGTATGCCGTGGGAAGAAAGGACGCAGCGGTGGGGAGGATATGAGGTCACAATCTATATGTAGTGGCTCCCGGTGATGACACGATTACTGAGAAGGCAGGAGGGGAAGAGGCGTTGGGCCATGAAGAGTTATTTTATGAGACTCAGCATACTCTTTTTTTTTAGGCGAAACTTTTTTTTTGTTTTGGTTGTGAAATTCAAATTTCCATTGCTTATCTGGTGCTGAGTCTTTTTTATTCTCCCTTTTTCTTTCCTGTTGCTGCTCCAATTTTGTGACTGGTGATGACAGGATAATGCTCTATAAGTAATGGATGTTGTGAATGGATGATTGGAGATGCTGGCATCACCATGGATGCATTAATCAGTGGCAAATGCCTTTGTTTTTAGTCAATCTAGGTATCTAGTATCAAGCCAATCTCAAATCGACTCATGCTCCAGTAATGCTAATAGATCCAGTGCCGTGGATGCATGTAAAGAAGTGCCCCAAACATGAAAACAGACCCCAGCAGCCAACGCTCTTATACCGACTAATGCGTACGCTCTTGTCTCTATTCAAAAAAGAAAAAAGTGATAAAATACAATCAAAAGTGAGAATAAAAAAAAACATTTAGTTTTGTCAACATGCTAAAAAAAAAAAACAACAGTTGTAGAAGAAAAGTGGTAAACAATCATAATGCCGATGCTAATAGATGTTGCTTCAGAATTCATTAAGAAGAAAAGAAAAAAGAGAGCAAAAGAGAAAAATCAGGAAGCAGTAAAAAAAAGATATAAAAAGAAGGTGAAAAAGAAAAGAAAGAAAGAAAGCATCGCATGCTCTTTGAGAAGAAAAAGAATTGAAAAAAAATAAAAAAAATCAGAATAAGCAGGTTCCTCCTTTTACTTCATGTATGTCGTAGAAAAAAAAAATAAAAAAGATCGCTTCGTCAGAAAACGAGAAACTGGGAATATTACAAGTACGGGCATAATGTTTCTTTTCTTCTCCTACCTTTCCCTTCTTTTCTCTCTTTGTTCTTTCCAACCAGTACGCAAAAAAAAAAGGGGGTATATGCATAGGGGGACTGTTGCTCTTTGGCGATAATATGGCGGGTAAAATCGCATCACGGGATAAAAAATAAAATAAAAATAAGCGCAGAATGCAATGCAACGCAATGCAGCGCAGATTATGTTTCCACTTCCGCTTCCGCTTCTTCCTCTTCTTCGTCGTATTCTCCTTCTTCTCTTTCTGCTGTGGGGGTATCAAATGTTTTTAACCAATCGTTTGCGTATAGCAGGTGTTCCCTCATACTCGATATCATGAGATGTAGTTCATTCTTCAAATCCTCCTGGGAGCCCAGCCCCTGCAGGACATTTGGTGACGGAGCAGCAGGGAGGGGTGGCATGGAGCTCATGAGGGAGTTTCGAGCACTCGTCATGATTCCTAGGCCAGACGGCTCCCATGCAAGATTTGATCTCTCGTCAGGGGTGGTGGGAGTGCTCTGCAGATCGCTCGGCTGGCGCGTGAGTGAAGGAACTGACTCCATATCGTCATCAATGTATAGCGAGGGTTCTCTCGTATTAGTGTCTGCGTCTGCAGTGTCCGCTTCGAGCTCCAGATCGAACGCCAGCGATCCGTGGACCGAACCCGATGATCGATTGTGAGAGCTTGGCACGAACGAGTCGGGGCCACTATAGCTCATGTCGTCCGCCAGAGAAGCGTCAAGATCAATGAGACTCATGGCCGATACACGATTGGCCGAGGAGCTCATATCGTCGTCTTGATGAACTATAGTTGGATAGTCCTCATTATCGCTAAACATATCTGGATTAGGGGTAGAGGTAGCCGTCGTGGGCGTCATGGCAGGGAAAGTCCACTCCGTAGTGTCGCGTTTACTCGTTGGAAATGACCACTCTTGAGTGTTTCTCTTCTCCTCTGTAGTAAAACTCCACTCCTGGGTACTTCGTTTTTCGGTAGTCGGAAATTTCCATTCCGTCGTCTCACGCTTGTTCGAAGGAAACGTCCACTCCTGCGTATCTCGTTTGTCTGCCGTAGAGAATGACCATTCTTGAGTGGCGCGCTTGGCTGGGAAGTTCCAATCCTGAGTCTTTCGTCGCTCATCAGCGGATCCGCTCAGATCGATTGAGATGGGCCGCGCAGCCGGCTTGATAGTCTCCTCGTCAAGGCTAGGCAAAAAGGGAGTGTCCATGTCATCCATTGCAAGATCCAGATCAATCAACGATTCGCGAGCTGGTGCTGGCGGTTCCGAGTTGGGATTCGGGCTGATACTCCGGTTGGGGTTGGGGTTCGAAGTGGGATTCGAAGTAGGGGGCTTTGGCTTCCTCTGTGTTGGCGGTGCCGAGGTTGGAGGCGGCATGGGTATCCTGCCATACCAGGCCCTCGAGTTCTCTCCATAGTTTGTGATGGTGTAAGGGTCAAAGACTTTCTCCAGAGGAGCCTTGAGCTCCTTCATGGTCGGGGGTGGTCGCCTGCGACGGCCACGCTGCATTGGCCGTGCCGTACGTTCAGGTTCGGGGCTAGAAGCAACGCTGGGGTAGTAGTCGGGAGTAGGGACGCGCGGTTTCGCAGTGTTTTGGAACATGAGCTCGTCCACCTCGTCGAAATTGCCAAAGTCCCATCCGCTTTGACGGACGGGCGACGGATCCATTCGAGGTCCCTGGGCGCCACCAGCCGAGAACAGCGACTGCCTGCTCCCTCCCTGAGATTCCCAGTACTTGTAGTCGGCCACCAGCCTCGACAGGGAGACGGTTGGATATCTGTCCTGCGTGTTGAGGATGTACGGGTGTCGTTGGACTTCCTCAATGGGCGGCCGGCGCTTGGGATCCTCGACCAGACAAAAGGCGATGAGGTTCTTGAGGTTTTCGGAGAAGCGGTCGCCCTGAAGACGGGGCCGGTGCTGCTTCAGGTAGGCGCCAAACTGCTGGATGTTGATGCGGGCGGTGGCGTTTGGCGGCAGGCCGTTGGCGATCTCGTAGGCCATGGACCCAAAGGCCCAGATGTCGACCTCGATGCCGTAGGCGACGTGGGGGTCGAAGAGCTCGGGGGCCATCCAGTGCAGCGTGCCGGTGATGGTGCTGCGCTTGTCGAACTTGGTCTCCATGATGCCGGCGACGCCAAAGTCACACAGCTGCACGCCGCCGGCCTCGGTGATGAGCACATTGGCGCACTTGATGTCGCGGTGGATGATGCCCTGCTTGTGCACCCAGAACAGCGCCTCGGCCACCTCGCGCAGGATGGGCACGATCCAGCGCTCGGCCAGGCCGCTCGTGGGCCGCATCAGCGACGCGACGCTGCCGCCGGCGCAGTACTCGGTCACCATCCACACCGACTGGCCGACCAGGTGCGTGTCCAGCACGGCGTTGACGTTGCGCGCGCCCGTGTTGCTCAGCAGCTTCAGCGTGTTGACCTCCTTGATGATGTCGCCCAGCGTGTCGGCCGCGCCCGGCTGGATGCCGTCGCCCTCCTCGATGCTGATGACCTTGACCGACACCAGCTGGCTGGCCTTTTGCTTGAGCGTGCTGCGCGCCTTGTACACGCGCCCGAAGCTGCCCTTTCCGATCAGCTCCAGCAGCTGGTACGGCGGCGCCTCTCGCTCGGCCGCGGCGCACTCGCGCAGCACCAGGGCCTGGGCGGCGCGCGCATCCTCGATGGCCTTGTGCTTGGTGGCCGAGATGCTGGGCGCCGACGTGAAGCCGTTGCCGTTGGGGAGGCTGCCGGCCTTGAGGGGCGGGTAATGCATTGGTGATGCGATGCCGTCGCAGTCGTCGTCGTCGTCGCTATAGGGGGCTCGCCAGCATTCCCAGCGTCTCCGGTCCGCTGGAGCCTAGCCCGCGTGCGCTGTAGCAAGTTGAGCTCACTGAGGTGCACTGCGGCCAGAGCCACAGCGTGTCGGTCTAGCAGGATTAGCGAGTCTAAGACGAGACGCCCAGTCACGCGGGGGAGCTAAGCAGGCTGCGCTTCCACCTGCCTCCCAGTCTCTCGCCTTTTGGGTCTCCTCGTGCCGTCTCGCTTTGCTTCTCGGTGTTGGCAGGTTCGATGCAGCAGCAGAAGGTTTGGGCGGAGGGAGAGACTCCGAGGCGTGACAGATCTCGAGGGCTGCGCGCGGGACGAGATATTCCAGAAGCGAAGCGTTTCCCAGCACAGGGAACAGCAAAAAGCAAGGGGAAGAAGAACGGAGAAGCAGCATCAAATGAAATGAGACAAGAAACGGAAGGATACAGAATACAACAAATTGAAATGAAAAAGCAAAAATGAAGAAACATCCATGGCAAACATAAAACAGCTCCGTACGCAGGAAAAAGCAGAAACGCACCCCTGGCTTATGCCACATAATGCCGTCAAATCAATAAGCATGTTGCAGCCCCTGGCCCGGCTGGGGGGCAAAAACCGCCCAAGGCCAGCCGCTAACCCTGAGGCTTCCACAAGGCTCCGCTAGGCTAGGCGTGGAACCCGAGGACCCTTTGGACGGCAAACCATGCACTTAATCTAATTTTTTTTTAACACTATACCAGCTTGATAAACCCGTGCTCGTGGTTTGGTGGCTGTCCTTTGTCTTTTTTTTTCCCCCTCAGCCTTGCCCAGGGGTCTCGTGGTCTCTCAGCCTGGCCGACAGACGACGTCAGTGGTTTCATGGAGAGGCGTCTCACGGGAGCACATGCGCAAGTGCTGTGAAATCGCCTAGACCCCTCAAGGTGCACGCTCGAGATACAGACTGAATCCCGTGAGCAGCCTTTACCTCGTGCTGGGTCTTTCTTTTTTTCGAGCTATACTTGACGTACTGCTGCGTTCTCGAGGCGGTTTCTATTCTTGTTTCTTCTATAACTAACTCGCCCCGTGATACAAGTATATATACACATCGTCCATATATAAAGCTCATCATGCTCAAAACGTCGGTTGCAATCGCCGCCCTCAGCGCTGGAGGAGGCGCCGCTCTCACAGCCGCTCTCTACTCTCTCCGTCCCAAAGACAGAATCGCAGACATGGCCGCCTCCTCCTCGTCCTCATCCTCTCTCTCCTCCACAGCCATCGTCTCGACCCCAACCGCCGTCACAGCCATCCCCGCCAACCAAGTCTTTGGCGCCGGCGGCACTCCTCTGCCCATCGTCCCCGGCCCAGCAGCGCCCGTCAACCCCGGCGGCCTCTTCGAATACGGCTTCCCAGGCCCCGTGTCCGACATCGCGACCCGCGCTGCCCTCATCTCGAGCTACGACCGCCGCACGCGCAACCCGCACTGGGTCGTCGAGCACATCACGCCCGAGTCGCTGGCCACGCGCGGCGGCGACCGCAAGAACAGCGTCTTCCTCGAGGACGCCGGCGTGCCGCAAAAGTTCCGCGCCCTGCTCAAGGACTACTTCCGCAGCGGCTACGACAGAGGGCATCAGGTGCCCGCCGCCGACGCAAAGTGGTCGCAGGCCGCCATGGACGAGACCTTTTACCTCAGCAACATGTGCCCGCAGGTCGGCGAGGGCTTCAACCGCGACTACTGGGCGCACTTTGAGGACTTCTGCCGCCGCCTGACGCAGCGGTATCCTTCGGTGCGCATCGTCACGGGGCCGCTGTATCTGCCCAAGAAGGACCCCGTCGACAACAAGTGGTACGTCAAGTACGAGATGATTGGCACGCCGCCGTCCGTCGCCGTGCCCACGCACTTTTACAAGGTCATCTTCGCCGAGGACGGCCGCGTGGGCGGCAACGTGGCCGTCGGCGCATTCGTCCTGCCAAACGCCCGCATCGACAACGCCAAGCCCATTACCGACTTCGAGGTGCCCCTCGAGGCTGTCGAGCGTGCCAGCGGCCTGGAGTTTGCGAACCTGCTGCCCATGCAGCGCAGGAGGAGGCTCTGCACCGACACTACTTGTGCTTTGGTTATCAAGGACTACAGCGAGAGGCAAAAGGCGTTTGCCAAGAGCGCCAAATGAGAGCCTTTGCCGGGGATTCGCTTACAAGGGGAACAGCTGTCATTGATGAGATTAACGCCTTGGGGAGCTGAGACTGAGTTACGAATTTTACGAAACACCCTCATTCACGTCTCTCTCTTTTGTCCTGCCTCCACAAATGACGTCTGCTATTATATAAATCAGCTTGGTTTTTCTTTCATCGGCAATTGCGTATCGCTATAGTGATTGAGAAGCCCAGTCATGATTTGCATTCATCACCACATCACACCACAGTTATGTATAAATAGACAGCCAGCAACAGCATGTGGCATCACATAGCACATCGTATACTAGAATAGCACTTCAGATAGAAATCAGATATTCAAATTCCCCCCGTGACCAATCGCTGTATATACCCCTTTGAACCCTTCTTGAAAAATGCTAGCATAATACAAAACAATTACAAAGTATGATCCACCTGAAACGATGACTTTATTCAATGTCAACCATCTCAACAAAAAGGCCCCCTTCAAGGTCCCATCCATAGCCCATCAGAACGCCATTAAAGGAAGGTATCGACCATTCAAACAGCCAATTTTCCCATAGATACTTGAAAGAGACTGTTACCGCGCGCGGGTATACTTTCCATGTCGTTGCTCTTGTCGAAGACTCTCTTCTTGGCTAGGGAGAGGTATGCGCCGACGATCCGAGTCATTGGGGTTCATCGGTGGAGGGATGGGAAGCGGAAAGTTGCCCGGCAGTGGGGGCATACCTCCAGGCGGTGGGATCAAACCTGGAGGAAGAGATCCTGGAGGTGGCATGGGCATACCGGCCTGCTGCATCAACTCGAGCAGCTTCGCCGGGTCAGGAGGGTTGTGGAGATCCAGTCCGGGCAGTGGAGGCGGCGGTGCTCCGTTGAAGCCGGGGATGGCGAAGGGGGGAGGCGGAGGCAGAGGCGGCACGGCTGAGCCAGCACCGACTCCAGGCACAATTGGAGGCGGCGGGATGCTTGAGCCGAGGCCAGGGACAGCACCGCCGCCCAAAGGTAGACCGGGAATGCCACCAGTCAAGCCGGGAACACCAGACTTTTGCGCATCTTGGTCGACCAGAGCGTCCATCTCGTCCTCCAGCTCACGCTGCTCTTCCTCCTGTCGCTGGCGGCGGTTGCCACGGCGATCCCAGGTTCCTTGTGCCTCGGCAGCTGCTTCGCCAATATGGTACCGGTCCTGGAAAATTTCCGTCTCACCCGGCCGAGCACGGCCCCAGAATCGAGTAATACGATCGTTTGACCCAGACGCAAGAATGTGACCCTGGGGATGCCAATCAAGAGACCAAATAGCATAATCATGAGCAAACGGAACCCTGTGTGTGGGCCATATTGACTGGGCAGGAGTTGACTCTGGGTCGAGGCTGTCATAAGGGGCGACAGTCAGGGGCTGGCCTGCCGGGGGGATTTGGTGTATCTAGCATGTAATGGAACAATGAACCGTCCATGCCACCCGTGGAGAGGAGGTTGGCATGTATGGGATGGAAAGTCAAGGTCGAAATGTCCTTTTCATGGCCTTTCAATAGCACAATGTCGCGCATCATTCGCAAGTCAAAGACACGAGCTGTCTGGTCTCGTGCAGAGGTCGCAAAACACCGACCGAGCTTCTTCTCGAACAGGACCTTGGTGATTGTGCTCTTGTGACTATGGAGAGTAGTCAGGGCTCGCGCAGTACGAGGGTCCCAAAGCTTGACCAGGTGATCCTTGGATCCGGAAATGATTAATCCTTTTGTAGGGTGCCAGTCCACAGACTTGGCATCCCAGCCGTGGCCTTCAAGCTTCAGCTCTTCCTGGCCAAGGGCAAAGTCGAAGATCTTGAGAGTGGAGTCGTCCGAGGCGGTGACAAACTTGGAGTCGTTGGGGCTGAATGCAAGGTCCCGGATGGGATCTGTATGAGCATTGATACTCTTGACGTTGTTAAAATTTGGCTGCCAGTACTTGATGACTCCATCATGGTCACCCGAGATCAACCAGTCGTCGCTATGTGAGTATTCCAGGGCTCGGATGGCGGAATCGTGAGCCTGCATAATAGTCTCAAAATTGAAGCCAGTGCCGTTCCAGAGAGTGAATTCGCCGCTGGTCGAAGCTGTGAGCAGTCTGCGTCCCTCTGGGGTCCATCGAACGACATTGATAGGGTGTTTGATCTTGTTCAGAGAAGAATGGAGGTGCTTGGCCGGGATAGAATCAGCCGGGAACACTGGTCGTCCTGCCGGTGGAATCATCTTCAGGGGCGTTAGTTTTATTCCTCATCGATCAGCTTTCGAGTTGCTCTCACATCCACAATGTAGCTTGCGCTTGGACGCTCCCTCTCACCCGTGTAGCCGCCTCTGTAGTTGGGGGCGCGGTCTCGCATCCAATGGAGGACACTGGCACTATAGTCCGTCACAGGTCCTGTTGGGAATTGGATTAGTCCATTGAATAAGGCGGTTTCTTTTCTTATCCGCTTTCGAATCTCCTTTATTTTGCGGCTAGGCATGGTACATTAATTCAGTTGAGATGAACTGGCAGCCGTCTCTCTCTTGACATGAAAACATGATGATGTCCCTAGATTTCTCAACTGGGCACTTGCCCAAGCAGGGTTGACAGATAAACAATTATGCTATACAAGCGTAGAGATAATGCAAGGAAAGAATTATCCAACGGTATCAAGTGCCGTGGGCAATAGCTGCCTTGAAGCGTAATATCAGGCCGACCAATAGCTGCCGAGACAGTCGAGCAGGCTCCGCTGGTAGCAAAAGACAAGAAATGTGAACACGATTAAACAACGAAAGCAAAAATAGACTCACTTCGGCCTCGTACTTTCATAAATGCGCCATCCTGGCCACCACCCCGATCGCCATAGTCTCCACGAGGCTCATAGGCCATCGTCGCGTTCCAACCGTCAATTGATGGTCATACACCGTGAAAAATGTTAGAAAGACGAAATTGAGCAGAAATTCGAGTATCAATTGATGGACGTGAGAAGTAAACGGATCCTTAGCCAAGACCAACCAAGCCTTAATGAAGAGTTTGTAGAGCTGCCAGTGAAGATGAAAGTCTCATTCTGTGAGGCTCGCGCTTTGAGAGCTCTGATACAGCGCTGGCGAAACGCAAGCTCTGATTGGGTGCAGGTCATGTGATGAACGAAGGTGCTGTGCCTTAGTCAGCACTGCTTGGATACACGTATTGGTCTCGTCAAGTCTGCAACAGACTCTCTTCTTTTACCATGTTTCATCCAATTTAATTTCCTACTAGCTGTAATGCCAAAAGTAACTTCTTCAGTTCTTGCTGCTGATGGTAAAAAAAGTAAGAAACACCTTGCCTGTGGTGCATTGGTATTTTCAGACCCGGCCTATCAGAATTCAGCTGCATCGTAATCTGCTAGAGCATAAACTTTGTATAAAAAGCCGCTCTTCATCTTCGTGCATGTAAGACGAGTCGTGGCATCGTGTGAAACCTGATGCTCCATATAATGCTTTACTGTATGGGACCTGCTTGGCCAGACTATTTATATCATGCAGGCCCTTCAGCCCTTGGCAGTCTGCAGTTTTCACATGCTTTTCTCTCTCTTCTACTCTGACAAGACTGCAATCTGCTGCTAAAATTAAGGCCAAGAGACCAATTCAAGCTCCTGCGCCCCACCCAGCTCGGAGCCAGCTCTCTCCACACCCGCTATTTTCCGCCTACGCCGCCACTGGTCATTTTTGGGCGATTCAAGGCACGGTCAGCACCAGATTACAGAGAGAGAGGCCAGGTACCTCGTTATATAGCACGGCGCCTGGCCATACAAATGTCACATCCATTGCTTTTGGCACCCGTGAATCTGCTTTGGGCCTGGCTCCATCTCTATCGTCACCCTTACATGAGATAGGGATCCTGACTCTGTCACGTCTTAATTTCGGTCGACGCCGATAACGTTGGATATGCTCCGAGGCTTATGAGGCAATTTGCGGGCCGCTGCTGCTAAAGTACCAGACACATAAGTCCGGGATTTTTAGTGACTGGAATTAAGGCGAGTCCAAGGCAAACTCAATGTTAGTCTAAGCCCCTCCATCCTGGCCTGGAGCTCGATCGATCGGTACCTCGTCTCGCCCGCTGCCGTCCAATTCATCTCCTTCATCATACCCATCGTGAATTGCAACTGCAAAAATCCCTTTATAGAGCGTGTGCCAGGGCCCGAGGATGGCGTCTCTTGCAGAATCCTCAACAACGACGAGCGTCGAGGCCTCCGTCGGCTCAGTATCTCGACGCAATGCCTCCACAGACGGCAAAGCAGATCTAACCTCAGTGGAGCCTCCCAACGGGACTACCAAGGAACGGCTGTCCAAGACGGTGCAGAAGAAATATCGCCATGTCGCGGCAGTGCATTCTCAGACGAGGCCGTCGTGCCTGAGCCACGACTCTCCTGCGGCGCCCAGCTTTCTGGGGTTCCGCAATCTCATGGTCATTGTGCTGGGTATGATGCTCTCCCGATAGGATTATCTGGTCATGACGATATCTCTAACAGGCCATTAGTTGTTGGCAATCTTAGATTAATGATTGAGAATATCCAAAAGGTGCGTTGAGGCGTCACTTGGATCTATAGTGGAGTGACACGGCATTAACGTCTAGCTTTGGTGTAGTACGGCGTCTTGATTTGTATCAGATGTCACGACTATAGGCGGCAAGACCTGCTCCTTGGTCTTCTGCTCTACTTTCTCATCCCTTGCCATCTCTTTGCGGCGTACGTCATTGAGCTCGTTGCCGCCAAGCAGGCCGAGGGATCAAGGAAACGAATGAAAGACAACAGCTCTGGTCCGTCAGAAGCAGAGCGGAAGAAGTTTCACTCCATCTGGGTTCTCGCGGCTCTGGCTCATGGCATCAACATCACTCTTGCTCTCGCCATCACCACTGTTGTGGTCTACTTTTATGTCTACCATCCATTGATTGGCACGTTGACAGAGATGCATGCCATTGTTGTGTGGCTCAAGACGGCCTCATATGCATTTACTAATCGAGATCTCCGTCATGCCTATTTGCATCCGGTGGAAGGAGAAGAAGTGCCCGACTTATACAAGACATGCCCGTATCCGGAAAATGTGACAATGAAGAACTTGGTCTACTTCTGGTGGGCTCCGACTCTGGTATACCAGCCTGTCTATCCGCGCACCGACAAGATTCGATGGGTCTTTGTGGCTAAGCGACTTGGAGAGATTTTCTGCCTCGGCGTGTTCATTTGGGTAGCCAGCGCTCAATATGCGACTCCTGTTTTGCGCAATTCTTTAGACAAAATTGCATCGCTCGATTTATTTTCCATTTTGGAACGACTTATGAAGCTCTCTACCATCTCTCTGGTTATCTGGCTGGCGGGATTCTTTGCTCTCTTCCAGTCCTTCTTAAACGCTCTGGCAGAGATTACGCGATTTGGCGATAGATCATTTTACGACGACTGGTGGAATAGTGAAAGCTTGGGTGCTTATTGGAGGACATGGAACAAGCCTGTTTACACATATTTCAAGCGTCATGTCTACATGCCCATGATTGGACGAGGCTGGAGCCCAGCCGCTGCCAGCTTTGCTGTTTTCTTCGTTTCGGCCGTACTTCACGAGATTGCTGTTGGTGTGCCAACTCACAACATCATTGGTATGTCCTGATCTTCCAAAAGAAGTCAAATTGACCGAATTACTTTGACCCAGACTAACCACTATTTTTCAGGTGTCGCTTTCTTTGGCATGTTCCTTCAGCTTCCTCTTATTGCCATCACCACTCCTCTCGAAAAAATGAAACTCGGCCACGGTGGCCGCATTCTGGGAAACGTCATCTTTTGGGTCTCATTCACAATCTTTGGACAGCCATTCGCCGCTTTAATGTACTTCTACGCCTGGCAGGCCAAGTATGGCAGTGTGAGCAGGATGCCCCAAATGGCACACCACTAATAAGCGGTTTTGGAAGCATATACATGACTGTCTGATTGATTCTGTATGGATGATGTGTGTTTGGGAGTTATGAGAGCAGTCTTTAGAAAAAGAGATACTTTACTATTAGGTAGATATGATGATTACACAATTTAGGCGAATATTATAAACACCACACATAATGATGATCGCTGGCTTTGCCACTTTGTGAATGCTTACCATGCCTATCGGTATCAATGGTTGGAAAATATTATGTTATTCGTCTCTCCAAAACCTGGCCAATTGAAATCCTACCCTAGAAATGGCATCAGAGTGCCGACTCTCTTCCTATATTCGACATAATCATCTCCAAAGAACTGCACCAGCTTCTCTTCCTCCACCTTGATCCTGTTCTGGAAGAATTTGAATAGCACAGCCGAATAGACCACAAAGCAGATCGTATTCCCTAGCACAAGCTGCGTCCCCAAGCCCCAGTAAAAGAAACCAAAATAGCTCGGATGCCGCAGCCACCCGTAGATGCCAGTCGTCACGAGGAGATGCGATTGCGCCCTCCTCGTCTGGATCTTATGGTTGAAACTGGCTCCGGCATGCAGCATTGCTATGGAACGAACAGCCTGGCCGACAGAGACCAGAAAAAGGCCGGCGAAAAGAAGCAGGCGGTCGGAATTGAAAGGTGCCCAGTGGCGATTGGGAAAGAAGACGGTCACGACGATGCACTCTATGAAGGCGGCTGAGTGGGCGATTGCGTAAGACGGCCAGTTTGCCGTTAGGAGGAAGCTGTCGATGGTGGCCACGGCGGTGTTTCTCTCGGCCGTGGTCCAGAATTCGAGGAAATGGAAAGTAGACAGAGATAGGAGGAAGAAAGGGACGCGCCAGATGGGACTCTGGGTGAAGACTAGGATGGAGGCTATGCCGATGATGCTTGCTGACAAGGCCATGCCCAGGCAGAACGCGCGGAGGGCGATCCCGGAGAGCGACTTGGGCTGTCCAGGATAAAAGGCCTTGGGAGTATCCTCGGGCTCGCGCAAGACCGGAGAGTGGCGGGCGGGATTTGACAGGTAAGGGGGGGTGAAGTCGTGATGGTCGGGCTGAAGCACGAATGAGTTTGCCATGGTGAGCGAGTCGGCGCGCGTGCCAGATGAGCCCTCTTTTGAAATAGAAATTGATGTGACCGAGCAGCCAGTAGACTTGTGTCTATATCATCATCTCCCCTCTTGATGCTGAATTTCCGCCCTGATGCTTGAATAGGGCGATATCAGCTGTGGTGTTCTGTGTTCAAAAAGCTGCACGTGGGGAGGACACGCACACGGTCTCAGGAGGCGCAACCTCGGCTAGGAATGGGGGCAAGGCCTCTCTGCCCAATTATAAGAAAAGAGAATAAAGACGATAAAAGGGAGTGAGAGACGTCGTGTCTATGATCTTTTGCTGCTTTTCGCGGATTGTCTGGCGAAACAATGCAGAGTACAGGCGGCAGCTCCGCAAGTGGCTGTAGAGAGGAATTTGGTCCAAGATGGCGGTTCAGGGGCGTAGCTTTGGGGCTAAATAGCGGCCGGACTTGTTACTAGCAGCTACATGTACTCTAAGAGGCAACACAATACTACAGACAATAACGTTTTTCAAGCCTCGAGACGCCTTTGAGAGTCTAGAATTTATTTATTTCTCATTTGGGCTAAAACAAAAAAATTGAACATCTAGATTTCAATAGTGTCGCTCACCGAGGCCTTCAAGCGACACGGAGGTGCACAGTCTCGTTTTGCCGTAACCCTTGGTGAATCTTCATCTTCATCTGAAGCCCATGTGACCAGTTCGTTCAGTATCCGGTCTGCGCAGCAGTAGAAAAAGCCATCTGCTCCTCGCGGAGCTGAAAATGCCGGTGGCGCCCAGTCTCAGCTTTGTTGTTTGCTGACCAATGCGCGCTATTCGTAATAGAGGTTATAGTCAGCGCGATGTGTATGACCCCTTACCTCTGATGACACTCTGTATTTCTTGGTCATATCGCAGCTAGCTTGTTGGATCTCAGCCAAAGTAGCAGCAATACCAGCAATGATCCCGGGGTCGCTGTGTTTAGCCACATAGCCGTCATTGTATCCCAAAGCTGCGTACTGGATATGGCGTAGATCCTCGACGTATGTTTTGAGGCATACCAAGGCATACAGCTGCAATTCTGAAGTGGCGCATCATAGCCCTCCTTGAATCGAAAAGGAAGAGATAATCAGCGTAAGAACATTGATAAACCCCCATGTGCAGGGGATCCAAGTGTTCATCTCGTAGTATCCGGCCTGGTAAACGGCGCCAAGCCTGCTCCAACGGTCAGCACACATCTCCGCCTGTTACATTCCTTTGACAACGAACATGACTCCAACGATGGTTCCAGAGAGCAAGGCCTCAAGCGCGGCGACGCCCATGTAGATGATCGGCGTCAACCAGAGATATTTCCACGACGACTTCTTCCACCCGTGCGTGAACAGGGCGATGAACACGGCGCCGAGGTGGAACACCGCAAATGTGATGAGCGTCCATATGACCGTGAAGCGCCAAACATCGCCAATATGGTAGAGCGTATATCGCTTGTCGGGCGTGGAATCGAAGAGGGTATTGACGTTGAGCGACGGGAAGCGAGGAGTGGTGTAGTTTCTCGGAGGGATCAGGCGCCGAGCCATCTGCGCGACCGCGTTGGTTTGCTGCTCGCTGTAGCTGTTGTTAGTCGAGATTGGAGTTGGCACTTGGCAGAAAAGGCATCTTCACCTCTCGAAATCTCCCTCTTCTCCCGCATTGGGAGAGTTGCCAGTGACGGTACTGCTCGTTGGCCGAGACAAAGACGAGAGGCTCTCCTAGCTAGCGCTTCAAGTCGCTAACGAAACGGCCGTTTTAGTGGAGCTCAGCACGGCTCCAGTGACGTCCCTGCGAGGTACCAGAGCCTCGGCAACGGCCCTGCGCTAAGTCATCAGCCGCCTAATAATATGCGATCGCGTCGACATCCGGCCAACCTTGCCTTCAACCAACAACTTCCTCACGCCAGTTGGAAACAGCGCATTCGCATTGTAGCCACGGTGCAGCTAATGCATCATCATGCCTGCTGACCAGCTCCTCAATACGGTCCTGCACCATTTCCAGGACCTCCACGATGCCAAAAAGACGGAGCAGATCATCGGCACGACCGCTCACCTTCTCTCGCAGCTCTCCAACCCTCTTAACCTCGGCGTCCTCACATCGCAGCTGTTGACGGCTCCCGCCATATGGGAGAGGCACGATGGGCTGCGTACGGCAGTCCGGATCATCAGCATCTACAACACCGCAGCGATTCGCGTGCGCGACCTCGAGATGGAGAATGAAAAGAAGACGCTCGACAGCCTGCCTCTTGAAGGAGGCGCTTTGGGCTGCGACGACTGGACACGAGCAGTGGTCAAGGGCGCGGATGAATACTCAAAGAGATGGCAGCATTTGCTGGTCATGACGGGCGTCCTTATGGGCATGGAGGGCAACGATAAGCGTGCGCTCTCCAGCAGCCTCAAAGGGACGCTTGAGCGGGCGATTGTGACGGCTGCCAACATGGCTCTGGATACCCATCGGCAGGATGGACCGCTTGCTGGCGCATCTATTGCACTGGCTCTTAACTTTTCATTCCCCCTGCTCTCAGAATTCAACAAGTCCCAGATCAACTGCAACGAGTTGTTGCCAGTCACTGTTTGGGCCATCACAGGCCCGGAAGGCTTTTGCGAGGGCCAGTTCCTTCAGGTTATTGGGGAGAGCATTACCGATGCCCCCGGCCAAACGCTCTCCTGGACTTCACAAACGCCTTCATTCGGCCTGTTACAAGCTATGGACCAGCGTCCCCTGATGGGAAACATAGGCCCCCTCTCAAAACTCGCCGCCTACGCAGCACTGCATGCGACAGATACCGTTGCTGTTTTGGCAGCACTGGATGCGCTGTTGTTGTTCTCACGCCAGGTGCTGGATGCTTGGAGGTTGAACAGATTCAATGATGTCGACCCGGCATTCGAAGCCAACAGGCTAAGCCTCGAGACCTACCAGAAGACGTGGCCGGTGCTGTGGCAGGTCCTGCGTAAGCTGCTGTTTGGCGCCGTGGCTGTCCTCCAGGCTATTGTTTCTCGCAGTCTGCTAGATCATCGCATGCTGAACGTCATGACGGCCTCGGAAACTGCGATTAAATCATTGCATATCCTTCGAAACTTTTACTTTATATCCAGCCGGAACAACAACAGTGCTTTCCAGGTGTATAATTTCACCTACCTAACATCCATCGATACTCTTTCCCGAAATGCGCATGCGTGTGAGGTGTTGCTCAAGGAGATACGACCCGTTGAGACTCCGGCGGCCCCGGTTACGTGTCTCTCGAGGACACTGGACCTGTTTTACTTGAACCTTGCGGAGCACCTGCCCTTGGTGCTGTCTACGGATGCTTGCGAAGCTTTAATTATCAAGCCCGCAACCTCATATCTCTCCCATGATGGTCCCATGACTCCCTCTATAGTCGAACTTTTTGAGTCTTCTCATAGCGCCATTCTTTCCGTCCTGTCCTGCCCACAACACGGCCCACTCACCATCAGCATCACTCCCTTCTACATTGTCAAGCTCTTTGAATCATTTCCTCTACAAATCTCCCCACGTCAGTTCCGAGTTGCTTACAAGACCGTCATGCAAACCGTCTCCCCGCCATTCCCCATCGCCGCGGTGGAACCTCATCTCTCAGAAACTCTCCTTGAAATGCTTCGTGCATCCATTCCTACGGCAAACACGGCACTTTTGCCCCAAACCCCGGATGCTGTCTCACTGGACGCTACGTCGCCAGAGGACTTGGCTCAGGAGCCTCCAGAACCTTGCTCAGAGCAGAGCACACTAACCATGGCCCTGATTGATACGCTGCCATTTTTGCCCTTGCATTTGGTCGAAGAATGGCTTACCATTACTGCACAAACATTAAATACTATTGAAGATCCCAAGCTGAGGGCACCAGTCAAAAAGCGGTTCTGGGATATTCTCATCAACGGCGAAATGGATGTCGAGCGAGCAGCTATTGGAGTCGCTTGGTGGGGGAATCAAGGCGGAAGACAGTTGTTTCTCTCTAGGCCAACACCACCCGAGGCAGCGATGATGAGCGGTGCGATTGTGTCTGATGATCAGGTCAGCAGCAAGCTGTAAGGCATCACTGACGGGTAATGGTACGATGGAGACACAGACAATGGGTTTCATTATCACTTGTTGGAGTGGGCTGTACTTGATCACTGATGTTTAGCGGTGTGGATGAAAATGTGACCAGGTGCAAACAGTCTTGGTTTTTGCTATGTGGGCGCATTTGTTTAGCGATGATATACTGCATTGGACAAATCACTTAAAGTCGGTAGGACCTCAGGCTGGCATGGGTTCCATCGAGGGTTTTTAGAAGTCTTTTTAGAGTTGACAACACTTGGACACTACATAAGTCAAAATTAAAGCATGTTCTTCAACACAGCGTGTCTCGCTCTGGGAGGCTTGTGCCTCGCAATGTTCATGACATACACGGCTGCTGCGCCTCCGCGTGGTCGCTTGAAAGCTATAAACATGATGGATCCCTTCAGCATCATCTCCTTCCCTGCTGGCATGATTACTGACGAAACTTCATTGCCAACAATCACGGCCTCGGATACGTTGGTGGAAACACCAGAGCCACCAGGGATTTTCCGCAGTACCAAGACATCTCACAGCTGTAATAACGACCTTTGCTTTCCGCTGCCGACTTGGCCAAAGTCGGAGACGCAACCAACATCAACATCAGCACCAACGTCAGGCTCAACTGCGATTGTCTGCTTGCAGATCTCCCCTCCAAGCCAATCTCGATCGGCCATGAGGTTCAATTTCACAGACACATGCGACGGCGGCTCGGACATGGCGGAGGACTGCCGCGTAACGCTGGACTGCGACGCATCGCAAGGCCTGTATCCGACCTGCGAGCGCGGCGAGTGCAAATGCTCAGCCAAGGCGTGTTTCAAAAGGTCAATGTGCTTGCCCTACCGCCAGTGCCGCGAGTCCGACGAGCACGCCTGTATAAAGGAGAAGCATGATACCGATGGCATGGGGACCTGTGGGTGTCAGCCCCGGATCACGGATTGTCTCTTCCAAAAGAGTCCTCATCATTACTGTGCGAAAAGTTTGAATTGCACGGAAAGGCATTTTTCATTGTATCCCGAGTTTCCGTACTGCAGCACTGGGGATTCGAAATATGCTCTGGGAAGATGCGAATGCCGGCATTTCGATTGCGCGAGGAGAGGAGATGAGGGTGATTATGAGGTGTGCAAAGACTTGGTTGACTGCGGTTCGAGGCCGTTGGGTTCGAGGCCGTTTTGTAGTCTCAAGTATGGGAATGAGAGTAGAGGCGCAGAAGATGGCTACTGTACCTGTGGATGAATTATCTGGTTCAAAGCAACATCTGTTTGTTTCAGAATTGAAACCACCATGTTCTCACGAAATCGCTTCTCTCACCAATTGTAGACCTTGATAGCTGTAGAGAGATGCAGGAATCTCTCATTCATTCATTTTAGCCTTAGCTCTATTGATATTTAGAAAAACTAGTCGTTTATCTCATTCAATAAAATGCACGTTTATCCATTTGTAGCATCTCTGCTCGCGCCTTCCTAGTGGCAGCGATGGGCATATAATGCGGAAGGTGCATTCAGAACCATCACTCGGCTTTTGTCTTTCAATCTTCTTTCGAAATCAAATTTATTCACATTTAGACAATCCACTGCTGTCGTCTTGCCAATTTGATCTTGATTTACTACAAGCCTTGGACAAATTCGCATCTTGCTTCATTCAAGTAGGTTCGTTATCACCATAACATTTCTGCTTTTCAGCAAGTATCCCGATGGCAATTCTACACATAGCACGAGAAGCATCATTCATTACGACACTGCGACCATAGGTGAACATGACCTGCAGCCGGCTGCAACTCATACAACTAGACGAATACCAGCACAGAATAGAAACACGGGGAATGGCAATGATGCAATGCCGCATCTTCTCGCCTCAAATCAGCTTCGAGGGGCGTCTACTCTAGGATAAGAGCTTCAGGAAAGAGTAGTTGCTGTCTTGGTGCAGAAACGGTGGTGTTTTCAATGATGCCATTTCACGTCATCTTACAGCTTCTACGGAAAGCAAAGCAAACCCCTCCTTTTGCTATCAGCACCCGCCTCCTTCGCCTCATCATAGTGCGGCATTTGGGTGTCGAGACTGGCGAGGAACCGGATAGCAGCTGGACGGATGCAGCCAACAGACACCACTTGGATGCAAGCCCCTCATTGCGTGCGAATTGGCATTCCAATCTAGCTGTTTGGATGTGCTCGTGGCAGCCACTGCTTGATGAACGTGGTGCGCAACGGCTCCCAGCTTGCCGGCCAGAATTTGGAGCTTTTGCATGCGGCCACTCCAAGTAAAAAACTTGGCATCATACCTGTCGAGCTGATCTATGCAGATAGGGATGGCGATGGCTCATCCGTCATAGCCAGCTAGCGTCTCCAGATCTGCAGCTAGGCCGGCTCGCGAGATACGCCCACCAGAAGAAATCTTTCGACGTGTATTCAAATGAGGCGCTGGTGAATCCAGTTATTACCCCGCCGCCAACTCTTGCGAGCGTTGTCTCAGATGACGATTACGACGGCGTCTTCCAATCGCATCGACCAGGAACTAAGAGCGCCACACGCCCATTGCCATCCAAAGCTTGCTGGATGTCGGCGGAATGACGGGTGCAAGATGGAGGGGAGCTTAAGCTGCGACAGCTGGTCGAGTTGTTACAAGGTCTATCTCACGGAAGAAAAGCTGATTGGGTCCAGAAGCAACGGGATATCAGCAGAAAAGTTGTCGTTTGTATAGGAAACAAACCTTTTCTATATTTGGAGCGCCAAGATGTGTTGAACGGAAGCTCCTTAGCAAGACAAGGAGAGGCTGGATCGGGGCTGCCGGGCGTGGCCCGGGGGCGGGGCGCTTTGGGGAAATTGGAGATATTCATGATGATTTCAGCTGCTATTGTACCTTGCAGCGGTTCCATGTCATGTACCTACTCTTCTGCCATGGAGAGGTGGTTACTGATCGAATTCCTAGTGGGGGCCTTCTCCGTACACCCGGTGGCGTGCGCCGTGGCAGCTTTCCGGGGGATTCTGAGCATCCAAATGGGGTGAGCTTGAATGAGACAAAGTACTTGGCCCATTACACAGCTGGCTGCCTCCGTCTCTTTGTATATAAGATACTGTAAGTCGTCTCTAGTCCAAGTTCTCAGAAGTAAATCCATAATCTCATCTTTACAACTGCAGTCAAATATTCTAAATTCTCCCTACTAAATCAATACCATCAACATGTCTTGGCGTGACGACGACAACGTGAGTTGCTACCTTTATACTTCTCACTACTCGGACAAGCACTGATCAATTTCACCTGGTCTATAGCAGCAGCAGCAGCAGTACGGCGTAAGTGAAATGTTAATTTTAGAATCAACGGCGTCCCAACACCGCTGCATTACATTCACTGACAATAATTTAATTAGTCTGGCCGTGGCAACACTGACAACTTCGGCTCCACTGGAGATCAATTTGGATCCGGACAAGACACCTACGGCACTGGCAACCGTCGTAACGACGAGACCTCGTTCGGATCTAGCGGCCAGGGTGAGTCCTTCGGCCAGGGCAACTTGGGCTCAGGCAACGACAATCTCGGCTCCAGTGGTAACTACGGCACTGGCAATGACTCGTACGGTTCTGGCAACACTGGTCTAGGCGGTGACACATACGGCTCTGGAACTCGTCGCACTGATGACTCTACTCTCGGCTCCAGTGGCCGCCAAGACCAGTCGTATGGCACTCAAGACCAGTCGTATGGCTCCCAAGACCAATCGTATGGCTCATCCAATACCCATCTATGGCTACTGTAACAATAATAACATGTGTGAATCTAGTTATGGCGGCGATTCGTATGGTTCTGGAAACCAGCAGTCCTCGGGCCTCGGCTCTTCTGACACCTCTGGAAACAGGCGCGAAGGCGGTGCCGGTGGCCTGTTTGAGAAGGTGAAGGACAAGATGCACATGGGAAGCGGCCGAAACCAGGGCGGTGACAACTACTAAACAGTAGCTACTGCGTCCTGTGGTTTGGGTTAATGTTGAGACTGTATTAGTAATGAAGTGTCAAACGATGTTGTTGATTTAATAGTCTGATTTAATAGTCACACATCAGAATGAATATCCAAAAAAACAGTTTCCTACACAATTTTGCTCTCAGAGTCCACGAAATCCAAAAAGGAGCAGACATAGAAGAAGGTTGCTGAGCTATTGATCGTCTATCGTCTATACTAAAGCCTTTCTATCTTGACGAGCAATGCTCCGTCTGTTGCCGCTCCCTTTGTATTCCTCAAATGCACAAATCTATACCCCTGGCCGAGACGATCAAGGCGCACACATGCCCACGCCGCTAGTTCGTCTCTGCCAATCTCATCATCTCTGATGGTAAATCTCACAAACGTAAGCTCTTCGACCACCCCAGGAACGCCCTTGAACTCAAGTTTCTCCGCGCCGAGATCGATGTCGCAGCCCTTGTACGTCTTGGTGCGGACCTTGTACTCGCTTCCATGGACGTGCCCATCGCTCTCTGCGTAGCTATTCTTGGAGCCTTCCACGTGGAGCTCGACTTTGACGTACGGCTTGAAACCCTTGGCAGATTTCTCGCCCGGTGGGAGGGGGATGTTTTGGGCGGAAAAGAAGGTGAAGGCAAGGGATACGGGCGTGCGAGTGATGGTGGTGGATTTGGAGGCGTCATTTTCCTTGGACGTGAGCGCAGGACGGTATCCTAAGAGTGCATGTTGGTTAGCAAGCGAAAATCGTAGGCAAAGTGCTAGAGATTTTTACCTTCTGGCTTTAGAACATAGCCGCTTGTTCCTACAAACATTCCTTCGTTTAGCATCATGCCTTCGTCAGTTTCTTGCCAATTCAATGCAATAATCTGGGCACCACCACCCCAGAAAATGGACGGGTTCAGGTTGGAAGATCCAATTCGGAATCCTGCTGGGTAAGCCCTCAAGAAGTAGTGCTTGTTGTGGTTAAAGAGGGCCTCCCACTGTTTCTCATGGTACTCGATGAACTTCTTCTCCGATACCGAGAACATGTGTGTGGGCATGGTGGCTTCCGGCTGCGTCCAATTTTTGAATGTCACTCCCTGGGTGTAGACTGCAAGACGAGCGAGCTCTTGGATCGTCTTGGCCGGCTTTGGCTGTGCACCGGTAGGCACTGGGACCTGTTCGCTCCGTATGGTGTCGACTTTATCAAGGGGCGTGCCAGCCGGGACGTGCTTGGTCTTGATAAGAATCTTGCGTCTCAGATCGTGGGGGCTGGGCAGCGCTTCGATATCGGAATCTGGATCGGTTACCAGGAGACCATCCCAGACCTCTTTCATGATGTTCACCATGACAATCTGCTGCTTGGGACTGCAGTGCACTTCCAGGCTCACAATCAGTGGCATTTCTGAGACGACAAACGCGCTCTCTCGAATAGCAACACAAACATCTCTGAAAGAAACGTCCTTTGTGAGTGTGTGACCGTGGAGCACTCTCGGCTCAGCTGTAGAAGGTGAATCCGACTTTCTCGTAACGGCCTCTTCAATTTCTGCCACCTTTTCGGTTGCCTTCTCTTCCATCTTTTCGATTTTCTTGCTGATGTTGATCTTCTCCATCTTGCTTTTCAGCTGGTTCCCCCAGCTAGACTTTGCCTTGTCCTTGTTCTCCTTCTTCTGCTTTTTGAGCGCTGCTTTTTTGGCCGCTGCTTCATCGTCGCTCGTCTCGCTCTCTGACGACGATGTCTCTGCGTCGCTCTCATCGCCATCCCAGACGTCGATTTCGACGCAGCGACATCCTCGCAGCAGGACGTTGGTGTAAGCTCCGGTGGTACTATCACTCGACAGCTGGTTGCCCGTCAGATACGTATTATGGCTGGAGCTAATGTAGTAGCTAGCCAGCGGCCATGAAAAGTCCTCATTCTTTATCGGCAGGATGGCATCGCTCTTTGAAGAAGTCATGTATGCAAGGAAGGCGTTGAGATCGAGATCGGGGACATTGAGCAGCTCATCCGAAGCCGCAGGCGTCGTGCCATTGCCCTGGGTTTTTTGCGAAAAGACCCTGACCTGGTCACTTGTCCATTTCCCTTCAGGGGTGGCGTGAGACTCGAAAAGACGCTTTAGATAGGCGAGCGAGGTGCTACTGAGAGCTTTGATTGTCCGTTGGGCTGGGACAGAACCGCCTCCAGACTGGAGCGAGGCGTTGGCGGCCTCATCTGAAGTAGCCATGGTGGATGCAGAAAAAGGAAGAGTGAGTGCGTGAGTCAAAGTGAGAGTAAGATTGAAGGCGGGGGTTCCCGTAAGAGTGGATTTAAGAGTTTAAAGAGAATAGTGATACAGAAATGAGATGAGACGATGCTTCTTTACTGTAGCATAAGAGAATCGCAGTTGAGGTCTTTGAGAATAAATGCAGGGGCATTAAGAATTCAAGCCAAGAGGAAGGAGAGGTTCTAGGCCACTTTCCCCTAAAAAGCCAAGGTCAAGCTTTGCTACCCTGCAGTGACGAAACAATTGGAACTCGTATCACAGTCTTACCGCAAATCGTCTTACGCAAACAAGGAAGAAAAGAGCTGAATCGCTGCAGATGAAACTGTGGCTCAGCTTCTGCATAACCCAAGGAGAAGCCCCTCTGCAGAGACTAGGTGGAGTCGCATGTCAAAACCGCTGACCTGATTGAGGGGCTTTGGCTTTGATAGGTTGACGATCCCCTATTCCGATGGATAAGTGAGTGTCATTGCGTCTCAGAGTTGCTTTAGATTTACAAAAATTGGGTATTTTAGTTATAATAATTATACATAGCATTTGGTTACATCAATGAATTATATACGTCGAAAATCCGCCGCCAATAACACGCAGAATGCCCCAACGCTGTGACGTGGCGATGGCGGATCAAATAGCGTGGATAGTGTCCGTCAACTGCGACTCCTAAGAGCCAATGAACTATCTACGGTATGAAAACCAGTTATTAGATTTTATACCCAAAATGACACACCATCAGATATGCTATGCTATTCCAACCTATATATGGTATCATACAAGCACACACCCGTCATATATTTATCTTCTCTTCTCTTTCGACAATTCAAGCCTGCGCTTATCGAGAAATTCTTCCATGTCGACGTGAACCCTCGTTCCCTTCGACGTCATCGTATTGTACACCGCCTTGAGTTCATCTGATTCCATATCGCGAATCAGTGTCAGGAAAGCTTCCATGATCACTTCCTTCGACCCAGGGCAGTGCCTCAGAGCCCTGTAAAACACATCCTTTGCCTTGGCACGTAGCTGCTTCTGAGCCTGACAGAAGCGAATGTAAGATATCCACAACACGAAACTATTCTGGCAAACATCGCTCGTCAGAGCCTGTTCAAATGCAGCCTTGGCCGTGTTGGTGTTGCCGTGTGTAAGCTCGTGTTGAATGATAAACATGCGGCTGCTAATGCAGTCATGCTTTTTCACTAAAACCTGGTCGTATAAGAGATCACGCGTCTCATCAATGACACGGAGGCTCGCATCTGCCCACTCAAACATGGATATAAAAATTGTGTTCTGCGGAAACTGGTGAATGAAAGCTGAGAGCCTCTCCCGTAGGTATACTCTCCTAAAGGGCCTATTTGTGGCAGTTAGCTTCATATCTCGAAGACATCTTGCACTAAAGCTGTAGACGACGACTCACCCTTTTGATGCATGTAGGTATAAAATATGTGTAGCAAATTGAAAAATCTGTTCGTGGGCTTTGGCACCGACTTGATCTTGAGACTGGAATTCTCGAGAAATCACGTCAACTGTGTTCATTGCTGCTGCAATATTGCCTTGCGATGCTGATGTTGGTTCTTCATTCCCTGAAGCTGTGAAGTACGACAGCAAAATCATGCATTCCGCAAGTGTGCTTGCTCCTGCTGAATCTCCATCGGTAAGATATTGGTGAAAATCCGAGGTAAATGTTTGATGGGCTTTGAGAAGTATAGTACTGCCAACTTCAGGAACATCCGTCCCTATCACTTTCAGGGTGTCGTCCACCGATGAACAGAGCCGCACCTTTGCCAAGTCGACGTTTCCGTTTTCAAATTCCATCCATGCCCAAGTCCTATAAAACATGAACTTATACCATTTTTCGGATAGCTAAAGGCTGAATCAGCTGACTTATTCTTTATCAAAATATTTCAACAGCTCAATACTTACCGAAGGTGATTCAATTGCGGCTCTCAGCACTTTGCCCGCCACGTTGGGATCATTGGCGAACTCGCAAAGGGCATAGGCATTATATAGCTCGGAATTAGTAGGATATTGTTTGAGAAGTGCTTTAGCAGGCCTTTTGATGTTGGTAGGCTCATTGGAAAAGGCTACCGCTAGGTAATACTGAGCCAGCTCTTCCATTCCGCCGCTGTGGACGAGCTGCTTCAGTGCCTCTGATACCCAAGCTGGATTCATAACAGAGTTGTGCGACTTTGTGGCAATATATCGATACCACCTCAAGCCACTAAATAGTAAAGAAGGAGAGGCGGCCGCCTTTACGCCCGTATCAAACCGTGGTTCGACTCTCTGCCAATTGTCTGGATCATCGTTATGCTTGACCGGCTCCAAGTCAATTTTGATGAGGGAGGATGATATAAACTGGTCATCATAAGCTACCTCAGTCCAATTGCTCGCTCTAAACACCGGCGGGTAGCCAGTAAAGAGCAAAAACGCATCAATCAGCTGGCTTGAAACCGCGGGTAGAAGGGATGCTGGTATCAAAAAGAGAAAGGGCCTGATATCAGAGTACATCACAACTCTAAACGGATCATCGTCGGTCCCATCGTCCATTGTTCTCGCCGGCATATTAGCCTCTTGCGAATGAGATTGCTCTAGGTAAGCCCAAGCTTTATAGACGTCTCGCGACGAAGGCGAGCCAATTGAGCTTGCCTTTACCGGCTCTGCCGCCTCTCCGGTGCCCTCGGTTTCGACGTAATGTTGAAACCCCTTAGCGCCGATGTCTCCTATGCGAGGAACTTCGCTTTCCCAAAAATCATTAAAAGATTCCAGGGCAGATTGTTCGTCCTCGATGGAAAGTGGCCTAAAGAGGTTGAGTTCCAAGAGACCCTGCCAAGCTGCTACAGCAAGCTCTTTGTAGCCGGCATCGTGAACGAAGCGAGTAACCCTCAAAAAGACAAATATGGCTTCTACTATGGCTTCTTCTGGCTGATCTGATGCAAGACGAGACAAAGCGAAGCGTAAACGGTCTAGAAGCACTTTTTTGACATCTTCGTATTGAAATGTTGCAATATTCGAAGTCAAAAAGTCGACATGTGTTTTCCACAGAAGAAAATCGCCATCTCCATGTTCTAATACTTCTGACCATTTCTTAGCAGCTGCTTTGCTAGTCCACACCTTGACGCCCTCTCGCATCAAAGGAACAAGAATGCGTCTGCGATCTTCCGCATTTTTGGCGTTTTCGAGAGCCGATTCAAGCATGGATACTTTGATCTCTGCGAAGCTATGGGCTTCGTTTTCTAATACCGTATGATCAAAATCTTCACCAGCCCTCAGCAAGGCGTCTTGATGATCTACAAGCTCAAGCCAAGCATCGATGTCGTCTGGAGAATCCTTTACTCGTTTGCTTAGCCGGATGGATTCCTGTTTAAGTGGATTGTTTTGGACTGTGGCGAGCATGTCGGTGGACATGTCGGAATCTTCATCAGAGTCACTGTCTGAGTATTGTCGCGGCTTTGCTTTGCCTTCAATAGACCGATATGAGGGCTGTTCATCACCCGAGGATTGGTCACCCGCTTGATCTCGCTTCCGTTTTCTAGATGAGCTTATTGGTATGTATCCGTCGGCTTCGTCTATGGCATCAACATTTGCATTCCGGGAAGACGCCCTGATTGGCCTGGATGTCACCTTTGGCAACTTTGATCGAAGCCCGTCTCGGCCTGCAAAAGTAGAAAATCCTTCGCCGGGCATGCGAAGACTAAATTGATTCCTTGGCCCATCACGGTGTATTACTAGGCGTCCAACCGTACCAAGGACCCTGCCGCCCCCGTGGCGACGATAGGCTGGTATCTGAGATTTGTCAAGACCCCCGTATTTTATAATCAGGGGGGTCACCTTTTGTATCGATCATGAAAAGACCCGGTACGCCCTCCAACTTAGGAGCAGGCTTCGGCTTTTCTATCCGATTCGCAGCTCTCCCACGGCTTCGAGATCTTCGACGTTCACGGTCACGATCTCTGTGGCGACGAGGCTCCTGGCGACTGCGTCTGGAGCCACGGTCCTCGTCAGCCCGGCGACTGCTTGATTTCTCATCATCACGGCTCTGCCTCTTGTGGCGTATTTCATGATGCCTGTCCAGTTTTGGGGGTTCCTCTTTGCTGGGTTCTTTCGATTTGAAAGAGGAGAATTTTGGCACGCTGAGCTGGATGTCCTGCCCGTCTCGTGAGGCCATCTTTGATGAAGCTCAGCTTGGTTTGTCAAAAATCAACATGATGCTTATCCAATGCAAGCACAACTGTCGGCTTATGAGTCTCTCCGCATGTGAGTAAATGAGATGCTGGCCGCTGCGCCAATGTAATGTCGAATGAAATCGGTTCGAGTGTTCAGGAATAAGAAGCTTAAATCAGGTATGCAAAGATACTTCAAGCTTCGTACTTGATGCCGCGTATCGATCCGCGACCACGGCACGTGATAGTGCTACGAGGTTGGGCGTTATAACGCATTGTGCGGTGCTTTCAACGCCTAAATCGTAGCTACAGCGATTGGGCCCACCAGAACCATAGCAGCATCGGGCCACGACCAAAACACTAAAAACCTCCATTAAACTGCATCGTCAGCGCCAGCAACAGCATTAATCGGGGCGCTTGAAACACGCTTACTGGCCAACGCGTGGTAATTGAGCTGTCAATTTCTCATCAACTTTGCAAAATAGCATCAACACTCTCTTTAAACTCTTTTTCATCTCTTTCATCTCCTCACAGCGTCGGGTCATGCCCGCAGACGGCCTGCTGAATCAGTTGGTCTGGATCTTGCCTGCTAGTATAACCATTGCCATTGGCATCGTCACCATCATGGGGCTTTTCGGCGGAAACCAGATGCCTGTTGAGGGCAAGGTCAGCATCCAGTTTTTTTGTCTCTCTTTTTTGATGAACTTTATGTGATGGAGAGTAATGAAATAGCATTGCTAATGATGAATACCTGAGCCTTGATGCAGACCGTCCTCATCACAGGAGCCTCAGAGGGCATGGGCCTATCAGTCGCGAAGCTGCTGTCCTTCAAGGGCGCCAACGTTGTCCTTGTTTCTCGCAGCGTCGATAAGCTCCAAGACGCTCTCAAAATCGTCGAGGTATGTAATTTCTGCATTGCCATATATATATCGTTCCACTGACACAATCTTTCTAGGCTGCCGCCATAAACAAGGATAAGCAGCGATTCCACTACATCGTCGCCGATGTCTCTGCGCCATCTTACGCTACTCCTCTCCTCGCTGAGGTCCGGGAATGGAACAATGGCAATCCTCCCGACATTGTCTGGTGCATCGCCGGAATGTCCACTCCAGAGCTGTTCGTCGACATGGACATGTCCTCTCTGCGCCGCCAGATGGACGTCAACTTCTACGGCACAGCCGAAATGTCCCACTCCATCCTCAAGGAATGGCTGGCAGTTGACGCTCCCGTGGAGAAGGAGGCCAAGCATCTCATCATGACTGGCAGTGTCCTGGCGCTGTATACCATCCCTGGCTA
The DNA here is from genome assembly GCF_020647795.1 of Trichoderma atroviride. Taxonomy (NCBI): domain Eukaryota; kingdom Fungi; phylum Ascomycota; class Sordariomycetes; order Hypocreales; family Hypocreaceae; genus Trichoderma; species Trichoderma atroviride. The sequence continues at coordinate 6,034,837 of NC_089401.1, read as the reverse complement.
CGCGCCATACTCGCCTTCCAAGTGGGCTATGCGAGGCTTGGCGGATACCATATCCCAGGAGGTGATGATGTACCCGCAGAACGTCAAAGTCCACATGGTGTTCCCTGGAACTATTCTTTCGCCTGGATATGCCCGCGAGATTCTCACCACACCTGAGATTACGAGAATCCTGGAATCTAGCGACCCCCAGCAGACTCCTGATGAAGTCGCAGACTCTGCAATCAAGGGGCTAGAGCGGGGTGAATATTTTGTTACTGTGGCATGGCTTGGTGCGCTTATGAAATGGGGAATGTTGGGTGGTTCGTTCCGCAATAACTGGTTTGTTGATACCATCATGTCATGGATTGTTAGCTTTCTTTGGATATTTATTCAGCCTGATCTGCATGGAAAGATACGAAAGTATGGTAAGACGCATGGTCACCCCAGCAAGGCTAAGCAGGAAGGTCAGGAGCGTCAAGCGTAAAGCAATTTTCGTTGTTATCCTCTTTTCGCATGATTTGATAATATAGGTAGAAATGTCTACGCGAGTTGTATGTATGCATATATACAATTGTAATGTCTAGACCTATATCCTAATAGTAGCTAATTCCACCTATATACTATATTTCCAGCACATTATACACCACTCCATTTTCCAAACTTGACATATCTCTTGAACATCTCTCTCAGGATAGCTCTTCCGCTAGCATCCATGGCGTCATTAAGAATCTTCCTCACCTCAGGCGGCGTCACGTCGAAAATAGAATTCATCGCCGGCTCAAGAGCCTCACGAACCTCCCTCGGGACATCGGCCTCAAGCTGCAGCTTCACGTACTGCATCAACACCATGTAAACGTGCCACCCGGCAGAACGCTTGGCTGCATCTGTTGCCGAGTCCAAGGCGTTCTGATGCTGTGAACGGGAAACGGCTCCTGCGGTAGGTTCGCAGATAAAGGTAATGAGCCGGCCGTACAGACGGGCCATTGACTCTTGCGTTGTGCCGTCTCCAGCGCTCTTTGGTTGGTGGATGATTAGGTTGTTAAGCAAAGCTTGCACAGTCGTCAGTAGCAAGTGGTGGTGGCCTTCCAATCGTAAGCGGTGCTTTTTGATAACTGTTCCGATTAATTTGCATAGCCAGGTAAACGACACTGTTGGGCCATTTGTAGGCTTTGTCGAAGCCAAGTCGTTGACCGTAGTCAAGGTTACTTCGATATTCCACTGTCCCATGGCCTGCGGCTTCTTTTCAAGAAGCGTCTGGATAGTCTGGCATATATAAGTTGTGTTTGGCGATTGCTTTAACAAGCTAAGTGTTAGCTCGCTATGGGCTGCCGATAGATCGACACCTTCGCTTTTACCATGTAGATCAGTGCGTTCTGGTGTACATACGTTAGCCCAATTCTTTCCAACATATTTTTCACAAGACATACCGACGAGGTGACCAACGACGTGGCCAATGGCAAGAGCCTGGCCATCAGTATCGCAGCCCTCCGTAAATTCGCCAATCAACATTTGAAGGTAGCGTGACACCTCAGGCACGCTAGCTTTGGCAATTATAGACGCAACGTATTCCCTTAAAAGAGGCTCGCGGGTTCTTGGCGGTAGGTTTGCTAGGGCAGTAAATTGAGTCGGGTGAGGCTCCTCCAACTCGCTCGGAAGATATGTATGAAGGAAGATCTGGATCTTCCATGCTCTCAAGTCTCCAGTGATCATGGCCTCCTTGCTCCGCTTCTCAAGCTTTTGAACGGCCGATGACTTATTCTGTGAAATCGCGGCGGTACTATCCATAGCTTCTGCTGCATGTACTGCTGCAATAAGGGCCAGATCTTTTGATTGATCGTGTTTTGACAGAAGTTTCTTGTTTCCAATGAACTCTCCTAGGACTGCTGCAACGTGCTGGGTCAAGGCGTTCTTCGCATTCTGCTGCAGCTGGCTGAGGCTAGATTGGCTCTGAAGAGCTGATGATCGGCCAAGCTCAACAACAAGCGCCTTTAATAAGGTAACATATAGCGAAGGAAGACTAAATGGGTCACTTTTCGCCTCTGCTGCCGCACATGTTTCAATGAACTTGAGGCTCTCTGAGAAGTATTTCGTGCTTCGCTCATCGAAATTATCCGACATTTGCCTGATAATCGTTGCTGACATGGCAAAATATCTCTCGACAAGTTCAAGCAGCGTCTCATCATCCAGCGTCTCTTCAAATGAGAGACTCGAAATGGCATTGGCAAAATCAACAAGATTGGAGAACTGCATCTCTTCGTTGAAAGTTGGCCGCGCCATCATCTTGGCCGTCAGATCGAGAACCAGCTTCCAGCCTTCCAAAGACACCCGCTTCGGAGATTTGACCATCTTTTCTCTCCTTTTGTCCAAGATACTCATAATCTGCTCGCGTTGTGTACGGCTAAAAGCTTCAGATGGTACGCTGCATAGTGTCCGGATCCAAAGCTGCCCATACTCTCCCGGCCACCCCTTCTCCTTCTCGGATTCGGATAGTGCTGTAATTAACCGGTCTACAAGCTTTCTCGAAAGCTTCGGGTCATTAAGATTGGTGTCATTGCTTAGAAGCGCACTCCACAGCGCATGCAATCCAGGAGGACTGGCATTCTTTGTGAAAGATACCGCGTCAAGCAAAGGGATGTCTCCTGCTTTTCTAAAGTACAGCCGGTAGAAGCGACTGGAGCCCTGAATATACCAAGCCAAGTACTGTTGTAATGAAAAATCCTCGTCAAATCTCGACGCCACCTCCAAGTCGAGACAAGAAGATAATTTCGCGAATTCCAAAATATCGTACGACGCTAGTTCTTCGACGAGGCGTTGCGTGAATTTCTTTATCAGCTTGGCTGGCTCATTAGCAGACTCTTCATCTTGGCTCATCGAATCCCAGGCTTGGTAGCAGCACTTGAGAGCTTCGAACGTTTCAGCTGACTTGACAGTCCCTTTTTTGAGAGGTTTTGATATCTGATCCTTCACTTGCGCCCAGACATTGTTCCGCTCTTCGGGTGAGGCTGATGAGATTGTCTTGGACACAACTCTCCATTTCAAAGCAGACTTTGAGGAGCTTTTTAGCGGAGAAACTAGGTCGAAAAGCTTCAAGCCGACTGCATCAATAAATGCCTCTCCATGCAAGCCTTCCGCAATGATACTCGCGAAGACACAAAGAGACTGGGGGTACGAGCTGGACTCTTGTTCCTTCAGCCACTCGATGAGAACAACAAGCTGCTGCGGTGATAGTTCGGACTCTATTGAAGATGAAATCGACTTTCGCTCTTCTGCTTTCCGTCCAATATCGAACCAAGGGCTGCTAGAGACCATCTTTTGTTTCTCAGCCAGACAGAGTTGAGTAAACCATAGTCGCAAAAATCCAGAGAGATCTCGACGAGTCTGGAAGCTTTTCTTTATGGCAGATATGAGGTCCAGTTGATCTTTGTGGCTATCTGAATCAGATGCTTGACCAATACTTTGTACACAAATCTCATTCAAAAGCGCGGTGCCTTCTTCAGACATTTGGAAGATATCCGGGTTGCATGTAGCAGCATTCGCAAGTAGGCTCCAATCGATTTCCGATCCCAGGCCATAATCGCGGCATACTTGACGCAAATCTCCTGCATCAATAGACAGCGACTTCCCAATGGCCTGTGCTAACACCTGCTTCATCAAAGTATTCCGGTCTGCCTTGGGACGAATTTGTTGCTCCACAGCTTTGAATATCCGGTCCATCCACATTGTATTGATCCTGCGCATATCGCGTTCACTCAAAGTGTCAGAAATCCCGGCAGCCAAGAAATATAGTACCGGAGCAGAAGTTCTGGTCGCATCATTTGATACATCGAGCGCCTTCATGATGATCTCAAAGTCCTGTCGATTCCAGAAATATGTCCGAGCGGGGAGGATGAAATTCCGGTGCATAAATCTCTGAAGATCTGCACTCCATCGAGTGGCCAGGGCTTCATTGATGGTAAGACTTTGGCCTTGGATGGAAGGCTCTACCTTTTTCAAGATTGCAGACGCTGGTCTAAAGAGATGAATTGCAATCTCCAGAGCGTCCTCGTCTCCTTGTAAATGAAGATCCCATATCCTCGAGACGGTTACGATCCACTCCTCTTTGCCTTCGACCTCGTCACAGATATCGCTGGCCAGTAGTAAAAGGCAGACTATGAAGAAGGAAGACGCCAATGTCGCAGCTTCGAGAGCAGATGTGCTGAAGAGAGATTTGATGTGTTCGGCTCCAATCCTGTCGCGTGATCCAACAGTGTTGTTTCCCAATCGCCCAAGCAGAGATTTCAGAGCAATAAAGACGGCTTGACCAGTTGCCAAGCAGCCATCCAAGCCTTTCAATTCGTCCAAGGCGTAGCGCGGCGCCAGCGACCTCTTCCTCTTGGAACTAGAGGAACTAGAATCTTCGCTTGGATTTGATGCATCTTTGAGAGTTTGCTGCAGAACAGCCACAAATTTCCTATCCGCCAGAGACTTGGCAAGCGAAAAGAGCGGAATCTTTTGAAACACAAAATCCATAATCGTCCAAGTCAATGGGTAGCGTCGTATGGTTTCCGCCTCTGATGAGTTGCCGTTCATGGACTTGAGCAGCCATCTCAGCGCGCTCTCCTCCGCCGCGTGGAATTGGTGGTCCGATGACTCTGTAAGGTTATTCCACAGCTTCTGGAGATTCTCCCCATTTTCGCCAGACCCATTTTGGTCAAGACCTCGTACGATCTTGACGAGATCCAACTTTCCCTACCCAGAGCATGTGAGCTTGACTTCAACTCGGCGCGACCATTTATAAGGGTGAAAAAAATCTTACCATTATGAGAAAAGATATTAAAAAAAATCAAGAACACATTAATAAAAAAGAAGGGCAAAGGGCAATGATTGGCAGATGGCAGTCTCAAATTGACCGAATCTATCTCAATATCTCATGAAAAGAAAATTTGTTTACGGCAGACAAAATTGTATAAGCTGCAGCCGTCATTGTCGCAGCTCCAAAAATTCCGAAAATTAAAAATTCTGCCGCAATCTCCACCCCGATTCGGCAATCACCTCTCACCGCCCTTCAAGGCCAAGACCGTCCGTGATGAGGCCGGCCGATTTTCGTGTAGCTTGACATCACCTGTATCCAAAGCTTTTTTTTCTCTTCCCTTTCCCACGACTCCCCGTTTGGCTCTCTGGCGTCAATTGCGCTTCGCACGTAAGTACAGCCTCGCAGAAAATCAACCTACGCACAACATTCTCACGCCATCGACCGCAGAAACGTCCGCCGCCATGTCCGAGACCACCACCCCTCGCTCCCCAAGCGCCATTTCCCGGCCTGTTAGCGAAGCGCTTCTCAACGAGAAGGTACCGAGCCGAGCTTCAAGATTCAAGATTCTGCAGAATTGTTCTTTGGTTTACTAACTCATTCCTCTCTTCGAATTAAACAATAGTGGGATCGCTGCCTCTCCAACCTCCTCGTCAAGTCCACCCTCGGCCTCGGATTCGGCGTCGTCTTCTCCGTCCTTCTCTTTAAGCGAAGAGCCTGGCCCGCCTACCTGGGCGCCGGCTTTGGTGCTGGACGAGCCTACGAAGAGTGCAACTTCAACCTGAAGCAGGCGGCCCGAGACCTGAAGAAGCCTTCAGCATAAGCATGAAATAAACCCGGGAAAAAAGGTGGAAAGCCGCGGCTGAGAAGGGATAGGACGAAGAAAAAGACAATGGCGGAATGGGAGTAAAAAGAAAAATCTCAGCGTTGTATAAATTGCACGTGTCGAGGAGATAGAAGCATGGCACCGGCTGATGAGGCATAGAGCTTGCATCACGAGCTTCTGGCTAGGTCTCATCAAAATTCTGGCGACAATTCGAAGTTTACTAGTTTTCATATTGTGTGTTTTTTTTTTAAAACAACTATGTACAACAATTTTTTATCCAAACGACCTCGATCCTCAGAACGCCGGCTCCATGACAAGTGAACACCAAAAGCTCAATATCTCGAAAACAGGTTCATAAATTCCACGAATCGAATCGCTATTGCTCGTGCCTGGGTTTTGTCAAACTGCTTCCAGGGCAACATCATATGCTGTGGGGGCTGATCATCCCTTTTTTGTTTTCTTTCTTTCATTCATGTTCGTTATCCCCTCTTTTAGCAAGAGAGCATTTGTTTGGTTTTTCTTTCTCTTTTCGTAACCTTGCACACGCCAATTTTAACGCTAATTATCAATGCGAGGGCCCTTGCAAAACGCCAGTCAAATGCATGGAGTTCCCATAGCTCCGTAATGTTTTCGATTTGGTCTCTCCAGTTGCTGCCCGAAGAGATGGTCTGTTGGGTAGGGAAACGCTTCGTTGTGTCGAATATTGCAATAAGAGCAAAGAAAAAAAGAAAAAAAACCCCCCCCCCATCCAGAGGTAAGTAGTGGTGGTCTTTGGCTCAGTAGATGGCACCTCTGTATCGAGGTCGGCCTCTCGAGAAGCAGTGCGGCCGAGCCTTATACGACTCGGCACTTAGGCTCAGCTTCCGGGACTGGCTGTAGAGATCAAGATTGAAGAGGATAATGGCACCAAGCACCGACACGAGGAAAAACACTTCGGCAGCGAGAAGAACAATCTCAAGCCTGATGTCCTCCAAAGAGCGCTGGAGCTGGACTTCAGACATTTTGCGGGTGGTGTTTGTGTGTTGATGGAGCTTGTGATGATGACGCTGACGCTGGTGCCCAAACAGTCGGTGTGTAATACATGAACGACTTCAGATGGAGCAACCGGGGGGGACGGTATGCTTATCAGCTTTCTGCGGGTGGGAAGTGTCGGGAGGGGCACAAGGCGGTAAGAAAATAAAGAGGATGAGGTCGTAAGACAACTGCGTCGAGGTGCAGAGAGATATGCACAAGAATGAGGCCGGTTTATACGTGGTATTTATATATAGGACGGCCGATGTTTACGGTAGGGCCTAGGGATGCGAGGGCGGTTTTCTCACCACCGCCCGTTTGACGCAAACTGGGGAACATCTCCACGACCAACGAGCTACTGCTAGCTGCAGACAGCGCACCACCGCGGCACCGCATCCATCGCACGGCACAGCCCAGCCCAGCACAGCGGACAGCACAGCACAGCGGACAGCACAGACAGGCAAGTGAGTGGCACGTCCGTCGAGCCCGTGATGTGATGCGGCGGGCAGCAAATGAGTGAATAATGGCCGTCTGCGGCGGGGACCCATGCATGGGATGGGATTGGGGATGGGGCTTGCAGATTCGTGCCCTCTTTTGCCTGCCAGACGTTCGCATCGCGGCCCAAAGGACAAGAAGCGACAACTGTCCACGCGACCCTCATGCAGCCGTTAACCTCTGGCCGGCGCCTCGGCCGTCGTCAGGATGCAGACGGGCTAATTAAACGCTTGCATTCGAATTTCTGCAGCGGCGCCTTTGGGCAGCGGTGGGTTTTACGCAGAAAAACAGCAGGTTTTTATCATGTGTCAAACGCAGGGATGGTTGCAGAGCAGGCATTTCCCCTCATCCATCCAAATGAGTCCCGGAAGAGGCTTCTTTTGCGGATAGAAGACGCAGAAAATCGAAAAAATCAGTCAGAGCTTGGGAAGCAATACAGACTACTAAGGTAGGTAGTAGTGCTACGGATGAGCATGTGGGAAGAACCACCAAAACGGCAAGACGAGAAAAATAGTCGTAGCTTGCCGCCATGTTTTAAAAGGCAGAAGAAGAATCCATTTCCATCTAGCACGCAAATATGACCCAAAGCAAGTAAATGAATCGCTCTAGGTTGATTAATCGTGCAAAAAAGTGTATCGAAGAAAGGAAAGAAAAAAAGTCAAAAACGAGGCACGCGACGGCCCGCAGGTATAAACTCAGCTAGCAGACGCAAAATTCATGACCATCACGTGACAGATCAGGGTCTCTGAGCTTTTTTTCCTCTCGTCATAAAAACGCTCCGCTTTTCCAAGCAATCACAAATTTTCTCAACCTTCCATCAGCACTGGCACATGCTACGATGCAGGCAGAAAAAAAAAAAGCTCGAGGATTACCGCGATGGCGGCTATTCTCGACTGCACAATGATCTCATGGCTGCTTCTGTCTTCTACCTTTGCCTAGGTTAGGCAGATATCATCAATGCCCGAGTTCAGATTGGTAAGTTTTGGGAAAGGATGCACCTCTGCCGTGCTCTTGTTTTTTGTTTGATGCGATACCCACGATTTGCCTACACCTCGCCGCTTTTCAATGCGCAAGCGTGTCAACTACTTTTTTTATCGTTCGATGTGGGAGATGAAACCAGCGGTCTAGACAACCAGTCTGTTCCACCCTGATGCCATTGAGAAAAATGTGTGGCATCGGGACTAAAACCAGACAAACATATCATTGCTATAGCGTGTATCTGTGAGCTCGCCGTGACTGCATACTTTGAAACTGCCTGCTCTATCACAGCGTATGTGCTTATACATGTTTCACGTAATCATACAAAGTCCAACAAAACTCCATATAACCCGAATGCTCTGGCGCCGCTTGCACTGTATCATCCAAGTGCCCATTATCTAGCTCTTTAAACAAAAAAAGGGGGGGAAGATAAGTCTTGAAAAGCAAAAGAAATCAGATCATATCTTGCTTGCAAAGATTACGCTTTCGTTAGTAAATGATAGCAAAAACTTGGCCACCAGACGCCCTGTATAAAGGAACGATGTGTCCATAGGATATGGATGCTCCTCTCTATGGAGCAAGAGCTCATCATCAGCGAGAAACTGCATGTCTTGCCCTATTCCGCCCATCAGTATTCTATGTATTAGGGTAACCAAGCAGATGGTAGGAAAAACTCACAGTCTTCTCCGTGGAAAAGCTCTCTCAGGTTCTGCACCATTTCCACCGCCGGGGGGTCAAGTTCACCCTGTTCGAGAAAGGCATCGTCAAATAGAGGGTTGAAGCTCCTTGTGTTTGCATCCTTTGTATGGGTCTGATAGAGGTGGTGGAATTGATACGCAAACTGCTTGAACGGCATGTTCTCCAGCTCCTTGCAGGTATCTTGCGCAAGCGATCGCTTGTATTTGGGCGAATACTTGTTCCTCAAATCAATCTCATTCTGTGTTACAACAAAGTTGTCTGCGGCCGTCTCAACAGCTTCCATGAACAGGCACAGGACTAAGAAGGATGCAAGACACGGTGCCCATTCTCGTCGGAGCTTCGGTTTAAGTGACTTGGAGAAGAGCTCAAAGAGAGTCTGCATATCGCGCAGGATGAGCTCGTCGACTAGGGACTTGATTTGCCGGGCGAGCACTCGGGGAGTGACCCATGGAGTGTTCTGAGGTACAAGTCCCGTTGGTTGTAGGGCGAGGATGGACTGACGGGTTAGGCAGAGATGCCGTGTCATGACATAATGCATGGTATAGATTGAAAGAGCGCGTTTAACCATTGTCGACTGTGTTTTAATTAGCAATCTCTTCTCGTCTCCTGTCTCTCCTGTCATCATTCGACTTACATCTGACTGTTTTGCAAAGTTTTGCACAATCGCAAGAATCTTGTTAGGAAGCCTGGTGGACCTGAACGAATCCGTCAACTGATCTGCCAGCAACGGCTCATTCACCAGTGCTTGAATGTATCCCTTGGTCAACTTCTTCATTTCGTCTTTTTGAGGGCCCTTGTTGAACTCGATACCAATGGGAGCCGATCCCTGGGACTGGAGATCAACCTGATTCTTCTCATTGCTCAGATGCCAGTGTTGTAACACATCGCACGTCTTGGCCGTGAAGAATTTGGCTTGAAGTGTCAGTGTAGTCGCAAACCGAGGGCCTGAAGAGAGCTCAACGCTACAGAGTCGTTCGGACCCGTTCACTGTGAAGCCCTCCACATTCTCGGTGATGAAGCTAGTCATGGCATCCCTCTTAAAGTGACCTCGAATGAAGTCGGGAAACAGCACCGGCAGAAAGTCCTGGAACTGCCAACACACCACCTGCGGAACCGAAAGCATAAGCTTTTTGCAGTGCTTACACGGCCTCTCCTTATCACACTTGACTTTGCGGCTATGACAGCAAAAGCACGCACCCACTCTTCGAACCTGCAGTGCGCTCTCTTTCGTCTCATTCGCCAGGGGCCCTTTCCGGCCCTTTTGTGTCGTCCTCATGGCCTCGAAACACTCAAAAGGGTTCGGTTTGCCAGCACGGGCATTGATTGTCGTCGGCGTCATAATTACAAACTTGCTGGGGGACTCGCTCTTGTTTTTCTCGACTTTGCCGCCAATCACTTTGCGCATCGTCTTTCCTAATTTGCCGCTCCCCTCGGATTTGACGGCAGGCGATTTCGGGCTCGAGGATGAAGCGAAGCTTAGTTGACTGGCCGGCGAAGAGATCATGTCTTCAAACACAAACTTGCTTTCGGAAGCAATGCTGGGACTCGTCTGGTGCCATGATGATAGGCTGGGGTCTGAGGGTAGTGACTGGAGCGCATTTCGCTGAGGCAGAGGCTGTTGTACCGGACTTGTCTGTATTATAGAAAACGGATCGGTTTGGAAGTCGTTCAAAAAGGGTGTTGTAATATCTACATCGCAATCAATATCAATGAATTTCCAGATATACACGAGCAAAACCCACCATTAAGATCCTGCGGCTGGAAGTCCGATGAACCAGACGGCATAAACAGATACTGCTGCGGCGTCAAGAACGCATCGTTCTGTGGAAACGCCGCATTCACACTGCCGGGAGATGCCTCAATAGTGCTCGGGAAAAGATCAGAGGTCATAAACTCAGTATCCTGCTGGTACGTGGTGCTGGCTGGGAGAAAGACTGCAGGGTCCATGTCGACGACAGAACCAGGCGAGAGCCCGCCCTGAGATGGTGTAGAAACATGGCCGACGATGGCAAAGCCGTTCAAACTGCCGCTTGCCGGGCTGGGGAGGAATCCTATCGACCCTGTGACGGATGCGCCGCTCGAGTAATCAATGTATTGCCATGATTCGTCGGTGTCGCCAGTAGACTCGAGGTCGTAGAGGGAAGTAGAGTGCGGGGATGCGTTTTGAGAAGTTACTGAAGCCATGGCGGATGAACTTTCAGCTATGCCTGCCACGGCCAATAAATGAAGTCAAGAAATCTGTTCCGGAGCTTGGACTGCTCGAATCTGTTGACAGCTGCCGAGTTCCTAGTCGATTTCAACGTCCTTGCGCCAAGTCGTTCTCAGTGGTGTAGGTACATGTATTGTACAGCGGCAGTAGCAGCGACCTTGACCAGCAAATATCACCCCATCTATTCCAGCTATCGAGCCAATATGCCAGAAAACAAAACCAACATCAGCACAATAAAACCCAATGGTTTTTTAAGAAAAAAAAAGACCAAGCCGTTCGGTCGCAAATCCGAGCTGACGGTCGCCGTAGCTGATGCCGTTGAATCGCTGCGGCGACTCCAGCATCCGCCGCTAAGCCGGAATAGAACACCGAACCACCTTGCTATCAATCGGCAGCGGCACCGTCATTGGCGGTCTCTGATGGGGCCGGCTGCGTGAGTTGCGATCCAGCCATTCACAGGCCTGGGCTGAAGCACATGCATTGGCTGGTCCCGATTGGGGATTTGGGCATGTGTATTTTATCCAAGCAGATTCCACGTACGTTTACCTATCTTGTAGCAGTAAAACGATGCTCTTTGAAGTTGGCATATCATGACTGCTTCAAATTACTATATACAGAGAGAGAAAAAAGAGACATTCAGATACAAGTTACTCATTCAAGGGGTACATGGAAGGCTCATATAGCAGTTATTCCGTCTATAACGTTATCCTCGTACTCGACACCATACATGGCAGCGATTACCGACATCCAATCCAGACACCGAGCTGCGCCGCCAGCCTCGCACTACCATTCAGCCTCGAGATTCCGAGATACATTTCCTCTCATATCAGAGTATCACTATAGAACATCGTGCCACGCTCAGAATCCTATTTTTATGTTGAGACTTATTCAAGGCCATCGCCTTTGTTGCCCACATCAGCACCGCCCTGTTGCGTCTGGACCACGGACATGTACACTATCGTGATATACCAGTTTGCCCCAACTCAGGCTATAATTCACCCGCAAATGAGAAAAGGCATCTGCATCCTAAATGCCCATCAGATATTACCTAGTCCCATAGCTCAGCAGCAAATCCATCAGAATGCTGCAACACATGATTACATCGCAAATGCATCCCGGTGCAGCAGCCAAACTCACAATACCTACATATACACAGATCTTTACTTTATACAGTCAACTTGTGTGAGCACATTATGCATGAGGCAGCACAAACATTGCCAGTTGCCCTACAATGCAACTATCCTCAATTATTCATTTTCCAAAATTCATCCTCAATTGCACACTCTCATTGGTTATGCCTGTCGTCATCCTCATAGAATTCACGCGGTACATAGTATGCTAGTCCAATCGCCGCTCATGGCAATGACACAGCTGCCTCGTATGACTCCATTCCCCATCCCTTCCCCATCCCTTCCTCGCTCCTTTCCCCTTAAAGTGATATGCTCTCCCAAATTCCTCCTTGAAAGTTGCAGCAGGTGGTATGTAGTAGTTGAGAGGTTGATTACCAAGATACTTAATACAAGTAATGCAATAGTATGTTATTGGGATCTCATGCCGATTGGTCAATTGAAAGATAGCTGATGCGTTATCAAGGCCAAGTATAGTTATACAGCTTGCTGCTGACGACTGAAAATGAATGTCCTGTAGCTTCCAAATGCAAGGGCCACCATGACGCGGGCCATAATCGGAGGAGTATAATAGTATAAACAGAAGAACCAGAAAGAACAGAAAACATCAGAGTCCCCATTACAGCCCGCCATTTTACATTGCTCAAGCAGGCTGCCATGGAGCGAACTTTTTTTGTTTACGTGTCGTCATTACCATTAGTAATGGCGTAGCATGAATAGATGTTATAAACTGAACCCAATTTGTTAGTCATGCATGGATAGATGTAAGAAGAGGGCAAAGGGAGCTTAATAACGCACACAAATATTGATATTCTCCCATGTCCTCTTTTCATGTTGAACGGAAAACGTAAAAAAAAATCATCAGTCATTTTCAAATTTTGCAGTCTCATAATAAACGTGATCATTAATGCCAAAAAAGAGACTGGTGTAGATGGGACGAAGAAGTTTTAAGATCGGAATCGTGCATTGGCACGCTCCTGTATCTGCTTCTCCGTGGAAACGTATAGTCGGTCGAGATAGTCCATCGCCGACGCATCTTTCAGGATTTTAGCCACCTGAATACCAGCAGAAATGAGCTGGAGGATGTTGCGATCATCTTTCAGAGGGCGGCTCTGATGCTTGGCAGCATGCCGCATCTCTAGTGAGTTTTCAAGGATTGTGACAAACTGTTTGATTTGTCCGTTATATAGCACTCGAGCGGGAATGCGTCGCTTGGTGGCAAGTCTCTTCAAGAGGTAAACCCACTCGGTCCACTCTCGATCTTGTGGCCTCTCTACGGGCCTCATGTCTTGAGTAAGCGGGATTGGAAACTGGTATTTGGCCACGAAATCGTAGGCGCACTGCGACAGCCGGTCATTAACCTGGTTAAGAACGTTGTCTTGTTCCTGGACGTGAAGGTTGGTTGGCAGATGCGGGAGTTCTCTCTCCTGCATGGCAATAACGTCCGGGGGCGGGCGCTGTAGGAATTGATGAGGGCCATCAAATTCGTCTCGATTCGACGGCCGTCGCTGCGACCGAGCCTTGTTGTTTTGTTGCTTTGGTTTGTTGCTAGGGACGCCAAAGTCTAGGCCGTTGTCCAAGGAGTAATCAGACAGGCTTGGCGAGGCAATGATATCATCGACTGAGCCTGTGGGTGAATATCTGCTCTGTCCATCCCAAGCAGATGATCTGCTGCGCTTGTGGGATCCATATACCGGGCCGGGATAGATGGAATTGGAACCACTGTTTGCCCCTGGTGGAGAGCGAGGGACATAGGACTGCTGGGCCGACACTGGAGGATCGATTCTCGAAAAGTTTGCAGTCGATTGTGCGGGAGGGCTATCAGCCCAGGGATAGGCATTGGTCGTGAAGTTCATGCTTTAGAATATCATGGTAAGCGTGGCGTCCGTCAACTGGCCCGTGATGAGCTTGTCTTGTCTTGTCTCACCTAGAAATCGGATACAGGCTCCCAGCAAGTCTGCCGCCGTTGTATGGTTCAGCGAAAAGGCTATGTTCGGGGTTAGTCACATATACTTCTTTCATCTGGGCTGGAGTTGTCAAGTCGCACCTGCGAGGCGGGTTCCAGTGGTTGTTGGTAGCGGAAGGCATGTTGTAAGCAAATCCAGGCTGTGCCATGTTTTCAGGGCTCATAACGATAATGCAGCGATATACGTCCGGAAGTCGATGGATAAGCAAGGACCAGATGCAACAAGAGCAATAAATATTTGCTCAAGAAGAAACAGACAAGAAGCAAAGAAAAAGACAGGCAGGACAAGAAAGGAGATACAGATGGGTTCAAAAAAGCACTGTTAGAGGCCTGCAGAATCCGGCAAAGGTAAATCCAGCCAGCACCGTGGGCATTGATCCTATTGCAAGCAATCCAGGAGGAGTTTCCAAGCTTCCCGAAGAAATAAAAAATCCAAAGGAGAGAAGGCAAGTATTCCGAAGGAGATGGAGGTCCTTTGGGTCTTCTCACACAAAAAGTGAGCTATAGCTATAGGCGGTGTGTTGGACAGCTAAGGCGACCAATCCAGAGTGGCCAACTTCAAGCTTAGCTGTAGCTCCCTGGCGGGTATGTAAGTTGTGGTATCAGGCACTAAATTCAGTGCGAAGGCCCGAATCGTCCTTGAGGATCCAAAATTCCAGGCAATGGAGGAATGGACGCTGCTCGTCTGGGCAAGATAGACCTGTAAGACAACTGCTTCGTCAGCCCCGGAATGGACACGCTTTATGTACCGCTATGCACAGGCAGGTAGATCAAGCTCACGCGGTAGGCTCAGCACTTGGCACTCGTTAGTCTGGAGAGCAGAGCAGGGCGGCCCCGGTCTGAGTCGATCACTAGCGATGCTCGGGTTGGCATCGAGAGGCGCGAGGAGAGGAGAAGGAAGTCGAATCGGCAGGCACAGCCAGGTCTCGAGGCCACCTGTTTCGTCCCAAGTAATCGGGCGCCTACGACTAGATCCGGGGTCAACGGCCCGCGCTTGAGAGGTGCAAGGGGAAGCTCTTTCATACGTGCAGTCTGGTCTTGATTCTCGCGCGCTGCTGGTGGAGCAGGAACGTGGTGGACGTTGGCGGAAGCCTTCAGTGGGACGAGATGCCGTATCAAGGTCAAGGGTGCGAGCCGGCAGCGACAGGCTGGAATGCTGCAACCAATCTGTGACTTGCGGCAGAAGACGTGACCAGAGTGGCAAGGCCCCGAGGCTGTTTCATGACGCGGGTGATGCTCTCTAACCTGCTTTTTGGAGGAGGCAAGAGCAGAGGTGCTTCATGGATCTCGTCGCCTCGCAGGACGTTTGGAGCGAGGCACACGATCGTGGGGTAGGGCAGGTTTTGGTTGGGCTCCGCTGATTGTTGCCCAAAGCTCAAAGCAGTAACGGCGGTCATCCTGGCTGCTGGGGTCCGGAAATTCCAGGCAGGGAAAAAGGGCAAGGGAGGCGGTCAATGCATGTGGTAGGCTGGCTGATGTCCGTTTGGGCATCAACATGAGAGCCATTGGGCTGCGTCTGCTTCCAGCCCAACCGCATTGATCCGGACAAGCTGCCCACTTAGATCACGGCATGGGCCATCCACGGCGGGAAACATTCATGCGAGGACGAGCGGATCCGCGAGAGAGAAGCAAGTGAGAAGGGTTTCGACGACGAATTCAGCCGAGCCGCCCGTATCGTACGCCGGGAACTGCTCGAGCTTCGCTGGGAGATTCCAGACGCCGTGAGCCGTAAAATGAGCTTCCCAGCGGGCTTGGAGTGCATGCAGTCGGCCAATTCGGCTGAACACATGTGTATGTAGCATCTAGCAGTTCTTTAGGCAGCATAGGTGCAGGAGACGCATTGCCATTGGCTTTGGCTGAGGCTCATGCATGTACCTGGTATTTCGCACGTACATTCAAGGTTCTCGGAGCTCTGGAGAGCTGGATAGAGCTCGAAGCCAAGCTCAGAGCTCTCTGTCAGGATCATGGTCGATTGGGCAATGGGATTGGAAGATTGGCGGCATCAGCTGGATCGGGGATAAGCGAGCACGCGAGAGCAAGGCCTGCCCGAGGACATGGGTGAACCTCTGGCGCTCCCGTTTCATGGGTTGGACAATATCGATCGCAATTTCTCGATGGCCTTTGGAGTCGACGGGGTACCTGGAACAGACCAGCGAGCTAACACGCATTCGGGCGCTCTGCAAGGTACTGGATAGGTACCGCTATCACTTACACCTTCTAGTATGATACTACTAATACCTGCCTCTATGAAATATTGTCAACTGCATTAGACTCCGAGAATCAATCCAGTCTCGGGCCAGAGTGTATGCTCTAGTACCTTGCAAGAGTGAGAAACTCGAGATTACTTCAACCTGGGCTCACCTGCGCAGCCGGCCTCTAGTGCAGGGCTCACCGGCGTGGAGACGTTGGGAGTCAATCTCGTATACGGAGTGCGGCGTAAAGGCAGCCGAGACAGTTTCAACGACGGTCCCAAAGCAGCAATGTGTGGCTTTATACTACCACCTACCTACATGTAGACAGCCTAAATTCCGCAATGTCAATCCCAGGCTGGTCCTACGGAGCACAAGCGTCATGGCACTGCCAAGCACTCTTATTTATTCTAGAATGCTCATTATACCTGTGACACTCGGATGTAGTGCGAATGCTAGTACGACTTCGAGACATGCCACACGGAAAAGCAAACCATGAGCTGGGCATTACGAATCAGTCAGGCCTCAACCTACCACCCCGGTTACATCCGCCAAACCAAACCTTGTTCTCAGCGTGGAGCTCGGGACAGTGGATCCAACTCAAAAATGATCGACAATTCTGAGCAGCAAAACAATGCAAAGCAAACAGGGAGCGGTTCGCTCCAATCTCCGTACAAAACGGAACGTGAGAATGCCAGAATGTTTGCAAATATTGACCAGATTGGCACTGAAAATAACGAAAATTCATGATACAGATGAATTTCAGCATATGAAGAATCGAATAAGTCGCTCATTAGTAAAGAAAATAAGGGAAGGGCGCGGTTGAAAGGGGTAGGTAGATGGCATAGAGGCTCATTATGAGTAAATCGGGCAGCCATTTCGATTCAACAAATGGCACCCAGCCGAGCCCAACGGGCTGAGACTGCCGGCGTCCCAGGCGGAAATTGAAATCAGCCCATCCGAAATGAGCCTTCAGGCAGCCAAGAAGATTCTATAAGCCTACCTAGGCGATCGTCATGATGCCTCGCCGCGGCTGAAGGCTCATTTCGGTGTAAGACTGCGGCTGAGGACTCCTGCGAACGAGATTGAGCACACTTATGCACACAGCACTTGCTGTATTTTCTGCCTTGGGGCGGAAGCTGCACCAATGGAGAAATCCGATAGGTCCTTGGTGGGCTGTATCAGTTGTTGTCGAGTAATGAAGCAGCCTAGAGAGAAAGAACCGGTTCTCCCTGCGCAGATGGTTGACAGATGTGAGCACCAGATAGGATATCAGAATTGCCGCCGGGATAACCTCCAGTTCCTCGGGATACAGCATGCAGCAACAGACACAGCTTCAAGCCATCTATCTGTATAGGTATCTGGAATTGCAGAAATTTATGCTGTAAATATCGAATATCGTCGCGGGAGTTTTGGTTCATCCAGGAGAGGGGGAGGAGGACCGAGCTCGAAAGATGCCACTGCCAGGCGGCTTAGCTAATGCAGCAGTTGCTGCGGCCTGGGCTGTTTCAACCTCAACCGCTCTCCTCCAACCAGTCGACACGTCGTCTTCTCTTTTATTTCAATGGCTCACCTGCCCGCGCGCGGTGACGAAATGGCTGAGCAGGTGCATAATCGCGTTTCTGCGTGATCACCGTCGACGCTCTTTATTCGTCTGCGACGCTCCCTGCCTGCATGCCAGCGCATCTTTCTGGCGGCATTTTGGACGCTGGTGCTGATAAACCCCGCTTCCAAGACCTTGCAAGCGGCCAACGAGAGGCTCGAGATGCCCTCGCGCGGTCCACCATGTTACGCTTCACCATGCAGAGCGCAGCGCTTGGCCGCCTGATACGAGCCGCCGACAGCATGTACAACACACAACACATACAGTAGGCTGACCTGGCCGGTCCTGGGGTGCGGCCGCCGGCAATGACGGAATTGAAGCTGCTCGCAACGCCAGACCCGGCTTGTTTTCTTCGCTCGACAGGGTCTGAGACCGCTAGCCAAGGACCAGGGGACGCTCAACCGCCGTGCTTTTTCTACAGGCTCGCCAGAGCGGCAATCTACTGGCGACGAACAGCTGCTTCACGGCTCGCCTCAATCACCTCTCACCGGCGAGGCATTATATGTCAAACGAGACCAAACGCACCAGCTCGCGGCACCGCCTCACCGGCCGTCTCCTCCTCCTGCAACTGCGGCAGAGAAAAAATTTTCGTTGGTGCCCGCCTCCTCTGCACTGCTGTGTTGGCCTGCAGCCATCACCACTGTTCGTCACTTCGCACGACGATGCTCGTCAATGATAGGATCCTTCGTCGGTCTCGTGCTCCACTAGATCCATCCAACAACCAAGGAAGAGACCCGGCCAGCGCCAGCACACCATGCAGGCCCCTGTAAAGCGAGCCTATCATCCTCAACGAAAACACGCCAGCGCACTCCTGCGGCCAGCACAGAGGCCATTGCGGCGGCCGTTTATTGGCATTGCTGAGTGGTGAGACACGCTTGCGGCGGGGGTATTGCGCCTACTCGGATCGAGAGTCAGACTGGACGGCAATGATAAAACCCGCAGGGCCCCCTCGTTGCCCAACTTCCTCTCCTAATTCTTCTTTCTGCCCAACGGTTTCTGCCCAAAACATCCTTGAATCCTCTTATCATCGTACCAAGACCGACTTTTCACTTCTCATTTGTATCCACTTGCAGCCCCCATCTCATCATCAGTCAGCCGTCAGGAACTGCAAGTAAACCCAAGGGACTTTTTCGTCGCCACCATCACTTCGATCTTCACCGTCAACTCTCCCAAGTTGACCTGCCGGATCTGCCATCCAGGGCCCTGTTCACAGATTCCATCCGGGATACAATGACAGCTGCTCTTTTGCCTCACCAGGCAAACATGTCTAGCTATAATGCTGTTGACCTTGATGAGGTCTCTTCGCTGCCCAGGTACTGTTTTCTTTATGCTCAGGATATTGCGTGTTTTTTCTGCTTTTTCTGCTTTTCGGTTTTTTTTTTTTTTTGTTTTTCGTTTGTTCTGTTTCTGCTTTTCAAATTGCGTCCTGTTGAGCGAAGTATCATGTAATTTCTTTTCTTCTTTTGTTTCTGTCAGCTTGTCTTGCCGCCTTGAAACCAGCCACAGGATACACCAGGATGCCAAAAAGCCATTGGAATAGCCACGCGGACCTTCTGAACGGAACAGAACTTTTTTTTTCTTTTTGGAACAGGACTTGTCCAGCCGGACAAGGAAACAATTGAGAAATCAATGACATATATAATTTTCTGGCCTTGTGCCACTGGTAAGAAACGGCCCGCTATTTGAATTGAAGCGACAGATTTTCGATATCTTCCATTGGCCAAATCTTTGCATGAGCCACGTATCTGCTACGGAGAACCTGCGGAGCCAGAGGACCTTCTGGACCATCCAGCGAATGTACGGACCTGCTTTTCTAGATCTCGGGATGACCAGTCACCCCACGACCTACGACTGTACAGCTGGCCCTAAGCGGTCTACACGTGGACTTGGACGGAAAGCAGTTTAATTTGACTGCGAACGCAAACTTGCAGAAGCGGATCTGTGACAACTGGCCTTACTCTGAGCTGGACCTTCACCGACTCCAAAACCCATGTGTCTTTCGACTCACGTGTCCGGACCTTGTTGGCCTCTCGGTTCGAAATGAATGTACGCGATTATGAATTTTTGTTAGCTTTGTCCTTTTTTTTGCTTTGCCCTTCTTTGCCCTGCTTGACCTGGAGTCACAAATCGACCCAAAAAAAAAAGGACTACACTGGACCACGCTGGATTACGCCAACTCATCTCTTGAAGCCGGAGCCCAATATGGATACTTTTTTTTCATGGGATTGTGAAGACTTGCTGTCAGAACAACTACCTCTTTTGTCTATGGCTGGGTTTGTGTGACCTTGTTCCCCCTATTGACTCTACGATTAGCTTACTGACCCCCCCTCGTAGGATCAAAGTTGATACCGCAAGCCTAGTCTTGCTTATTTCTCTTTTCTTTTCTACGTTGATGAATCTTGGTGGTGAGAACAGCACACTAACCTGACCTAGCACCTTCAGCTACTCCCAGTCATCTATGGCTGCGCCTACCCCTGCCATGTTTTCTTTTTCTCATACAGAACCAACGGCGGACCTTATGAACGGTTCGTCGTGGGGTGCAAATGCAGAAGGGCCACAGAACTTACATGATTACCCGGACAATGGATCATCGCACTCAGGAGAAGCCGAGGAATATCTTTTTGCATCTGGTCATAACTCACCTAGGGGACCCAGACTTGATCAGGCCCAACCCGCTGCGGTGGCATGGGCCGCTCCCAAGGCGCCCATGTCCATCCACATAGGAGCCCAGGCTATGTCTCGAGCTAGCTCGAGCCGCTCCAACGGCTCTGCTGTTTCACCGACACAGATGTCTAATATGAGCACTAGAGGTAATGCACAAGCTTTCCGGAGTGGATCTCAATCTACTGGCTCCATGAACGGAATGGATTCCTGCCTCTTGAACTCAGATGCCCACGGTGTTTCGTCCCACATGTACTGGTCCGACTACGCCTCTCTCGAAATGGGTCTGGGTGCCGATGGCGTTGCCTTCCCGGTCCATAACGTGAACCCGCTCCACGTGGTTCCATCTCAGATGCACTTTGCCAATGATTCTGTCCCGGATGCATCATCCCCCAGCACTTGGGATTGCTTTTCTAGCTCCATCTCCAGAACTTCCTCCCCTGCTACCATTGATGATTCATGGCAGTCTGCTCCTTTCAGCCCTGCCTCTTCCCCCGAGCTTTGCCAATCGCCCAGGTATGTTATATTCCACAATGTGGATGAGACATGTTCTTACCGGCTCGATTCTAGAGACAGAAAAATCCCCATGATGCCAGAGGACCTTCACAAACACGCCGTGTCCCAGATGGAAGATACCTCCTCTCTTCCCCAAGCCTATACCGCCCGCCGACAGGGAAATGAGGGAGAGTCTGCCCGAGACCATGCTCTGTACAAGAACGTCACTCCCAAGGGAGACGGCCTCTTTCACTGCCCCTGGGAGGGCCAGCAAAACTGCAACCACAAGCCCGAGAAGCTTAAGTGCAACTACGAGTAAGCCTGTGTGGTCTTATCCTTTCAGACTTCAAATGCTAATCACCAACCTCTCTTACAGCAAGTTTGTTGACTCCCACTTGAAGCCCTACCGATGCAAGGCTGAAGCTTGCGAGGGTGCCAGATTCTCCTCTACTGCCTGCCTTCTTCGCCACGAGCGTGAAGCTCATGGTCTTCACGGCCACGGCGATAAGCCTTTCCTCTGCATGCATGAAGGTTGTGAGCGATCCATTCCTGGCAGCGGTTTCCCGCGCCAGTGGAATCTGCGAGACCACATGAAGCGAGTTCACAATGATCACGGCAGCGCTGGCAGCTCCCCTATTGGAGCTGTTCAGCAAGCCGCCAAGGGACGCAAGCGCAAGTCGTCTGATGTCTCTGATGCCCAAGGCTCCACTAGCCGCAAGGCCTCAATCAAGTCGATGCCCGCCCCAGAGCCAAAGCAGCCCCCTGTCAAGCCTCTCATTGAACAGTGGATGGACCACCACAAGGTCGTCACTGATATGCTGAGCCGAATGACCAAGCCCAACGATGTCCACAACCTCCAGCACATTTCTGAGGCCCAAAAGCACCTTGAGGCTATGCTCAAGATGACTTCGGCCCAAGTGAACATCAAGACTGAGTTGGCACCCAACGGCCGACACTATCTCCCTTGAAGTGTCGATGACTGGTTGTGTTTTGGTCTCTCGTTTATTACCATGATATAGCTCCACGCGGGCTAGTTCCTTTTTATTTTCCTATTTGCATCATATATATACACCCCATGGCATGGCATGGACACCCTGCGAGTAAACAGTCTCGTATAGTGGGTTACGTCCATCACGGACTGCTAAGCCTAGCAGAATAGTGGCTGCTGGGCAAAGCTCATCATGCTACTTCGGGGTTTGAGCCGGAGCGATGTTTTCATCGATTTTATGGATGAACCAAAAGCATCCCAGTTTTGTTTATTTTATATCTTTCTTTCTTTTCTTGGATGCTAAAAGTATTGGCTGGAATTGGTTTTGGGTTTGGAATTGGACCTGGATTTGGATCTGGATTTTGGATTTGGGCTAGGATTTGGGTTTGAAAGGGATAAACAGCGTTTGATTTGATACTCATTCTTGTCTTCACATGGTTTTTTCTTTGTCAATACCCTCGGTTTTCTTCGGTACTTTAGATTTAGATGCCTTTTCTTAGGGCACCGGCATTCGCTCAGCCAGTTTCACTGGTGATGATTTTCTTAGTATATTTTCTTTTTATGGGTTGGACTTGGTATATACTTTCATGATGACAATGAATTATTGCTACTTGCTTTTTACTCAATGCTGTCTTTGGCTCACTGACTCCCCTGTAAATAACTGCTCAAGAGGCGACCTCTGCCGTGGTACAGTGTAACAGGGCTCTATTCACGAACGATGAGCTCTCTACTGAGACTTATTTGAGTAGTACATCTTTACTCAAATGAAACCAAAGCGAGCTTGCCATAACAGGGCCTACCATCCAAGATCTCTCAGTACTTGCACAGAACCCCTCAAGGTCATAATCGATGGATAAATGCTGTGAATCAAGCCGATGGCGTACGTCGTTGCGTCGCGAACTGGCTTTAGGGCTGTTTCAGGCTCTCGTGCTACGTTCTGTGCCGCGTTTTGTGCCGCCGTGTCCAGAGTCAGGAGACTCTCGTTGAGGGCGATGACGGTTGAATGGAGCATCATCAGCTCTTGATCCAAATGGTATGAGAAAGTGGACATGGTTCAGAGTTTTTTTTTATTTGTGGCAAACTGAGGAAATAATTTCAGAAGCAGACTTGGGTTGCTCTGGCTAGAGTGTAGGGTGAATTCAAGCTTGTGATGAAGAACTTATGCTAGGGTAGCAGATCTTTGGAGTTGGGGGGGAGGCATTGCATCGTCTCTATATATACGGGTGGGAAGTTTGTCTATCACACTCAAGCTTTAGACATTTGTTTCAACTCTGCGGCTGATTCATTCCCTTTCATATGTTTTATATCCCCTGGTGTGGTGATGATTCCCTTTATATGTTCATGAATCATGCAAGTAGAGCCACATACGTAGCCAGTCACGCAGATCTTTTCGCTGTGGAAAAGCATAGAAGAAGCATTGTCAAAAGGTACATGAAGCGTCCACTACCGAGAAGGCCATAAATCATAAAACATTAGATGCATACTGTTAAAATGTAATGAGCAATTGAAGCCCTCTAGTAGCCATGTCATATTATAGACACATAACAGATGTCTGGTCCCTTATACTCGTAGCCGATGGTGGGGCCGATCCCAGCACACAGCGTCGTCTACCGGATTTCGGCGCATTTGCGGCACATGTTTGGAGCTAAACAGCTGCTCTGCCCCTCCACCCGAAGCTCGAACGTTTTCTCGTTGCTACCGCCAATCTACATCATCGACGCCAGCTTCATCTCTCTCTTTGGATTTGCGTCTTTTTGCATCTGCTTCCTAGCACCCTTATTCACACGATACTCTCTACTCCAGTCACAATGGCTCGCAAGTTTTTCGTCGGCGGCAACTTCAAGATGTGAGTTGTGTTACCTTTTTTCTTTCCTGTCGTCGTACCACCCCGCCATGCCCCGCGTTGGTCAAAACAGCGCAGGGCTTTGGATATGGACAATTGCAAACTGGGAGCGAAGCCAAGCTGATGGAAGCCTACTGCCAGGAACGGGTCTATCTCGTCCATTAAGGAGATTGTCGGCAACCTGAACAACGCCACTCTCGACCCCAGCGTCGGTATGTGCTCGTTTTGTCCTTTGAAGGCGCTCTGGTGAAACAGAACGAAACAATTTTAACCGCCCTGTTCTTCTCTCTCTAGAGGTCGTCGTTTCTCCTTCCTACCTGCATCTGCTCCTCGTTCGTGAGAACCTCCGCAAGGAGATTGAGGTCGCCTCCCAGAACGTCTACGACAAGCCCAATGGCGCCTTCACCGGCGAGGTCTCCGTCTCCCAGCTCAAGGACAGCGGCATCAACTGGGCCATCCTGGGCCACTCCGAGCGCCGCACGATCCTCCGCGAGAGCGACGAGGTTGTTGCCCTCAAGACCAAGTACGCCACTGACAACGGCGTCAGCGTCATCTGGTGCTGCGGCGAGTCCCTGGAGGAGCGCGAGGCCGGCAAGACCATCGATGTGGTCAGCAAGCAGCTCGCCGCCCTCAAGGCCCAGATTTCCGACTGGTCCAAGATTGTCATCGCCTACGAGCCCATCTGGGCCATTGGCACCGGCAAGGTTGCCACCACTGAGCAGGCCCAGGAGGTTCACAAGGCCATCCGAGAGTGGCTCAAGGCCAACGTCAGCGACAAGGTTGCCGACGAGACTCGCATCCTGTACGGTGGCAGCGTCAACGAGAAGAACTGCGGCGAGCTCAGCAAGCAGGCCGACATTGACGGTTTCCTCGTCGGCGGTGCTTCTCTCAAGCCTGCTTGTAAGTTGAGACTGTTGACTTTGCCCTGTATTGCCTCTCATATGCTAACGAGCCTTAGTTGTCGACATCATCAACTGCCAGAAGCAGTAAATGCTTTCTCTTGCCTAGAAAACATAATCCGATAAAAGTTAAATATAGTGTATAAAAAAAGTAATGAAGCTTCCGATAAGACAATAAAATTCGTAAATGATATGGACATTATTCCCAGCAAGTTGCAGTGATTTACATCTTGTAGCGGTGTGTCCTATATGCACCAGCAGCCCAATACCAATTTTATCTATGTGCTCCATCCTAATACAAATACACGGGCATAATACATAAAAAACCGTAGTAAAACAGAAAATTCGCTCAAATCATACAGCCATTCCCTTGCCGTGGTACGGAGACCAGATGCCTCTGACACTGGGCTTGGTGCTCAGAACAGCCTTGTTCGTCCTCCTCAACTTCTCTCCACTAGCATCTCTCAACAGTTCCACCTTTTGCAGGATCTCGTATGGCGAGAGGTTGCGCACGCAGATGGGCTTTGTACGGCCGTTGATGTAGTGTCCGACGACGACGGGGTGCTTGCCGGGTCGTGGGGAAACGGCGAACTCGATCTGGGGGTTGGCGGCTGCGAACTTGGGAAGCAGTGATTTGATGAAGCCACTATACGGAAGATGAGATTAGCAATGATGAACAGACCATGCTTTCGGCTTGTGTGAATATGCCTACTTCATTCCCCTTGAGCTGCCCGCCCAGTCGCAGTAATGCAGATCCAGCTTCCTGCACTGAAGGACAAACGCCCCCAGGCCATTCTTAACTCCAAGTCAGTTCGTCTCCGCCAATAATTTGTGCAAATCGTCCGCATACCTTGCCATCAGCAATGGCTCGCAACGCCTTGACTGTCATTTTGGATGTGGCCTGAATATTCCAGCCGCTATTCTCATGATCGAGCTCGTAGCACGTCTAGCGCAGCATCGAAAATTGAAACAATTCGATGGCCGGACGGATCGGGGCTAGCGCCACAAGGCACAACCCCGGCAAAACTCAATTCAGTTGGAGTCAAGCTACACGAATTTACTGCTGGCAGAGCGCGCGGCAGCTTGTCTCACGCTACTTGCTGCAGGCAATAACCCGTTCGCACCAGGGCATCTTGATATCTGGGACGCCAGAACCCGTGGTCGCCTCTGACCGAACAGTCCTGCATCTTCTCTCTGCCTGCCAATCGATAGCGACGACGGCGATTGCCCGGATCCTACGCGATGACCGACAAGTTACCCCCTAACTTGTTGGCGCTCTTTGCCGCGCGACCTCCGCTGCGATGGGTAGAACCATCTGACCATGCGCCTGAGAAGCGCAGGACGGCTCCCATCGGCGGCGTGGCTGCTTTCCTGCCTGAGCTTCAAAAGTACAAGGAGACGGACAAGTACGAGCCCACCGAGAGCTGGCTGGAGATGCGCGATCGGAAAAAGCGAGAGACACAGGAGAATGCTACAAATCTTGTTACCGAGGGGCCCAAACAATGTAAGGATGCCAAGTCAAGTTGGAACGCAGCTTTGATGCAGATTTTAATTGCCGTACTAACTGGTGCTGATAGTTAAACCAAACGAGGATCCCAACATCCGTGGAGATGCCTTCAAGACTCTCATTGTTGCCCGCCTTAGCTATGACGCCGAGGAGCGTGATCTGGAAAGAGAGTTTGGGCGGTTTGGCCCCATTGAGCGTGTCCGTATCCATCAATGTCTACGTTATAGCCTGAGAACTGGAACTGACCTGCTTCACCAGATTCGCATTATTGTTGATACCCATGCTCACGAGAAGCCTAATAAGAAGAAGAAACCACACAGAGGCTACGCATTTGTTGTTTTTGAGCGCGAAAAGGATATGAGAGGTAAACTTTCCCCATCCCTTTTATGCTATATGACCATTCCAAATCCAAATTCCGGTGGATATACCTCGAAGATGTGGCCCTCAAGCTTGCCCATCTGCAGAAGCATACCACGAGAGACGTCCACTAGGCCCTCAAGCTTGCCTGTCTCATCCTTCCCAATCTATGAACCATGAATCCGCGCAAAGTTTTATGGTAAGAGTTGCTGACATTGGCGTCTCTTGACGCAATAACGAATAGCTGCCCTGGACGCTTGTGATGGCATTCGCATCAAAGACAGGCGTATCAAGGTGGATGTTGAACGCGGCAGGACTGCCAAGAACTGGCTGCCCCGCAGATTAGGCGGTGGCCTAGGCGGTCGAGGCTATACCCGAGCAATGCCATCTCGCCCCGGTGGCCCCGGAGGCTTTGGAGGAGGTGGTGGTGGTGGAGGAGGAGGAGGCTTCCGCGGAGGCTTCAAGGGAGGTTTCGAAGGAGGCCGAGGCCGAGGCGGATTCCGTGGAGGCTTTGGTGGTGGCCGTGGAGGCGGATTCCGAAGCGGTGGCGGCGACTTTGGCCCCCGAGGCGGCGATAGAGGCGGCGATCGAGGGGGCGACCGAAGCGGATTTGGAGCACCCAATGGAGCGCCGTCCGGCCCCGGCCTCGACAGAAGAAACGGAGATCGAGGCTTCTCTGGTGGTGGGTATGAGTCTCGAGGCAGCGGACGCTCATATGATGACAGATCTGGCGGCCACCGAGATGGCGGCGGCCGATATGGCGATCGTGACCGTGGCGATCGAGACCGCGACCGCGACCGTGATCGAGACCGTGACCGTGACCGTGGTGACCGAGACCGCGAGGGACGTCGGACTGGTAGTAACATGGAACCCATTGGCCGCAGAGAAGGTGGGTATCGGGAAAGGGACTATGATCGCCCACGCGATGACGACAACCGGAAGCGAGGATACGAAGGTGGTGGCTATGAAGACCCTCGAAAGCTGCGCCGCTACTAAGGTAGATGACTGGTGCAAGTCGACGCAAATTTCGACACTTGGTGGGTAAGCAATGATTGCTTGACGAATTTCCTTTGCATCCTTTCTTTCACCTCTCAAGGGTAAGAAGCCTGCAGTCTGCCACCAGACCATTCTCAGACACTTAGATCACCAAAACTTCAACACCCCCCCGATCTCTTATCCTATGTCGTCTTTTATTAGCTTGTAGCCCACCACTCTTGACTTATGGGTAACAAATCCTTCTTTCCGCTGGTTTCTTGGTCAAGAGAAAGAGAGAGAGAGAGGCCACTACTATCAAATACCGAGTATCAATCAGCTTGTCACTACTGGACAGGAAACACTTAATAATAGGGACAGGACGAAGAAATATCTTGTCTCGTTATGTATTATAGGGCGTTTGGCAGGTAAAGCAACTACAAAATTTGGAGCTTGAGGTAAAGTCCGAGGTAAGCTCTTGTGACCTGCTGATTGCAAGACTGAGGTAATTGCTTTCGTCTGTTTTTCGCAATGAGTTTTCTTTATAAAGACATTGAGCCAGAAAAAAAAAAAAAAGAGAGAAGAAAAAGAGTAGAAAGAAAAGCAAAACAAAGTAATCAATTGATGTGCCAATTAATCTTTTGTTTTTTTGCGGCTATGCGAAAAACAGATGCGTAGTTACTTTTTCTGTTACAATTATGATGAGAGAGACTTGAGACGCAGACCATCTTTATTGCTTGATCATCATTTCAGGAGCATATGCATATGTATATGAACATGTAATGTCCCTCTATTATTTTTTTTTTGAAAACCCTGTGAAGAAGAACCTTGGAAACGCCGAAATACCCAAACAAATCCGTTGCTGGTATATGTTGCACGCACACAGAACATTTTCCACCGAAAAAAACTACAACCTCGAAAATCGTTGATCAAAGTGCTTTATTCATCTTCCTCAACGCCTTCCATGGCGGCTTGCTCGATTTCTGTTACCTCGCTGGTCGCAGCGCTCCAGTATCTATAAATTGTCAGATATGAATGCCATATGGCGATGATGACTCTGTCTGTGAAGAGGAGACAAAAAAAAAAAAAAACTTACGCTAGAACCTTGATTTTGAACTCGCTCAGGCAGACGTCAAATAGTTTCAGTAGTCTGGTTTGCCGTGAATCCAAAACGTCGCCCTCTTTGCAGACAGTGTAGCCCTCTCCCTCGCCATTCTCCTCGCCCAGCACGACCTTGCCCTTGACCATTCGGGTGGGAATGCCCAGTCTTCGCAGCTCAGGCTCGATTGTGTGTCCGAGAGGGATGTCGTTCTCCTTGGGGACCTCGCCGCCAGTAGCGTACACAACACCGGGGGGGGATGATGAAGGAGCGTGAGGCGGTAACGCCGGCGCGGGCGAAATCCACGGAGACGATGCCGTTGAGGTAGTCGAGGACGTCGTTGACGGGGCGGTTGGTGAGAAGGAGGCCGACGGTACCGGCAATGTGCGGCGCGAGGCCCTCAATGCCGGGCAGGATGGCTTCTTCGGGGGTCTGTCCGAGGGCTTTGGCCATGAGCTTTGTCTTTCCGAAGAAGAGTCTATGTTTCGTCGCAAACAATCGGTTAGCCAACTTTTCTCCGAGTTCTATTCTTCCCTTTTGATGAACACGTACCGGCTATCGTTGAGCTCCCGGCGCACTTCCTTGAGGTAGTTGTTGCGCATGTTATCGACATTGAAGACAATGCAGTGCTGGTACTCGGGAACCTGATCGCGAATGTTTTGGAAGAGCTGATCCTTTTGCTCACGGGTCTTCTTGGAGACCTGGGTGAGGTGGACGACCTTTGCGCGCTTGGACTTGGGCATCTTGGGCGAATTTGGAAAAAAAAAATGCGTAAATGTGAGTAATTAAAGAAAAGGGGGAAGATGGCGATTATGGGAGGGGGAAAAAAAAAAGAGAAATCCGTAAACTTGCTGCAAGTTTTTGACCTGGCTAGGTAGGTGTAAGGGTAGATTTTAGATTTTTTGGCGATAAGAAAATTTATTATCAAGGTGAGCTAAAAAAAAAATCTAGGTGTGCGGCAACACCCCGCATTAGCTCACCGAGAATTTGGACCAGGGATGTCTGACCGGGTTACAGGTGTGCTTGAATGTGACTTTTCATTTCGTCATTGAGGGTCAAAAAAGCTCGAGATGGCTGTCTGAGCTGAAGATTTCTTGATAAAAATGAATTTGCTGAACTCATTACGGTGTTATGCTGGTGGCAATGATACGATTGCAATCTGTATACTACTTCGGAGTACTAGTACTTGTAGCGGTTATCTGGCTGGTACTTTCACAGCACCACTCAACGGGATCTACTTCTAAAGTTTGTCGGCCATTATCATTTCTACATTCGTTCATTATTTATTCTTAATTAAATTTCTTGCTTGGCAAGCTCAAGAATGAACCTCGTTTTGACATAGAGTTTCAATTGGCTAAAACAGGGACCCACGATGAGCATCTGCTAAACCCCTGGCTTTGCATCTCTTTCAAGATCTACCATGCTTGAGGCCTGCGGGGCAGAATTGCTGGTCATTGCCTACCGAACCATCACACATTATATGTGATGTGTAATATTATACCTTTGCGTGGTCCATTCATGTAGGCCGTTGGCTACCTAGAGGTATATACCAATGCATGCAAGGGGACAGAAACAAAGCACTCAGCTCTAAATGGGACGCTTGCTTTGTTTGAGCTTCTTATTGTCCAGGCCCTGTGTTTCAGTCAAGCAAGAAGAGAGCACTGCGTTCTTGTTTCTTTCACTGCAGAAACAAACAAGCTGCAGCCATTGGCGGGCCATGGAACCATTAGCCGTTAGCCTTGATTAGATCAACAAAGAGCATACATACTTGGTTACGCCATGATGCATGCAAGCCGGGAAAACCTCCCCCGCGATATTATCTAATTCCGTTCCGAAAATGAGCGGCGCACAGACCACGCGGCTTAGGCGACTGACTGACCCAGAATTTGGTATTTTTTTTCCTTCGCCCGCCCACCAAACATCATAACGGCAACTTCAAAAGAAGCTCCCGCCCAATCTCTTCCTTTTGCACCCGTGCAATCCGTCTCTCTTCTCCCCCTCCTCTCCAACTCCCACGACTCCGCTACTTTTACCATCACCGTCGTCCATTTGTGAGCTTCGCCAGCTTCTATATTCTTTGGACTCTCTGTGCCGCTCTCAATTCCACTCCCACCTGTGCTTGTGCATCGATTTCGATTTGTTTGTCATCCCACAAGTGCCCGCAGCTCCTCCACTCGAATCTCCTCAACCTTCCCCCTTCTTCCCGATTATCGAAGAATTCGTTTCTCTCTTGGACTAGCATTCAGCTCGTTGAGACAGTCATTTCCTGCTTTGTTAATTTTCCTCTTCTTCTGGATTGCGTTGATACCCAACTTCGACGTGATCGCTGCCCCACGATAACTTCATTTCGCCCCCACGCCTTTGGATCCCGAACATTTCTTTTCCGACTTCAGCTCCATCTTCCAACCATGGCTACCAACGGATCATTCACCACCCAGGACCAGTACAAATCCGCTGAGCAGCCGGCCGTTTCAACGGGTCCGGCTGACGCGAGCGGAAACAACCTTTCCAAGGATGAGGTTGGCTGGTACTTTGTTGAGCAATACTACACCACCCTGAGCAAATCACCAGAAAAGCTTCACGTGAGTTATAACAATGCGCTCATAGGACGTGTGTTGGATACTGACGAAATCTGAATAGCTTTTCTACGGCAAGCAATCTCAGTTCGTGTCTGGACTCGAGGCCCAGGTTGCCAACGTGTCTGTTGGTCGTCAGGTATGGCTTTTTTTTCCCTCTCCCTCCCCACAAAACGATCCAAGCTAAAATTGTACCAATCAGGCGATCCAAGAGCGCATCAAGCAGCTTGACTTCCAAGACTGCAAAGTCCGAGTATCCAACGTCGATTCGCAAGCCTCGTTTGACAACATCGTCATCCAGGTCATCGGTGAAATCTCAAACAAGTCTGGCGAGCCCAAGAAGTTTGTGCAGACTTTCGTTCTTGCCCAGCAGCCCTCTGGCTACTTCGTCCTCAATGACATGCTCAGATATATCAGCGAAGATGAAGAGGAACAGGTTGTTGCCGAGGCCGAGCAGGAAGCCCCTGCCGCTGAGCCAGAGGCATCTGCCCCCCGAGGTGCCCGTTGCTGCCGCGCCCGAGTCCGCCGAGGAGGATGTGAAGATCGAGGCTGTCAACGCCGACGAAGTGGACCAGAAGCTCGAGGAGGCTTCCAAGGTCAACGGTACTGATGCTGAAGAGCCTGCCGAGGCTGCAGAGACCACCGTTGCTGAGCCGGAGAAGCCCGCGCCAGCTGACCTTGAGAGTGCTGCTAAAGCAGTTGCCGAGGAAGAGGCCAAGGAGGTTGCTGAGCTGCCCAAGGAGCCAAGCCCTACTCCTGCCCACAAGCCCACTGCTAAGCCTGAGGCTGCTCCTCCTGTTGAGCCGGCTGCTCCTAAAGTGCCAATGACTTGGGCCAGCCGCGCCGCTGCCGCCGCCGGCCCTCGACCAGTCGTTCCTCTTCCCAAGACCGCCACTCCCCCCAGCTCCAGTTCAGAACAGGGCTCCCGCACCTGCTGCTGCTGCTGCTGCTGCTGCTCAGCCCACCACTGCGGCTGCTGCACCGGCATCTGCCCCTGCTGCTGAGGCTGCCAAGGAAGTTACTGGATGGCAGACCGCTGGCGCCGATTCCAAGCGCCAAAACCGACCTCAGTCTATTGCTGCGAATGCTGAGAAAGAGGGCACAATGGGTTACGTCAAGTACGTCACAGAGAAGGTTCAGGAGGCCGAACTTCGAAGTGCTCTGGGCGCTTTTGGCGAACTGACCTACTTCGATATCAACCGTGCTAAGGTACGCCGATCAACTCCCCCTCTTCCCTGTGTATAATGATTGGTGAGAATAAGTCGTACTAACTCGTATGTTTCTTAGAACTGTGCCTTTGTTGAGTACAAGACTGTTGAGGGCTACCAAGCTGCTCTGGCCGGCAAGAACCTTACCGTTAATGGCGAGAACATTGTTGTCGAGCCCCGACGACCCAAGGCCAACACCTACGGCGGTAACTTCGGCGCTGGCCGTGGTAATGCCTCAGGCCGTGGCCGTGGTGGTTTCGATGGTAACCGTCCTGGCGGCCAGAATGCTAGAGGCAACTTCCCTGGACAGGGCCGTGGCCGCGGCGGCGCTGCTCGTGGTCGTGGAGGCGCCCAGGCCGCAAACGTTTAGATGACGAGCGTGCCAGTCTGAACTTTCCATAAGACAAAACATCAACAGCGTATCAAACCAAAAAGAGAGAAAAACACAGAAAAACAAAGCTGCGAGCTTATCAAGGCCATGCCCAACAATTAGGATGGCTAGCATGATGGTATTTCACACTTTCGTGGGAAAGGCGAACAAAATAGGTTAGAGATCTGCCGGAGCGGAAGTGGGAGAAGCTTGGAGACGAGACTGGATTTTGGCCCAGGCCCTCCTAAAAGTTATCTGGTTTGTTTTTGGTGGTGGAGTATGAGCAAGCCTAGGCTGGCGTCGATTTTTTATTTCGATTTTTTTTTTCATTGTTCTTCCTTTTTCCTTTTTCATCTTACCATCCCATTACTGGTATGGCTGCATCTGTTCATTGCGATTAGGGGGACTCAGGGGCTAGTAGGATAGTCTACTGAGCAAAAAAATAATAGGGAGGGAGGATCCTTCGTGTTTTATGTATATTTCAAAGGGAAAAGGGGGACTCTGGATGTTGCTTTGGCTTGCTGTTATATCGGTGGGCGGAGCTATCCTTGGTTGGCACGGCGCATGGCGATGGGTGGTGATATTTTCCTATTTCCACTTGGCCTTGGTTGGTGGAGAATTCTTGGCAGCATGTGTGCGGGACATGAAGAAAAGAAAAAGAATGTATATTAGGCAGTTACGCGAGATGCAAATAAAGTATGCCATGACGTTACGGTGTTTTTGATGCGATGGCACTGGCTTTACTTGATATGATGCGTGTGCTATTGGCACTTTTGGGGTGTCGTAATCGAGCATATTGCTGACTGGCTCCTGTTTGTGATTACCTATTGTCTTTCCATGTAGTATTTCCTGTTAAGAATGTATTGGGTCTTTTGAACTTCTGGTTGATATCAGTAATGGACAATTATCACTAGTTTACGTATTGAAGTTGGTAAGAGGATACAGAGTTATAATTAGCAATTGATAGGGCTGGAGGAGAGGCACGAGATTCCAAGATATTCTGAGAGAGATGAAAAAGGTGGCATGTATAAGTTTGCCTCTAAACGATAAAAACGTGGTAGTATCACTGTTCATGGTTGGCAACGGATCTTTGAGAAAGGCAACCAAACAGCCTGGACATATGAAGATGGTATGAGCTCATAAAGGTAATTAGACTTGATACGTTGATTAAGTAGTATATTAGCCCTGAAAGGCTTCATCGCGGAACGTTCAAGGGCAGTTATGAAGAATAGAATAGGCCGACTCTAGAGTTTTGTATGTTGTTGCAGAGATCAAAAGAATATGTACATAGTAGGCTCTATCTATAGCTCAGAAAGTATTAGGAAGTAGAGAACGAGATTGTATGAATGTTGTCGATAATCTTTATTTCATTCTCATTCTATTTATTTCATCTTCTTTCCCGGGGGGGGGGGGTTTCTTTTTCTTCCTCTCTACCTCCTCCATTTCCTTGCTTCATCTATTAGACTTTGCCTCAGCGCACTTGATATATTTCCTGCAAGCCACTTGTTGTAGCATATTTATAGACCGCTCTCTTATAATATTGAACTTCAACTTGTAACAAGACCAATGGCGAGAATGGTGCTCATAAAGGTAGCTCTGTCTCCTACACGTGCGTTACGCCTCATTGAGACCACAAATGTAGCCCAACACATTTAGATTGCGCATTCTTTAGCTTTTATTTTTACAATTTATTCAACGATACACTTAGTCCATGGCACAGATCCTTCTCGCATGTAGACCGCATATGAGAAAGTATGGTATCTACAGCTGGGTAATAGATGCGTCACTGGAACCTGATGAAACATGGGCGCAGAGGTTACATCTTATTCATGCAAATTAATTCTTGAGCGTTTAAAATGTGACATCAAATACGTGCAATGCTGAAATAAGCATAAGAACGAGGTGGCGCGTGAAAGAGTTGTACGGCCTTGAGCAGACTCTCACAAATCATTCTTGGCAGATTTCTTGGATTGATGGACATGCCATCAAGGCAACAGACACGGAGGGGGGGCTTTTACTAGACATTGGGAATAATATCATAGCAGAGTGGATGACAGGCTCGGCTCGGCTCATAGACGTTTATTACTTTGTACCACATCATACGATTGCCCATTGCATCGCTTAACGTCGCCGAAGCCGTGGTTACCTTGCTCTCCTTCTCCTCGTGATGGCTTCAGAAAATCAGATAGGGCTAGACGCGCATAGCGACGGAACAAAGAGGGGTGTAGAAAGGAAAAGAAAAAAATGAAGAAGCTCGCTTCAGTGAAGACCCATTGCGGAAGGGAGAACAGAAGGTGAAAAAGTATCCTTGTTTACTGTACATGGTAGGCGAACTTTGATGCTTTCCGGAGCATCACAGCCCACTTACACAACGACCTTGACCTTGCACTTTTTTATATAATGAATCAGGAACCCGGAAGATTACCTTGGCAGTCGCTAGGCGTACTCCGTTGGTCGTATTGCCGTTTTAGCAATTTTCAATGGATACTACCCATCGATCCATTGATCCATTAATCTATTGGATCCTTTGATCTTGCTTTTGTGTACTTGAAGAACTGGTCTCCTAGAACGGGACAATAGTACCAATTATAGCAATCGTTCTGCCCAAGATGGCAACGGGGCCGAAACGCTAGAAATTACGAAAGAAGAAGAAAACGCTCGTCCAGTTATTCTTAGTAGTGCTAGACAAAGGTACGAGTAAGCTGTTAGAGATGCTCTTTATTGCTCTTTTAAGAGCTACCCCCGGTCTCACCAATTCCGTCGGTAGCCACAACCAGAATTGTCTACAAGGCGAAAAAGAAAGAAAAAAAAGGTACATTTGGCCTATATATTACGTGTAGAGCAATGCCAGATCTTTTTAATCACCAATATGGCCTGAAGAGGAAATTGCTTGCCCACTTCAATGTAGAGGGTGAATGAACATTTTCTGTCGTCCGCGAGTCATACAAAATACCTACTAGGTACTCCGTATCTGGCCATTATCATGTGGTACTTGCTGTAATACAGGTCAAGAGTACAAATAACCATTTAAGATGCCGCTTTGGTGGCTTGCTGGGTGGCAAAAGAAGCTTCAATAGAAGGATACGGAAGAAGGGAAAAAGAAAAGACAAAAAAAAAAAAAGTTCCGCCGAGGCGCACGGCCCCATCCGTTGGTGCTATTGCTTCAGCTCAATCTTTTACGTACTCGAAATCTGGCGACTGTCTACACGTGCGATGTCCCGAAGCCAGGCAAGGCAATGGAGACGTAGCATCGGAGAGGCCGTTTCGCCGCCTGATTGATTATACTGCATCTACCAGGTTGCAAGTACTTTTGAAGTTGAGAGCCAAAATTCTTGGCAATGGGCTATAAGTCATAGAATATGCTCGTAATGCTACTATGCCATCTCATTGGGATGCAGGTGAGAAGCAAGCTCAGGATGCATATGCGCTCAAAAGTCCAGTACAGATTCGAGTACGGATAGTCAAGACGCCTGGCCTGCTTGGCGAGCATGATTACATGTACTTTATACTAAAAGTCCAATAGCAATGCTGTACAAGTATATCATGCTCGATCAAGTAAACTGCGGTTGGCCGATGACCCGGCACGATGACTGCCTTGGTCTCATCCAAATAAAGCACATTGTTGATATTGTCAATCCTGCTGCGTACCTATACAAGATTCCTTCCAGGAGCACAGACCCATCTCGGGCTCCGTACAACCAGGCTCTTTTGTAAATGGCTTTCTGCTTACAAGTACAAGGCCTTCAGAACGGACTCCAGACGGCCGCAGCATCCGCATCGTCGAAGAAAAGAGCTTCGGCCATGGTGCGTTTCAGCAAGCCCATAGGCTCATGGTGAGCCGCAGAGCAAAGGAACCCGGATATCTTGGTGGAGAGTAACATTGAAGTCAAACGGCATCGTGATGGGTTTTGGCCAATGGCTGCCAAGCATGGCCCTTCGGCGTATGCGTCACACAGACGAAGATGCCCTTTGGTTCCTCAGCTGGCGAATGGCTTGTTAGTGCCAGCGACTGGGATCCTGCCCGTGTGCAAAAGTTCTTTTCCAGCCCAGCGCTCGGCCTCGTGTCTTTTCTCCCCGAGCACTCCAGTATATGTACATGTTGTGCCGTATAGTACTGTAGATAGCATAGCCACCCATTACGTGAAACGACATTGTAATCGTCAGCATGTGTCCAATGGTATTTTTTTTCTTCTTCTTCTTTTTCTTCTTCTGTTTCTTCCTTCTTACCTAGTACAAGTAGTCCAAGTGGCGCCCAACGCAGTCGTCGTGTTAGGGCATATCAAGCTGAGCGGCTTTCGGCACTAAGCCAACCCGGCAAAAAGCCTCAAAATAGCACACTATGGCTGGCCTTTGGACTTGAAATGAGCATAAAAAATTACTAGGGATAGAATGCATGGCCATGACTCTTGTGATTTCAATTTCACCAAAACGAAGACATGATCGCCAACGCTTACACTCGAACGGTGGAGAAAGAGAGAGCAAGAGACAAAAAAAAAAAAAAAGAGGGGAGGGGTGTGAACTTCCAGAAGAAAACAAAAGCTATCCGAGGAAAACGAGAGCAACGGAGGATCAAAATCAGGCGCAGCTACCCATCATCTTCTCCACAAAGCACGGCAGATGTTCCAGCAGATGAGGATGTGCGTTGCTAGTCAATCGCTGCCTAGAATACGGAGTTTTAGTGCCATGTCTGGTTCTGTAAGAGCCCGTGTTTGCGTGATTGAATGGCTTCAGACCCCGTACTCGTTTACAGGAGCATTGCTGCCGTACAGTACTTTTCACACACAGTAATCAGATGGCACGATCGGCCTCAAGACCCAGTGCCGGCGGAAGTGCCGGCGGAAGTGACAGATTGGTTCACACGTCGCTCGATATGGTTTGACCATGGCAGGGGATTTGGCATTAGCATGGACGGATTGGTGCGGTCAGCAGGGAATCCCCTCACGCAGCATATAGACAACAGGTGTATCAGATGGAGGCTTGCATGTTGCAGCGGCACAGTAGTCGTATCCATCGCTGTGCTGTTATTACATAGGTACCTATGCAGTAATGAGCTGGTTCATGTACTATTGTATCTGCCGTTGACCACCAACCTACACGCATTTGGATGGGGTAAACGTGTAAAGGATACAACAAATCTCGATAACGATGTGCCTGCCAAGAGGAGTAGCAAAAGCCAAGCAAAGAGTAACTACAAGCTTGGCCTTGGCTTTGACAGGGCCCTAGAATTAGACTGAAGGACGAAATTACCAAATTCTTGTCATGGCCGATCATGTCTCGAATAAGCCAAGCCATGCGCCTCAGAACTTTGCAAGAACACACGCGATGACGATGCCACTGGGGCAGCAAATGTTGTGTTCAAACGTCTAGAGAACAACTCCAGGCGATATCGGTCGCAGCCAAACAAACTACGCGTGTACAGCCCCGTGAACGGACTAATGGCTGTCGGATGGAAACTTCATGTTGGTACATGGAGTCCTGATAGATGCTGCGCGCGCTGTGCTGTGGCTTGGGCAAATCGGACGGCCGGGCATGAGACGGATCTGGTTGCATGTATGCACGGGCAAGCTTCAGCCTTGACGGTTGCTGGATGCTGAGAACCACGTTATCCATATCGGGGAATTATGATCGGAGCCGAGGGCCGGTTCAGCAGTTGATGCGTTTCGACAAATCTGCTGAGCTTGTGAGCCACGGGCGATGGTGACAGCTGCAGCAGTAGCACTACTCTTATAAATCACACTTGAATAGTAATACCATGTGGTGCCTGGGCATCAATATACAAAAAGCGAAATAAACGACAAAAGGGGCGTCGCAGCGACCATCCGGACACGAGCCTACATGTAACTTGAGCCCAACAGTAGCCACAGCATAGAGTTGGCACTGTTTAGAGACCAGGCCAGGTTCACCAGGCCAGTCGCACCACGGGGGGCTACATCGTGAGAAATTTGCCCAGAACCAGCCTACCAATAGCATTGGAAGACGCAAGTTTCGAGTGTGATGAATGGCGGTTTTAACAAGAAAATCCAATTACCAATATGACTCGTAAGAAGCCGGCAGCGATGCGGGGGCCCGGAGCTGCAGCCAGCGGCGACGCCACAAAGGGAATAAGGCGCCAGCCAGGGCTCCTGGAAATGGAGGATGCGGCTTTCAAAGGTCCCCCCCCTTGCCCAAAAGTTCCGAAAGGCTAGGATGGGGGGAGGGTGTGGTCGGGAAGGGGGGTATGTTATGTACAAGTACTGTGGAAGAGGCCTGTCATGGCGTGTAATTCATTAGAGAAGTAGGAATCCGTTGTAGTATTGAGGAAGAATCAGGAAACGAATACTCGGCAGTGTTGATGCGTTGAATTGAAGCAGAAGAGGCGCAGAGCAGAGCAGAGCATAGCACTTGCAAAGAAGAGACGACAAGCTTTAACGTTAATGTAAGAGCAACAAACATTGGATGGCCATCGGCGACTACTCAAATAGGTAAGTCCCAAGGCAAAGTCGACCACGGCTCTAGCACCCGAGTATTGCGAGATAAGTCTGCGCGTATAGGTACTCGACGCACTGATGGTCCTAGGCACGAGACGTGCTGTAGCGTGTACATGGAAGCAAGCAAGAGAGTCTTGCAGTTAGTTCGGCCCGCCGGGAGCGATTTAACCAAAAAGCTTAAGCAGAGGGCGCTCGCTCCCCTCCAGTTCTGGTACAGTACTTGTACAGGAAAACAGCGCCATCCTGCCAGCTCTTGCAGCCTGTAGCGGCTGTCCCAGCGCTGCCCCAGCGCCGTCCCAGAGCCAGGGCTCGCTTTCATCTTCGCACCCATGGAATGGCCATTTGCTTGGCACCACCACCTGCTCCAGGTCAGCTCTGGCTTTGCCTGCGACAGGCGCCAACGCCGCGTCTTGCATGAGATTCGCCGGGCCTTTTGCGGGAAAAGACCCCCCCTATAGACCCCCCCTATAGATCAATCAGATGCGCCAATGAGCTAGCGGTGCTCGTGCCGGAGTAATAGGCAGGCTGCTTGGTGATTCGCACAACACAAAGTACCTCAACCTGCACTGAGATGCGGCGAAAAGCCTGCGAAAAAAAGACAGTGAGAGGCGGCCCCGGCTTTTGAATGAGTCCCAAACCCCGCCCTCCACATCCTGCGCGTGGCACCTACCGCGCAGGGCTTAGCGCGCACCCAATATCAACAGGTCAGGCCCAGCGTCTGTTTTGCCAGTCACTTTTGGCTGCCACAGAGCACTTTCGTAGCGTTGTGGTAAACGCGCCTCTTCCAGACGAATGCGACCCTCTTTTATTTTTCATTCGTTTCTTTTCTTGGAGTCGACTCCCGTGCTGCGTCCGTGCTCGAGACGAGCCCCGTAAAATACAGCCCAAGCGGGCGAGCCAACGACAGGAACTTTTTGATCGCGCAGCAAAGGTCGACCCGGAAATAGCGGTCCCATATATTGGGAGCCGGGCCAGAAGGGTTCTTGTTCTAGCACGGCCATTATTTTCTTGGCAGCAATAGATCCATGAGGCTATCAGATGGTGCTGGGGGGGATCTTGGTGAATTATACGCAAAGTGACCAGCAGACACTCTTGAATGAGGGCATTCTCATGTTGCATCTGCTGTTAATGAATACCGAGGTGCTTGTATCTGACTCTACAAGTCCCTGGTACTGTACTGGTACCGCTGCGATGGAAACTGCGCGATACCACGTCGGTCCTGCCTTGAGTTTGAACCAGGCCGAGGCCGCCAAATTGCAACGCTCAGGTAAAGAAAGAGCTGACGTGGTACCTGCCAATACCAGTCCCCTACCTGTATTAGGCGACTCCTTCTTTCCCCGACGGCCCACCACTATACTGTAGAGGTATCTGTACTCTGTCTGGACTGCTCCATGCTCTGCATTTGTCGCGCGCGCGGGTACCTCATACCTAAAATAAGCGTTTATGCTGCGCTGGTTTGTGCGTTATTCTCCGCCTTCGTGAGTACACGATACCTTGGTCGTGTTGTACTTGTGGCAGCTGTCGCAGGTGTCTGGCACAAGTTCCCAAGTCATCAAGGTGCTGCTGCTACTGTCTTCTCCTTTCGCCAATCTCGTGAAACGCCAAATTTGCTGCTCAGCCTCTCCTCTGCACCATTACCAATCATGCTCGCGCTCCTTTGATTGTCGCAGCAATCGCCATCGCATCTTTGGGAAGCGAACGAATACCTACAGCACCTGTAGACATTACAGCAAACGGTTGGCTGGCTTGCACCTTGTCGACTTGTGTACGGCTCTTCCGGGCCAGGCTCCCGAAGGCGTCTCAGCTGGGTCAGAAAGGGCCCGTAGTCAGAAAACAGGCTTGGCTCGAGAGGCGGCTAACCGTCAGATCTAGTGAAATCCGATGCTCTGTATCGCCGTGGCGCTGCGGCGGTCGCGCGCCTTTGGGTCCCATCCACGCCATCCCATCGCAGTCGACTTCAAGCCCTCGGCCCACGCCCATCCCCACAGAGCTGGGACCACCCCTTCGACGACAAAAACCCCTGGCGTTGACTTACATGAAGGCCAATGTGTGCCGTGTCCGCTGTGTCGTCGCCGCTAACGTGCTGCTGCACCCATACTTGCACCACTGTATCCTCCGGACGGCTTCCATCTCAAGCCCTGCCTCGCCACCCGCACGTTTCCTCAACCACGGCTCAGCACCTCGCGTGTCAGCGCAACAGGAGAGCCCGCTCCCCATAAGCTTTCCGAGTCTTCCTGGAACCTTGAGAGACCGCCATACATCGGGGCCTTGTTACGACCCCGAGGTTTACGCACCCAACTGTCCGCAGAGGGTCTCATCGCCACTAACAAAAGAGCCGCCGTGCAGGGCTCCAGCAGCGTCTTGCGACCACGGCCCCGTCTTTGCTGCTTCTCTCTCCGTTTCGCTGTCCACCCCCCCACCGTGCTCTTCTTGAGACCTCGTTTCCCTCTTTCTTCTGGATACCTGACGTTTCTGATCTTCCCTCGGGTTCATCATGCGCCGGGGCGGGTCGTTATGAAGGTAAACCGTCATGATCCATCTACGGATACTCCTCCTGTCAGCAGCGCACGAATAGAGTTCCCTGTAACGAGCCGCACGCGCCACTTGAGGTAGATCGCATTACCAGTGCTACGTCAACACACCGACTCAGCCAGCGCCCGTTGCGTTGCCTCAGAGCATTTGTTCTCCCGTTCTCCGGGACATATAAGCCGGGCCCGTCCCCATGGACCGCCGTGGCT
Source organism: Trichoderma atroviride (assembly GCF_020647795.1). Lineage (NCBI taxonomy): Eukaryota > Fungi > Ascomycota > Sordariomycetes > Hypocreales > Hypocreaceae > Trichoderma > Trichoderma atroviride. The sequence goes on along the minus strand of NC_089401.1, from coordinate 5,992,786 downwards.
CGGCCGGAGAAAATGGACTTTCACCGATCCAGTCTGCGCCGCCGAATCGGCGGCGTCTATCAATGGAGGAGGACATGCATTATCAGCACATCATGACAGCATCTCAGCAGCGGCGTCCATCACAACCGCCACCATACGAAGACACCGGCCTCGCCAAGATGCCAGATGAAAGGGGAGGAGAGAGGGAAGGGGAGGGCAGGGACGAGGTTGAAGAGAAGGACTCGTTACCAGCCAAGAGCAGTTGGCTGAACCGTTTCAAGAGCAGAGGGAAGGAGTTGAAGATGGCAAAGTCGAGCGATGGTCTAGACGATGAGACCAGCAGTGGACCCGGTATCATGGGCCGAAGTCTAAGTCACGATGACTTGCCAAGCTATTCAAGCTCTATTGCTATCGAAGGAGTATTTCACATGAAGCACGAGATTGAAAATACCACAAAAAGGGCAGAGGATCGACAGTGGCACACCGTCTTTGTCGCCCTCAACGGAACCGCCCTCAGCATCTACGGTACTAAGAAGGATTGGAGCTGGGGCAAATCACGCGATGGCCCATCCATTTGTCCCGACAACCCGCCTTGGATTAGAAAGGCAAAATTAGAAAAGACATACAGTCTTTTGCATGCTGATGCTGGTATTGCCGCCGATTATAAAAAGTGAGTTCTTTCTCCATGAAAGCGAACTCATATATCCCGCATGTGAGAGTGAGGTGTTTGTTAGGATATGAGGAGGATATGAGGAGGATGGGAGAGAAAAAAAGCCTCAGCATACTAATCCACATCTACCTTTAGGCGTCGTTATGTTATTCGAGTACGAGTTGAAACAGATCAATTTCTCTTGTCCTGTATCGAACTGGGCACCTTTGTCAAGTGGCTCGAGTGCTTGTTTGCAGCTATTGATGTGGCAGCCCCTATCGACGAACGAGATTTCCCACGCGACATGTCTATCCCGCGAATCCAGAGAATCCGATGGTACCGCAGCCACACTGGTGAAATCTACCCAAGCACCCAGCCGGAAATTCACCAAGATCCACCTCCGGAGGCTGAAGGCCCCGTTACTCTTGACGCTCCTGACGATGCTTCGGAGCGACAACCTCCATCTGCTCAGCTGCCTACTCCGACGCCTGCCCCTTCACGAACCCACCCTACAGAGGAGACTCAGAGTAGCGAAGCTTTGGGACCCCACCTAAGAATCGATCCCAGGAATGATCCCTTCCATCCCCTCAGCGTAACTTCAGATCCAAATCCATCTATAGACCCACACACGGGCAAATGGTTCCCTGAACACCAGTGGACATCTGCACACGATCTGCTATACGCCAAACTCTGCTACAGTAATTTACTGTTTCGAAGCCCTCGCAAATCAAACTACATCATTAGTAAAGGAAAGCAGTGGTTTGTCGATTGGGGCACAGGTAGAATGGTTCGCGTACTTCCGCCGGCCTATGGCGAGGTAGACTTCTTTGGTCCTTGGCAAGTCATTCATACGGAAAACAGAAGGATTTAACAAATTCTTTGGGGTTGAACCAAGTCAAAACAAATTCGGAAACGAGCATTCCCAACGACATTGGCCTGATTCGAAGGAACAAGTTTGCCTCAGCACCAGGATGCATTTATGCGGCCACACCAATCCCAACAATCCGACATCAACAATAACAGTCCTCCTCCATATTGATATGGACTATCCTCTATTCCACCTACATATTCCTGGGCAACATCGGCTTGCCTTGTTTTCTCTTTTGTTTTATGCCTTGTTCAGTTATACAGATAGCCTGGTTGTAAAGGGCTAGAAATCCCGCATGGGAATTTAGCACGGGGGGGGAACGGGGGAGAAAGACGCGAGCTCTATCATGAAGAGCTACTGGAAAAGGTGTTTTTGTGTTACGTGCATACACGGGCGTCAGGAATGAGCATTTGCACATTTATTACCGGGCGGCAACAACATCATGGGCCGGAGTTTTGTTTTTATTTTCTTTTGTATTTGTTATGCATTTCAGGCATGTATATTTCTGTCTATGTTGCATATTGAGCGGCGGAGAATGAAGAAGGGGTGCCCGTGTGTTGGCATATTGGATATAGCCACATACTATCGCATATATCGCTCGTCGTTGTATATACCGCAATACATTTGATTCATATCTAGTACACTTTTGTTTTAACAGTGTCGTGAAGAGAACCAAGGCTGATTGATCGTTATTGTGTAAATCTATATGCTTAAAGAGTAACAGTATTTATGGGGTATCATCATGTAACCAATTCTAAATCCAACATATTTCCCAACACTCTCCCCTCTTCTCGTTTTTATGCCCAAGGTTCTATGAAACAATGAAGCCTTGTTTGCCCTCCTCTTCGTTTTGCAATCCAACAGACATCACCAAAACGTAGTCTATCCAATCCACCTGTCCTATAGGCACACGAATAGAAGCATAAAATCGTTGTATCTAAAAATCGCCTACTTCCACCGCCAAACTTTCTTCATTCCGAAACAGCCTTGTCCACGTCCCTCGCCTCGGCAGCCAACTGGTCCACGACGGGCGCCAGCGCGGCATTTGCGCCCCTGACGTCCCCGACGGCGGCCTCGAGCGAGTCGAGCAGCGCCTCAATCTCTGCGCGCTGGCTGCGGATCTGCTCGTAGAGGATGGCGTTGTGGGATTGGGCGGTCTGGAGCTTGGCGTTGAGGAGGGACTGGTGGGAGGCGAGAGACGGGGCGAGATGCGCGGAGAGGATGTCTTTGGCGGGGAGGAGATGGGGTCTTGTAATCAAAAAAAAATGTTAGAACTCTCTCTTTCAACAATTTGTGGTGGGATTATGGAGCTTTTTTTTTTTTTTTTTCGTACGGAGTTGGTTTAGGAGCGTCAGGCGCTGAAGATATGCGTCGATGTGTGGCGTCTGCGACGAGGCTTTCGAGGTCGTTGAGCTTGGGCACAACTTGCCTCGCGATGAGGATGCTTTCGAATTCTCTCTAGCAATTGAGAACATGGAAACATTAGCAAGACCGTCTCTTCCCTTGTCTCTCCCCCTCATTCTTCAAGGCCCAATACCTCGCACTTCTCCGCCAGCTTCTCCGCCATTTGCGTCTGGACCTGCTTCAGCACCGGCTCCGCCTTGCTCGCCACCGTCGGGTAGCAGGCCGCGAAGTTGTCCCATTTCAGCTTGGCCAGCGTGCGCTTCAGGCTTTGCGCGTAGAGCTCTTGGAATCGAGTTGCGCGGGGGCCGGGGACGGCGGGCGCTGCTGGTGGTGCTGCTGGTTGTGGTGCGTCGCCATTGTTGTTGTTGTTGTCGCCGTCGGCGTGGGTATCTTGGGAATCTGGCGCTGCATTGTCCGTCTCCATGGGAGTGTCTGATTGTGATGCTCGAGCTTGCGCTTGAGCTTGGGACGTAGTCGCCATGGGATGCTGCTTCGTTTTTCTTTGTTTTGTTTCCCCTCCTTATCGCAAAAGAAGTCGACTAATACCAAGGGTATAGATCGATGGAGGGAATACAATTGGCGTAGTGTACAAAAAAAAAGAACAAGTCAAACGCAAAGGTGGAATAGAAGAATGAAGAATGTTGGAATGCCACAGAGGGTGGGAGCTTGTCATAAGGCTAAGCGCGTCGCATTTTCCAATTAAAGAGACGCGAACGTGGGGTTGCGCCTTGGAACGTCCGAAACTGTGTGGCACGTGACGGCGAGTTGATCAAAATACCTAGTATATGCATGTATTGATTAATATTTTCCTGACCCCCCTTTGGAATTGGTCCATTTACCAGTGTTTTTGGTACTTTCAATGCGGCTTAGCTGCCTGCAAGCACTATAAACCCTTAATCGCCAAGCTGTCTGTGTATCTCTGAAGCACCTAGTAGGTCGGACGTTGCTAATATCGTCATCATTTAACTCACTTGTACGCCCCCTATAACTCAGAACAAGCCCTTATATCATACTCTAAATGCTTGGTAGTAATATTTGTAATGAAGAATACATCAGCTGAGCATCGTACGATACTCGCTCACCAGTGCCATGACCCATGTCCCATGTCTATAGATATAATACTCTCCAAACCAATGCTATCCTATGCTCGCTTTTCTTCTCGTCCATCGAGTTTTTACATGTTCATCTATTTACCCAAATCTTTCCTCAAATATTTCTTTCATCCTTGTCGCGGTTTTGGTATCAGTTTTTCAATTCATAACACAGTCATAAAATCCACCCAGTATGTCCCCCTCCCATCAAGACCCAAAATGGCCAGCCCATGAACCTCACCCATACCCATCATCCCGTCCGTAATCCAAAAGAAAATGCAATGGAATATATGTGTAAAGGCAAGAAAAAAAAAAAGACTTCAAAGTCAAAATCAATTTGCTGCCAAAATAGCAGCCGCATCTGGCGCAGAGGTACGATCACTCTTGCCACCGTCTCTTCTCACTTCTTCCTCCTCTTTCTTCTTGCGATCCTGCTCCCGCTGGCGCTTGTGGCTGACATACGTAGCATACCGGATGGTGCCCAGCGTCACAATGGCCATGAAGAGGATACCAACAACGGATCGGCGGATGAGAATCCATCGCACGCCTTCTATCTCCGATTTGGAGTCGCTACTCAGCATGATGCTGATTTTGTAGGTAATTTGTTGGATCTGGAGAACAAATGTTAGTAGCCACTGCATAAAAGGGGGTCGCTTGGGCAACTTACGGCACTATCCGCCCCCTTTTGCTCCTCTCTAACCGTCATCTTTCGATCGTTAAAGGCTCCTCGCACATTATCGTTCAAAGTCAGCAGCTCCTGGTTCAACGTCTGCGTCAAGATATCGACTTCGTGCTGTAAATGCGTGCGCTGCTGTCGAATCTGCTCATCCTGGGCGCGGCGATTGTTTTTGATCTCGGCGCTCAGCTCAGAGCATGCCGCAGAGAACAAATATGACTCCTGCATATTAAACAGTTAGACAAACACTTTCTTTCTTTCTTTCTTCTTCAAGAACTGAAAAGGGTCCTACGTTTTCTACATCGCTCTTGCTAACAAGCTTTTCCTGCGCCATATCCAGGTTATGCGCCAGGAGAGCTCGCACAGCCTTCATCATGGTAGTAGCCTGGTCGCTTGAGTACCCTCCCTCATGTAACTGCTTAACCAGGGAATAGGTGTCAAAATGATGAACATATTTCGGCGGGGTCATGGACGGCGTCGACGAAGATGACAAGCTCTCCGGGGCACCCATGTAATAGACGCTATCCAGCCTGTCGCTCATCTTCGGGGTGTCCTTGGGCTTGTCTGTCTTGGGTTCGGCGCTTGCAGTCGAAGTCGAAGCCGAATCGCTGGATTCAGTCTGCGGTTTGGGAGGTCCCATTGGTATTACTTCTGATTCCGCAGTCGCTGGCTCTGATGGCTTTGATTCAGTTTGCGTCTGAGCTGGCTTGGGGTCCTGCTGTTGGCTGTTCAAAGCCGCCGCGTCGGTCTCCGGGGCATCTGTTGTAGCGGCCTGGCTTGTCTTCTTCTCTCCGTTTTCGAAAAACAGTTTGCCAATGTCAGACTTGGCCTGGGCCTTGGCTGGAGCCTCCTCTGTTGTACTATTATCCGTCGCTGTCTTGTCTTGCGTCGCCTTTGCCTGTTCGTCCTGCTCTTGCTGTTCCTGCTGCTCTTGCTGCTCCTGCTGCTCTTGCTGCTCCTGCTGCTTTTGCTGGTGAAGCTGCTGCTGCTGCTTCTCCCATTCGGCGGGCTCAACAGCCTTCCCATGCCTCTTTGAAATCAAGCTATTCCATCTTACAGTCGTTGCGGCTGTCGTCGTCGTCGTCGTCGGAACCGTCGTCGCCCATCCCAGCGTCGGGCCGCAGCCCCTCGTGGCCGCACGCACCAATTGGGGATACAAAAACGTCAGTCTCCCCGCAGCAGCCATAGTTTAGATAGGGAGAGGGAAGAAGAGAAAGAAAATAGAAAGGTAAGTCCACAACGGCGAGGAGGGAAAAAAAAGGGCTTGAGAAGAAAAAGCCCAATTCGTCCCGCCGGGCCGGAGAGGTTTTGACTGGGCGCGTTATAAGTCGGGAGGATTCATCGGGTGCGGCGCTCGAGTGCGACACAATGCTCCTCTTGGGAAATAATTCAAGCAACGAGACCTGGTCATTGGTAAAGAGTAAAGGAGTGAGTGGGACGCTGGAGCTTCAAGTGCCATAAAAGTGGCTATCGTCGGAACAAGTGCCGCAGCAGATAAATAGGCGGACGAATGGCGCTAAAAAGTTGATCCGCTGTAGTATTTGTTTTGGTCCATCTATACACTCCGATAGAGCTCCGGTATTCACGCAAACAGGGAATTTACGTGCCACGAATGTGAACCGGTATACTCTTTGTTATTGGTAGGCACGCTACGTTGAGGCAATTCGTGTGAATACAGCCACTCTTTCAATCATTCACACGGATATTCATTGATTCATAAGACACAATCGAGCACAACAACTCAGGCATCAGCAACTGGTCCTCATTCTGTAGTGAGACAAATGAGTAGTCTCCCCAAAAACTCTCTACAGTTCCTCTATGGACGTAAATCCCAGACCCCAGGTGTCAGCGCCTCCCAACCGTTAACGATAAAGTACATTTGCATCCCTTGCCATCCGTATGTGCCTAGTGCTGCCCGCTTCCTTCACATCTGTTGGAAAAAGGAGTGACCAGATAGAAAAACGACCAAGTCGATAAGTCCCCAAAAGTAAAAAAGGAAGAAATAGCATAAAGTAAGACCGGAGAAGATTTTTTTGTAGAAAAAAACAAGTAGGAAAGAATGAAAAATAGAAATGGTAAAAGAAAACGACGAGAAATAAACTCCAAATCATTCCCCAAGAAAAAAGTGAATCCCAAGTTTGTGTTTCGTCGTCCATGCAAAATTCCAAGTTCCGGAATAAATATACCGCAGCTTCTTATTCGCTTGTCCTGACAAAATATCCAGAAACGACCGTCCGCGTGCAGTCGTAAGTATACCAGCTAGAAGGGGGCAAAGCCACTATGCGTCTTCTGTTTGCAATATTATAATAATGATAAAAAGAATAAAGTTAAAATGGACTTGCACAATATTAATACCACATATCCAGGCCGCTGTAAAAAGGGGGGGCGTCGAGTGAAGAAGAACGGATGATTTGTAAAGGTCTATGGGCCATCCTCCTTGCCACTTGCACCCCCCATCTGGCAAATGCGTTGTGTATTTATGTCTCTGTCACGCTGGATCAATTTTTTCTCTGTTGTCGTAATACATTTGTTCGAAGAATTAAAAGCCGAATCAAAGAATGTGCTTAAATGAATATATGAAGCAGCGAGCAGCTCTATGACTCAACATCTTGGACCTGTAGAGCCACTCCAGGGATAGATTTGCTTGAGCCCTTGTCTGCGGTGTCGTTAGATGGGGCCCCGACAGCACTGGCGTGAGTGCTGGGCGGGCTGTTGCTCTGAGGACTGTTGGTTTCATGTGTCAGGGAGGGAACCTCAGCAACGGAGTTGGTGTCTGACTGAGTAGATGTTTCGCTCTTGGAGCCACTCAATCCGAGGAGTTTCTCCAATGCCTGGAGCTGCCGAGAAGCACCACTCTTCTTTAGGTTGTAGAATTGAGGCTTGATCTCCTCGACTAGGGCATCTCTCTCCTCGCCTTGTAGCTGACCCAGCATCTTTTCTATTGAAGAGTTAGCGATGTACTTGTCAAGGGAAGATCAAAAACTTACGAATAACATAGTTACCAAACTGGTCTCTCATCATCTGTTGCAGGGGGTTGTTTCCATCTGGCCCAGCAGTGGTCAGCTGCTCCCGAATGGTTGTGCGCTGTGCGGGCGTGCCAAACTCGATGCACTTTTCTACTACGTTGGAAGCAAATTTGTGCTTGGAGAGCGTGAGAAGCTGGCCCATGACCAACTGGATAATCCGCTCGCGATCCTCCAGTTCTCCGTTCTGGATGACATGCTGGGCGACGTAGTTGCCGTACTGGTCAGTGATCAGAATCTGGGCAGAAGCGTGGAGCTCGCCCATGATTTCTGCCTTGTCTTCCTCGGTGCCGTGTTCCAGGAGTCGCTGAATGACGCGGCAGCCATAGGCGTGGGATGCCAGAGGAGTAACTTGGCCGCGCACCGCATTCATGATAAAGTCGATGTACTGTCTTGGGACAAGCTCAATGATCTTCTGAACAACATGGTTGCCATTCTGATCTTTGATTACTCGTAAGATCTCAGGCTCAAGCTCTCGGGTCAGCTCGGCCTGCTGCTCGACTAGGATGTGCTCAAGAGCCTGAGGAAATAAGCATTAGCAAGGGTTTCAGAATTGAACGTCGGCAATTGTATGCGGGATTGTGCTTACCTTTTGAACCACGCGACAAGCATAAACCTGGACAGACAGGTCAACCACTTTACCCTTCATCTTCTCCGCCAGGATTTTCTTCTGCAGTTGGCTTCCGTATTCGAAAAATTTCTGTACCACATAGTTGCCAAAGACGTCCTTCATCAGCTGGAGGGCATTGGGTTCAATCTCTCGGAAGATTTGCTCCTTCTCATCGCTATTAGCAGTCTCCAGCTTCTGTTGGATGAATCTCGAGCCATGCTGATCGCCGCTGAACTCGACGGCGTGGTTGTAGATGTCTCTGAGCTCGTATCGCTTGTTAGACTTGTTGCCATTTACGCGGAACTCATCGAGCAGAGCGCTACGCATGCCCTTGCTGGGATCTTGATCTCTGGAAGGCCTGATTGGAGTCATGGAGTTGAGAGGATAGCCAGGGATAGATGGGACGGCATAGTTGGATAACATTGGTCGGAAGTTTGAAGTGTAGGCCTCAGGGTACGAAGGTGAATACTGAGAAGGGATCTGAGCGTAGCCGAATTGGTTCGGATAGTACTGTGCAGGGAAGTTGGAAGCCGTGAATTGTTGGCCAGAGGGCCTTCGCTCATGATCGGCAGCCCTCTGACCTCGTGAGGATGGTCTACTCATCCAAGCCTCTGCGCCTGGGGCGAAAACTCTTGAGTTGGAACCCGGGTCAAGGCGGTAGGCGGCGCCGGACGCTGGCGACACTCGATCGAGCGAAGGGCGCCTTGCGGCAGAGAGCTGTGATAGAAGAGGATCTGTGCTGAATTCAAAGCTCCCGAGCCTTGAAGGGCCGCTCTCGCTCAGCCATGGCACAGAAGCGGGGTTGGAGTGGAAAGGAACAGAGGCAGGATTGAATGACTGCCCACCGGCCGAGCCATTGTTGAGGTTGATCTGACGGGCCATTCGAAGGGAGATGTCATCATCAACTTGTCGGTTGAGGCTGAATGCTCGCTGGTTTGCGACTTGGGGGAATGATAACGAGTGGTTGGAGAGCTGTCTCGTGGAATGAATCGAGTTGCTGGGAGTGTGGCCGCTGCCCTGATGGTATAGCTCGGTGAAGGCTGGAGAGCCCTGGGATTGTCGAGAAGGTGGGAGGCTAGCATCTCGGGGCTGGGCAAAAGCTGCCAGAGGGTCGATGAAGGCGCCATCTGAAGGACCTCGCTTTTGCGCAGCGGCAAAGGCAAAGGCATCCGACTCGTCGATAAAGCTGCCGGAGCCACCCAAGCCGGAAGAATCCTTCTTCACACCAATGGCTGCCGGGTGGTGGTTTGGATAAAAGACGGAGGGGTTCGAAAGACCTGCATTTTGCGCTCGACCGGGCGAGTTGCTAGTAGAGCGGGCAGGGTTCTCTGCGTTCCAAGGCTTGGAGTTGGAGACCCAGCCCTCAGCCTCGGAGGTTGCGTGGAGGGCACTGGACCCGGTGGGATTTTCTTCTGATTCTGCGTCATTGTGGTAAGTGGTTAGTCCCGTTTGCACAGAGACGATTGGGAAAGAGGGTAAGGAGCAAAGCGGAAGCGAAGACGAGAGCGCCGACACCGACGCTGCCCATCATGTCGTCTCCCGCGATGAGGCACACGCACCTTTGGGGCCAACAGAGCGATCTCTGGCATTGGCAAAAGGCGACGACCAGATATTTTTGTTCGGATAGAGATTGGAGGGAAAGCCCGAGCCCACGGGCTGCTGGGCCTTTTCGGCAGATCCAGAGGGCATGGCAAAGCTGGAATAGACCCTCAAGCGTGTCTGGAGACAGCAAAAGCAAAACGAAAGATGACAGTTAGCGATTGTGCGGCGGTCAGAATGGACGAGCAAAAGACGAAACAGCGCTGAGGTTGGGACGAGGGCCAAGGCGTGGGGATCAGGCCTTTGTGACCCGCTAAGGGCGAATCAAGCCTCCTTCCGCTGGCGCTAGGCTGGCGCAACCTTTTGAGACACTTGGGCGGCCCCCCCCTCTGACGTCGTGGTGCTGGGCGGCTTCTGGGTTCGAGTGCTGTTTGCACTTTGGCAGCGCTGCACTCGCTGCAAGGATTGGGGCGGGTGGGGGAGAGGAGAAGGGGACAAGGACATGGACATGGAAGGGGATGATATGATGGGAGGGAGATCAGCTAGAAACTAACCTTTGGCTGACTCACCGCAGTCGCCATTCTGTGCTGAATGACGGACGGGAGGCGGCAGGGGAGCGGAGAGAGGAGAGCGCGGAGAGAGAAGACGGAGTGTGTGCAACGAGGGCAACGAGGATGATACAACGAGTTGTCAACGCCTTATCTGCCGGCTCCAATGGTTAGGCACCCAACTCGACTCGCCTCGACTCAACTGCTCTGTCTGCGTTGCTTGCTTGCTTGCTTGTTGCTTGCTTGCTGCTCCAGCCAACCTACTTATCTGCTGTGCTGTGCTGTGCTGTGCTGCGCTGTGCTGTGCTGCTCGCTAAGACGGACGGATGCACTCCTCCGCGTGGTACCAGCTCGGTGCACCGCCGAAGCGACCACAATCAGGTGCGGATGCAAATCGATGCAGCTACAGATGCAAATGCAAATGCAAATGCACGGCAGAGCCACTGCCAGGCTCGCGCTGGTGCCAACAGACCAGCTCGATGCAGTGCAGCCAAAGCAAATCAGCGCCCAGCGAACGCCCAAAGGTTGCGGGCCTGGCACTCTGGGGAAGGCGTCTGGCCGCTACTCACAGCCTCGAGATAGCCGGCTGGGGGTCCTTTGGCGTTTCCGACCCCTGTGGCCCGTTGCTGGATATGCCGGTAGTGATGGTGATGCTAGCAGCTTTTAGTGAGCACTTGTTATGCCGTCTCGTGCTGGTCTAGCTGCACTCGTCTGCAGGTAGGATGGCGCCGCAATAAGTACTTCCGGAAGCTGGCCCTCCCTTGGAGATAAGGGCCAGAATGCGTCTTATGGATCTCAGACGGTCAAGATTACGGGGACAGAGCCGAGGCAGGACGTGGAAAAATTAATGCCCAAGCAGGAATAGCAGCTCATGTATGTTTTCGACGACGAAGACACTTTGCCTGTAGTCTGGCCGGGGTAGGACTGCGACGATGAATACGTGTCAGCGGTGGAGAAAGTTGAGTTGCAGTGGGCGCGCGCCCAAAGTTATTTTGGCTTTCCGTTGCAGGCGAAAGGTGTTCAAGGCAAGGGGAGTTTTGTTCAAGAGAAGGTAACAGGGAGAGGGGCGGTAGCGTCTAAAGCATGTACAATGCATATAATTGTCATATAGACAATTACACCTAGAGGGATTGAAGAAGAGGGAGGGGACGGGTGAAGGGGGAAACGCTTAAATCAAGGGATATCAGCATATGGCTCTATGGCAAACGTGCGAAATGAACTTCTTCCACGCGATGTCAACGCGGACAGCGGGGCTCCGAAGGCGTTGTTGCGTGTTCCAGAGCGGCAGACACTCACCACAATGACTGCAGATGTCTTATTCCGAGGGATGCCGTTGTGGCTTGGAGCGAGGGGGTGTAGCACTTGTATGTCTTGGTTGATGTTCGAAATATAGGCGCACCGCGGAGGCTTGTTCGTTGCTCGAGTTCAATCAGTCCGGGCTGTGCTCTGCATGTACAGAGACGGAGAACCAAGGTTGAACGTGGGAACCATTCGAAATCAGAGAGGAAACAGGAAAGATTCAAATATTAACTGAGATGGGGTTGATGTGAATAGAAAGTAGGTCCGATGGTGAACTGCTCCCCGTCTGGCGCTCTTGTTAAATAGAAGGATCCAGAAATCAATGTAATTTTTTGTATGTCCAATGCGCGATAAAAACAGTTCTTGAAAGGAGAGAGGAGGAGGAACAACAGAAGACGAGAGAACTGGATGGCCCAACGGTGCGGGCTCGATGGCCTAGATGTATAGCGGCGGCATTGGGACGAGGAGGCGAGAGCAATGGGCAGAAATGCTGGGTCGGAATGTAGATGTAGCAAACTGGCAGAGAGACCCTCGAATCACAGGAGGCCAAGGGATGGAGATGGAGCGAGGAATGAATGGTGCGCGAGACAGCCACTACGGGAAGTCAACAGGGAGAGGGAAGAAATAATATCAATAGCAAAGAAAATACAAGGCAAGGCAAGGTGAACTGAAATGAACTATATTGGGCCGAATTGTAATGAAATGAAATGAGTGAGTTGCTGCACCGACTGCCGTTGCTGCCCTGCTCTTCTCCTTGGGCCGGCACAAGTGGACAAGAACATGGCAGAGCGCACAAAAGGGCGCGGCCACGGTGAAACTCTGCCCGGGTGCTCTGCTTGCTCTACTTTCTACCTCTACGAGACATGTGCAATCCACGGCTACGCTCAAATTAGGCAGCGTTTGCCAGCTTGCGTCCGGCTGTTACACAGGCATTCGACGTTACAGAAACAGTTGAGATATAGAGATGGGGAGACACTAGCGGTGACTTGGGCCAAGGGCTGGAAGTATCAACAAGGAGACCCAAAAGAAGGGTGCTAGCTGGTTCCAGGCACGGGTGAATAAAGACAACTATCTACTCTTGTAACAGATTGGACAGAGAGCAGGACAGAAATCAATTATACTAGTATTAACATTGGCGTCAAATAAGCTCATGCTAATACGACGCATTGCATGCCAGGTCATGCCAGTAGCACATGGACAAGACACGAGGGGAAAACTCGCGCCTTTGGTACGAATTTGACGGGCCAGGGGGCCGTTCCTCCATTCTCTTCAGACCCCATCCGACAGAGACACGCCAATCAGGAATCAGGCCGGCAGAGGCTCATCAACCTAGCAATCAAGCATATCGATGCTACTCCGTAATACACTGGCAGAGGACTGAAGGAGGGTTACGGTGCAGCACTAGGGCCGGCCATTTTTTTTTTTTTTTTTTTTGGCGAGATGCTACTACTTCGTACATACACCTGTGGGAAGCAGAGATGTAGATTGACGATCAACAGCTAGTGTATAGTAATACGAAGCACACAACCTCATCCATAGCAATAAACCGGCCCATACAGCACCCAGGTTGGTAGCAATGAGGCCACATGTGATCTACATGCGTGAGCAGCTAACATGGCTGCAGCTCCGTCTTTACTCGTCTACGACTCCGAATTGCCTCTTTGGCCAAAATAGCACTTGGATATGGAGTCCGGAATACGGAAGGGGGGCACGCTAATGTGGCCGTCTGGGAATCTAGCGGGGAGGCGTGAAGAACGAAGAAGAGAGGCGGAGGAGATGAGATGTGATGTGCCGGATAGGCTTTCGTGCCTAGGTAGGTAGGAAAATTACCTCAGCTCATGATACCGAGTTGGAGTTGTTGGAGGCGGATAATTCTTCACATAAAAACATGAACACCACACCGCATCGTCACCAGGAATGGCGACATTGCATTGCGTTAGGTGCACCCTGTACCTGCTAAGAGAAGAAGAAGGACGGCCAAGCGCAAACTTTGCCGGTACACGAAACACGACCTGTCACCGTTGCGGGAAAGATGGAGATGCAGGGATACATCCATTGATGACCTAAGAAGTCAAAATCAAACCTAACAGACAAATGGGCAACTACCGGCGAAGTCTGTTGTTTCTTCTCTGCTCTTTCCACATTCCCCCTTCTTCTAGGCACTACTACTGTAGTATATCAATACTAATCACAAGTTAGTACTTGCCACTTTCATGTTGTCTGTTTCGATGGCATTGAGGCAGTAGCCACGTACCTGGCATTCATGATACCGCCTCCACCTTCCCCTAAACATATCGATCGGCGCGAGTCTCTATTTAAAAGTCAATGAGATTAAGTAAATGCGAAACACATAGAGTAATTAACAAGAGTAAATCCACTTGTTATTTACAAGCATACAACACCAAAAAAGGAGACGCGGAGAGCTCGAAGCAGTCACTGCTCTCCATACTGTACAGTACAGGTGCCTGTCTGTAGTCAGTGCGCCGCACATCGTTATGTGCCGCGACCCCTGCCCCTGGCCTGGCCTAGCTTGAGATCCTCTCCCCGCTGGCCTAGTAGGCACTACAGCACACAGTACAGTAGAGGACATGCCCAATCAAGCCTAGCAACTGGCAGATAGTGCACGATCGTACGGCCTTCATCCATTGATCCTTCAACGAACGCTGACTTCCTCTCGCATATGTGCAGATCCCAGACTCATGACCCATCGTCCACGAGGACACATGGCAAATCGGCGTCTCTCGGCCGGCTCTTTCGACCTTAGTCTGCTCTGTCTGGCCTCTGGGGTAACCTTAGCCCACTTGCTGTAATCTCAAGGCGGCGCCCTGCATGTCTCTCACTCAATCATCTGATTCTGGTGCTACGAGCACGAGTGACAGTCCTCCTGCCTCTGCTGAACCACGGATAGCATGAGCATCAAGGGCCGTTGCTGAATATACAATCGACAATGGGCCTCTGTTTCCACGGCAGGGATGGTACCTCCTCACTTCCCGTGCCGTGGAATTGATCCGACTGCCCAATCGAGGCGAGCACTGGAAGAAATGCTCCCGCCATGGAATTGTCTTGGTCTAAAAAGTTCTGCATCCTCTCATTATAGCATATCGTGCTCAGCGAACCACAGGGCTCGAGAACTTTACACAAGGGGTCGTTGCTGAAAACCCACTCTGTACCGCGTATTGACTATGTGATACAAGTCTTGTCTTCTGCCGCTTCATTCGCTGACAATATTAGTCTCGTAGCTTTTTTTGCCCAAAATGTCGACAGACGATGCCGCTCATTCAACCCAATCTTGATATGAAATCGTCTCTTACATTTATCTTGCGTTGCGTATAGCCGCGGATTAGACGCTACTCAAAAGCAACACGCATACAGGCTGTAACAAATGCTGTCACTGTCTCTCTCTTGATGCTGCCGTCAATCCCTTCGTGAGCAAGTGTCTCACTCTGACACGAGCCCACCGTACATGACTGAAGCAGGATCGGGAGGCGGGGGGAAGGGATACGAATATAGCATGCAAAGCAGTGCTAGATCTGCTCATTAGGCCCTCCCGCTATCAAGGTTGTACTTGTATACTTCGCACCTCCAAGACAAAATTTCCGAAAATACCGATAGTTAAGGATATAGTACTTTAGTTTTTGTCGCCATTGGGGAGACTATTGGTGCCGGTTCATCCCTGGGAGAACTGATGGATACGTTCATGCACTCATACTATCTCTAGATCTTCTTGGGAAAAAATCCCTTGCCTCATAAATCCTCCCGCCTTGTTCAGGCAATCTTCATCTACATGAGTGTAAGTACACTGCTATATGGGTAGCACAAGGTGTCGTTGGGAGACCACAGCGATGTTGCCGTACGAGGGAGCGAAACCAAAGTTTTAAAGACTACATAGGCACCTACTGCTCGCAGTACTACAATATTACGCTGCAAAGTGCGTAAGGTGCATTTGTGTTACTCGAGCGGTTCCGTCTTACGAGCCAGCGCTCATTTGCCTTGCCT
The DNA here is from genome assembly GCF_020647795.1 of Trichoderma atroviride. Lineage (NCBI taxonomy): Eukaryota > Fungi > Ascomycota > Sordariomycetes > Hypocreales > Hypocreaceae > Trichoderma > Trichoderma atroviride. The sequence continues at coordinate 5,977,104 of NC_089401.1, read as the reverse complement.
CCTCTTTTCTCTCTCGCACTCTTTCTTATTTGATAAGAATGGCTAGCCGGGTCACAAAAAATGCCGGTGTGACTATAATAACGAATTCACTCCGGCAGCGGCTCAATCCAATCCAGGAGTATGGCGATAGAAATAGACTCGTTGATGGCCTGTCACAGCCTGGCAAAATTCCATCACGACATTTCTTCAGACACGAGCTATGGGCTGAACGAATCACCGACTTGCTCCACTCTCACGGGAATGCTACCATACCGTGTGAAGTGTTAGTGAACCCTCTACTACTTAAAGATGATGAGTCGTCTGACATTTTTCACAGAAAACGGCCTTACTATCAGATATTTCTCTCGGATTTTGTTACTGCTTCGAGTCTTGCCTGCCAACCCTGTATATATTCATCACGAGGCAGGCTTTTCGACCTACGAGATCCTTGTTGCTGCATCTCGAAGCAAGGTCGATTGAGACTCGGGTAACCCAGATGCGCGGTCCGGCTGCCCACGTTCTGGGGCTACCATCCGGGGAAAGCCTTAACTAGACGGGAAAGTACTGCATGGACTCATAGGAGACTATCTTCGCTTGGTCTTTGACTGTTTGCCTGTCACAGTATTTTGCAGCCGTAAGAAACGGCGGATAACAGGCACAAAAACCAAGAAGGAGAGTCTCACTGTCGCACCACTGTCACAGTGATGCAGAAAGAACTAGATGTTGAATCAAATACGCCATGAGACCGTGCCCAGCTCATACGCTCACAACAAAGCTCAAATATATTGAGCGTAAATGTAACTGCGGTGTCGGAGTGGGCGTCCAGTCATGTGCAACGATGCGCATTATTCTAAGCCCTTATCGACCCAAACTTTTCGATTTCATGAACATCACGCCACAAAAGTATTGGGTTAACAGAGCCCGGCTGCGGCACGCATCATGCCATCGGAAGCAACTACTGGCTTATATGCATGCATGTAAACTAAAGAATCTTTTTTTGAAGCTCTCGGATAGGAAAAGGAGTCGGTTGTCATGAGCCTCCCTTGGCAGCTCCTTATACTCTTCTCCTTCTTTGTTCGTTTTTGAAATCTCGAAATCCAATCCAAGCAGCAACCAGGTAGGGTAGTTCTCCGGTCTGTTGGTGGAAAGCGAAGCGAGCCATGCAAAATCGTCATGCGGTCCCACCAAACTGAGCCGAATTAGGTATCTCACAAAGCTGGAGAGAGCTTGCGTATGGACCGGGGGGTAATGAGAAAGCAGGGAAAATAGCCTATGGCAAGAAAAGAAGGGGTTTCGAACATATGATGACATGGGAATGTGGCACAAGGAGCCGGAATAGGATGTTGTTAATGGGCACGCTTGAACTATCACCGATGACGGCATTGTCTTGAACAGGCTTTCTGTATTTGCCCAACTTATTTTTTCCTACTTCCATCTTTTTTCTTGTAATACCTATAATTGGAGTATGGAGATATGGAGATGGCTTTATTTGAGTTACTTTTTTTTTTTTTGACAGCGAGGAATGCTCCTTTTGAGACCTTGGCCGGGATATGGAACAGATGTTCTGCCTTGTACAAGCTTTGTGAGAAGGTGAGTCGAAATAGAAGTATTGAAAATTATGATGGTGTTCATTTATTGCCTCTGAATATAAAGGCTGTTCTTCTTGTGATGGTAGCGACTTGATTAACGTATACTTGATAGCTTGTATGGCTGGTTGATTGTCCTAGGAGCAAGTACATGCATATTCAAAACAAGGAGGACATCAATCTAGCGCAATAATTGGTTCCAACTACGATGTATCGTACAATACATCTATATCGCTATTTTGTATGCTTCCCTGTCGCCAAATGGATACTGTGACCAAAAAGAGGCAAAAGGGTAGAATCAACGCACGAGCTGTTGCATAAAGTGTAGGTTAGCAACGACGTTCCTTACATGACCAGGGAAGAAGACGTTGCCTACAGAGCTACACTCACTACCTTGACATTGAACAGGTAAGATTCAGGGCCTGTGATGGCAAGGCAACAGAGTAACCTCTAGACCAAGAGCATGAACGTACTTGTACGGCGCAGATCTTCCATTCATCTCATATGCATAATTCAAAGTCCGTAGTGATTGACCTTTCTGCGGTCTCAGCGCAATATCCCAGCTGCTCCTATTCTTAGACATGGCCTTTCCAGAAACACAACACGTGACTGCATGTACAAGTAATTGAGCATCTCGTTGACTGATTCATTCAAAATGAGACTTCCATGCCGCCCCAACACGCCGCTCTGGACATGCCCGAAACATGCCGCCTGGGACGTGCTGGAGGAGGTTGGAGAAACGCCCAGGCACAAGCACAAGCACAATCCCACAAACCGCTGCCGCCTGTGCTCTGCTCTGCCCGCAGCGCAAAAACTACACATCACACCGCAGGATGCACCTGTCGCGTGCCATTGCGAAACGCGCGCACGTCTCAATGGGCGGCTCACGCAAAGGCGCCGCAGTCAAGTAGGAGCTCCCGCAAGCAAAAGGACTGCATGTGGCATGACCTGTCGAGTCTCCTCTCACCACCCTCTTTGCTCTGGCCGTGGCAAAGGTCGCCGTCTTTAATCAGGATCTGTCCTAGCACGAGCGACTATTTGTAGAAGCGTTAATTGGGTACGGGGACAGTTTAATAGGCACTCGAGCGCGCTCTTTTTTCTTCTGGCTGCTGTCGTCGTCGCTTAGACGTTCGCCGCTGACAGGGGCAGAAGGATCAGTGATCTTGACTTGGGATGGCAGCACTCCAGCACGGCCGGCACTAGCCAGCTCCGGCCAATGGCGCTGCGAGACGCTGCCGGGAGCCCCGCTGGCCGCAGCTCTGGCGGGGCGGACGCACCGGTTCGAGCTCAACGGCGCTATAAATGGCTGCATGGCCCCTGCTGCGGCGCCGCCCGGCCATTGGCCACAGCGCCCAAGCGCCAGGGGCACGCGCTGTAGGTAATTTCCCAGGCCTCCACCCCGCCCGCATGGGGCCACTTAGGGGACTCCAAGGCCGCTGTCCTGCATGCTGTAGCGCCTGGGCGCCCTGTGGCCGCACCCAGAGCGGGATCCCTGCGGCAGGCAAGACCTCTCGTCCAACTTTCTCTCCCCCCGTTCTGCTTCTTTCTCTCAACCATCGTCGCTGGTCCGGAAAGATACAGAAAATAAAAAACTTCCCTTTGCTGGAAGAGAGGCGTCTTTTTCATTCATTGTCGCGCTCTCTCCTGACCTTCTTTTTACATAGCTTCGTTTGCTCTTCCTAGGAAGAACACCTTACTTTGGAACACAGTCTTCATTCTTTTAGCTGTGTATCCGTCCGGTCCTTTCTCATTGACTATCCGCGTTCTTCACCACTCCTTTTTTTGATAAAACCGACGACGACTACGATATACATTCCTTTTTTCCTGTCTTTTCCTCTTTCACAGAACAGCTGGGATTTTTAAGCCTTCTCAAACTGTGAAAAGAAACAGGGGAAAAAAACTTATGTGAGTTGCGCTGCGCCGGTTTCGTCTTGTTTCGCTGCGACACGGATTGGTATGAAGATGGGAATGGGGTGCCTTTAGAGCGAGGCTGGGCGATCTGCTTGCGTCAACCCCTCCATGGAACGCCGTGACGCATGGTCTGTTCGTTTGTTTGTCCGGTCGCGGTTATGGAAGTGACAGTGATGTGATCCATGATGATGGCAGGAAGATAATAGGATAAACATGGCCATCTACCAGTTCCTCGCCCCCCTCTCGCCTGCTCTCCTTCCATATCTTATTCTATGCTGGCCCGGGTCCTCGTAGCACAATGTCTCTTGAATCGATGTACTGACCATGGCCTCATAGCTGAACATACATTCATTCAACTACTTGAACGCGCCACAATGCCCTCACTCGCCCACTTGCGACGAGCAGTCGAGGAGACGCCCCGGACTCACCTCGATGTGGCCCGCACAGTCTCTCAAATCTACAACAAGATCCGCCCTGCAGGACAGATTGGCCCCCTCAAGGTCTTCGCTCGAAGCGACGACTCTGACAATGGCTCTGACACGGTTCTCAACGCCCTGTTAGCCGTGCTCGGCGTCGCCTTCCTTATTCTCATTCTTGTATCTATTCTGCTTGTGCTTCGCCGCGTCCGCCGCAAGCGGCAGCAGCAGAGCCAGGAGCCTGCTCTGCCCTCCTACAACGACGTCAAGAACCACCGGGGCCTGACCATCGAGACCACGCACAACGGCCGCTCCAGCGTGCTCTTCATCGGCCGGGATGGCCAGCCCATGCTGCGCACTCCCAGCTCACCACCTGACTCTCCCGACAATGTCCCCGAGATTCACATTACGTTCCCTGATGAGCAAGACGAGCAAGGTCGCCGGAAGAGCGGCCGGGTTGTCGTTGTCCGCGTTGGCGAAAACGCAACAGTTGGCCTCGAGCCCATGCATGACGAAGAGCTGCCCGCCTACGAGAAGGAGGCTGGTGGCCAGTTCTACTCTGTCGATATGAACCAGATTGGCGGCCTCAAGGAGAAGGACCATTCCTACTTCGATCACTACTGAAGTAGTTAAATTGATTACTTTTTTCCACCTTCCGCTCTCCGAACGTCCTATCTACTACCCTCAGGCTTTCTTGGCCGCCCAAAAAATCAGGAACACGACAGTAATAGAAAGAAAGAAACTAAAATAAATACGCCGTCACAAATACTCTCTCAGCCTAGACTTTAACGATCCTCTGTATAACGACTTTCCTTGGATACCAAAAAGTCATGCAACACTCAAAAGAAAACCTTCTCGATACCACGCCACCCTTTCCGCCCTTTTCTTCAATCTCCTCTTCTTCTTCTTCTTATTTTCCATTCGGCATTCTCGAAATCCCGGAATCTTCCTCTTCTCTCCAGAGCAAGGTTAATTCATTTCTCTCCCTTGTGGATCTTTATGACATATAGATAGACACATGGCGCTCTGCTGGGCATGTGAGGGGTTAAAGTTTTATGCAGCGGGTTTCCTGAATTTTTTCTTCTTTTTCTTCTTTTTTTCTTTTTCTTTCTATGTTCATATATTTACTGTCACACTGCACAGCTGCAATGATTTGGGTCTAATACATAGTCACATTTTCCGCTTGGCTTTTTTTTCTGCTTCTTCCTTCCTTCCTGTTCTTGTTATACTACTCTCCCTTTTTGTATATCAAAATCTCGTCTTACACTCTCAACCCCTGTTGATGGTCCTTGCCAAATTTCTGTGGAGGGAGATCAACACGGAGCTATAGGTCTTTTTGGCCTAACGACGTTTCCTATCTTAGGAAATGTTTTAGAAAAAGAGAAACGATTAGGAAAAGGGAGGAAAACAGATGGGAGACGAAAAAGGGGGAGGCGTTTAAGCCAAGAAGGGAGAGAAGACGCACGACCTTGGTACATAGTGGACCTGAGCCATCTTTTTGTAAACAGGACAATAAGCATAGATGGCTCTTTCATCATATAGCTGTATAGGATATTGTGTAGTGTATAATCAAAATATTATGCCTTGGTTCAATATCTGCATTGCCAAGACTCCAGTTTCTCTGTTAGACGCTTTGCATTGGATCATGAATAGTATGAGCAGCAGGCTTATATCTGTATACAGACACACACACACACACACACACACACACACACACACACACACACACACACACACACATTTCCGTAATTGTTAACCAATGTGAAGAACCCTCTGCTATATTCAGGTTAGAGTCTTCCATACGGAGATTAGCAGTCTCCAGTCACCCCAGCCATCGTAAGACCCTTCAGAGCTTCAAACCAGCTATGCAAAGTATCCAAAATCTCTGCTTCTCTAACCAAGTCAAAGCCATGATGCAAATTAAAAGCCCAGACTCTGCCTTGCGCTCCGTTAAAATCCAAACATGCAAGAACCTACACATGCGCGCATATAGTGAGCCCCAAGATATACATAAACTGCCCCCTTTTTTCTCATTTTACACGGGGGCTTATATACCCAAAACGCCGACGCTGATTCCGTATAAATACCATCTTCCCCAAATGCTGTTTAAAAAAAAGTGACATTCCCAGCCTTAATTAAAAGTGTTTTGCTGTGTGTACGCAGACGTATTGGTGTGGGTACCAGGATACGGCGGCGGTACGTATCCGTTCATCATCATCCCCTGATGTGATGGAAGATAAGACTGCGGTTGCATAGGCGCAATATCCTGTCGATATATGGCTTGGCTAGGCATAGCATCTTCTATACGTAGCATGGGCATGCCGCCGCCTCCGCTCATGACTTCTGTTTGCACCATCTGGTAATTGTTAGGCATCATTGCCATCATCTCTGGTGGCTGCATGCCGGCTGCCGTCTCGGCGTCGTATATATCGCAGACACCCATTGATACGTTACGCGCCTGGGCGAGAAACATGGGTAGGCCGGGCGGTCCATAGTCGTGATCAAGGCCCACTTCCGAAGTATGGTACGGGATCGTTATTGGCGATGAGTCTTTCGATGACGACTGCTTTGGAGTCGATGGTCCCATCCACCAGTCGGATACGGGCATGTTCGCGGCTCGGCTCCTCTGTTCCTCTTTCACGTCAGGGACGTTCAATCGTTCAATAAAAACATCGGATCCAAATAGAAACTTGTCCTCGGCCGGCTCTTGCCCGGCAATCACGACGGCATTACCTCGATCGAGTATCCTCCCATTCTTGTAAAAGTCCTCTACCATCGTTTTGTTACACTCGTGCTATTGGATGATTATTAGAGATAGTTTAAACACAATACAAACCACGGAGACTTTTTTTTTCCTATAAAAGGAGAAAGAAAGAGAACAAAGGAGAGCGGGAGGTACCACGTACAGCTTGCTTAGCCATGTCAAAAATTCCGGCCCACGCTTCGGTAATTTCCATGATAGTATCGATCAACGATTTGATCTGCGCTTCGCTGGTCTCGGCGCCTCGCCAAGTTGGCGCAGTAGTGTCGCTTAAATTTTCATACAGGTTGTATTGCAAAGCGATGAGCAAGACTCGAATACATTGAGTAGCCATGTGTGCAACTGAGTAGTCACCCACGAGCTTAGGGGTGCCCGGATTCTGCATCTTATCTGTCTCGATCTTGATCGCATCTAAAAAGCGGGCTAGGCTCATGGCGTGGGCCACCGCTTGCTTTTGACACCGGGCAATAAAATCTGGTGGAAGCTTTCGTAGAATCTCGATCGAGGCTGGAGTTCGCGGACCTGGCAATGAGAATCGATAGAGATCAATGTGGCTCACGGCCATGTGCGTGTGAAAGAAGCAATATCCTCTCCACTGGGTCGAGGCCGCATATCGAGCCATGCTCTGATCGGTCAGTCGCAGTTCATCATGTATAGAAACGTGAAATCGCGTCAGCTCGCTTTGTAACGCGGCAATATCCGTCATAACCTTTGACGGTTCGAGAGTTGTCATGGCTGAGCCAGAAGGTGTAGCTAGCCTTTTTGTAGTTCTATATCTACTGTAAGCACGAGAGAAGGAATAGCCGTAAACGATTCTTCTTTAGACGCAAGACTTACACTTGTATCCGGTGGCGAAGGTCGACGAGAAGAATTTGAATACCGTGCAGACCGAGAGCGGGCGAACAGCGAACAGGCTTGTCATGCAATCTCTCAGCAACGACTGGCCGATTCTCTCTAAAAGCTGTCTCGTTACAAGGTAGTCTTATCTTCATGTAGTCAGCTCGACAAGCGATGTACTCGTCGTAACCGCCCGCCAACAGACGGTCAAGGCTGAAAAGCTGCCACGCAATCCTTCGGAGGCATTCCTGCTGGATGAATGTCGAATGGTTCGACGAAACATCCCAGTTCAGCTGCAAGCCAATCATGAGCCTAGAAGCCACGCCAAAACACTGCCAAACTTTGGCGTGAGAACCCGCGAGAATGTGGTAAAGGATGTTTAGTGCAAATAGAAAAAGGGCGTTTTCAGAGAACTTGTCGATGTTACGGGAAATATGCATTTCGACCTGCTGGCTGCACTTTTTCCCAAACTCTCGGCCGGTAGGACCTGGATTTACGAAGAAGCTAGCAACAGAGCATACGGCGGCTGCTTGAGCTGGAGGGAACCTATTTTCCTTAAAGATCAACTCTGTTAGCTAGGCTGACGACGGTTTCTTGACACCTTGCGCTAGCCTTCATACCTGAACATCTCGATAGGTGACTTCTGGATGTAAGAATCCTAGACTCGGTACCATATATAAAAAGTCGAAATATGCGTCCAAGTGTGTGAGAATAACGTCTCTTCTGAGTAGCATGTCTCTGCGTCGGTTCACCGTTAGCTTGGTACAACTTTCCATGCTGTTATGGGGGATGAAGGCATCGCGTACTCGGCCTGAAGATTTGCCGCATCGAGGAGATATGGGGGAATGCTAGCACTGCTGCTACTCGCGGGACTGATGGCTGTAATTTCCTCCGATTTGACAGGCTGCAAGGTAGAAGGAGCCTGGCTCTCTGCTTTTGGGCTGTGGAACCGAACGTTGGTAAAACGACGCCTGGTCGGAGTGTACTCGCAGACCAGATTCGCAGCCTCGCATCGCTTACACTTGGGCAAGTCTCCGGAGCATTTGGTTTTGTGCGTATGACATTGACTGCAGGCCCGTTGCGCTCTCTTCCGCAGCGTACCCGCCTCGGTATGGCTGTGAGATGGTGTCGTTCGGGAAACCTTGTCTGGTTCTGCGTGTTAGGAGGCTCTCAAATCGATGTCTCTGCGTACTGTTTCGGAGCCTACCTTCTTCAGAAGCACCAGGAGATGCGGCAAAGCTACAAGTGAGCTCTAATCTGGAACAGTTGCTACATGGTCCATTCCCAGGGTTGCCAGTGCATTTGACCTGATGGAGATGAAAATCGCTGGGTTAGTCGTGAGAGCGTGGAAAGAAACAGCACAAAATGAACATGCGTAACAAGATGAGAGAGCAGTAGGTAAAAGGATGCAAACAACCACCATGGATGAAGGAGAATCTGAGCAAAGCATAGGGATGCGCTTGCCATGTCCTGCCATGCTACGCCGTGTCCTGCGACGGTTGTGTAAGAATGACAAAGCCCACTCGTACCTTGCGTAACCGACATGTGCGACAACAGTCACCGATATTTGTCGTAGTTCGTCGGCGTTTACTTGGGGGAGACAACGATCCGGACGAGCTGTGCGGCGGCGGCGGCGGCACAGGGCCTTCCGCGTCGTGTGGCAGCGGTATATCCATATGCCCGTCTGAGGGTTAAAGAAGGCATGAGACTTAGGCGAGAAATGCGAGGATGGAGAGGTCACAAACGGCCACAACCTGGCCGGAGTTGAAAACAACTTCTCTCCGTGTGTTCCTCTTCGGAGGGCCCCAGCTAGTCGGCGAATAGGCAGGAAGAAGATGCAGATGGGGCAGGCTGAGGCTAACCAGTGGATGGGTTCCTCGGCTCTCGCGCGAGGCCCGTGGAGCCAAGACAAGCGCCACGGAGAACGGACGGGAGAAGGAAGAAAGGGAATGCTACTCCGGACTGGGTAGCGAATCGTGGACGGCTGAGATAATAGTCGTCACGGTGCGATGAGGAGGCGTGCCACGGACAATGTGGCTAATCCGAATAGTAATGGACCCCGACAAAGTCCCTGAGCAAGGATGGCCCCCAAAGCCTTTGGACTAAGAAAGGCTTGTTGTTGAGAGCAAATTAATCCACATTGTGGCCGCTTCTCTGGTGCTCGTGGAGTACCTACTGTAGGAAGCCGTGGAGTCGTGCTTGCGTCGTTCTGGGATTTCGGCACTCGCTGGTTTTTAGTAGTACCCATCAAGCCCTTAAACCCGGCCCTCCATGGGTTGTCAGCCGGTTTTGGCGCCTGTTTCCATTACTTTTTCCAACCACCAGGCCGCCCCGGCCAGAGTACGAGCATGGGCCTGCCCCAGAGCATCCAGAAACGTTCGATCTGTAGGGGGCCCGGTCTTGGGAGCACTCCGTATATGCCTACTAGTAGTAGTAGTACTAGTAGTGGTTTGTACATATATAGTAAGACGATATAAGCTGCAGATGCTTTGAAGCGTCCAGTCGATCGCCAGCAAGTATCGGCAGCCTCAGGGATATATTCTCTGAGGTAAGCCGTACAAGGACCAGCACATACTTGTCCAAGTATCGCGCAACTCGAACCCTGCTCCTCCACGGCGTGCGGACTGGTCGTATTGGGAAAATGCGCGTGGAAGCCCTGACACCATAAAGGCAGTGGTATTACCAGCGCTACCAGCGTCCGCAGTTTATACACTGTCACTGCGACGTCTTGGGCATCGCGTCTCCGCAAAGAGGACTCACTCTCAAGCCACCAAAGATTTCAGGGCGTGGGATAACGCCAGCCACGAGGAACTAGGCGGCGGACGCCATGCTTTTCTTGCTGCCGGCGCGTCATACGGCGGATATGGCAATCGGATGTATCGGGGAGCAAAGCTGGCATATCGTCTCTCCACTTCTCCTTTCTTTCCTTCAAAAAGTTCTGCTTCTTCCCATTCTCCCATTCTCCCAGCGCCTTAGCTTTGCTATGTCAGCAATTTGCGATTCTATTTTTCCTGCCGCTTGGTTAGCTTGACTCGCAAGGCCCCGTAAATATCTCGGCTCGCGACCTCGGCAGGGCCCTATGACGCCGCATTGATTGACCTGTAACGAAGCTTGCCTGCTTCCATATCTAAGGACCGACGATTGTGTGTATTTTGGTCGTTTATCCCCACGAAGCCCGCGTGGCAGTGCCTCTTTGGGGAAAAATTGAGGAATGTATGGAGTACTGCGAGTACCAGGCAGGTATCTGAATAGGCAAGATGGGCACAGGTCAGCACTTCTGCAAGTTGAGAGAGACGACGGGGAGTCTACAGACATTGATCCGAGATCCTTCAACTGTGGTAGTAGCTGGTATGGGAACAGGTAGCCTGAGGTACAGTAGCTACATGAAAGTACCCACGTCTCGCCCAGTCGGTACCAACATCTAGCCCCACTCTGCACCTTCCGGACGCAGGGCAGGCAAGATGACACAAGTACTTCTGCAGCTCAATCCTGGTACCTACAAGGTGAGAAGGTGCCAGCCTGAGGGGCATCTCAAGTCCTGCTCTTAGCGCGGAAGGTGGGTGGTTCGCAATGCAGCTGCATTTAATGACAATCGGCGCTCGGTCATTTTGGCCGAATCTCCCCAGGCAGGGGCACGCATATTTCGGCAAGTCCCGTCTCTCCTCTCTCTCTTTCTCTTTTCTCTCATGGCGGAATATTCAAAAACCCGAGTTGCCATTCGCATGGTACTGTAAGCACATAAATGTAGGTACGTAATACGCAGAAAGAGCCTGAAATCATTACATGAGGTTCAGTTTGGTAAATTGCTTCACGCTGCTATTGAAGTAGCGCCTCACTGGGTACCTACCTACCTATACAAAACACTATTAGTGGTGCTGGAAATTGTAGTCTACAGAAACCTCACGGCGGTTACCAGTCTCCGAGTATGCGTTTATAGAGGGCCTCCGTACTCATCCGAGGAGATGCAGGTACAAACAGCAGCGACGGCTCTCACATGGCATGGAGATTAGGCTAAAGCTACTAGTACCTGCAGTACCGAGTACGCGTTCTTATAGCATACAAGGCTCATAAGTCGCAATTCAATGAGCTATTCATTCTGGGTGCTATTATTGGTGGTAAGTATCTATGCTTGACGTAACTTTCTCCCAATGGAAGTAAACCTGTCTTTTATGACTACCCAAGGCACAAATCAGACAAGTATAAACAGAGCGGTCGGCTTCCTGGGTATAGCTGCAGCGTCTTACTTTGGGTATATCCAGAAGCCTAAAACGAAGCAAAGAGAAAGAAACAAAGAATATTGAATGCAAAATAGAATGTCGCCGAGATTACACCCCCTGCCAAACATCCACCAGATGCCACGCTATCAAGGACTTGTAGTCTCATACTTTGCATATCAGCAAATGTCATCCGAGACTCTCATTCACACATGTTGGTATGTATGGCCTCTGCTTCATCTATCGCGGCAATCAGGCATTAGCAAGAGCAGCCTTTGTATACTTCTCTATACGATAGCGGGGGGTTTTGCTCAAAATACATACTGAGCGATTCTTGGCATGTTCGCTGGATGCACATGTAGAGCAGAGATATAAATTCTTCGTTTTTGCAAGTGCATTCGACGGCTGCACTGGGGCACTGCTCTTCGATAGCCGGCTTACTGCAGACTTCAAAACACGTCTGTGCATCAAGAGCCGTGACGGTGAGGACGGATGTGGTAAGCAGAGTGATATACAAAGTGGAGACGAAGCTCTTCATTGTTGGAGAATACGGGGTAAGCTGTCGGATATTAAGACACTGTTCAGGGAGAGCGAGGCGCAATTCGATGACGAAGTCTTGTGTTATCTCTCTTGATATGGTCACTACTATTGCAAAGCAGGCAATGAGGTAAAACGCGCGTGAGTACTGTCGAGCACTGCTGGGGTTCACCTGTCCTATATACCTGCCGAGGTCGCAGAACGCGCAGCTGTCTCAGTGCATGAGCATCCAAGTGACCACCTCAATGACAATGTACATTCCAAGTCTCAGGCATCACACATTGGCAAGTGTCTCAGTACGACTTGGGCGGCCCCTAAGTCGAATCTCCCTTGCACTTACATGCCTATGTTGTGCGACCAGTAAGACTGGTCAAGCCCAACAGCAGATACGATCCTGAGGTGTCGTAATTTTCGTCGAGAAAAGATACTTGGGTAGCTGTCTACTTACGTGGCAATCTAGCCAAATCAAGAAAGTAAAGCATTATTTTCATACCGTAGGTACTTATAAACACGCATCAAGGGTGATATAACGCCCATCATCTGTCAATCAAAGCTTAAATTGATTGCGGCCTGTCGCTTCCCAACGTTTTACCACACGATGCTGCTCCTATACGCCGAGTACTAAAAACGGATTGGAAATCTTGACCAGGCCCGCAGTAATCAAGACATCTGGGTAGGGATATAAGATTGTTTGGGGCACTGCCACGCCTTCGACGTTCTCGAAGGGGCAACCAGTTCCGTGCTGGGCTGCGCACGGACATTGCGTTGACATTGGCCTGCAACCTCACGCAGCTCGATTGTAAATAATGCACGAATTCGACAATTTTTTTTTGGTTTATTGGGATTATGTTGGTTGGCATGGTAGCGGAAATAGTTGAGAGGAAGCTGAGGAGAACAGCATGCTATTGGCTGCTCCAAGCAACATACATTGACGCTTACATTCAGTCATTCCCAGATTCCTAGATTCACGTATTAACGCAATCTAGAAGAGACAACTCTTCAAATTTACAGATTTCATACATTTGTTGCTTATCAAGAGGAGGGTTGACGACTGGCTTGTTGATGCTGGCTTTGTAACCTTTCGCTCCCAAGACGCATGGCGGTACATATCTGGTAGCAATTTAAATGAATGGATGTGTATTTACGAATGGCAAAAGCTTGTAAACTTTCGGACTCAATGCTCTGTTAGCAGCTGTCACACTGCCATTACTTGCCATGCATGCGTATGAATGTGATTGGAACACCACATCAAATCAACTTAAAGTCAATCATTAGGTGCATACCTCAGTACCTACCTGATTTATACGTATTTATACACGACTGTTTTTATCTCGTATCATCTCCTCACTTACCATTGAAGAAAGAGCTTCTCGTGATCATGTATCGTGCAACCGTGGCAGGCGGAACTTTATCCACTCCCAAATCCAATGCCTCTTGCCCTATTGTTCAGAAGACTGGTCCAAGTGCCGATAATGGCAATCGCCATTGTGTCCTCTGTTTGTTTTTACAACTGAAAATTCACGCTCGTCAATTCTCTTCTGACTTCTGCACAGATACCAGCCCACAGCTGATCGTTATCATCTCTCTACATCGATGCGAGCCAAAATTTCTTTCGATTTCTCATTTTCAGGCCCTTAGTGAACACTGATTATTCAACGGCAAAGGAGGGTGTCCAACCGCCTTCTTCAGCGACCTTTACTGTCCACGGAATGTCAATCTTCCCTTGCTGCGGCTCCCGACGTCGACGCAGGCAGCCTGCAGGCGACGTTGATTTGGCTGAAGCGCCAGAAGAGCACTGCACTCGGCTAGATTTCACAGATATCCAACACTGCTTTCATCAATCGCGCGAATCTATTGAGATGCCATTCCGACTTCGAAATGTCGCGGCACCACCTCCTGAGCCGCCCTCCGAAAACCCGACTGAGCTTGAAATTGAACAACTGGTGGTGGACGATTCGGATGGCGATGGGGCAGAGAACAACACCTTGACAAAGACAAGCAGCACAAACAGCGCTTTAAACGTCGTCCGAACAAAACTGGCACGCCACATGTCGAATGAGAATGAAACACATCGCCGTTCTCGTGCATCGGCCGGCCATAGCCAAGAAGAGGTTGCCCGAAGAGCTGAGCTGAGAAGATTTCGACATCAAAGAATCCAAGAAGAGCTCAAGAACGAAGATAATCACGCCGAGTCGAGTAACACTTCTCATCGCAGTACTTCCTATCTGTCTCCTCTGATTGATGCTGGACAGCCAAGGATAGGGCCCAGGGATACCATCGAATTCACAGTCGCAGACGGACCTCATCCTGGCGCAACACCAGCGCTTCCGACCCAAGAGAGTATGGCACTTATTGATATTCCAGAGAAAGAAGTAGGCAGCACTACGCAGGAAGAAGGCGGAGAGATCAAGTATCCTAGTATACTTGCAGTGCTTACCGCAGGGGATAGAGATCGAGCTCCTCCCTTTCGACCACCAAGTACGCATAGTAATAGATCTCAAAAGATAGCGGGATGCTCATACAACTCACCCCGTCTTGATCGCGTTTTGGGTACGGATAATGAGTTCGACATTCGTCATGGGGCTCATGCTTGGGAGGAGCAGTCCACTCTTGGTATCTGGCTTGCTGCCCAAGGCATGCGATCCCGAAGCAGCTCTATCCGCGCAACAGACAATGAGTCAAATGATAAAAGTGCCAAGGATCATGCTTGCTCACACCACCAAAGCTTTGGCGCGATCGATAGTGCCGCAGACGCTCCGCTGCCAATTCATTGTCAAGGCAATACTGACATGAGGCCTCAAGCCGGAGATTCGTATGAAAGCGCATCATTCGCCTCGAACAAGTCAAACAACCGTACAATAGGTGGCGCTGATGCCATTTTGCCTGAGAACAATCCGCTCTCAGGACCTAACGTCTTGGATAAAGCTTCAGCAAAGCTCGTTGATAACAGTTCCTCCAACTATCCTTCTGTACTTCCAAGTTTTCAGCCGAGCCCAGATCGGTCTCAGCCCGATTTCCATCATCTCAGTGCTCAAGATCTAGAAAGCCTTGAGCTTTCACCCTTCAGCTGTTCGTATCATTCTCTCTTTCTTCTTTTTCATTATACTGACCGTGGTACTCACAGGGCAAGGCGACTTTTCTGTCATTAAAAGTATTCGGGCATCCGAGGGAAAGAGTTCATATGCTACAGCTGAAGATGACATATTTTATTCCGATAATAATGCCAGCAGTGCACAAATTATTCACCCTCCTGCCCAAACTCCCACTTCCACCGACGCCACACCTATTGTCGGTTCTACAGCTGCTGGCATTCGTCCTCGAGAGACCAAGGCGCGGACAATTGGTGCAAAGCTTGGTAATGTACTGTCACGGAGGAAGCCGTCAATGAGTTTTGGTAGTCGCTCCAAAGACGAATTCCCCGCGAGTTCTACGGGAACTGGTGGCCGATCCCTGATGTCAATGATTAACCTTTCAGTCCCGAGGAGACTCAAACGAGACTCTAGCAGTTCCGGCACGGCGCCAAATAGACATTGCGTAAACGAGAGAGACTCTCCGGCACTTGCGCGAGAAAATCCGAACAATGTACGCTCAGGCATACCTCCTCATATTACTTCTCTATTTCGCCCGGAGAGAAGTGGCCTATTATCAGCTGATTTAAGCGATGTTACAATCAAGAACGCGTATAATAATCAGACACCGCTCACACAAAGGGATTCGGCTGCTTTTGAAACTTCCAGGCTGACCCCTCACTCGGATGAATTGCCAGACGAGGCCCGGAGCTCCTCTCGCCGGATTCTACAGCAATTGACGGCCAACATACAAGAAGCATTTTCACCCAGCTCTACACCAAACCCTACTAGAACACCCAGGTCTCCGAATCGCCTGGCCAAGACGCCTCCACACTTGGGCGATGAGAGAGCTGTTGCCACTGACCCTCGCCAGTCGCAGCTAGATGGAGGTAGTTCGGTTTCGGACGCTCTCACCCTGGAGTCGGGCACGCGCTTTCAGCCCGCAAAGCTGGTAAAGGTTATGAGATCTGGCTTTAAAAAGTTCATGCCTTCTTATGGCCATGAGAAGCAAGCTCAACTCTACCAGCCTACAGAAAATTACCAGCGCCATGATGAAGATGAAGAGCACTCGCAATCCAAGATGGTGCGATTGGGTACACCGTCTATGGAAAGTGATCACCTAAAAGCCGGAGCGGAGGGAGCAGCTGAATGTGGTACCGCGCCTTCGCATCAGCAATTATGTGTTGATAGGGAGTTGGAAGCGCCTGAATTGATCCAGCAACTTAATAACGAGAGTGATGTGGAAAGCAGATCTATTGATACGATCCAACCATCGCATAGCAAACCAAATTTATCAGAAGAAGAAGAAGCAGAAGCAGAAGCAGCTAGACCTGCTTCAATATCCACAATCAGGGATCCTCGAGCTCTGCGTCGCTGGAAATCAATGTCAGACGCACCAACGAACAGGGAATCGTCCTCGAACAGGATTGGCAGATCCATACCACAATCCCATAGCTTCAACACTCTCTGAGACTGATGTGAAGGATCGGACGAATGGACGAATGGACTAAGCTTTATATTATACCGCGCAAGGAACCTGGTTTGGCACGGAATACCGCAAGGAGATATGACCAAATTCTGGTATTTTAATTTAAAAAGTATTAATTCGTAAGAATATTATGAAGAGATGGATAAGCGCCGTCGGCTTAGTGAGCACGACACTTCTATGGAGCATTGTGTTATAAGCTCAGGTGGGACAAGGTGGCTGGGAAGATATCTTACGCTGGATTCTATAGCATCAATAGCTAGTCGGGGTCAACTATTGATAATATATCAAGACCCTGCAAATATACTTCATTGCCTTAGTTTGATGTTCTGCGCTGCTCGTCCTCTTCATCAGTTCTCAAGCTAACAAAAGTATTAGGTCTGGCTAGCGGTGAATACCGAGCCTGTAGCAACAGGCTATAGCAACTATAGCAACAAGTTACAAGAATTCCTGATGTAAGAAATATGGTTGCATATAGAGCATCTGCGCAAGTCTATTATCTGTGACATTTATTATGTACAAAATCTGAAGATGTCGGTGGGAATTTCGATATGCTCGTGGCGCTACGGATCAAAGATTTCTCGTACAGCCAGTGAGAGGATGGGTTGCTGCCATGCTAAAGCAGTAATATTGAAACGCAGCTCAGGTTTGAATTCGTGGGATATCCGCAATATCATTAATTGTAACCGCAAACGTCGTGGTGGAGTAAAAAAAAACAGAAAAGGGTGCTGTTGATCTCGCGGAGAGAAGAGAGCCTGTCTTTCATGTCTCCAGGTTGATTTGCTTGCCGAATCTAGCGTATAGCTCGACCTTGAGCTGTGTCATCTCTTCGTGAATGACGCCTAGTTTCTCTTCCGCCTCGGCAGTCTCTTCGTCAATTCTTGAGGTCGCCGTGCTGAGCATCTCCTGTGCTTGTTCGAGGGGGAGATGGAAAAAGGCGTCACCGATCTTGTATCTGGCAATTAAATGTCAGACAAAAAAATCATCGTTGTATAAAGCAGCTATAGCTCAGTCGTACTGGATCTTGTCATCTTCATCGGCAAGCTCGAGCTCGGTAGAGATGTCGTCTAGCTCCTCCTTTTCCTTCTATATTGAGGATTCGTCAGTCGGCTCTTTCAATACGTGATACGGTGAGGGTTTCCATACGCCCTTGAGCTCCAACACTTCCTTCAGAGCGAGTTCTCGCTGGTGCAGCCGACTGAACTTGTTGATCTTGTCTTGGTCTTCTCGTCGGACCTCGACCTCGTCTGCGGCTTCGTCCTCCTTGGAGAGCTACAAGGACCTGTTAGCCATTGCGAGGCTGCTTCTGGGTGGGATATGCGACTTTACCATGCGGCGTTGCATTATTGAAGCCATGGTCGCAGGAATGTCGACGCTGATCTCAGCGCTCGTTATACGGCCTTAAATTCAGGAAGCTCTGCAATTTATCAAAAGATACACGATGGCCATGCAGTGGTGGGGTGTCGAGATGGTGGGTTACCGTGCGCAGTGCACAGTAACATTTACAACACACTGTAATCCCAACGCGAAGCTGACTGCAACCGCTCAGCTGGCTTACTGTACCGCGTTGCGGCTGGGCTTGGCACTTGGGCAGCAGCGCACTGACGTTTCCGTGGCCTATTTGAAGGTGCCCCTCCCGAGCTGGGGCCCTGAACTCTTCCCTCTCCACCTCCCTCTCCACTGACTTAAGTTCCATCTCATCTAGCGTCTCGGTCCATCAATTCTCTGTCCAGACCCTCGTCTCATCACCTATCAAGCGATACCAGAATCGTCCATCATGGCGACGGCCCGGAGACCGTACCCCAGAACTCGCCTGAGGCGGATCATCAAGGCGCACTCGGGGCTGAAGCTCTCGAAGAATGCCGATGTGTTGGTAAGGCCCCGGTCGCGCGGCTCCCCAATCGGTAGATTAGCCGAACAGCAGCACTAACAGCAGCGTAAGATCTATCTCAACTATACGATGTTCATGAATGCGTATGTACAGCTAGAATCCAGATTGAGCGTGCAAAATACTGATATTCCCCTCGCAGATTGGTGAGAGAGGCTGCCATTCACGCCAGGCAGGCGGGAGAGCGTTCATTTACGCCCAGGAACATTATGAAGGCACTCCCTGTATGCTATTTCGGTCCTTTGTTTTTTGAGCGCTACACAAGCTAATACGACGCGTTAGGATGTTTTGGCCAGGTTCAAAGGCTGAATGTCGACCTGCAGCAGCCGAGCTGTGTGGCATAGATCCTCTCATACTGCCGCTGCTAGCGATGCTCCATAAAGGCCGGAGCGTTCGCTGAGGATAATGGTATTGGGCTTGGGATAACAAGAAACAATGGCTAATTTAAGAGTGCTAGATGCATTCTTTTGGCATCTGCTGGACCTGTAATGAATCTCGGGGCTCCATCGTGAGAGGTCTGCTGGCTACTTTAGATACCCACAGCAGGGCGACTTACATGAATGCGCATAGAGTAGGGGCATGCCGAGTCTACGGGTAAAATAGAGCATAAATAGGACAACATACACGAGCCGATTGCAATGAGCCGTCTATTCATCTAATCCCGAACGGTATCTACCTACTAATCGTAGCGAGTGATCTTAATAAAACCAACTGTGCCTAGTTCTGAGCTTCAGCGGCTGCACTTCGACCTGGGCGCTGTAATGGTGCTTCGCGCCCCTCCTGTTTACCTGGTTGACCTGCCAGCTGGGGAGCACGTGAGGATGCATTGGACAGACACAAGTCCACCAACACAGCCCGTTTGCTATGCAGGAGGAAGCAATTGAGCTTTGCCTGCGGCGTTTGCAGCAGCCAGTGGATCCTGGCAGTGCTGGCCGGCCTGTCTGTGCAAAGCGAGGCTTGAATTGCAGCCTGAAGCCTTCTCTTCGCTTCTAGAATCAACAGCGCTAGCAAGTTGGGGACGGGCGACAGTGACCAGACAGTTGCACGGTGGGGTTCCTCTAATTGACTTCACTACGCCTTCAGTCTGCCACTACGCCTTGGTACCTTAAAGGTCCCAGGGCTAAAAAAGAGAACCCGACACAAACAAAGCCAAACCTCCTCCACCCCTTGACAATCGCCCCCTTTGATCTCTCATCCTTTGCCCACCTCTTCGATATCATTCCCGCCCTTCTCGACCCCATCTCCTAAGACTCCAACGCAGCTTCCTGCACCCCGCGCTCGCATCATTTTGCCTCCATCGACCAGCCTTGCGCGCCTTGACGCCTGTTGGACGACCACACACGACACCCACAAACGAACATCCCACTGAAGCTGCAAGCTAGGTTTTGCCATCGAGCTTGCGTTTTGTTTTCGCCATGGCTGCTCCAGCTACCCAGACCACTGTCTCCAAGACTTCCAAGAAGAAGGCTGCCAAGGTTCAGGCCCGTACCGAATCCCCGGCTCCCAGCACTGAGTCAGCCCCCACTGAGAAGGCCGCCGACGCCCAAGACGATGCCTTCGAGAGCCCTTACATCAAGGAGCTGCAAAAGTAAGACAATGCGGGCTTTGACTGACAATTTTTTTTGCACTGGCACGAATGCAATTGCTAACAGCATGGCGCAGGAACATTCGCAACACGGCTAAGAAATTGGTGAGTTCCCACCTTGCGTCATACCCTGCTGGCATCTATCAAGCAATGTTGAAACTGACCGTCAATCGTCTCTAGACCAACGCTGCCAAGTTGGACTCGCTCCTTAACCAGCACCCTGGCAAGTCTCTCGAACAGCTAGTCGACGAGAGAATCATCAACACCGACCAAAAGGCCCAAATCCAGAAGAAGCCTGCCCTCCAGACTGCGCTAGCTCAGTACGAGGAGCAGCTTGTTCAATACCAGAAGATCCACGAGCAGTACCAGACTCGGGCGGCGGCCGACAAGGCAGAATGGGCCAAGACACTTGAGAAGACTAAGGAGGAAGCGCTCAGCGAAGTAAAGGCTGAATTCAAGAACTCTATGGATTCCAAGCTTCTTGTCCTGTCCCAGTTCTTGCGCCTGGCGGCCTACCGCCGCGAGGAATCTCAGGAGCCGGAATCTGATGAGAGCCAGGCCATCGAGGGTGTTCTACTCGCCATCTACTCTGGCGACGAGAATGCAGTTTCTGCCATGCAGAAGCTGATTGAGGGCTCTGGCGACCAAATCGTCAGTGTCCCTGGAGACCAGCTCCAAACTACTTGTATGTACAATGCAAAACGAGAGGACATCACATTGGGAACTGCTACTAATTAGATATAGATGCCACTGTTAAGACGCTCGCAGAAAACTACACTGCGCCATCCTACGCTGAACCAGAGGCACAAACTGCTGCCGAGGCAGTGTCTGACCCGACCATTGCAAACGAGGCCGCCACTGAGATTGAAGCTGGAGATGGCCCCCTGACCAACGGGCACGCGCACGCGCACGAGCACGAGCACGCGGAAGCCGAGCCTGCCTCCAACGGCCTTGCTAATGCTAATGTCGCGGACGAGGCTGCCAACACAGTCGCTGAGAGCCAGTGGGATACTAGCAACCAAGACATGTCCATTTCGCAGGAGTGGGTTAATGTCCCTAAACCAACCGGTGCTGAGGCCAGCGCCGATTCTTCTACACTTGATGCTATCAAGCCGTCTTGGGCAGATGATCACCCTGATCCCGTTGCTGAGGTAGGCTTGTTTACATTTTGATTCCCCTATTAGCACTTCAGGCGAACTCAACTGACACACTCTATTTCAGGCTACGTCTGCTACGCCTGCTGCGCCTGACGCAGGTGATGGCTTCCACCAAGTCCAGCGCAACCGGGGCCGACAGGACCGTGAGGGCAGTGGAGGACGTGGACGCGGCCGTGGTGAGTGGCGCGGTCGTGGCTACCGAGGAGATGGCCGTGGCCGCGGTCGAGGACGCGGAGGTGATCGCGGAGGAGCCCCTTTCCGAGGCGCTCGTCGCAACGAGTCGTAGGGCTTCCGCTTCGCAATTCGTGGGTAAATTCAGATCCCATGCTTCTCTGCACACCCCTTGGAGGTGATTTGTACATTACGACATGATGGCGTTACCTGATTTTTCTAGCCGTAGAGGCAGAGCTTGATTTAAGGCGACTTTCGGCATTGCATTGGAACTTGTCAGATGGCAGGTCTCGGTTTCATTCTGGCGGAGGGAGGTTGGGACGGGCTCTTTCAATAGGCACCTTTGTAAATCCCTCATTTATCACTCACTCTCAGGGAGTGCGGCATCATTGAAGCAGGCTACTGGTATTTCATAGGTAGTAGAAAATTACAAAAGCATAAAAAACATATGGAAACGATGTTTCGTCTGTTGCATCGCCTTCTTAGCTAGGCGGTTGATTTCCCCGGCTTAGAAGCTTCCAACCTTTTGACAGCACCCCCCATCTCAAAGTGCCGACGCCTACCGCTATCGGGGCGTTAGTCCTAAACAGGCAGCATCGTAGTCCGCCACCTGGCCTTATCCACTATCAGCCTCGCAGGTGAGGCCTAACTAGCAGGTAGTTAAGCAACCTCTCCAAACCGCCGTCGTTGAAACTTGTCCTCTTCTCACGGCCAAGTCTTTGAAACCCGCTAGGGTGTCACTTGAGGCCACATCAGCCGTATTATTTTTTTGGGCTTGGCAGGCCATTGGGTCTTTTTGTGTTATAAAATCCAACTGGATTACCTCTCCTTACCCCTCTGCAGTTTTGACGGCTAGCTGTATACTGCTGGGCCTGGCGGCGACTTCGCTATCAGGTTCGCTGTTCTCGACAGCGTCTTTCTTCAAGGGCCAGCCATCTACACTTCCACAACCACAACCATGGCGTCGCCTCGGCGCTCACCGCTGCTCATGCTCTTCGGAGCCTTCTTCTTCTTCTCAGCACATGTCCTGGCTGCTGCGGCTGTTCTCGGTGTTGATCTAGGAACCGAGTATATCAAGGCTACGCTAGTGAAGCCCGGCATCCCACTTGAGATTGTACTTACAAAGGACTCTCGACGCAAAGAAACTTCCGCCGTCGCTTTCAAGCCCATAAGAGGCGCCGTGGCAGAGGGCCAGTACCCCGAACGAAACTATGGCGCCGACGCAATGGCAATCTCCGCGCGATTCCCCGGCGAAGTATACCCGAACCTAAAGCCTCTTCTCGGACTCCCTCTGGGAGATGCGATTGTTCAAGAATATGCGGCCAGGCATCCTGCGCTGAAACTCCAAGCGCACGCCACGAGAGGCACTGTTGCGTTCAAGACGGCAACGCTGACTCCCGAGGAGGAGGCCTGGATGGTGGAGGAGCTGTTGGCCATGGAGCTTCAGAGCATTCAGAAGAATGCAGAGCTTACCGCCGGTGGTGACTCTTCAGTGCGCTCCATTGTGCTCACTGTGCCTCCATTCTACACCACTGAGGAGAAGCGTGCTCTTCAGATGGCAGCAGAACTTGCTGGTCTCAAGGTTCTCAGTCTGGTCAGCGATGGGTTGGCGGTTGGCTTGAACTACGCTACCAGTCGCCAATTCCCTAATATCAACGAAGGCGCCAAACCGGAGTACCACATGGTTTTCGATATGGGCGCGGGCTCGACTACTGCCTCCGTTATGAGATTCCAAAGCCGCACTGTCAAGGACGTTGGCAAGTTTAACAAGACGGTCCAGGAGATCCAGGTTCTTGGCAGCGGCTGGGACAAAACACTTGGTGGAGACTCTCTCAACTTTCTGATTGTTGACGATATGGTTAATCAGTTTGTGGAATCGAAGGGTGCTCAGAAAGTTGGAGCAACTGTTGAACAGGTCAAGGCTCACGGCCGTGCTATCGCGAAGCTGAGCAAGGAAGCCGAGCGTCTCCGACACGTACTGAGTGCCAACCAGAACACTCAGGCCAGCTTTGAAGGGCTCTACGAAGATGTTGACTTCAAATACAAGCTTTCCCGAGCCGATTTCGAGAGCATGGCAGAGGCTCATGCAGAGCGAATTGACGCTGCTATCAAAGACACCCTGAAAACCGCTAATCTCGAGATTGGCGATCTCACCTCCGTCATTCTTCACGGTGGTGCAACCCGCACTCCATTTGTGCAAAAGGCACTCGAGAAAGCCGTTGGCTCTGGGGATAAGATCCGAACAAATGTCAACTCTGATGAGGCCGCTGTTTTTGGCGCCGCCTTCCGGGCTGCTGAGCTTAGCCCAAGCTTCCGCGTGAAGGAAATCAGAATCTCGGAGGGAGCCATGTACCCGGCTGGTATTACCTGGACGGCTACGAATGGCAAAGTACAGCGCCAGAGACTCTGGACGGCCCCATCGCCCCTTGGTGGTCCGGCCAAGGAGATCACTTTTACCGAGCAAGAGGACTTTTCCGGCTCATTTTACCAACAAGTCGATACCGAGGACAAATTGGTCAAGTCCTTTTCTACCAAAAACCTTACCGCGTCTGTCGCTCAACTCAAGGAAAAATATCCCACTTGTGCGGATACTGGTATCCAGTTCAAGATTGCAGTCAAGCTCCGTACTGAGAATGGCGAAGTTGAGATTACCAAGGCTCTTATCGAATGTGAGGCTGAGGTTGCTGAAAAGGAGGGCTTTGTTGATGGTGTTAAGAACCTGTTTGGCTTTGGAAAGAAGGATCAGAAGCCCCTCAGCGAGGGAGATAAGGACGATGCCGAAGCTGCGTCTGATGCTGCCGAGTCAAAGACAGAAGACGCCAGCTCCGCTACTGAATCTTCCTCCACCAGCAGCACTCAGACCGGAGATGCCGCAGCTCAATCAGCAGAGGCTGAAAAGAGCGAGGTTAAGAAGAAGCAGATTGTTTCCATTCCCATCGAGATTACATTGGAGAAGGCTGGAATCCCACAGCTAACCAAGGCTGAGTGGACAAAGGCCAAGGACCGGTTGAAGGCATTTGCAGCCTCTGACAAGGCTAGACTGCAGCGTGAAGAAGCCTTGAATCAGCTTGAAGCATTTACATACAAAATTCGCGACCTTGTCGACAACGAGGCCTTCATCGCTGCATCTACAGAGGAGGAACGCCAAACGCTAACTGAAAAATCTAGTGAGGCAAGCGACTGGCTCTACGAAGAGGGAGATGCAGCCAAGACCGACGACTTCAGGGCAAAGCTCAAGGTTCTTCAAGATCTTGTAGGGCCCATTCAGAAGCGCATTGATGAAGCTGAGCGTCGGCCTGGTTTGGTTAAAGAGCTGAGACACATTCTTAACACTACTGATGTATTCATCAAGACAGTGCGTGGGCAGATTTCTGCCTATGAAGAGTGGAAGGCCACGGCGTCAACCAAGGAGGCAGAATCTGCTACTTCTAGTGCTGCCACCGAGACAAAGACCAACGACTTTGAAGGGCTAGAAGATGAAGACAATAGTCCCAAGGATACGGAGGAGAAACCCAAAGAGGAGGAAATCGTTCCTCCCCTGCATAACACTGAGGAGATGGACGGGCTCGATGTTATCTATAAAGAAACGCTAGAGTGGCTCAACAAACTCGAGGTCGAACAGGAAGCTCTCCCTCCCACCGCTGACCCTGTCCTCCAGGTTAGTGAGCTCGTTGCCAAGCGAGAAAAGCTTGACAAGGCCAGCCTTGATCTCGCAATGAAGAGCTTCAAGCAATACCAGAAAAACAAGCCCAAGAAGCCCACCAAGAGCAAGAAGGCAAAGAAGGACAAGACAAAGAGCGCCGAGCCGGCTGGCCAGACCATTGAGTTCCCCGAGGGAAGCAAGCCGCTCAGTGCGGAGGAGATTGAAGAGCTGCTCAAGCAGTACATGAAGGAGGACGAAGCGGCGAGCGCAAAGGCGGAAGCGGAAGCTTCAGCGAAGCCAGAGCATGATGAGCTCTAAAGGGGCACACAATGGCGTTTCTTTGATAAATGGGGAGGGGGTGTTTATGAAGTACTAGTATATACTTGGGACTGCATGATGCATGATACACACAAAAAAGTCAGATAGATCAATGCGATACTTGAATTTTCAATTGTAAGATTTGCATCACTATGTTTGATCAGTTGGATTTTTTTAGCGAGTAGTCTTGACGTAGATGTTAGAATCAAATGTTTGCTTTCTCAACCCAGGAAGCAATACTAAGCATCTGTACAATATGTTCGAAATAGATGGCACCCCTTCTTTGCCAATAGAGAATCTCAACGGCAAGGAAGGCGAACGTGTACCCGACCCGAACCTAGTGCCTGTTCTTAACTTTACATATTTGAGATGGTCATACAGTGTTGTGCACATGCAGGTGAGAGAAGCCGTGTGTTGGGTTCTACAAGTGGGACATCAGAAGTTCTAGATTTGTGATCCACGGACGGGAGAACTATCGGATACATTAGTCATATATCAAAAATTGCAGTTAATATAAATTGACGGCTAGCTTCCGTAAGAGCCTACAATAGGAACAGCCAGGCAACATGTGGTGTATTGTCTATTGTGTTAGCCGGGAAGCCGCAGACGGCAGTGAATCATGCAGGGCCTTCCTCGGTCTCGTTCTAGTTTCATCGTGCACCGGCTGCAAAGCACAATAGATCCCTTCTTCATCTTTTCCCCATTCTTTGCCCTCCATCTCGCGGCTATCTTATCATGAAGAATTCTGCTACAGGAGTTTTCTAGTGATTGTCTACTGCAAACTCAGATATCTCTTCCTTCCTTCCATACGGGAATTGAGTCTAACAACTTCTTCTTTTTCCTGCCACTGTCACAAATTGTTTCAATCAAACGAGCGAAAGAGATGTGGCATTGCATACTCGTGCTCCTCCTTGTCCCCCTCTGGCCTTTGGCCTCAGCTTTTCCCTCTCCAAACGCTGCAAGATCTCCCGCTGGATTTGCACTCGCCGTGAACCCCAAAAAAAGATGCCTCTCGAAACTTTGTGCGCGATTGGGCTGCTGCGCGCCACAAATGGGGCAAGGGAGTGCCTAGAGAGATTGCGTCTTCGTTTGCCTTGATTGACGGCGGTAAGCTTTCTCTAGGTGTGTCTTTGCTAATTCATAATCAGATGCTGAGGATGTGCAGTTGGTCAGGTCGATGTTGAACCTATAGGAAGCGACGACATCTATGTGGCTGATGTTCAAGTTGGAAGTCCGCCTCAAACGTTGAAGCTGGCCCTGGACACTGGATCTTCCGATCTGTAAGTTTGGGCGGCATGTCTTCATCCTACAAGTAGCCAAGATTGTGTTGCTAATATCGTCGACTCAAGATGGATTCAATCAACTGATACCAGATATCGCGTCAACCAAAAGGGTCCATGGGCTCCACGATATCATCCCAACGACTCTACGACTGCTCATCTCATTCAAGATGCCAGATGGTCTGTCGAATACTGTGAGTAGAGGAGATAAGCTGTCATGGAGTGTTTGGTATATTAATAACGCTTTTTCTAACGGGTAAATAGTGGATGGTACCTCGGCTGATGGTATCGTCTACCACGACACGGTCCATTTAGGAAATTTCAAAGTTGAAAACGCAGCTGTACAATCGGCAGAAATGGTCACCAGCCGCTTCGAAGAAGAAATCGAACTAAGTGGTATCCTAGGCTTAGCCAAGAGGTTACCGAACAATGTTAGCCCTCCGGTACCGTCTTTCCTCAGTTTACTGCGCCAGCAGCTGGAGCATCAGATGATTGGCGTTGACCTGAATCGGAATGCCTCAGGTCTCTTCACTTTTGGCTACCTCAATGAAAGTCGGACCTCGGAAGCAATAACATGGGTCGATACGGATCCTGATAGTCCTCACTGGGATATCGAGTTCAATCTCACAACTTGGGGAGAGCAGACGACGCCATGGTACTCGCAGAAGTTCAAGGCAACAATTGATACGGGCACTACGCTGATGTTCTTGCCTGATAATCTAGCGAGTGGCTACTGGTTCACAGTCCCAGGGATGAAAATGGACCAAAGGCTGGCCAACGCATTTACGTTCCCCTGCGAGGTTGCCAAAGACTTGCCCAATCTCATGCTCAAAATTCCTGGGAGTGACCGTACTTTGACCATTCCTGGATCGTATCTCAACTACGGCCCTGTTGAAATCGACCCATCTTATTGTTGGGGAGGCATGCAGAGCGCTGAGGATTTATCCGTTACAGTGATAGGGGATATTATGCTCAAGGCGCTGTATTTGGCCTTTGATCTCGAGAGAGGGCGAGTTGGATTTGCTCACAAGGATCTTTATGACGTCGACTGAGGAAGAAGTAATCTTTAGCCGGGATGATATTTTATGGTACTGAAATGGGTCGAGATTTGGTGTTGACAAGTGGATTTGCAAGCATGAGAGAATGCTGGATGTATAATGATACAATAGTTGGGAATTAAAAACAAAAAGTGGCTTCATATATCAGATGGCTTGAAATTGATTTACTGCCTTGTGCAGCATCTCGGAATAAGTGAATTGCCTAAACTTGGTAGCAAGTACTAATACTGAGCAGCACAATTCGGCCCCGTCCAACCTCAATAGAGAATTGCTCATGTTTATAGTCTTTTGTATTGCATTCATCCTAGAGCTGGTATATACAAATGCACTCTCCAGCCCGTCATTATTGGGTGAGGCCAACGGATGCTTCCTCCATTCCCACGGAAACTCCCCTTCCCTCCGCAAGCATCCCATCTATTTCCCCCCATCCATCCATCCGGCCATCCCATTTCCAAGTGCCTCCTAGTAGCCCGTTTCATTTCGAGAGAAAAGGAAACATGCTCTGCGTGTTGTGCCATTAAATGTGGTATAATATATAGGTTGTGTGTATGTAGCTGTGTGTGTATGCGCGCGCGCATGTGTGTGTGTGCCTTGTGTAAAAACAAAAGAAGAAAGACGGGCTTCGACAAATGCCATGTCGAATTGGGGCACGATGTTTGGGCTAAAAGGAAACAAGAAACTATAATAATAGTAAAAAAAAAAAAAAAAAAAAAGAGGTTAAAACGCAGCTTCCTATCTGGAAGAACAGTGATTGTGTTGTATGTGTAAAAACCCTGTAAACGCCGGAAGTGGGAAAACGTGTCATTTGTAGCGAGCGTGGCCAGGTGAAATCTCATGGTAAGAATCCAATCCAGGTGGAGGAGCCCAGCGAAAGAAAAAACGACTTGTCGTTAATAACGACTCGGATGGGTTTGTCGTTATCAATGGCCTTCCGTTGGTAAGTAGGACCAGTTCCCCTAGGGCCAAGTTGCGTCGGAACTCCGTGAGGGTCGCATCTGGCACATTGTCGTGGATGGGTCCAATCGGAGGAGAGAGAGAGACAGAGAGAGAGATCGCCCTAAGCAAGTTCTGTCGTCGACAAGCGCATCCGAGGAACAAAAAGAAAATGTCGTTTGAATATGAATTCTTCTTTAGACTTGTTTACTCGCGATCACCATCTTCAATGGGCAGAAAAAGAGAAAGAAACCAAAAGTCAGCGGGGGGCGTCGTCCATTAAATCGTCGCGAGTCACAACGTAATATTCACCTTCACTGGCCCCGGGGGTTGGAGGCATGTCACCAGAGCTGGGGGCTTGCTGCGTGGGCTGCGCGGTTCCTGGCCGCGACCTGGCCTTGTCGTCTGCTGGGGGCGCGGAGAGAGAAGAGGCCTCTGGCTTGGGCGTCGAGCTCGGGGAGTGCTGCTCGGCGGTGTCGTCGCTGGGGGCGGTGATGCCGGCAGCGTTGAGGCGCTTCTCCATTTCGCGGAGGCGCTCCTCGAGCGAGGCGAGCTCTTGGGTGTTCTTGCCGATGTTGTAGTTCCTGTAGCAGGGGAGATGGAACGCCGCCAGTTAGAAAGAATGAAAAGACGTGAAACAAGGAGAACAAGTGGTCGGGTGTGCCATTGGGATCAACGAACCTCGTGTCGTACGACTCCTGGAGCTCAGCCTTTTGCTCGTCTAAGTTGAAGATGTCTTCCAGCTCCATTTGGAAGTTTCTGGCAATGGTTCTGCAGAGAATTAGAATCAAAACAGCCACAAAGTCAACATCTGGCTCTGCATTGCATGCAGGTCGCCATTGCTCGGGAATGCGCTTTTCGGTCGCATTGCGATGCTGCGATTGGGGGTCGGGAGACATACGACTGCGGTCGTCGGCCGTTGGGCTGCCAGTTGCGGTCAAGCTCCTCGTCGGTGAAGGACATGGTGGCGGTGGGAGCTGCAATGAGGGGTAGAGCTAGATGACAGATGGAGAGAGGAATAAAAAAGAGAAGCAGTAAAGATGAAGGCAAAGAAGGGATTCGCTGGCGCCTGTTGCTGGGTATCGATTGCGGTTGGTCGTGAACAGAGCTTGGGGAATTGGTGGTAGATGCGAGAGAAGCTACAATGAAGAGGTGATATCGACGAGGTCGATAGTGCAGGCGGAGGTGGGAGGGAAAAAAAGATTGGGCTCTGCAAACTGATGAATGATCCGTCTGCAGCTACTGCGTCGTTTCTCCCCTTTATCCTGGTCAATGGCGGAGCCAGGAACAGAGGCAAAGCAGGGGAAATCGAATCGGCCAGGGGGGACGAGAGGCCAAAGAGCTGCAGCAGAAGCAACAGGGGGCTGACAAAAGGGTACTAGTCGGCTGGGGACCAGTATATTTGGCGCTGCAAATAGCCCCAAGCAGCAGTGCAGTAGGTGGGTGGTTGTTTGTTTGTTTGTAGGCACTGTATTAGTCGTGCCCTGGCCTCGAGGTGGTGGTGATATGACGATGACGATGATAATTATATAGGTCGGTTGGCATGCAGGTCGGTTTAATATTAGCAGCTGCACGACATGCTCTTCTTTTCATTCGCTGGCGGAACAAAAGGAAGCGAGAGTGGAGGTTCGCAAAAGGTTAACTCTAATACGAGTGCCGTTGCGCCTGAGTGGTGGTGGAAGAATGAAATAAAGGGGGAAATGGGATGGAACGCAGCTAAAATAGATCAAGGGCAGTGGTTGAAGTGTCCAACACGGGCTCTCGTCATAATTTCTCGCATCGAGAAGCAAACATGATTTGGGTAGGGTAGCACGCAAAATATACGGCAAGGCATCGTACTTGTACAGTAGGGGCACATCTGCGTCTTCTCTTCATGCTTCAATCTCTTCCATCCTTCTAGGCTTCCCCCGGGACCTGAGCATCATGTCACTGTCACATGCCGGGGCCCTGGTGATCGGGAGCTGGGCCAGAGTCTGCTGATGGGCGCCGTGGCTGGCTGCCTGTATCAGTTTCAATGAGTTTGGAGAGACAGCAAGCCTACCAAGGACTCGACTGACACTTGACGCCCATTGTTTCCACCAAAGTCAACTGCCCTCCCCAGGCAGGCATTCCATCCACCTACCTGTACATGTGTGCACCACGCTACAGGGCCACTAGCCGTGATACTTTGGGCGGGTCAGTTGACGCATGAGGAAGCGCCGCCAAGCAGCCCTAGCGTGGAGCTGGGAATATCGCAGCATCACCTCGCTTGCGCCGTCCATCTCGCTCGCCATGCGGTGGTGCTTTACAGATGCGAGAGCACGTACCAGCCAGCAGAGACGAGGAGCGAAGGGGCAAAGGGGAAGGCGAGGAGAGTGGTGAAGGACGAAGAAGAAAACAGGGAGAGTTGGGATAAAATAAGAAGCGTTTTAGGGGAGACCGAAGCTGGAATTAGGGGTCTGGAGCTTGTTGAAGTTTCAATGTTCCATTTTTTTTCCTTTGCTACCTTCCTGTAGGACCCATGACATCAGGCCGTAATATTCGGGGCCCCATTTGGCGGCATTGGCGATGCTGCTAGTGATAAGGGTCCCAGGCCGTAGCAGCGGCAACAAGCAGTGTAGCATCGGCTGTAAAGCATCAGTGGCGGTAGTGCTAGCAGGGCCGCTGGATATGCCGACATGGAGCTGTAATACGGGGGAGCACGAGTACCTGCATAACAGGAGCCTGCGCTGGAATGAAGCAGCACGTAGCCTTCCACACATGTAGGTAGGTACTTGTCACTAATTAAGCTTCCGGCTCACCAAACATCAAAAGAAGCCATCAATAGCAGGCTTCACGTCAGCCAGATACATCCATCTCTTCCGAGCTGCTATGTGCTTGCAGTTCCGCATGTACCGGCCGACCAGACATTACATGGAATCTGCATCGTCCCGCTGTATTCGGCGTAGCTTTGATACTAGGTTGGTCAACTTGGCTCCTGTAGTTCTTCATAACCGCTTGCAGATCAGAGCGGCATTGACTCGGGGCGTCTAGGGCCAAATTTTGATTGACAGTAAAATGGCAGTCTTGGATACAACTCCACCAAGGCTTGTTTTTAGCTTCACTCTGTGAAAGAGAGGAATGGATGCAGCAAAAAGCGTTGGACGGAGAAATGCTGGATTCAAGGCCATCAACACTGACTACAGTCGTGGTTATAGTTATATCCGCTGCAGCATGCCCTCAATTATTAAAGGAGCCCAAGCCCTGGCATTGACTGGTTACATGCACTTCAAACAGTTGATGCTGACGGTCAAACATGAAAATTGAGCCGCAAAGCTCAAAGCTATCAGCGACGAGTATGTATCGTCTACTCCGCGCTCGTATCATGCTAAACGCGGTGTCGTGTACCCCGTACTTGTACAAGCTCTCGTCCACGCTCCGGGCTCCTTCCTTCTTCGACCTCATCCCCAGACCCACCCTTGTCCCTCCATGCCCAATTTTGCGTCCATCTCCCCGAAACAGGCACAAGAATCCCTTCTTCCTCGTACATCTCTCATGCGCCGATTTGCGCCTTTAATTGCGCCGATGCGATGCTCCGCTTGGTTCGATTCTCCTTCTGTTGCGCCGCCAGGGGTTCGCTGCGTCTCTCAGAGATGGGACTGTGGTCTCCAACGACGGAGCATGAGATGGCCTCATGGTCACTCAACTCTCAACTTGCAGACTCTGAGCCTTGTCAAGTGAGGGGTATGAAGGATTGCAATATTGCTGGCCTCAATAGATGGCCTTGCCTGCACAAAGCCCTGCAACCCCCACGTTGTCTGGCCTCCTGACTCGAGACCGCATCAGATCAGGGATTGCTTCGGCTTGCAGCCAACGCTAAACGCATCCCTCACATGCTCAACCTCCATCTTCTGACGTGGACACCACATTCTACGCCTGCTCTCTGAGCGTCTGCATCACGAGCCTTACACTGCGATTGCTTCATCTCAAAGCTGCGGCGTCTGGACCAGGGGCCACTGAATCTCATCACCGCAGTCATCGTGCTCCTGCACCCATGCTTGAATCTTGTCGACGTCCCATCCGCTCATCCACCGGTCAGACATTTGATTTGTTTTCGGTTTCGGAAGGCCGTGCTTGATTGTCCGGCTGAATCCACAGATGCCGTCGTGATATCTATACTGCAGACAGGCTGAATCAACTTGGCAAGCTCGTTGACAACTGTCGAAGCTCAAGTGGGCTGACTTCTCAAGAGGCGACAAGCCTTCTAGTTTCGCCTTTCGGAGCTGATAATGGTCATGTGAATTTTCCGAAATGTCCAAGTAAAAGACATCGTCGCTCAAATTATCCCAGTCTGGCCGAATAGGCACAAGTCGCGGTGCCACGAAGTGATGGTAGAGGTCCCTGATACGCATAGGGGAGGCGAACTTTTGCTCTCGTTCAAAAGCGCACAACGTAGACAATTCCTCGCTTCCTAGATGGTTCATGGTTGCGATGGGTTGGCACCACTGCTTGCTAGAATAATGAATGGTAAACGGCTTCTCTGCATTTGTTGTTGGCCACTGATGCAGAATACAAAGTCAGCATAAACTATTTCACAACTACAAGGCGGTAGGAGAGAAAAGAGATCCGTAAAGATCCGACTTCACTGGATGCGAGACAAATCTTACCGTGTCATTCACGCTGATACCTGTGGCCTCTTTCAATGCTTTTGCAAACATGAGATCGCCACAGCAATGGCGTTTTGTAGCTTCGTCCCATCGGTTGGCCACATTATGCTCATCCTCAAAGAAGTCGCGCATGGCTCTATTAGAGACGACGTAGCCGCTGCCCCCGTCGCCGAAAGGGGAGTTGCCTACCCATGTTTTGCTGCCGATATACATGGGATCATTATGATCCAATTGTTCTAACCAACGCACCATTGTTGGCCACACCACATAGGCGCCGGCATCAACAAACAAATACCAGTCATAGTTGGGTCTCGTGTTGAACGCCTTTTCCGCAATATGGATATTCTTGTACTTGTCCAAGTCCCATCCTTCTTGTTTGAAATCCATGTTCCGGTTGCAGCTTTCTTGATCGACCGCACATTGACGTTGTCGAAAATAAGCATCAAAATCTTGGTTACTCGTCTTCACCGGATCCAAGACTGTGTCGAGGCTGTCGTAGATTTTGTGTCCTCCAATCTCTTGTTCCATATCGCTGAAGATGAGGAACTCGGGCAAGCATTTCAGATTCGTTGTCAACTGGGCTGGCACTTTCGAAAAGGCTTCAGAAGCTCCTGTTTTCATGACCAGCAGGATCTTTGAGGTGTCGGGGAACTGCGCGCAATCGGAC
The DNA here is from genome assembly GCF_020647795.1 of Trichoderma atroviride. Classification (NCBI taxonomy): domain Eukaryota; kingdom Fungi; phylum Ascomycota; class Sordariomycetes; order Hypocreales; family Hypocreaceae; genus Trichoderma; species Trichoderma atroviride. The sequence continues at coordinate 5,942,984 of NC_089401.1, read as the reverse complement.
TCGGGCGCACTTTTTGATCGACCAGCCGAGTCGGGGACAGACTCAGTTGCCAGGATATTGCTAGGTGCCTCAATGGACAAGAATCCCGGCTCTCTATCGGTCTGCCGAAAGACATCGTGCTTGAATGCTTCTGGCCTTTTCGCCACATGGTGCGCTCCTCGGCAGTGAATCCCGTCGGTGCATGACAGTGCCAACCGCTCTACGGTGATGACCAATGCCATGAAGAACACGCCAAAGGCCAGCACCAGGGCAAAGGCTCGCGTAGACGGCATGGTTGGACAGACCGTTGTTGGCCCGCTGTTTCGTCTTCGAAAAGTGTTTGGATATCCCTATTTGAGTTTGGATGAGAGGGAATATAACGTTTGCGATCATGGACAAGGACAAAATATCATAAAGTATGGAAGAAAAGCTGGCGTACAAGTACGAGGCCCGTTATTTTGAGGTGCAAAGGCTGGCCATTTCCTTAGTATTCTTGGTTTCGTCTCTTATGAGCACCAATACGCCGGCGTGGACATTCTCCCTTGCTCTCATCACTACCGTCATAATGGAACACATCTGCAGCCATTGCATATCTCGTGAGTTGGAATTTACGGCGCCTGCGAGCCGCAGTGAAACAGATTCATGGCACTCCTTTTCGACTGACAAAGTAAAGTATTCGATTGCACTAATAATAAATGCTATTGGCACTACCTAGGTGCTATTTATTGCATTGCGTTCCCTCTTTCTTACCTTTGTTTGTGAGACATTTAGACCAGAGTGTTTCTGAGACACATCAACCGGGCTCGGTTTGAACAGTATTCCAACGGCCCATCACGTAAGACAGATGTGTCTAACAACATGTACATTTTGAGTTCCAACCGAAAATGATTACATTTCTTGTAAGGATTGCTCATTTTTCTACATGTTTCTCTTTTTTTGGTGTAGCAATAGCAAAGCAATATATTTCAAGGTCTCTCCCGTAAATAGGGCAGTGGTATTCTACCACTCATAAACGAATGGCAAACATTTATATACAGCCTTATTTGTCAAGCGCACTTGTAGGTAGCTGCAAGTTCATCTCACATCCGTCTCAAAGCTCGTCATGGCCCTCGTCAAAGGTCCCATCCCACGGCTGAGCTCTGCCCTCAGAAATAGCCACGATGAATTGGTCAATCTCGTTTGGCAAAGTAATGTCCCCCTTGAAAGGGAAGACTTGGCCGTTGTGGACGTTTTGCACGGCTAGGCCGCCGGTGGAGCGGATGCCGAGGTTACGCGCCATGTCCGGGTACTCATTGGAGTCTACGGTTACAAACGTGAGGAATTCGGCGTATCGTTGAGCTGTGCCCTTTAGGTTTTTGGTGTAGGCTTCACGTTGCGCTTCCGTTTTGAAAAGGTAAAAGACCAAAGATCGCCCCGACTAAGTAAGAGAGGCGTTAGTGAAAAGTAAGCGTTCCATGAGGTAGACGTAGAAAACTCACTGAGAGATGTGTCAGTTCGTTGCGCCGAGTGAGCTGGGGAATCACTTCTGCGGTGCAAAGATCAATCAGCTTCTTTAAAGCATTTGCATCATCCAAGTCGGTAGCTGTGTGTTCTGATTCGTCGACATTATTGTAGCACCAGATGCCGCTGGAGCTGGCATCGGGAGAGCTTGCCACGCCGAACGAGTATCGATCAGAATACTCGTCTGCGAGATTTCGAAATCGAGCATCGAGGCTTTCATCGTCACTATGTAACTGAGCGAGAAATACATAGTCATCGCTGGTGAGGAAGTCGTCGAGCTGCTGCTGCTCGGTCATGTCTTGCACAGACGGCCGAAGAGCCCGTTTCACAAAAGCCTCTATGCTAAGCCGAAAAGTCAGACAACAAAAGGCCAAAAAGACCAAGAAATGGTCAAATGGGACTTACGGTGAGGCTTTCCTAGGACCTCGATATCGTGTTGTTGGTCCGTCTTTCTTATATAGGCGGATAGCGGGAAAGGAGACGACGTCCATCTCTTTGCAGAAGCTGGAGGCGGCTACACAGTCGATTGCAGCGGTAGAAGCAACATTTCTCTTGACGGTTTTCCATTCTTTTAAAAGCTTTTTGCTGTTTTCTCTTTTGTTTTCAATTCGTCAATGTTTAGTGCGCCATTCCATGAACTTGTAAGCAGTTTGGCTCACTCACAATTCGGGCTATATGAGTGACGGCGGGGAGCAAGTCGCCCCTTTGAGTCAGTCCCAACGTTCACATTGCTCATAATAGACGGCGCCGAAATCTTACCGCAACAACTAAACCAGGCACACAAAGCCATCAACCAATTAGCATCCACCAGATCTACAATAAGACTGTCAGGCATTGGACTTACAAGCCAGCAGAGCATATTCATTCTCCGCAAGAAGCTTCTTCACCTCTGCTGCCCCGCTAAACTCAGAGGCACAAAGCACCACGTTTGCGCAGCTGGCCAGCAGTCCGCATTGAACCAAGATATTCGATAAGATCGGCCTTTTCATCTTCGATAACGTGCGAGAAGAATGCTGGATTGACTTGCTTCAAAATGGAAATGGTTTGGACAGAGTCAATCGAGCTCTCTGGTACTTGGGAGATGTTCATGAGTTCCACGCCTGTTCCTCCGTGCCCGAGTCAGATGCTAGACAGGGGTGAGCTGGACTCAAAACAACGGGGACCCTAATGAACGCCATCACCGGTTGTCGGCACCGACGCTACGTTTCGAGTCTCAGCGTTTCGTTTGAGATTCCGGGGGAAGCGATCAAGGCCCTGTTCGTCGTCTAATTGTTGCCGATTACTTGGATTTCTAGTCTGTGGCCGATATAGCAGCTACTTTCCGTTGACCTTTGACCCCTCCTTTGCTACTCACAGAAAAACAACGACGACGATCAATGTATTCACAAAAATTACTTCGCTGGCTGGCCGTGATGGCGGTCGGCATGGGAGTCGCCTCTGCCGGGGATGATGCGGCGCAGAAGCAGCTGAATGGCTACGAATGCACACACCCGCCGTATAAAAGCCACCTTTTGAGCAAGTCGCCCTTGGTCATTTACATAGAGAACTTCGTCACCGATGCGGAGCGACAGCATTTACAAGAGCTCGCGTATGTCAAGCCAAGCCCTGGCTGTCTAATCAAAGGGAGAACAAGTTGGATGCTAACAAAACGCCATAGCCAAGGCCATTTCAAGCACTCTGCGGTCCTCAAGAGTGGAAACTCGGCAATTCACTCTGTCCGCACTTCGCAGTCAACCACCGTCGACAGAGATGCCGTGGTGCGGTGCATCGAGGCACGAGCCCTCGACTTCCAGGGCTTTGACGTGCCGGAATCACACCTCGAGCCCATCCAGCTCGTCAAGTACGCAGTCACCGAGCGGTACCATTTTCACACGGACTGGTTCACGAACCCAGCCCACGCCACGGCGTCTCACGGCGGGAATCGCATCAGCTCCTTTTTCGGGTACGTCAAGGCAGACAACGTGACGGGCGGAGGCACCAACTTCCCGATTCTGGATGCGCCGCGGGATGAAAGATGGTGCAACTTCATCGACTGCGACGAAGAGTACGACTCGGGCGTCACGTTTAGGCCCATTGAGGGCAACGTCGTCTACTGGGAGAACTTGCTGGCGGATGGGAGAGGAGACCAGAGGACGCTGCATGCGGGACTGCCGGTGGTCAGCGGGGAGAAGATTGGGATGAATATCTGGACGAGGCAGATGCCACTGCCTGCGGATGTTCGCGGGAGTTAGTTGCATGTTGCAAGTCGAGGCTGGGACTGGGTGCTTGTAAGGCCGAGCAAGATGGTTGCTTCGGAGATTGGCGTATACAATGGGACAGCATCTTTTGAAAGCGAAGAAAGGGCCGTTTGTCTTTTTGCTCGAGTGGAAATTCTGTCCTTCTTTCTACATTGTTCATGCAAGACAAGATCGATTCAAGAATATGATTTATGAAAGAGCAGGAATGGTAGATGTGATGTAGCGAAGGAAGGTACTCTCACCATCCTAACCGACAGATAAACATTGACACGATGCCGGTTTTCTCACTTTGAACTTTTGCAACCAACCATCACCACAGCATCTTCATCGTTTCAAACTTAGTCTTCCGGCAACATCTGCATTTTTTAAAATGCTCAACTCCAACTTTGGCCGTGATAGGGTTGTCCCCTTGTTCAGTCTCCCGACCAACATACCAGCCTCAATGGACTACCGGAGGGATAGACGAAACGGCAGATGGTGGGCTTCTGGCTCGCCCAATTGCAATCTAATCCTCGCAGCGGGGATCACGCTTACCGGACTCATACTTTTCGCCATTGTCACATCCTGTTTCGTCGCGCCTGATCCTCTGGTAAAGCTGTTGCTTTCTGTACACAAGGACGGCTCTCGAGCAGTGGCAACGAACATGCATGAGAGGCGGTTTAAATGGCAAGACAGATTCAAAAAACAGAGGGGCCATCGTGATCTGGTCAAGACTTGCATCGGCCTCTTCATCGTCCTTGGTCTCATCATCGTGTTTGCGATCTAGGCGGTCGTCGATAGAAGGTATCGGTTGTCGCAGAAAATCTTGGAGAGGCAGGCCAGCCGGTGGGCGACACTGAAGCAAAGATGGAGCCGGCTTCGACATGGCAACCGGGCAGCCGAAACCCAAGGCGATGAAGAATTGGGTCAAGAATTAAGAGTTTTCCAGAATGAAGCTGCTACCGATGCCCCCAAGGATGAAACCCAAACAGTCGTTCGCCCAGTAGAACAAACGCCTGCGCCACAGAGCAATGCAAGTCCCAGTTCTGCAGGCTTGACGCAGAATGAGCCTCGGGAGGCGCCTAGTTCGGAGGCGCGATTCCTCGCTGATAGTGCTTTTCCGCGTCACAGACAAAGCCTTGCAGAGATCATTCAGCGGGCCTTCCAGCGGAACAATCAGCAGATCGAGCAGCAAGGCCCCCAGGAGGGCGAACTTGAAGACGGACACCAAAGCCAGCTTGAAGATCAAGATGAACGCCAACATCAAGATCGAGATGAACGCGAACTTCAAGACGAACAGGAACGCGAACGTCAATACCGACAGGAACGCGACCGTCAAGGTCGACTCCATGTCCAACTCCTTCGTCAAGAGCAACGCCAGCTCCAAGATTATCGGCAATTTGAACATCATGGTTATCGGCAACGCGAACTCCCAAGTCAGCAGCAACACGAACACCAAGGCCAGCAACGTTGCGGATACCAAGGCCAGCAGCAGGACCAGCAGCAGAGCCAGCACCAAGATGATGACCCGATCTCGAAAGAGAATGAAGGGCCTATGACGCCAGTAAATAGCCAGGCGCCAACTTTGGAAAGCATAAGCGACGCAGGAGAGGCGGCATCGATAGCCGTGCATTCTATCGACCAAGTGCTCTAAACATGTACATACATGTTGTTAACAACCACCTCGGTGCCTGTCTCGACGGTGCAAATAAAACTCTTTGACAATCACTTGTTCATATGAAGATGAGCTTTGGAGTGGAATACGGCGTCTTGGATTGGCATTGCAAGCGTCGACTTGGGCAAGTTCTTGCCGGGCATGTTGATTGTTTACTTTGGTCAAAGTGTTTAACAGCGATTTATATGGTTACATGTAGCCATTTGATGGCTAAGAGGAGGAGTCGCAGTAAACAACAACAGCGCTGCCACAGGAGGAAACTGATTTTTTTGTGTATCTTTATTTGGTTTGAGAATCACTATACACAGCGACTATTATAAAATGAAGCATTCAAGATGAGTTGTTGAGTTGTTGAGGTGGGTTTTTTATGTCCAGTGTTTGCCAGGCCAGTCACGTGACCGCAATGATCGCACCTGGCAACGCTCCATCGCTACCAAGTCGTGGATGTTCGTCTCCAAGTTGTTAGTGTCCAAGTCCCATGACGGGCTCACTATGGACGTCCCTCGCGGCTCCAGACGAACCCGCCATGCAGCCTCAACCGCCTCCAGCCAAGAGGCCCAGCTCCAGGCCCAGGCCCAGCTGGAGCTCGAGGCAGCAACGCATCGCCGAGGCCATCCGCGCAGAGCCGTGCAGGTCCAGGTAACGCCTGATGCGGCCCTGGCCATGGCAGCTGGCGCTCACCAGACGCCGGAGACCAGCAACGGCCATGACAGCAACCACGGCGATCACAGCAATCACGGGAGGCGCGAGATGGAGCCACCACCGAATCCATTCCGGCTGCATAGATGTGAGTTGATTTATTTGCATAACGTCTGATCAGTTCCTGTTCTCTTGTTCCTTTATGCATGCGCCTCTTGCAGTCAGATGGGCAGCAAGTGCTTCCATCTATAAGACAGGAGAAGCTGCTGAATATGAACATCCATCACCTCACTTTGGCGTCACCTGCCAATGACTTCATGTCTCGCGGTCTCGGGCTACTACTAGTAGTATATGTAGTATATTACAATGGCAGTCCCCTCTTCCTACTGCTTTTGTCTCGGCAGCTTTTCATCTGAAGTATCCTGCCTTGGCAGTTTGTGTTTTTCTTCTTTTTTTTTCGTTTCCCTCTGCTTCCTTCATATATCCTTCTTCACATCAGGGGACTGCCACTCTTTTAATTTTGACCTCTATTCATTCCTTTTTTCCTTCATTCGCTCATTCTTTCCTCTATTGCCTTTGTCTTGCCCTTACTTTCCATAATTACGGCCGCAGCGGCACCAGCACCTCCACATTCATTCATTCATTTGCATTCTACAAGGCGAAGCCGCCCACTCACGCTCGTTTTTTCAACCATGTCTCTTGTACAACTTGCCCTCCAACCTTGGGAAGTGCCGCAGGAAAATCTGCCTTCTTGTCAAGTTTCACCTCCCTACAACAGACCAACTGGAAGCAATCGCCGCCCCCTGCAGCCGCTTTCCATCTCCTCTACTGGCGCCATTCTCAATCGCAGAGAGTCGGTCCTCAGACCGTTTCCCTCCCCAGATAAGGAGAATTGCGATGCCACGGTGCAGGCCATCTCCCATCGAGTGGCTCACCAAACCAGAGAGATCAAACGGCTGTCGCTCTTGCATTCGCTCTTGTGTTCATCCCAGCAGAAAAAGCGTCGCCACAAACAGCTTCGACAGCGCAGTGGAATCCGTCAATCCAACACCGCTAACATGGGTCCAGCTACTCGTAGAAGCGCCAATAATCGCCTAAGTCTGCAATTTGACAGCGATGGCTCTGGCGAAGGCAATGGCACCGGCTCCGACTCGGATCCAGATCTTAGTCATTTGGGAATGACAAGGCGAGGCATGACAGCAGTCCTGGAACAGCAGGCGGACCAGATGACCTACGATGATGATGATGCCATGTCTCAGGGCCAGTACGACGATGAAGAGGCGAGCTTGGGCGAGAATGAGGACATTGATGAAAACGCCGCGGACAACTGTGACGATCAGGTTGAAGAAGTGCAGGAGGAAGAGCCCTTGTCAATAATGGATCCCGCCGTCTTTGGCCTCAAGGAGATTTCAAACTTGGGAAAGTTTACAGTGAGCAGCCATAAGCCAGGCAATGGAGTTGAACAGCTCCGAAATGATGAATTGACGTCATACTGGCAGTAAGACTATCTACATCTTTTTCTTCCCTTTCATCCTGCCTGGCTGATTCCTGACTTTTTGTCTCTTTAGGTCAGATGGCCCACAGCCTCACAAGCTGACCATCTACTTTGTCAAACGAGTGGGTATCCGAGACATTCGCTTTTACGTCGACTATAATGAGGATGAATCCTACACTCCTACGAAAATCATCTTCAAGTCGGGCACGAGCGAGAACAACCTTATTCAGTTCGCTGCCATGAACATGGAAAGCCCTGTGGGCTGGCAACAAGTCCCACTTACAGGTGTTGGTGGCGAGCCCGATGGCAACACCCTTGTGTCTTGGGTGTTACAAATGCAGATACTTGAAAATCACCAAAACGGCAAAGATACTCACCTTCGCGGCATAAAGATTTACGCCTTTGACGCTGATGCGGTGCAGCCCACCGAGCCGGATAACTCAGTCGATACGAGCGGTCTTGCCGAAAACCAAGCTGCTGCCAGACTGGACGACATTGCCCAGACATTGGCCGCAGCAAGACTCGAGAGTAGTGAGACGGGGTTCTCACTTCCTGATTTCATGCGAGATGCGGAGATTCGGTAATAGATAAAATTTTGCAATTCATTCATGGGGAAAAGAGAATATGATCAACTACGACTTCTTGTTTGCTTTGGAATTGGTAGAAGGAGAGAACACAGAAAGCGACTTGGTAGAAAGGGAGAGAACACAAAAGTTACGGATATGGGTGTAAAAAAAAAACATGGATTTCTTTTCCAGTTCGCTTGAAGATGGTATCATCTGGAGGAAAGACAAAAACGGGATATGGGTGGAGTTGAACATGAGGATATGTAGCTTGCTTTTAACACTCTGTACGATGGCTAAATGACTTATTAGAGTTTTGTTTCTCAAAAACCTTGACTTTTGCATCCACGTGCATTTTACTACTATTCGGTACCCCTTGCTCTATTAGAGGGCTATGCACCAGCCCCCCTTTTTCCATTCTTCGAGACTCTTTTGAGAAGCCCAATTCATGACGCGGGAGATTAAGCAGCACGGATAATGAGTGGCATGGCAGGACACTCGGTTTTTCATCCGTTGACAGCACTGCCATCCTTGGCACGCATTCATGGTATGCCTTGCAAACTGCCTATCTGCAGTCCGCCGCAGTTCAACTACCAGGCTGCAAAGCTGGAGGGATAGAAAGCAACGGTGTTCTGTGTGGGTCTCATTGATGTCAAGTGATGTTGTGTGGCTGATCCGGGTATGCCTGATCTACAAAGGAACTGAAAATCTAAGAACAAAGCTTATTGCTACGTAGGCAGTACGAGAAGCACACATGAATTGATGAGTTTGTACTTGTGGTGGCAACATTGGATGTGGCTACCGACCTCGAAATCAAGATTTGGGGCGTGGTGATAACAGCAGCTCAACTCCCCCAGTGGAAATGACAGAAGCAACAGCAGCATTAGAAAGGTGCTTTTGAGATGGATCTTGCGATAGAATAATTACAAGTATTATTCGTAATAATGGAGTCGTGTAAATATGATTATGAGATTTTTTTTTTTTTTTTTTTTTTTTTTTTTTTTTGTCTTACAGTTCCCCCCGCTTGTGCGCGTATATTAACTTGTGAGCTTGAGCTGGGATGTTTCTGTACATGTATGGATCCCGCGCCAAAGTGGATTGGATTGCCCATTCTACGACTCCAGATGCGGTAACTCGCCAGGGCCCCATCAAATAAAGGCTTGGCAGAGGCTTATACAATATAAGAAACGGAGAGAGATGGTGGCTCTGCCGGGAGAAGGATTTTGATTACAATACTATTACTATGTAGAAGAAATCAAAAAGAAAAGGCTCAGCAGAAGGAAGAAGGAAAGAAAACGCTCAAGTCGGCGCAGCAATGGCAACATCGGTCGTTTACAGATTTGGAAGAGGTTAGTGGAGGTACGTGTATTTGGGGTACTTGGTACTGCCAGCCAGAAACAGAAGGCTTCTGGAAACGCGGCGCCGGAGCAAATCGCAAAGCATGGCGCTGGGAGGATCGGGGGTTTCTGTCTTGGGTTGATCCGGTGCGTGATCAGCAGGCATCAGCACTTGCTGGTGCTAAAAGGGTGCTGTGCTGGAGGAGAGGGGGCGATTCTAGCGATTGATTCCGCTTGAATTCTTCATGTTAAACTGCACCACGTGAAGCCTGTCTTTTCTCTAGCGGTGAGTCTTTTTTCGCTGTTCCGACCGGGGAGTGCAGCTCTCCAAGCGGTAATATGGAGAAATGAGGCAGTGCAACAATCAGGTCGGCAAGGTGCGTTTGTGATGGCAATGCGTATCGAACACGGTGACACTTGGGTTGGGTGCAAGTGCATGATGCTTCCTTGAGCTCTTTTTTGATCGTGCCCAACGTCAACTGGAACTAGGTCCATAAAGCCAAGTGGAATTTGTCAGGTGCCTTCGGCCTGCGGCAAATGCAGCCAAAAATTCCAATGTTATCCAACGAAATGCGTCAATTCGGTCATAAAAAAGGATTCGAAAAGTGAGGCTTCATGACGTCCATGCCCTGGTCCAGGGTAATTCGGCTCGATGGCGCAGTAGTCCGTGACCCGGATCCTGGCTGCTCCGTCCTAGACTGGATAGACCTAAGCTTGTTGGGACCAGCTCCAATAGAAATGTCTTGGGGCTTATTCCGATTGAATGGACGGGGCTTCGATTTGGACGAGGCTTTTGTCTGGAACAAAAGGTGGGTGGCGGGAATTAGGGCGATCAAGCTACCGTCTGTCTGCTAAGGAAACGCCTGAGGGAATGATATCCCGTTATGCTCGCTTCCTTTGGAATTATCCTTGGCTCGGGACATCGTCATATGCTGACCACATGCCTGGCTGTTGTAGCTTGAAGACTACCCATTAGCACAGTATTGTATCGCCAAAGTCCCAATTCAGCTTCTATGAATAGCACCATCAGCGCTATTGTTGCTGAACATAGGTAGCTAGGTACAAGTAGATGGTTCTCATTGAAAGGACCCCAGCCGAGGCAGCGCGGAGAAGGAAACAATGCCATGGCCTAGTGGGGGTTTCGAAACAAGACGTGTCGCACTCCATGGCTTTGGCTGCATCTCCGTGCTTGTCGCTCGTTGAAACCGACCGGAGTCCATCACGTCACACCATGATTAGAGCTGCGACCGTACTGTACGACCGAAGCGAAGCAGCATGAGCGCCCAAAGAGGAAAGCCAGAAGAGGGTGTGCGCTAATAGCCGTGCAGCTGCATCCAGAATTGCAAATACTAATACTACTACTCAGTACTGCAGCAGAGCTTTGGACCCTTCAGGTCGCTGCGTTTTCGCCTCCCCGCACGGCGATGCGGTGCCGAGTGTGGCTCCACCCGCACACGCGCATCGGCGGAACGATTTCGACAGGGTTTGATCGGCTGTTTCCTCATTGCGAGTGTCGAGTAGCCAGTACATGCTCACAGGCACTTGGAGCAGATCAAAAGAGGAGAAAGTCTCGGGGCAGATGCAAAGGTGCCGGCGAGAGCTGCGCAGGTGATGCCACGGCGATGATGAGGCTGTGCAAGGACCCTGCAGTGTCCCCTTGAGGCTCGTCCTACCGCCACTGAGCGGCGGTATGTTCTGTGGTACCTGTAGCTGCTCTTTTTGGCAGTCCAGGTGGACTACGAGATGTGTACTGCATTGTCCATACCAGAAAGCATCAATGCCCAAGTGCACCTTGATCGCATAAGCCATTCCCATTTCCATTTCCATTGTCAAGGGCTTCGAGCTTTGCATGTACAGAGTACTTTGTTCGTTCTTCGCGCCTGCCATCTTCTGTCGCTTCTGATGAGACTGCCTAGCACCTACCCCAACTTCCCGGCCCCACTCCTGCGGTGCTCCTGCTGTCGACGAACCTGGAATGCTGCCACACCACCCAAGCTGCTAAATAATAAACAGTAACTGGACCAAGCGCTTGGCAAAAAAAACAGGGACTGCAAAATGAATATACACACATGCACGGATAATACGGGCACTGTGATCGTCAATCTGAACCCTGTGGGGCTGTGCGTATGGCGCATTTCTGTGTGCTTATAGTTTTCCAGTTCCTGTTTTTTTGCGCCGCTTGCGGACACAGACCTGCCCAGCAGTGGTGCTACTGTATATAAAGATCAGCTCAGCATCCCTTCCCAAAGGCTCGTCTCCCCCTTCGCACTGCTCACTCCCGCCTGCCGGATCGCATCGCAGCATTGATTTGTCCATTTCCCATCATTTCTGCCAACTTTTACTCCGCGTCTCCTCGACCACACTGCGGCTTGCGTATCGCCACCTCGAAACACCCAACACCGCCATCATGTCTGCTGTCAACGGCGCTGGCAACGGCAGCACCTCCAAGGCTGCTGATGTCGATGGCCTCTCGGCCCCCGGCTTCCAGCCCCAGAACAAGATGACAGTCCAGCCACCTTCGGGAGAAGACCTTCAGAAAAGCTATGCCGCTGTGGTAGGAAACGAAGCCAACCCCAAGGGCTGGTACGGTAGCATGAGTATGTCGCAAGCCACCTTGTCTACATTTTTGATATGTTGCGGCGTATATTAACCTAGCTTTCTTTATAGTCAACACTCTCGGCTCATGCATTGGAACTCTGGGTGCCATTCCTTGCTGCATCATCTGCCCCAACCCTTACAAGCACGTCAACCAGGGTCAAGTCGGTCTCGTCACAAAGTTCGGTCGTTTCTACAAAGCAGTCGATCCCGGTTTGGTCAAGGTCAACCCCCTCAGCGAGAGGCTCATTCAAGTCGACGTCAAGATCCAGATTGCAGAGGTGCCTGAGCAAACCTGCATGACCAAGGACAATGTTACTTTGCGCTTGACCTCTGTCATCTACTATCACATTGTGTCTCCCCACAAGGCCGCTTTTGGTATTTCCAACGTGCGCCAAGCTCTTGTTGAACGCACCCAGACCACCCTTCGTCACGTTGTCGGTGCCCGTGTTCTTCAGGACGTCATCGAGCGCCGCGAGGAAATCGCACAGTCTATTGGAGAAATCATTGAGGATGTTGCTGCTGGTTGGGGTGTCCAAGTTGAGAGCATGCTCATCAAGGATATTTTGTTCAGCCAAGACTTGCAAGACTCGCTCTCAATGGCTGCCCAAAGCAAACGAATCGGTGAAAGCAAGATCATCGCCGCCAAGGCCGAGGTAAGGATTACAGTCTTGTCATTTGGCCATTGTTGCCATTCTTTCCCTAAAGGGCGGCCTTTTGCCGTCAATATACGTGAAAAGTGTTACATAAGAGTGACTAACAATGACGCTTTCTTCAGGTCGAATCCGCCAAGCTCATGCGCCAAGCCGCCGACATCTTGAGTTCTGCGCCAGCCATGCAGATCCGTTATCTCGAGGCTATGCAAGCCATGGCCAAGTCCGCCAACAGCAAAGTCATCTTTTTGCCTGGCAACAGCCAGCCCCTCAACGCAGCTACTATGAATGCTGCGCTGGGCGATTTCGCTCAATCCGGCGAAGGTAGCACCAGTACCGCCGGGAATGCTCGCGATTTTGGAGGTCAGGACTCAGGTTTCCAACAAGCCATGAACGCTCGCGTCGTGGAAAATTTCTAGTCGTCGTGCCTCACATGAAGGCCTGCTGCTGACTCTTGAGGTGGCTTTGGTGGTTTAGCATGGTCCACTTGATTTCGAGAAGCGACATACCCCGTGTGTTCCATCGTTTTCAAAAACGCCCATCACTTTTTTCTACCCTCAAAACACCTCACTAAACGTTTGTCTCGCCTTTGCGTCTTCGACATCGCGGCTCGATTTATTGCTTTCGATTTACTTGTTTATACCCGCTGCCTGCACAACACTTTGTTTGTCACAGGTTTAATATTTTTTTTACGCTCGTTATGATACCATATGGGGGTTGGATGTGGATCTTGGGATGTGAAGGATGGATATTTGGTTTGTATGATACCCAAGATACCCAGAGGAGAGTGACGGAAGATAGGTAAAATATTAGTAATTAATTACGATTCCAATTGCGATTTATTGGTATATTTATTTTGTGGCTCTTTTGTGGCTCTTTTGTGCTCCTTTTTGGCATGTATCAGTAGGAAGTTGTATGGATGTCACAGCCGTCAAGTATCTAGTGAAATTCCATCAACATTGATCAATAATATTTTTTGATTGAAGAACTAGATAGTACGTTCCTGGAAATGAATGTCACTTCCATGCCTTTCTTTCGGTTCCTCCCTTCTGCTAGACGCCCATGGCGACAGCTTAGTTTAAATAAAAAGAAAATAAAAGAAATTTAAACAACAGACAGTTGTAGCAAACAAAGACCAAACCACGCCTGTGCCAGAAAAGATTTGTTTCCCTCCCCCAACGCCAGCCATATTAACAGTGACAGATAGCCCGGAAGCCTCTCATAAAAAAAGAAATCTCAGGTATCACATATCTACATGACCACCTCATCGGTATCATGAGCCCATCCAAGCCGATGCGGGTCCTTAACCCTTTTGTGTGGTGACCTACTTCGCAGAGATAGCGGAAGAAATTATTGCGCTTTTTTTTTGTAATGCTTTCCCTCTCTAGATTTTTTTTTTTCGTTGTCTTAGATTTTTTGTCCCATATGTCTTCGATAGATGTTGCCGCTTCTCTAGTGATGTTGTACATATATGTAAATGTATGTTTGTATGTATGCACACATATGCATATTGTTCAATTGAGTCGGCGTTTCTTCGAAGCACTCTAAGCACCGAGAGATTCACGCTTCTTCTTGGACTTCTTGTCCTTCTTGGACTCAGTCTCACCGTCTTCGGCCTTTCGCTTCTTCTTCTTCTCTGGTGAAGGTTCAGCGGGCTCCTCGTCGTTCTCAGCCTTGCGCAGCTTCTTGAGCTCCTTCTTGCTGAGGACTTGGGGGTTGCCATCTTTGCCGAGCTGGATGTCACCGCGCTCGTACTTTCGCTTGAACTTCTTGACGGAGATGCCAGAGAGATCGGCCAGGCGCTCGTACTCCTTTTCTGAGAGCTTCTTGACTGAGGCCTCATCGGAGTCGTCATCGGAGTCTTCAGGGGCGTCTTCCATATCGACGTCCTTCTCCTCTACGACCTCGATTCTGGGCTTCTTGGACTTCTTGCTCTTGGGGGCGAGCTCGGCATCTGCGTCGGCCATGTCATGGTCGACCACACCGTCGGCATCAACAGCATATCGGCCAGTCTCCTTCAGGCTGAACTGTCCAGCAGAAACAATTTCTCCAGAAGGAGTGACGTTGGTGCCCTTGGGCAGGGCAGCCTTGCCTTCGAGTCTGCGGAGGTAGTTCTCAAGCTTGATTCGGTTGGTGAGACCAAGGGCAGCACGCTGCTCATCGTCCTCCTCCTCGTCATCGCCGAGGGCGTCCACACGGAGACCGAGGGCAACCTTGGCAGACAGCATACGGGCAATCTTACCCTTGTTCTTGCCAGTGGCCTGGCCGACGAGGGAAGAGTGGTACATGATACCGTACTTGGGGGTATCCTTCTTCGTCTTGAGAGCTCGGAAGAGAGCCTTCTCGGCACCGAGAATCTGGATGGTGGAACCGGGGGGCCTTGGCCAGGCTGAGGACGGAACCGGCGTGAGAGATGAGTCTGGCGCCAACGAGGTAGCCAACAAGAGCAGTCAGGTTGGGAGCAATGGCGCGCATTCGGCTTTCCAGGTAAGATGTGAGCTGAGCTCGGTACTCGGTAAACTTAATAACCTGGTCCGCGAGCTCAACGGCGTTCTTCAAATCATCCTCAGTGATCTCCACACCCATAGAAAGTTCAGCAGACGCCTTCAAAGAGGCCTCGACATCCTCGGGAAGGATATCAGAAAGGTCGGCATCCTTGAAGTTGTCTCGCATGCCGACGGATCGAACGACACGAGCATAGGCCAAGTTGTCATTGAGGGTCTTGGCCATCTCGGGGAAGTGCCATCCGTACCATTCCTTTGTTCTCATAGCGTACACGTTGAGCTCCTTATCAATATCGTCGAGCATCTTGATGGCCTGGATAATCATCGAATCAACCTTGTCGGCCGAGAACTTGAGCTTGTGTCGGGACATTGAGTGCGAAAGACCAAGGGTCATGCGGTCAAGGACGTCTTGGTCGAGACCAGGAATAAGGGACGAAACGTGTTCGCGAACGGCACGGAAAAGGTCCATTGTGTCGGAGCCAGCCACAGGAGTGACATTGAGGCCAGGCAGGTTGGAAATGGCCGTGCCCAGCTTCAAATCGGCAACGGCCAAGGAAGCCTTCTTCTCAGCCTGCAGATCTTCCAAGAGCGAGGTCAACAGAGGAGGGATTTGACCCTGGCTAACGGCGGCGGCTTCTTCAAGAGCCATGGCGGCACTGTCGAACTTGACGAACTTCTTGAGCTTCAGCCTGTATGCGACCACTCGTTAGCATGGAAAAGAGGAACAAAGAAAAAATTATCGTAGAGGCTAGGTAGGTCGAGAGAAAATCTTACATCTCAATCAAGCGCTCTGGCTTTCCCAGCTCAGCCGCAAGATCGGCATTCTTGAGCATCTTCTTGTCGCTCGCCTTCAACAGGCCATAGCTGCAATTCTGTCAGTCCAAGTCCAAATACACGCGATCATCAATCATGGCGAGGAATAGGTAGCTGATGGCTTCGAAAACTGACCCTGCAGGCGTCTCTGCAAGAACGAAGAGAGACATGGTGAATAATTGAATCTCCCTCTGGGACTCCGGCGCTTGTCTAATGGAGTTCCTTCGTCTTCCCAAATCCCAATTGAGAGAGTTGTGTGCGTGAGGATTCAGGGAAGAGGCCGAGCAAAAAGTGAGTTTGGGAAATTTTTTAGTTGAAGCTTTAGTCTCCACTCCAAATTTTTTGGTTCTGCATTGGTGCTAATGCCTCTAAGTGGGATGGGCCGCCGGGCGCCGGCGCTACAGAAATTCCGGAACGCTTCTGGACCACTCACGTGCGAAGCTGTGTCACTGCGATTGCGTCTCGCTCGCCGGCCATGCAGAAGTAGTCCCGAGAAAGCAAGGACTTCAGGATAAGCTGAGCCAGCTCCTACAACATCGCTGCTGTCGTGCGTCACCGCTCGTTTGGCCACCAATTTTGCCCGTCCTACATACCTCAGACCATATACGAAGCAAAACAAGATGGAAGGCCTTCTATTCAACGTGAACAATGGGTGAGCCTTTGTTTGAGCCGCCTCGCTCTTGAGCTTTATTGACGGGGGTTGCAGCTACATCGAGGGCATTGTTCGCGGTTATCGCAACAGCCTTCTAACGACCCCAGCCTACAACAACCTGACACAATGCGAGACCATTGATGGTATGTATGAGCCCATGTTGGGTGGCGTCCTATTGTTAACGTTCCCAGACCTGAAACTGCAGCTTGGCCCTGCTTACGGCGACTTCCTCGCATCCCTTCCTCCAAACCCATCAACATCTGCGCTTGCTTCAAAGACAACAGACAAGCTCATCTCAGAATTCCGATATGTTCGCGCTAATGCTACGGGCGCCTTGGCTCAATTCATGGATTACGTGACGTACGGCTACATGATTGACAACGTCGCCCTGCTAATCACCGGCACCCTGCACGAACGAGATACCCGAGAGCTCCTGGACAGATGCCACCCGCTGGGATGGTTTGAGACCATGCCTGTGCTATGCGTCGCGACCAACGTTGAAGAGCTCTACAACAGCGTGTTGATTGAGACTCCGCTCGCCCCATACTTCAAGGGCAGTCTTAGCCACCAAGATCTAGATGAGCTCAACATCGAAATCGTCCGAAACACCCTTTACAAGAACTACCTTGAGGACTTTTACAACTTCGTCAACTCCCACTCGGAAATGTCTGGGACGCCTACTGCCGAGGTCATGTCTAACATCCTTGAGTTTGAGGCAGACCGCCGAGCCATCAACATCACCCTCAACTCTTTCGGCACCGAGTTGACCAAGGCAGACCGCAACAAGCTGTACCCGACCTTTGGAAAGCTGTATCCCGAGGGAACCTTGATGCTCTCTCGAGCAGATGACGTTGAAGGCGTGCGTCTTGCAGTTGATGGCGTTCATGATTACAAGACCTTCTTTGATGCTGTATCCCTGGGCGGCTCCGGCGGCCCCGGCAACATGGGCGGCGGTTCCTCCGATGGCAAGAGCTTGGAGGACATGTTTTACCAGAAGGAGATGGAGATTTCCAAGGATGCATTTACGCGACAATTTACCTATGCCATCGTCTATGCGTGGGTGAAGCTTAGAGAACAAGTACGTGAACTTTTCGTAATATCTTTCCAAAAGCGATGATGGTACTGACTAAATACAGGAAATCCGCAACATAACATGGATTGCTGAGTGCATAGCTCAGAACCAGAAAGATCGCATCGGAAACTTTATCAGCGTTTTCTAAGCGGCCCACGGACTAATAATGTACTTGTCTTGAGCAGCGTGCGAGTGTAGTATAATGTTGGCTGTTTTCTTTTTTTTTTCTTCCTTCTATTTTGTTCCGTATCAATTGCAATGGGAAGGGTTCATTCAGATTAGGCGCATATGGAAGAAGCGAACGATTGATGTGGGCAATCACGCATCCTCTAACGGGCTCTACTATACATATACAGATGCTTAACTATCCTACAGTATTTTATCTTTTGGGTCGTGTCTTTTTAATTTTTTTCCTTCCCCTCACATATCGATTTGTCCCTTCCATGTTGCTGGCGTGAGACCTAGCTTCTCAACCATGTTGGTCCATCTCTCGCTCCCTCTCTCTTTTCGCTCCATGTACTGCAACAGCTTCTGGCGTCGGTGCACCAGCAGTCTCAAGTTCCTCTTGTTGTGTACATCCTTATATCCTCGGTTGATTGCCAGTGCCTCCGACACCGATCTGATCTTGGCGGTCAGAATAGCAATCTGCACCTCTGAGCTGCCAGTATCCGGTCCAGCACGGCCAGGCATCGGCGTGGTGTTTGGAGAAATGGACAGCGGCTTAGGCTTGAGAGCGTTGTCTGTGTTGTGGCGTCCAAACTCATCAACGATGCGTCGGACGTTTGCGTGGAATCGGTCCCGTGCGCTGCCGTTGCTCAGGGCTGTGATTCGCTTCAGCGCCTCGACGGCCTTCTGGTGCTTCTGGTTATGCGCTTGCTTCCTCTCCTGCTCCGTAGTAGGCTCCATCTGTGATTCTACAACTCCGACCATGGGCTTCGTCAGGGCATAGGCGTGCTTGACGGCATCTTCGAGCTCCGCATCGGTAAGGAAATGGTTGCGCAGGCCGGGCGTCGTGGGCAGCTCTCTCGGCTCCTCGAGGGCATTTCCGCTCGCGTCTCGGGGCACATTGGTCACCGAGTTCTGGCCGGCTGAATCGAGAGACTCGAGGAACGGCGTCAGTCTGCCTCGTACGGGATCACCCCATTCTTCGTCTCGCTTCTTCAAGAGTTCGTCCTGTCGCTTGAGGTTGGCGGCTTTGCGCTGCTGAGCCTGTGCCCATTTGTACGGATCCTGCTTCTGCTTCTTCTTCCTTTCTCTCAAAGAGAGATTGGCCTTTTGAACGATGGGTAGGAAGGCCTGTGTCGCCGGTGTTGTTGAAGGTCGTAGGCACACTAACAAGTTCGATTAGCGACATATCCCACTAACACTTCTGAAGCCATCATATCCTTTTTGGCAGAAAGATGGTCTGAAAGATGAAGAACTCACAATTGACTGTGCCTAGTCGCTGTAACAGATCTATTCTGGGCGGCATTGTTGCTCCAGCAGCTGATCTTCTCTTCTGCGGGATGAAGTGCTATCCATCAACCCACCTCGACGGCGCCATTCAAAATTTCCCATCCCGATATCAATCTTGGCTGACTACTCAGAAGAAAAATGCCCCACCTTTTCAGACCGTCACCTTAGTCATCATCTCACGTGAAATCTCAAGACCCCTCTTCGGTACCTCGAGACGAGCGAAAATAGGCTAGCCCCCTTTCATACTAGCTCCCTCAGGGCTGCAGCGCACACATTTTTGGCCAAAAATTCAAGGTCCGCTTTTGCCCTCGCGAACTTTTGCGAAACTTTGCACGAAACTCGTCGAAGCCCCCATCGCCGGAATTCTCTCTCCTTCAACGACAAACTTTCTCCCCACCCATCCGAAGGAAGAATTCAAGTCAAGATGGCTCCCGCTAACCTGCCGTCCATTTTCAATGCCACCAGCCAGGACATCGAGATGCTCCTGGCGGCCCAGTGCCACCTTGGTTCTAAGAACCTTCAGGTGCACATGGAGTCCTACCTGTGGAAGACCCGTGTCGATGGTGTGAACGTCCTCAACGTTGGCAAGACCTGGTGCGTTTTCTTCTAGGAGATGAAGGAGGAGGAGACGGGAAAGGAGAAATACAGAAAGAAGCAGAGAAGTTTCGAGCAATTGGAAGCTTTTGTCACTAACACATAAACCTTGAAACGACTTCACAGGGAGAAGATTGTCCTCGCTGCCCGTATCATCGCCGCCATCGAGAACCCCGCCGACATTTGCGTCATCTCTGCCCGTCCCTACGGTCAGCGTGCCGTCCTCAAGTTCGCCAGCCACACTGGTGCCTCCCCCATTGCTGGACGCTTCACCCCCGGTAGCTTCACCAACTACATCACCCGCTCTTTCAAGGAGCCCCGCCTGATCATCGTCACCGACCCTCGCACCGACGCCCAGGCTATCAAGGAGGCCAGCTACGTCAACATCCCCGTCATTGCCCTCTGCGACACCGACTCCCCCACCGAGTACGTCGACGTTGCCATCCCTACCAACAACAAGGGTCGCCACGCCATTGGTACCGTCTGGTGGCTCCTTGCCCGTGAGGTCCTCCGCCTCCGTGGCACCATCTTCAACCGCGAGACCCCCCTGGGACGTCATGGTTGATCTGTACTTCTGTACGTTATCGAGCAAATTATAAACTCCCCTTTGGAAACTCAAGCTAACTTGCAAAAACAGACCGTGACCCTGAGGCCGAGGCCGAGGAGAAGGTTGAGGAGGAGAAGCTCGTCACTGGCGCTGAGGAGGAGGCTCCCGTTGCCGTCGAGTCCGCCTTCCCCGCCGCCGGTGCTGGTGACTGGGACGCTCCCGCCCCCGGCTTCGCTGGTGCTAACGCCGCCGCCGCCGGCTGGGACGGTGCCGGTGCCGCCCCTACTCAGGACTGGGCCGCCTCTGGCACCCAGGAGTGGGCCACCGAGACCGCCAAGGAGAGCCAATGGTAGAGAAATCCTGGAGCTGCCGAGGCAGTCCAGGCTCAAGAAGCATCTGGACAGGAAGGAGAACAAGCACCGGGAGCTTATTCTTCGGAATGGTAATTTTGGCGATTTGATCATCAGCATCAAGGGCAACACAAAAAATGGAGGCAGGTTTCTGTTGGCGAGCTCGTTGTGCAACAGTGGAAGGATCTCGGAATTTGGGTCTAAGTGTGCAGCACTGATGAGGGAAAGATACTCTTCCTTCTTTCTCATCAGAAAGGGAGGAGGGAAGAGGGAAAGCCCTGTGCGGCCGCTGGGGTGGACTTGATCGTTACCTCGCTCAATGTCTCTGATTTCTTCTGCAGTGGCATATAGGGAAGCCTTTTATTTAAACAGCCGGTCGACCAGTAGTGAAAGAAAAAAAGATCTTAAACACATACCCTTTAATTGCTATTCTACACCTGTAATGTCTAATTTAAACTCCATGTGCAGTGAGTCTGACTTGCTCTAGTAACGAATAATTCACGTAGAGTACTGCAAAAGCTTGCCTTCCACCAATGACTTTATGACTTTTAAGAGAGAATTTCTTTATATTCTATATGCAACTCGGATCTCAGCCGAGTGTCGATTTATATATACTTTCATCTTTCAAACAAAAAGCTGTATATATATGTCCCTATACGCTAATCATCCCAAATTTATCCACAATGCCCTCCAGTATTGATTGGTATCTAAAGTTTCCCCTTTCCTATTTGTTATATCCTTCTTATTACTCCCACGCCCGAAAAAAACAAAAAGAAAAAGACAGAAGTCATCATGCAAGAAGCTGAAAAAAAAAAGGAGTCAGGAAAAAGAGGATTAATACAAGATCAACTGATAAGAGATTCATAGCCTGATCAACAGAGTAAAGGAAAAGGGAGTCTTGCTCAAAGTGTAGGTAGTAGCCAAATATTGGACAAAAGTAGTGGAAATAGTGATGGCAACATCGGTACTAGCCGGTGTTTTTTGTGCATCCGATTTTGAAGTGCGTTATGTGGTATCGACTTTTGCGAATGCCCTCTTATATAGACGGAGAATAAAACAAATAGAAAGGTATGTTAGATGAAGGGCAGCGAAGAGAATCATGCCACGCTATTATAGTCTTAGTCGTCAGTGGTAATAAATAATCTTCCACTTTTTTTTCCCTTCTTATGCTGCAGACTGTTGCTGCGGTGACAAATGAGAAGCCTTGTAATGTCTCGATCAAATGTGATGTCGTATAATTTCTATGCCAGAGTTGACAAAAGACAAAAGGGGGAAGGGTGCATAAGAAACGTTGAAAGTATTGTGTGTATGGTAGAGAAGTTGAGTTGCAGTTGGGAGTGTGTGGACTGCTTGTGTTATATGTTAAAAATCCGTGGTATCGACGTTTGAAAGAAAAAAGATGATCAATTGGCTGAGCAACGTGGAAAAATCAAAAGGTTTCGCCTATTCCAACGTCTTGGAGCGTCGTTGGATCTCTTCGTCGCTTAATGCGCCCATCCAGAGACATCGCTCTGTTATGCCCTCAATTGGTTGGAAAGTGTATCGAGTGCTGGCTTCCAATAGTCGCAGCATTGTCTTGACCACGGCTGCTCCAATGCGACATCTTTCAAAGTTGACCAATGGAGGAGTGGTGGGTGAGCTGGCTATTTCAGAAGCGCGCTGTGCATTAAATAGCAGGTCATGCGTGTAGATGCCGACGAACGGAATGCATCCTCCATCAGAACCGCTCTCCATTTCCGCTCTGAGGCTGTAAAAGTTTCGCGAAGGTGTAACAAGGGCCTCCATCTCGCTCAGCGTGTTTTGGTCTTTGACTGGAACCAGGTCCCAAGTCTTGGATAGACGCGAGACCTCGGCACTAGACAAGGCGATGGTAAGCTGCGCCAGAGTAGCGAAATTGCGATAGCGTCGACAATGTGCTGCAATGTGAATGAGTTTGATGATGCATCGAGCCCTTTCTTCAACGTGTTGAGTAAGAACAATCTCAGAAATCGCCCACTTGACCATGATATTGAATCGAGCAATAACAACTTCAACACCGTGAGCATTAGTCTTTCTCAAAAAGTCAACCCACGAGCGAGAATCGTTGCTAGTAGCATTCTTCCAATTCATGTCGATCAACTCTCTCCAGTCAATATCGTTCAGTGCATCTTTCTCTATAAGAGTGAATTGCTGAGCCAAGGTATCAGAGTCAAACGCCAGAATGAATGGCAAATGAATCGAATATTTGAGGGTGTTGGGCACTTCTGTCTCAGGTACCGAATGAAGAGCTTCGGTGGTATTAGCCCGCGGGGTCTCTAGGACATGCTTGGGTCCAGCCATGTAGGGAGAGTCTTGGAATCTGTCTGGGGTGAGAGGAAGGGGTTTGCTGATCCAAACTTGATCGGGATCCAGAGTTCTCTCCATGTTCATCATCACCGGACTCATCATTATTGGACTCATGGCTAAAGCCTGGGCGAGCGTCATGGGGGCAGAAGAAGAATCTGATCGAGGCGTAGCAATAGGATCTCCGAACGGATGTGGTTGGGATGAGACAGAAAATACGCCCGCTCTCTTGCCTAGGTCACCCGCATCTTCGTCTTCAGAGGGAGTAAGCTCGGAAGAAAGATCTGAGCCACCAATGCTAGCGTCTTCCAAGAAAGTTCGATCATCGGCTGGCGCAGGAATTGTCGTGCCAGGCTGTATCCTCTCAATGCTTTCTGTCTTTTCGACAAAGTCATAAGAAAGATGCGGCTTGGAGATGTGCAGAGCTATGGGAATATCCGAAGCTACAGCGTCATCGTCTGATGAGCCTCGAAGAACGGACCGGTCAGTCCATTCAGAGGCTCCCTTTATGCTTCGACCATCATCTGTTAAGCCCCGTTCAAGTAGAGGTATTGAGCAATATGACTCGTCCGAGTCACCGCTCAAGAACGAGCGCGCCTCAAGCGTAGCCGCCCTGCTCCGGGTTGTTATGGTATTCCGGCTGTATTCGAATTCGAGCGGCTGCTTTCCTTTGTCTCCAGAGAAATCTTGATCTTGTGGCCGGTAATACTCGTTATCCATGCCACTTGTTTCGCTGTGTTGGCTTTCATCCTGGCTGATGTAGAGTTCTGCCACAGCCGCCGCCCTTGCACCAAATTCTTGTGCGTCAATCAGAGCCCTTTGGTTAAGCCGTTCGAATGATCTTGGCTTTGGTTGGTATCTGCCCTCAAGCTTTAACAACGCAGACTCAATGCCACCGTCATCCTCATCGGGTATCTGCGCCAATTTTCGAGCTTCAATCTCAAACGAGGGACGCATGATGGGCTTGGACGAATGTGTACTAAACAGAGACAAATTTCGCTTGGGAGGCTTCCCAGTCAACTGGCCAACAGAAAATATCTCCTGTCTCCCACGAGGGTGGTCTTCCGTTCCAGCAAAGCTGCATTCGTCATCGTCCTGCTCTGGGTGAGTACCAAGAAGATAGGAGCTCCTGACAGATTCGGTATAAGTTGTCAAGGACCCAACGGACTGAGTTCTCCGCACCACAGGTTGGTTATCCATGCCGCCCACGTTAGCAGCAGCTCTTAGATACCCACCAGGACGCCTGCGAAGCACACGGGGAGGCTCAGGGGCAGGAGCTTCATATTCTCTATCGAGCATGGACGAGTCTGTGGTGGCATCAAAGCTTCGAGCTGTGGAGTGTCGTTCAAGATGACTGCCAAACGAGGCATGGCGTCTAAAGGAGTAGTCTGACTTTTGAGTGTTTGAAGACTGGTTCCTCTTATGAAATTGCAGCGCTCCACGGCTGAGAGGCGGATGCCGTAGAGTACCGCGGCGCATTGTTGATGTGGAGAATCGATTTGCATCTTCCGATGGCCCTACGCTGTGGGTGCGGCCCAAAGTCGCCATGTCTGGTACGAAAGGGGGCAAAGATTCCTCTGATGGCGGGCTGATGAGCTGATCGAGAAGATAGGACGACCTTCGTATTGTTCCGGCGAGCAGCTGCGCGGGCGGCGTTGTAGGAGGAGTTGGATCGCCGCCGACAGTTAGGAAAGAGCCCGCTGACAATCCCACAACAGGAGGATTGGGGTCGAAAGTGGCCATGGGCAATCTGTCACGTAATCCTGGCACCGTGTCGTCAATGATTACAATAGACTTGCTTCCGTTGGTAAGACCCATATCGCTCATAGGCCGTAGACCCCTATCCTGGAGCAAGTTATCAACTGTGGTAGACTCCATATGTGCGGCGGAATAATCCATAGGTCCATGGACGGCGGCTGGAGCCGGTCGGGGTGCACCAAATCGTTCTGCTTCGGCAGCTTCCTCTTCCTCACGGATGGCTCTTTTGAAATCTTCGGCCACTTCAGCGCCAAGGAGATCTATTCTCACTGGCGGACGAGTGCTGGTTGGGCCGTGGCCAGTCTGGGCAATAATGGTCGCTGCGGGCAATCGGTCCATTGCGATGTTGTGAGCACTGAGAGAAGTGACAGCGGGCAAGCTCGAATGCGAACCAGACGACCATTGACCACGATTGTTCAGTGCACGACGTACGCCTCCCAAGAACTTCTTCATTCCAGATCCCGACATGGCAACTCCAAAGATCCGATCTTTGGTAGCGTGGCGAGACGCAGGCTGGAAGATGGTGGTCTGCCTGTTGCGATCACCAGCGGTTGAATCAGATTCAATATCGACAAAAGGCTGGCCGGGTGGAAGAATGTTGCCTCGAACAAGGTTTCCAGCAGACTGCAGAATCATGTGCAGGTCGACATCGTGTGATGAGGAGTGATCGGAGCCATGGTCTCTCAAAGAATCAGTGGTGCTGTTATTGCGCTTGTGGCTTTGCGCCGGACGAACACGCTTGCCAGCAAGCGCTTTGGGAGTAGTAGCAATAGCTCCGGGCGGGAGGATAGGAGACGTCGAGTACACGGGATGAGCTGCAAGAGGTTGGCTGGAGTTTGGATTCAGAGACCTCACATTCTTGCTTGGAAAGGAACAAGACACAATGTCCATGCTTGCTATACTAAGAGGCGAAGACGGGCCATTTGCTGGGGTCGTGGTGGTGGTGATGATCTGGTGTTCAGGAGTCCCTGGACGATCGTCCAACACGACGAATTCTCCGATGCTGGCCGCCCCGGGGACAGCTTCACTTGGGTTGGTCTCATCGCTCAATCCTTGGGGGATGCCTGCCACGGCACGCCACTGTGGCTGATCCATTCCCTGTATTTCCCAGAAAGAAGGATCCAGGTCGGGATCTCTATATCCTGCAATGCCTCCTGGCGCAATTGGAACTAGAGGTTCTAGGCCATCGTCAAATTCGGGGCCATCCCAATAATGAGCACATATCCGTCGCCAACACTTCTTGAGCTCTGCCAAAATCTTGAGCGGAACTCTGCTCTGGTTCATATCGTGGGATAGCTCGTCAACAAAGTCGTTGAGCAAGATACAGAAGAGGAGACGAAGATTATAATCCAGGACAAAGTCGTCTACAAAGTAGTTGAGGATCCAGTGTCGCATGGCGACAAAGGTTCGAACCCGAACAATCATGCCAACCTCGTCAGTGCGTTCCAAAGCCCATACGAGCCTCGCCATGAGCATCTGGAGGAGGATCTGAGGCTCCAGGAAGGATCTGTAGGTCAAGAAGAAGTCTGAGATGAGTTCGTAGTCCAGAAAGCTTGGAGACGTGATCTCGGCAACAAGTCGGGAAGGCGTCGCTGCAGTTACAGATCCGTTGGGCGAGTACCGCACAATCGATTTATCGTCACAGGCGGGCTTGAATGTAAGCTCGTCATACATGGCTGGCCTGATGACAAGATGCGCAGATGCGTATGTAGAGGGCACAGGTCGTGGCACGGGAGCTGAGGTTTGTGACGAGGCATGTGAGGTTCGCGGAAAGCGAAGTTTCGGGATCACAAGATGGCTAGGTCTTGGCCTGGTGCCAGAGAGCGGTCCGCCGAGGCTCCTCTCTGAAGAATGGTACAAGGATGAGCGACTGGCAGATCGGTATTCATCGGTGGCAGCATAGGACGAGCCTCTAAGCATCGGGGTACCTCTAATAGAAAACCGAGGCGTCCCTAGCTTCCACGATGGGATGTTAATATTGAGTGTTGGAATACCACCAATATCCAGATCGGCTGGGTTCTCCGCTGTTTTGGGCCGACCGGCCTCGTGAGGCGGCTTCGTGATGACTATTCTGTACCCATCCGCATCGGTACTTGTTGGGGAATTAAAGTCGCGGATCGTACCATCCGACACCGCTCTACGGTGTTGCGTAGTTGATACGAAGCCACTGGTATTGGGGGCGTATTGTGGGGGAATAATCGAGGTCCTCGGCGTCGGGGTGAATTGATCTTCGTGATGATCCGTCGTCAATTTAGGCGGTCCGTCTAGGTTATCTGGATAAACTCCCTCCAGCCCGGCAGTTCCAGGTGGTGTTATGGGAAAGGTGAAATTTGGCTGGGGATATCTCTTGTTTGCACGCCGGACAGAGGGTCTGGAAATAGTAGTGGTTAGCCCATGCGGGTTCAGTCTCCATGTTCAAGCTCAGCCGCTTCCATACCGTAGAAAAAGCTTGCCATTGTTCCCGACGTTGGCAACAGTGAACTGACGCCCTTGGCGGCCGGCGGAGGCACCGTCTGGCGCAATATCCCAAGCGTCAGATTCTCCATCTCGTTTTCCCCTTGACAGTGCCCTATCCAGTGACTTCTGCTCGGTCAGGGGCACAATGGGTCGTCCAGTAGCTGAGGCTTTTCGCATAACCCGGGTTGATGGTTTTGGCGGTGACGCATCTTTCGCGTCCGATATGTCCCCAGAGGCTGGTGACTTGCCGTGGATATCATCTTGTGTTCCAGCACCTTGAGTTGTGATTTGTGATGTCTTGAGTGGTGGTACTTTGCGCCGCTTCGTCGACGGCCTCGACCGCATTGCGTAGGATGG
Source organism: Trichoderma atroviride (assembly GCF_020647795.1). Taxonomy (NCBI): domain Eukaryota; kingdom Fungi; phylum Ascomycota; class Sordariomycetes; order Hypocreales; family Hypocreaceae; genus Trichoderma; species Trichoderma atroviride. The sequence continues at coordinate 5,915,451 of NC_089401.1, read as the reverse complement.
CCGGGCCGCCACAAGGGGAGGCTCGGCGACATCCATGGCCCATCCAATGCTATGACAGGAAAGAGCTCGTGCTGCCCAAAGCTATCGCTCCTAGAAAAAAAGCAGAAATAAATGAAAATCGTCAGTCACTGAGAATTATCTTTAAGAGAGAATTTTCTCGAAGCACGGAGATGACAGTCGAATCGTGTCGCGACAACAAGTGGTACGGCGTCCAACAGCGTGGCAATCCGGCACAAATGGCGGAGGACATGAAAATCCAGTGGTGGCAACCGATGCGCATCAAGCAGGCCGACAGACGAGTCAAGGCAGAAGCTCAAGGACAGAGCGAGCGAGGCAAGTTTGTACTTACCAGCTGACGCCATGCAGGGACAAGATAGAGAACGGCCCAGAGCAGACAGACAGTTGGCCTCGCCCGTACCGCTCTGCGTTTGGTGGCTTGGAATCGTATCCGGGGATATCGCGTCGTATCGAATCAAATCGTGTATCGTCGGTCGAGTTAAGGTTGCGGCGTCAATGCGATGCGATGGCGGCTCGTGTTTGTGTCTTGGATCGGGAGGTTGAGTCGGCGAGTGGTCAAAACTCTGCGAAGCCACGGCACAGGGCAGGACAGACGCAGACAGGCATCACCGCGGCGGTACTGCAGCAGAGAAAGAGCAAGACAGGGAGCCAGGGATGCGGTCAAATGCGATCAAGACCAGGACTCGAAGCTTCCGGGGCCGTGTCGTTTACTGTAGGTGCGAATACTAAAGGCGGTATGTAGCAGCATGTAGAGGTACTGCAGGTGAGAGGACGAGATAATCTCTGGCGGCTGCAATCTTGCAGTGTCGTGCGTTGGTTCCTCGTTGGGGCCGGGATGGCACAAGCCGATGGGTTTCTGCCCTGCCGTGCCTCGCGAGGGCCGGCGCCTTGCCTTGGGGGGGAGAGACGAGAATTTGGCGGGCGATGCCTTGCGAGCGAGCGCAGGCCATCGTGGCCGGTACGTACCTGCGCCGGCAAATCTTAGTGCGTGCAGGATCCAAGCACAGTGGGCTGGCCGCGTGCGTCTGGGCCTGTCAGGGCGCGCGCTCAGGGCCTGACCCTGGCTAAGAGGCCTGTCCGCGTAGTGGCTGACGGGGGGGCGAGGTCTAGGTTCCAGCGGTCGAAGCCTCCCCTGGCCGGGCTGGGCGGGGGCGGCCATGCGCCTTCATGTACGATTGAGATGAGATGCCCGCAAGCAAGTCGCTGCGTCCGGCGGGTGGCCTCATTCGCCGCGCATTTGGTTACAGGTCGCATCGCCGTTGAATCGCTGTCGAATGCGTGTGCAGGAACTGTACATGTCACTAATCTACGTATGCAGCAGCGTGCAAAGGCACAAGATGCTCCGTGGCGATTGTGTACGCATCACAAGCACAGGCACAGGCACAAGCGACTGACAGCGCCGATGTCCTGTAACTGGCGATCCCGGAAGGGGGCGAGGCAGGCCGCGGCCCAAGAGCCTGGGATAGAGTGCATGCACCGCTCCGTAATATCGACTCCATGCACTGGCACTTCGACGACGAAACCAGGCGCTGGACGTCAATGCACGTCAACCGCGGCGTTTCGCACTCCAGGATCGGCGCTGCCAAGGGCTGGTTCCGACCTGGCAGCGGACGAGAGCGTCTGCCTCTCCACGCGACAGCCGGCCGCTTGCGTAGACGGCGATGGGCGCAGAGCGCGGCGTGTGAAGCTGCCGGCGCAACGTCATACATGCATCGTCGCAGCAGCGCTGTAAGCCTTTGGTGCGTCGATGATATTCGATGCTGTCATGGCGCTGGCTTGCGTCGCAGCGATACGACACACACTGTAAGCTGTTGGTTACACGACTGCATCTCTACTGCTAGCGCCTGGCACTATCGCACAATAGCATTGACGCACCAGACACAAGACACAAGATACAATGACCCAGAACTCCGGGAGAAAACCATCGGCTAGCACTCGTCAAAGCTTAAAGGCCAAATCGAGGTAGGTAACACCACCTCACAACCGCTAGTGCGGCCATATATGCTTCGCGGTAATTGCAGTAGCACTGATTCCATCAATACCTTTTTCTGCGTTACGAGGCGCGCTTCTTGGCCTCCTCGCCATTACTCGCCTGCTTCCAGCTCCCTCCAGTAAGAAGCCGGCCTCCAGTATCCAGCTGGTCGGCTCGCCCTGGCCGCCATGCGCGGTCCGCCTTCCGCGGCGTCCTACAGTAGGCTAACGAGAGGATTTACAGGCGAATGGCGCACTACTCGGTGCTAAGCACTGCTAGGCAGTGATGGCAGCTTCTTACGTGCTCCGTAGTTTGTGGAAAAGAGCGCTGGTAGCGACGGCAGCTGAGCAGGCGAGCGCGCGAGGGCACCCAATTCGGCAAAAAAAAAAATGAGCACCCAAACACCGGCATTTGAGCTGGTCCAAGGTTGTCTTTGGAATACCGTGCGGTAAGCAATTTCACAGCAGGCGATGCCAGAGAGAAGGAGGGGAGAAAAGGGGAAGATTTGGAAAAGAAATGGGCCATGTGGTTGGTCCTGAACTGGCGTAAATTCTGTTCCCCAACGCCACGCTTATAGAACGAGTGTAAGCTCCATGTCTAAATACATTATGCTTTTGTACTATTGATACGAAGAGGGTGACATCAGCTTCGAAGCATAAAGTATATACTATATTTCTCACGAGCTGCAGCGGACTATTCTGTAGGTCCATAGCCCCGCCAAGCGACGGCATTTGATGATGCGCGCAAAGAGACGCATTGCGAACAGGAAATCTCCGTACTTGTACCTATCCGCGATGCACCAGTCACTGTTCTCTGCCTAATCTCCCTCCCCAACACCGTAGGCATATTCTGTAATTGTACTCCATACTCCGTTTTGGTACTAGTAGTAGTATACCTAAACGCTACAGTAGCATTCACAGAGTAACAACAACAGGTGTGGCCTGAATCATCTACATGTTTTTTTCTTCACGCCCATCCGGCGCCCCCCGGCCACCGTTCCGGGAACCCACCCGGCGTCTTCCTGGCCCCACAGCTCATCTCAAGTCACCAACGGTGGAAACCAGCCCAGCCAATGGACAACAGGCAAGATCCGTGACCATTCTCGACCAGCAGGCATTCGTCTGTTTTTCTAACGTTGCTTCCCAACTGAGACCCGTGGCCCAAAGGACGTTACCGGGGAGCCGATCATCAGCTCTGATATCAAGCGAGATAAACGCGAGGCCTTTTCTCGTTTTGTTTCCCATCTTCCTCACTGCCGAACAAACGTCTTACTAGACTCGGTAGAACACGAACAGCAGTGACATCCTGGCGCCGAGAAACTGGATGCCGGGTTCATTTGGGCTTTCTAGCAAGGCAGCCATGCTGAATCCGAAACAGCGGGAAATTCGCTTCATGTTCCCTTTTTTTTTCTTTCCTTTTTCCCCCTTCTAAGAGTGTGTAGCAGGGAAGAAGAGGGGAGGCCTTGGACCATGAGACCCAGTCCATTATTTCTCGTCTCCAGATTTATTTAGATGCTACGCTCTCAAACGGCATGATACCAACTACGTGACCGAGGTGCTAAGCCCATAAATGCCGGAGGTATGGAGTAGTACCTATGGATGCCCCCCACGCCCACGGCAGAGTACGAGCATACATGAATCCAAGTAAGAACTAAAAAAAAAAAAGCAAAAAAAAAAAAAAAAAGCAACAAAGACAGATAAGAAGACAGAACAGGATTCATACGCGCATCGGCTGAGAAACTTCTTTCCCGATGAGATGAGCAAAATGCTACGCTACTCCATACGCGATATCCCTTCTCACTTCTTCGTACCTGTACTCTCGACCTGATACGAATACCTTTTCCCCCCTCCCCGGTAGGGAGAAGAAGAGCTCAAACTTTGTGATCAGTCAGAAAAGAGAGAAAACAAAATAGGGCAACGCCATGCCATGTTGGCCACCTCCTCCCGTGACCCCGACTTCATGCTGTTGCTTTTCGCACGACCCAGGTACTCGGTGTCTAATTTGCTGCAAAGCACCGCAGCAGCCAAAGAGAATCCCTGCCCGGCCTCCATATTCCCATTAGCAGTGCTACTGTACCTGCTCCAACTGTTCAGAATGTCTCACCACCATCGCCGCATCCCTCGTATGCTTCTCTCAAATACCTGTGCCAAGAAAGTGTCTCGTGTAACAGCTGAAAGAGAATAAGTGGTTTAAACTCCCGCTCCCTGCGGCAAACACGGTACATGTAACTTCAATACCGCAACTCAATTCCGCAGATACGATAAATACAAAAGCACCAAAAAGCTTAAGCGGAGCCCCCCCCCCCCCCCCCCCCCCATCTCACGGTAATCAGATTCCGTGCCCACTCTTCATATCGGCAAACCAATTGCACGGGTCCTCAGACGATCCAGGCCACCCAGCTACCCATGAGCTTGTGCAGCTCTTCTAAAAATTCGGCTTTGGCCTTCCGTGGCTTCGTTCCGGCGGCTGCATGGCCCCTCCTCCATACCTAGAGAAATCCCGATCTTGTTATGCACGCCGACGATGGGGTTTGAACATGTCTACGGGTAGGTAAGTCATTTCAGCACCCTGCAACACCTTCCTCTTCCTACTGGCAATGATTGTTATATGGCTTTTACCATTTTTTGGGAGAGACAGTGCACAGTCGATGAATCGCTGTAAAGGACAATTCTGCGCAGCTACTGTTATGGAGATTTGATCTGCATATTTCGCAGTGGCCCCCTGTGTTTGTCAAAAGGAGAGGTCAGCCCGAAAGATTAGAGCTTACAAGTCAGGACATAAGAATTAGAAATAACGAAATGAGCGTATAGTCATAGGGAGTTGGAGATCTAGGAATGTTTGTTCCGGATCTTCTTTCTATTTATACTTTATTATTCAATATATAGTCTTCTATGACCAAGCCATTACGGCATCATAAATGTTCTTCTCCCGTTGTACATGTAATATTGTATGTAAAAGCGTCTAAAGTATCATCTCTTGTATCTTCTCAACCAAAAGATCTGATAGTGTTTCCACCACATTGCTGGTGCCACTTCCGGCTCGGGCTTCAAAGACACAGTCCAGAACCGTCTTGACTCCAACAGCCACCGACTCCGATCCTGTACGCTCTTGGATAAGGTTGATAGCTTGGTTGACATCTGCCGAGTTCAAAACTCTGGATTCGTGGAGGACAACAGCCAGTTCGCGCAAGTTTGAAACTGCGGGCACAGCTACCTTTTTAGCGAAATCCTGGTCAACCTCGAGCATCTTGAGCACCGAGGCCTTTGATGTTGTTACAAAAATAAGGAGTCGATGACCCTGTCGATAAATATTAGCCAAGACATTCTAGAATAACCAGTTGATACAATTTATTTTCTTACCTTGGGAGGCTTTGACACGATGAGTGTAGTCAGGGCTTCGAGCATGACATTAGAAAATCGCGGTCCAATGGGGTTCCAGCCAATCAACCGCTCAAAATCGTCCAGAATGAGGATACTGGACGGCGATTTGTAGGCATCCGCAAAGGCTTTGTGAATGTAGTCCTTCTTGGCAAATTCATCTCGGTAGCCCACGAGGTCAGCCGGCGTCACGAGCTTAACAAAAGGGAATCCAGATTGCATAGCAATATGCGCCGCCAAAGCCGTCTTTCCGGAAGATCTTGGGCCATGGAAGAGCACAGAGGTGCTGAATTTATTGGGGTCTTCTTTGATCATGCCCACAACGCGCATCATCTCCTGAATGGTAGGATCGATGTGCGGGCCGTAAGGAATGATGCCCAATCTAACCGCTTCATCAAGTTCGGCCTCAGACACTCCGTAGGCGGGACGAACCTCGGTCAAGGCATTCATAAAGTCATCACGGTTTACCCTCATGTTCGCAACGTCATTCTTCACTGCCGCAAGCTGTCCCACTTCTGTATGTCGTGAGAAGGCAAAGGATGCTGCTGCCTTGACAAGACCGTTGATTTCGGCACCGGAATAGTTCTTGGTAAGAGCTGCCAGCTCCTCAAAGTTGACATTCGGGTCCAAGATACCGTTGGTGCTCATTTTTGAGGTATGAATCTTGATGATTTCCAGTCGTCCTTCTTCATCAGGAAGAGAGATTTCGAGATGGACCTCAAGACGGCCAGGTCGCAGAAGAGCATCGTCGATCATGTCCTTTCGATTGGTCATTCCAATCAAAAGAATGTTGTTCAATTGGTCGACACCATCTAGCTTCGATAGAAGCTGGTTGACAACACTGTCACCAACGCCAGTGCCACCGCCAGCTCCAGATCCACGCTGCTTGCAGACGGCATCCAACTCATCAAAGATGATGATGTGAAGGCCACTCTCATCTCCCTTTTCCTTGTATTCTTTTTCGGCATCTGCAAAGAGCTTTCGAATATTCTCTTCGGACTGACCAACAAATTTGTTCAAGACTTCAGGGCCATTGATGACCTTGGGCGGCCTGGCGTTGAGCATGTGGCCAATCTGTCTCGCAATCAACGTCTTTCCTGTTCCAGGAGGGCCGTAAAGAAGCATTCCCCTGACGTGCGGGATGCCCATTTTGGCAACCAAGCCAGGCGGGAAAACACGAGATGCAAATGCACGACGGAAGATGGTAGAAAACTCATCTCCCAAGCCACCAATTCCCATGTCCTCGAATTTGAAATCAGGGGCCAAGATGGCATTTGAGTTTGGCTTTGTAGCAGATGGCTTGAGGTTGAAATCTCCCTTTGCATCGCGGTGGAATAGAACCCGGGTCTGGTTGGTCAGGATACCTCTGGCATGAGATTCCCGCTGAATCTGTCTGCCTGCGTCATCTGCCGTGGACAAGTCGACCAAGCCAACGGTCTTGACGACGATCATGAGTGGGATATTCCGAACATCCATGAGGATTCTCTGTCCAGGGGCAAGGACCTGGTTTTGGAAAGTATTGATAAAGATTTTGCTCAATTCGTCTTCATCGTAAGGTGCTTCGGTCTTCTTCGTCGGAGAAGCGAACCCAATCTCTATATCTAGAGAGCCCAGGTATGCCTTGCCGCCAGACGCAAAAGGATCATAGACCTCGCCGGTGAAGACGTCTCTCATAGCAACGCCACACCATGTACGCTGGGGGTCAGACAAGCTGATGCAGCCTCGCGGGAATCCAGGAATAGGCGTGGCGGTAACGACGAACTCGCCAGGAGGCTGGCCAGCGCGGAGGAGGATATAATAGTCGGAGCGGTCAGGTCGGGGAGGGAAGTCTTCGGCAGAAACAGCACAACTAGCCCGGAATGTCAGGTGGTATTCCTATCTTGAAATGAAGTGCATAGCATCACTTACACGTTTCCGTAGATGAGTCTTGATTGCAGAGTCTTGTCCGCAACCTTCTCGACTTGCAATTGGACTACTCGGCCGCCACCGGACGGCCCCTTCTCGCCCATTCGCGACCTGCCCGGCGAGCTAGGTCCGCCGTATCCTGGTTGAGGCGCACCTGGATAGGGTTGATATGAGCCTGAAGAAGGCGGTCGCTGGCCTTGGCCTGGAGGAACTCGAGGATTGCCTCCTGGCAGTCCCATGTTGCCAAACATGGAACGACCGGGGTTACCGCCTGGAGGGGCTCTAGACATGGTCGCAGATGGTTTCGACGCGGTCTATTAGGAAATGGCTGAAACGAAACGACTCTGTTGTTGTATTTCAAATCTCTAACCAGAAGAAAAAGGCCAAATCGTGTGTGTAGTCGCGAGTATGAGAGGAAAAAGAAAGTAGAGAGAGATGTTGAAACGGCACTGGGCGATGCGTCAGGGTCAACGTAACGCCAAAGAAGCCATGCTGGAGCTTGTGGCGGGGTGCCATGTGCCTGATTGAGGTTAGTGGTAGTGTCATCGCCGTCACTTGGCCCCACGTTCCTGCTTCTCGCGGCCTTATCAAAGCAACTATGGGAGATGGATAAGTAAGAGTGGCGATCACAAGCTTCCTTGGTTGCTAGAAACGCAGCATTTACAAAGTCCAATATGCCACTGTACGTATCCTGCATTTCTTTCCTATATTTATGATCTAGGTGTCTAACATGGGTATGGCTGCAGTCATCTGTTAGGGAAAAAGTCATGGAACGTCTACAATGCCGACAACATCGCGCGCGTCCGAAGAGATGAGGCGGCCGCCAAGGCCGCTGAGCAAGCTGAGGAGCAGCGCATGCAAGAAGTCGATGCTCAAAGGCGATTAGCAATTCTACGTGGCGAGGTACCGCCCCCCATAGAAGACGAACGCGAAGCCGAATCGGACAATGCGAAAGACGCCTCTAGCGATGCGCGATTGAAATTCCCTGGTGGTGGTCGCAAGAGGAGAAAGCGGCCTGAAGAGGACGATACCGAGTTTGAGCTACGCCTAGCAAAGGAGAGGAACGATGCGACATATGCAATCGTGGAATCCAGCCGCAAACCGGTAAGCTCAGCCCCGATAATTGACCATGCCGGACACATCGACCTTTTTGGCGACGAGCGAGCGAGGGCGCATGCAGAGAAGAACCCGGAAGCAGAAGCGGACAGGAAGAAGAAAGAGCGAGAATACGAAGACCAGTATACGATGCGTTTCTCCAACGCCGCTGGCAAAGATGGAATTAGCCAACCTTGGTACTCCCATGGGGAAGGAGTCGCTCCAGATGTCTCTGCAAAAAACGTCTGGGGACGAGAGGATCCGGATCGCAAGACTCGCGACATTCAGCGAATCAATTCCAATGATCCGCTAGCCATGATGAAGAAAGGGGCCAAGCAAGTTAGAGAGTTGAAGAGAGAGCGCAAAAAAATACAAGAGGAGAGGAATGAGGATCTCAGACAGCTGCGCAAAGAAAGCCACCGCGATGCACATAGAGATAGGCATTCGGAAAGAGACGGACGAGACCGTAGACGGTATTCAGATACCAAGAGGCATGATTCAAGGAGGACGCGATCAAAAGATCGAGATTCGGATTCGCGTGGGCGCTCTGATGATCATCGTGAGAGGAGAAGGCATAAAGAGGATGAGCGGCGGAAGAGGCATCGCGACTCACGGTCGCGCTCACCTGATCGGAGGCGGCACCGACATTAGACACGATGAAAGATGAGATTGGCTAGGCAGATTAGCGGACTATAAAGGGGGGTCGAGGAATTATACCAAATGTTAATTAATGAATTATGATGATTATACCACGATACAAAATTCTCTCGCTATTATCCAAATCTATAAATCGCATCCCAACACATGCAGTGTATCCAAATTTAAGAATTCTCCTTCCAGGGAAGCTCTATCTCAACCGGCTTCATATCCTGCGCGACCATGTCCACCAACACCTTTGCATCCAATTTCCTCAGCGCCTCATCAATCTTCTGATACGTCGCCTCACTCAGCCCTTCCCTTCGATCACTGTAAATATCCAATCCCTCCTTTGTAAACAGCGTCGGCGCAAACCACGTCACGGCCCACCTCTCCGTCTCGCCATCCGCCGTCGTCTCTTCGCCGGACCCGAGAACCTCCCAGTGGCTGCTCACGAAGAAGAGCCACTTCTTGCCGCGCCAGTCCCAGCCGCCGCCGTCGGGGCTTTGCGTGTCTATGCCGGCGACGGACTTGACCACGCCGGCCTGGTTGCTGGGCTCGTACTCGACCAAATCGTCGATGCGCGTGCGACCGTCTGGTTTGGGGGGCAGGGCCTTGTAGGTGATGCGCACATTACGCGCTGTGCGCCACATGGAGAGGGTTGAGTGTGTAACGCTCCATGTTCTGATGAACCACTCGATGGGCGCCGTGGTTTGCGTAACGGGCTCGGACTTGGTAGGGGAGTATTTGGATGGCAGCGTGAGCTGGATTGTAGAGTTTGATGTTTCCATTGCATCTGATGGGGTTGGATGTGTAAGTGTTTGGTATCAGGATTGAGCAGAAGGCCAGTCATTTAGTGAGATTATAGCAAGGGATATGTAATTTATGACAGATTGGCGTTTCATAAAAGAGCAAGCATGGGAGGTTGAAAGTATTCGTACTGTAGTATACATGTAAGTGGTAGTTAGATAAGATACACGCAAATCCATGGACGAGTAACGCACGGCTTCATGAACACAGCCGGCAACTTATATTCGCATGATAGTTAGCTGCACCAAATATAGAAAATCTGTTCCTCAATAGCTTTAGAATAGTATCTATATGCGACAAAAGAAAGACGTCGGCTTAGCACCATGATTTTCTCCAGGGTAGCCGTACCTCACCATCTCGCCGACCAGACATGTATGGCCCCGCTTTATACAAAGCACCAAATCTCTATTGGAGGCTGAAAAGTGTCCACGACGCGTGACCTTGGATTGCAGCAAAGATTGAACCTACCATGAGCTTCTCACTCACCGCGGCATGAAGCAAAGTCTCATTTGAAAGACACAGTCTCACATCCAATATCCACTTCCACGGGCAGAATACACCGCCAAACCGCGATTTCCTTCATTTTCCGTCTTTTAGAGCGTCGTCAGTTTTCACATCCAGCTAAAATGGACATGCCCCTGGACGACGACGCCATGGCCCAGGCCATGGGCTTCTCATCTTTCGGCCACCAAAACCGGCCCCAGAAGCGCAAATACAACCCTCACGCCGACGCAGTCATCAGCTCAGACTCCAAGACCGCCCAGCGCGCGGCCAAGCCCTCCGCCACGGGGTCGAATTCCACGCCCCTCGGCGTGCCCAGCAGCAAGTCCAGTCAGGCCGCTGCCAATGCGGATGAGATTGACCTGGACGACGAGGGTGAGGATGGAGAAGGCGATCACAATGACGACGATATCGCATCAAATACAGCAGCTGGCGTTCCTGAATCTGCAGCGACCCCGGCGGCGTTAGTGCGCCCTCATGGGTTACCAGAGCGCCCCGTTCCAGGGACCGGGTTTATTGGGTCATCGGGCGGCCATGGGCACCAGGACGGCTCACGGCATGACATCTGGTACGATGGATATTACGACCCCAAGTCGAATGAGAATCCGTGGAGACGGCTGGAGGGATCAAAAGGCCTGCAGCCCGTGGGCACATGGCTCTCCTAGGGGGGGGTCATTAAGCAAGTGCTTCAACATGAAGTCAGTCAGCTTTCCCATTACGGAGTACAAACGCCATATCGATTTTTACTTTGGATCAACTGCATTCGAAACAGCTCCAGCCCAGGAGGACCCGTTCAGCAAGGATTACTTACAGCATATTGGTATATCGCACATATCTCGGGCGCCCTGGTTTTGCGGGCCTAGCTTGGAGTTTATTGTTCCCATCCTATCATTCCCATCACTCGACCAAATCAACAATCACGTGATGTCTTCAACTAAGACAGAAGAAGCCTTCAACCACTAGGATCTTTCATACTCGTGATGGGATGACGACAGGTTTTTTGCTTCGGGCTGATGATGGCTTCAGTGTCTACGCTGGGACGGTCTGGCCTACGGACGGCTACGACACTGCGTGGACAAGGGATACGGAACATCATCACGTCTTGGGAAACTGGCCGAGCTGGCCTTCATCACGTCTTTCAAGACCGCAAAGGACATTTTATTGCCTACAAAAGCTTACAAACGCTCTCATGATCTAGCGATAGACTCCAGGGTGTCCAAAGAAACGCCAACGACGCCAAATAGAGTAGTACCTCCTTGCCTTTCGTTCCCGCCGATACCCAATGCAGCAATATTTCATCCCCAATAGGAAAGGCGCCCTCATATACGCTCACATCTCTGACTCTGCTCGTTTGCTCGCTCCAGGCCATCACACGCCCCCGGTGGAGAAGGAGGTCCAAGATGGCCCGGGGACCCTGCAGCCCCTCGTGGCTGGCACGAGATCGCCGGTTCGGTCCCCCGATCTTTCTGCAGCCTTCAGAGAGGAGGAGTGTACATTTCGGCCCTTTGCTCTGCCAGTTATCACAGATTACCCAATCATAAATCATTATAGTCGTAAGTTTCCCATTTCTCACCCCCACACCGTCACAGCGCCAAAATGGGGCTTGAGGTGGGTAGAACCGCCCGGTCGTAGGGCTGGTAAAGCAGCGGGAGATCTGGCATTAGACCCTGCAAGATTGCCGCGCGGTTCGCGCCAATTTCAACGTCAGTTCATGCTAGTGAGCGGACGCTCGCTTCCACGGCTGAAATTGTCCGAAATAATGTAAAATGTCGCCGAAAAAAGGGTGTAACTTTTGGTCGTGTATATAGCCGTTAAAGCTGAGAATGATGGAAGTCGCTTTTCTGAAACGCCGCAAAAAAAAAAAACCCCCCCGAATATTGATAAAAAGAAAGAAAAGAGAAAAAAGGGCCGCAATTTGACGCTTCTTTAGTTGTACTCGGGAGAAGGAAAGCGTTGGCGAGCCTTCGTGTACTCCTTGGGGTGCTTTCGCGCAGCCTTTGCGTTCAGAGCCCTGATTATTGGGTAAAAAAGTTAGCTCAATTTCTTCCAAAAGAAGAGGTTACTAATTCTGATCTAATTCTGCGGCTCCGTCGCCACCGTGGGGAGATTTTGAATTCCATTAAGAGAAAAAAAAGGGGGGGGGGGGGGTAAACAACTCACGAAACTTTCTTCTGGGTCCACTCAAGGTCGTTGCGGACTTCTCGCGCGTCGCGCATTCCCTCGGAGAAGCGTTCACGAGTTCTCGCAAGGCGAGCCTGAGCTTGCTTTTGCAGCTCCAGGAGTTCGCGGTGCTTGGCGTTGAGTTTGCCGGAACTAATTTACGAGAAACCACCAATTTAGCTTGATTCTGCCTAATGTAGGTATTCGTTTCAAAGAAGACCATGTTGAACAAAACAACATAAGCCTCTTTGAACTGAACAAGAAGGCAATGTGCGGGATCACATGCGAGTTTCGTTCGGGTACTTACGTCTGTGCTTGAACGGCCATGCTCCGGTCAAGAGGGATCGGGTCAAAGGAGTTAGAGAAGCGGTCCTGCATATACTCTTGGAAGTCGACGCCGCTAGCGGAGCCGGTGCTTTCGTAGTCGCCACTAGAGCTACCGACGTAGCCAGCAGAAGTAGCTGAGTAGCCAGAGGGAACACCAGAGGCGGCGCTCATGGTCTCATCGCATTCTGGGGGAGAGCTGGAGTATTGGCTGTAAGTGGGGTATTGGGTGGCCTTTGAGGGAACAGCCATGGGCATAGCAGAAGCTTGGAATGGGCCAGACATTGTGGTTGTTGAGATGGTTGAAGCTTGTTTGGGAAAGGTGATGAAGCAGACAAGTGTCCAAGTGTTGAGGCAAGTATAAGGCTTGGTATAGTGTTGAAGTTGAAGACTGCCGTCTTTATTTTTGAATAATATAGTATATGAGCTTGTTAAGACGAGTGAGGAATGCTGGAGAAGAGTGATACGAAAGGAAGAAGAAATTCCAAGCTCAACCTGAACACAATGGCTCCTTTTATACTTTTCCAAGACCCTCCCCGGTCACGTCGACCCAGTCCAAGGGATAAGAAAACATGTCTTCATTCGCCGGGGGCCGCCTATCCTCGACCCCGCCTGTGGTGAATACCTAGTAGGCAGACGAGCATGAAGCAATGGCGCTATCGCGGACGAAGACGACCATGGAGACTTGCAGCGTGTAAGCCGAGGGAGTACCTGGCCAGGGGGGGAGGCGTGGCTGTGGACCAGAAATCCTGTATAGAGGCCGAGTAACGCATTAAACCCAGGCTGCCATTTCCTCAATTCAACCAACCAGAATAAGGAATTGAGAGGCAAAAAAAGGTGAGAGAGACGGGGTAGGGTGGGAATAGAGACATTTCATGAACTCGATGAGGTAAAAGGCATTACTATATGGTGCGGTGGTGCAATGCTGAGAAATAGCTTGGAACTAGACCGAGTACCGCTACGGGCTCGAAAAGAGAAAAAAAAAAAGAGGACACTAGAGGTTTGTCCATACCCGCATATGCCGGGAAGAGGCAAAGGCTGCAAAGACCCCGATCAGTGGAGCCAATGCCATTGTTAGATTAGACGCGGTGTGTATAAGTGGGATAATCGAGCATATCGAAATCCAAAGAGCGGCGTTGCCAAGGTAGGGGTCGGGGATGGGGTGTGGGACGGAGCACGGAGCGTGATGACGGAGTCAATCTGAGCGTGGGATATACATGGAAGTAGGGCAGACGATTTACCGGCAGTAAATGAAAAAAAGGCCATGGCCGGATAAGTGTCCCTAGCCAGGCAGAGTAGAAAAGGGTGGCAGCACTAAGCATCTGGGTCCAACAACAAGGAACCGATGGAGACAGACACACGGGGCTCTCTCATGGGGGCATCAAAAAAGGGCTTGTCTTTTGCCTAGGCGAGGCAGCGTGCGTGCTAGGCCTACAGTACATGTGCTTTAGACACGGCCAGGATAAGGCAGTGGAGAGGCGGGCAGGATATCTGCAGGCTGAGGACACGCCATGTCGTGGACTAGACGGTACGAGATGGGAAGGAAAGAATAAAAGGCAGCACGGAAGAGAAGAGGGTGGATCACGGAGCTGCATAGCTGTGACAAGGCGGTCGATTCAAGCGGCTCTGGCTCTGGGGCCGTGTTAGCTGGTGTACACTGCAACGTTGGCTGGGAGTAAGAGAAGTAAGAGAATCGAGTCAAAAGGGCCGTTCTTGTTAAACAAGCGCGGTGACGCTAGTTCGACGCGAAAAAAAAAAAAAAAGAAAAGAGAAAAGGCGTCTGGTGTGCCAAAAGCAGCGCTGGATTTCTCTCGTTGCCCCTGCGCATACCGAAAGTTTGATGGTTGGCTGCTTTTTTCCACGACGCCACGAGGGACCCATCCGGATCCCAGCGTCAGAGGCATCTTTTGCTTGGCCCTGGCGCGATGCAGAACCAAGTGCGGCGGACTGCAGGACGATCTAGGCAAGGCGTGGCAGCGGGTCAGGCAGGAGTGCAGCATTTCTTTTTAGTTATTTTTTTCTCTTCTCTTCTTTCTGCTTGCTGCTTTTCCCCTTCGTTCGGCTCCGCGCTTCTTTTTGGCTGAGGTGGTGGTGATGCGTTGTCAAGATATCCGCCAGAGCATGTTCCGAAAGGGACAGGATTGATGCGGGTGGGAGTGGCTGCAGTAAGACAAAAGGCGCTTGCCCCAGTGCTACCACTAGAGATGTACCTACTGTACGTTTTACTGTAATTCCAGTCTGGCTTTGATATTCACGGATGATGGGCAGTGATTGCATTTGATCTGCTATTGGCTAGATACTACTACTATACAACATGACTCTCTCGATACATGAAATGAATAATTCTTAGCCGGAACAGATCCCCATTGGGTCTTTCCCCAGAAGCAGCAGCAACCTGCATCCCTTGAACGCTACCTTGTGCTTCTGCCGGCATTGGCAAATACGATATGCAGCTTACAGGCGTTGATACGCCGCGCATCCCTTGCCTCAGGTGGTGCTGGCTGCCATGTACAGGCGTGCAGGCATGGGGTACTGGGGAAGAGAGAGAATCGCCGATTAATTAAATAAATTACCTGTACGCTTTACTTTTATATGTCGACCTAGTGAATACTAATTAAGTATTCAATTATCAATTAGAGTTATAGCACCATGGCTGCTCACCGCCAAGTGCAATCATTATCTTCCACAGCACCTGATGAGCACAACTTACACAACTTTTTTTCTTGACCGATCCTAGGGGGGCCACCTGAACGCAAAAATGCTAGTGGCAGACTGTCCAAGTCTTTCAGCGCCGCTTCTTTTTGGCCAACATCCATCTTGGGTTGCACTCAGGCTCCGGACCCCGCCGCCCTCTCACTGGACATTATAAGGACCAGGACCGTCGACAATTCAGCCCAGCCGAACCTAATTCGCTCAGGCCCTTTTGGCATCGCCGCGCTGACGGCCATTGGCTGAAAATGGGTCATCAAAACGCGTCTTGTTGGAAATCGGTGAAAACGATGGTCGTGACGGCCTTGCCCCTCCCCCCGCTATGGCATAACCGGAGCTCTTGTCATGGGCCAGACCAGCATTGCAGCGTCGCCCGGAACCAGTCGAGAATCGTCGACCACGTCAGTTCTTCTGTCAAAAAGTTGCCACGTCCAATAGACGAGGAGCGGACATCTTTGCCATGGCATAGATGGTCCTTGCTTCTCCCCCGGCCGACGCCTGGGGCGTACACCTACCTGCTTGCCTGTCCTGTGGAGATGAGTGGATTCACATGAGTTCGTCTGCTCCAGGTTGCTTTTCGGTGTGTGTGCAGGGGGGGTGGTTTGCCAGTCGAGCTGCAGCTCCAGCGCATCAAGCAAGCAAGCCTCCTTTTTACATACATTCTTGTACGGGCATAGGCGTGGACGCCGCGGATGGGGGCCGCTCCCAAGGAGCCCAATAGAAGCAGAGGCCCCCAGCCCAAGATTCCCGAGATATCATCATTCATCCACCGCCGGGTGAACGCAGCATGCACGCCCGACGCGCCCCGGCTGTCCCCCTGCAGCGCCGCTTGGGGCAGACATCACGCTCTGCCAGGCTGCAGCAGTAGGTACCCATGGATGTTGCACATGGACGGATGTACTACTCGTAGGTACTCAGGAGACCTACCTGCTCTCCTATGATGGCATCTAAGAGGCATTAGTATGTACTGATAGACGGTAGTACTAGGGCCATTGGAGGTGCAGATATGAAAATCTGACGCCGGGGCTCAGCTGTCGGACGTCCGATGGCTTGATAGCTTGATAGGCCATTACCCGTGTCAACGCTTTTACACATGGCCACGAGAATGCCTGACACAAAGTAAATCTGGAACATGGTGTCTGGGTGAGACAAAGCAGTGCTGTGTGACACCAATTGACTTGGTACTCATCACAGGCACGCATTACGCCGCTTTCTGCAGATGATTTGACATGTATAACGCTGATACTTGACGGCCAGTTGCTACGTGCACTCGTATACAAAAAAAGACTCTTGTCAGTCAGTTACACCATCCTCGAGGCACGGCTCAATGAAGGCAGCTTTGCGCCTTATAGTGTTTTACTTGCCTCGCAAGTATCAAGTTTCAAGTAAATGGGTAATGAATCTGGCTCCAAGAAGCCACGCTAAACTAAGCCAATGGCTCTGTTGTGCATGAATGTGGCTTGTTGAGATGGATCATGGCCTGACAAAGGTTGGCCATGGAGATGGCGATTGAGTTTTTCTATGCATGAAGCTGCGGGCTTATACCACAGCACGTCGGCCGACGACCTGGAAGAAGATGGCCGCTAGATGATTCTTATTTGCTCATAGCGTCCATCTAGGGATGAAACCAAGGCAAGCTGGGCTCTTCTTCCAAGGGAAATGTAAAAAAGACAAATTGATGCCATTGCAAGGCGTTTGGGAGCGTACAAGGCAACGAGTGATGTCTCGAGATACGTACCTACTAGGCCTAGAATACTAGTACATCCTCATAGGCCACGGCCGTGCAAATCCATGGAGAAGATCAAGTCGCTTAACACGACAAGGGTCTCCTAAGGCGCCACTCTAGGACGTCGTGGAAAATCCCCAAGAACCAGCCGAAAGGGGAAGAAATGGAGTTGCAGTCTGTAGTAGTTGTACCCTCCCCTCCCACACGCCCCCTCCTCAACGCTCCAGGAGCCTCTCCCGAAAGCCTGGGAAGAAGTATGTGTTGTCAATGGCAAGCGGGGATCGTGGCATCGACCAGGGGCCGACGTTGCAAGAATGATACGGTGGTAACAGGCAAGGTGAACTGGAAAAGGACTACGGAAGGCTGAACAAAAGCCAAAAAAAAAAAGAGGCCAAAGATGAGAGAGTCAAGAGAGAGAGAGAGAGAGAGGAATAATATGAAGCATTCAAGTATTCAGGGAAAAAAAGCATAACTGACAATGTTGAGCAAGCAGGGTAGAAGAAAAAGAACCGCGAAAAAGAATAGATCGCCCAATGCTTTGTCTGCATTGCAATTGAACTCCAGTCAATGGCTAACACGCACCCCCCTCTAAACAGCCAACAGGACAACGCATCAAAGGATTTCCAAGCCAACATGCCATACTCGACCAAAACTAGGAATTATAAAATAAAGAGATTTTTTTTTTTTCAATTTTTTTTTTATGCATTGCGTGTTAACCTGACAAGGAAGGAAAATCGTGAGGGAGCACAAAAAACCAGACCACCACTACAATTTTTTTTTTCTCTCGTTCAAGGCTGCTGTTTTTGTGTACGCTGAGCTGGCAGCGTCCCCCCCACCTCAGCCATGTCTGTCAGACTCGCTTTTTTCCCGCGAGAAGAGGGATGGGACGGGACGCGGAGGGCTTACGGGAAAACGGGTGATTATCATTATTTATTTCTCTAATGAGAAGATTACGGGTTTCTTATCAAGGAGTAATTAATGGAGTGGGAAGGGGGAAAAACAGCAGGTGGAAGTACTAGGGACGTGTTTGGAAGCTTTGAGACGTAAACTGGTATAGAAAGCAACAGTTTACTAGCCCGGGCATTTTGATGCTCTACACAGAAACATGGGAGAGAAAAAATGGAACTAACATTTAAGAAAAGAAGCCTAAGAATAACACTTGACCCAACATTATTTCGTAACACGGGCAATTCCATGTGCTAGCTTTCTCGGACCTTCACTCATGCATGTGCTACCTACTTCATCAATGGGCATCAGTGCAGCTGCGGTGACTTGATATCTGCACGACATCACCGCAGCATGAGGCAATAGTACTACTGCTGCACGACGACTACTAGGTTTCTCGTATGGTGCGTATGTGAGCCGGGCTATTTTTTCCCTTTATTTCTGCTGCAAGCCGGCTAGTTGCATGCCTATGCAGCCCAAGCAATAAAGGGCCGCAATTGTATGTGCGTATTGAGCTCGTTGAGCATCTACGCCTGCTTCTCTACACGGCCGGAGTTTTGACAAGGTAGGTTTTATTTAAAAAAAAGATATGGAATATTACTACCCGCTAATATGCATTTACTCAAATTACTGCCCATCTTGGTGCTCTTGATATGTTGGATTAGGTGTCTATCTACTCTATCTGAAGTGCCTAGCTGTAAAACCAATCTACCTGCTCAGCGCAGCCGGCTAGTGAACAATTGGAAACCGAGTACCAGAATCCCAGACCGTCGTAATATAGAACAATAAAACCTTACAAGTGGAGAATGTTGCGTTATATAAAGGGGGACGAAAGATGTAATCCTACAAATATGTAGTATTATAAAACAAATGAACAATAACAAAACAAAGTAAATAAGCCGCCTTCTATACACACAGAATGTACCTAGCCAAACAGTTTAAGGAATCCCCAGATGCCGAGTCCGCTAAGCACTGGGATCGTCAGGTTATCGTCCCATCCGAACAGGTCAGCCACCTCACTGGCCGAGGCGACAAAGCCAGACCAGACGCTCATGATGCCCAGAGCCACAGGGCCAGAGACAGAGGCCAAGCTCTCTGGCAGGCCGACTGCCTCAGTGAATGCCTGTGGCAGAGAGAGAGTGCCCTTGAACATGAAATTCTCGTCACCGGGCATGGGTCCGATGGTGGGGACGAGCCATCCGTACCAGAGGTAGGAAGTGGCCACGCCAACAATGAAGGCGGCCAGCGATCCGGCGAGGGACTTGCCGCGGCGCAGCCTCGGGGTATATTTTCCCCAGAGTCGGCCGAATGTGCTGGCGGCCGTATCGCACCAGCTGAGTAGCAGGACGGCTATGACGCCAACGTCCTTGGGGAAGAAGTAGAGAGTGATCCATGCGCCGAGGAGGTAGAAGATGACGCCGTTCCAGCCCGCGTACTCGCTTTCCCGCATAAGGGCGCCGAGCACCTTGACGTAGACCCGGTTGAAGGAGGCGTATCGGTGCCGCAGCCAGTCGACCGTTGTGATTGGGATCAACGCGCTCATCAGATATGGCGGCACGGCGCTGGTCTGAGTGCCAGAGCTGTAGAGCCAGACGACGAAGAAGCCGATGGAGACATGGAGGACCTTGCGCGGGACCTCATGCTTGTGCACAAACGTCCGCCAGTGTCGATGGATGGGGATGAGGCCCAGAGGACTGGGGCTCCGGCTGAAGTCGCGCCAGCTCCATCCCGTCGGCGTCGCAGGCAGAGGAGGCGCCAAGTGGCCGTTCGTGGTGGCCAGTCTGGTGGCGGTAGTGGTCGCCATGATGCCGTCCAGCTCAAGCTTTTGCGATGTCGAAGTCTTGGACGTCTTGGGTGTCATGCGAGGGACGCCGCGCGAGTCGATGGGCGAGCGGCTTCTTGTACGGGATCTCCGGATGCCGGAAGCACTATCGAGGTCCTCCTCGTCGCTCAGCTCCTCCACCGCCTGCTGCGTCGGGGCCTTTCTTCGACTCCGGGTCATTGGGCCCACGTAATCCTGCACGTCTCGTTCTGACGGTGTCGGGCTCGGCGAGATGATGCGAGGCGTGTCCGGGACGCGGCGGGCGCCCGACTGGCGGCGGAGCGACATGGTAAAGGTCGCGGGAGGCAGCGCAGGGCAGTAGACAGCACCGACGACGAGGCGGCGCAGCGATTCAAAGGCCGAGGGCCACAGGGACCAATGGTGTTGTGCGTCGTCTCTGTCCCTGCGCGAGAGGCGTGGTGCGGCGATGCTGCTGTGGCTGTGGCCGTTGCTGCTTCTGCTTCTGCTGCGGCTTCCGTCGTCGCTGGTGCTGCACGGGCTGAAGAGCTCAAACAGACTGCGGCCGCTGCTGTGCGATGACGAGGGGCTGACAGGGGACAGATTGACGGGGCGAGTTGGGGTCTCCAGGATGAATGATGGGTTTAGCAGCGATGCGGTAGAGGCCAGGTCCTCTGCCACATAGTGCGCTTCGATAAGAATAGAAAGGAAGAAGGAGGGGGAAAAGAGATAAGTAAGGCTTGGAGGCCAATTATCCTGATTTGTCGTTCAGCATAAAGAGATAGAGCATCAGGCGGGATAAACCTGTGTTTCGTGTCGTCGTCGGCGAAGCGTTAGGCCGTGTGTTTTTACATTCGTACATGAAAAGCTATAGCGGTCCTATCAAAGGCGAAGTTTTTTTCTGCCCTCTCCCGTCATGCATGCAGCCTCACCAAAAAGAGTACTGCCACACAAGGTCACTTCGGCTGTGTCGTGTGCTTTTTTCTTCTTCGGACGTGGCGCCGCCGCTTCTGCTAGGCAAACTTGTTCAAACGGGCAGCATGTGACCCGCCAATCTGATCATTTTGGTGCTAGAAAGAGAGAATTTGCGCCACGTTCCGGACGTCATCCGGGGGTCCTCTTTGTTGGGGCCGCGATTTGCGATTTTGTTGGACTTTCACGTGCCGATTTTGGTCTTCTGTCGTGCTTTGTCTTTTTTCTTCTTTTGGCCGGCAAGGCGGTCTTCGGAGCCGCAAGAGTCCCGCTGTCTCATCTTTCGCTTGCTACAAAAATTTCCCTGCATGGCCAGATGCACGGCTTGCCACTAACGGTTAGGCAGATTGGCAGATCAAGGTTTATTGCTCTCGGTTTAGCGCCGAGATTTTCAAGCTTGCTTCACGTGGCGATAAGATAAGATTTCAAAATAATTTCTGAGATAACCTCGATTGTCACGACGATAGCCGTAGTCATGTAGCGCTGGCAAGCATTTTCGGCAAATCTAGATATCATGGCTCCTGGAAAAGTTGCTGTGAAGAGAGACCCCAGGGCTTGGGGTGGCTTAACCCCCCCCGTTGGCAGAATGGATCCTTGATGCCGTATCTAGCATGGGATTTAAGCAGATGACACCAGTGCAGGCTGCGACTCTGCCTCAGTTTCTGGGGAACAAAGATGTGGTAGTTGAGGTGGGTTTACCGGCATTTTCCATTCCCTCTCTACACAAACTTTTTATACTAACTCAATTGGCTGCATCGTAGGCTGTTACTGGTAGTGGAAAGACATTAGCCTTCTTGATTCCCATTGTACAACGATTATTGCGCCTCGCAGAGCCCACAAAGAAGCACCATGTCAGCGCAATCGTCATCTCACCTACCAGAGAGCTCGCCGCCCAGATCCATACGGTCCTCCTCTCCCTCCTCGAGTTCCATGCGCCATCTGCCGAGATTCTACCACACCTCAAAGGCGAAGACAAGAGGCCTAGCAGCGCAGTGCCTGCCATTGTTCCCCAATTGCTAGTCGGAGGAACCACCACGCCCGCGCAAGATCTCAGCTACTTCGTCCGACACAGTCCGAATCTTCTCATATCCTCCCCAGGCCGTCTCGTCGAGTTGCTGGCCTCGCCCCATGTCCACATCGACCAGTCCTTCGAAGCACTTGTCCTCGACGAGGCTGATCGACTGCTTGATCTCGGCTTCAAGCAGGACCTCCAAACGATTCTTTCACATCTTCCCAAGCAGAGGCGGACGGGCCTATTCAGTGCCAGTGTCAGTGAAGCTGTTGGCGAGATTATCCGCGTCGGGTTGCGCAACCCGGTGAAGATTGAAGTCAAGGTGAAGATGAAGGATGGTGGTGGAATTGTGGAAGACAGAAAGATTCCTGCAAGTCTTCAAATGTCATATCTGGTTACTCCGGCTAGCCAGAAGCTGCCTGCCTTAGCGCAGTTGCTGGAACGCCTACCTATACGGCCTCTCAAGAGCATTGTCTTTCTGTCTACTTGCGCCGCCGTAGACTACTTTCAACACACTCTTCCTCAAATATTGCCCGAAGGCTTTTCGCTAGTACCTCTACATGGCAAGCATCCAGCTAAAGTACGCGAAAAGAACTTTGGCCGCTTTTTATCTTCGGTGTCTCCTACAATTTTATTGACAACAGACTTGGCCGCTCGCGGTTTGGACATCCCGCAGGTTGATTTGGTTGTTCAGATTGATGCCCCATCCGACCCCAAAGTATTCATACACAGAAGTGGAAGAGCTGGTCGTGCAGGCAGAAAAGGCCTGGCCGTGGTCATGCTGCACCCAGGACACGAGGAAGACTACGCCAGATTCCTAGAGATTCGCCAAACCCCAATCACACCACTATTAAAACCTTCAATCTCCGTGACAGAAGATGGAGCCCGAGATGCGACATCAAAAATCCGGACACTACTTCAATCAGACAGAGCGATCCACGATAAAGCCCAGAAAGCTTTTGTTAGCTGGGTACGAAGTTATGCAGCGCATCAAGCGACATCCATTTTCAGAGTTAGCGATCTGGATTGGGCAGATCTTGGAAACGCATGGGGGCTTCTTCGCCTGCCCAGGATGCCCGAGCTGAGAACTTGGAACGGAGACAAGATGCTGGGGGTTGAAATGGACTGGGATGAATTTGCCTACAAGGACAAGGCACGGGAGCAGGCCAGACGAGAGGCCATGGCAGCTGATACGAGCGGAGAGACGGCAAAGAGAGCTGCTGATGCCAAGCGGAAGAGGAAGAACAACGAGGCCTGGAGCGGAAAGCAAGAGCAGGAAGAGCACCGGACCGAGAGACGCGAGAAACGGCACAAGAAGACGGAGGCTAAGAAGCTGGCAACGATGACGGATGATGAGAAGGTCAAGCAGGCTGAGCTGAACGACTTGATCCGGAGAGTCAGGGAAGAGAATCTGGCGAAAGCAGCAAAGGAAGATGAAGAGTTTGAAGGGTTTGATTAGAGTATATAGTAGCGATATCATTCATCTATTAATTAATGTATGCATCCTAGGCGGGATTTGGCACGTCAATCTGGACTCAGATGTCTCTCTTCTCTCTTCTCTTCTCTTCTCTTTCACTCTCTCTTTCTGTTTTACATCTTCCGACTTCCTCATGATATCCTACTGAGCGGAACGTATGGTAGATTTCCTGAGAATGGCTGTTTATAAGCAACTTTGGTGATATATCTTCGTGTAATCCAAACAAGTCTAACGCCAGTCAAGTATGAATATGGAGCTACGGATCCATTGGCAGCACATACTGCCGCTCTCCTATATTTCTCATACTGTAAGTATATCTACGTAGCAGCCTTCCAATCCGCTTCCCAAGGCCATATAAAAACGAATATCGCCTCCCAAGGCGTTGTGGCGACTAAAGCAGAGTCAACTTTCACGCTGAGTAATGCAGCTTATAGCGAACCCCCGAGGAAACAGAAAGGCTGCCAGTGACAGTGGCCGATATGGCGATTTGGAGCGCCATGCTGACTGCAAATTGGTGTGGGGAGCCTACTAGGCGGTACCTATGCTAGCACTTGCAGAGTGCCTGTAACAGTAGGGGCCTGATGTAATAGCGCAGGTACTCCTGCTAAGGCGGAACGTGGGGTGGGCGCGAACTTTCCTTTGGTCGGCTTTTTTTCTCCAATGCGCATGCGCTGCATTGAATTTTTTTTTTTCCCTTTTTGAAGTTTGATCAACCATCCACGCTTCACTGCGGAGGTTCTTCCAAACGAGAGGGAATCCGATTTTACTTCCTAGCCAAGACGCAGTGTCCATTGTAGCACCATGTGCGGTGTCTCGGCCATATTGGTAAGTTTTTTTTTTTCTTGAGCCCCGACTCCGGAGCACCGATGAAACTCTACGACTTAGAGAGCTGCATACACCGCAAAGCGACAATGTGGAAAAGAACAGAAAAGCCATGCTCAAGACACGACGAGAAGAATAACGAGATGTAACCATACTAACAATTTGAACTTAACAGTTGGGTGATTCCAAAGCCACCACGGCTGCGGTTGACCTGCACGAATCCTTATATTTCCTGCAACATGTTAGTTACTCGCTCAACCGCCGTCCCGACCTCTTCTTCCTCGATCGAGCTACTTCGTCGCAACACAACTGAAGGGAATGCTAACGCCAGCAACAGCGTGGACAGGATGCCGCCGGCATTGCCGTGTGCCAGGGCGGAAGAGTCTATCAGTGCAAGGGAAATGGAATGGCAGCAAAGGTGTTTGACGAGGGAAAACGTACAGTCGATGTAAGTGCCCGGGCTCTATATCTTTTCACACAGCCGTCTCTGGCAATTGTGTCGTTTGTTTGAAACAAAGGCATAAGGTTCTGGTTCTGGTTCTGGCTCTGCTGGTTCTGGCTCTGCTTTTTTTGTGCCATTGATATCGCGTGGGAAAGGCGAATGCTAATTCATGAGCTTCAAGCTCCCCGGCTTCATGGGGTAAGCTATACCCCTTGCACCGAAACTGGCTTCGATATGCCTTTGAAGCCTGCAAATAATTCCGTTGTACTAACTCTTCTGAATTAGTATTTCCCATCTCCGGTACCCGACTGCGGGCACCGCGTCCGCGTACGCTCGTCTCCTAATCTCTGCGCTCTAGCTCCCAACAAAACGCCAACGCTAACTAAATGCCTGCAGATCCGAAGCGCAACCATTCTTCGTCAATGCCCCGTACGGCCTGTCTATGAGTGTCAATGGAAATCTGGTAAACACACCAGAGCTCGTTAGATTTTTGGACTGTGAGGCTCGAAGACATGTAAACACCGACTCAGACTCAGAACTCTTGTTGGTCGACCTCCTCCGTTGCACCTTGATTTCATCAGTTGACTTACTCTGTTACCCAGGCTCAACATCTTTGCCCATGGCCTCAGCGAAATTGGCAAGGTCCGAGCGAACGTTGAGGATGTCTTCACCGCGCTGCGAGAAGTCTATACGAGATGCCATGGTGCCTTTGCCTGTACTGCCATGATTGCCGGCTTTGGAATCTTGGGCTTCCGCGATGAAAACGGTATCAGGCCGCTCTGTCTGGGATCTCGACCCTCCGAAACGCTCGAAGGTGCTATGGATTACTTTATGGCTTCGGAATCTATTGCCCTGACCCAACTTGGATTCAAGAACATTGTCGACATCTTGCCGGGACAAGCCGTTTTCATTCCGAAAGGAGGAGACCCTCAGTTCCATCAAGTCGTAGAGAGGAAATCATACACGCCCGATCTTTTCGAATTCATCTACTTTTCAAGGCCGGACAGCACTATTGACGGAATGTCTGTCCACCATACCCGACAGAACATGGGTTACAAGCTAGCAAAGAGGATGAGACAAGTTTTGGGGGATGAAGAGATTCGCAACATTGATGTTGGTAAGTGATGGAAATGGTCCTCTGCCTATGCGAAGGCAGATTGGACAGCTCTCTCTTCCCTTTTTTCACGAATGCCTACTGACTTGGTTTTCTGTACAGTCATCCCAATTCCAGAGGTAAATACTTTTCGCTGTCACAGAGTTGACGATGCGTCGTTGTTGACTAACCTTTTGTCCTCTAGACGAGTAACACAGCTGCTGCTACACTTGCTATGGAGCTAGACAAGCCATTTTCCAACGCTTGGATCAAGAATCGATACGTATACCGTACATTTATTGTTCGTTGCCGCCTTTATACGCCTGCAAGCAATACATGACTGACCCCTTTCTTTCAACAGGTCCCCGGCCAGAAAGCACGGCAAAAGAGTGTTCGTCGCAAACTCTCGCCTATTGCGTCCGAGTTTAAAGATAAAATCGTTTGCATGTACGGAGCACATTCTACTTCCTGTGACGTATATTTTCTGACAAGAAATATAGGGTCGATGATAGTATCGTACGCGGAACTACCTCTCGCGAGATTGTATGTAGCTCCATCTCGACTTGTGCCAGGTACATGATGTATTAGCGAGCAAAAAGCTAACTAATATTCCCTTCTCAGGTTCAAATGGCCAGAGAATGCCAGGCGAAGAAGATCATCATCGTGTCTTGCTGTCCAGAGATTACTCATCCTCACGTCGTAAGTGGCTTGGCTTGGGCTTTTCCGTAGACCATCTGCTAATATTTTTTCCCCTCCATCTAGTACGGCATTGATCTTGCTGACCCAATCCGTAAGTTCAACATAATCCTTCAGAAACGTAGTATTTCATACTGACATACTTGATTTTCAAGAACTCCTCGCCCACGGCAGGACGCTGAAAGAAATGACCGACCTCATCCAGTGTGACACTTTGGTGTTTCAAACTCTCGAGGATCTGAAAGATGCTTGTTTAGAAGCGAAAGACGACAAGAGCGAAGTGAATGACTTTGAAGTTGGCGTCTTTTGCGGCCAATACAAGACTCCGGTGCCTGACGACTATTTCCCGCATGCGAATGGAGTTGACGGGAACAAAAAGAGGAAGAGCGCGGCTATTACAGAGGTAGGGGGGGGGATTCCGACGCTGTCTTGGTTGCGAGCAGCGGTCCTGTGAACGTCAAACTCCCACGCGGGTCGATGGATGAGGCTGTCCCCAAGGGACCGGAGTACCGAGAAGATGTCAGGTATGTTGATGCTAACAAGTCAATTGAATGTGTAATTAGGGACTAATGATTTCGCAGTATTTATAACTTTGCAAGCAGGTCTTGAGACGGGCCATTTTCATGAGAAGGAAGCGAGGCGGATTTTCTGCGGATGAAATATAGATTCAAATGGTTCCCATATGTTGAAAGACTTGCACAAAGTTGTAAGCATCAGGGGTGGAAAATAAAATTTTGGTATAGAATCATAAGTTTCGTAATTTAATATGCCAAACAAATCATTTAGAATATAGATATGCCAGCGAGATGTGCAGTTAATAAAGGGAAATCTGTTGCACACATGCGAGGCCGTTGCGACCGGATGAAAGACATTGACATGGAAATTCGAGATTCGAGATTCGAGATTCCAATTGCGGCATCGAACGGAATTATACAATACGCGTATTTTGCCAGAGCTAGCTCGCCATGTTTGCTGCTAGTGCGAAATAGTCATGCTGCCATATGATCTGTATCTTCCACTAAGAATCGACGACCCACGCCCGATCTCTGGTAACCCAACGCCTAAATGCTAAATGCTTCGTACCGTCAACCCCTCTTCGATTGCAATGTGGCGGAGCATGATCGTATAAAGACTGCCAGTTCCCCAGCATTGGACGTCTCGCCAGATCCGTCTGCTTGACTTGGTCCCCTTTCCACTCCCATCGACTCTGAACCCGTCACCGATGCGGAGTTTTACGGAGTCTGGATTGTCCAAAGCGCGAATTCAAACTGCGACGCACACCCGCCGCTCCGCTCGATGACGTGGCTCCATCTTCAGGCCAAAGCCAAGATGCAGGCTCCCAGTTTTTTTTTTCTCCAGGCTGTCCGGAATTGTGGAATTTATGATCCCAACTGCCGGATACCGAGGCCGCGGAGCGATAATTCGAGCCCTCAATAACTGAATTCACTCGAGCCATTCTGCGATGGGCATCTCTTGCAGGTAGATGCGTGCAATCTCTTTTGCCTTGCGACACATCACTGTTACAGGGTATCCCTAATTCCGTACATACTGATGCTACCTAAATAACATTTACAGTGGTACTGACTTGTCAATGCAGCTCAGCCTGTTCTTGGTATCGGATGCTTTTGGCCAATCAAGGTTCCGCGGCGCGCGGCTGACTCGGGGGTTTGTTATACGTGTTTAGCATTTGCCCCATGCAGCAGCTACCTACGGTATGGTATGGGATATCCATTACCTTTTGACAATTGCCGGAAGACTGGGCTGGACTGGGCTGGGTCCACCTCGTCTGCGCCAGATGGACGGGAATCATCGCTCTTCGACGATTCGACGAAGATTAAACCTAATCGTTGATCGCATTGATCATTGATCCAGCCAGATACCTGCTCTCCAGCAGTCGATGCGGCTCCTTTTCTCAGTCAGCGGCACAAGAGTCGGGGGCCCGGAATTTTACAAGGCGCGAGAGCAGCATCAGGTTCGGCCCCTTTCGGCTCCGCTCCCGAGAGGGCCTGTGGCGGAGCAATTGCCTGTGCGGCAGCTACGGCAGCCACGGCCACTTACAGCGAGCGCTTGTACAGCGCCGGTACCTCCGATGGGGCTGCCAGTACAGCGAATACCCAGGCGGTACCTGCAGCCGGGGCGCCTGTCACCTGCGGTTGATGGTCCTGACGGTCCCCTAGGCCTGCCATTCCACGGAGGGTGCTGTGTTAGTGCGCCAACCTTGCCTTACTTCAGCTCGGGCTGAGCAGAGACAACCACAACACCACTCAGACACAAACACACCCAGAGCATCCGGGCCTCTGGGTCCGAATTACTTGCTCCTCTCTCCTCTTTCCTCCTTCACCATCCTCTCTCTTGTTTTTTGCCCAGCAGGCTTTCCCACAGATGAGCCCCCCCGCCGCCCTCATGACCATGACAATGCACCACCAGCTCAACGGGAGCTCCGGTTCAAACGGCGTCGTCAAGACCCGACGCTCGCACCGCAAATCCAGGAACGGCTGCAGCGAGTGCAAGCGACGACACATTCGATGCGACGAGCGCCGCCCAGCCTGCACCAACTGCACCATTGCTGAGCGCGCATGCTCCTTTCCGCCCTCTCGCCAGAACCAGCTGTCGCCCCTACCGCAGCCGCCGCTGCCGCACAGCCCGGCCGATTCGCATCTCAGCCGCAAGTCGCAGCACTCGCCGTCCTCCTGCGAGCCGGATCACCCGGGACCGTGGCCCGTCTATGGCCATGAGCCATCGCCAACTTCTCCAGAGTCTGTCCTCAGCGCCGGCCGCGGCAGGTTCGCGCCGGCGCCCTCCACGGGGCCCCAGACCCTGCCGTCCTTTACCGAGTCCTTCACCAACACGGCATACAACCCGCCTGTTCCTCCGGCGTCTCTCTTCACGGCCGAGCACATGATGCTCTTCCACCATGTCTCTGATGCAATGGGCGACTGCATCTTGGCCCGCGGCCAGATCAAGATTGTCCTGGACGTTGCTGTCAAGCATCTGATTGATGCGCCCTATCTGATGGACCAGCTGCTGGCCTTGTCGGCGCTGCACGTGTCCTTGACCACCAAGCCCGGCGAGAGTCCGCTGCTTGGAAATGCTGTATCTTTTCGTCATCAGGCCACCGAGCTGCAGACACGCGCTCTGTCGTCCTTTACCCGCATCGCTTCTCTTGTTCCCGCGGATGATACGGCCACCTGTGTCCCGCGGTTCCTGTTTGCCAGTCTGCTGAGCACTCAAGTCCTGGCTGAGACGTTGTTGCAGCATCAGCCACAGCCTCCTCCCTACCACCACGATGTTATGGGGGTCCATGGTGGAGGAAATGGCGGCAGCAATGGCAGTGGTGGAGGTGTCGTTAGCTTCCACGGCTTTATCGAGCGCATGGTTGAGTGTATCCACCTGCATCGGGGCATCCTTGCCCAAATTCGCCCAACATGGGATTATCTTATGCAATCTGAGCTCTATCCTCTACTACGAATCACCCATGACGCCAACCTAGCAGCAATAACTCTCAAGTCTGGCACAGAGTGTGTCTTTCTCCGCCAGATGATAGCATCGACGCCATCCTCCGCAGCGTCCCTATATAGAGACGCTTCACCCCGTCTCGACCAAGCCAGCGCCGACGCTTGCCGAATCGCCATTGATTCTCTGCAATGGGCATTTGACATGCACCGAGCTCTGCCTGAGCAAGACGTGCCTCATGCCCCTTCTGCTTTCATCGTCACGGTGGAGGCGGAATACGTAGATCTCCTCCGACAGCTTCTACCCGAAGCATTGGTGATTTTGGCGTACCTGGGTGTCTTGATACATCGCTGCCGCCGTTTCTGGACATTTGGCAACGCAGGGGCAAACCTCATCCGAGCCATTGCCGGATATCTGGGCTCCCACTGGCGCGATTCGCTGGCATGGCCTCTAAAAGTGATTGAAGAAGAGACTGATTGAAAAAAAGAACAAGCAGAGAGATGAAGTAACGAGATAGAAGGGGAAGAAGTTTGACAACGCAAGATGAAAAGAGGAAGACATTCATTTTCTTTTTCATTTCTTGTGCAATGAGCATATTCACATGTAAGAAAGAGGAAGAAGAATGATGATGGACAGTAGTATACTGTCTTTTTATATATGCATTGCCAGATAATTTGCTTTGATCTTTTTTATTTCTTTTGTTATAGCAAAGAAGGAAGGAGAAAAATCGATACAGGCAAATGGGATATATGGGTTATTTTTTTTTTTTGTTCTTATGAATTCTTGAGAAGAAAGGAGGGGGGGCATATGAGCATGCATGCATCAATGTTCTTACTTTCTTCTTTCTTTCTTTTTTGTATATTAGTTACCGTCTTTCACTTTTTGTTATATGGGCATATCTTTTACGGAGCGGACTGGGATGTATGAAGGGGGCGGCAAAGGGCAGTCATGATAGCATACAAAGATCGATGAACTGGGTTGAACATTATTGGCATAACTAGTATGTGTAGCCTTTTCTACATTCAACGTTGGTTGTTACAATTTTCTCTTTCCCGCTTTCTTCTGTGATGGTAGTAAGTCTCGACATTATTCTCTGTCTTGTTAGTCTCTGATTGAGTGGACGACGAAGCTGTTTGAAAAAGAATTATTTATTCATAATCCGTCCTCCTGACGAGTAAACGCAGCGATCCACGTCTTTCTTCTGTACCTAATCTATGTCCTCCCCTCATAGTATGGTAAAATCCTACATTTCATACCGGAACTTGTCTTCGTCATCTTCCTTCGTCTCTCTCTCTCTCTGATGCCCTTCTGCCACTTCTCCTCAGTACCTTTTTTTTGTCCCCCATGTCCTTCACATGAGAAACCTTCCATTTTCCTACACGACTAGCCCTCTCATCCTTGACATGCTATTTTTTTTTCTGCTTTTTGTTCAACTGCCAGACAGAATCGACAGAATCTCAAACGGTAGAGAAAAAGAGAATCTGGCATCCTACCTTGGTGCTGGGTTAATAAACGTCAAGGCATAAACGGGACCATGTGACTCTATCGTTTTTTTGGTATCAATACAAATGAAATCGGCGCCAAGCATCCTCGCTGTCGATTGAAGCCATAGCCAGGCCTGGAGCACCCGAATAGATGGCTTATATCACAGCCCGTAGAGCTCCCATCCATCTAGGGCTCCGTACCGTATCTCGGCCTTCTCCGACCCCAGCGAGGTTTCAGCATCCCGGTTTGGCGCAACTTCCGCACGAAACTCTTGCGCAAGTCAGAGCTCTTCGTCATCCAGATCTGATGGCTTCACAAGACCTCCGACTTTTTGTCGCCTCTCCATATCGGCAGCTCGGGCATCGCGCTCCAGTTGCTCCTTCTCGACAATGAACAGCTCGGCGTTATCTCCAGCGAACTCCTTCAGGGAAATCAAGAAGTCACGGAGGTTGAGTCGGAATTTGTCATACTGTGTGTTCAGAGTGAACAACCCTTCAACGAAGCTAGCGATTTGGGCTCTGCATGTAATTGTCAGCATCCAGTTGAGCCAGCGAAAAAAAAAAGGGTATAAAAGCTTACGCTTGAAGGTTAGGGAAGGCATTCTGTAATAGAGTGGCAACAGAAGCAGACAGGAATTCTCGGTTGCCAGTTCCAGCCTGGGCTTGGTCCGGTGTGTAGATGGGGCCTTGAATCTTTGGCGGTGTGCCATCAGCCGGGTGGATAAAGTAGAAGAGCTTCATCAACAGCATAGACTGCGTCTTGAAACCCGCCTTGTGGTCATTGTCCGTCACAACAAAGAGCACATCCTGCAGGATAGTAACAAAGAAGCGCTGGAAGAAGGCATTGGCGGTGTTGGGGTCCGTCTTTTCAGCAATGTTGGTGATCAGCTCCAAGCACATGTTAAGACCGGCAGCTTCAACATCTCTGTTGTCGTGCTTGAATGCCCATGAGCAAGAGTCGATGACAAACTTGAACTGGTTGTTGTCAAGTTTAAGCAGAGCTATTACCAATCAGTTTCTGTTCATTCAAGGTAACTCGTATTGTGAACGCATCATTAACATACCTGGGAAGCAGTGCAGATTGATAGCTCGCAACAAGTTGAAGAACTCGACACGATGCTCCGGGAATTCTGAAAAGTCCTTGTTAATCATCTCTAGAGTGCACTCAAAGACATTTTCCATGATTGTGGGAACTTGGTCTTCCATCAACGCCTGTTGCAATGTTAGCTCACACCCCAGAAAAAGAAGGAGAATTTATAACAACGCTATCACATACAGCAAGCTTTGTGATAATGGTTGACATGGCTTTCAAGACCTCGGCGTCACGGGCTCCTGGCACATTTCGGTTGTAGTCGACAAGGACTGAATCTAACAATGGGGGCACCATCTGAGCTCTGACGGCCTGAAGATCTTCGGCCTTCTCAACATAAGTCTCAATCAACTTGAGGATCTCCTTCTTGATCGTACGCAGACCGCGAACCTTGGGCATCTTGGTAGCCAGGTCACCTACAATAAATGTCAGTGCCCGATCGATTCATAAGGAAAAGGGAGTAGAGCGTTGAAAAGACAGTGAATAGAGATAGAACGCTGGAAACCTACCATCTCGCGCTACGGCCTCAGAGATCAACGAGCTTGTGGCACGGTACATCTGCAGCATGTCGTGATAGATTCGACCAATCTGCGGGTAAAAATAAGAGCCGGTGGAAGAGCATGCTGAAACGTTGGTCTTCATGATGTTTCCAATAACCTTGATGGTCTCAGCATCTTGCAAGATTGCAGAATTCATATTAGCCTGCTTGATAATCTCACTCCATGCCGCATTGGGGATGTTCATCAGTTCGGCCAACAGCCTCTCCTGTTGATTCTTGTTGCCCTGTGCAGCAACCATATATCCACAGGCCTCATAGAAAGTATGTACTTGTTGGGGGGGTAAGGTCGCATGTAATCTTGCCCATATTTCGTACAATCTCTTCAATAAAGGGCTCTGTCTCACTAGGCTGAAGGGCGACAAAGTGTCGTCGGCATTGCCTGGCAATCTTAATGAACGTATCGCAAGCCATGTCCTGAACACCTATTCAGTAGGTAAGCATATGTGAATGGGACGTAGTCGGTTAATGTGGTGGAATAGAAAATGAAACATACCTTCGTGTGACTCATGCATGAACTCAAAGAGCTTGTTAACAACCGTCTTAAGGAATTTCCAGTGAGCCTTGAGGAAACGGGGATATTGTCCAACAATATACATGATGTTACTGGCGACAACAGCTTTGTTATCTTTGCCCCGCTTCATTTCAGTAAGGCCAAGAAGATCCTTAATGACCGTGACAAGGAATCGCTTCTCTGTCTCTTCGTTCATGGCAAGGGAGATGGAGCCGATGGCCCAGCAAAGCACGTTGCAGTTGTGCCATGACCACTCAGAACCGTCTACTTGGCGGGCCAGCTTCTCGGTCATGATGTTCTCAGTATCAACCACGTCTAGATGTGTAAGGTAAACCAAGCACTCTCTGATGGTCTTGTAGAGCTGCACAGTATCACCCTCCTTGACAAACTCGCGAACAATTTCTCCTTCGTCGTTTTCCACAATCAAGACTTCCTCTGGACGAACCATCTTCTCGATCATGACAACGCGCAGGTTGGAGAGGACTTCGTTGTACTTGTGCTTCCGAAGAGGGTAGTTCATCAAAAGACTCGGGTTCGGGGCTCCGCTTCCAGACACGCCTCCCACCCCGAGCAAGGGGTTGAGATCGGTAATGGGAAGCTGCTGCATCTCCTCGTAGAGCTCTTGAACAAGCTTCAGCCAATAGTCCAGGCAAATCTTGAAAACTTCTCGGTCGTCGATTTGCGATATTCTGACAAGATAGTAATGGCCGTGAATAAGATAATCCCTATTGGGAAGGTTTTCAATAAGCTGTCAAAGAATAATTAGTAAATAGGCGCGTTGAAGAAGCAGGATCAGATGCAGAGTCGAGAAATTCTCACATTAAGATGCATGCCGAAAAAGTTGCAAAGGAAAAGAGCAAGGTTCTGGACAAATTCTTGGTCCTTGGAGTTGCTACTCGGGTAGGTAGCCTTGAGGTCGAGCGAAACCGGGATGATGTCAGCAATTGTGGTCAGAACCTCAGTAAACATCTTAACCAGCTGTTCGTCGTATGAGTTGGGTTGTCCAGGTCCACCGGTCTGAAGACCACCAATCTCTGTGAGGCACTGAAGCGTGACATTTCGAAACTCCGGGACGGACAAGAATCGGGTTCGCAAGGTGTCGATAAGCGGCGTCTCGAAGATGTAGCCAAGAGGGATCCAGTTGCAGAAGCGGAGCAACGTCTCGAGAGTGGCTTTGACGAGGCTTGGCTGGTTGGCAGAGTTGAGAACCTCTTGGCAGAGGGTGAAGATCTGAGAGAACTCGGCACACATGGTCTGCTTCAGGTTCCTCGTCTTGGTGGATGTCATTTGCTCGGCTGAGTAGTCGAACACCTCTTCGGAGAGCAAGCGCAGAATAATCATGTTGTTCTCGCAAATCGAAAGGCTGGAGTGGCAAGAAGAAATGATTTCATTGATAAACGTGGGCCAGTTGTGTGGCCATTCTTGCTTGAGGATCGAGACAAGCACGAGGTTGAGCTTGTTCAAGAGGGTCTTTTGGGCGCGCAAAGTCTCTTCGCTATTGGAACACTGGATAATGAACTGGACGATGAAGTTTCGGATACCTAGATGAGAGCAAATTCGGGCCATTAGCAACGCCAGCTGCTTGATTAGCAAGAGCAGCAGGAGACTTACCTTGGCACTGCTCCCGAGGCAAAACCTTCCATCTTGTCATGATAACATTGTCAAGAACTTGTAAACCCAGGTCTTTATTTTTTGGTTCAAAATGTCAGTAATGGAAAACAAAACAATTTGTGCTGCCATGCCTGGCTTGAATTGCTGGGTTTGTCATGAATATGGGTGGGATGAGAGAGGCAAGAGGAGGGGTCACGTACACTTCGTCTGGGGATACTGCGCGTCGGATAGAATCTTGTCGACCATGAGCCAGGCATCGGGGTCTTCCTTGAACTGCATTTGACAAATAAATTAGCAAAAATTGTCTAAACTTATACCCTGGCGTCATAGCACAGAGATCGGTTGCCGTGGAGAGCTCGAGGACGCGGAGGAGTATTTACCTGGTTCAAGGCGGCTTGAGCTGCTTTTTGCTATAGATGGAGCAAACAGAAAAACCAAAGCGTCAGCTTTCAATGCCATAAAAAAGAAATTCCAACAATGCAGACAAGCATACCTGCTCGCCGCGACCTTCGTAGAAGGCCCGGACCGTGCTATCGAGCTCCTCAATGGTAGGCATGGTGGGCAGACAGCGAGCGAGGAGGGGGAGGCTGTTCCTAAGGCGGGGGAGGGAATCGAGATCACCAAATCGAAATCCGGTCGAACGACGCAGCGCACAAAGTGGCGGCTGTGCGGTGCGTCGGTGGCGTAAAGATGGGGGGGGTTTTCTCTCTGCGATCTCTCGGGCGGTCGAAGAAGGAGGAGAAACACGGGCAACGGCGAAAAAAGAGAGGAGAGCGCGCGGGTTCGTGGAAGGAAAAGAAAAACGCAAGGAAGTGAGGGAGAGTGAAAAGGCGGGCGGCGCGGTGGGGAGACGAGGTTAAAGAAAACAAGCAGCAGCGGAGCCTTTTTTTCTGGCACTGCGTGCTGGAGCGGGAAATGAGCTAGAGCCGCGTGGTTGCTGCAGTGGAGGCGGCGGCGGCTTTTCAGGCGGTTCGATGCCTGGAAGCTGCCTGGAGCAGGAATTGTCAGCAGGGCCACACAGTAGCACAGCGCCTACAGCAGCGAGCTACAGCAGAGGCGATGCCCGAGCTCGACACCAGCACGACGTTAATGGCGGGGCTGAACTTGATTGCATTGCTTGATTGAATCCCTCCAACGCTTTTGTCAGCCCGTCCTGGCCACTCGTCGCTCTTGCTGCGATCGATTTTAACCGCCTAGCCTAACTTCAGCTTCAGCTCGCCTCTGGGCCTTGGTAACGGGTACCTCTGTTGCTTGCCGGAGATATTGCATCGCGCCGCCCTGGGCAACTAATCCTGGCGACGCAATCGCTATCGCTAGGCCGGACTTAGCGCTATCATGACGTTACCATCCGAGGTCAAGTATCAGTACTTGGCTGTGTGATGTGATGTGATAGCCTCGTCTTCAAAACTCCAACGCTTGTCCCCCGCTTGATTCAATGCGAGGCGCAAGCCCAGAGCCTAGATGGACAAGCGCGGCCACAAGCATGTAACTGCATTTGTCGAGCTTGGACAGCCATGATAGACAATTGGCGTGATTATCAGGTTCAATATACGGAAAACCATAGTCAAGTCGCGTATTAATAATGAACAAAGGGTGTCATAACTTTATGATTTGCAAAATGACATGTACCTGCTTGGCACTCCCATCTCGTCTAGTAGTAGCAACACCACCAACGCCACTCATCCTTTCGGACACTGTATATTTTTTTCGGTTTATCCTCCACATCTAGTTTGCTTGCTTGCTTGCTTGCTCCTCTCTCGTCTTATGCTTTAAACTTTGTAGCATCCCGTCCACCCCTCCATTATAAATTCCAGCGCCACCGCCCTCCCGCATCCTAAGCCTTAGTATATCCACACTCCGCCAAACTGGTCTTCAGGGCTTCAAGAGCATTGTCGATATCTGTCCTGGCTGGGTCCGTCTATGATGTGAAAATCGTCAGCACTTTTATCACTTGTCCCATCATCGTCAAGCGAATAAGCCTGGGAGTCACTTACGACTGAGACACCCATGTGTCCGAACCGAATGTACTTTGTCGCAATCTCCTTGTGCAGGCCGCCTGCGAAAATGACACCCCTGCTGGCCAGCTTGGGCAGAACATTCGCAATCTGAACGCCATCGGGCAAGTAAATGGCCGTCATGGCGGAAGACTGATCTTCGGGCTTGGTTGCAACGATCTTCAAGCCGAGGTCGGCGACCGCCTTCTTTACCTTGTCAGATACTTCCTTGTGCTTCTGGAAGCGTTCCGACAATGGTCGAGCCAGAATTTGCTTCAGGGCGGTATTCAGAGCGTGTACAAGCTGCGGTGATGGGGTCGCAAAGTATGAGGGCTTCTTGGCCTCGTAGTTTTGCATGACTAGATGAAGATTCAACATTAGCGCCGACGGAAATTTGCAATGGGGACGGATGTGAGAAACATACTGGGTGTCCAGTTCTTGAATGAAGCAAAATAAGATGCAGGAGGAGTCTTTCTGTTCTTAAAGACCTCCATCGCGCGTCCGCTGAACATCGAGATCGACAAGCCGGCAGGGCAGCCAATCGCCTTCTGAGGAGCCGTGATAACACCGTCCAGGTCCCACTCGTCAAACGCAATCTCCTCGCAAGCAACACTGCACACACCGTCTACAATAACCAGCGTCTCCGGAGAAACCTTCCGAACAGCCTGAACAATGCTCTTGAGGTCGCTGACAACACCGGTGGAAGTGTCGACATGGGTGACGGTAACAATCTTATACTTCTTCTCCGAAAGGGCCTTTTCGATTTCAGGCACCTGGGGTCGTCCACCAACAGGCCCCTCCAGCTTGGTAGGCTTGGCCCCATACGTGGCCAAGCAATCGGCGAAGCTGTCACCAAAGTAGCCGGTACTCAACACCAAAGCATCCTCGCCGGCCTCAGTCAAGTTGGCAGCTACCAAATCCCAGCCCAGTGTACCGGAGCCGCTGATGACGAAAGGCTGGGAAGCAGGGTTGGTGGTCTGGAAGAGCGGGCGAAGTAGGCCTAGGGTCTCGCCAAAGGTGTTCACAAAGGTAGGGCCGACATGGCTCTCGCTATCATCGCAATTAGCTCGCCGATCAAGCTCGGGCTGAGAAACGATGTCATTACCTGAAGTGGCTCATTGACTGGAGCACGGCATCATCGAATTCAATGGGCCCAGGGATGAGCAGTGCTGGGTGCGAAGCTTGGGTCGACATTGCGGCTAGATGACGCCTCTGGGCTGGAGCTTGGCGGAATCTGAGGGTAGAGGTGAGAGTTTCGGAGCTCGAACGAGGCGACGATGAAGACAATGGCGGAGACAAAGATGAATACGTCCTGGGTCTGGGGATGGAGGGGTTATAGCTGGACAGCAACGCGGTTTTGCGGGGCATCCCCCCAAGAGCCGATCGGACAGAGGCCATGGCTCCGCGCCGAATTTCTATCCCCACTTCCGCGCAGCAAGGCCGAGCTGGAGAAAATGAAGAAAAGCAAGACGCCAATGGGTGGTTCCAGAGACAGATTTCGCCAGGGATTGGAAAGGGTCCCGGTACAAGTACGTGCTGGCACATATGCGGCGCTTGCGCTTGAGCGATTGCCCGATTGCCGGTACCGGTGCCGGGTCAACCGCCTCCCCCGCCGTGGAACGCGGCGAGGCCCGGAGGTGCTTCGGGGTCCCTCAAGATGCGTGTAAGCTACATGTAGCTACACCATGATGCGGATAGCATCAACATACTAGTATTGCCAAAAACAAAGGCATAGCATGTCTCAGTGCACTTGAGCCTAAATTCGCCATCAGATACGCAGCAAATGTTCTCCCGAGCGTACACTTCTAGACCGATTTCGGGATTTTCTCAGCGTTGAATTTGTGAGCAAATCGGCTACATTTTTACCCGCCGTCGGATACAGCCCAGTTTTCTAGGTCCAGATTGCCGCAAACTTGAGGCTAAGAATGCCGCAACTATGCGGCCCAGAGACTACTACTACTAGCTAGCCGTGATCTACATCAGACAGGCGATCTTACGGCTGCTACAGATATCCGAAGATGCCACCTTGACACGTGCCGAGGGCCCAACCCATGTCCACGCCTCCACGAGCCATTCGTACCAGACCTTGGTGTCGTCGGTCTGCCTCCACATGCTTACTTCCAGCTCAGTATCCGCAGGGAAGTAAAGGGGTTGCTATTATCAACTATGTTAGCAGATGCTTATTTCTCTGATGACTGATATAAAGAGCAAAACTCACTTTCAATGGGAAGAAGATGGGGAACCAAGACACCATGTCTTTGCTCTTCTCATCAATTCGCTCCGGGTGAATGCTAATTTCACACTTCTTACCCTTGTTCGGGCCTGACTTTCGCTCATACAAGGTGGATTCGAAATATCCTGCTAATCCGTGGGCAACTCCACGAGTTCGAGCAACGAATGTCAAATGGCAGAATCTAGAGTTGTGATCGTTCGCTCCTGCAGCGCCTGCCATGGATCCTCCTGTACCGCCGACAACACCTCCGGATCGTCGCGCTACAACGGCGTCAAGTGTGGAATCAGGAATGGGGTGTGAAAATTCCCATGCTTCCTGAAATCTCGGGTGGCCTGGCACTTTTTGAGCCACAAAGTCCAGTTGAAACAGGCTCACCACCCAAGGGGTATCGAATGCAGTGGCGTCAGTCAGAGCCCTTGTGTAAATGTCTGCGTAAAGCTTTGGTGTGGCGATAGGGCTCAGGTGTGCTGTGTAAGACTGAGGAATGGAAATGCCGTGAGGCTTTGCCAAAACATGTTGGATACCATCCAGACACTCGGGAGAAAGTTCGTTATCACCAAAGGAGCCGAGGAGCTCAGAAATGAGGATATCAATCTTGCCATAAACTGGTCCAGTCTCAGGTGATTCCGAAACCACCGGGCCTTTCCATTCGCGCATGTCCGTCTTGACGACATTGACTTTACCGCCCCATTTCTGGGCATTTTGGCGGAGGAGGTATACATATGCGTTGGGGTTCTTTTCAAGAGCCCAGACCTCCACTTTGGAACCAGTAGATTCCGCAGCTTGGATAGCCTTGGTTACTATAGGGCCACGGCCAGAGCCAGCAACTGCCATTACAATAACACCAGGCTTGGATGTGGGGAGGCTAAGCTCGTTCCATTCTTTCAAAGCCTCAGCTATGGCCAGCTCATACTGGTCGTATTTGATGGCATCGTTTTCGAAGACCTCATAGGTTGCGGATTCAAGATTGTCTGACAGCGGCTGCAACGGCGACTGTAGCCAATCTTGGAAGTTGGTAAGAATGGGGGTCTCCAAAACTGAGAATGGTGCCTGTTGTGTTTCCAGCCACCGCAAGTACTCGCAGTAGACGCTGGAATCGGTAGACACGCGAAATGCCGGTCTGCTGGCTTCCGCCAGGCTGGGGAAGTCAGCCTCCGACAAAGGCGGTTTCTCATCCTTACCATCCGTAATGTGTCGCACATCAGGGCCAACGTCGCAAAGCAGAAGCCACGGCGCATTCTTCAAGCGCATGTAGGCGAAAATCATATCCTGGTGGTTTCTGGTGAGACTGGGATAGCCTGCCTTGTTTTTCTGGAACACTTCAGGGCCGAGAGTCAAGTAGTGGAGGGGTTCACAGAACCAGCGGTTTTGCAGATCTTTCTCTGCCATAACCTTCGGCACCTTCAGCGCTATAAGGATAAGGGTTAGCCAAGAGGAGCAAAAAAAAAAAAAAAAAAAGGAAGAGGTGATTGTCTGCATACCAACAAGAAGCCTGGGGTTGTATTTGCAAACCGACCTAATCTGGTTCCATGAATCCCAGCTTGTAAAGATGTCAATATCGCCTCCATCAGCTTTCGAGGCTTCCTGCTCATTCAACGAGGAAAGTGTCTCGTTCTGGGCTCCAACAAGCGGCTCGCGATACATGGGAATGTGGATCAAAACAGATATAGAGGGCGCAATAGTCAAGACCTCCTGAATAGCTCTAGAGTATTGCGCGAGACCTTGGTTTCCTCCATCCTTGGACGCATCTTGGCCTGGCCCAGTAATGATGATACTCTTCACGCCGCACCAGCTGGCATAGTTGACTTCGAGGTTCAACACTTGACGAGAGATGTTGGCAACGACAGGATCAGTTGAGCAAAGATCGATCCAGGGGCTTGTGTACGCAACATAAGTATTGACTGCCTGAGAGGGGAACATGCTAGTATCCTCCGGAGTGAGGGGAAGAAGGATAGGGTCAGCGCGGCTCGCTGTAGCGATGCTGGTCCCCTTTTCGCCATTTGCCTTGAGCGTTGCCAGATGGTCCGATACAACCTTGAAGACTCGAGATTTGAAGTTACTGTTAGTGATGGGCGTAGTAGCCACAGAAAACTAGAAGACGGTTAGAATCTAGAAATAGCCATGCGGATTCATCAGCTCACTTGCATCTTGATTCAGCAGGTATCCATATTGCAGCTCTGACAGCGGTGTTTCCCTTTTAGAGTCATGATATCCAAGCGTAAACATGGGTCGGTTTTCTTGGAAGCCTCCCTGGAGCGAAAAGCCGCCAGCATCTGATTCTGTTGCCATTTTTCGAGACAAGGTTATGCCGGGTGTCTGTATGCTTCACCCGGGAGATTTTATCTGGCTGGGAGGGTTGAATGTTGGGGCCTAAAAAGAAAGAATGGATATGTCTATGAAGTTGATAAAAGGTCCGCAATATACAGGAGACGGCCAGAGATATCCGACTCTCTTCGTTTCGTGAGTGGGCAACAATACTCAGCCCCTCTCACTTGAATTTCAAAACAGGTTATTTGCTGCCAGTGCTTTTCTCAGTGGGAGAACAGGGCAGTGTCGCTACAGTGCGCAGTGTCTGCCCGTGCTATCCAGTGACTGAGCGTATATGCTGTGTCAGTATAACTTCACAATTTGTTATACCAGAGAGACCATATACCAAAAAAAAACACACTAAAAAATGGCGGTTACAGCCATTCTAGAAAATTTCCAGGCTACCAATTATCTGGCTTTGCAATTCTCCGCTACCACTGAAAGGAAACAATGATTTAGACCTGTACAGTGCAAATAGCATCTTACGATGCACCGTTGCAGAACTAGTCGTTATCGATAAGAGGAATTCTGCCAGTCCCGCCAAAATTTTCTAAGCCAACCGCGACAGACAGGCAGACAGCGCCGACCAATCTTTTTCCCGTTGCGCGGCAGCCCACCATCGTCACCATGGCCGACAGAGCAGTGAAACGAGCGAGCTCGGACTACGAGGAGGCTTCCAACAAGAAGACCAAGACCGACGGAAAGCCCAATCCGTATCTGGCTCACATGTACGAGGAGGAGAACAATGGCTGGGCCTCTGGCGAACCGGCTGCCAACTCGGTTTTGGCGGGCATGAAGCGCCGCGAGACCACTGCGCAACAGGCTTTCAAGGCTGAGGATTCGGATTCGAACCCATTCACAGGCCGTGAGCATTCGCAAAAGTACTTTCAAATCTTGCAGACACGGCGAGATCTCCCCGTCCACAAGCAAAGGTATGTGTTATCGCGTGGGATTCACCGCATCGCACTCGCTCCCCTTCTCCATATGTGATGGGCCAATTGCTCACTCTTGCTTTCAACATTAGGCAAGAATTCCTCAACAAGTACCACTCAACCCAGATCCTCGTCTTCGTCGGTGAGACCGGTTCTGGAAAGACCACTCAGATTCCCCAGTACGTCGTATACGATGAGCTTCCGCATCTCAATGGCAAGCTTATTGCCTGTACGCAGCCACGTCGAGTCGCCGCCATGTCGGTAGCCCAACGTGTGGCCGACGAGATGGACGTCTCGCTCGGAGAGGAAGTCGGTTACAGCATCCGTTTCGAGGACAAGACATCGCAAAAGACCATGCTGAAGTACATGACGGATGGTATGCTTCTACGTGAGGCCATGCACGACCACGAGATGTCTCGATACAGCTGCATCATTCTCGACGAAGCCCACGAGAGAACATTAGCCACCGATATCCTCATGGCTCTACTCAAGCAGATTGCCGAGAGACGTCCTGACCTGAAGATCATCATCATGTCTGCTACGCTTGACGCCCAAAAGTTCCAAAAATACTTCAACGACGCCCCACTCCTGGCCGTGCCAGGACGAACTCACCCCGTTGAGATATTCTACACCCCCGAGCCGGAGAAGGACTACGTCGAGGCCTCAATCAGAACGGTGCTCCAGATCCACGCCTCGGAACCCGAAGGCGATATCCTACTTTTCCTCACGGGTGAAGATGAGATTGAGGATGCCTGTCGAAAAATTGGCCTTGAGGCCGAGGAGCTGACACGGGAAGTGGATGCCGGCCCGCTGGCCATTTATCCTCTGTACGGTACGCTACCACCTCACCAGCAGCAGCGTATCTTTGACAAGGCCCCCGGGCCGCTGAAGAAGGGAGGACGGCCTGGCCGAAAAGTCATCGTTTCGACCAACATTGCCGAAACCAGTTTGACCATTGACGGCATTGTCTACGTCGTTGACCCTGGCTTCAGCAAGCAAAAGATTTACAACCCCAGAATCAGAGTCGAATCTCTGCTGGTTTCGCCCATCTCCAAGGCCTCGGCACAGCAGCGTGCCGGTCGTGCCGGTCGTACAAAGCCTGGTAAATGCTTCAGACTTTACACTGAAAAGGCATTCAAGAAGGAGCTCATTGAGCAGACTTATCCCGAGATTCTGCGGTCTAATCTGGCCAACACCGTTCTAGAATTGAAGAAACTTGGCGTTGAGGATCTTGTTCACTTCGACCTCATGGATCCTCCTGCCCCGGAGACCATGATGCGTGCCCTGGAAGAGCTGAACTATCTTGCCTGTCTCGACGACGACGGAGAGCTGACCACTCTCGGGAGTCTGGCATCCGAGTTTCCCCTGGACCCCGCCTTGGCCGTCATGCTTATTTCCTCGCCGGAATTTTATTGCTCCAATGAGATTCTATCCATCACTTCCCTGTTGTCAGTCCCCCAGATATTTGTCCGACCCGCCAATAGCCGTAAGCGCGCAGACGAAATGAAGGCGCACTTTGCTCACCCCGACGGCGACCACTTGACGTTGCTCAACGCCTACCACGCCTTCAAG
The DNA here is from genome assembly GCF_020647795.1 of Trichoderma atroviride. NCBI lineage: Eukaryota > Fungi > Ascomycota > Sordariomycetes > Hypocreales > Hypocreaceae > Trichoderma > Trichoderma atroviride. The sequence goes on along the minus strand of NC_089401.1, from coordinate 5,871,233 downwards.
GGCCAAGAGACTGCGGATCCCAGCTACGCCAAGCAGTGGTGCCACGAACACTTTGTGTCCTTCCGCCACCTTTCCAGCGCAGACAGCGTTCGTGCCCAACTGAAGCGGATCATGGAGACGCACGGCCTCGACCTTGTCTCGACGCCATTCGAGGACAAGAACTACTACACCAACATCCGGAGGGCCATGCTGGCTGGCTTTTTCATGCAGGTCGCCATGAAGGAGAGCTCCGGCAAGGTTTACCGCACTGTGAAGGACGAGCAGGCCGTCATGATTCATCCCTCAACGGTTCTTCGCACGGAGTACGACTGGGTTCTGTACAACGAATTCGTCCTTACATCCAAGCAATATATTCGAACATGCACAGGCATCAGGCCAGAATGGTTATTGGTGAGTTATCTTACAATCACACTCCACCCTTTTGCATTGAAAAAAATAGTGAAGCGAGGCGAGGCGAGGCGAGGCATGACGCTAACTTGATACAGGAAATTGCACCCATATACTTTAATCTTGACACCTTTGAAGACGGCGATATCAGGCGGTCATTAGTCCGGGCCGCAGAGAAGAAAAGGAGAAAGGAGGCCATGAAGAAGGCTGGTCGGTGAGCGGGCATGCAACCATAATAAAAAAAAGATGACATAAATCTGAGGCACGGCGCTGCTACTTAATCAAACCTGCCAAGATTGGCTCAGGACTTGTCGCGTGCCGTCATGGATGCCGGCTCAGCTCTGATGACAGCCTCTCTTTCTCTTGCTCTTTTTTTGGGGGGGGAGCCCTCTTCTCATACGTCCTTCCTTGCAGCTCATTTGGAGTAGACTTGCTAAAAGAGACTGGTCTAAAAGTAATCCTCGAAGGGGCTGGCTCGAAAAAATACCGTCTACCACAGAAAGCCAAATGGTATAGACAATATATGCACACAGCTGCCAAATGGCCTGTTGCCACATTTGAATCCCACGAATCCCGGTTTCTCATTCCTCTTCCCTGTTTTTTAGGGGGGGGGCATGTACATCTTGGGGGAGGAGAAAAATGGACGTTGTTTCTCTCTATGTAAGGGATGAAGAGGAGGCTTTGCATTAGTAGCTGCCTTGCTTTCATGGCGTCAGTTTTTTATTCGTTGGACCAGTTAGAATCTAGACGCAGACTTTGTTTGCTTTTTTTATTGATAAACTCGCGTATGAGGAGGATTCTCAGCCGCTGCAATATAGAATGCTTTGGGAGATAGCTTGGATACCCCCCCCGCACTGCAACGCCTCCTTTCTTTTTTTGTGATCAGGTGTACGTATGTATGTATGTGTTGCTCGTGTTCATAATGTCACCGCTGAAAAGAAGCAAATAGAGGAAAAGGAAAAAAAGGGGGGGAAAGTGTAAGCAAGAGGAGGCGGATACTGTAGCAAATAGTCGCTTCCCAAACGCATTCAGCTGCCCCCTTTGCAACCAATAGACAAACCTGGCTTGGATATGGCAGAGTGCATAAACGTTGGGTTGAGAAGCGTTCGAAGCATAAAGCAAGATGTCACGCCGAGACAACGAATGTCTGCGCTGGCAATTGGCCTCGTAGATGCGCAACTCCGAAAGCCTTGACAGTTTCATCCAGCCTATTGTCCTCGCCCAACGGTGGATGGGGACCATTACACATAGATCCTTCTACCAAGCGGCCCGGATTCCCGGAGGCTGGCACGAACACGAAAGAAAAAAAAAAAAAGGTCAATAGTGTTGTTGGGTTTGTAAACACGTCTCCCTTAGTAGACGGCAGCACCCGCGTGGAGCTATTCGTAGCTGCGTTGTCACACACGCAAATCTATGGTCCATCATATCCATCCTTCGCGCCCACTTAGCTTCTTATGCCGTGGACAGCATTATGCTACTGCAGTCCCGTCGGCTAATGTACCGCTAGGTATGCAGCCAAGTAAACGGGCAGACGAACTGGTTGGTCACTTGACAGCGGTCAGGCTGGACTGCAGCCTGACCTGCTGCAAGCTGAACAGCATAGAGGATGAGGAGCATTAGCTCGGGGAACGAGAATCCATGCTCCGAGGCTTAGAGCTGCGCCGGGCATGCAGAGCTACGTTAGTATAACACCATCTTTGCATAGAGACAGTGTTGCGCCTATTCGCAGGTATAGTAGCATAGCAAACGACACACTGCCAAATGCGTGATGTGTTTTGCAACTGGTACAGTATTTGGATGTGGAGGGGGCGTGCACTATTGCTGCAAAAGCAGCTAAAGTAATAATTAAATAGCGCCGCTCGAACACAGAAACAGGAACAAGGGTCGATCCGCGGAAAGTTTGGATCTAGCGCTACCTCGTCATATACTCAGGTACCCTTCCGCAAAGACCGTTTAGCCTTGAGGAGCTGACTTATGGAAACGTTGGTGGCGATCTCAAGACGAGAGAATGAGACCACTCCTTAACAAGAAAGGACATGGCATAATATTCAGTTGCCGAAATTGGGATTGTCTGACGGCATTCTGGCGACAGTGACAACAATGCTGGTAGCGACGAAACAGCATCCAAACCGGCATCATGGCATCTATTCCAATTGGGCTTCGGCGGGAGTCAATAATAGCACCATGGTATTTTTAGATGCTCCAATTGCTCCAGCACGCGCCCGAATCCGACTTGTTTGCTCAACTTGGCTTCCTGCAACTGCTAGTTCGCGGGCACCTTTCCCAAAGGCGCTGCTATTCGCGGCTCTAGGAGCGCGTCTGATGCTCCTAGCATGCGGCTGAAACGCCATCGGCATAGGCGTGGGACAAGACTTGCTTTGTCGTGTCGTTTCCTTGCGCATAGGGTACATGTCACATACCTTACTCCGCAGTCTGCCATGCTGCCAATTCACCGACGGTGCCAGGATCCACCTATCCGGACAGAAGCCTTGTGTGAGTTAGCAAGGAATGGCATGGCAACCAAGTGAGAAAATGAAGACGGTACCGAGAATGAGGCGGATATGAGGCTATTTGATCCCGTTTCCGTATAATATCGGTTACATCGGTAAACAGCTGACAGAGGGGCATCTTAATATTATCAGGCATTACGACCAGGTAAGCACGATTGGGCGACAGTACGAGATTTCTGAACAATTAGACATCGTACGTCAACTCTTCGAATTGCTGGTACGAGGAGCTAAGAGTCCGCCCTTCTCCAGTAATTCGCAAGTATTGCGCAAGGGTCCCTTCTTTCTCCTACCTTGTCAACTTCAAAGCGGCCAGTAGGACAAGAAAGATTACGACGGTTGAGTAATAAATGAATGTTGAAACTGCATTGAATGACGCAGGACCGTCGCGATTGCTCCACCGCACATGTACAAGTACATCCCATGGCCCCAGAGGCCCGATTGCGACCCCATGGAGGGCTCCAAGTGGTGTCAAAGGACCGTGGCCTGTCAAACTACGACGGTACCATTGTACGGCTTAGGATTCCAGAATTAGCAAACCTGGCTCGCCGGACCAGATAGCCGCAATTGCTGCACGGAGCGGACCGAGAGCCCAAGCGGATCCAGGTAGTAAGTAGCATCTACGTGAAGTTGCACAGCGATGTTCCTTGATGCAGCCTACCAAGGGGCGCTTTTGTCTCAATCCAACCCATGGCATGCCTCGTTATAAGTTCCTGTTAGAGCATCGGCATTTAGGGGCGGGACTTTTGTGTAAAGGCTCTTTTCTCTTCTATCCGCGTCATACTTTCGGCGTTCCGTGGCCGTCTGCGTACGCAGGCTTCGTTCGGGTCCCAAGTTGTTGCTACTTCTCGGCTGCGACATATGAGAACGCAGCAGAGAGAAAAGATGCGTTGATCTGGTCGGTTCGGTTAGCCAGAGCCGATGGCAAATCCGTAGGAGAAAACTTCCAAGCACTCACCAATCACAACCTCTCTCGCAGTCCAAATAGAGCAATTTGAGAGTCATGTGCAGCCAATGATAGACTGCATAACAAGCGCGTAGGATGAGAATGCTTGATCCGACACAACAATCACAGTTCTTGTCTTCTCTTTTCTCTGAATACATGCCGCATCGGGACAACAGCCTTTGTGGAAACCCGGACCTGCACATTACTGTAGCCGTGTCAAACACTGTCAGACAATATTCAAATCTCTTGTTTCACGCCCAAGGCGGAATTCCGTTGTGGACCTTATAAATGTACCTTCGGGAAAATGCTGTTTGCATATAAATTAAACAAGGATGTATTTTGTAATCGTATACATCGGTTTTGGACGTTGGAAGAATGCCGTTTGTCACTGGCAGTAGCAAAGGGCAGCAGCAGCGATCAGCAATAGACTGCTGTCTACTACCTATACAAAAGGCCACCAAGCGTGCAATGCCTCGGAACAAACAGCATCATTATCTCTCTAGGTTTCTGGAACTGGGCAAGATCCGAATCCAACAAGATGCGTCCGGTATTCCGTAGCGGAGGTGAATTTTGTCGGCCAGTATCCTGCAAATTCGAGATGGGCCGCTTGAATAGCTTTCATGGAAATCCGCCTTCGATACAGACTGGTTATTGAATCTTGCGTCTCATCGTTGAGCCTTGTGCACGCAGAGAATAACTGACATTCAATCGCCCGAGGACCCGTCATAGGTGTCTTGATTGATGTTGACCGAGCGCCAACCCCCTAAAGTGCAAACAAGCCTAAATCCTCTCCTGCTCGCCTAAGTGTGTGCGGGTCGGACAGTCCCGTCTCCCGTTAGATTATCGCATTCTCATCCATATTTAGGCTCATGTACCTAGTTGACGTGTTAGCTCTACACCTTCAGCTTCATGTGTCTCCGTAGTGGGCCATCATCTCGACCAGCGGCGTATACAGCTCAGACTTGCCTCATATGCAGGATGCAAGGGGCAATGGCGAGACGAGCGAAGGAGTATAGACTGCTCCATTCACAATAATACATGCATGCAGCCGCATGCTGGAGTAGGCGATTGGACACCCGGGGTCATCGTTTCCACCAGCGAGTCCTCGATGACCTGGCCCCGTAGGGCGGCCGCCCAATATGAGCTGCCACATCTCAACGGTGCGCTAAGAGAAAAAAGATTGAGCAGTGTTGTTCAGAGCTAGTGCTCTGAAGATGCCATCGTGGATCTTTAGTAGCAGCAGCTGAGAAGGTGCTAGTAGTAGCACAGTAGTAGTAAATTACTACTAGGCTTCTGCTAGTATCGCAAAAGCGCGCCTACTATAGCCATGGATTTATTTCCTATTCTGTTTTTCACATGTCAGCGCAGGATCATTGTCCAAGTCCGACGTCAGCTATCAGAACACCCTTCACAAGTGCCAGGTATGAAGGTTGAACACACCCCTTCACCGGGCATGACTTCTTGTTGCATCTTGGGTTGGATCAAACCCATCTGTGATAGGCGGCGTTACATGCTGCGTTCTCGCTGGTGTTGAGCATCCCGTGCTTTGCAGCATGCAGGCAAGGATTCGGCTATTTAGTGTGCGTGAAGCGACTGGGGGGATTCAGAGCCAGACCTTGGCCATGGCCCAGACACCCCTGAGCAAGTGAACATCCCCGGCCGCGCTACCGTCCTCGAAAGCGGGAAGGGGAGACCTGGTCAAAGCCTACAATGCAGCAAACACCCCCCTCGAGAAAGAGCGTTTTTAAGATACGGAGGAATGGGATAGCGTAGGGTGAGAATAATTCTTTCGGTGATGTAAACAAGGACTCCGTGACATGTGTGTATTGCGTACATGCAGGAGGGGGTCCGGGGGTGGTCCTGAAGCCGGTCGTCCGCCATCTCATATATAAGTCGTCAAAGAATCTTTTCTTCCTACATCTATCTCAATCAGCACTTTCAACCTTTCTTTCAATCATCATCATCATCAAGTTATACTACGTTGCAATTTTGCACTGCTAGCAGTCTTGCTTTATTGTCAGCGACTCTTGGCTTGCCCATTCTCGATTTACTCTTCTTTTATCCCTACTATACCTTGTCACATCAATGAAAATGAGTAGCAGCGGCGGCTTTTACAAGTACCGATGCAAGAATTTCTACTCACACAATTGCCCAAACTGGGTGTGGGTGAACAATTCGCCATGTGCCACCTGCATTGTAAGTCATATCAAGAAATGAGGGCTGCCGTCCAACGTGGATACACTCCTCGAAGCAATGTTTCGGGTAATAAGACCTGGGGTGCTAACGAAGAATTTTCTCTCTCTTAAAGGCAGAGGGCAAAGATGCCAATGAACGATCACAATCGTCATCGATGACGTCTCGAGAAATTGCCACACCTCGTGTCCGAGACGGCATTCTCCAATATACAATTGCAGAATTTGTTGCACCAAGTGCCGCCGGAGAGAGCTGGACTCTCGACGACAAATTCAACGGCATTGTCGATGATGCTGAGCCACCGGAGGCGCTACCAGCGATGGGAAATGACATGCCATTTTCGCATCGCCCGAAAGCCCTCTGGCAGTTGCTCTAGTGGTAACACATGCATTTGATTCTGGTAAGAAAAGAGGCTCCATGATGTCCAGGCCCGCTTTTTATTTTGTTTCAAGGGCTGACGATGGAGCAGGGGTCACTTCAGATCTCTGAAGCAGCTCTATCAGATGCTGAAAGACATGTAGGTAGGAGATGCAGACATGGCCTGTTCCAGACTCTCCTCCATGACAAGCATCATGGACTCACGGAGTCTAAAATGGCTGCTCTCACACATTCGTTTGGAAAGGGACATGGTAAGGATTTGGGCTAGGCTAGGTTCAACGGTTGAGACAAAATTCGGCGTTGGTTCAAAAGAGAAGGAGAAGCGGATGAGAAGACGAAGAAGAAGAAAACGGAAAAAAAAAAAAAATTTGCACTACCCTGTTGCAGCAGTCCTTGGCTGCTGCTGCATGAGATGGCCTGATGCCCGCAGACTGGACTACCAGGTCTCTCAGAGGGCGGAAAAACAAGGGATTGGAAACTGGCAAGGGATTTGGAGGACTTTTGTTCTCGGGCAAGATTATGCAACCTCGGGGTGGAAAAGTGTGTTTTTGTCTTTTTTTGTCTTTATTGCCTTTTTTGTCTTTTTTTGCCTTTCTTTCATGGGGGTAGCGGAGTTTGCGAGGCTCTGTCTTCGCATCTCGACCTATCGCTACCCCGAGCTGTCGTTACTGGGCTTAGATCGATTGCGAGTAGAATAGCTTTGATGCAGTGAGATTTTGCTCTGAACGGAGTTGCGCGTCCTAGGAAACGGCTCGGCTGCGTGTGCTTGCAGGCAGGCAGCGATCAATCGTCCATCCCAGAGTCTCAAACAGGATCGGCCCTTCATGCTAGCCTCTTGTCCCGGTGGTGGCCGTCGAGGGAAGCGATCCCTTTTCCCGTTTCCCGTTAGCTGTGGGCTCGTGGCCGGCGAGTCGGCTGCGTTGCCGTTAGCCTAGCGGCTGCTCCAGTTCTTTCGGCCTTGTCAGTGAGCAGAGGCCAACCTCGTCTCGTATCGTTTGTGCTTGTCAAAAGCTGAGAGTTGCAACAAGACCGTTGTGCGCCAGGTGGAGCCGGGGCGAGTTCTGGTCTTTTTTGCGTGCTTGTCGCAACTTGGCCAGAGATGCAAGTCATGCCTGCCGTTCCCGGCCCACTTCCACTCGGCCGAGGCGTCAATGGATACTCCGTGCCTCGCGGCCTGCTCCGTACCGTATATGCGCTACTACTACTGCTAGTAGGACTTGTAGTATTCAGGTATTACTCCACGCAAAGTACCCCGAGGGCAGTAGAGCACCTGGCCGATAATCTCACCTGGTGCCCTAAGCCGCAAATGCCTTCCATCTAGAGTACCTACCTGATTGATTGAACAACTAATTAATCAACGGTGCTTTAGTGCTCCAAACCCACGTTTTGGGGGGCTTGCCGCGTGGGTACTTTTGAGGCGGTCCCCAGCACCGTTTGAGCAATGGCGGTTGCGGTAGCACTGCGTACCTGCACCTACCTAACCCAGGTGTGAAGCATGATGACGCCCTCATGTAACCTTTGGTCCCTGGCCAGGTATCGTAGCATTTACATGGAAGTGCAAAGGCACGATACACATCATATTTCACCACAGTGCCCTTTCTCTTCCAAAGGACGCCTCAAGGGGATAGCGAAAGCGTCCTAATCCTGCCTACATTACTACGTGGTAGGTAGGCAAAAGAAGGCCTGCTTTGATGTTAAAGAATGATAGGGTAGCATTCAATTGGCGCCGATTGGTCCTGTTAGCAGCCAGGTAGCCTGCCCATTGATCTTCATATGCACTGGCATCTACCGCCATCAGACAAGGTAGGCAATCTCACCCGAGCATCGGGCACTCAAAACTCACCACCACCCTGCCATCGCATTACATCACATCACCGCGGCGATTTCTAGAACCCCCCAGCCCTTCCATCCGGGCCTTTTTCGATAGCAGCAGATCAATTGCTGGCCAGGCACGGCAAACCAGGCCCTTCGGATTATACATGCCCGTGCTGTATACATGCTACCTCTAGGCCTGCCCAATATTGCCAGTCTCAGCCCACTCTCGGTGGCCAGGCCAACTCTCCGGGTAAACCACTTAAGCCGACCGACCTGCTTGCCCGATGTTGATTAAATTGCCCGCTCCAGGAGGACTTGTCCGAGGTCCAGTCTACTGTAGGCCCTGGATTGATATGTTTCATGCCTCTTGCGACATCAGCCAGGGCTCCTCCGCCTCCCCTGCATTGTCTTGCATTGCATTGCATCGCCCTACGTCCTTGATTGAGCGGCGGCGGATACTTTTTCTCGCATTCTGTGGGGCGGATCAACGCGGCCAAAGCCGTTGGAGCTAGTGCCGCTGTGAGAATCCGCTCAAATCGAAGCTTGATAGTGTTGTTCCTCAACTTCCTCTTTGGAGAGCCTCTGGCCCTGTCTCGGCTGATTAATGCCTACCTGGAGACAAAATTCTGCAGCCTGGCTGCGAGTATGGAGTAGTTGCAGTAGCGCTGCTGCCACCACTTCATCATGCCTGTACTTGTGCTTGCTAGCACTTTGCCGCCAGGAACGATATGCCCAAAGCATCTTCCGCGGCCAGCCTGACCCCACTGGTGATGCCCCACGGGCCGCAGCGGCTCCATCGCCCAATGCAGTAGTATTCAGGAATACTCATTTTTACGTTGCATCAACCCCCCGTACCTAGGACTGATAAAGCTGTTGCTACTCTACTTTGTAAACGCCATATGGCATTGCCAAGTTTGCCGCGCAATGTTTTTGCCAGGGAACAGAGTTGTATGGCAGAAATGCCAGCGACTTTAGCCGTGTTGCCGGCCGCCGCTCCATTCGGGGGGGATTGTCTAGTTTGCAGATCTACAAAAATGTGCTTTCAGTTTTGGTTAGGATATACATCTGCAAAAACTTTTATCAAACAGATGAGCCATCAGGGGTGCGCCGGATGGGCCAATGCCACTGCCGCCTATTGATGGTATCAAAGGCAGCTAGTGCTTAATGGCTTACATATAGCTTGTAAATCCGGAGATGCCGTCTGCTAATCGGCGTTTTGTATATCTTGGCTTGATACTACTCCATATTTTGCAGCACACCGTACGTGAAAATTTCAACCGGCGGTGAGGCTACGGCATGACGACAGAGTTGTATCAGCTTCCTTGGATGACTTTAGCTTCACCTGCACAGCTTTGTTAGTGACAAGTCTCATAGTCATAGAAACAGGGGTTACTTATCCCCTCATCAGCGGGGGGTTGCCCTCCAGCCATTTCTGGGAAGAGGACAACCAGGACTGCCTCCCACATCCACGGTGTGTCCTTATAAGCCAATAGTAGTTGTACTGAAGCACATGTCAGTGAGCCGAGCCAGATGACGACTGCCCGCGGATCCAGCTCAAAGCAGACGAGTTTGGCCAAGTAACTGGACAAGCACTAAACTTTGACTCCAACTCGAGATGGGTCCCAGTTCCATGCCAGAATCGACACCGAGCCGCATCCGCGGTGTCCGAAAAAGGGACCGATTTCCGGACTTTGCCTCTAGCCAGTCCCATCATGAATCTGCTGCCTTCTTCGAGCTCACGTAGCCCAAGGTCCAAGTAGCGTAATGCAACCTAAATGTTCTTGATGTAGTCAAGCGAGCCTCCTTCCGTGTGTCTCGCACTGCCAACGGAGACTTGTTTTTGTTTCCTCTCCGAAACTTTGACAGTCAGGAGGGCGTTGACACGCGGACAAAATACATCCATAAAAACCGCGTTATCATCTCGGCAGCTTTTGACAAAATCTGCGAGGAAGCTGCCGGGCAATAGCCCAGCCGGGGACTGGCGCCCTTGCGAAGTCGAGGGACAAAGCCAACGACCCAAGGTTAATACGCTTGGTCAGACTAGACGCAGCTGCATCACACACCGGGAGCAGGATGCTGTGGTGTGGTCCAAGGAGCAAAGGGCCCGATAGGAAGGGATCATAATGCTGAGAGCTTCATGTTGACTCAAATCCCAATAGAGGGCGGGCATATAAGAGCATCCGAGAGCAGCGTAGAATGGCGTTGGGTTGGTCAAAAGTCGTTGCATTTCTGTGTGTTCCCGTGTGGCTCTCACAGCACTGATATAAGCCAGGCTTCCGGCAAGGCGCCATAGGGATGAAATACGGTTTCGGAAATGCGACTTCTGGCTGTTTGAGGCCCTTTCTGTGCTCAAGCTCCATGCCGTAGACCTTGCACCGGCGGTGATAAAGCCACCGGCGCAGATCTCAACAGACAGCAGACAATCAATCTACCTATCAATGCCAACAGCATCTCAAGGAAGTCTATTTTCGACCATAGTGCTAGTTCCAGCGGAGAGGGCTGACGAGCGTCCTCAGACCAGAGAATCTTACCACAACGACTCATGGCATCCTTCCTCTTGCGCACCAGGTAGTGACTGGATGTCCGCTCCCCTAGTCCATCAACACAGGTTTCTGCGTTACTGCCGTGCCCATCTTTCGACGGGAGCAGCATCGAGAAACGGGGTTGACTTAGAAAGGGGATTAGACGACTGAGCGCAATACTAAACCAGATGTATGCTTAGGGTTAAGTTCCGAAACTCGTTCCCCCAGCTAGACTTGGCTGCCTGGGTGCCGGGCAGAGACGCACCGCAATAGATCCAACTGCAGCGTTCAACAAGATCCTGAAGTAGGCTTGGAAGCGGCATATTGCGGATGACCAAGCCTGGGGAGGGGGGGCCTGCAATAGACATTCCGTGCGGAAAACGAGAATCGGGAAACTGTGGGGGAGGCGACGTGCTGAAGAAGAGCGCTGCATTTGTATGACAGCGAAGGAGGCTCGATCATGAGATACAAGAAGAAATCCAAGAGGCTATACGTACTCAAGGGGACGTGTTATTTGGGACAATGGCAGCATCTCCGGCAGCAAATCGAGGAATTGGCACATCTGAAATGGCGTTGACGATGGCTCTGATGCTAGTAAACATTGAGAAACGCGTGGAGAAGCTATATCTTGAAAGAGCTTGACGCACGGACCAACAAACGGAACGCGCCGGCACGTGATCTTTATCGAACAAGCTTGGAATGTACATGCACGGTACAAAAGCACAGTGTATGTTGCGGGATGGCAAAGCTCAGCAGCTCATTTGTAAGAGAAGCCTGTCCGGGGTGTTCGGTTTGATACTCAACTACAATCCAGCTGCTACGACAGACTCAATGGATGCTCAGCAGTCTCAGCCGAAAATCACGCAGGATATTGTCGATGCGGCCAAGAAAGCATTCAATCCATCGGCAACCGCTGAAAGCCGCGAGCAAGGATTGCACGAGTACAATGAGCTAGTCAATAGGTAGGTGAGGCCAATCGAGATTGAGAGAAGCAGCCAAGAGCGAAAAGAACCTGACATGCACCCAGAACGCAAACGTGGGTCTTGATACACGCTCTTAATGCCTTGATTAAGCCAAATGTGCTTCCGCTATGGCTGAGGGAGCCGTTGATGAGGAGCTTGACGACCCTGCCGCTGCGGTCCGACGGCGTCAGGGCCACGATGGAGTTTGTGTTTGCAGTTCACCCAAGTAATACCGGGAAGCCCACGAATGACGGGGGTAGCCGCGGAAAAGAGGGTGCTGCCATCACCCATGAAGCGGTGGCTGTTGCAACGAAATTGCTGTCATCTGTTCCAGCCTCTATGACTGCCCAGCAGTGGTTCGACGGCATCTCGGGACAATTATTCGCTTTATTCGATGGCGAGGCTGGGCCTGATGTTGCAAAAACTGCAGCGCAAATTGTCGGATTCGGTATTCTGGGTAAAAAGCAATTTGGAGCACCAGGTAACAAAGCGAGAATTTGCCTAAAACGTCAATGGTTTTCCCCCTGTATATTTGGATACTAACCTGGGTAAACAGGATCACCTGGTTGGAACGCTTTTGTAGGGCCCCTAGTGGAGGCCATAAATCCATCACTGAAGTCCTCAAAACTGGACTCTGCTCTCAGGTCTGAAGAAGTTGATGAAATCGTGGACCTTGGTCGAAACAAGATCCTTGTTATGGCTTCAGATTTGGAGAGATCACTTAGACGGCTAGAGCTGCTGATCATGTCAAATCCTTCACCTGGTCTCTGCAAACGGGTTCTAAAGCCCGTTCGTTTACAACTTTGGGCGCTCGCTTCATGGATCAACGCCTCTCAGGATACTGACAAGCGCTTCTGCAAGCCTGCGCGGATTCTTGTGCAGACCCACCTGAGACTGTTTGGTGACGTGGACAATATCATCCCGTTTATCCGCAACATTCGATGCAGAGGATCCTTGCATGATGCAGAAGAATTGCAATGGCGCTACCACCTTCGGCCTGAAGGAGGAATAGAAGCCATCCAACTAGCGTTTGGCGAGCAGAAGCAACAGGATGATGAATTAGACTGGGGGGAAATCGAGAGCAAGTCAACGGTCTTGGTCGAGTTTGTGAGCTCTGTCTGTTCCACAGAGGAAGTTTCTTCGGCCTTTTTGTATCTCTTACGGCGATGGATACAGTCGGCAGGCAAACAAAATGGCGATCTAATTATACAGGTAGCCAATCGCGATGAAGAAGCAGACTCGGCACTCCAGGATCTTGTCGACGTAACGTTGTTACAAAAGTTCATGGACAAGGCTCCAGAAAAACTAATCAGTCATTTCGATCAGCTGCTGGAGCTCATATCTCATGTGCTACGAGCCGACGGCCAGAACGCCTTGGGAGATGATATCCTTGGAGTTGTGCTGAGCTTACTCAACCTGGTCATCACAGCACCGACCTTTCAGAAGTCGGATATTAACCCAGTTGAGCTAAAAGTCGTGGAAGATGCACTGGCGAGAATTGGGGACCAAGATCGAGGTGATGCATCAATCACAGCGAAGAATCTGGCCTTGTTGCTCAAATACCGAGATGAGGTGGAAAAGCCAGATGACAAAACTATTGCCCCTACCGCCCGGCAGATTGAAGATCGCAAGACTTACAACCTAGCGATGAACTACATTACGGGAGACAGCGATAGCCCACCACCGGTAGTATCTGAGGGCTTGAATCTCTTGTCTAACCTGATTGTGGCCGAAAGTCCAGTGTTGGATATTTCAGCCGTCACAGTCCTAATGTCTAATCTTCTAAAAGAAAACGAAGACTTTATCAATCTTCGAGTCATCCGCATATTTACACAGTTGGCGAATAAACACCCCAAATCCACCATGCAAGAGCTGCTTGACCATTACTTGGACACGCAAGAGAAATCGTCTACAGATACTCGGCTAAGATTTGGCGAGACAATACTCCAGGTTATTGAGAGACTAGGGGAAACATTTACAGGAGAGGCAGCTCAGAAGGCGGGCGAGAGTATGCTGTCGATTGCGGGCAGAAGGGGATACAGGCCGAAAACGATGGCTAAACAGGCACGAGAGGAAAGGTTGAACGAGCTTAAGAGAAAAAAGGCAGAAGCTAGCGGAGATGCCGATGCCGATATTGATATGGCGGATGAAGAGGCAACATCTGATGAGATGGCCAATAATGAGATATTGGCCCAAATTGTCCAAGGGTGGGAGAGCAAAAGGGGGAGCGAAGACATTCGAATGAGAACATCGGCTCTATCCATCTTTGGAAATGCCATTGAGACGAACATTCTTGGCATGGGGCCGACTTTGGTCTCGGCAGGAGTCGACCTCAGCATCAATATCCTCGCCATGGAGCCGGAGCTAGAGAAGGGTATACTTCGGCGGGCAGCCATCCTCGTGATTCTCAGTTTTGTGAGAGCGCTGGACAAGGCCAAGGAATCCGGACAAAGATTGGGATTCGGCTTGACAGACCAGAGCCGAGAGGACATACAGAGGACTCTGAACTACATTGCCACAACAGATAACGATGGGTTGGTGCAACAGCACGCACGCGACGTTGTGGAAAGTCTTGACAACTGGGGCATGGCAAGTCTGCTGCCGAGTCAAGCAGAGGCGAAGGCCGCGCCTGGCTTGACGAGATTAGCGGGATTGCATGTGAATCCTGAGGGCACCCTGGTGGACGCTGCTGGACGGCCGCGGCCAAGGATAGAGGAGGTGGAGTGATGGAAGTTTTTTCGACGCCGACTTCTTCTTTTTCGTCTTCTCTACTAATACCTCATAGAGCAATGCAGTCGTAATCAGACGGAGCAAAGAGCCGACATGTCCAAAGATGTCCATTTACACGCGCGGCGCTTACCTGTAAATGATTTAGATGCATTGCCCCATCAAGACGTCCCATTTAAGATGCAAACGCAATCTCCAATTTACAGGCCGGTCAGCCGAAGATGGTTACGCGGGATATTACTTTTAGGCACCGCCAGGCACTCGGTGCTAGGAGTCGTCACCGTGGCACCGTGATTCGCACTCTTGGAGGCCGTGGCTGACTCGAAGCCTCCCCACTCCGGGGCGCCGTGACATGCCGACTAAATAAGCAAAAGCGCTGTCAGTTTTTTTTTTTTTTTCTTCCTTTCTCAGGATGGCGTGCACACGATGGCGAAAGACGGGAAGAGGGAGCGCGCGAGAAAAAAAAAATTGACTCAAAAAAAGAAAAGAGAGGGAAAAAAAGAGAAATATCTTCTTAACGCGCGACTAGAGTGATTACTGTACTTGTACACGTATTGGCCAGGAGTAGATGATGGTAACAGAACGTTGGAAGCAAGGGACATGGAGCTGACGCAGGGGGTGTTTCTCGTTTCTCTTATCTCAAACGGATTCACAAGAATAAGGTTGACGGGGGCCTACCCTTGCAAAAACGCCGTATACAAGAACAGCGGAGGGGAAACTGGTGAATGATGGACGGAGTAGCACCAGTGACACAGGCTGCACAGCGCAAATCCTGCGGAGAAGAGCGGTTCGGATCTTGGCGGTGCGGTTGATACGGCGCGGCGGATGGAGCAACACCAGGAGCCAGCCGTAGCACAGCGAATATATGGAGCAATTGCTACAGTAATCGCAACTATTCGCGATTGCGTGCGACTGTGCAACAAGCAGGCTGAGCCTACTTCTGGTGGCGAGCCGAAACCAAGGCCCAGCCAGCAGCTGGTCGTTTCACAGGCTGCAGGGGTTGTCTTGACCTGCGGGGGTTTTGCCCAATCCAATCCAAGGGGGCGAGAATTGTATCAGGCGAGGACGAGAATAAACGTCGATGCTTGGCCAATGCGCACATACCTGCGGGCAAACACTTTGGGGGTACAGTAGTAGTAGCTGAGATCAGGTCATGTATACACAAAACCAACGGCGTTGTTGAGCGAATTAACAAGAAGAAGCCGCTGATATTGCGCCTGCCAAGGCAAGATTAAAAGGAAATGAGATACAGAGGGAATAAATAAAATTGGATATTTCTGCAGGCGCTAGTACAGATACAACCCGAATTAATAAAGGAAAAGACAAGAAAAGCAACGCATTGTGCTTGTGAGGCCGCGCATACTATTGCTGGCCGTATTGCGTGTTGATGTTGGCTGGGGCTCCTCGAAAATTAAGGGCCCTGCTGGCTGTTTTGGTTACGGCGGCCGCCCTTGAAAGGCGAAAGCGTGAGCCAATGGCAAGGGCTTGCGGCTGAAATTTGCTTCGGGGACGGGGGGTTTGAGCATTAGGCTTGGCACTTTATTTGTGATTGCATCTCGAATTTTTCTTTTTTTTTTCTCATGTGTTTTCCTCATCGGTTAAAAGGGTGCATGTACATGTTCCAAGTTATATGTCCTGTTTGGGAAGAGGCCGAATTGGAAATTGGGGGGGACACGACATTGTGTATCCTCGGGAATTGAGCTGAGTTGAATATTTTACAGCCACTCGGAAGGGCTGAGCAAGGAAGATGCCCGAGCCGATGCAGTGCGCCCAGGCACCAATACGTGTAAGCATACAATAGAGTACAAACATGAGCAAAAACACGGGAAACAAAAAAAAAAGAAGAAGAAGAAAAACGCCTCTTTCTGGCAATGGCCAACTGATTGGCTCCGGGCTCGTCTCAGGACCCTGAAGCCAGCGCTGCGTACCTGCATCGGCCCCTGGCACTAGCACGTCTTCGGCCAAATCTTAGCGCCAGAACTCGGAACCGCCAGTCGGTGACATCCATCCACGGCCACTTACAGCGTTGCGACTCCATCAAGGGGGTCGCAGCAGTGAAGGGGGGGGGATGTGAGGGAATCAATTCCCCCCCCAGCAAATGAATTTGATGCTGTTTTGCTGGAAACGAGGGGGTGGGCTCGGATGGGGCTGTTCATGATGTTTGCTTGGGAAAGGCCGTGCCGCGCTCCGACAAAAAGGCTGGATATCCATCCGATCCTGACTCGTCCTTCTCTCTCTTTTTTTTCTTGCTTCTTCTTCTTCTTTTTTCAACACAATAAAACTCTTGCTCTGTCTCTCTTTTTTGCAGCTCGTCTGTTTGGCAGCTTAACGTATTTTACACTCTTTACCAAAAAAGCCAGTCTTTTTACTCGCAAGTTCGGCTTGACGTCGACTTACACCAGCACTCATTTACATACATATATACGCGGAATTGATTTCTCGCCTACACAGTCTCTATCCGAGCAAGAAGCAATAAAAACACCACAAAAAACATCACCACCAAACAAGTCTTCAAGATGAAGTCTGCTGTTGCTGCCACCCTCCTCGCCGGCCTGGCCTCTGCCAGCTCGCCCATCCGCCACTTGCACTTCCCCCGATCCAACGGCACAATCACCTCTGCCGTTGACAACGCCGCCGCACCCACCACGCTGACCGTCATCGCGACCTCGGTGCACACCGTCATCAGCTGCGCTGCCACCGTCACAAACTGCCCGGCCCGCACCAACGCCACGGCCATTGGCAGCCTGCCCGAGTCCGCCCGCACCACCGTCGTTGTCACCGACACCGTCGTGCTGGCCACCACCGTGTGCCCCATCGAGCAGGCCTCCAGCATCTCCTCCTCCCTCCAGGCCGCCCACTCCTCCGGCCTCATCACCGGCTCGACCATTACCGGCTCGGCCCCTGCGGCCACCACTCCGGCCCAGGCTGGCGGTGCTCCTCCCGCCGGCGGTGCCCCCGGCAGCGGTGTCAAGGTCACCGTCTCGGACGTCGTCACCGACAAGACCCTGACCATGACCGTTGGCAAGGGCGCCAGCGCCTCGGTCCTCACCACCACCGTCCAGGCCACCACCCAGAAGACCATCACCATCACCAGCACCCTCGGCAACGGTAGGACCAACCCCGAGCCCACCACCACCCTCCACTCGACCACTACTGACACGACTTACATCACAGTCCAACCCGTCCAGACCGGCAGTGGCAGCTCTGGTTCCAGCACTGGTGGCAACGCTCCTCCCGCCAACGGTGGCTCCGGCTCCAACTCTGGCTCTGGCTCTGGTTCCAACAACGGCTCCGGCTCTGGCAACGGCTCCGGCAACTGCGCTGGTGCTCCCACTGTCACCGTCACCGTCGCCAAGGAGACCGTCACCGTCCCTGCCTCCACCGTCTTCGTCACTGTTGAGGCCAGCTCTTGCAGCTCTTCTTCCTCCTCTGCCGTCACCGGCCAGGCTGCTGGCAGCGGCTCCGGCTCCAGCTCCGGCTCTGGTTCCAACTCCGGCGCCTCCAACGGCAACGGTAGCTCTGGCTCCAACAACGGCTCTGGCTCCGGCTCCGGCTCCGGTAACAACGGTGCTGGTGACGCTGCCGCCACCACCTCCACCCCTTGCCCTACTGACATCACCACCACCGTCCGCTCCACCGTCACCGTCACTCCTTTCCCCGTCAACAACGGCACTGCTGCCACCAGCGGCGCTGCTCGCCCTTCCTCTTCTGGCTTTGCTAAGCTCCGCCGATAAAGGGATTACTTTCCCCCTTTCTCATAGGAAAAAAAAAACAAAGCCTTGTAAGAGTATTGTAAAAGGAAAAAGGGAGAAGGAAAGGACCGGGATTATTCGATCAAGGAAAAGGACGCATATATCACAGCGCTAGATAAGAGAGAGATTTCTTCATCTGCGCCGTTGCATGATAGACGTGTTTTTTGGACTTTTTTTTTTCATGGTTATTGCGTTTTGAGAGGGTTTTGGATATATGTTATATATATCCGGCGAGGGCAGAGACGATTTGTACTTACTTTGTGACTTATTTGAAAGACTTAACATTCGTGTGTGTATATGTTATATTTACCGGCTGTCCGAGACAGCTGTCAGAAATGACTTGAGAGCAATCTCTTTCTTCTGAATTGAACGATTTGTGACGCTTATAAACCGAATTTGGCTGTCTTGCTCGAATGCGATGTCATGGTGAAAAAAAAAAAAAAAACATGTCCTTCTTTATTAATACTGTCTGTTGAAAGTAAATCGTACCCTATCTTTAACAGATATGCGTCATTCGTTTCATCATGAACATACTAAGGGATATATATATGACACAAGCCAGCTCGGTATCCTCTGTAAAAGGCCTAAGAAAAGTCAACGCACGCTTTGCCCAACGAATGACAAACCCCATTCTCCACGTATAAAATAAAAACAAATAAAGATCCCCAGTACGAATAAATATTATTTCTTTCCCTTTTTCGCTTTTTTGAAGCTTCGTTTCTCGACTTTTTCTCATCCAAGCACCACGCGCTCATACTGCTCTTGGCCCAGCTGTTTGAACAAGACATCTTGCAACGCAGCCTTACTCCGGGCCAGCTGCGGGACAATGCCGTCTGTTTGCTGGAGATTGTTCTTGATGCTTTCCATGTGGTCGCTGAGTTGTAGAGCTAAAGACTTAAGCTCTGGGTCATCGAGGTCCTATGACGATAGCGAATCTCCCGGTCAGCGATTTCAATGAAACAACGACATAGTTGAGAGTGAAGCAAAATAGAAGACAAAAAAGAAACTTACACTGAAGAGACCACCCAGAATAGAGCTATTAGAGTGACTGAAAGATATGTCTTGCTCAGCCCTCTGTTTCCACCGCTCATGAACGACTTCAGGCGTAGGCGCCAAGACGTGTGCCTTTTTGAGCATGCCGCGATACTCTCTCCCCTGAGCCTTTGCGCTCGATTCCAAATTCCGCAGCGCTTCATAGTCTTGCTCCAGCTCTCTTTCCAGCTTCTCCTTCTCACGAGTCAGCAGCTCGACTGCGTGAAGCGCCGGATCCAGCTGCCGTTCCAGGGCCTGCTTTGCGTCGAGAACGCTCTCAAAGTCCAGCTCGATGGCACGCCCATCTATCGCATTAGCAGCAGCTGATGCGGCGCTGGCTTGTCGACCGCCACGAGGCACCCGGGCGGAGGGCATGCTTGCCGGAGGAAAGGGGATGCCCTTTGCCAGCTTGCGGGTGATGCGGTGAGAAATGAGACGGAGCGCAGCCGAGGTATGGGCGTGACGCTGCTCGCCGGAGAGGCGTTGGAGAATGGGGCGGTGAGCCACGAGAAGCATTGACGAAGCGGCTGAGATTGTAGAGTCTGTCAAGGGGGTCCATTTAGATTCGATGGTCGATTGGCGGACTCGGTGGACGTGAGGCGAGACATGGAGGTAAGGCTTTGGAGGTGAAGGAGGGGCATCGTCATCGTCTTCGGCATCGGCGCTCTCATGAGATTGGCGCTTCTTCTTCTTTGGTAGAGACGAATCCTTTGCTGTCTCAGCTTCGGCCTCAGGGGATCTTCTTGCAGTGGGGCGTGGAGAATCCTCCGCTGCCCTCCCAGTTGAGGTTCTCGCGCTTCCGGGAGGACGGCCACGACGTTTGCCTGATGCTGTATTCGACGGACTGTCCACCGCCTTTCCCTTGGCCCTAGGTTTTGGCCGAATCTCATTTGGCACCTCTATATCTCGTAGCGATGGGCGCCCTCGTTTTCGCGGCTCTCCTTGTTTCTTTCCCTTGGTCGGGCCACGCTCTGGAGTTTCCTCTTCCTCTCGTTGAGCCTGCAGAGAGGGACGGCCTCTTTTTCGTTTGACCGGCACTGGGGTCTCATTCTGCAGCTGATCTTCTTCCGATTCTGATTCGGCATAGTTGATACCTCTTCTAGTCCCTCGTCGACTAGTCGGTGATTCGGTTTCTTCGTCGCTCTGCTGCAGTGTATCTTCCTCTTCGTCTTCTCGGCTCTTTAGCGACGGGCGTCCTCGCTTCCGCTTTTGCTGCGGTGGCGTCGCCTCGTCTTGGTCTTCACTCAGGTCCCTTTCTTTACTCCCCATCGATGGTCTCCCTCGCTTCTTCGCAGGCTTGGAACCATCCGGCGCTGGGCTGGGCTCCTCGTCAGGAGAGCCTACGCTTTTCCTCGGCCTGCCGCGCTTCTTCGGGCGAATCTGATCGGGCGCATTTGTTTGATACGCTTCGGTGGCATCGTTGCGCTCTTGCGACGCGTTGATTTCGAGCTTGGACGCGTTGGATGGGCGGCCGCGTTTGCGCTTCGGATTTGACGCTTCGGGCGCCTGTGTAGATGAATGAATCACTAATTAGCGAATTCGGCTCTGGTGATGGCAAAGGCCGCAGATGGACAGAAACAAGAGTAATAATTACCATGATGAGGAAAAAGAAATGCCCGCGTTTAAGCAGTCGAGTCGGATCAAATCAAGTCAAGCCAAGAAACTGGCGCGCAAGACAGAAAAGATCAAACGCTGATTCAGCTGCTAATTCCTGCATCGCGCAGTGCATTGAAGCCCACACTTTCTACAGCCCTCGCCAACTCTAATGAAACCGACCTGCAAACAGTCGCCCAATGACGCACTCTTCTCCAGCGGGGCCTTCTAGAACTTAGCGGCTTTAAGCGGCTCGCAACCCCGCGACTTTGTTTTTTTCAAGACATGGAGCAGCACATCTACTGATCCATCGGAGCTACCACACACCGACATTAATTGATACCTACCGTATGTATGTAGTACTTCAATGATAGGATGGGTAGATGTAGATAGATGGCATGATGGTTACATGTAGTAGGCCTTGAATTAGCCATTCTTATTCTCCATCCAACTCTGCCTCACATCTTCTCTGCATTATACCTGCTCATCCGTCCACATGGCGCGAATGACACATGTCAGAAGCAAAAACTCGGCCATCATCCTGCTGCTCTGCTACGCTAACGCAGACCCGTCCAGGCCTCCGCCTAACTGACGACTCAGCTTTGTTGACCATCAGAAGCCCACCGCGAGCTCAACAAATCAAAGAGAGGAACCCGAGCACTCAATCATCCAGGGTCTTCGGCAGCAGCTAGCGGCACATTTCTCCAAAGTTTACTCTACTTGTAGATTAGATTAGCATTCCGTAGCCTGACCTTTTCTTCTCTCTCCTTCCATCGTGCTGCTGCTTTTTAACCTCCTACATCTCCTCTATCCCAGGTCCAATCGCGTCGGTTTTCACGTCTCGCCCGCATTTCCCCCAACAGTAAGCTTCACGATGCGCTTCTCCGCAGCTACTTTCGTCGCGGCTCTGCCCGCCCTCGCCGCCGCCCAAGAGAATCCTCTGGATCAGTACGTGGCCCAGTTCCAGCAGATTCTGGGGCAGGTTAGCTCCAAGCTCCCGCTTCCCGGCTCATATGATGCCGCCGGCGCTCACGAGGCCAAGACGGGTCCTATGAAGCTGTCTGTCCTGAGCCTGGACAACTGGAAGGAGACGCTCTACGAGCCTGTGGCACCCGGATCCAAGACGCCCGAGGAGTGGTATGTTTTGTTCAGCGGCGGTAACAAGACATGCTTCGGTAAGTTCCTCAATGGATTAATGTATCTCAATTGGTATAAATTGTATGGCTAACCCAGCCTGCGCCAGGCCACTGTGGCCGAATTGAGGCTGCCTTCAACGAGACGGCGACCAAGTTTGCGGAGCTCCCAAACACTCCCCATATGGGCCTTGTCAACTGTGACAACCAGCCCGTCCTCTGCAACGCTTGGTCTGCCAATCCCGGTAACATCTGGGCCATTGAGATGCTTCCCGAGCCAGCCCCCATCGACATCTACAAGACGAGGCTGAACATGACCACCGTCACCTCTGACGACATTGTCAAGCTGCACGAGGCCGGAAACAAGGACAGCTTTACCCTCGTCGATTCCTGGTTCCACCCCTTCAACGGCAAGGCCGTTGAGCTTGGCTTGGCCACTCCTCTTGGATACCTTATGTGGTTTTTCGGCCTCCTCCCCAACTGGGCCTTTATGTTGATTATTTCTTTCGCTAGCCGAAGCTTCATGTAAGTTTGCGTGCCCATTTTCCAAGCTATTCTCGCGTAATCATGGCTAACAATGCCAATCTAGGGGTAACCGCATGCAGCCAAACCGACAGCCCGGTGGTGCTCCCCAGGGAGCCCCCGCCGCCGCCCCACGAAAATAATCAAGTGGCTTGTAAAAAGTCTGTATGATTTGTCTTTGGCAGGATTTCGAATATCTAGGTAGCCATAGAGCATTGGATGAAGTGATGTATATCATGAAAAGGGGAATAGACCCCGGGAGGCTTGTCTTTTATGAATAATGCCAACATGAGGGTTGTTGGTCAAAGACTTTTTTGGGTATGATGAGATACGTAGCTTTATGACGGGAAAAAATGGGAAAAGTCCAATTTTTTAAATCATGACTTGCTCTCGCATGTTTCTTGGAGTGATTTCAAGCCGTCAATGATTTCGTCGCGAAGATTGCCATTGGACAGCTTGCCATAACGAAGATCGCTTAAGCCGCCAACGGTCTGCTGAATGGAGTCTTGAAGAGCGGCCTCTTCTTCTTCGAGCCTCTTAACTTCTGCTTCCAGAGCACCAACTGCGCCTTCAAGCTCTGGGATCACCGAGTTTAGGCTGTGCATGGCTCGTTTTACGCCGGAATCGTGGCCAAACAGCTGCTCTCTGGTCAGTATGAAACATTGAGTGGCAACGTACAAAGGGGTATGCAGCTTTAGATTCATGTTCCTGCTTGCTGCAAAGACGAAGAAGAGAAGAGAATCAAGGTACATGAGAATGAGACTTACCGCTCTCTCCATTTCAACCTCACCGTCCATGTCATCTCTCTCCGCCTCCCTCTTCTGCCGCAAAACCTCTTTTCTCATAACCGCTCCGCGCTTCACCTCGTTCTGTATGCTCGCGGCAACGGCATCAACCACCACGTTGCGCTGGGTCTGCAGGTCGCGATAGAGAGACCGCAGCTGAGATGAATTGTGCAGTGCCCGGGGAAATAGCAGCGCGAATTGGTTAAAGGTGGTTATGGAAGGCAGGGGAGCTGGCTGCAGGAGATAGTTTGTGAGGATATCATATTCCGTGGGCGGGGCCATGGCGGGCGGTAATTGATGATGGAGTTGATGAAATTTATTCGACTCAAGATGAATTCTGGGTTGTGCTGAGTAAAGCTGGTCTGGTGCTATTTGCAACGAGATGGGGGTTATCAATTTGAATGTTGCTGTAAGGAGACCTGAGACGCCTTGACGCGTTTACGTGAGCAAGAGGCTGTCAATACACGTACAGGACCGCCATCTACCCGTTTTACAGGGCTTTGGAGACCTGCTAGTCTAATGCGGCGCCAAGTGAACGGCAGCACTATCGGGGCCGCAAATGGAACAAGCGCATACCGAAAATGGCATCAATACAAGCAATGGCATATGAGCCAGTTGCGGTTTCTGGACGTCTGTAATTTTACTCCAATGAGCTCAACGATTTTGCCGTTCCCTGCTTTTCCACCCTTCGCTTGGGGCGCTAGACGTGCCGCGCTGGGATGACGGCGCAGCGACTAGGCCCAGGTAATCATCATTGATCTCTAATGCCTTCAGTTAGTATTGCCTGCCAAGCTTGCAGTCAAGCAACCACAACGTCATCTGACGGAGCGTGGAGCGCCCAGACCAGGAACCCAGCTTCGCAGCTTAGTGGCCAATTCCGGCGCCCAGAGGGCTCTGCAGCGACCCGGAGTTTCCGCTGCGCCACAAGCTCCAACGCCTACCGCGCCAACACAGCCACTGGAAAGTCGTCACTGTCCGCCTGCACACAATCGACTTAGACTTTGGCCGCTGACCTGCAACCCAGCTTGCAAAGGCACCTGTCCGTCTCCCGGATCGCCGGTGCTTTTGCGCGCGGACTTTTGGTTTCCTTTGCCTCCAGAACCTCTACTTGTCTTTTCTCTCCATCATACGCACATTCCGCAGAGTCCTCGTCGCCATGAGTTTCAAAGGCTTCCAGAAGAGCATTATTAGGGTAAATATTTCCTCTGGCTTTTCCCCCTGCCCCTCACCTCATGCGGCCGCAACAGAAATCCGCCCCTCCGAAGCTGGGCGAAGCCAAGAGAATTGAAGAAGAAGGGCGGGAAAAAACCTCCACGGGAGATGCAGCTGCGATGCGATGCAGTGGCTAATCTGGGCTTACAATATAGGCGCCGCAAACCTTCAAGTCCAGGTTCAACATCGGCGAGCACACGAAAGACGCAGTATATATCGACGCCGAACGCCGCTTCCAGGAGCTGGAAAAGGAGACGAAGAAGCTCCACGATGAGTCCAAGAAATACTTCGAGGCCATCAATGGCATGCTGTCCCACCAGATTGAATTTAGTAAAGCAATGACCGAGGTTTACAAGCCCATCTCCGGGCGCGTGTCCGACCCCGACTCCATAAAGCCCGAAGGCAACCCAGAGGGCATCGCGGCTTGCGAGGAGTACGAGGCTGTGGTTCAGGAGCTGCAAGAGACTCTGGCGCCAGAGCTGGAAACGATAGAGACCAGGGTCATCCGACCTGCCAACGAGCTGCTAGACGTCATCAAGGTCATTCGGAAGACTGCACTAAAGCGAGATCATAAGCAACTCGACTACGATCGACACCGTGCTACTCTCAAGAAGCTGCAGGATAAGAAGGATCGCTCCGCCAAAGATGAAAAGGCAATGTGGAAGGCCGAGGGCGAAGTCGAGCAAGCCACGCAAGATTTTGAATACTACAACAACCTGCTGAAGGATGAGCTGCCCAAGCTCTTCTTGCTGGAGCAAGAGTTCATCAAGCCACTCTTCCAGTCTTTCTACTACATGCAGCTGAACATTTTCTACACACTGCACGAGCGAATGCAGCGGTGCGATATTGGATACTTTGATCTGACCCGGGATATTGAGGAGGCCTTCGAGGACAAGCGAGGAAATGCTCAAGAGCTAGCTGAAGCCTTGGGCATTGTAAAATTCAAGACAACCGGACAGCGGCGGCCACCTCCCAAGCATGGTGCTCGCCCCACCATTGAGGCCGGCAAGCCTCAGGGATTACTCACCGCAGGTTCTGTGACGCCAGAGAAGACGAGTCCCAAGTTTGGCAGTTTCCAAACCCAAACGGAAGACTATGGTGAAGCGGCCGCACCGCCGCCATACAGCACAGCTACAAAGCCTGGTGGAGCAAACCTCTCGTCGGTTGTTGCTTCCAAGGCGAAGCCTCCACCACCACCAAAGCCCAAGCCAGGCCGTCTGAGCGGCGCCCCGCCGCCCGAGACGGTGACGGCTTTGTACGACTATGCGGCGCAAGCAGACGGTGATTTGAGCTTCCAGGCAGGCGACGTTATCGAAATCATACAGAGAACGAAGAACGACAATGAGTGGTGGACAGGGAGAATAAACGGCAAGCAAGGGCAATTTCCAGGTATGTTCATCTTCCTCTTGAGAATGTTTTGAACCTCAGCATCATCAGAGTCTAATGAAACCTTTTTTTTAACAGGAAATTACGTCCAGCTGAATTAGAAAAAAAAGGCAAAAACTGAAGGAGGGGACAACTGGTATCAGTGAATGGGCGTAAGGAAATGATGGAAAGAAGGGTAGGACAAGGAAGGAGAAGAAGAAGTAGAAGAACCTTTCGACACCAATTTTAGTCTCTTTTTTTCTTAGCTTTATTAGAGCATACCGGGGAATCAATAGGTTAGCCTACCATACATCTATAGTGTACTTCGATAATCAGGATTATTAATAAAGCGAAAATGAAGCGGCGAAATCCCACGATGACGATTAATGATTTCTCTGTTGTTGAATAGGTCGCATGTATTAGTCTAGCACTAGTCAGTCTGTTTGTGATATGTCACTGTTTGAGACAGCACCGCATCATATGACGCGTTTGAGGCTCTTAAAGTCGTACCATACGATATCTCTCACGTCAGTTGCATCACGGCCCAAAGAATAAAGAGGGCTGCTATTCAGCTTCAAACGGGAATTAACGGGATTGACAGTTGTACGAATGAAAGTTTGCCACGCCATGCAATAAGCTACATATATTCAGCTCCCATTAAACCACCAAAGAGATTAAGAATTACAGTATCCAGTTGTGTCTTATGTACAGTAAGATTCGTATATAGAAGACATCTTGTAGGCCAATAGTATACACAAATGAGCCAAAATGAGCCACGTTGGGAGACAACAACGCACAGCATACTTGCATTGCTTCATGCATCCCGCTGGGCATGTGATAATATACCGGAAAAGTCGACAAATGAAAGGGGACTTGTAGTAATGCGTCGTGCATTAGTGGTGGTGACGTATAACGAAATGGCGAGAGCGATGATAAGTGCTGATAGGGCAATAAATATGTTTTGGGTAGATGACTGCTGATGTAGCTGAAAGGTTGTTTAGCCGTAGCGGTGACTCTTCGAAATGTTTTTTAATTGGTTGGTTGTTTCATTTATTTGGTTGCTCGCCCGTGTGCAACCACACTTACAGCCGTGCATAACAACAAAGCCAACAACATCCGATTGGGTGAACCGAAAATTGTAGGTGCTCTGAAAGCCTGCTTTTTGTGTGTGACTTTGAAAATTAATGTATACTCATTTAACCTGAGCCAATTTTGCCTCATGCATAAAAAGAAATGCCGCAAGAGTAGCCCTGATGTAGCCGCAGAAAGAGGCTCAAGGGTATGTCGACTGCGGCAGAACAAATAGCCAAAAGAGCCGCTCGATGCGCTCGATGCGCTCCCAACGCTTGTGCCCATGTAACGCAAGGTACATAGAAAATGATTAATCACTTTTGTCCTCGACTTTTAAGTCATCTGAAGGGGGTTGGGGTCGTATTTGGTTCGGTGTAAGACTTGATCCCAGCTGGCCGGTAATCGTTCGGTGAGGTGGTGGAGGACCTTCTCTTCCTCTTTCGGGTAGAGTCCTGGGATCTGATAATACGCGACAAATCTAGGCCTCGGATCTTTGGAGTTCCGTATGTCGTAGATGCTAGATTCATCATAGCGGTATTTGTTGTACATTCCGAGTGAATATCCGATTTGCCAGAGCGGTTACCGACCAAACGCGGTGACATCAAGTTTTCGTCCCAGCAACCCAGTCCTTCAAAATGTAGGGCGGGATCAAAAGAAATCAGGATGATTGATCGTGGCGCGTCAGGTTGATGAAGAGTTTTGGGAGAATAGACCAATACCCTCTCATCCATTGCCCAATCGACCTCATCGAAATACGCCTGGGGGTTCAGGAGTCCGTCAATGTAGCGGTCGAGAGGAGTGTCTGGGGGTCCATCGGGTAGCTTGTCCCCCTGATCCGCTGGCCAAAGGCTAACCTCGTCATCCCTTGTATTAGCAGGGTCGCTAGTGTCGTTCGGTGACGGTGAATAACGGTCCGATTTCGAAGTTGGGTCCAATTGTCTCCTTACCCGTAGTCGAAGGCGTTTGGTAGCTGGGCTCGAGGATGTGGTAGTACTGACAATGTCCACGAAGGCTTGGCAGCTAGGGTTGTAAGAACGAACAGGAGAATTGCTGAGATCAAAAGTCAAAGAGGAGAAGCCATTGTCGCCTCTATGTACTGTGCCCTCTGGGCTTGTTGCATGTTGGATCGCATCGTCCCAACCTTCGTAACACCGTTCATCGGCATTTGAGCCTCCAAAGTGAGATTGGGAGGGGAAAATGAGTTGTTTACCATAACAGCTGCGCTGGCTCCACGAACAGAGCCATTCCTTTCGAGTTTCGTAAATGGATACTTGGCCAGACCTTTCGTCCTGCCCAAGCTGAAGATGATTCCAGCGATCGTCGATTGGTCCGTCAGTTGCACCTCTTCGCCAGAGTGCAGATCGTGGCAAGATGTCAATTGTAGAATGATCTCCCAAACGGAACCGAAAGGCGTAATAAAACGAATTCAGAGGGTGCCCCGATGCGGTCCATTCGGTATCCTCCAATTCCGTCAGCTCTTGACTAGAAACGCCATATAGATGGTCGTTAAAAATCTCAAAGCATACTGTTAACCCGATATCAGAACCAGCCAAGTCCCAGAGTATAATTCTCCGAGGTAGCCATTCAAGGCTTTCCAGTGAGAATCCATGAAGCACCCATCGTCGCTGGCCGTCAAATGGCTCCGATTTTGTACCGTAGTAAAGAAAACGATTATTATTGCGGACAAAAATATTCGCAGTTGAGCGCAGCGGCTTAGATTGAAGAATCTTTCCCTTCTCAATGCTATATATTATCAACCAGCGGCCGCGAGAATGAGATTTTCTTTGTTCAAATAAGCATGAAACGATGCCTTCTGCGTGATACAGTGGTTTGAATTGATAGGGTCGGCTTTCATCGAAATCAGGAATTTCAGATTCGCATATTAGCTGAAGAATGCTGATGTTTAGTTCTTGGACAGGAGAGCCTTCAAGAAGCAAAATCCGCAGTCGATGCTCGTGAGCAGGCGAGGCTTGCTTCGTAGTATAGCATAGAGCGCCATTGGTGTATGTGAAATGAACAGCTTCTCTGGAAACTTCCAAAATATGAAATGGGTTTGCCTTACGAAGAGCGCTGCGTCGCTTGGCACGTCTTCTCAGTGCTTGGCCGTAATCCCCCGTCTTTTGGCCTTGTTTATAGTCCAAAGAAAACGGAATATTCTTCAGTAAAGTTAGCATGATTTCCAGCTTAGTATGATGGCACAAAAATGAGTATGTCTGAGAAAATGCCATGACAACTAACCTCCAGCGCCTTTCGGGAGATGATCTTATCATGGATAATATGCCTGAAATGGCGGCTAGTTGAAGCCAGTTGAAGCAAATCATCTGGATCCAGATTCTCTATGATGAGCAGAACGATTTCATCAGGTACTCGGGAGAGACTCATGGTTGGGGCCTTGTAGTAAAAGACAGAATGGTCCAGATGATTGGGTAGTGGGAGAAGCGTGGTGATAAGGGATCCGGCGATGGGTGCTCAGTTATAGCCAAGGATGCCTATGCATGTACCCGTCTCCTCAGTGGCGTCCGACCCGTTTTCCTTCGTTTTTTTATCTACTTTGGTGCAACATTTTACATTCCATCCGTTTGTCCATGTGTCTTCCAAAGAGGCTCATGGAGAAGTTCGGTCTCATCAGATATCAGGAGAGCGCCCCTTAATGTCGTGCTATCTGGAGACATACGTGAGACGCCGTGTCAGAAGCCCATTCATTTGCTGTCGAAAGATCGTGGCAAGCAATCATTCGGTGACAATAGGCTTTGCGAAAGCCTCATGTAGGGGTTTTGTGTGGTAGTGGAACAGAAGAGCCTCCATGGGGATGAGCGGGCCAGGACCGATAGTTACATGTGCACTTGAGCCGCAAGGGCAGGGTACATGGCCCCCTGTCTCTTTCTCTACTGTTACTTCTGTAGAGGGTCGCGTTTAGCCCATTTGAACAGAAATGCGTGTACCGAGAATGAACGAGGCTAAAATGGATGCTAAAATCGCTGAGAGTCATGATGTGGCTGAGGCGGCTGAAGGAACACAGGGCAAACTCCGGTCTTGTGCAATCCAGGCGGCTGAGGACTTGGAGCCTCCATTTTCATTGTAAGATATAAGACGCGAAGTGCTTAGTGCGATCTTGATTTGCTCGGTAGTGAAAGTAATTAAAATACAGTTTCGACTAACATGTATGAGAGGCTAGGGTGAGAAGGGTGTGATACATATCATTGGATGGATGGAATGTAGAGGAGTCGCAAAGTCGCAGAGCCGCAAAGTCGCAGAGCCGCATCCATGTACCTACTACCAGGCGGGGGGGGTTTTTTGGGTAGGAGGTCCTGTTAGCGGCGACAGTGGCTGTGAGAGTCGGCAACGGTGCGAAACATTTTCGCTAAAGAGGCTTCAGGGTTATTTCTTGGAATTTTAGCACTCATCACAGCTAGCATCACTAACCAGCTAAGTTACCTACCTACCTGTGTAAGTAGGGGCTCTGAACTTCACAGCATTTGTAACCTCCCCCAAGAGTCTCGTAAAAACATTGAATCCGCCAGTATTCCGCCTATTACCACCTTTCCTCGAAAATTGGCCGGTGGGACTCTAATGGCTTTTTAAAAATAGACCGATGACACCCTTGACTCATTGGCGACGTATATCGCACTTGAAGGAGGGATACATGTAAGCATGATATCTCTCATCAGCTTATATAGCACTTTAACGCTCCTACTGTGCTAGTAATGAGTCCTACCTACCTACTGTTGATAATAGCATCCAGTCTGAGTAGATATCAGATTGGAAGGCAAATCACCTGCAGGCAACATTGAATCAGGCGTAATGAGACCCTTCTACATAATGTCTACATGCAACTACCTAGCAGGTGCATTGCCCACTACCTACTAGTACCTACAAATTACTTTTATGCATCTAATTTAGGCACAATCGACGAATCCAGAAGCAAGTTCATGCACGTAGGTAAAGCCCAAGTTATTTAGATAAGTGGGAATACAAACGCATTTGTTATATGTCAAATATTCACTGCCTGTCACAGGCCTGAAACACTGCGCACCTCTATGCAGCTCCATGAGCGCCTAAAGTGGTAGCGCGAGATCTCAGACGCGCTGTTGATCACGTGATCCGTTACTGCCCATTTACGCGACTTCACTTTTCCGCGTGCCTACATAGATGTAGTGCCTATCTATGCAATAGCTCTCTCTCCTGCCAAATGCTCATCTATTAATCACAATGGCGGAGATCAAGATCGACAGCAAGCTCTTCCAGGAGCGCCTCTCGCACTTCATCACTGCCTGGAAGAATGATCTCCGCTCCAAAGATAGCCTCTTTGGCGGAGTGTCGTCCTTCGTTATCATGATGGGCAAGGTCGAAGAGGTCCCCGAATTCCACAAGAACAACGCCGTGCACGTAAGTGCTGATCCGCGCCTCGGAACTGCTACAATTGGACCATGAAAACTAATGACCTGCTGCTCTTAGTTTTGGCTTTTGGGATACGAGTTTCCGACGACGTTGATGCTGTTCACTGTCGACACCCTCTACATCCTCACCACTGCAAAGAAGGGTACGTAAATCGCCAATCAGCCCGGTCTGCACTGTGATTATCTAGACACTAACGGCTTAGGCAGCCAAACATCTCGACCAGCTCAAGGGTGGCCGTTTCCCCATTGAGGTGCTCGTGCGAGGCAAAGATGCGGCCGAAAATGAGAAGCTGTTTGTCACTGTCGCAGACAAGATCAAGGAAGCGGGGGTAAGCTACCTTGAATACCCATCTCGAGCATCTACAAAGTCATCCTTTTAGACGTGAAGTTTGGCAGGCAGAAACTAACTTGCTTGTTACAACAGAAGAAAGTCGGAATCGTCTCTAAAGATACATCCAAGGGGCCGTTCGTCGACGAGTGGAAGAAGGTGTTTAGCGAACAGTGCAAAGACATCGAGGAAGTCGACATTTCCACCGCCTTGTCCACCCACGCCTTCTCCATCAAAGACGAAAGCGAACTACGAGCGATGCGAACTGCTTCCAAGGCTTGCGTGGCCCTCATGACCCCCTATTTCCTCGATGAAATGTCCAACATTCTCGATGCCGAGAAGAAAGTCAAACACTCTGTGCTAGCAGACAAAGTCGACAAAAAGCTCGATGATAATAATTTTTGGAAGACGGTCGAGCTTCCTAGCAAAGGCAAGCTGCCCTCGGACCTCGATCCCACTCAGCTGGATTGGATTCTGGGGCCCTCGATTCAGAGCGGTGGCAAATACGACTTGCGATTTGCCGCTGATCCCAATGATGACAACTTACATGCTGGTATCATCATTGCTGCTCTAGGTTTGCGATACAAGTCGTACTGCTCAACGATTGCACGTACCTACCTTGTCGATCCAAATAAATCTCAAGAAAGCAACTACAAGCTCCTTTACATGGTACACAACACCATCATCAAGGAAATCCGCGATGGAATGGCGGCAAGAGACGTCTACGCAAAGGCACTAGCTGTCATCAAGAGCAAGAAACCAGAAATGGAAAAGCATTTCCTGAAGAACGTTGGTTGGGGAGTTGGGCTGGAAAACAGAGATCCTACTCTTACACTAAATGCCAAGAATCAGCGCGTCCTCAAAGACGGAATGACTTTGATCATCAACACTGGCTTTCAAGACATTGAGAACCCCCAACCCCAGGACAAGAACAGCAAAAATTACTCACTTGTCCTTACCGATACCATTCGAGTGACATCTGGAGAGCCGGTGGTCTTCACATCTGAGGCGCCGACAAGCGCCGATGCCAACTCATTCTTCTTCAAAGATGACGAGGAGGCAGAGCCCACGCCGAAGAAGGAGAAGAGAGACTCAAGAGTCGGTGCTGTTGCGACGAAGAACATCACCAGCACCCGACTTCGTTCCGAACGTACCACGCAAACGGATGATGATGCAGACAAGAAGCGTCGTGAACATCAGAAAGAGCTTGCTTCCAAGAAACAGAAGGAGGGCCTGGCCAGGTTCTCTGAATCTACCAGCGGTCAAAATGGAGGAGAGGTCAAGAAGTTCAAGCGTTTTGAATCTTATAAGCGGGATAACCAGTTCCCATTGAAGATCAAGAACCTCGAGATTGTTGTCGATTCAAAGAACAGCACGGTTGTTCTTCCCATCATGGGACGGCCCGTTCCATTTCATATCAACACTATTAAGAATGCCAGCAAGAGCGATGAGGGAGAATTCGCATTTCTAAGAATCAACTTCCTGTCTCCTGGCCAGGGTGTTGGCAGGAAAGACGACCAGCCTTTTGAGGACGCATCCGCGCATTTCGTTCGCAGTTTGACATTCCGGTCACTCGATGGAGAGAGATACAGTGAGATAGCTACTCAGATCTCGAACCTGAAGCGCGATGTGGTGAAGAAGGAGCAGGAGAAGAAAGATATGGAAGATGTCGTGGAACAGGACAAATTAGCGGAGATAAGAAGTAAGTTCAGATTCAGATCAACGTATGCCCCAACATGGATGATACTAATTACTTTCAAGATCGTCGCCCGGCTGTTTTGGATAACGTGTATATCCGACCAGCTATGGAAGGCAAAAGAGTGCCTGGAAAAGTCGAGATTCACCAGAATGGTATCCGATATCAGTCTCCTCTCAACGCTCAGCATCGCGTAGACATTCTCTTCTCGAATGTCAAGCACCTCTTCTTCCAACCTTGTCAGCACGAGCTGATTGTCATTATCCACATTCATCTGAAAGACCCCATTTTCGTGGGCAACAAGAAGAAGACCAAGGACGTGCAATTTTACCGTGAGGCGACTGACATTCAGTTTGACGAGACTGGAAACAGAAAACGAAAGTACCGCTATGGAGACGAAGACGAGTTTGAAGCTGAACAAGAAGAACGGCGCCGCCGTGCCGAGCTGGATAGGCTTTTCCAGGGCTTTGCTCAGAAGATTGCTGAGGCCGGCCGTAGCGAGAATATTGAGGTTGATATGCCCATCCGAGACCTGGGGTTCAACGGTGTGCCCTTCCGCAGTAACGTCTTCATCCAACCAACCACGGATTGCCTGATCCAAGTTGTGGAACCGCCATTCATGGTTATTACGATTGAAGACATCGAAGTCGCTCACCTGGAACGTGTCCAATTCGGTTTGAAGAACTTTGACATGGTGTTCGTTTTCAAAGACTTTACGCGTGCCCCGTATCACATCAACACCATTCCTGTCGAATTCCTTGACCAGGTCAAGGATTTCTTGGATTCTTCCGACATCGCCTACACAGAAGGTCCCCTCAACCTCAACTGGCCGACCATTATGAAGACTGTCAACCAAGATACCCACCAGTTCTTCGTTGATGGTGGTTGGTCGTTCTTGCAGGCTGACTCAGACGATTCTGGTGCCGAGGATGAGTCAGACGAAGAATCTGCTTTCGAGATGGATGATGATGAAGTAGATGAGGTATCAGAGTCCAGCGAAGAGGG
Source organism: Trichoderma atroviride (assembly GCF_020647795.1). Lineage (NCBI taxonomy): Eukaryota > Fungi > Ascomycota > Sordariomycetes > Hypocreales > Hypocreaceae > Trichoderma > Trichoderma atroviride. The sequence goes on along the minus strand of NC_089401.1, from coordinate 5,836,905 downwards.
CTCCGACTTTGGTAGCAACGCAAGTGATGACGACGACGAAGAGGCCGATATTGACAGTGATGACGAGGGCGAGGACTGGGATGAGCTAGAGCGGAAGGCTAGCAAGCGCGACCGCGAAAGTGGCTTGAACGACGAAGAAGATCGCGGCGGCAAGAAGAAGTCTCGCAAGCGATGAACGAACGGATAACGGGGGATATAAATCAGATAACATGGCTCGTAGCCGAAACGTTTAATAAGGGGGGTGAATCGGGCCTTTCTTCTTTGGCAAAGTGTTTTAAATATTGGAGCTCGTATTACCGAAAAAAAAAAATTACTAGGGCTTGCTTTTTTCGACTGTGTAATAGCCATCGCTTTGTGGCTTTGTTACCTTAGTGCTTTTCTAGAAAAGAAAAAGGCAAAGAAAAAAAAAAGGAAAATCTTTGGGTCGAGGCGGCGTATGATGATGATTTATTAATAGGTCCAGTAGGCTCAGTGTAGTTGAGAGGTTCTGAATATGAATACAAAAAGGAGAGATTCTTACGATTTGAATTTACATACAAATCGTCGTGCAGTGCATCTTTAAGACGTTATTTGATTCAGCAAAAGAGCAAATCTTCAAATCTAGCACCTTGGCATGATTACGAAAACAACATTGCTACTATTTTCTATCAAAGGTTTAATTCCCAGCTTCCAGAATGATGAGGAAGAAAGGGAGAGAAATACAAGGTTGGCGAAACGGTTCCGACGCCCCAACTCCGACAGGTTAACAAGTGTTTAAAAAAAAAAAAGACCTTCTCCTGAGCAAGTTCATCGAGAGGCGAGTAAAGTGTCTCTGTAAACACTTTTCCCTCCTCCCGAAAGAACTTTTTTTTGTTTGTCATCTACGACAAATAAAACGTCCACCTCATTTCCCATGTTTTGTTCCCTGTGGTCAAATGAAAGAACGTGGATGACTTTGTAAGAAGAAGAAAAGTGTCACAAGTCAAAGAAGTTCAACCTGTCTTGAACTGATGCCCGTAAAGAAAAGAGAGAAAGAACAGGGTGAAAAAAAAAATTGAGAAAATAGTAAACCAAAAAAAAAAAAAAAAAAAAAAAAAAAAAAACCAGCAAACGCGCGGTGGGGAGAAGCAATGCATTACATCCATACAAAATGCAATAAGAGTAAAAATTAAGGGGTTTGCGTCGTTTTTTTCTCTTTTGCTCTTTTGCTGCCGCACATTACCCTTTCCGGATGCTCCTTTGATTCAAGCGGTCATAAATTTTGTTTCGAAACCTCGGGCTTACGGGCGTTTGGAAAATCCGAGAGTTGGAGCTGCCGCTACCAGGGGACATCGGGGCCATGTGAAGCGCGGCGCGGGAACCATCGCGAGTTGCCTAAGCATCGGGACGGATCTCACGGCCGGATGCCATGGCACCGCCGGCGCCAGGCTTGGCTGTAGGGACATTGTTCCATGACAGATAGGTGTGATCACCGAGTTTTCTGGTGGTTGACATGTTAGCTAAGGGGGTGGCTTTGGATTGGCGCTATAGAAAATGGACTTACCTGGGCTTGATAAGGTGAGAAGCGAGGAAGATGACGCCGAGGACAACGCAGAGTCCAGCAACCACGATGTAGGCAATGCCGAGGAAGTTATTTTTGCCGCCCACAACGGTACGGGTGGTGATGAGGATGGACTTGGTGCCTCTGTATTCGGTAGTAGGGAAGACTATGAATAAAAGTTTAGCATGCCGGGTGACGTTTCAGAGTTGTTCTATAACGTACAGTCATCGATGATGATTTCGTAGCGTCCCGTAGTCATCGCCTGAGTGTCATTACGCTGGTAGAGCTTGCTGAAAGTGGGCAGACCAGCAGTGCGCATCCAGACCTGGAAGGCCTCCCAAGTCTTTAGATTTGGCGGAGGGTTCTCCTCGGTGTAGTTGTTGGGATAGCGCTCGCGCCAGTTGGGAGGCGGCAGGACATCGCTAGGCTTGTACTTGGTTGGGTTGTACAGATCCTTGTCGCTGCTCCAGGCGATGTTGGTGTTGTTCTCCATAAAGTACGTCTCTGTGTGGTTCTCCTTGGCTCCGGGGGGGGTTCAAGAGCTCGGGGCTGGTAAAGGTGTCGTTGAACATGGAGTTTGCGATAAGTCCGCACGGGTAGTAGGGCTTCTTGACGCCGTCGACGGTGTCGCCATAGAGAGGGGTACACTTGGAATCGTGGATGTCGCCGTACGACCTGGCGGTTCCCGAGAGCTGAGTGACGTCGAACGAATCGGCATAGCGACGGTGGTTCTGGTAGAAGTTGGTGAGCTGGTAGTAGAACAGGACCGGCGGGTTCAGGTTCTCGGGGATGGTGAATCGCAGATGGCATCGGTTGCCTTTGATGTGGACGCCTGTGTTGACTGTTATGTTGACGCCGGACTGGACGGCCCACTGCGGATCGACCGAGGTGTTTGAGGATTTGAACGTAAAGTCTACGTCTTTGCTTGGCATGGAGCCGAAGCCATTGCCGTTGTCGAAATTCGGAGCATCGAGCGAGCAGCGGCTATAGTCTAGACGGATCTCTTTGACCTAAAGAACAACAACAAACCCATCAGCACCAGTATATCCAGAATCAGAGAAGGGCCAGGTATATGTGCGCACCTGAGTGCTTGCGTATAGCAGCAAGCCGCCGATGGGAGCGAAGATGATGCCGATCACGAAGAAGAGCGGCAGGACTGTCTTTGGGGTCAGAATTGGCCTGCGCCAAGTAGTCAGCATCGCCCAGATTCGTTCTTTGCGCCGGTTCAATGAGCGGGGAAGACGTACTGCCAGGCCTTGAGCCGCTGCTGTCTAAAGGCCGTGTCTATGGTAAAGGCATCGTCAGCGATCCAGCTTCCACCAGCAGCACATGGCCATCACGGCGCTCGCTCAGGCACTCACTCGCAGGACGACGGCTCTTCTTCTTGTCCGGCTTGCTCGGGGCCGAGTCGTGAGAGTCTATGGAGTCGGTGTGACCGACTCCGCGCGGTGTGTCGGACATGTCGGTGGCTTCGACAGGCACAGCAATGCGCGTAGGTCGAAGGGAGGCCGGCGATTACAGAAATGGTGATTGATGGTGTTGACGTTCCAAGGGGTTTGATTGTCCTTGAAGACAGAGACGCTGGAGAGCCTTCATGGCTGTGGCTGGTGCGGCATTACGAGTTCCGCCAAGGCTGTGTGCGCGGGTGTGGCGGTGCTAGTGCTTCGTCAGCACGCGATCCGGGCTTTCCATGCGTTGATAAAAAAAGATCAAAGAAAACGCCCGCTTACTGTGTGTGGAATCCCGGGTAGGCATTTTTCACGTCGATTGTCTTTTGGCAGCAGCATTTGAGAGCATGTGATTTTGTGATTACGGCATTGGGCCAACAATGAAGAACGTGTTTTTCTTTACGTAGCTTGTAAGCTTAATTTATGGCGAGCATCGTTAGCTGACTGACAGATTGCTAGTGCTACAGTTGGCAGATGAATCCACTCTCAATAGCTAATACCAGGTATCTAGCAATCTAGATATTATTTGGACATGCAAGTTTCCATGGTGCTCAGGTTTACTGCATCCCCTTCTCCCATCAATGGGACTATGACGCCACCGAGAATCGTCATTTCGACGAGATTTGGCATTTCGATGCATTAAGATTGAATTCCCCAGCCGCGCCGTGGGAAGAAAGGAGTTTGAATAGGAGCATTGATGGCATGACTGACAACTTTACGGTTTATCTCGCTTCAAAGAGGATCTTCCCGGGACAGTAATTACTTATCGATAACTGGATTAAAGGCGTGCGTTTAGTGGATGAGATTCCGCATATTAGAGTACATACGTGTATACAAGTAAGGTATTGAAATGAAGAAGAATGAGGCGCCTAATACTGGAGCTCGTGGGGCTCTCCATATCGCCGGTCGGCCATGGTTCTGAGCCCCGAGAGGCAAATACGGATCAACAGGAGAGCCTCTGACTCCCAAACATGATGCTCGGCTTGGAATTGGCATCAGCTGCAATGGCAAACGGGGCTGCCTAGTAAAAAGGCGATGACGGCTGGATGAGCTGGTGGTTTTGAACCGGATCTTGACCGGCATCTGCAGCAGCAGCGGAAACGCCGCATGAACTTGACGTAGTGGTAGCACCACTGCACCGCTAGGCATGTGGACCGCCAAGTGTAAGTCGAGAGCTGATGCCGCTTCCCGTGGCAGAAGGCGATCCATTGTCATCATGGCCCGGGTATCGATGGATCGACCCTTCGCATAGACCCCAGCCTAGTCTTTCTCAGCTTCCAATCTCGCTCTTGATGGATTGTTGAAGGGTTGCTCGATACTGGGCATGTACATTGACTAGGACACCTAGTAGGGGCTTGTAGTTCTCTGTACCCCGTCACCGCCAGATGCTAGCTTCATGCAGAGCACTGGCATCAGCCAGCCACAGCCGATGCAGCTTGTACAAAACATGGGCAATATCGGTTGGCAGTAGACTTGTTCTCCCCTCAAGACATGCATGTCTCAGTGTGTTTGAACAGCTGTATTCCTGCCTCGTAGCGGGTGCAAGGGGAGCGACGCTATTGCGGCTCTAGCAATCATTAGCTGGCTTGCTGCCAATCCGAGGAGGCAGATGTGCCTTTGCATGCACATGGCGCATCGTGCTGCTGCGTGCCTAGCAGAAGCGATGCATGGATGGTCAGGTCATGAGCCTTTTTGGTTTTTTTTTTTTTCTTTTTTCTTTTCGAACAACGCAGGACGTGACTCGTGCTTTGAACGCATCAAGCTACTAGTAGTAGACGCCATCTACTGCTGCATAGCCCAAGGACCTGTATATCCGGTGATGCTACTCTGCAAAGGACCGAGGCCAGTCCCAGAGATGGAGGCTGCGGAGCCAGGGACCAGCCACCGGCGTCTGCTTCCGTCTCCAAACGCTCTCGGACTTGATCCGTGCTAGCTGCGGAGCACCGCCTTGGCATGTTCAATACACCGATCCCCTCCTACAGTAGCGCAGGTGGCAGTACAGAAACAAAAGTACACACGCACGGGGTGTGATCGTGTTAGTGCTAGGCAAGACAGCGGCCAGAAAAGCACATGAGCCCCGAATCCAATCTGTTGGGAAATCGGAGACTGGCCGGGCGGCACACCTCATCCGAAGTGGCCAATTTTCTGCGACGGCGGCTGACGACAGCGCCGAGCCCCAGAGGGAGGAAGACAGAAGCAAAGAGGCGAATGCGAGCTTACAAGTAGCGGTACTGTACGTACGTACTTGTACAAGTTTACCCTTTGCTGTCACCGTGGCGTTTGCGGGATCTTTTGCGGGATCGTATAGATGAGATTGTATTTACAAGTACGAGTCTTGTCCAGCTCTAGCCGCCAGCCCGTCGTACCGTGCCGCCTTCTTGTTCTTCTTTAGTGAACACGATGAATCAGACATGCGGATTGACTGGTTCAGGTCCGCCTGGTCTCGAAACTGGGCGTGTGTCTGGTTCGTCTCGGCCCCCCGGAGCCGGTTCATGTTTGATAGGCTGGCCTCTTTGGCTCTGAGGGCGCGAAGCCAATTCGCCTGCCGCTCTCGCATGGCATGGACGCTGTCCGAGCGGCTAGGCTTTTACTGTAGGTAACAGCACGACGGGGGGAGTGGTGGGCACGAACCAGCTTATGTGTGTTTCTGCTCTTCTCCAATGAGTAATCCTGTTGCACAAATTCTAGCGCCCGTAATACGCCAGAGACGAGGTTAGCCTGTATAAAGTGTACATGTATGATATTGTAATCAAACGGCTGGCTGATGGCAGAGCCGCCAAGCGCCAAGATCGAAAGCCAAGAGCCAAGAAGCGAACAGCTCAGAATGTCGGCTAGGAAGTGAAGACGCCCAGAAATATGGGTGAGGGGGGATTCTGTCTTGCTGATCGTGTTCTCGCCTTTGCGTCAGTGACGGTGAAGGAGGTGGCTGAGTGAATAAGCTTCGCAATGGGACTGGATGGCCCAATTGACGATTGAGAGCTTGTAGTATACACACCCGTGTTTTGTCAACTACCCTGCTAGGTAGACGGATCGAGGTAAAGGTTGCTTCTGCCTACATGCAGCTATATAGATTAGCGACCTGGTTGGCGGCGTTTGGTGTGTTGTTCATAGGTGTCAAAGACGCTATAGTGATACCAAGAGCTCTTGGAACGGCTCGTCGCAATATCATGTTGAGAGGAGTACAAGACACTAGTGCTACTACCTAGATGAAATATTCGCACAAGTCCAAGCGCTGTCTATATGGAGCTACCAATAGCGAAAACGTCATGCTTCATTTCTGGCGTGCCGTGCAAAGTCCTACTGGACGGCCTGAAACAATTCATGGACATGTAATGCAGCGCTTCACGCCACCCCGTCCTGATTCCATCCTCGCAGCGGCTACAAAACTGACTGAAGCTGATTTGCCATGTCAACATCTCCACCCTGTGTTGGCGTTGTTCGCGCGCTGCTAAAATCACTTGGCTCTTGGCTCTTGGCTCTTCAAGCCCGTGGACCGCCACTAACACCACATAGACGCGAGACCAAGAAGCTTCCATCGGTAGCCAGAACTTGCTCCCTCGCCTACACGATTCCCCAGCTTTTTTTTCCCTTCCTGTCTGCCCCCGTAATGTCCCTTTTCATTACCTTATACTCGCCCCAGCTCCACCCAGGAGCGAGGCGCAGCAGGCAATCGATAGCACTGACCCAAAGCCAAAGTACCTGAGCAGAAGCCCATTTTGATTTGGGTCTAATGCATTATACAGAGTCAAAGAGCGTATGTACTCCGTACATGAGGCATATCGTATTAGCGACTCCATCTGACGGCCCCTGTTTTGCCGGACACCCATGGGACAGATCCGGGAGGGCTCAAATGTCTGACACTGGGGCTTTTCAGCAGGGCCAGCCAGTACGAATACATTGATGTCAGGTACCTGTACTGTACTACGGCTAAACAGTCACCGGAGCCCATGACCTGCTGAGAGCGTCCGGGCAGGGAGGGTTGAAGTGAAGCGTCAGTGCTGCGGCGCGGTGAAGAAATGGCCAGGCGTTGAATCCCGTTGACGGGACCAGCCCCAATGGCACTCGTAATGCCTGCTACAGAGCAGCCACAGCCAATCAATCATCGAGCTGGGCACAAATAGGCATTCAGCAGCGATTTCAAGGAATGGAATTGACACTAATTCCGAGTTATCGGCGATGGCGACGGCTACGGCTGCCGGGGCACTAGGCAGGTCCCAGGTGGTGCTACTTGTGCTCTCCCCCATCAGCTGCCTCCGGGCCGCGATGTGCTCGCTGTGGTGGCCACTAGCAGCAACTCACCCATGCCGCAGTTGGCACGATTCAACGCCTTCGCCTTGCATACTTGCATCCCGGGTTAATCGCGAGGTACATATTACATAGGGACTGCCGTAATCTGCAACAAGCATCTGTGTCTTTTATTTCCTCTCTCTCCCGCCCTTCCTCCCTCTTCTCCAAATCCAAGTCCATCCCCACACACGCACTAGAAACTTACTGGCTGCTGGGCCGTCCGTTGTTTATAATCTTGTTGTAGCCGCCCTCATCTCGCTGAAATTTCCCACATCCCAGGCTCGGGCGGTTCGGCTCCTTGAAGCACCATCAAAGCGACCCTTGCTGGAGGATTCTTATTTATTATTCTGTATGGTTCTTTGGCCGATCTAGAACTCACCCAAGGGGGGTTTTCTTAAACAAAACCTTGCGGCCGCCCGTTTTCCATTTACACCCATAATCCAGAAACCTACCTTGCGCCTCTCACCTCGCCTCAACAACTTGAACTTTCGCAACTGCTAGGTACCCAAGGGGTACTTGCTCGAGCACCAAACGCACTGCAGGCGGGGCGGTCACTCAACCAGCCACCAAAACTTACTCAGACTCACTCTTACAAAGACCACGCGCCGCCAGGCTGTCATTTGGTTGTTTGCGTTCATCAGGCGCCATCCATCCCGCTTGCCTTTCTCTCCTCTTTTTGAACAAGTACCAGGACAAAGTTAAAAAGGAGCTCAACTGCGGGGATTTACGACTTTTACTCATCGGATTTCATCTCAACCCTTTCATTTCTGCCTCATCGCCATGGCTTCTCAGACATCATCTCGGGCATCCGGTCGTGTGAGCCGGGATACGGGCTTTCCAGAACCCTTTGATAAATGTAAGCACTCCCCTTTTGGTCACGCCGATTTCTTTTTCTTTGTTTCTTTGTTTCTTTCATTCTTTCCATCAGGATGCAATTTTCTAAATAAAGGTATACATATATTTTTTTTACTGACATTTTTCCGTCCTAGGGAGCAACACCACTCTTCCTCACCCAGACGCCGATCTCTCACCAAACGCCTGCATCTCACACGACGAACTCGCCGGCGATCATGCCCTCAAGCGCAAGCGCCTCTCATTCCTCCACCGACGACACAAGCATAAGCGAAGCCTCGTTGACGGCCTCGCCACCCCCCAGACCGAGCTCCTCAGCAGCGTCCTGTCCCTGTCGCTCTCTCATTCCCGCTCCAGCACCAGTCTCCGTGTCCAGGCGGAGGCCCCCAAGCTCACGAGCCCTTCCGAGGCCAGCTTCCAGTCCAAGACGGGCAGCGAGAGCGCCGAGTCGACCAAGAAGGACGATGAGACACCGCCTTCTTCTCCCGATAGCGTGATGCACAGCCCCAAGAAGTCGAACCGGTTCAGCAAGTGGCGACGGTCTTGATCAACGAAAACCGCAGGACGGAAAAAGTGATGTGAAGGCAACTTTATATATATATATACATGCGTATAGCATGCATCACACTTTCTTGACTTACTCAAACACCAAACGGGACAACCACCTTTACACAAGAAAGAAAAAAAATGAAGGAGACAAAAAAAAAAAAAAAAAACCGAAACGAATTCACGACTCTCTTTTGTGTTATATAATATATTTTACAGCTTATTATCTGTTTTTATGGGCGTTCTCATTTCCATGAGCGACGGAGTTTTGGGAGAAAAGGGGTTACTGCATATTTTTGGAAACCTGGCAACAGAGCGATACGGCCTTTCCCCTTGAGAAAATGGGGGATCCTGTCTTTATATATTTTTGGGGTACAACTTGCATCTGCTCGGCATATTATTTATTTTGTCTACTTTCTTTTGTATCTTTACGACAAAGAAGGCACATAAAAAGACTGGGATTATAGCTGTTGTGTGTAATAAAAGCGACAGTGTTGCGGCATCATGACTCGCACTCTCCTCTTCTTCTTTTGTCAACAAATGTTCAATCATTGGCAGGTTTGCAAGAGTAAGAAGCATGCTGCAAAAACAGTTGTAAAGGGCTCATTGAATTGTGGCTTGATTTCACAAAAGACTCAAAATATCACTGCCCATTCGTCCTCCAAAGTTCCTCTCTCATGCCATGATGCTATGCCCCTCCTAACTCCCCCCGATACGTAGTGTAGCTATACGGACTCAACAGCAACGGCACATGGTAATGCTGGCCCTCCTCGACGCGAAACACCACCGTCGCCTCCGGGAAAAAGGTCTTGTCCTCGCCAAAGTAGCTGGCGGTGTCGAAGCGCAGCGTCCACCTGCTGGGCCCGCGGATGGCGCCCAGCACGTCCTCGAGCGTGTAGACGGGGACCTCGCCCGACGCCGTCTCGGAGCTGTAGGGCAGCCAGACGGTGATGCGGCCGTCGTCGTTGGTGAGCGACTCGAACGTCTTGAGCACGTTGCCGTGGCTGCTGGAGGTGCCGGGGCCTTCGAGGCGCACGCGGATGCCCTTTGCGGGGCGGCCGACGGAGGTGTCGAGGACGTGGCAGGTGATGCGGTCTTTGTCGGCCATGGCTGAGGCTTTGAATTTCTCTCGCTGTGAGTATGTGGTGTGACGATGGTTGATGGCTGGGCTGAGATGGATGGATGGATGGTGGGGTAAATGGTCGAATCGATTCAATCAACTCAATCTTGAGATGCAAATCAAATCTCAGTGGCGAAGGACAAGGACAAAGAGAAAAAGAGAGAATGCAAAACAAGGTTTTACGTCTTCTTTATATAAAACTCGCGCGCAACGTGAGACTGAAATGAAGGCTGTGACGAGGACAGCAGGAGACCAAGGCTGAGCTGTTTCTATTCTTAAAGGACCTGCATGATTGACGGCTGCTGCTACCTCAGTTACTGGGCAGTACTAACAGTGCTAGGCCTACCGCCAGGCCTTGTTAGTGTAGGACTCGACACATGCTGGCAAGTACAGCGCATCCAATCAGCATCGGTGGGAGCAGAGGCAGCACATTGGCTCAGCCACGCTGTGCGCCGGCCGCCGTTGGTAGTTGGTGGAGGTGGCCGCTGGCCATGGCTCTGCTCGTTGATATGCGGAGCAGGTACGTACATGTATGTATATACACCAGGCTTCATCAATGAGATGCTTCGTTAAAGCCAGGCTGAAGCCGCTATAGTTGAATGGAAGACTCCGTGTTATGCAGTTCGACATTGTTATCTTCATCTACATCATGCCGCTGTCAACTTATTCATGCAGCTACAGTCTCATTGGCAGCCTCGGAGCGTTGCAACCGCTAGAGCTCTAGGTGCCTAAACACACGCTCATTCCCCCCACCATATCGACACCACTTACTGTCGCATCCTTTTTGTCATCTTCTGCCCCTCCATCTTCGCTCCATCCTTCTCTTTCCGCTTCCAAACGCCACTCCCTCTCGTATCTGTAGCCTCGCCAACTCAAATCGTCTGCGTCACCCCCCTCAAGTCTCAGCCTCGTCTGTCTCTTCCTCCACCAATCTCTTTTCTGCTTCTCTCTCTCTCTTCTCTCTGTTATTCCGCATACTAAAAAAAAACACAGCACCTCCACAGCCATGGCCCTCGTCATCGACGAAGACGCTCTCGAGCCGTCTCTCCAAACGCTCCTCGACCAGCGCTCGCTCCGCTGGATCTTCGTCGGCGGCAAAGGTGGTGTCGGCAAAACCACCACGTCGTGCTCCCTCGCCATCCAGCTCGCCAAAGTCCGCCGCTCCGTCCTGCTCATTAGTACTGATCCCGCCCACAACCTGTCCGATGCCTTCAACCAGAAGTTCGGCAAGGAGGCCCGCCTCATCAACGGCTTCGACAACCTCAGCGCCATGGAGATTGACCCCAATGGCAGCATGCAGGACTTGCTGGCTGGCCAGGGCGAGAACACGGAGGACCTGAATGCCATGAGCGGGGGGGATTGGAGGCATGATGCAGGATCTCGCCTTTGCTGTACGTTTCCCCTTCTTCTTTTTTTCCCCATCTTCTTAGTACATGAAACCTAACTCGCATCTTTCTGTAGATCCCCGGTATTGACGAAGCCATGTCCTTCGCCGAAGTCCTCAAGCAGGTCAAGTCCCTCTCCTACGAAACCATCATCTTCGACACCGCCCCCACCGGCCACACCCTCCGCTTCCTCCAGTTCCCCTCCGTCCTCGAAAAGGCCCTCGCAAAGGTCTCCCAGCTCTCCTCCCAGTACGGCCCGCTGCTCAACGGCTTCCTCGGCTCCAACGGTGCCCTGCCCAACGGCCAGAACCTCAACGAGATGATGGAGAAGCTCGAGTCCCTGCGCGCCACAATCTCCGAGGTCAACACCCAGTTCAAGGACGCCGAGCTGACCACCTTTGTGTGCGTCTGCATCGCCGAGTTCTTGAGTCTGTACGAGACGGAGCGCATGATCCAGGAGCTGGCCAACTACGGCATCGACACCCACAGCATCGTCGTCAACCAGCTGCTGTTCCCTAAGAAGGAGAGCGACTGCGAGCAGTGCAACGCCCGCAGGAAGATGCAGCGCAAGTATCTTGACCAGTACGAGGAGCTTTACGCTGAGGATTTCAATGTCGTCAAGATGCCGTTGTTGGTGGAGGAAGTGCGAGGCAAGGAGAAGCTGGAGAAATTTAGCGAGATGCTGGTGAAGCCGTACGTTCCGCCGCAGTAAAAACGACAAGGGGAGGTAAATAGACGAGAAAGGAGAGGGAGAGAAGAACAAGAAAGAATAAATGCATAAAAAAAATTCAGAAAAGAAAAGAAAAATTATCATCTACGTCACGAACAAAGACTTATGGGCCGTGTATACCGACTAGATATTCTTTCTAATAGATTTAGTATAAGGAGTCCAGGCGTTTTCAGCCCTTATAGTCTACATATTTCACCTATCCATCACCTTTGGTCTTGACTTATTTCATTCACTCAATTCACGTGCAGTGTAAACATGTGTGTGTGGTGTACAATTCAGTTTCTTAAATTGACGCTCCCTTTCTGGGACACCTGTTCTACTTAAAAATCTTCCTGCGCCTTCATCATGCCACCCTTAAAGAGGGGGGGAAAAGCAAAAAAGAAAAAAAAAGCCGTCTCCAACTCAATCTCACCCTGAAAATAACCATACAGTAATACCCAGTCCCTCTTTTCGTTAATCTCATAGAGGGTTAAGATGGAACATGCGGAATTCAGCGTCCATCATTTCGGGGGCAAAAAGGGCAAGTGCTGATCTGTAAAGAGGTATGAGGATTGAAGATGGCTAAAACGGCTCGATTCGAATATTTTTCTTTCATGGACATAAGAGACGAAAACAGAAAAAGTTGAAGGGAAAAAAACGCCTGATCCAAGCCAAGTTGAGCTCTGGTAATGAGAACCGTCCTCCCTGTTTTTTATATTTGTGTGTGGTATTTGCTCCCTGTTCATACATGTATTGTTGTGTCGTATTTGGTGTGCGTTGTGTGTGCAGTGTTTCGCCAGCTAAATGCAAGAAGGAAAAAAAAAGTAGGGGCCTTTAGGTGTTGCTGTATCCGATATTAAACGCTGTGTGTTGAAAACGAAAACCCCCTAGCAGAACATGCCGCCTTTGTCGTCCGCCGTACTTTCGGCGCAGAGCCATTCCAGATGGTTGTTGTGTGCTGCATATCGTAATAGTAGAGGTTGCTCTGGTTGCTCTCTTCATCTCTTTCTTTTAGAGCTCTCTGTAGTCGCTTGGCCGGACTCGGCGTTGCTTGTTCTGGTGTCGATGGGGGTTGACCGGCTTTCGGAAGTAGGCATCGTCATCGCCACCACCTTGGGTGAAGTTGCCGCCATTTTGATAGCCGTTCATCATGCCTCCACCATTCATGCCATTCATATTGCCCGTTCCACCCATGGGATTCATGCCGTTCATGCTACCCATGCCATTCATACCGCCCATATTGTTCATACCTCCCCAATTCCCGTTCATGTTACTGCCATTCATGTTGTTCATGCCGTTCATACCACCCATGTTGTTCATACCATATCCTCCATTCATGTTTCCGTAGCCCCCATTCATGTTGTTGAAGCCCTGCATCCCCATCATAGGCATGTTCATCATCGGCATGCCCATGCCCATGCCCATGTTGTTCATACCCATATTCATACCCATGCCCATGTTCATCATGTTTGGCATCATGCCCATGCCACCATTGAACATCATGTTATTCATTCCCATGTTTGGCATGCCATTCATCATGTTTCCATTCATCGTATTTTGTGATGATTGGTTTTGCATAGCACGGGGGCCCTTGGGGATCTTAGGATTTTCGAGGAAATCTTCTGCAGGCCTCTTCTTTGAAGCAGTGTCTTCTGCTTTGACTACTTCGGTCTTTTTGTCCCCTGCCAGAGGAGCGAGGACAAGACTTTTGGACTCGGTTGAGGGAGATTTGGACGCTGAGTCGGCGACTTCTGTGGCTGGTGAGTCAAGTTTCTCCTCTTGAGACTCAGTCTTTTCGAGTTTCGGCCTGTCCGCCTCAGAGTCTGTTGCTTTATTTAGCCCAACCTTGTCTGCTTCTTCAGCTCCAGCGACATTCTCGGAACTGTTTGCCACTTCCTCCGATTTGGCCTTGGGGGATGAGGGAGGAGTGACCTTGGCGGCCTCTTTCTCTTTAATGTAGTCCTGAATCTTCTTTGATGCTTCTTCATCAGGCTGAAGATCATCAATTAGTACACCTTCAGTCTGGCAAGCAGGGCAGACGAAGTCGCTTTCAATGAGTGCATTGGTGATGCAGTCATTGCAAAACGTCTTCTGGCAGCATGGGGTTTTCATTGGCTCTATGAACATCTTCTTGTCAATCGAACATTCGAGACCACGCTCCTGCACCTCCTTATCTTCCGCCTTTGCCGTCTTGGCCGCGGCGGAAGAGGATTGGGCCTTGGCCTGAAATTGCTCCCAAGACGCCTTGTCTGGCTCAGCAATGACAAAATCCCCCTCAGCGTTGACCATGATTCCTGAGGGTCGCTTGGATTCGTCGCCTTCAGTTTGAGCTAGAATGACAGATTTATCCACCTTTTGTAAAAATGATCGAGGAATACCAGTAGTCCGTTTGACGCGGGGCCGATTATCAAAATCAGGGTCATCGTTGGTAGGGCACAATTGAATCCAATGACCTTTGTTTCCACATCGATAGCAAATGTATCCATTGGGAGGGTCATGATCTGGGACATTTGCTGGGCGTTTAGCACCTGGCTTGAAAACTGGTGCTTGTCTGTTCAGGCAGTTAGCAACTCTATACCCTACGCTAGAGAAAATGCATGACCAAACAAAGACAACTTACTGAGACAACTCTTCTTGCTGAGCTGACCATTGTTCGGATTGAGCAGCAAACATGGCAGCCATGCGATCTTCCTCCGTCATAGCATCGTTCATCTGGCTAAAAGCGTTCGAGTTCGGCTTGGAAGTCGAAACCTTCCCTAGCTGTTCCTTGCGGCCGGCATTCTTAGCCGCTACGGGCATTTTGCCAGAGACATATCGGGCGGCTCGCCCAGCCCCGGGCTTTAAGGCCGGCTGTCGTCGAGCAATCACCGTCGTTGATCTGGGGACAATTGTGGTATCATCATCGTACTCTATATCATACCAAGTTAGTATTTATGCTGCTGGAAGCAAGGGATAATTTTCGGTATCAGTTCCAAGTACTCACCTTCACTGTTGTCATCGGTGTAAATGAACAGGTCGAAGTCCGTGCCATCGCCCAAACCACTCTTGTTGATGATTTCACGCTTCAGTTCAAAGACTGAGATACCTGTACCGTCAAATTCCACTCTTGTGGGCTCCTTCTGCGACTTGAATTTGAAGAACACTGATGAAGACATTTTTGCTGAGGGGGGGATTGTTTGGTTACAAGCAACGAAATGTGAAAGAGTAAAAGAGGTCAGAGACGTTAGGCTCGTCAAGAATGTAAGGTCGAAGGGGCTATGAATCTGTGATGTAAATACGTCGGAAACCTCAGTCGTAAAACAATTGACTAAGTGAGTATAGAATTTCTTGCTGCTAGCGAAACTTTTTTTCTTTTGATTCTTCTTCTTTTCTTGGTTTTGCACCTCGGTGCTGTTTCAACTCAAGATGGACTCAAAATAATCAATTCTGATTGTAATTGGTGGAAAGACAAAGACAATAGGGAAAAAATGGGTACGACGAATAATCGAGTACAAGTGGCAGAAGCCAGAAGGAAAAGACAACCCTAGAGTTCCCCCTCACCTCCTGATCACCATAACAGACCAGCCTATGCACCAGTAGATAACAACCCTTTGCTAGCCGTCTCAGGAACCCACGTCGGACAGACTAGCAAAATTCCAAAATAGAGTAACAAATAAACAAGAAAGCCGAGACTTATTTGGTAAAGCGGAACAGAGAGCAAATCACAGGTCGATGGGTCGCGAGATGCGAGAATCGCTTCGCTGAATGGGTCGTTGGAGGATGGGGCACGCGTACGGTTCTACCGGAACTGTTCGACCTCACAATGGAGGCTGTAAGGCGCTTGATTCGTTGAAGCCGTAGCCTAGCGGGATTAAAATCGATGGATGGCAAGCGAGCAGTCACCTGGGCGCAAGTCGACGATGCTTCGGCGATGACTTCGCGGGAGGACGGTGTGTCGTTGATGTGGACGAGAAGAGGAGAAGAAAAACAGAAGCGGAGGGACTGGGGACAGTTAGTTCCATTATTAATGGGAGGCGCGCGTATTGATAGCGAGCTCAGGCCGCTTGCCAGCAGTTAGCGTTTGCGCTAAGGCAAAATGTTTTTCCACCGCCGGCATCTCACGTGCCCAAGCTTCCTGTTTGGGAGCAGTATTCCGGGCTGACATGGAGCAGTATTAGCGGCGGGAATTAGGACTACTGCAAATACCCGGCAGGCTGAGGAGGGACAAGTGCAACTTGCAGGGTACCTCTCGTGTTAGATCCCCACCTCACGCTGTCCACACGATAAGTGCCTGTTTGCTCGTCTGAGCATCTGTCTGCTCAGGTACTGCTGCGGTACCATGCAGCGTCTCACCATCAGCTGCCGCTGGTAACCGGCCTGGAACGAAAAAAGTTCCCCTCCATCCTGCCCTCTGCCCCGCCACGTGAAGCTTCTGCAGGCGCTGTATCTTCGCGTGCTGAGCAGCTGGTAGGGCGATATGCCCCGCACCATCTTTCTTCATGAGTTCTCGTCAATTCTGGACGAGGATCAGGCCTTTTTCTTCTCAACTACTCCAGCGTCCTCGAATTGCTGCTCCTTCGTTTCGACCCTACCTCACTGACTCGATCCGTGCCCACCAAGCTAGAAAGATGGCACCTCAACTCGACAGCTTCTTCAAGCAGGTTGACACCTCTGCGGATGCCTTCATTGAGCGTCTGCGCAAGGCTGTTGCTATCCCTTCCATCTCCGCCGAGGATGCCCGCCGTCCCGATGTTGTGCGCATGGGTCACTTCCTGGCCGATGAGCTGAAGGCTTTGGGTGCTGAGGTTGAACTTCGACCGCTCGGCAAGGAGCCTCACAGGCCTCACCTTGACCTGCCTCCTGTTGTTCTTGGACGATACGGAAACGACAAGAACAAGCGAACGATTCTGGTTTACGGCCACTACGATGTCCAGCCCGCTGAGAAGAGCGATGGATGGGCAACCGACCCCTTCACGCTCACCGTCGACGACAAGGGCCGCATGTTTGGCCGTGGCTCAACCGACGACAAGGGACCCGTCCTGGGCTGGCTGAACGCCATTGAGGCCCACCAGAAGGCTGGTGTTGACTTCCCCGTCAACCTTTTGATGTGCTTTGAGGGTATGGAGGAGTACGGATCCGAGGGTCTGGATGACTTGATCCGAGAGGAGGCCAAGAAGTTCTTCGCCGATGCCGATGCCGTTTGCATTTCTGACAACTACTGGCTCGGAACTGAGAAGCCTTGCTTGACCTACGGCCTCCGAGGCTGCAACTACTACTCTGTTGAAGTCTCTGGCCCCGGTGCCGACTTGCACAGCGGTGTCTTTGGCGGACAGGCCCACGAGCCCATGACTGATCTGGTTCAGATCATGGCATCTCTTGTTGATAGCAAGGGCAACATCAACATCCCCGGCATCAAGGAGCAGGTTGCTCCCGTTACTGCGGATGAGGAGAAGCTCTACGACACCATTGCCTTCACCATGGGCAACCTGCACGAATCTCTCGGCAGCACCACCACCATCCACGATGAGACCAAGCCAACCCTGATGGCCCGCTGGAGATACCCTTCTCTGTCTCTCCACGGTATCGAGGGCGCTTTCGCTTCTCCTGGTGCCAAGACTGTCATCCCCGCCAAGGTCACTGGCAAGTTCTCTATCCGAACTGTCCCTGATATGGACATTGACACTACCAACGCTGCGGTCTACAAGTACGTGGAGGAGCAATTTGCCAAGCTTGGCAGCAAGAACAGCATGAAGGTCTGGGCTCAGCACACCGGAAAGTGGTGGGTTGCCTCGCCAAAGCACTGGAACTTTTCTGCTGCTGCCAAGGCAGTTGAGCGTGTCTGGGGTGTCGCCCCTGACTTTACTCGTGAGGGTGGAAGGTGAGTAGTATCATGGATTTCCTGTCTTTCGATCCTTTGCGCTTTGCAAAATGCTAATGAAATTCCTCTATAGTATCCCCGTCACTCTTACTTTCGAGGAGGCTACCGGCAAGAATGTCCTGCTGCTGCCCATGGGAAGCTCAACAGACGGTGCTCACTCTATCAACGAGAAGCTTGACAAGGGCAACTACATTGAGGGCATCAAGATGCTTGGTGCTTACCTGCACTACGTCGCTGAGGAGCCCCAGAACTAAGCGTAGAAGCAAAAACTAGTGAAAAAATCCCAAACAAAGTATCAGAAACAAGATGTGTATCCTATATACCAAATCCAAGGATTCAAAGCTACGCATAAGCGTCGCATTAAATGTTGAAGTTTCATCTATATTGCTTGTCTCCTCTATCGACCAAGTATACTCTTACTCATATGAAGTTTACCACGTTTGATTGTGTCATCAATAACTGTTCACTCTCGATCAAATGTTGTTTAGAGGCACTAGTCAACTTGGGCACCAACACTAGAAAGCCAGAGGCCCCTCCCCATCCGTGCGCGACCGGGTTAGCGGCCCAATTAGTGGCACCTTGAACCCGATGGATGGTCGATGGATGGTGCTAAATCGCACGTCAGAGCCCAAGTACCGGCGATGCAGCCCGCCGCTAATCGCTCACTAAAGGGCATCTGACGCCCCATGACCTTATTTAGGTGGCCGGGGGCCTTTCCCTCACCTTTCTGTTAAAGCTCGTTCGGCTGGGCTTCTGATGGAGGAAATGAGTGAATAACTTGCCTGTAGATACACCTCCCAAAATACTGGGAGCATAAGGTGTATTGCCGCCTTGGTTACATCGGAGCAAACACACCGTCTGCGGGGTTGCTTGATCGGCCGCATTATCAGCCAATACCGGTACTCGTCATATAAAAAACGAGCTAAACTACCGAGGAGCAGCAGTAGCAGCTGAGCTGAATTGCGCGCGTAGGACCAGAAGAGAGTTTGGGCGGCGTCGGCCTTTCGTTGAGCCACCGGAAAGCTTCCCTTACAGCCCATCGAGCCACCTAGCATCGGCTAGCAGACGGGGCTGAAACAGCTCGTTGGAAAAGAAAAACGCTGGATTACCTTCTTTTTCCCGAATCCATGGCGGGAGGCATCTGGGAAGCCTTCTTTTTCGAAGAAGATATTCGCGTCATGGTGAGAGAGAGCGGCATTGCGGCCACAAAGCCGATATTCCCTAGTTACTTGCTTCCGAGCTTCAAGTTCACTTTCCCAGGACGTCGCCGCCGCTCTGCATCCTCGACATCCTCAACATCTTCCACATCGTCGGACTTCTCTAGCGGTCCTGGCGATGGCGCTTTATCAGCAGTGACCACGCCGAATGGCTCTCCTCCCGACGGCGATTCTGCAATCACTACACTGGGAAACAAAATCTCTGGTCGACGACTCTCCCGGACAGCGGCAGATACGCTGCGCTGCTCGAGCTGTGCTACCGACATTGCATTCACCTCGCAGATTATTTCCAAGGGGTTCACTGGTCGCTATGGCCGCGCGTACTTGATCTCCCCTCTAGCAGACTCGGCGAATGCAAATGCGCCATCCGTGTCGCTGCTCAACGTCCGCATTGGCAAGAACGAGAATCGCCAGCTTGTCACTGGATGGCATGTCGTGGCAGATATTTGCTGCGGAATATGCTCCCGCAAGCTTGGCTGGAAATACGTGGATGCCAAGGAGGAATCACAAAAGTACAAAGTGGGCAAGTTTATCTTGGAGACGGAGCGGGTGGTGACACATCGGAGCTGGGAGGACGTCACGATTTCCGAGGGCCTGGAGCTCATGGATGAAATGGCAGAAGAAGAAGAAGAAATTGCCAGGGGAAAGAAAGATGGCGACAGCCAAGGACACAGCGAAGTTGAGTTTGATTCCGAAGACGATGAAGAGTGCGAGGCTGTGTTCGCCGGCCTGTGGGATGCTGAGACGGCTGCCAAACGAAGGAGCCGCCTGGGTGCGAGGCCAAGGCCAGCGCGGGACTCGTCGGAGTCGTGAGTTAGAGCTGGGCGAGCAGAAAAAGCCGATGGGTCGAATATGTTGGGCGTTTGAGATTATTGTTTGCGAGATACCATTTTGACTTTGCTGCTGCATTGGCTTACACAACTTTCTTTCTTTCTTTTTTTGTTGGGGAGAGATATTAGGAGTAGTGATTTGCCTATCATTTATCGAATTTTCTGCCCTTTTTATACCTTTTTGGTTTACTTGATGCTGAATGCCATTATTTTTTCAATTTAAAATGGAATGGATAGCGATCGACGTTGGCGCTCTTTGATCCAACAGGGCATTTGATATCTTCTTCTCAGCTCGTGCTGCTGATGCTTCTTACTCTTACTGCTAGCGTCTCGAAGCACCCAAGCTAGGAGACACATGATCAAGTCGAGACGCCGCAGGATCCATCCCCGGACTTCCGAGACGCCTGGGTCTTGAAGTATCATATACCTAGTACGCCTTCTTTGAGCTTGGAGGCTACGAACCCGGTCTGTGCAACGGTGGGAATGAACCCATTGGCGAGCCTGCACGAAATACGGATGGCAACTTGTAGGGGTTGCTTTTCATCCCAGTCTTGTAGGCTGGGGGTCTATGTCTAGAGTAGATACTACGACTAATACTAGTGGTGTAATGTAAAACCATACGATTACAGTCTGACTGCTCATTCCACAAACGCCGGCTTGTATCACAGTCTCGATGCAGAGAGAAAGTTACCCACGCAGTTGCTTCGGGGGCAAAACACCCGAGTACGACGTGTAGCTGGCGTGCATGTAAGCTGATGCGGCAGAATCCAAACTGGCTGCCGCTTTCACTGCAACAAGCATTGGAAGCAAGGAAAGCTTCGGCGAGAATGCCTGCTGTGCTCTGGTCTCAGGAGGCATTCCCGTGGTACTTGTACCTCTGCAAGGGGGCAAGAGATGCGCTGTACTTCGCTGCACGTCTTCGGGCAGTACCTGTAGGATCCTCAGCTTCGTTCTCGCCCCCTTTATCTTACATGGCCCTTGAAGCGTGTACTGTAACCCTTGTGTAAAGTGGCTTGATGGCGGATGTAAGTTTGGTACGAGCCCCTTGACAAACAATGCTATTGTTAGTGGTGTTTTGTCGTTATTGCAATCAATCAGCCTTTGCTGGCGTAAAAACGGTGGACCGCTGGTGGAAGGACTTTTAGCGGCCGAGTCCGGCAGAGACGGCGATTAAGGGGGCCCTTAGGGCGCTGCATGCCCTGTAACGGCCTCGATTTGAAAGGGGTGCCCTCTGGCAGCCAGCGCTGAAGCCCTGTGGGAGCAGAAACGTGGACGTGGGGGCTCTAGCCACGGAATGCCAAGGCCCAGCATCCCTATCAGCGCTACGTGGGCCCCTGTTGGCTGGCGGCCCAGATATGTCTGGTTTTCATGCGTCATATCGTCACTTCCAGCGCGCATCCCGTGCAGGAGCCACAGTGGGGTGGGCGGTGAACGAATAGAACAACAAACAAATCCACAGCTGCGTAACTGGTCTGGCAGCAGCAGCGTCGGGTCGATGCAGCTCGTCGACCTTTTCTGCCTCTGCCCCCTCCGTCGATCGCATCGACCAAGTTCTCTACATTCGTTTCCAGCACTCCGTTATTGTATCATCATTACAGCCATTGCTACCTGTGCAAGTCAGTATCGACCTCCATCTGCTGCCAATTCCAGCCCAGCCGAGGCCCTTTGCCACCAGGTACCGGTACGTACTATGTCATCACCCCCAGCTCGTCCAATTTATGCCCCGCAGGGTCCATGCATCCTGTCACTCGGTGGTGGTCATGGTAATGAGGTAGATGGAGGTGGTGGTAACGGATATGGGAGTTCGCCCACGCTCGTGACCCCCCCTGATGCGAGGCCGTGTAGCCTGTACTTTGTGTTCCTCGCTGCTGACTCTTCTCTAGACCCGACCGCCGGTGTCACCTCCAGAGCCCTAAAGTTATCTATCATCCCGAGATTGTTGGACGAAAGCTGCTGCGACTTCCGGCCCTGCTGCTACTGGTCCATAACGACGACGACGACGACACCACCACCGCTGCTCATTGATACCCGGGCAGCTTCTCAACGCACACAACCCAACCAATTCAGCCGATCCGAGCAAGAGTGATATATACATACACAAGCACGTACATTCCTCATGTCAAGCGCATCAGGCCACCGCTCACGCGGTTCTGAGGAGTACGGGGTTTTCGACGATGCGAAGACGTACTATGCCTCAGAGGAGCGGCATAGCAACCGCTATGGAGTGCGGACCCGAACCTACTCCCAGGTAGGTGCCATCCTATGTAGCAAGAACGTAAACTACTACATCACTCTCAAAATGCTAATTGGATTTGCTATAGAATAGCTTGGTGAAGCAGCTGGAGAGGATGGGGGCTCAGGAGCCGTTCAGACGTGGAAGCCATGGTTAGTTGTCTCTCCATATTTGAATTGAGCATGGAACGCAAGTATTGACCGCAATTGTGTAGATGAGAGCACTATAGAGATGGGCCGTCGCTTTCTCGTGCAGGTTGACGCCACATTGGAAATTCTGAAGAACCAAGAAGACACCGACGGAAACATGCAGATCACGATTGAGGATAACGGCCCCAAAGTCATTTCCCTGAGAACTGCTGCCTCGGCTGGTTACAACCGATTCGAAGTCCGAGGAACGTACATGCTGTCGAATCTCTTGCAGGAATTGACATTGGCAAAGGAGTATGGGCGGAAGCAAATCATCCTTGATGAAGCTCGCCTGAATGAGAACCCTGTTGACCGTTTATCCCGCCTTATCCGAGATCACTTCTGGGATGGCCTTACACGGCGAATCGATGCTTCGAGTATTGAGATTGCTGCTCGTGATCCCAAGGATTGGACGGATGATCCCCGCCCGAGAATCTACGTTCCTGTTGGAGCCCCTGAGCAGTATGAATACTATACAAAGGTTGCTGCCGATAGACCGGAACTCCGCCTTGATGTTCAGCTTTTGCCGGAGAAGATTACTCCGGAGCTGATTCGAGACATGAATGACAAGCCTGGTCTCTTGGCCGTGGCCGTAGAGAAGGCGGAAGAGGAGGATGAACAGGGCAATGTGGTGCACACTTTGAAGGGCTTGCCATTTGTTGTTCCTGGTGGCCGTTTCAACGAACTCTACGGCTGGGATAGCTACATGGAGTCTCTCGGCTTGCTGATCCACGAGAGAGTCGATTTAGCCAAGGCAATGGTCCTCAACTTTTGCTTCTGTATCGAGCATTATGGCAAAATTCTCAATGCCACTCGATCGTACTACCTTGGTCGATCGCAACCCCCTTTTCTGACGGATATGGCTCTTCGAGTGTACGAAAAGATCAAGCATGAGCCTGATTCAAAGGAATTCTTGAGACGAGCGATCCTTGCAGCCATCAAGGAGTACCATAGTGTCTGGACCTGCGAGCCTAGACTGGACCCTGTGACGGGTCTTTCGAGATACAGACCAGAGGGCCTCGGCGTGCCTCCTGAGACAGAAGCTAGCCATTTCGTTCACATCTTGAAACCATACATTGAGAAGCATAAGATGGAGTTCAAAGACTTTGTCCGAGCTTACAACTACGGAGAGATCCAGGAGCCCGAGTTGGACGCATACTTTTTGCACGACCGCGCAGTGCGCGAATCTGGTCATGACACATCGTACCGTCTCGAAGGCGTCTGTGCTGACCTCGCTACAATTGATCTGAACTCTCTACTTTTTAAATATGAGACGGATATCGCACGAACCATCCGAAGTCTCTTTGGCGATAAGCTGACAATTCCAGCCGAGTTCTGTCAGGGAACGCCGTACCAGCCCGGCGAGACAGTCTCCTCGGCAGTCTGGGACCGACGCGCGAAGCGGAGAAAGCTGACAATGGACAAACTGATGTGGAATGAAGAGGAGGGCATGTTCTTTGACTACGACACAGCCAACAGAAAGAGGTGTACGTACGAGACTGCTACAACCTTGTGGGCACTTTGGGCTGGACTTGCATCGCCTAAGCAGGCTGCCGATTTGGTGAAGAAGGGCCTGCCTCGGTTCGAGATGTTTGGAGGCCTGGTAGCAGGAACGGAGAAATCTCGGGGTGAAATTGGGCTGGAACGCCCGAATCGACAATGGGATTACCCGTACGGCTGGGCCCCGCAGCAGATGCTGGCTTGGACAGGTCTGCTTCGGTACAGCTTCACTGAGGAAGCCGAACGTCTTGCCTATAAATGGCTCTTTATGATCACTAAGGCGTTTGTTGATTTCAACGGAGTGGTGGTTGAAAAGTACGACGTAACGCGGCCGATTGACCCCCATCGTGTTGACGCCGAGTATGGAAACCAAGGCCTAGATTTCAAGGGCGTTGCAAAGGAAGGGTAAGTCTTTCAACTTTTCGATGCTAATATACAAGTTAGCATGAGAATCCGTCAGAGAGATGCTAACGTAAAGTTATGATAGATTCGGTTGGGTCAATGCCAGTTATGTTTACGGACTCCAGATTGTAAATGCGCACATGCGACGAGCATTGGGAACGTTGACCCCGTATGAGACGTTTATCAAGGCGATTGAGCTGAACAACGAAAGAGCCCTGGCCAATTTGACATTGTAGTGGCATGGCTAATTGTGGGGATATGTATTGGAGTGGTGGCATCTCGAAACGACATCGTGTGCGGCTAGAGGAATGTCGTCACTCGCAAAAGACAGAGCATGATTATAGACCAGGGCCTTTGGAGACGAGCACGTCGAACTAGCATGGCGATGATGAATTGCTGTCTTGGTAGTTTTTGAGCCAACTGGAATACACAATAAAGTAAAACAGAAAGCAAGCAATGCAATGACTTACTCTGAAATGCTGTCATCTTACCCGTCAGATAAGATGGTTGGATGGCAAGCCAGTGGTGGCCGCTAACATGCCATGCAGAGATGGTGGTGTAGGCTGCACGTCGGTTCATCTACTCCCGGGAAGATGTAATTCCATGTGATTATGAAATATGTAGGCCCTACTGGTAAGACGGACGAGTACCGAGCTATTTGTAACGGAAGTAGGAGTCATCAATAGCTAACAATGGAAATGGATATGCTATATGTTGGCTTCCGGCGCAGGGCTAGGCCATGTCACCATATTGATTACGGCTGATCCTTTAACCGAGTCTGCTCCGGTCTATTTGCGTAGGTAGGTACCTACAAGTAGGCGGATTATCGTGTTCGAGACGCTCAGAGTACCAAGAAAGTGAACGCTTCAGGTGGGAGCGTTCTTGCCCGTAAAATTGATTCCGTACTGCTTCGACCGACTGAATGCCATTTGGCCTTTTTTTTCTTGTATATATTTAATTTTTTCTACAATTCTTCAGTAAATACATAGTAGTCGAATCACTTGTCTGTTGACGCTGGGAATGTACAGGAATATTGCAGATGCGTCACTTCACATGCAAAAGAGCTCCGGTGCACCGGGGCCGGGGGAAAGTATAGGAGGAAGGCATAGTGGTGGGGAAAGTGGATCCTTTGGGCTGGTGCATTGCCGATTTGAGAGCTGATGCGGAGAGAGAGTTCGCCACTTTAAAGAGGTACGTACCTTGATCTATGTAAGATGGAAGGCACGAGGGCTAGGAAAGAGGAAGGGAAAAGATGAGGAAGGAGAGGAGGTAAGATAAAAAAGAGCAGTAAAAATGGAAAGTAGTAGAGGTTAGGGGTTCAAATCTTTTTTTTCTTCTCTGCTGGACAACTTCCACCACGACATCCTCATCTTGAATCATCCACAACAAAGATACGGAGACATGGAGGCCATCCCGCCAGTGTTCAGTGTGACGCGGGGCCAACGGCTGACCTCGTCGGCATCTCGGCCAATGGCGGCTAACCACTGTGTCAACCTGTCGCCCATCCAAGCTCCCCTTGAGCCGAGCTGGAGCCGCGCCGCATCTGGGATTCTGGACTTCGCGGTGGCTTTTCGCAGTTGAAACTCGGTCACGTCACGCAGTCTCAGCTGCAGGGGCGTCTTGGCCCGCCCCATGTGTATGGCTGCCACAGGCTTAGGTTCGACTCAATGGTTGACCCTGCTCGAGTGCCGAGCTTGAATGGGCTCCCCATGCCTCGTCTAAGTGGCTGGGCCATGCTGAGTGTCGGGCCATTCCGGCGCTCAGAGCAACGAGTAAAGAGGGCCGCTCGCAAGTTCCGAGGTGCAAATGGGGAAAAGGCGAGGCAGCTGCTGTGGCTGATTCGGGTGCATGACTGGATGCCGCCCTCCTATGCATCGTGTGGGTGAGCGGCGGCATGGCTTGTTTCGAAGCCTGTGACTCGGCCTCCTCTAGCATCTAAAACTCTAACTTCTTTTTATTCCTCTCCTCCCGCCTCTTCCTTTCTTCATCTTTCCTCTTTTCTTGGAGTGACTTTGTAGTGTGATAGTCAATCATACGAGTTTATATCCAATTGATGCGGCCAGTCTATTGCATTGCCTAACAAAGCATCAACCACTTACATCTTTGCATCATGGCTTCCAACAACATGGTCACACCGGCTGTGAACCCGGACATTGAAGACGACCTGTTCCAGAAAGAGGTCCAGCAGGTCAAGGACTGGTGGCGCGATTCAAGATGGAGACACACGAAACGTCCCTTCACTGCGGAACAGATTGTTTCCAAGCGAGGCCATCTGAAGATTGAGTATCCCAGCAATGCTCAGTCCAAGAAGCTATGGAACATCATGGAGAACCGCTTCCAGGTGAGTCATACGCATTGTTTTTGGGATACGATTGAGCGTCTGTACTTCCAAGGCAGCTGCTAATAGCAAGAAATAGAACAAGGATGCTAGCTACACTTATGGCTGTTTGGAGCCTACAATGGTCACTCAGATGGCCAAGTATCTCGACACAGTCTACGTCTCCGGTTGGCAATCATCTTCAACTGCTTCTGCGTCGGACGAGCCTGGCCCCGATCTGGCAGATTACCCTTATGTAAGACGGAATACCATACACTTACACAAGACTGTCTTGGCTAATATCCGTCTCTCCAGACCACTGTACCCAACAAAGTCGGCCATCTCTTTACCGCCCAGCTTTTCCATGATCGAAAACAGCGCCAAGAGCGCTTGAGCGTACCAAAGGCTCAGCGTGCCAAGCTGGCCAATATTGACTACCTTCGACCCATCATTGCAGATGCTGATACCGGCCATGGTGGTCTGACTGCTGTTATGAAACTTACCAAGCTATTCGTCGAGAAGGGTGCTGCTGGTATCCATATCGAGGATCAGGCTCCTGGTACTAAGAAGTGCGGACACATGGCTGGTAAAGTTCTGGTACCAATCAGCGAGCACATCAACCGCCTTGTTGCCATTCGTGCGCAAGCTGATATAATGGGCTCTGACCTGATCGCTGTTGCTCGTACCGACGCTGAAGCTGCGACACTCATCACCACTACAATTGACCCTCGTGATCATTCTTTCATCCTTGGCTCTACCAACCCCAGCCTACAACCTCTGAACGACCTCATGATTGCCGCTGAGCAGAGCGGAAAGACTGGTGATGAGCTCCAGCGCATTGAAGATGAATGGATTACCGCTGCTGGCTTAAAACGATTTGATGACGCCGTCATTGCTGCCATTGGATCTTCCTCCAATGCTGACAAGATCAAGAGTGATTATCTTGCTCGCTCCAAGGGTAAGAGCAACGCTGAGGCTCGTGCTCTCGCCAAGAGTATCCTCGGAAAAGATGTCTTCTTCGACTGGGAAGCTCCCCGAACACGAGAGGGCTACTACCGCTTGAAGGGTGGCTGTGACTGTGCCATTAACCGTGCTATTGCTTACGGTCCGTTCTGTGATGCCGTTTGGATGGAGAGTAAATTGCCCGACTTTGCTCAGGCCAAGGAGTTTGCCGACGGTGTCCACGCCGTCTGGCCAGAGAAGAAGTAAGTTGCCCCTCACTGGATTGGATGTTTGGTATTTCTCGAGCTGCATGCTAATGACTGGATGACACAGGCTTGCATATAACCTCTCCCCATCTTTCAACTGGAAAACTGCCATGCCTCGTGACGAGCAAGAGACTTACATTCGCCGACTTGCTCAGCTGGGTTACTGCTGGCAGTTCATCACTCTTGCTGGCCTACATACAACCGCTCTTATCAGCCACCAGTTTGCCCGCGCATACGCCTCTCATGGTATGCGCGCGTACGGCGAGCTTGTGCAGGAGCCTGAGATGGAACAGGGCGTCGATGTGGTCAAGCACCAGAAGTGGAGTGGTGCCACTTATGTCGATGAGCTGCAAAAGATGGTTACCGGCGGCGTCAGCTCTACGGCAGCAATGGGTAAGGGCGTGACTGAGGATCAGTTCCATTAGAGAAAGGGTATTCCCTCTTCCCTCATTTACATTTTCTCGTCTTCGCCAAATTTTTATACCCTGTTTAAGAGCATGAGGACAGGAGCAATTTGGATATCGGTTTCTTTGATAATACGTAACGCTAGTTGATTGGATTGAAAAGCTGCCATTGCTTGGGCTTGTTTTGTATACATAAGCTTGTTGAAAAGACATGCTTAGAAATCCAAATACAAAATCACAGTTCCAAAACCATAGTAATGCAATTTCTTTTTTTTTTTAAATTAAAATATGTACTTGTGTTCCATACTAGTCCTGTGAATTCAAAAAACCCATTAGCTAAAAGAAAAAAAATGAACAGCAGGCGAGTTATCATGGCATTGACGATCAATGTTGGGCCACTGTCGTTGTCGAGACACCAGACGCCAATCCCGGCCAACCCAAGGATGTCCCCGGTCCTTACTCGCCCGCATTGCGCTTTTTAACAAAGCAGTAATATTGCACACCAAAGTCTAAACCAATTACGCCTGCCTAGATATTTGCAGACGATGAAATTAAATAACAATAACAAAAAAGGGGGTAGATGAAGCAGAGGGTGCTGAGGAGAAGAATGATGGCAGACCCAAGCTTGGATACCCCTTCAAGAGAGAAGAATAAGCCATAGAATGCCCGACATGACATCGAAAGGCAATGATGACATATATCTATATTTGTTATTCTTATGCCTTCCTCTGATTCTGTAAAATGAACCAACCATAGAGAGTAGTCCAGCTAGTCACTGGTCGGGCAAATCTCAACGCGACTCAGATTCCTAGTCAGCATCTGCCAGCTGCATAATCAGCTGCGCCGCCCGATCCAAGAACGGAAAAGGACTGGTGACTTCCTTCTCTTCGAGCAGATATCCGTCCTGGGTTTCATAGCCAGAGCATTTAAAGTCTACAAGGAAGACTCCTTGCTCCATCGTGTAGATTTGAATGTCCATATGTAGAGCAACAAAGTCCTTTCGTGACGCCGGATTTTTCGGAGAGTAGACATGGAAGCTGTCCAGAGAGCCGCTCTTGGATCCAGCTTCGGGTTCAGCTTCATTGGAGCGCTCTGCTTCTCTTTGTAAATCTATTTATTTGATTTCAAGATTTGTTAGGCCAACATATACTTGACGCATTTTTGCATAATGGACGGGATATTGATGCGGCTTACCTGTTGATGGCCATCTGACTTGGATATGCCATGGGTCGGCGGGTAGTTTGTACAATTTAGTTGGGTCAACAGTGCCATCTCTAGACTCGCGCTCTAAAGGAGCGCCGTTGGCGGAGCTTTCAGTGTCATTCGCAGGGTCTTCGTTTCGTATGCCATGCAACTCATTATAGCCTTCATCGCGAAGATGAGATGCGCCAAGTTTGAATAATGCTTTGTGAATACATAGGAGCGCCTCCCAGGGCGCATTGCGAGATCGAATGCCGAACTGCCAGCGCACAGGCTTGGATTTCTTAGCTGGCGTATTGATCGGCGTCATCCCTTGCGGGCGCTTGCTAGATTCGTCCAGTCGTACAGTAGAGCGTGCGTGAGGATTAAGACGCCGTGCTGCCTCTTCCTTTTCAGCTTCTGTACGGGTACCAGGCAACTCGTCATTAATGGCCAGGGGAGGAGGAAGATCGTGGTTAACACCACTCTTTTCCCTCTCCATGTAGTCCTTGTGATAGGCCGGGATACTGCTGGGTAGGATACCGACTTTGTTGACGTAGGGACGGGGAGAGGCACCTCCCGGTGAGATGGCAGATCGCGCAGACGATATGCTCATCATAGGGCTGCTGCCTTCCTCACCAGCAAGGCCAGATTCTGGATCTGGGAGGCAGTCAGTATTCGTCTTGGTGGGAGTTGGCCTATACGCAACCTAGGAGAGTTAGGAGGGAAATGGAATCTTACTACTTGACAGCATGAGCTTGTTTTCTCGGACAATCATATACGCGTCCTTGATGGCAGAAGGCTCTTCGGATTGAAGAGCCTCCTCAACATCGTCCTTGCCGTAACCCATGGTCTTGCTAATCTTTTCTGTAACCTCATTGTGCAGCTTCTCCTGGACCTTTTCCGGGGCATTCGGCGCAATGTCGCTCTTTTTGATTGCCTTGTTAGGATCGACACCAGTGTGGAAGAATTCTTCTACGGGTGGTTGTAGGTAGGGCGGCAATTCAATGTTGAACCATGGATCAGCCCGGATCTCGTCGATAGTTATGCGCTGGACCGGGTTGACCACCAACATGCCCTTGATCAAGGTTGCTGCGCCAGGCGGCATCCATTGGGGCATGCTATACGTGCCTCTGGCAATCTTGGCAAAGAGGCTAGGAATATGCTCATCGTCAAAGGGCAATCTGCCAACAAGAAGGACGTAGAGGATAACACCGCAGCTCCACACGTCGACTTCTGGGCCGGCGTAGAGTTTTCCGCCAATAACCTCGGGAGCTGCATAGTTGGGACTGCCGCAGCTCGTCTTGAGAAAGTTGCCGTCAGTCATAATATTGCTAAGACCAAAGTCGGCAATCTTGACATTGAGATTCTCATCCAGCAGCAAGTTTTCGGGCTTGAGATCTCGGTGGACAATCTTGTGGCGATGACAGTATTCGACAGCGCAAATCATCTGCTGGAAGAAACGGCGAGCCTCGGCCTCCTTCATACGGCCGTTCTGGACGATGTAGTCGAAAAGCTCGCCGCCAGCGTATTCAAGGACCATGATGATCTCGGTGGGCGTCTTGATGACGGTATAGCTGTTCGGCTCGCAGGTAAGTAAGACATCAACAAGCAGGGGGGGATTGAGCAAGCAAACTACATACAGCTTGATGATGTGCGGGTGCCGCAACAGCTGGAGATACTCAATCTCGCGCTCGACTCGGCCGGCCATGTCCCGGCTGATGAGCTTCTTTCTGGCGATGATCTTGAGGGCCACCTGCTGGCCGGTGCCATTGTGGATGGCCAGGCGAACCTTGCCGAAGGATCCCTCGCCCAGCGTGCGGATGACTTTGTAGGCGCCGATACGCTGCTCGGACCGGGACTTTTTCTCCTGCGGCGCCTGCTGGTCCGCGGCAATCTTGGGCGGCATCGCGGCCTGTTCCTGCTGAGGCGGCGGCTGGTGTCGCCGGACGTGGGTTGACGACATGGAGATGGTCAGCTCCTCGTCCTCGAAGCCGCGAGGAGCCATGGTGGGCAGCGGCGCGCTCTGGCGGTGCGGGTGTCGTGCTGTTTAAAAGGTACGGGCTGTAAGATGGAGTTTTTGCCCAGAGTTTATTTTTCGCGGCGCCTTGTAAATCAATGCCGGACGTGGAGAACCGCGTGGATGATTTAACAGCGAAAGTGGAGGACCGGACTGGCTTTGGCCATGCATGGAGGAGCAGCAGGCTGTGGTTGAGATGGAGGGGTAACGTCACTATGTCTATCTACATTGCCAGCCCGGAAAATTAGCGATGCTGGCGCTGGCTCTGCTCCACCTTTTGGGTGCACGGCGGACAAATAGCGGACAAACCTGCACTTCCCAGGCGCTGCTTGCCTGTAGCGCAGCGCATTCAACGGCTAAAGCGCTGAGCTGCAGCGGCAGCAGCGGCGCCTGAACTTACTGTGGCCTCAGCTCGTCTCAGCCCAGCCGCTGGAATGCCGCACTCAGTATATTCCAGGGCAACATCGACGTCAACGTAGGACGAATTCGTAGCCGCACGTGTGCTTATACGCGTTCCTGGCGCAAAGCTGTCATCGTGCAAGTAGAGGTAGGCACTTGATTACCAGTGGGCTTGTAAACTGCACGATCAAATCGGCCGGAAAGATTGGCCTAATGAGGGCGTTTTGTGCTCTCAGCCCTCCGAGCAAGCTACATGCAGACATTGTAGAGTGCCGAATACGCGCGTATCAATCCTTTGTCACATGTCTATAACTGAACACGGCTGTGGCCTCTCTTGTTATCAACAATTATCAGCTTGTTACTATACAAAGCTTTCAACATGGAATCTGCATGAGACGCACTGCATTGGCCACGCATTCCTATCCTGGGCTTACAAGATCCAGCTGCGCGTCTAAGCATCGAGAGCAGTAGTCTGCTAGCACCTCCTACATGCTTTTCTATACACCAGCCAACCTACAATTTGACCAACACCATAATGTATAACGTATCATATATGTCTACTCCTTGAAGCCGTGCCTCTGGCCTGAACCACTGGAGCAAATTAAGCGGTTTGATAAAGCTCAACAGTATAGAGAGATAAGACACCAGAGCATGTAGCTAATAGTGGTTGGGCTGGCCGCCACGGCGCCGCGCTGGTTTTTAACTTTGGCCGTTCTCTGCCACGCTGACTACATGTACACAAAATCATTCGCTGATAAGCTGAAAACCCATTGGCGTCATGAACCGTATCTGATGGACGGCCTAATTGTTGGGAATGACCAAAAAAAAGGGATGAGAGTTAGAAAGGGCAAAAAAGGAATGTGAGGTTCCTGCGTGAATCGAACACGCGACCTAGAGATAACTGCGCAAGACTGCAATCTCTCGCTCTAAACCACTGAGCTAAGGAACCGGTTTTCTTGTTTTGTTCTTGACGATATCCATCTTATATACTTTTGCCATTTTGCAGCCGAATTTCGTGGGATTGAGATACGCGTATGAACAAGTATCGAGTATATCTATTTCTAATTTTTTCCGTTTTTTCCATTTTCTTCTTCTCTATACGCCCAAAACTACATGTTTCGCGCTCGGCTTTTACAAGGACAACCGATCAAGCTTCACTAACCATTGATGATCCCGGTTTGCTCAGACAGCAGCTGTTCAAGGACGTCAGTTTGCCAACCATTAGATGGAAGCCATTGTCGGGCCGTGTATGCCAATTAAGGTCAATGCTATGGAAATTATAGGAACTTAACTACAGCTAGGTCGTGACTGTCTCGCTATAGGTACGGCACTTCAGGGAGCTTGCTGCTAATGAATCACTGTGGACACTGATAACGTTTAAAGTTTAAGTATATCTGAAATGACAAAGTTGAACGCCGCAAGAAAACGGTTGGGCTTAATGAAAAGTACATGTAACAGGAACAAGCGAGAGATGATTTGGTAAATCCTTTTTCTGTAATATTTATCTATATTGTTTTGCCATGCCTAGCTATCAGGGTAGCATGCCGCTTAATATCGCTCAGCACATCTCTTCAGCAATGCCTCCATCTTGTTCTTGAATTTTAGCACCTCTTCTTCCGGCAAATGTATTCTTGCGCATTGTAAAAAGAACGCTGCAATCCCTGCCATAACAGGCGTTGCGTAAGACGTCCCTGAACGTGGTCTGACGTATTTCTGTAGAGTTGAACTATCACCACAAAGAAATGTTGGCTATGCTGACTCTATCGACTCTTCAATGGTTGCAAGGTTCAGAGTAGAGGGCTGAGCAGTCGGACTGAAGGCAGAAGCGTTTCCTAGTGCATCACTTGAGTGAACGCATATGACCTGATTCTCCAGACACTAAATGAGGGTCCACCATGGTCTCTGGCGATTTGAACGTTAGATTTCACCAAAACCTTTTCTGGCTGCTGTCTTTCTAACTTGTTTGCACACTCTTCCAAAGTTTTGTTTATTCAGGTTTCAGCCATCTTTTGATGAAGTGGGTCTTCTCGTTATCGTCTTGTTCACGCGTTTTATTCCAGTGAACATTGAACACGTTCAGCCGAAATGTCGGTGTGTTAGATGACATTTCCTGAAAGCCCGTCGCGGCGATTAATGAACTGAGCTGACACAGAGCGATATTGATCAAGTTTCTGCCCACCCGGGATGAAGCTTGAGACGCGCAAGTTATGCCTTCTTGGAGCCTTATGCAATGGAGGCTAAGGTGGCTATAAAATATCGTTTCTTCCTCGCCAATATCCATTTTCCGGATAAATTTTGCGATTTGATAGATAGTTCGAAACGTTGTCACGAGCAGGTCAGACTCGCTCCCATCTTCATTGCCATCTTCTGGCGGAGAGTACAAAGACAGCTCCCGCATATCGTGTGTGTGGCTTTTGGTACACGTATACCTTGATATAAGCCTAAAAAGGTCGGAATATTCCAGACTTTATATCATCGAATTGGTATTGCAAACACGAAGCCGCTCCTACAGCGTGAGAGGTGCGGGATTGAGGCGGGGATTTGCCACAGAGGGTTTGCTAAAATCTCTCAGCCTCGCTCGGGTTAAATACTTCTGTGAGCGGCGTAACGAAGCCGATACAACGTGGATATTGTGTGTTGATTCGGAGAG
This sequence comes from Trichoderma atroviride, assembly GCF_020647795.1. Lineage (NCBI taxonomy): Eukaryota > Fungi > Ascomycota > Sordariomycetes > Hypocreales > Hypocreaceae > Trichoderma > Trichoderma atroviride. The sequence goes on along the minus strand of NC_089401.1, from coordinate 5,802,635 downwards.
CAGGCTACGTATAATGAAACTTTTCATCGTCTGATCATCAGCATTTCTTTCAGCCATGGCAGACACCCACACGAATTTGGAATTAGACGAGACAACTATTGCCTCTGCTTCTCGCCAATGTCTAGAGTCATTTGAGACGTGCCTCGCACAAGCATCGGTTGTCCATCCCCGAGAGTTCTCGAGGGTGGAGGATCAAGCAGCGAGGTTCTCTTCCTGGACAAGTGGTATTGGCGTCTTTGCTCCTGGACGAGCATCCATGGATCATCGGCTACGATGCTCTCCTGATGTACAGAGTGTCGCCATATGCTTGCTATATTCATTAAACCACCGCATTCGAAAATGTAAGCCACCATATCTTCAGGCTTTGCTTTGCTGCTCTAACAATCCAATAGGTTCTAATATTATAGATGGTCATGTCAAGAATCCAGAATCAGATGTCTCGGACCTAACTAAACCACTGGAGCGATCTTGTAATGACATCGCATCGGAAATCCGTCATCTTCACAAATTGTCAAACATAATTCGAAGAAGTGGCAAGGAAAATCAAGCGTTGAAAATGAAGAATTTTCAGGCCACGGATGAAGATAAAAACATTTAGCGCATGCTACTCGATATTTTTAAGCTTCATATCGGGGATAAGTTTCCCAGAGCCAGCGAAATTATTCAACAGAGACTGGCTGAGGCGATGATTTTTCGACGAAAACGAGTTCTATATTGGAGATATCGCCAAGAAGCTGCAAATAAGTTGCCCAAAACAAATTCCATCATCACGCATGCGGTACCAGAGCCTCAGCCATAAACAAACCGAAGAGTAGAGCAGCAGAGCCTGTGGTCGCACTATCCGAGATTCAGAGCGCGACCACTCTACAACCCGATCGATTTAAAATAGCTGCTACAAGCCTGTCAGTTGGTTCAGCCATGACTATAGCTCTGAGCGACCACGAAACTCTCAGTTTCCCAACTGCTCCGGGGGCCAATGCCAAACAAAAATTTGAACAACTTAAGAAAGAGCGATTAGCTGCTCACCAAACTTTGCTCGATAAACTCGACAAGGCATACCCCAACAAAGATTCCAAGATATTTTCTCGCTTTGATAGAGATTCGCGAGCCATTGCAGAGAAAGATCTTCAAGACACTCTGGAGGCGGATCTTGGAGCTTTAGGAGAGATAACCTGCCCGTATTGCCTTGAAGCTCTTCCAGCTATAGAGGTATTCGATCACCGAAAATGGCGGTAAGTTAACGCAGCCATTTATGTAACTCAGTGCTACTCTACGAGATTATGTCTTAAATAGACAGTTTGCTGACTAGTAGCCTTATAGGAAACATGTAAAGAATGACTTGGATCCCTACGTATGTCTTTTTGAAGAATGCAATGAGGCAGACAAACTCTATACGCACAGCGAAAAATGGCTTAGCCACATGCACCAGCACAGTCAGTGCTGGCGCTGCCCATCTCACCGTAAACTGAATCTGTTTCCGACTCGCGAAGACTATATGCAACACGTGCGAGAGGCTCACAACTTTAAAATGGGAGAAGAGATGCTTCTTATCTTAGCTAACAGGAGCGCTTGCAAAACTCCGAGGCTATTCACATCCTGCCCTTTATGCGATAAAAGTGAGGCAGAGGTTGATGGCCGCTTAGAGAATCATGTAGCTGGTCATTTAAGATCACTTGCTCTTAAATCTCTTCCACCATACGAAGAGGATATAGAGGCCGATGTTGGAAGCGAACAGGATGGCAGTGGTGGCTCGGAGCTGCACAGCGTGAAGACAACCGATGATTTATTAATCGGCAATTCTTCATATACATATGGGATGAATGATGAACTATCGAAGCTGTCTGAAACGGAAGAGGCAGATTTTGTGAACGATGCTCCTTATGATTTGAGTTCTAGGCATACAGATATGTGGGATTCCTGGGTGAGTGATTGGATATCCAATAAGCCCACGCTTCAACATCTGCAACAGATGTATGATGCTGAAGATCCAATATTTCATTTTATGCTAAAAAAAAAGCCAAGGAGAGGCACGGCCTTCCTCAAACATCACCACAGCAGCAGCAGCAGCCAATATCATCGCAGTCGCAGGAGGAGATACCACCTCTTATTGAATATAATACCCTCGCAAGCAATGTTAGCCAGACGCCTGTATGGTATTCGATCGGCGGACTTAAAGCAGTTGATTTACATGACCTTGGACCACTAATCCCAGGTTATATAATAAATAGCTCAAATGTTCCTGGAGTTACAGAGCAGGGGGTGGAAGAAATGCATATGTATTCGGAAAGGCTAGACCCATTAGTGCCGCATAGAGGCCAACTATCAGCTTGAGAGGGAGCGTGTTATATAAAAGAGTAATATTTCGGATGAGAGACGGGGACGACGCCTACTTCAAGTTCACTGGTCCGTCTCCTGACACATTTGTCTTTTCCCTAAATATGATATATAAAGGTGATACTTTTCTTTTCTCCGATTTCAGTTGCTGTTGGGGGACGCCTGCCCCGACATCCCCCGGAAGGCAGGAGGTCCGGGGTATCGTGGGAGGACTATATAAGCACAACGCCCCTTTAGTTTAGTTAGATAGAGGAATCAACATTTTGATTCCCTTTACGCATACCCTACGTTTGACATCGTAGAATACGCCCTAGAATCCAGCTCCGATCCCTCCACCCTCGCATGAACCGCGATAGTTGTTATTGTCGAGTGACTTTTCGTGCTAAAAAGCCGGACAAAAGGCCATATCCGAGGGTTACTCGAACTCGACCTCAAGATCGATGATCTGCTTGAGATTCGAAAGACAATGAAGACGAGCTGGATCTCGAATATACTCAATTCAACATCCCCAAACTCTTGATATTTCTCCCCAAGACATTTGTTGGGGGGGCAATACGATACTCCATTTTCTGGCAGGGATTATGATTGGCTCTGAAAAGAACATTTTGGCCCTCCAGTTACTTTGGGAACCGACATTGTCGAACATTAGACTTGATCGAAGAACTTTAGTAACGCACTTACTGCTGAAGTACAAATGGAGGGGGGAGTCACAATATAGATGATGCAGTAATATATCGGCCAATCTCATCTCTTGTATTCAACAATCGCCCCAGCTGCACAGTTGATTGTAAATGTAGGATAATCTTCTATCGATAGCATGCTTCCTCCAAACTGGTTTAAGTAAGGCTTGCTTCATTACTCTCGCTAACAAGAACGGTAACTCTGCAGCATCAGCCGCTCCTGTATTCTAATGAACATTAGCATTAACGCGAGACTTATTGACGTCACGACGGCCAGAAACGTTCGTTAAGAACCCGCGCGCCATCTAGAGAAATCGGGACTACCTCGTACACCTCAAGATCAAGAGTACTTTTTAACTTGGGCCTATGACAAAGGAACCAGAAGCTAAATTAGAACAGGCAACTCAAAAGACTTCGGGGCGGTTAATTTCAGAAGCCGTAAAATATATAAAAATGAATTAAAAAGCGCCAACGTGAATGCATGTATCCAGTTGAGGCACGCCCAATCACGGTGTAATTGGCTAAAGTCCGAGAATTAGCGGTAGGATCTGATAAGATTCATCTTATCAATCAGCAAAGCGTACTCGGCTCACTTGCCCCCAGAAGTTAGTCCCTTGCGATGACTCAAAAGATCCACATTGGCCCCCTGTTCGCTGGAATATACGGCGTATACGCTCCTGCGTAATTGGCGTGTCCCACATGGAGTACTTTCAGCGTCCGTGAAAGTCTTCAAACTGTATGCTTCAAATGACGGCACTGCCAGTCTCTAAGCACCTGACGGTAATGTTACCGAGGTGGGTAGGCTGGCTTAATCCGAAGACAGATACTCCAGCAATATAGGTGTTTTGAACCAACAAGGTCAGCAATCCCAATGTATTGTTGCCACCCAAAAAAGGGACTGAATCCTAGCACCGGTAGGATTCGATCACCGGCTAATAACGATCACAGCTAGTCTATAATAGAAGTTAGGTCAAGCCACCCCAGTGATCTCGTGTCTCGAAAACGGGCACGGCTCTTATCAGATCCGATGGCGTGTGGATTCTTGCAGTTATTTTTTAGTATTAGCTATTATTTCGTAATAGCCCTGTAAAATCTGTTGGCCGCTACTGGCAGCTATGTAACTTCAATCAACAGATCATCATGTTCAACCGCTCGGCCAACGAACGGTTTCCGAAGGCTGCTGCCTTGGCTTTGCAGAGAGATAAATACATCAATTCGTCGCCAAGAGATTCGTACAATGTCATCCAACATCGATAACTATTCTATTTCTACAACACGTCCCACTCGCCTCTTGGTCTCGCCATCATGCAGATCATAAGCGCCCAGTCAATTCACCAAAACGAAGAAGATATCGAAAAGACTGCCGCAGACGCGGCGGCTCAATTCCATACCAAGGACGCCACTGAGAATGCCGAAACGCCGTGGAACGAAGAATTTCTCGTTGTGTTCGGCCCAGATGACCAAGAGAATCCCTTGAATTGGTCTAGCAAAGTGAAATGGGGAGTCACTGCAGCAGTTTCCAGCACGGGTTTCATCCGAATCATGGTTTCAACAGTAAGGCTGCGTGTGTTGCTGACCAATAGAGGTCTTTTTGAAGCATGCTGCTAACGATGCTTGATCGCAGATGATGGCTCCAGCGATCGAAACCATCGCCGAGGAACTGCATATGACACCCATTGAATCAACCATGGCTCTGTCTGTGTACGTTTTAGCAACTGCCCTTGGCCCAATGGTTATTGGCCCTCTATCCGAAGTGTATGGCAGAAAATCCATATATCACGTCACCAATATCTGGTTCCTGGTCTGGAATCTCATCTGCGGCTTTGGCCATTCAAAAGGGCTGCTGATTGCTGCGCGTTTCCTCGCTGGCTTTGGTGCCAGTGCAGTTTTCAGCTTGGCTTACGGCGTGCTCGGCGATGTGTGGCCACCAGAGAAGAGAGGACGCTCCCTGAGTTTGTATCTGCTCATCCCGCTGACTGGTGCTGCCGTGGGGCCCATAGTAGGCGGTTTCATCGTTCAGTATTCTACTTGGCGCTGGATGTTCTGGTCGACTGCGATATTTCAAGCTGTTCTTGAAGTGTCGTCACTGACGGTGTTCCACGAAAGCTACGCGCCTGTCCTCCTGCGTCGACGAGCTGAGAAACGGCGCCAAGAGACTGGTGATTCTCGCTACCATTCCGAGATTGAGAAACGAGAATCTGGTCGCTCTACTGCCTGGAAGATTCGCCGCAGCTTGACCCGCCCTGTTCGTCTACTGATGTTTCATTCCATCATTCAGATGGACGCTATTCTAGAAGGAATCAATTACGGCTTACTGTACTTTACACTGTCTAGTTTCTCTACTCTATACGTCAACGCATATGGTGAATCTGTCGCCATCTCCGGCTTGCACTACATTGCCATCTGCTTGGGTGAAATCCTTGGCTCGCAGATCTGCGGGCCGCTGATGGATTACCTCTTTACGAGATTGAAGAGTCGTGACGGCAGCACTCGAGTGCCTGAACTACGGATTCCACTCATGCTGCCTAGCGCTCTTCTTACTCCTATTGGCTTTCTTTTATACGGTTGGGCTGCAAAGTACCATCTATTTTGGTTGGTTCTGGACATTGGAGCGCTTTTGTTGTCACTTGGAATGCAAGTTTTCGGTACCACTATGCGCGCCTACGTGATGGATGCGTATGATGAGCATGTCAGCTCCGCATCTGCTGCAACACAATTATTGAAGAGTTTGCTGGCGTTTGCGTTCCCGCTCTTTTCTGATAGCATGTACAGGGCGCTGGGTTACGGATGGGGAAACAGTCTGCTGGCATTTTTATCGATTGGCATTACCATACCGTCGATATGCATACTTTGGTATTATGGAGCCAGGCTGAGAGCGGGGCTGCCATCGAGCTATTAGGAAATTTTGTAAATGCATTCGAAATTGGGCGGATTATTGAAGGTATGCAACTTTGTCGTCTTGCACTATAATACCATGGCCTCTCAGCGACATGAATTGGCAGTTTGTTGTGGTTATTTAGTTGCGGCACAAATCTTGGCCAAGAAACTGCTCAAAGTTTGCAAGTCTTTAAAGAAGTTGGATGTAGAAAATAATCCCATATTATGATATTAGTAGGTTTGACCTGGTTCGGACCTTAGTCCGCTTAGTCAAGGCTAACTGGCGGACATGGATCCGAGAGTTTATAGTAATTCCAACTTCCGCGTAAAAGAACCATTTACAACCTCACCTGTCTTCATAATTAATATATCAATTCAACGGGAAAAATAATCACAATCGAAGCGCCTGAGCTTAGTCGTCTTGCAAAACACCATTATCACTCACACTTTGGTAAAAACGACTAGCCATGTTTGGAGTGATCGAAATTGGTGGCTCTCCGCGAAATGGACTCGCCTGCCAGAATTGCAGGCAGAGAAAGCGAAAGGTATCAACTGTCATCATGGCTAGTCTGTCCCTTCAATCTAACCATCTGTGAAAGTGCGATCGCAAGGTGCCTCGCTGCAGTCTTTGCACAAGGCGAAACTTGGACTGTGTTATGCAAGTGGTCAAAAGCGCTAGTACACAAGAAAGGTTGGCACTCCATTTCGATAGTAATCTCGATTAATCTGCTAAACCGATTTCGCAGCTCTGTTCAAAGTCTGGAAAAGGAAATTGCAAGCCTGGAAGCTCGGCTATCACGGCTACAGACAACCGCCGCAGAGCCTCTCCAACCTGCTACCTTTCAGCCGCAAAACAATCCAACTCACATGCCCTCTGAAACTCCCATCTCTTCAATGGCTTCTAGAGAGCAGTCTCTGGACAGCGTGGATTTGGATGTTCTCAAAGAAGTCGAGACTGTATCACTTTATCGTGGTGAACTCTATTGCCTGCACAAAATGGCACGCAGAGCTATCCGCCTAGAGAATTGCGATCCTCGAGGAATGCTAAATCTCACCCAAAAGAAGAGTTTATTGGCATCATATTCTCAGCCGCATAGCTCCAGTGCACCTTTGGACTATGATCTAGCCATCTCTTATGCGAACAAATACTTTGCTTACATTCACCCTACCTTTCCTATCGTTTCCGAAGATGCAATCCGAAATACACTCCGAAAAATGGCAGCTGGCACCCAAAATGATCTTCGGGAACGCACCATATCTTATCTCGTTATTTCTATCGGTGCAATCCTTCCTATTGAATCGTTTGCCGCTTATGACATTTACCATTCAGCCGACTATTTCCTACGATCGCTAGACATTCTGTTTTCTTATGACGAATCGGCTACCACAGTGCAGATCCTCCTCCTGTTCACTATCTGTTCGCTTTTCGATCCCAGCACGGGCAGCTCATGGCATCTGATAGATCTTGCCACCCAAGCTTGCATAGACATGGGTTATCACCAGCTCCAACCAGAGGCAGAAACCGCGAGAAACTCGCCAGTAAAAGGATCAACACTGTTTCAGGCGGCTTATGTACTTGATTTGTAAGTGTAACCGTCCAGTATGTGAAAATACAAGCCAATAACTTTTCATGATACTCCAGTACTATTAGCTCAGCATTAGGGCTGCCTATGGGTATACAAAATCGCGACATGTCTTTCGACTGGGATGCACATATAGTTCAACCGACATCCATATGCGCATCTGGATCGAGAAGTAAAGAGCTGTCTCTTGTAGAGATATTCAGCTGGGCATACGAACTCTGCAACAGTCCCAAAAATGATGCCGCGGGCTACCTATCCTGCTATGAAGAGCGCATACTACAACCTAGATTGAGTGGCGAAGAAAATACATCCCATCTGCCAAGAGCGTTTGAACTACAACTCGTTGCGCAGAGCCTTAGAAGACTATTATCGGCCAGTTCTGGGTCTGCAGCACAGAGTAAACTGGTTTACGACTGTCTAATCTCATTTCAGAGTTCAATCCATATCTGGCCCGCGCTACCGTGGATCACAGGATACAGCATATTCCAGGTAGTGCTACTGGGCATCTTTTTCAGCAATGAGATGCCTCGGAATCAAAGAGTAAGCCAAGTTTCTCATTTATTATCTCTGGCTGGGATGGTTTTGTCTGTTATGAAGGCCAAATTCTCCGGGTTGCATTCTCACAGCCTACTCTTGAGCGGTGTATTGAAGCAAATAACGTCTTTCGATACCGATTCTCGACAAAGCATTGACTTCCTTGAGGGAAGTAATCTCTATGAATTCTGCAGGGACGCTTTGAACTGCGTTGATATAGATATTTCTCCTTAACCGGCTTGTTTCCTCTAATTTGACAAACAAGCCGGAAGCAAATCCATCAAACTTAAGCCACTCTTGACTATCAAATATGGCACTGCACCTCTGTTTTGGTCGTGATTGAATTGTCAAATGGAGTGAATGCGCTTTCTTTTCGAGGTAGAAGTTTGCAGACACAAGATGAAGTCCAGGCTGGAGAAAGCAAAAAGTAAAAAGAGATGAGAAAGGATCAAAAAGAGAATCCAATGCGTAATCTGGGAATCGAACCCAGGGCTCCCCGACGTTGCTCGGATGGCAACGGAGAATTTTACCACTAAACCAATTACGCTTGTTCTTCGTTGAATGAACAAGCCGTAAGATAGTTCATAGAACTATGCTAACATTGGAGACCTTGCCCTTCACTCATCATCTTTTGTAAGAGAATGAAACCTCTTCAGGTTTCAATCCTGGATCGAGTTTTTGTGGAATTACGATTCACAGGATTAACAGCTCTTTAAATTCTCTTCGCACACGTTTCAAATTCCAGATTGTCAACAGAAGGCAGATCGTGGCTCCGCCAAAACTTCCTGATTAGGCAAGCCTCGGAAAGCCGTCCGCCAGACGCAAGTTTGCGGGCGGACATGCCTCCGAGAACTCTCTACCATAAGAATCTACTTACAATCGGGGTATTCCGGACAAAGAAGTGGGCCATTACAGTTACGACTATTAGTTATGGCTTTGGCTAGGGTCAACTACTATAGAGGCATCACAGCCAGCCACCGCCTCGAAAGTCAAGAACCTGAGCGAAAAGAAGTAAAAAGGAAGGCCTACCCGAGAGCAAATAGCTGCTTATACAATAGCAATTATTCCAAGAAGGCGACAACCTGAGTAAAAATGCAAAAAAAAGAAGATCTTGACGAGAGTGGGACTCGAACCCACGCGGATTGCTCCACCAGGAATTGCTGTTAAGGTAGCCTTAACCTGACGCCATAACCAACTCGGCCATCTCGCCGTAAGATGCTGAAAGTCGTCGCTATTCAGACTCAGATTCCTGGAGCAAAATGGCGAATGCATCCATCCCAGCTTCTTCCAAGTCTTGGAGAGCAAACTTGGATGGAAATGGCTGGATGACATACGAGCGAGGCGCTACAATTACAAGCCGACAATCTTTGACACCATTTTCTTTTAGCGGCGGCTCTGGACGTACTCTCTTCACCACCATCGTGCTCGTTGGAGATTGGGGCAAATGCGAAAGAAACACCGGCGTCAATGCCTCATTGGAGAGCGATTTCCATTGAGTTGAGTTCGCATTGGAGACTGGACGCAGGATTTCATATATTTAAGGCATTTTTCAAGCATGCCTCACCAGTCAGCCAACTTTTCTGGCGCATGCGCCCACTGTCGCGCGAAGAAGCTCAAAGTAAGGAATGAATAGAGGAAGGACTCGGCCAGTGATCCATCTCAACCCTGCTTCAACCATGTGTTCTCTTTCTCTTTTGAAACTGTTCTTGAGCTGACATAAATATCGCCAGTGCGATAAAAGCGCTCGAGTATGCTCCAACTGCGAGCGTGCAAAGACTCCATGTATCGAAATCGATCCAATATCCGGAGAGCAATATGAGAGAGGGTGAGCCGGCTTTTGTCCAAAGTACATGATTCCGGTGATATAGAAATACTGACTATTCCTCGACCATAATTGCGCTCTATAGATATATTGCAGACCTGAAGATGCGAGTCGCCTATCTTCGAGAGCAAGTCAATAGTCCTTACTCCCAAACGCTACCAGGTTCTGTCTCAGCTCTCTCAACTCCCGCAGAAGACCAAGTCCAGAGCATCTCGCCAAATATCAAGTCTATTGCTAGGTCTTCATCCGTCCTTACAGAACCCTCAAAATTTGCCGACGGCAGTATCTTTAGGTGAGTAACACGCCGCTCTACCTGAATATCGTATAGACTGACAAATCATCTATTATATGCGCTCAGTCTTGGACATCTAGTAGCCGCAGCTTTGTCTACGCAATTTTCTCAAGGGGCCCGATCGTTATTCCAAACTCGCTTCCGATTACAGCCCCAAGCTGATGGTACTGAGGTCCCCTTGAGCGATGAAGACAACCTGCCGCCCCTCTCAGTGGCTTGCGATCTGGTTGACGCATAGTGAGCTTTCTATATCTGCCCCTTGAAACTTCGTGTAGCCGTTTTACTCATAATTCATCTTAAGCTTTGAAATAGGGTTCCACAGGGTTTCGCCTTTTATGAATAGAAGTCAGACATATCAGCAGATTGAACGTTTATACGACAATCGGTCTTCCTCAGGCTCTGATCTACAAAGAAAAAATGATCTATATCAATTATTCATGCTTTTTGCAGTAAGCTTGCCATATGCCAAAAGGTTACCATCAAACAAATCTCCTATCCATTATTACGCCTCTGCCATGCAATACGCCGAAGAGGTCTTGTCTCACACAGACGGCGAAACCCAAATCCAAAACACGATGCTGCTTCTAGTTTTTGCTCATCAACACGCTACCGGAAGTGAGTACCAGAATTTCTTATTCGTAACTCTCTCTCTCTCTATTTTTTCTTCCCTTCTGACATTTTCCCCTTCTGACATTGCCCCTTTATCCAGTTGGTAGTAGATGGAAACTAGCGAGGCAAGCTATGAGGATATGTGTTCAGCTTGGATACCACAAAGCTCCCTCGAGGCCTCTTGATCCAGTAACTGAACAAAGACGCCGGCGGCTGTTTTGGTGCTGTTACGTTCAAGAACGATTCGCCGCATGTGGCTTGGGACGGCCTATAGCCATTACAGATTCTGATATTACAGTTGCTGTAAGTGTGCACAAGAATAGACTCTGCATAAACATACGCCAGCTAATAGATATAGATGCCCGACTACGTCCGTCTAGATGATCTGCAAGAAGGGCTTGACACAGGTACGCCCAATGGGGTCGAGGTGGCTGTGCTCAATCGGCAAGCTCAGTTGCGAAGAATCTCAGCAAAAGTCCATGAACAGCTTTATGGAAGACGTGACGCCACCAACACCAGTTTCCAGACCAAGGCCGAAGCTGCCATTCTGCTTAATGCGGAGCTGGACCAGTGGCATATCACACATGCGGAAATCAGCACAATACCTCAGTCTCCCTGCATCTTCCACACCAGGGAATATATGGATGTGAATTTTTACCGAGAGAGACTTTTCATCTACTCCGCCTTGGTGGTTCCGACGGGACAAGAGGCGCGTTCATTCAAGCCTAATGTGACATACCTCAGCCTCTGCTTGGACCCGGCTGTTCAAATCATCTTTCTTTACCAAACCCTGCTAGTCAAGGGTGTCAAGACGGTCCTATGGTAAGTAATAGTCGATTCAAATGACCGTGGACGTATACCTCTTCCGGTAAACTAACTTGAAGTGTAAAGGACATGGATCCAGGATATTCTGCGCTCGGGCTTCATGATCCTGTACTGTGGAATCCATATATCAAATATTCTCAAAAGCCGAGAAGAAATTGTTTCATCCATAGCTACGGATCACATCCCGGAACCTTCTTCAGTCATCAAAGCGCTCGATGATTGTCGACAAATGCTCAAGGACATTTCGTTACAATGGACCGCGGTAAATCCGCATTGGGTGGCATTCGACCGGCTGTCCTGCGAAGTAAGAAAGCTCATCGAGAAGAGCTCGGCCCCAGAGACATGGCAAAGCACGCAGGGAGAGGGAGCTGACGAGATCGCCATGAATATTGGAACAAGTCAAGGACTTTGGGATGTGCCGATGGACATTTCGTATTGGGATGATCTTCTCGATGGAGATGTAAATATGAATGAGGTGTTTGGGTTTGATATGAATACTTTTTCGTAGCGAGAGAACTCTCATGGCGAAATGAGCTCTCTGGTAGCGATGTAGGGGCAATACATCCCCGTTTGCGACATTGACGGCAACTCATCTAATATGGTTTGGATATTACGTTTTGTAAACTACTAACAACATTATGACTTTTTCTCCTTTGCTTCTTCTTGCCGAAGTCGATCGATCAGCTTGCCTCTCAAGAAGGGACTTAATCCAAGGCTAAACAAATAAAGTCAGCAAAGAGAAAATAGAAAGGGAGTTAATTATATGAGAAACATGTTCGCCCGTCACTTACATTCCTTCCTTGGTCACTGCTCTGTACGTTCCACTTGGCTGAAGCTTGCCTACAACTTCTCCAGCTTCATCTACTTCAACACTCCCCAGTATATCCTCCGGCCACGCAATCCGGCCAAAGTCGGGAGGATTCCTGCGGTCACTCAAGTGAACAAATCCACCACGGCCCGCACCTCCAGCACCTCCCTGAGCACTGGCACCGCCAGCGCCGCCTCCTCCAGCACCTCCTCCTCCCCCTTGCTTCCCGGAAGATCCTCGATGGCCCTGTTGGGATTGGCCAGGAAAGAAGGAGCCCCCTGATCCAAGATTGAACCCCCCCGGTGCTTGCAAAAGCTTTTGCCTGCGCAATCACATCCTCATCTTGGTGGCCATACTCGGATACCACCTCGTTGAGTATTGATATAAACTTGGGGTTTTCTTTGAATGACTGAGGTGTTGGGGGGACTGCTGTAGTTACGCCAACGGCAAGTGTTTTTGAAGGGGGGGTTGGTGTCTAGATATGTGAGAATATATGATGACGGAGCTGCAGCATTGTCAAAGACTTTCTATGGTGGCATTGTCAGTATACTCATTCCCAGATTCGTGGAGAAACAGCTTGCAGCTAACAATATGAGAGTTGTTCTTTAGCGTAGAAACTGCTCTGAAGAACAGCCTGGAGCTTTGAGAACTTATCCGGAATTTCGTAGATATCATGTCTGCGTTTTTATTGCTTTCAATGGGGCGTATGAAGCCTTGGAGTTGCAGATGAAAATGTGGTCCGGTCTACGAAAATCAAGACCAATGAGGTCATTCGGAATTGGAGCTTCTGGAAGCTCAGGCTTTACCCCACGCTCCCCGCTATGCGCATTTATGCATCTATAAGAAATCAATTAGACGCGTCGACGCGGTCCCCTCCAAAATACGCGATAGATGGAAGTGTGAATTACTGCAGTGGTGGGCTGCCAATTATTCTGCAGAGACAAAAATTTGGTGGAGAGTTACAGCCATCTTTTCGCCATCTCGAGCCTCCGTCCTTGAATCCAAGCTATGCCTACTTCTTAATTCTACATAACTGACACCACAATGGACAAAACACCAGCGCCCATCTTCCGCAAGCAGCGACCTCTAATCCCATCTTCGTCCGTTGCGCCATCGTCATCTCCGGCATTCGGAACGCCAGTCTACCCTCCAAAGCCATTCAACATCAATGCTCCCAAAGCCGCCATCCTCCCCATTATCCTGCCGCCGGCGACTCTCCGACCGCTCGCATTCCGCACATTTACAAAGAAGCACTCGCTCACGCTCACATCGTCTGCATTGCAAGAGCTTGCCTCGTTCATCGGGCGGCATTGCGGCTCAGGATGGCGCGAGGAAGGCCTAGCAGAGAGGGTGCTGGAAGAGGTGGCCCGGAGTTGGAAGAATCGCAATGGCGGTGTCATGGTAGAAGGGTCTAGCAAAGAGCTACAGGAGATCCTCAAGACCCTGGAGGGCAATATGAGCGGCGGCAAGATCATGGGTCCTGGCAGAGAGCTTCCCAGAGGAGACAGCATGCTGGATATCACCGATAACGATACCCTAAACACCAGACTTGGCATAAGGCCGACCTCACTCCCACGACAAGATAGTAATGCTAGCTTTGGTATGTCGGGATTGGGTATGCAGGAGGAGGCAGGCGACGACGAGGAAACCAACGATGCCCGAGCATGGCTGAAAGTCATCGATGCGTATGAACAGCCACGACTCCTTTACAACGTTGATAAGAAACACTTTGAAAGGTAAGACGCTTTGTGTTTGTCCAATCTCAGAATCCAAGCTCACATGACGGCTCCCAGAGATACGGCCAAGCCCTCATTATTACCCCCCGCCTCTCACAAAACCACCGTCTTCCGAAACCGCTACCACGTCATCCACCAACGCCTCCTCCGAAACGAATCATTCCAAGTCTCCGCTGTCACTTCGTCCCGTAGACATACACTTCAGCGCTCACTTTCCAATCAACAGTCCCTCAAAATCACGCCAATCGCCAATTTGCTTGGTCGACACGGGAGCAATCACATGCTCCTCGGTCAGCTAAATATCCTACCCACAGGAGACCTGGCTGTAAGTGATTTGACGGGCACCATTGCTCTCGACCTTACACAAGCTGTTGCCATTCCTGAGGATTCGGCATGGTTTTGCCCTGGGATGATGGTTCTTGTGGATGGTGTGTATGAGGAAGAAGAGGAGTCTGTTGGCAAAGGATTGAGCGGCAGCAGCGGTGTTGGAGGTACCCTTGGCGGCCGCTTTCAGGGTTTCTTTATCGGGCAACCTCCATGCGAGAAGCGTAAGTCGACTCTCGGCATCAGCGGCCCTGATGGCAACGACCATGATCAAACAATTGGAGGGGGCTTCGGCTGGATCGATTTCCTTGGCATTGGCAGCGAACGAGCTATCGGTTCCAAAATGCGGAGGCTAGAGAGAAGGCTGCTCCCATCCTCCTTGGACCAGGATATGCCCTCCCGAAATCGACTAGTCATCATTGGTGAAATCAATCTCGATCAGCCTCGGGCTCTTCAGGCCCTCCGCAAAATTCTCTCCTTATACGCTGCTGAACCGGAAGGCACCTCCCCTCTCACATTTGTCCTAGCCGGCAACTTCACACAACACGCCGTCATGGCCAGGGGCGGCAGCGGTGGCAGCATTGAATACAAAGAATACTTTGACGCCCTGGCCTCTACCTTCTCCGATTTCCCTACCCTCCTCGAGTCATCCACCTTTGTCTTCGTCCCAGGCGACAATGATGGCTGGGTCTCCTCTTTCACAGGTGGTGCCTCCGTACCACTGCCCCGGAAACCTGTTCCTGACATGTTCACCTCACGCATCCGCCGTGCTTTTGCTGCAGCAAACGCAGAAGCTGGCAACACAGGCGTTCAAGGATCTGCAGTGTGGACGAGCAACCCAAGCCGAATGTCCCTTTTCGGAACGAACCATGAACTAGTATTATTCAGAGACGACATCTCTGCCAGATTAAGGCGCACTTCAGTCACCCTCAAGCGCACGGCCGCCGCCGAATCGCACGGGGTCCAAGAAAACGCCTCACCCGAAATCCAACAGGATGATTCAACCACCGCTGCGGCAGAAGACGCCATGGAAGTCGATTCCGCAGAAAAGCCCCCATCTTCTCTTCCACTCGACATCAAGACAGCCCAGAAGCTCGTCAAGACAATCCTCGACCAAGGCTATCTGTCTCCCTTCCGCCAATCAACGCGCCCCGTACACTGGGACTACGCATCCGCGCTGCACTTGTACCCTCTCCCAACTGCAATGGCACTCATCGATACGACAGCTCCGCCCTTTTGCATCACATATGAAGGCTGCCATGTCATGAATCCGGGAAGCATCCTCGTATCTGGGCGAAAGGGCGTAGGAAGATGGGTGGAATATGAGATTGGGCGGCAAGGGAGAGTAAGGGAGTGTACTCTATAGCATGTTTTCTATCACGATGTGCAAAGTATAAAGGAAAAAGGGGGGTGGGGTTGGTATAGGAACATTTGCTGGGTTGAGTATGGAATCAAATTTGGGCACGAATTGCATGAAAAACTGGCCAAGGAAGATTACAAGCCCTATAATCAAAAAGGATATGTATATAGGTAGCTATGAGCATAATATAGCTGAGCACATAAAAGAGCAAATGTATAATGATATAAGATTCAGAGGCCATGAATAACTGAATTGACACAATAACTTTGGTCTATTAAGATGGCCTGATGCCACTCATACCAACTTGCTTCCATTTTATCCCTTCGTATGCTTGATAAGATCCATTTAGTCATAAATCGTCCTTTCCCCCAAAGCAAAATAACGCCAAAAGAAAAGAGCCGTATCGTGTATAAAGATCATCCAAGCTGCAAGCCAAATCCTCAAACGGAAGCCAAAATGAATTCGAGCGTTGCTCTCCAAACTTTTACTCCAAGAGCAATTCATCCTCATGCAAAACTCCAAATAACGCTTCAATCTCCATTTTTATCTTCTTCAATTCAGCAGCCACTTGCGCCGTAACAAGGGTATACGCGTAAAGCAAAGCAAAATCTCTCTCCTCCGTCATCGTCTGAGTAGCATCGTCATCATTATTTCTCAAATTCATCTCCATGTGCTTCTTCCGGTACTCATAAATCTTGTTCAGGAGGCGATCTCTGGTGCGATCAATGGTTGGAATAGCATCCGTAAGAGGATATTCCAGCATGACGCTGGATGCGAGTACTTGGAAAACGTGGCATAGGCGTTGGCACAGTTGCAGTCTTTCAGCCGACGTAATTTCCAGCAGAGAACTCTCGCCCTCTGAAAGGGTATGTCGACGCTGCGTAATAAGACGCATAGCATAGAGGCCATCTAAAATATGTTTCGTGGAGTGCATAATTCGCCCATAGGCGGCATTCGGGAAGGGTCCCCGAAGTTCAAACTCGGACTTGGCAGAGTCTCGCAATGACTCGAGTTTGAAAACTAAACGCAGAAGCGCCATCTATTAGTTAAGTGCGGTCGGAGCTGCAAGAGATTCAACTTACCATATCGTCGAAGCGCAATCTGCTCTCCTTCCTGCATAAAGTCCAAGACATTCTTGTTTTTCGAGATACCAGCAAGGGGGCCGCGTTTCCATATAAGCCCAAGCTGCAGATATAGCACCGACAGCCCTTCCCGGAATTTCCTCCTCCCAGAGATTGGCCACAGCAGTCGACAAAAGAGAATACCCCATAAGATTCCCAGTGTGACGGCCAACACTCGGTGGTAAGTGATCTCGAAAATCAGAGGATCTATGCCACCCTCGTCATCGTCATCGTCATCGACATCCTGCGAAAGGCTGTACGCATACAGCACGATGACATTATACGCCAAAAGTGAAATTCTCCCCAAAGGAGCTTTCTTCATGACTAAGATGATATAGAAGTTTCCCAGCGCCACAATGGCGGTATAAAGCTCAAGGAGCCAAGGGTTGGTCATGCTCAACGACCATGCAACGCAAGCACACGCAGCTCCTATCAAAGTGCCAATGAATCGAGAACTGCCCGTCGTATTAGAAGCACCGGTGGTCATACCAACAACAATCATGTAAGACAGGAGGCCCCATTCGCCTCTCCAGTGTTGATATATTGGCCTTGTGGACGGGATGAAGGCAAACATGGCCCATAGAATAGCGCCAATGCCCACTTTGATTCCAAACAAAACATCCTCGCGCGTTAAGAATCGTAGAAATTTCAGCAGAGCTTGAGAGCATTTACGGACAAAGGCACTTGTTTTCTCTGGCGGTGAAGCGTCCCAATGAAGAGAATCCCTTCGCTTTAGCATTTTCGGAGGTATGCCTTGGGGCGTAGGCGACTTTTTGCTAGTCGGCTTAGGCGTCCTTGGCAAGAGGGGCTCGATCTCGGCATCTGAATCTCGCCGGCGTTGGAACAGCTTCCAGTGTCTCCAAACCTTGATCCATTTCCAGCTGCGAGCTTGGCTTTGTATCGATTCGGATCCAAGAACATCAAGGTAAGCATCCATCTCCTCAGCTACACCTTGCAAGCAAACTGAGAAGTGGCCGCAAGCGGCGGCAACCTCCTCAATATCGGCCTGAATCTCCTCGGACCTTGTTCTTCCAAGCTGTATGCTTCGATACAACTCATGAAGAGCTTTGCCTCTGGCGTTATCGTACAAATCCAGGGCATCTCGTAGGCTTGTACGGAGCTGCTCAATCGTCGTTGCTTGGCTTTCTGGATCTTGGCTGAATGGGTTTTGCTTGAGCGTTTCTAATAGCGTATATGCCAAGGACTTCATAGAGGGGCCTAAGAGCGCCAAGAAGAGAGCAAATATATCTGACGGTACGCGAAAAATCGGTGTTTGATCCAGAGTAGGATCGGATTGGCTGAAGGGAATTGAACGTCGTTCGAATTCGTCCTCTTCAATAATCGATAGTTGGTCCCTAGCATCATCAGAAAAGTACGACACAGCCCGGGACATCCGTGAGGGCGGCTCAGGGGAGAATAGACCGGATAGCGGCGGTAAACCAGAGTCTGGACCTTCTTTCAGAAGCGTAAGCTGGGTCTGAAGTGCACTACGCAAACCCCCAATAGCCTGTGAGAGCGTTTCTAGTGATTTAATAAGGCGTTTATCCAACGCATATGTGTTCTCTTGCCCAAGAAGATAGTGCTCGATTTTGGCCTCTCGAAGTGTAGTCATTATCTGGGCATAAGCAGAATTATACTGCGCAGAAGCCTCAGCATATTCGGGAGAGCTGACCTCGTCCTCCGAACGATTCAAAAATCCACTGGTGATGAACGACAGTCGATCACCCAACGCTACAGCTGCCGTGAGGATTGACTTGCGCAACACCTTTCTTGCCGATACGCGCCAAACCAGGAGATTAACAGCCACGGTGAAGGAGATGCCAAGCGAGAGTAGCTTGAGCATCTGTACAATCTTATCCCCAGAAAAATAGCCATTGTGGACGGATTCTTCTTTGGTAATGATGGAAATGATTGCCATCGATGCTAGGGTGGACGCAGTATTCACGAGGGGCTGATTTAATCGCTGCTTTGTCCAACCGACAAGGCCAAGGCCGCCTCCTATACAAATGACCAAGACGATGACATGAGCAGGGGCAGCAGACCCCCATATATCGCGAGAGGCAATCGCTATCCCCATCGACAAGAGAGAGACCAGCTCAGCGTACACCACGGCCACAACAGCAATCATGACAGCCTCCAGCATGGACCCAGCCGTACGCGCCGGGTGGAAGTATACCGTCACGGTGGCTGCGATATGCTTGCCATCTCTACGGCCCATAAAGTTCGATAATGGTGGCCAGAATGTCGCCGTGGTGCCCAGCAGATATGCCAGCGTACACTTGAGCACCTGGTGGCCTTGGTCAGTCTGGAGCCATCTCCAAGCAGCCAGGCACTTTTCCCAAACAGCCTGCGACACAGCCTGGAGATGCTGGCCAGCCGTACCAACAGAGGGCATAGACGAACGCCGCCGGGATCCATCACAGCGTGACCGATTCCTGGGAGTGCGGAGCGTGACCTGGCGCCGGGACCGCTGACCGGTGGCAGGGATGACAAACGTCCCGTTGCGCATTTTCTATGCAGAGACACAAGTAAGGATTAGCCACGGACTTAAGCAAGGCGCCGCCATGCAGACAATTCTGGATGGGGAAAAGGCGATTCCATCACGTACGCTCCTCTTGGAGGGCCGGGAGGGCGGCCATGGCGGCGGCGTCGAGGAGCTGCTGCCGTTGGAGCTGCTCATCTCGACCGGGTCGTGGAAGTTGCGTCAGCCGCGTCGCTGCGGGCGGCCAGCATTCTCGTGGGCTCGAGCAAGGCCCGCGGCCGCACGTCGTAGCTTCTGCCTCGGCTGTCGCGTCCGCTCCTCGGAGACTCGCCGTGAGGGGAGGGATGCGGGCTCGTGAGAAAGAAGCAGGATTGGAGGAATTGGAGGCAACGATGGATGGCAATGGGCGGGTGACAATGGCTCGGGCTAAGCAGCTCCCAACAGCAGCAAGGGAAAAAAGATGGGATGCAAGCTCCAGGACAAGACGGACGGCACAGCTAGCTTATGGCGCACGGGACACCGCCATCGCCTGCTGGCGGCCCTGGTCGAGCGCTGCTCAGGCACTACCGGCAGTGACAGCTCCAGCGGGGCCAGCGGTGGGCCAGCCCTGTCCCAGCAGTAGCTGTCAGTCCTGATTGACGCCAGATGGCCCAGATCGCGGGCGGCGGAATCAGCAATGCTCGGCGATCTGGCGCTGGCCGCGTCTTATAGGCCGCCGCCGTGCAGCGCGCGCGGTAGCAAGGGCAATAGTGCCGAGCACATGGTCGCATCGTAGGCGTCTTGGGCGCTTCTGCAGCGTCTACTGCAGCGTCTACTGCACGTTAACTAGGCTGCGCCACCACCACCACCACCACTAGCCACGATGCTATGCTCTTATCAAAACGATGCGTCTGCGGTGCCGGCGCTGGTCTGGACAGGCCTCTTTGAGCCTGTTGCATATGCTCGAGAAGGCAGAGGCAACGGATCTTCACTCTAAATCTTGGCGCCGTCCACTTTCATGGAGCCCGGATCAGATCAAGTGCCATCGCCCTACTGTCTGACCCGGCGGCTCGCAGTCACGATAAGCCTCCTCCTCACGCCATTTTACGCGCGCCTCGGCCTGCTGGCGCTTCTTTCTCTTCCTCCATCCTTTGCCGGCCTCTAGTCTGAGCACTTCCGTCACTCGGGCCTCTCTGCCCTCTCTCTTCTGTCCATCTCACTCAGACGCTTCCCCTCTTCTTGTTGGCCAATCGACACGCTGGCCGCCTTCATCCGACGACGGCTTCTGTCCGCCATGGCTTCTCCGGGGCCCAGAAGATTCGCTCCTTTGCGAGCAATGGCAGATTTGTCACCTTTCAATACCGCTCCGCCGCTGAGAGGCATTGTATTTGACATGGATGGGACGTTGAGGTATGAAAGGGTTTGCAATTTTCTTTAGTAACTGACTTGCGTTTCGTTGTGCCCTATATGGTTTTTCCCCCCATATCCACCCTCTTAGAAGATGAACACCAAACACCACTCTTTCCCATTTGATATAATTTACATACTTCGTCATATGTCCTCTAAGAGATGGTATCAAGATTATGCATACTCTAAACGGCAGAAATCTGGAAAATGACACTTGGTCTGAAGCCTCGTCCACCGCAGAGCCTGACTCACTTGCTTGCTTACTCCAATTTGTGCCCCTCATTTTTAACATTCGGAAGAGCCATAGAAGAGAGAGGCACATGCAAAAGAAGATATCTTTCTATCTGGAGACTATATCATTATTTACTGATTGATCTTCTCGTAGTGTGCCGCAGACATACATGTTCAGGGAAATGCGCTCCATCCTCGGAATCCCTCAATCAGTGGACATTCTCGAACACATTGATAAACTGCCCCCTCACCAACAGCCGCCCGCCCACGAGGCCATCCGCGCCATTGAGCGCAAGGCCATGGCCTCACAGGCGCCCCAGCCAGGCCTCCAGACCCTCATGTCGTACCTCGAGGCCTACCAGGTTCCCAAAGCCATCTGCACTCGCAACTTCGACCTCCCCGTCCAGCACCTTATCACCACGTTTATACCCACTTCCCAGTTCTACCCCGTCATCACCCGGGACTTTCGCCCTCCTAAACCTCATCCGGCAGGCATAATACACATTGCTCAGAGTTGGGGCCTGATAGATGGCTCCGGGGCCGTGGATGCGAGCGGCCTAATCATGGTTGGGGACTCTCTTGATGACCTGACGGCAGGGAGATTAGCGGGCGCTGCGACGGTGCTGCTGCTCAACGATGTAAACAGGGACTTGGCCAACCACGAGAATACAGATTTGGTGATACACCAGCTGGACGAGTTGATTCATATACTAGAAACTGGTTTCCAGGGGCGGCTGATAGAGCCAGGGCGTTTACAGTCATGATTTCGAGTCCTATATCCATATATTAGATCCAAGAGCTTCCCAGCATAATACAAAAGGAAGAAAAAAAGAAAAAGCTCCCATTGGTAGTCAGTTGGCTGTTGTAGGCACAGACATGTTAATATTAACATTCAAATATGTACTCTGTTTCATACAAGGGACATGACAACTACAAAACTTAAAGTTAAACTGCAAAGTCCTCTTTTCAGTCTGTGTTTCGATTGCCAATTCATTTTTCTTGCTGGATTCAACGCTTTGTGTTCGCTACATATACATCGCACTATAACATAAAACACAATCCTATCGTTTCATCCTAATGAGGTGTATCAGAATATTTTTCCAGTGAAAATTCATTGCTATTTCACAGATTCCACAGCCCACTCCAAAGAGTCTTCCCTTGGCTATTCTCCCTTATTCGGCACCTCTAATAAGAGAAAAGCGTAGAGAGAAGAGAGAGTCTCATCAAAAGTAAGATGCGCCGCCATGATGCTGAGGCAGGAATTGGTGAGAAGATGCAGAGACATGGAAGTCAGAGAGGTCAATAATATGGTGGCGGATCCTATACGCCATATGAAGGATTGGGGTTGGAGGGCAGACCAAATTTGGGCTGCCTTCGACTCTGACTTCGCACTTCGTCCGCCGACACGGGCTTTTGTGGTGCTCCTTGTGGCGCAAAGGAGCTCGTTGGCGGCGCTGGCCGGACGGGGAGGTTAAAGGTGTTGGCGTTGGAGGAAGAGGCCTGAGGAATCGAATTGGTGGTGGCTCCTCGCTGTCCGAGGCCCGGATGAGCAGGTCGACCGGCGGCTACGCCATTTCGAGAGGGTGATCGATCCTGTATGGGCGCTCGATCTTTCGGTGAGAAGATACCGACTCCGGCAATCGGGATTTCGCCGTACTGGGGCTCCTCGTTGTTGCGCGACCTTGGCGATGAGTCGCTAGATCGAAGCAGATCCTGGGTACCACTGGGGGATATCTGGGGTACAAGATGAGACTTGCGGTTGTCTTTCTCCATGAGACTGAAAGCCCACGCCTTGAGATCCACCGGGGTCCTCTTGGCCGCCTGAACAAAAGGATCTCGTTCCTTTAAAGAAAAACATTGTCAGTAGCCGTTGCAAATAATTACACAAATCAAGAAGAAAACTTACAAATAACTCCTGTGGGGTAGGTCGCTTTTCTGGCTCCTTGAACAGGCACTTCTGAATCATGTCCTCCAAGATGCTGGGGAAAGCGTCGCTCTTGGGGAGCTTTGGAGCCGGCTCGTTGACAATTTGCTGCAGCAGATCCAATATTCCGGCCGGACCCGAGTCATCCTCGTCAATGTGCTCGTTTGTGTTGAAAGGGAATTTTCCAATAGCAAGCTCCATAATGGTCAGACCAAAACTCCACACGTCTGACTTGACAGTGTACTTTTCGCCCTGGATTCTTTCGGGTGCCATGTATGTCGACGTGCCAACGAAGGTGTCGGCAATGGAGTTAACCAACTCTCCAGACACACCGAAATCACAAAGTTTGATAGAACCGCGAGAGTTGATGAGGACGTTTGACGGCTTGATATCTCGATGCATAATATGATGTTTCACGTAGAGATATGTCAGACCGCCCAAAGTTGCTTCTGCAATCTTTCCCAATACATCCACACGGATCGGGCCAAAGACACTTGAAACCCTGTCAAGTGCACTATTCGAGTATTGGTGTCAGCCGCACTTCTTCCAATCTTAAATCGCACTTCTATGTTATAAATGAGACTCACCCAACATCCATATACTCCATACACATAATCACATCGTTGTTGGAATTCAAAAAGGCGCCATAAAATGTGACAATATAATCAGAGTGGCATCCATGCATAATCTGGAGCTCTCGAACGATTCGTCTTCGCATCTCCTTTTTGGCTTCCACGTGTATCACCTAGAAAGAAGCCAAGTTAGCTGGAGGTCATGATATAGGCGCCCAAGAGGGTTCTCGGGGGCGATGGCAGTAAATAGAACGAACCTTGCGGGCCATGACTGTTCCTGTCGTCAGATGTTTGACTTTGCTGACAGTTCCGCCGTTGCCAGAGCCGAGTTCTTTCAGCACCTCGAGCTCCTCTGGTCTCAAGTCGAGCTTATACTCAATGCCAATTTCCAATTGCTCCTCTTTGCCAGCCTCGTCTTTGTTGACTTCTGAGCCACGTCTACTTGTATCGGCTGTCGGCGAGGGACGCGGCGCTGCTGGCGTCAGGGCGAGGCCCTTGACGTTCTTGCGCTTCATAGTGCGCGGTGCAAACGGATCAGACATGATGGGCGAGGTAGAGATGCAAACAGGTGAGGAAGCGGTGGATTGGCGGCGAGACGACCGTTGCACTGGACGCAGAGCAAAAGTCGATCAAGGTTGGGTCGGGCTCGATCGTTAGGCAGTAGGTAGAATCCCAAGTTTCTTTCAACTTGGAAGCAAGCAGCGTGCGAGCCTTCGCTGTGAAGTGGGCGATGCTTGTCGGAAAGGTCGCTGATGGAGCTCAGGAAATGCAGCCTGATGCAGATTCTTGGAAGAAGGCCCTGGCGGTCGGCTTTGAGCACTTCCAGCTGTTCCGATCCACCCAAGATGCGCAGGCAGCCAGAAGAAAGAAAAGAGAGGGCAAACAAAGTCGAAAATGCCTCTGTGTGTATTCTTGGTTCTCCGCAGATAGAGGGCACCTTTGAGCGCTGGTACTCTGCAGACGAAATGCGTAGACGGAGGTTGGCTATGGGTCGGGTTAAGGCTAATTAGTGGCTCTCAGGTAGCGGTAGTAGCTCGCTGCAATGTCCGTGTGGGGGGGGCCTCAGATAACGTGATGCTCTGGACGGCTTTGGGAGCAAGACGCTGCACCTCAGGCCAGCAGACAGCCACTGGGAGATTCTGGCCCTCTTAAATGTCGCGCGCTTGGAAATCTTCCAAGCCCAGCAACATTGGATGAAATCCTGCGTCAGGAGAACTTCTCCAATCATGCTGCATCGACTTCTATTTTTGTCTTTAACGGCCTCACACCTCGAGGCACGGCTAGCATGCACGTTGCCTGTTTCGGCGCCCCAAGAGCCACCAGCACCAACCCCTAAGTTGCTAGGCCTTGATTTAGGCGCCGGAGCCCAGCCGCCCCTATTGTGGCAGCCTCCTGTGCCTCCTGTGCCTCCTGTGCCTCCTGTGCCTCCTGTGCCTCCTGTTGCAAAATGCATCATGTCAAGTGTTCTGTGCTCCGTATACTAACAGTAGTGGTGTCGTAGCACTATTGCTACAAGTAATCTCCATTGCCAAAAGCTCTTCACACGAGTCACGGCTTGGGGACTTTGTTCATCAGCGGGTCTCGGGCCATTCCCGCGCACCCTAGCGAGCAATGGCACGTTTGGACATGTTTGAAAGATGGGGGATGCTTCATATATACGAGGCTCAGGAGGATGAAACCCAGCTAAGGTGCTATCGCTCCTGGGCCTGTTCAGCCCTCGCCAATCATGCGAATCTAGATCTAGCATCGCTATTGGCTCTACAAGCGTGCATCCATGGCATTGGACGCTCGATGCTGAGCCTCTACCGTATGTGGGATGATTCAGGTGGAAGTGCCCATCATCATCTCCATACTATGAAGAGCCCTGACTATATGCTCCAGTGCCCATAGAAGGCCAGTCCAGAAGCACAGATAACGTCTCATCGCCCATAAGCGTTGCCTGTTTGGACATCTCCCTGTTATGCCCCATGGAGTAGTGTTACGAGAGGCCGTTTCAGATCCCTTTACCCTGGAAACGACCTGCCTACAGCAGTAGCTTACATAGTGATTGGTGCAAGTTTCTCGTCTGTGATAAATCATATTGGCTTCCAGAAGAATTACTCGTCGTGCCAAGTGTCATAGATAGCCAATTACCTATGCCGCTGGTGTGCAAGGCGCTGTTTATATCCCTTGTGTAGGATTGTACTCGTTGCTGAACAGTTGTGTCAAAGGCAACAAAAACGTCTCTTAGCAGTGAGCTTTTTGGCTCAAAATCGAATTCTATAGCACCCCACCTCATGTACGAATTCTCCCAGATTCCTTAGATGATGGAAACAAATTGTTTTGCAGCCTGTCGAAACTTTTGCATGGCCTTCCAAAGCGTTCCAAACATTGGCAGCTGGTGTTAGTGAGGGGCTGCAATCCGTCTTCTAATTAAAGTCTCCGGCACCCGCCATTTGCGGGGCCAGCGTTATTGCCTACATGTCGTGCTAGAGCCTTGTGCTTCGTATGCCTGCGACTCCACACTGGCTGTAGCATCCAGAGCTGAGGTCCGATCTTGAGGCTAGAGCGAGCTGCAGTATCTGCCGTTTTCCGAATATGCAGAGCGGGGAGTAGTCTATGTGGTCATTAGCATCGACATTTCAGCTTTGCTGCTACCACCACTAAGGGCGGACCAAAGACACTTGCAGAGACTGCAGCCAAAAGATGTAAACAAATGGGTTAAAAGTCAATCCAAGCTCGGAAACGGAATATTAACTTCATGTACTATGACAAGCAAGGGAATGGATTTTTAAAAATCTTATAATCAAACCAATGGCGCTCTCCAGTTATTTCCACTGCACCCAATTTGTGGCGTTGATACACAAGTCACTTGGGCGGTGCAAGAGCTTGCCCACTTACGTAAGCACAGAACTCGGGTAAATAAAGTTCCATGCTACCCCTGCCACACGCGACA
The DNA here is from genome assembly GCF_020647795.1 of Trichoderma atroviride. NCBI lineage: Eukaryota > Fungi > Ascomycota > Sordariomycetes > Hypocreales > Hypocreaceae > Trichoderma > Trichoderma atroviride. The sequence continues at coordinate 5,776,200 of NC_089401.1, read as the reverse complement.
CGAGGCTGAAGGCTATTGCCGAGACTGCTCAAAAATTCATAAAGAACTTCTCAGGAGAGGAGCCAGCTAGCCTCATCTAGCTCTCTAATCGTCGTCGTGGGAACCAAGTCATTCTTTCTGAAATCATCGAAAATCTCCCCAACAATTGGCTGAATTGCGTTATCCGCGCAGAATTCGGTCGCGAGCCCTTCGATTCACCCTGTGACATCCACACCACGCGATAGCGTTAGGTACCGGCAAGATGAGCTCTACTATGCGCGATCTGATTTCGGGGGAGGCCGAGTTGGACGACGACGAAGATGACGAATCTTTTGACGAAGAAACTGGCCGAGAGCGCCGAAAGAGACCTACTGCTCACGTCGACGACTCCAGCGAAGAGGAAGAAGATGATGACGACGAGGAAGAAGCTCGCAAGGTATCTCGAGGTGCTTTTGACTCATGATACGGCTGCCTACTGACACGCTCAACTGTTCTTAGATCCGCGAGGGCTTCATTGTCGATGAGGACGAAGAAGAGGAAGAAGCGGAGTCCGATGTCGAAAGCCGACCGATTAAGAGAAAGCGAGAGCATCGGAACCGCGAGGAGGAAGAGGCACTTGATGAGGAAGATCTAGAACTAATTGGCGAGCAATTTGGTGAACAACCAAAGCCCCAGGCTCCAGTCAGTCTCTCACTGCTCGCGTTTTACGGAGTGGATTTTTCTTCTTCTTCTAACACGTCATATTTAGTCCAAGTTCAAGCGCCTTAAACGTGGCCACCGAGATGAAGACGATGGAGCCCACGAAAAGCGAGGGCTGGAAGAAATCTTCGCCGACGAAGACGAGGACGCTGGAGAACAGCGTTCATACGGTCGACCCGGCTTCCGCTCCCAAGTAGACGAATTCGACGACTTCATAGAGGAAGACTATCCCGAAGATGAGGATGAGCGCATACGCCAACAGGAAGATGCTGAGGTCGCCCGCCCCAGAGACCGTGGTGTTGGAGGAGTTGTTGACACGACAGGACTGGACAAAGATGCCCTGGATGATATGGAAGCTATTTTCGGTAATGGCGAAGATTACGACTGGGCGCTTCAGATGGAAGAAGAGGAAGAGGACAGAGAGCGAGAGGAGCAAGGCATTGAACTCAAGGATGTCTTTGAGCCTTCACAGCTTAAAGAAAAGCTGCTCACCGACGAGGATAACGAGATTCGATTTACCGACGAGCCCGAACGCTTCCAACTGGATCGTAAATCATTCAAGAACCTACAGTTGACAGCAGAGCAGTTCAAGGAGGAAGCTCGATGGATCACCAACCAGCTTTGGCCGAAGAAGGGCTTGGTCCAGGAACTCCAGGCCCCTTTTGGCAAAGCTGTTAGCAAAGTACTCGAGTTTTTCATTGTCGACGAAGTGGAGGTTCCATTTGTGTTTCAGCACCGAAAAGACTACCTCCTACACTCCAAGAAAATTCGCAAATCGACCAGGGACGACCCTGATGGTCCTGATTACACAATTCAGTCGGATAAGCTCTTGAACCAGGATGACTTATGGAGAATCCTAGAGCTGGATATCAAATTCCGTTCGTTTGTGGAGAAGAGAAACTCACTCGAGAAATCATTTGAAAACCTCAAATCGATGGACGTCCAAGACAGCATGGTCGAAGAAATGATTCCGGAAGCCACCACCATGGAAGAGATTCAGGATCTGCAAGACTATTTGCAATTCCAATACGCCAATAAGCTAAAGGATCTGGCCACCCTGGCTGGAAACATATCGCTAACGAAGCGTCCGGGTTCAAAATCTTCCCTGCTCGACCGTGTTCGCAATGGCAAGGCCTATTATTTTGTCAAGGCCTACGGAATTACTGCAGATCAGCTAGCCAAGAATGCTCTCCGCCAGGGCAGAAAAGTTGCGCCTGATGACAATGAGCAGTACCCGATGGATCTTGCCGACACCCTTCTTGACGACAGCTTTAACACCGGTGATCAAGTCATGAATGCTGCTCGCCAGATGTATGCCGAAGAGCTCTTTGCTAGCCCCCGGATGCGCAAGTATCTGAGAGCCTCATTTTACCAGGCAGCAGAACTAAGCTGCCGCCGAACAGACAAGGGCTTGCGAAAGATTGACGATACGCATCCTTACTACGAAGTCAAGTACATACAAAACCAAGCGATTGCCGATCTGGTGCACCAGCCTGAAGTGTTCCTCAAGATGATGCGCGCAGAGGAGGAAGGCCTGGTGGAAATCAAGCTGGAGATGCCTTCACGCTACGACTTCCGGAGACAACTTTACCAAGAGTTTGAATCAGAAAACTTTAGCGATCGGGCGGAGCAGTGGCGAGAGGAGCGCAAAAAGGTATTGGATCTCGCCTATCCTAAGCTGGAAAAAATTGTGGCCAAAAACATCAAAGAAGTTATTCGAACGTTTTGCCAAGACGAAGTTCTTAAGATGTGTCGACAAGAGTTCTACCGCAAGCTGGATCAAGCTCCTTACAAGCCCAAGGGGATGATCCTAGGCACCACTCCCCGAGTCCTGGTGTTGTCTAATGGAGGTGGTGATCCCACTCGCGACCCTGTGTGCTGGGCTTGGGTAGAGGAAGAAGGACGTGTGCTCGAACAAGGCAAATTTGGCAATCTTGGTAGAGACGAGACTCAGCGTGAAAATTTTGTCGAGCTCGTACGGCGACGGCGCCCCGATGTCATTGGTGTTGGCGGTTGGTCGTCCGATACACAGAAGCTCGTACGTGACTTGGAAGGCCTAGTGAGCGAGAAGAGCCTCATGGGAGCAGAGTTTGAAGATCCGGAGACAAATGATTACCGCACCGAGCTCCTTGAAGTCATTGTTGTGGAGGATGAAGTCGCACGCCTTTACAAGGATAGCCCCCGTGCGATAGCCGAGCATCCTTCGCTAAACCCCATCACAAGATACTGTATTGCTTTGGCACGATATCTGCAAAACCCCATGAAAGAGTACGCTGCGTTGAACAAAGATGTGGCTTCTCTTTCATTCCACCCATGCCAGAACCTTCTCCCTCCAGACAAGCTGATGAAATATCTGGAGTCCGCCATGGTTGATACTGTCAACATGGTCGGAGTCAATATCAATGAGGCCATGACCGACTCATACACAGCCAACCTCCTCCCTTATGTTGCAGGTTTAGGACCGCGAAAAGCCACCAGCGTCATCAAGACTATTAATGCAAACGGAGGTGTGGTCAACACAAGAGACGAACTGGTTGGCGATCCCGATAGCGGAAAGCTTCCTGTCGTAGGACCACGCGTCTGGAACAATTGCGCCAGTTTCCTGTACATTGAGTACGACGCAACCAATCCCTCATCAGATCCTCTGGACAACACTCGTGTTCACCCAGAGGATTACGAGCTGGGTCGCAAGATGGCGGCAGATGCGCTTGAACTGGACGAAGAAGATGTCAAGGCCGAAACTGATGAGAATGGACCTGGTGCCATCGTGCGAAAACTCTTCAAGCAAGACGAGCAGGAGAGAGTTAACGAACTGGTGCTTGACGAGTATGCCGACCAGCTGCAGAGGAACTTTAGCCAACGCAAACGAGCCACTCTCGAGGCCATTAGTGCAGAATTGCAAGCTCCATATGAAGAACTGCGCAGGAGCTTCGCGCTGCTCACGCCTTCTGACATTTTCACCATGTTTACAGGCGAAACCAAATCAACTCTCTGTGAGGGCATGATTGTTCCCGTTATGGTGCGCATGGTCAGAGACGACTTTGCCATCGTGAAGCTAGACTGTGGCATCGAAGGCAGGATAGAAGGCCATGAAGTATCGAACCGATCGTCTGTCAAGGACGTACTTAGCTCTGGGCAAACGGTACAAGCCAAGATTCTCGAGATGAATTACAAGGATTTCCTGGCTAAGCTCTCCATGAGAGAAGAGTCTCTGCGGATACCGTACAAGCCTCCCATCAACTTTGGTCGTGACGGCTGGGACTACGCCCTCGAGGCTGCCGATAAAGAAGAGCTCCGTGAGAAAGACAAAACCACGGGCAGGACACAACGAGTTGTCAAGCACCCCAACTTCAAACCTTACAACTCAATTCAAGCAGAGGAATTTCTTGGATCGCAGCCTCCTGGCGAGGTCATCATTCGACCCTCTTCAAAGGGTAATGACCATTTGGCCATTACCTGGAAGGTTGCCGATGGCGTCTACCAACACATTGATGTCTTGGAGATGCAGAAGGATACAGAATTCTCCGTCGGCAAACTTCTCCGGATAGGTGGCAAATATACTTACAGTGATCTGGACGAGTTGATTGTGGACCATGTTAAGGCCATGGCCAAAAAAGTCGAGGAGATGATGAGACACGACAAGTACCAAAATAGATCGCGTAACGAGACTGGTAAGTTACTCTTCACCTCTTATTAGCTGACTTTTCTCCGTTTCTCTCGAATGAGCAGCATTCTAACATTGACGCAGAAAAATGGCTTATTACATACGTGGATGCCAATCCCAACCGATCTGCGTACGCCTTCTGCATCGACACCAAGCATCCCGGATACTTTTGGCTTTGCTTTAAGGCGAGCAAAACAGCCCGCGTGATCGGCCTGCCAGTACGGACCATTCCCCAGGGTTTCGAGCTTAGGGGATACCAATACCCCGATATGCGAGCCCTGTGTAACGGTTTCAAGCTGCGATTCCAGAATGAGTTCTCCAAGATGGGGGCGCGATAGGAGGCAAATAATGACGACCTAGAGGGGGGGGACCGGAAGTGAAAAAGAGCGAAATCTAGGGTTACATATTAATGATTCGCGTGTGTTTACAATTTAGTATTATTGTGTAGAAAGTCAGGATTCAACATAGCTCGAGAGGGGGCTGAGCTCGACAAGGGGTCATTGGCAGCGAGAATATCTTTATTTTCTCTTTTGTGTTTATTATTTGCTGACAAGATTGGGAGCTGGCTGCTGGTGGCGTCGTCGACACGGAGCTTTATGCATAAAAACAAAATAGAATAATTGGCTATTTGCTTTTTTTTAGACAGACTGAGCTGATAATTATCGAGTGCTATAACATATATGCTTCCTTTGCGTATGTTTATAAAGGCCACCTGTAGGCTATGAGTTGACGTTTAGCATTTCTTTAATGAACGCCAACGGTATTGAGTCAATACAAGCCAGCACAACACTACTTTCCCCGCTGTTAAATACCGACCAGTAGGCTTCTCGAATAAAAAGAAGGAAGAAGCATACAACTTCAAGAGTGACAATAAAAAGCAAAAAAAGAAAGTTGAGCGACACCTGCAGGATTCGAACCTGCGCGTGCGAACACAATGCCTATGATACCAATTGATAGCAGGGCATCGCCTTAACCACTCGGCCAAAGTGTCTTCTGATTGGTTGCTGCTTTGTTACCTCTTATAAGCTGTGCGTGCAGAAAACGATACCGCCCCATCTCGAAAATGGCTAGCAGAGTGCAATTTAGAATATAGTTGTAGTTAGTGGCCCAGATTGATAAGAAATGATAAGACACTTTGGCCGAGTGGTTAAGGCGATGCCCTGCTATCAATTGGTATCATAGGCATTGTGTTCGCACGCGCAGGTTCGAATCCTGCAGGTGTCGCTCAACTTTCTTTTTGCTTTCGAAGTGATAATTTTTTTTGTTGTTCTATATAATTTTTTTTTTCTACTGTACCTACGCCTATGCCGCTGTTGGTGCCTATATTTACTATCGTAAAGCACGTCTATGAACTACAGCCATTAATACCAATATCACGAATCTCGTGTTGCTTGTGAATCGACATACGGTTGGCTTGTGGTCTTTACAGCTGACATCTGGATAAAGTTTGAGTGAATAAAGTGAGTAGTACTGCGTAGATATAGTGAAACTTTAGGTATGTTCAAGGCATGAATAGAAGAGTAACAATTCTCCAAATCAAGTTGGCTGTACTAGCCCCTCCTGAAGTCAACAGATGCGCCAATTGTTCCACTCATCAAGCCGTCAAACTCTTTTCTGGCTCATTCTTGCTCGGTAATCTAGCTGAATCCAGTTTAACATACAGGTAGCTTGTGGAGAACAAGGGGCAGAGCTGAATGAGGGGCAAGTGTCAGCGAGTGATTATGCAGAATACGATATACAAGACTGACTGTGATGTTCTTCGCTTATAGATTCATCAAATGATTGCTTTTTCTTATTTTAAGTAGCTACAGCCATGCGCAGTTTTTATGAAGCAAAACACGTATACAAATAAAGCTTGAGGGGAGTACAATCTTAAGATACATTGCCATCATCGTCAAGGTGATATTAATGGCCAAAGGGAAAGCCGTATAGGCATATCGATATTACATTGCAGATACAAGCATGAAATATCCTCGTTATAATCTTCAACTCTTCAAATCTGTGGGCAATAGAGTAGCAGCCAACTCTAGTTGATCACATGGCTGATTTCCATTTCGTCCTTTGCACAGATTAGCGGTCAATCCAGCCGAACAGTAAGCATTTTACTTGTACTTACATCAATATCTCCAGGCTGAATCAGCGCCTTGACTCCAGTGCTCTGCAATCTGGCATGATTCCTGACAAATTCGCGATACTCGGGCGCGCCTGGTCTCACAACATTATCGGCCGTGATCACTGCGCCCTTTTTGAGGAGTCCAAGTTCTTCACAAGCCTTGAAGTCAGGGGTATACAGGGACTCGACATGGTCAAGGAATAAAAAGTCAATATTCGACAAGGTGCCTTCCTTGTGCAGCTTCCGAATCGATTCCTCTGCAGGGCCGGTAACGACGGTGACGATATCCGAAAGCCCTGCAAGCTCAATCAGCTGCCTGGAAATGGCGGAAAATTCAGCCTTCATCTCCAGGCTGAAAACGCGGGGCTGTGCGTCTGGCTTGCTGTAACGGCGCATGGTGTCTGCGAAATGGATAGCAGAGTATCCAACATAGCCGCCTAGTTCGACGAGCGTCTGCGGCTTCTCCTCGTTGAGCAGGTCATACAGAATCTTGGCCTTGTTGTCACCAATGTTGATGAGGAAGTCGTGCTTGCCGGAGAATTCATCCATGGCGGCGAGAATCTTGGACGGAGATCCTCTCATTGTTTCTAGGTCAGGATGAGAAAGGATGAAAGAGAGCAGTTTCTCTTCGCGGCCGTCGTCGGTCTGATGAAGAGAGCAATTAGAAGTGAATCCACATTTTAACTTTATTCTCAACTTGTAATTACCGCGATGCCTGACTCAACGACTTTTTTCAGCGATGGATATTTTGCGACCATGGCAGCAACTTGTTCCGGAGATGGGTCCATTTTGAAAGGCTGTGTCTTGGAAGTGTTTGGAGATTAAGAACGCGGGCGATTCTGTGAGACAAGTACATGTAAGTAAGCGTGTAAGTGTAAGTATAAGTGTAAGTGTAAACCAGCGTCGTATGACTGCCCCTCTTTCTCTGCATCTAGCTCAGGGGATTCGAATAAGGGCATCGGTATAGCTTACCAGAGTAAATAAAGTTTGACAAGCTGTGTCTGTACGTGTTAGGATAATGGTGTAAGTGCTACACCTGAAGAGTTGAAGCATCTTCCCTTTTAAGTACTGCTGAAGGAACGCTCCACGTGCAGCCAAATTTGCGGGGCGAGAGTTGTATGGTTGTCCGAAGGATTACACTGTCAACTTGCACTGCCGCCTAGAAAAGTTATTAGCAGCAGGCCACGTAATATAGCGAATAAAGCGAATAAAGCGAACGGTTTAATGCTTAACTTTCTCATCACAGCTGCAGAGGCGACATCCCGCTCCTATGGAAGTAGTACATGAGAATCTGCAATGGTGAGGTGGGCGAGCTTTTACAAGCTCCTCGGGTCATTTCCAGGACTATTGGCCTACGCTGCTGAACACTTTTCAACCAATCCTTGTTGTTGGTAAGGTAGGTATTTATGTATCAAGTGAGAAGAACGGTTTTTTTTTTTTTTTTTTTTTTTTTTTTTTTTTTTTTAATATACTGTTCTTTTTCTTATTGGAGCTGTTTGTAATATGATACATGTACTATAGTTGCATATCTGTAAATGCAGGTACGCGGGAGAGTACCATGACTTGATTGAGGCCAAGACATGATCTAGGATGCCTTTGCTACAACTTAATATTTCTTTTAGGTGCATGTATACTTATATCGCTGCAATGAGATTGTTGGCTGTGGTTAGCATACCCTTGATAACACCGGCTACGGTAAACGGCCGGTAGTGGAAGAAATCGCGTCGGTCTATATCACAGCTGCTCGCTTGTCAAGTCTGTGGAGATGACGAGAAGAAGATAACATTCGTGGTACACGATCCAAACGTCGGATTAAGGAGAGATCTTGGACATATATTGGCGCAACATCTTATCGTGTCTTTTCTTCTCTCTTCTTGACATAATCTTGATATCGCCGACAAAATCGAGAAAACCGAGGCCGACAAAACCGACAAAACCGACAGCATTAACCACGGCTACGGTAGTTTATATCTGCACGCGATAAAGGTTGTTTCTTCGCTCTTTCTTTTCCTCATGTCATTTACTGACTCAGCACAAAAGTTTGGTTTGGCACATAACACATCAAAGTATTGGACATTGTTTAAATATTCCGCTTTAGCCTTACATTAGCAACTTCTATAGCTGCATTTAGCTATTCTTATATTCTGCAATCATCTTGAACAAAACCTTGCGGAAGCCTTTTAGATTGGATCAATCCAAGTTGACGAACCAATTCGAGGTGTCATCAAGGTGGTTGACCAAACTGAAATCACGAATTGGAATGCACACTTCTCCTAAGCTATTTCTTCTCGGCGATCCAACGGGGAATGCAGCTCAATACGCCTTGCTTTTAGGAATAATCTAAGGACATCATCGCAAAACCAATACTACTAGATAGGTAGTGGGAAAAGCTATAGTCCAGAAGAGGTTCGATAGACTCACCAGCATCTACGACCCTGCGGAGTATGCCGGTATTTGATGTGCAGGGCATTTCAAGGTTCGACATTGACGACGACATACTTGCGAATGGCTGATGACGATGGCAGCTTCTCTTGAGCCAAGTTGAGCGTTCCCAAGGGGGCATGTCTCGCGTCAATCGCTGGAGCCTTGGCCGAGACACTTCCTGGACCCCTATTCTGCAGCTCCAGTCATGTGCCAGGCCTGAGTCGTTTTGATGCGCAGTTCTGAGGTCGTTTCTCTTGATATGCCTCCTAGCGTGACGAATACTACCAAGTAGTGCTATAGCAATTGGGCTAGGACAGCGCCGAGATGCTGCCTATTTCCTCGACGATACTGGACTGGATTGACCCCGTATTGCCTCATTGCCAGCGACATCGGCAGCTGCGTCTCAGGCAACTCGCCAATATTGTCCTTGCTGCTGCTCCAAGTCCGCGACGATGACTCCGAATCGAGTAACAAGGTGAGCAACTGGTGCAATCTTTCGCAATTCGGCGGCGGGCCTTGCATGCGGGTCAGCGCAACTCAACTCAGCTAGCGATTTGGCCACTTGGCTCGACCGTCCGGACACGGAAGCGCTCGGCTGAGCCTTTTCGCCACGGACGCTCCACCACCGGCGCTCCGTGCAAAGACGAGCCCAGCAGCTCAACAAAAGCTGCCGCCGAGAGCCTCTATTTCCTGCGGGAGGCCCAGACCCTTGGGCCCCGAATCACAACAGAGTCAACCAAGCTGCTGTGCTCCGGAATACGGCGCTGCACGCTCCCCATAATTCTTGTCTGGTGTTGTGCGCTAGCACGGAGCATTTCTGGCTGTGCATGTACACCGTACCCCGCCGCGCGGTGGATGCGCTGCCGGCCGCGGCGTACCCAGGTACCGAGCACAAACATGCCCACTCCAAGGCGTCACTAAAGTCTGGGGTAAACGGGGCTAGGCAGAGGGTCCAGCGGCCGCAAGCAGGGCAGTTGAGCACCTGGCAAAGTCAATTGGGCAGCAGCGCGTCAATTGGAATTGATATAAAAAACAGGAATCAGGACGCAAACGCAGCAGGATGCAACAGTTGATTGCATGTACTGCATGTACTGCATGTACAGAAAGAGAGAGATGAGAAAAGGAGCTGCTGCTGCGCACTGTGCCGAAACCCACCGGCCCAAACTGATGACTCTGATCGCGGATGGGGCCAGTTGTAGCGTCTGTTGCGTCAGGTCACGCGATATATGATGCTATTGAGCCACCACTGGATGTTCTGGGCAACAACGCACGCGGCAACGTCGACGCACGGAGTACATGCAATTGAATGCTGCAGCGGCAAAACAGCGTCAAGCTGCGGGTACTGCTAGACGCTACTGGCACTGCTCCAATTCATCCCAAGCTGCATGCATGGATGCACCCCCTTGCCCCCTCAAACGACGCAAGTAACGGGTCGATGCTGGTCCAGGACGTTATTCACTGCCCCCGTGGAAGCTTGGACGCGGCCCTGATTGAGTGCTGCTGCCGCTGCCATGGCAATTGGGCCAATTCACTCACTGATTGACTGCTGCTCCTTCACCGTTGCATTTCTGCCTGCCTACGCCATTGGCCATTGGCCCGCCGCTCCTCGCCCATCCATTGGCGCCACCCCCCAACGTCTCGCGTGACACCCTGTGATATAACCATCGACTGCTACAAAAGCCCAAGCTGCCCAGCTCCCGACTTCCTTTCCATCTTGTTCTTCACCTTGGACAACTTCATCTCTTCGTCTCTCACATCTCTCACATCTCTCACATCTCTCACATCTCTCACATCTCTCACATCTCTCACATCTCTCACATCTCTCACATCTCTCACATCTCTTCCACACACACAACTTCATCCCAATCCGACCCAATCCAGCAAAGCCAGCATCTTCGATCCAATTCAACTCGCCAGGTTCCATCCAATCTACATCCCCAGAACCAGCCACCGCCGCGTATACACACACACACACGTTAGCAGAGGGAATAAAAAGGGCCTCCCACACAGCAAAAGCCACTGGCACCCTGTTCCGGCAAACGCCTCCTCACCTTACTCCAACTTTGTCTCCCTTCCTACCAACCAGCGGCCAATTCATCGCCAAAAGCCTCCCCCCCGCAACTGCTTCCGTCTTACCCCTTCTGCGCCTAGCCCTCGTCTTGTCGCCTCCCACCAGTCCATCCATCAAAAGTAAGTTTGCCCAGCTGCAGCTACGCACCCCCGCATCTGTATCACGTACTCTCTTCGGTGTTGCAGTCGAGAGTCTTCCTCCTTTCATCATCCTGTTTCGCCCCTCTCATATCCTCACGTATCGTATACAATTGCACTGCACACACGATAAGAAACGTCCATCACCTGTTGGCTTTTCCTTTCATCCTGCCATCAAACATCTGATAGTTTCCATAACACCATTCAAAGAGTCAGCCTTTAGCCCATGCCATTCCCCAGTGATGCCCTTGATATTACCCATTTTTGCCGGAAGGATGAAAAGACAACTAACCTGACGCCCTGTAACAGTGACTCGCTCTCACAAGTACGGCGAACGTGACCACAAGGGCCTCGCTGATGGCAGCGTCTCGCCAACAGAACAGCTGCCTCGCTTCTTTGCCAAGAGCGGCTACGTCGACGTTGATCCCAAGAAGGTGAAGAAGGACGGCAATGGCAAAGGCAACTGGTACGTATTGTTTCTTCCCATCATCACACGTCTACGTGTTTACAACTACATCTCATCATGTCTCACTTTTGACTTACACAACATCTTCCAACAGGGGAAGCGTGGGCGAGGAAGTTGTTGATGAAAACTTCCGCTTCACCAACGCTCGTCGCCGCTCCAACAGCTTTTCCCACCATAACCTCTCCGACTTCAAGACCAAGTTTGAAGTGAATGAAATGGACCCCCTCTACGACGAGTCTCTCCACGGACCCATTGATGAGGAGAATGGAGATGACCTCTCCAAGACCGACTCCACCGAGAGCGTCCACTCCGTCTAAGCGAGAACACCTCTCGCCCGCCCAGAGAGTGACGCTGATATGCATATCCTATCCTGGAAGCGTCTAATGTCCCTGCATTTTTACCATGGAAATGATGATGATTTATATTTACTTTTAGCTATGGGACCATTTTCTTTCTTCTTTTTTTTATCATTTCCTTTTGTCTCCAAAAGGAACGGAGCAGGGGATTTGATATCCATGGAAACCGGACATGGCAGCGCTCATCTGAGGCCACAACTTATGATGCATCCCCGCCTTCTTTGCTTCTAGAGCGGCGGGACAAAGTGTATTACTGTATAATATCTATTTTTTTCATTTTTTCTGTTCTTTCATCGCGAAACCATATGGAGGCTCCGGCTCTACTATAGAACCAATACTAGCCCGTGTAACATTTTAACACGAATCCTCTCTTTATTGTGATGACCGTGTGCTATACATGATTGAGAATCTTCAAACACCACAGTGACTCAGAAATAGAATGGTGGCATGTTTTCCCAAGCCTTCCGGCGCCAACAGTTTCAGGGCAATACGCTACAAGCTAATCCTCTCTTCCCCCCTCGAGCCATGGTCAGAACGAGACAAGTTCTCGACCCCCCAGAAACTCACCGTGTCGGTGGCCGCCGATGCGACCGCGCAACCCCGCTCGGGCTAAATCCCACTTCCAAAATAGCCCCAGGAGAGACGCTGCAGATCGACAGATGAATGGGGGAGGTATCGGCAGTCGCAATCATGCTAGCTACTTAGCAGGCGCACCTACAGCGCTCCGCACCGATTACACCGTGGGATTCTGCTTGTCTGCGCAGAGCAGCGCTCGGCAACTTGAAATGACAGCACTCGTGAGGGTTGCAGCACTTGTGCTGGGTATACTATACGAAGTAGTAATATGCATGTATATCAATGGATGACGGCGAGGGCTAATTGGATGGATAAGGAAGCTGGCCGGAACAAGTTGGAGTAGTGGGATGCGAATGGAGAAGGGAGAATGGGGGGCCAATGCAGCCGATGTCATGGCTTTTGCAGGCCGATTGCAGGTTGCCCTTTTTTTCGGTTCTCTCAGTCTTCAACAGGATACCTAGGCACTTATTTGAGCTTCGTTCCATGTGTATACCATCCAATGTACTTGTTGATAAATCCATGTTCCTTCTCTAAAGTTTCCCGCTGTTCAACATGTTGCTGCCAAACAGGTGTCAATCCCCAAAATACTTTCAACTACAGACGTCTCCTCTCCCTGTTTTCTACTCCGCAGGGCCCCGGAACCCACCCACATCCACTTTGACCGCCCACATGGCCCGTGCACTGAGCAGGAGGGAAAATAAAGACTTGCAGCCATTAGATAAGCAGCCCCAGAACCTCTCAGCCTTGCGTTACAGAAAACACGTGCCCGTAGTTCCAAGCTGGTCGCGAAATCTCTAGACTTGGCCATTTTCCTTCCAAGCCATCACCTCCATTTGCAATCGAATGACGACTTTGTTCAATTAAATGACCCATAGCTGAAGCAATTCAAACGAAGATTACAAGAAGCTCAGACTACGTCCGATCTTACGAAATTACTAATTTTTATTCATCGTTGCGCAAGTCCTTTTCAAAATCTCCAAAAAAAAAAAACCCCCGAGATAGCTACAATCGCGAAATTCCTCAGCCTCGTCATCATCCACGACAACCATTCGCAACAACTCACCCAATCGTCCAAAATCACACACCTATACCCCCTTAAAACTACCGCAATTCAAAGAATATAACACAAAATAAACAAACAAGCAACAATGGCCGTCCCAGCCTACCACGAATCCCTCCCATGTACGCCCTCCCCCCAAAAAAAAACCCTCCCATCAATCAAAACAGAAGAAGCTAACACCCTCCTCTCTCACAGACATCGACCCCGAACCGACCCCCCAAGCCCTCTCCGCCGCCCACGCCCTCATCTCCGCCGAACAACAAACCTTTTCCCCTCCCCCCGAATCCTCCTCCTCATCCGCCAAAGAACGAGAACCCTCCTTCTCACCCGCCATCACCGCCGAATTCACCCGCCTCGCCTCCAAACAACCCTCCCAGATCCTCGACCTCTCCCGCTACGAAGCCCAAGACATTCCCGCAAAATCAAAATCATCACCCACAAACGTCGACGCGCTAAGAACCCCCCTATCAAACGCCTTCGTCTCCTCCTCCTACCTCTCCTCCCGCGCCCAGAACCTCACGCTCCTCGACGCCCACGGCCGCAACGCCTGGCTCCTCTCAAACTACCACCTCGAGGACCAGCTGCGCAGCCTCGAGCGCGACCTGGCGGACACCAAACGCGACATTGATCTCGTCAATGCCGCGCGCGCGTCTCGCCAAACCGACGTCAAAGCCGAGATGCAAGGGCTGGAGCAGAACTGGCGCGTCGGCGTGGGCAGGGTTCTCGAGACTGAAATCGCCGTCCAGGAGCTCAAGGAACAGATCCGACAAGAGCTGAGGAACAAGGCCAATGCTGCCGAAAATCCTACACAATAAGAGGGGAAATAAGCATTCCCAATTACTTTGTTCTATTTTCCCTTTTCTTTTTGTCTCTTCCTTTTTTGTTTTTCAGCTATTGCATTCTTTCTGTCTCTTCAAAGATTGTGGAAAATGGTCAACACATAATTACAGAGCATATATGGGACTACAATACACACAGGAGCACTACTGGCGTATACATCACCTTGACTAGTTATAAGCATAAAATAAAATAATACACTGACATCTTCGTATGAATTACACTATATTCCTTTCCTGTAACAAATAATGAAAGTAAGAGAGAGAGAGGAAAAAGAGAATTACAGCAGTATTAGAATGAGTGTTTCAACCCCAGTCAGCCCTCAGGAGATAATAGTCGCATTGATAACGGTATCAAACAAGGCATCTGTTCAAATAGACATATTTCCTCTCAAAGGGTAAAGAAAAAGTGAGGGTGGAGATAATAGGACAATAAAGGAAAATAAAAGCAAAAGTAGTATCCCGAAAAACGCCGGTAAGCCGCGCCCATTACAGTTGGTTTCCGATAAAGCGAGCAGTCGTTTGCACGATTTCGCAATCGGCCATGTTAAAAAAAAAATCAAAATGCAACCGTTTTAACCAATGCCTCAATCCGCTCCTGTCACTCCCTTAGAACCGATCTGTGGAGCCTATCTATGCTCAATACCTTTTTGTTTTCGTGTCCAGAATGATATCCTGCGTCTTGAACCGCTAGCGTCATCACCGCCACTTCAACTTATGCCCATTGCACAAATCATACTCCTTGAATCAATACACGCGTACCACATCAGGATGCTGCTCGCTCGTCGGTCGGCAGTTACTGAGTGTGCAGGGGATCCATCTCTTCAACGCCAGTCTTGACGCCTAGATATCTTGTCCTTCGCAGGAGGCCTTCGACAGGGCCCAGGAGTCGTTGGAACGCGTTCTTTCCTAGCGTTGCTACCTTGACGTCCGACGTAGCGATGACACTAGCGGCTCGAGGGGCATCGTTGAGCAGCGCCAGCTCACCAAAGAAATCACCCTTCTTGTAGCTCAGAACCTGTTCCTCTCCCTTGAATGCAGCTGCCTCTCCGCTCTCAAGCAGATAGAAGGAGTGGCCAGGATCACCTTCGTGGATAATGACGTCTCCTGGTGCAAACTTTTGCGTCTCGAGGGCATCTGAGATCTTGGAACGCTCATAGGGAGTGAGCGAGGAAAGGATGGGCACTTCTTCCAAGAAGTTTTCGTACATCCGTCTGCGAGCAAAGGTTGACTCCATGAGGATACGGCGGAATGTCACTCGGTCCAAGGCCCATAGCGTGCAGCTTCCTTCAGCTGAGATAATGGTGGCCGCGCGGGGTGCGTTGTACATGAGAGCAAGTTCGCCAAATGAGCCGCCGGCTTGGATGGTGCCGACTTTGTTGCCCAGTCCATCAGGGCCAGGCTCAATAAAACCACAGTCGTTGACGTAGACATCAAATGAGCCCCGCTCAACAACGTAGAAGTAGTCGCCAGCATCACCTTGGCTAATGACCTATTGTCACGCTGTTAGTTGATCGTTCACTACCAAGTAATCATCTCTCTGGAGGCTCTCCTCTCTTCTCTTCTTACCTTGATGCCTCTGGCAGGGATAGGCTTCTCTACAAGAGCTCCCAGAATCTGTGCGCTCTGTTCATCGTCCAAGTGGCTGAAGAGGAAGTTTCCTTCAATGGCATATTTGAGTCGCTCAACCTGTTCGGGAGTCTTGTCGGTATACGGAGGGGTCCAGTTATCGAAGCCATCGGCACTTGGCTTCAGGGATTCCGCTGAAACGGATGTCCGACGTGAAAAGTTATACTGGGCCGGGTAGCTATCGGTGGTAGGGGGGGGCTCTCAAAGTAGGTGGAGCCTCGGTAGATGCGTCGCCCCCAAAAGCTCCTGAAAACAGGGAGCCACCGGGAGCCAAGTGGTTATCGCTCTCGTCCTCCTCAACGACGCGGTGCATCACGCTGGATGACATTGGTGATGCGCTGCCGCCAAAAGGATTGGGGTTTGATGAGCTGCCGCCAAAGGGGTTGGCGTTGGCCCCAAAGGGGCTCGAGAATTGACTAGACATCATGCCAAAGTGAGGATTGGTGGGCGATGGAGGGAATCTCGGCGACGGGGTGCCTCGGTCGCGGAAGAGGGAAATGCTCGCTGCTCGTTCGGTCGCTAGCCGCGAGTTGAAGAAGTCGGCGCAGAACTGCAAGATATCGGAAGGACAGGTTTGCAGAACCTGCTTGTTGAGAGCTTGAATCTCAAGTTGGTAAGCTTCTGGGAGAGACATGTCTGCAAAAGGTTTGTGTGATGGCTAGAATTAAACAGATATGACGTAAAACTCGCAGAAAAGAAGCAACTCGCAGAAGGAGCGTATTGAAGAAGGTAAAGACCGGAGTGAGTTGGACCTACAGCTTGCGCGGGAGCGGGTCTGGGATGTAGAGCCGTTTTGTATCCGCGAAAGCTGCGCGACGATAATTAGCAGCACGCTACCAGGCGGCCGGGGTTCAGAACCGGGTGGCCCGCCATCGCAGAAGAGAGGACGGGAAATTCAAACAGAGGGCCCCAGTCGACAAGGGCCACAAGGACCGCAGGTCGTGGCCATTTGCACGCCCCCCAGGCCTGACGGCGTCGAACCGGGGAGGCCGAGATGCGAACGACTAGAGGCAGCGCAAGGACAAGGGCTCTGCTAGCACCCGATCGGGCGGCATGACCAGAGGTTGGGCAGGCATGAGAGAAATAAGAGCAAGGCGACAGAGGGAAGCCAGAGTGGTGAGACGGGGGTGTGCAGCCAGGCCAGCGACAAACGAGACACAGACGGAGACAAAAAGTGACAGCGGCAGCGCCAGCCGGCAGCGTTTCTGCTCTGTGGGAAGCTATTCTCGAAGCACAGAAGGGTGGCGGCCAAAAAGAAACGTCACCAGCACGCTACCACTGCAGCCGAGGACGGGGGGTTGTCCCAAGCAGCGGTCATCGAAACAAAGATGCCGTGGGCTGGAAAGGGAGGGCACACAGCAAGGCAAACAAGATGAAACTCGTTGAAACTTACCAGCAGCAACAGCAGCGAGATGGCGTGTCTGTCTCTTTCGGTCGCAAAGCAGAGGCGGCGCACGCGGGGCGCAAGTGGTTCAGAGGTCAGGCGAGTAGGGACAAGGCTGCGGCAGCGCAGGGCGAGATTAGATGAGGAGATGAAGAGAAGAGCGGCGAAGGAGACGAGGGCGCTGGACGGGCAGAGGAGGGGTCGTGCGACGAGCCCAGAGCGTTTGCGTTGGATCGACAAGGACGGGATGCTGGGTTAACGAAAGGAGAAGAGGGGCCGAGCCTAGAAGGGTGGAAGACGGCGTGGGGAAGAGGGCAGGATAGATGGATGGCGAGACAAAAAAGAGGTTTGTGGGCCGGGCCCGGATCAATGATGCGCGCGGTTGGCGATGCTGGCTGGCGGATGGATGCAATCGATTGAGGATGCGGGACGTGGTGATGAAAGGGCAACGACAGGATGGGAAGAGGCTTTTGCGTTGACTTGATTGACAGCTCTGCAGCTTTGGTCCTAAGGCACGAAAACCGGGCGAAGAGCCTTCCTTACCTGGGGCAATCGGTAGGTGCTGGAGTGGGTAAGCAACGGTGGCTGGACAGAAACAGCACGCAGATCGAAGCAGCAGCACACAGGCAGCGGCGGCGGCGGGAGGGCTGGCAAAAGAACCTTGGAAGGCACAAAACGCAGTGGCCACCGTCCAGAAGCTCCTCAGCCCAGAGGCAAACTAGCAGCAATAGCAGCAATAGCAGCGCAGCAGCTTTGCTAGCGGGCGGGAGCACGACCTAAGCTTTCTGTAGAGCAGCACGTCGAAATGAGCAGCAAAGGCAGGCAGCGAATGCAATGGGTGGGGTTGCAGGCAGCCAGAAGGGAGGGCGGCCTATGGTTGGCGTGGCCGCGAGAGCCAGTGAGGCAAGGGCCCTGCGGAAGCTTTCTAGAAGCGTCGCACGGGCCACCCGAGGGCCCCAACCCCCCTCATCTCCACCCCTTCCACGCTTCGCCGTGGCGGTTCCGTCAGGGCTTCTTTGGCTTCTGTGCAGCTGCCTCTGGGTGCCTCTGCAGAAGGGCTGTTTTAGCGGTTCGTTCGCCACCTGTACTGTAGCGGTCGGCATGCCTAGCAGGTGCTTTACTGGTACAGCTGCAGGTACAGATGCTGTACATTGTGCGTGCAGAGCAGCAGACCGCTAGCACCCACTCCATCGAACAAAGGAACACACATGAACGCATTCACACCAGCCCCTTTTTCTGCCGTATCACCAAGCGTGCATGAATCAAACCCAACCGCCGAAAGAAGGAATTCCATCCCAAATTTTCTTAAATTCCCCCCCCATTCGCACACACCATCGCTGACCATAAGGTGACTTTTTTTCTTCCCTTTCTTTTCTTTTCCAATCCCACACCCATTCCAGACCCCCCCAAATCTCCAAAGTGCCTTACCAAACTTACTCGAGCACCCTTGTCCAGACGGTAACATGACTAGCAAGCACCGTACTTAGTACCCCGTACTTGCATGGGCTCTCATCTCGTGGCAGTGGTGCTATTGCTTCTTCTAATTTCGGATCCTTATACGCGCCTGGCCCGTTTGGTGGGCAGATGGTCTAGGATGCAGAGCTTCTGGGAGCCGGAAGGGGACCAGGCTGGGCCTCTCTTTTCCTTTTTTTCAGAAAGGTCTAGAGGAATAAGACTGAAGTGACGGTGACTAGTAGTGATAATCCCTCAGCAAGCGTGCACGCGTCTGACCAAGATAAGCACTTAATCTTTTGCTATCAATATGCAGAACCTGAGCGTGCATCAGCATCCTCAAGCAGCACGTCTCCAAAGACCTACCTAGGAGACGAAAGCCCCGAGTTTCGTACCGTATTCACGCTGTTGGCACGGAGTACGCCGTACCGCGCAGCGCGGGCTAAGATGAATAAGATGAATGCCTTGTAAGTGGCGCACTAGAAGGGCCAGCTGTGGTGGCTGTTCCTTTCGGAGATGACCTGAAGTGATCAAATATCAAAGAAGGAAGCCAGCCAAACAAATCAATAATGCCATGACTCTTGCGAATTGTTTCGTTGCCGCTTGCTGCTGCATACCTTGCAAGGTAGCATTCATTCACTTGAAGCTGTTGTTTCCCATGATTTGTTTCCCCTGTCCACCATCCCGCCTTATCTTGGCTGTTTCCGGATCCAGCTGGGCGCGACCCTGCATGCATGCGCTGGGTATCCAAGTACCGCCATCTGCCGGCCGGTTTGTGACGTCGAGGCTATTCGGTGGCGACATTGTTGCAAGTGGCCATCAAGCCAGAGTCAGGAGTAATTTCACTTAAACAAATCTGGGTAGGTACTTTCCGGTACTGCAGAATGTCTTGATCTGGTAGTCCAATCGTATCTCAGAGGTAGTGTGCTGTCCCAAGGCGAGGCCGGAATCGACTCAATCATCAGCGCTCCATCACGGTGCTTACGGCGTGTGCACCTCAGTCGGCTCATCGCCTTTTCTTCTTTAATTGTTTCTTTTGGTATTAGTACTATCTGCTATTTTGGTACTTGTCAATAATATTATCTCAGGTCAGACGCTTGCTCCGGCAGCCAACAAGGCGTGCTGCTGGAATGTACGTGCAATCAAGCCCTCCTGCTCCTTGCGGTGCATCCATCCACCCGTATGTACATACCATTCGACCTCATCTACCTCATGGTGGTTTGCTTTTGCCCCTTCAACTAGGGTATCGTCCTATACAAATACAGTTCGTAGAATCCCAAGAAGTGAAACCATCCAGACTTCCCTGCCCCTTCAAACAAATGAAATCAAAAGAAAAAAAAAATATCAACGCTGTAGTGAATATAATTGCGGCCCGGCAACGCCGTTTGATATCCCATCCGTTTCAAACACATTATTGCACAACACCAAAAACGGAAGAGGGAACAAAAGAAAAGAAAGAAGAAGAAAAAGGCAAATATATCCAGGGGTGGTCAAAGCCATACGTGTATAGCAGCAGCCGATTGGTGCTAGGCGCTCAAGGCTGAACCCTTGCTGACACAACAGCGATCCATCCACTCTATCCGATGTGGGTGTCCTGTCAAAATCCCGGCTTTCCCATAACGATAGGTGCCCTGTTAGCCACTTAATCTATCCAAAGCAAGCTTACCCTGAAACCCTTCCCTCTATAGCGCTTGGGGTGGAATATTCTACTCGGCATAGCCGTCAAAGTTGTTTGTTCTTTTTGTTGTTCCAGAACGGCAGCTAGTGAGCGGCAAAGTTGTGACACCCCCTCATGATCCGACGGCGAGACAGGAATCCAAGGCGCTGTCTATCATATCCATGTCTATTTTTTCGGCTCCGTCCCACCATATTTCATTGTCGATATCCATTGCGTCTGGGAAAATGCCATTGGTGAGATCTGCGCTGCCATTCGCCATGATCTCCTCAACTTGAGCCGCGGGGGCTTCGCCATCAGCCCAGGTATAATCGTTCCAGTTTTCGAGCTCGCCTTCCCGGTAACCGTACAAGATTTGTGCCGAAATAATGGGGAATTGAGATATTCCAGTGTCTGCCATCTCCAAGGCGATCCGCATATCCGCTATGCCTAGCGGGCCTCTTTCGCTGGCTGCTTTGGACTCGATGGGCAGCAAGCCTGATTTGTCTCGGCTTATCTCTCCTCTCTGAGCCGCGTCTTCTTCGCGGTGAAGTTGCCGCCTGTATTTATGCGTTTGAACCCATGTGGTACCTATTCCATAGCCTGCACTGCCTGACTCGCCCAGGCCATTACTTTGAGTACGACTAAAGATCTGCGTCAAGATCTCCTTGATGAATGTCTCTGTAGCAATAGACATGAGAGTCGACGCCTCTGGACCATGCCCGTTGACAAGACCAGCCTCGTAACAAAAAGGCAGCATTCTTCCAGCTACCAGGCTCATATCAGGGAACTCGCCGGACTCGACAGCAAGTGGTTGTGTATATCGTTTTCGAATCTCCAGGTCAAAGTCTAGAACGAGGGTTAGACATTGTATCCAAGCGTGAACAAAAGAAAACTTGAGGCAGGCCACTAACTCATGTTGTTGATGCCGCCGGCTGCACTTGGTGGAACATCGGTAGCCACAGGCGGTTTCCGGTGCGTCTCCGTAAACATATTTGCCAAGCTCTCAAGGGGGTCATACTATAAAAAAAAGGCAATTGGTTAATACTTGGTGAGAACATCTGAAGAGAAAATAGGAGCGAACCTCGTTTTGTGTAAGTTCCTTGATGCGCCGTCGATCCCGTGCGGGTAGTTGCATCACCTCTCCCTTTAACCTCCGCTCCGCTGCGTCACCCGACACAGGTTTACTGCCCGTAGTCGTCGTGGGTTTGTCATTGGCACTAACCCATGGCGCAAGGCCAATATCAGGCATCTCCCGAGTAACATTGCCATAGATTGCAGCAATAAGTTGGTTGTGCAGGTGGTCTTTCTCTCCTGTTGGTGATGCTAATATTGGATCGATTCGGCTGGAGTATTCGGACTGGTTGAGTCGTCCTGTTCGATTTAACGATGAGCATATAGTTGGATTTATAAACATGTAAAATACATCACGAATGATGTCGAAATTAAAATGCATTCGTGGATAGCAAAAAGAAATTTGGAAAAAAAAAGTCTGGAAAAACCTTATCCGTACCAGTTAGAAACTCAGTTGTGGATTCTTTATATATGAGCCATTGCTCAGAGCTGATGGCGGCTTTCAGGGCCGTATACAGCGGCTCAAGGTCAATTCGAGATGGTATTATCTGGCTAGTCTTGACAGACTTCGTGGAGCCCGGCGCGGTAACTGTGAGCGTCTTTGTCGATAGAATAGGCGTCGAAACGCTGACAGACGGGCGGCTCAAGGCCGCGGGGTCGATGTCGGGCATCGTGGATCGCGGAGAGTCAACTACAGTTGTCGCGTGCAGCGATGGAGCGGCGCGCAACGCGAGGGAACAATCATGGGTCGATAAATGGGATCAGGGATGCTATGCGATCGCTGCCGTGGAGTTATCTTGATGAAAACCGCATTGTGAGGCCGCAAATTCGATGGCAAACTGCTGCGTCCTTGTTCCGATGGCGTGGTGGGAAAGGGTTAATGGTTAGGTGAAGTCTTAACTTTTGCCGGTAGAGTGACGGATTCAGAGGGATGCGCTACTGTAGGGCGGCTGAAGGAGTACTGAGTACCTCTAGACTGCACCAGGACGCGCCCAATTTGGAGGTCGCAGCTACCTCCCCGCCGGATAATCCACTGTTACATCCCACTCCAAAGCCATCGCGTCCCCTGCGCGTCTTCAGCAGCTTTTCTTGCGGCCTGAAACTTTGCATAAAGAAACAGTTACAGGTATTTCTTTGTCGCTAGAGCAGCTCTCTGTTGAAATCTTCTTTTTCTCCCCTCCATCTTTAGCTGCCTCACTCAAATTATTGCTGGTCACAACAATGCAGCCATGGCACCAGATCGCGTCGCCAATGCCCTTGACAACCTGATAACCCAAATCGTCCCCTCCAGAGGCCCAAACGAAGGCCAGGACTCTTGGCAAGCCCGGTATAACTTGAGCCATGAGCTTGTCAGAGCCATAATAAACAGGTAAATATGGCGTCTGCGCACCTGACGTTGAGTATATGATGGAGAACTGTGACCTTACTAACGACGACTCCTTGTAGCCCGCCTGATCCTGACATCTTGTCAGACGTTGATCGGGCAGCCGACTCCATCAAACGAAAGCTCATCCAGAGTAATCCTTCCCATGCGCTCAGATTCTCCGACCTCTATTCTAGGCTGCTGGCAGTCCCCGTCCTCAAGTCAAAATGGGCAATCCTATACCTCCTATACGCTCTGGCCGACTCCCCTGATCCGAAAGCGCCTCCGCCGCCGCTCAGCATAATCCAGCCCTCTTCTTCCAACTATCGTGAGGCTGTTGCCCGGGATGCAGTTAAGAAGCGTGCTAGGGCTCGCTCAAAATCAATCCCTCTTACAAGAATAGAAGATGACCCAATGGGAGAGTCTCCGATACATGAAGAGCTACCACACAAGCTACCACCATCGAAAGAACAGAGGCGCATCGCAGAGGAAAGGCAGCAGCAACAGCAACAGCAGCAGCAGCAGACAGAGCTGGTGAGAAGGGATGTGTCGGTAAAGTCAGCTCTGCTATCTAGTAACTATGCAGAAATCGAACCTTCAGAAACGGCCATCCTTCGAGACCTTCCATTCACACTCCAAGGTGTATCCTCCACGACTCTCCCTTTCACGAGAGAAGATATGTTGAAGCTCCCTCCTTCACTTCCTCTACCACTAGTTTCTATTTTACACACCCTTGCCGAGCCCTCGCTGCTCTATCGACGCCTGGATGCTTTCTGTCAAACCCCTGCCAACGGTCTTTTGGCTCAAAGCTTGCGATCGGCGATAAGCAACGAACTACGCTCATATCTAACGTTAGTTGCGACTCTGGAGGGCCAGATTCGGAAAGCTTTATCTCTTTTGGACGAGAATGCGCCCAGAGGGGGTATTGGGAACACCGGTGTCACATTGAAGAGATGCGTGGTGTGGACACGAGAGGCAACAATGGGACTGAGGCTCTTGTCCCTGATTGCTGAAGAGTCAGAGAACAAAAAAGGTGGTCAGATTATCACTCTGATACACAACTTTGCTTCGTCCAATGGAGATCCCGTTGTTGCTGCATTCGCAGAACGGCTGTTGGGTAGCTTCACCCGGCCTTGGTATGGCATTCTTCGCCACTGGATCTATGACGGAGAGTTATCGGACCCATCCCTCGAATTCTTCGTTAGAGAGCAAACCGACAATGAGGATACTTTACGCATCAAGGGCAACGTTTGGGAAGATAAATACGAGATAGCCCAGGATATGGTTCCCAGCATCATTTCACAAGAGTTTGCTCAAAAGATATTCCTTATTGGGAAATCGTTGAACTTTATCCGGCACAGCTGCAGCGATTCATTATGGGTGGAAGATTACTCCAAAGCTGCTTCAAAAGAACTGAGATATGGCGATACCGCAACAGTTGAAGTATGGATTGACGAGGCGTACAAGACAACAATGAAACGTTTGATGGACTTGATGGAGACCAAGTTCCGCCTCTTTGTCCATCTTCAGGCCTTGAAGGACTATATCCTGTTAGGGCAGGGCGACTTTATCGCACTGCTCATGGAATCTCTCGCGGCGAATTTGGATCGCCCTTCGGGTTCTCAATATCGGCATACACTCACGGCCCAGCTGGAGCATGCAATTCGCGGCTCAAACGCTCAGTACGACTCTCCAGAAGTGCTCCGGCGATTAGATGCTCGAATGCTCCAGCTATCGCATGGCGACATTGGCTGGGATTGCTTCACTCTAGAATACAAGATCGACGCTCCCGTAGATGTCGTCGTTACCGAATGGGGTAACCGGCAGTACCTCAAAGTCTTCAATTTCCTATGGCGAATCAAGCGGGTGGAATTTGTACTCTTATCGACATGGCGGGAGTGTATGACGGGATCCAGAAGAGTGCTGCAGAGCCCTAATCCTGCGGTAGTCCAGACGTGGAAGTCAACACGAGGTGTGCTCGCCGAAATGATACACTTTGTGGGACAGCTGCAATACTATATCCTTTTCGAGGTCATTGAATCTTCATGGGGCGAGTTGCAGAAGCGAATCCGGAAGGAAGATTGCACACTGGACGACGTTATCGAAGCACATAGACGATACCTCGAGGACATTACCCATAAAGGCCTTCTCGGGCCGAAACTCCGACATCACCCTTCTGATAATAAGGAAAGGACGACATATCTCGATCAGCTGAGTGAGATTCTCCGGTTCATGCTACATTATCGCGACACCATCGTCGGACTATATTCGTGGACCAGTGCAGAGTATACTCGGCGACAGGAAGCCGAGCTGAGAAACATAACACGCCGTGACGATGATGGAGGTCTCGCATCTTCTGATGACGTACCATCCGAATTTCCCGCCTTGCAGGAACGCCTACGACAGCTCGGGACTTCATTCCGCACCAGGCTACAGATCTTACTGGGGGACTTGGCATACCAGCCAGACGTCGACATGAGGTTCTTGGGTGTTGCCATGAATTTCAACGACGTGTACCAGCCCGCGAGGAGGAAGTCCAAGACGGCTTCAACAGCGTCGGCGGCAGCAGCGGCAGCAGCTTCGACAAACACGGCCAAGCCTTGAGCATGGACGGATTGTTGGGAGATGATCAAGGGCTATCTGCCTTAAAAAAAAAAAAAAGAACAAAGAGTAGGGAAAGGTGTGTGGTGGTACCAACAGAAATTTTCTAATGACTTTTCGGAGCAAAAGCTGCGATGAGGGCATGATATGATGTTATATGATACGTTTGATTAACTTAATGGGGACTTGTTTATGGTGTCTCGAGCGGAGCAATTGAGCGTGAGACACTTTGGTGAATGCAACTTTTGGTTAGAAGTACGATCTAGCGCAAGAGATGCTCGTATACCATTACGTTGTCTAATAGAAGACGAAGAAGAAAGAATTCCGTAATGTGGTTGTGCACTTGTATGATGCAGTATCTGCTTGCTGTCAGTTGATGCTGCCCTGCGTTAACGAATTCCCAGATCCCGACTTCTAAATCTCGATTTCTTGTTTTTTTTTCCCATTTGGTGTCTCAGATATTCATGCGCCAAAAACAGACACCCTTGCGCATTCATACGTCAAGATCGACACCGGGTTCTGCACGGGAGTGACATACAGTAGTATGGAATGGAAACTTGCCCCCCCCTTGGAGGGTGATGTTAGTCCAAAAGTTCGAAGCAGGGAGGAAGTATGGATGTGAAAAGGGAAGCCTGATAGATGAAGGGCTGGCAATTTTTTCTTAGGTTCCATGGAAGCTAAAAGGAGACGTGTAGGAATGCATTCCTTAACCTCGGCGAGTTTGGACCAAAACGTGTCTTTGATGACAACTTTGCTGCAGGGAAGCTCGACAAGACATGGGGTAGACAGCAGGCTACTGAATCGATCTCTGCAACTCCTTTGCCCAGGCAGATCGATAGTCTACTGTAGGCATACAAATGCAGAGCAGCTGCAAGGGGCTATTCTTTGGGCCATCTGCTCGCAGCGTTGGCTGAAAACTCGTTTCCCCAGTCCAGTAACACTCTTGCGGCCCATCTTTGTCCGGGATAAAGACTACTACTGGCAGGGAGACAAGACAAACCATCCAATGATGGATGGTAGCCCATGTCCTACTCCGCAGTCTCGTTTCGTAGAACTTCTTGGCAGCGGTTTGTGGACATGGCCACAAGGCTCCTCCAAGTCAGCTCCATACGAGGCAAGCCATCAATCAATGTGTTGCACCAAATCTTACCTGATCATTTGGCCTTACGAAAGTACCATTAACGGCGTTTTTTTGCTCCCCAAACCATCAGCTCATCTAGAAATCAAAAAGTCATCGGAGGGTTAGAGTACCCGAGGTACGACACAGGGTAGAACCTCGCAAAGTAATCGGCTCAACCTGCTTACTTTGCTGACAAGCTCTCTGGGGGGACGAGACCACCAAAAGTGGCAGCTGTCTTACTTGGGAGATGCCAAATCCGCAATCCGCAAGGAATCTCAGCTAACACCAGGCCAGTAGGTACATATTGAGAGAGAAGACGGCATGGCTTTTTTTTTCTTCCTTTTCAGCAGCACCGGTAGTCTAACCATGCAACTTCTTTTGGCACACCCCTCCTCCCTTCTGCTGGATCTAATAAGCCGAGAGAGGGCATGTCTGCGTTACACGAATTACATTAAAAGCTGAAGATATGTCGTGGCACGCAAAGAAAAGAAAAAATGAGGAGGTGTGGGTGTAAGGGGAGATTGAAGAAAAACAGCGAAAGCACATATGTCATAATTTCAACAGTTCTTTCTTGTCTCGCAGAGCCGCATTGTTGGGGGTTAACGCTGCCGGGGAGGTACATGTAGTATAAAATATCTCGACTTACGCGACATTGGCTGGAAGATGACTCGATTCGCGAATATGGCGATACCCTAGCGCCTTATTTCCGCCTGAATATTACCTAGCAGTAGATAATCTTTCTAGAAAGGAGGCAAGTGTCATTGGAACTGCTGCTCATAGCAATGGCGGAACTGCTCAGGATCGATCGCCAGGGAATCGCAGAATCCGCCGTCAAGTCATCCTGGAGCTGTTGCAGGTATACGCTACCTAGGATTATTATCCGCTATTCCTTGCAATCTTTCCCCGACATGAAGTTTCCACGAGACTTCTCGAACAAAAAGAAATAAAAGAAAAGGACAGGGTCAGCATCGGGGATGCCGTGGGAAGCGATGCCCGTCCAAATCCAAAATCCCCCCCTACAAATTGCTTGACCAGCAAGCCGGGGGATCTTGTCAAATGGTGGAGCCACCTTATTGCGGTCGTCCGATACAAGTTTACACTACAACGTACAAGTAAGGCTCTGACAGGCCTTTGGCTTCGGCTTCCTTCTTTCTTGTTTTTTGGCGGAGCAATACGCACCGCTAGCAGTATTGCGTGCATGTTCTCACACATGGCTGCATGGATGGGGAAATGCGAGGTATCGTGTCTGCACTCCACGTTTGTATCATGTACCGTACCTTGTCGTTGTGGGCAATTCCTCACAAGCCCGCCTGCCACGTCAGGGCAGCATCTGCAGGGTGGCATCAAGGTATCAAGGTATCACATACTCGTACGAGCGTTGCAAAGTAATTTTTCTTTTCCCTTGGCCGGGCGGCGCAAACATGCTGGCGGCGATACTTTTGGGTGGACCACGGCTCAGGCCAGAGACGCATTGATGCCTTCGGACAGACGGACAGATGCCCTACCAGCACATGGCACCATCCGCTCCCCCCCAAGGGAGAAATTCTTGTCCGCCTCGATGCCTTTGCTGCTGCTGTTGGGGGCACAAGAACGGACGCCTGGTTTGTCTGCCTACCGGTCCTCGTGCGTTGCCGCTCGTGTGCCTCGCCTGCAATCACGGCTTGAGACACCGCCGTCTGGGGCTACTCATGAAGGTGCTAATTCCTGGTGCCAACAGCGGCGGCAGGGCAACGCTGAGTCGCAAGGTGGCTGTAGCATCCCAGGCATCTATTTTCGAGGTGGCCAGTGGGTTTCATTCGGGCCAATGTTCGCCTAACTTTGCCTCCGAAAGTATCAAGTCCGTACCCTCTTATTCGCATATAAAGTACCTTGTCCATCATGACGACGAAGCCGTGGTACCTCGAACTTACAACCTTGATAGC
The DNA here is from genome assembly GCF_020647795.1 of Trichoderma atroviride. Taxonomy (NCBI): domain Eukaryota; kingdom Fungi; phylum Ascomycota; class Sordariomycetes; order Hypocreales; family Hypocreaceae; genus Trichoderma; species Trichoderma atroviride. The sequence continues at coordinate 5,747,620 of NC_089401.1, read as the reverse complement.
TCTTCCGAGAAAACTTTGCTTACTACTAGCAAGTAGCAGCATTACCTTGTTTGTTTCAAGAGAGCTTGTACGGGTAAGCTTCCGCCTGCTGCCCTCAACGCTCAGCTTTGCTTTGCGCCTCTTGGCCCCCCCCTGGTCAACTCGAAGCTCTCCAAGGGGCGGGCCCCTGTAGTTTGTTTGGTCCCCGCAATATTACCCCAAATCTCCCAATTAATCGGGACGTCGGAGAGCCATTGCTAGCGGTAGCGTGTTTTGTTTGCTGGCTAGGGATTAGACGGCATTGAATGGCGGTTTGCCCAACGCTTTGCTTCCAGTCCTTTTGCAAGGCGGTTTCGTGTCATTTTGATTAGCGGCATAGGCGACGTGTACAAGTACGTGAAATGCGCGGGTGCCGGATTACCAACGTGTCTCTCAGTCCACTTTGGCAGCGCCGTAACGGTAATGATGGTCAGTATCAGAGTTATGTGGCATTTATACATTTTTCACGGCAAGCAGCAGAGCAAGTAAAGCATCCATGGGTCCTCCGAGGCTGTTTACACCTTTCCCCAGACCCGCCTATGCCCACCCCTCCCCCTTTTCTGCCTTTTCCCTCCTTCTTACACGCCCCATATCTGGGCACCCAGCAGCTCCTTGAAATAGAAATCCTCATCTGCAAAAATCCTTGACGTGGACAAAGCGTGTTTGCAGCTGGTGCTAGCGGTACTCCGTGGCGGTAATCCGCCGCAGACAAGCACCAGTAAATGCTCTCTATTCCCCATGCGTCGGCTTGTCTACCTCTGACCGAGTCCTTCATGCAGCTTGCCACAAACGCGGCGTGAGCATCCCCGGATTCCCCAAGCGTTTCCCCGGAGCCTCTGGTGCGCCCAGAATGGTGAAATTACAAACCGTAATAGTCCATCCAGCACTGAATCGTGCCACCCGTACACCCCTCCGCAAAGGTACTTGGGTCAAGCAACATGCTGGCCAGGTACCCAATTTGCTCTCCCAGGCTGTGGTTCTACCTGTAGTCGACGACCAAGTACGTTCTTCGGCTAACCGCACCCCCTCTCCCCCAACAACAGCAGCAGCACAAACTCTGCTCTTTCCCTCTTGCACGCCCTCCTCGTCTGGAGCCGCCCTTCCGAGCCCCGTCAACGCCTTCCCTCCACTTCGTACTTCGTACCTGTTTCCTTTTCTTCCCTGCCCTATGGCCCCGAGCCCTCTCGCTTTTATAATTCAAGCTTCCCTCCTGTCTGCTCTTCTCGGCTGTCAAAGAAAAAAAAAGCCCAAGATCCTTTTTTCTTCATCTCTCATCTGGGCTGGCTTCTGCTTCTTAAGCTCCTTTCCATTTACAGCAATTACTATTGCCCTTCTACCACCTCTGAAATATCAGCTTGGCCAAACTTGTCGCCGTTTCTTCTCTCACCATCTTCTTCTCCCTCTCTTCTCTAATCGCCAACTGGTGCTGTCTATCAGCAGATATTCTTCCACTGCTCCCAACACCTGGTGGATTCCACCGAATCTCCATCTGTGAGCTGCACTTGATCGGGCCTGCCAACTCGTCAAAGCGTCAGTAATTGTTCACCTCTTCCATCTACTCTTTGCCTCTCTCTTATTCTAACATCTCTTAGTTCGCTTCATCAGCCAGCTCAGCTAGACTGCCTCTCTACTTGGCCCAAAAAAAACACGGCTTATACCAGCATCAACACCAGCAACATGTCAAGTGGTCAAATCGCAGCGCCTTATCCCATCAAGCCCACTCAACGGGCCAACATTCGGCTGGCAACATCCGAAGATATCTACTCCTCGCTCAGCACTTCTCTCAGCCCACTGAAAGGTCATCAACGTCCCATCATCCCTTTCGATCATGCACCCGTGATCAAGGACGGCAGCAATTCCACAGCCACTGCCCATCGCGTCTTTGAGGATGATTATACCGTTCCAGCTCCTCCACCGCCGAGTCCTGTTAGCTTCAGGGTCGATCGCTGGCCCGCGCCAGCTTGTCGCTAAAGGAGCCGAGTCCTGTTACACCATGCTCAGCCTTGTTCATCAGACTGAAAAGGCCCGACGCATAGTTGATATGGGGTGTAATCAGGCCAACCCCACTATCATTTACTCTTCACTTCGGTCACTGTTGTACACTAGGGTTTAGACGGCTGGTATTTGCCTTTTTTTCTCCTTTTCTTTTGTTTTTCTCTAGCTCGGAGTTGGTGAATTAGGGACGGTTAATGGTTAATGGTTAATTACAGTGGGATTTGGGCGAAATTTGGGAGGACAAAAGACAAAACTCGTGGGTTGCTTGTATTTGCCGTGTCATTGGGCCTGGCCCAGGACAGGCAATTGGCAGATAACACGGGGCGAGTGATGGCTATAGTTTTACGGGTACGAGCTTTTCTCTGCTCAGTTTGTTTTTCGGTCGAGTCAGTCTCCTTCTATAACCAAGCTTTTGATGCTGTACTACATGGATTTCCCGCTACTGCGCGGCAATAAGACCACTGCAGCATGCAAATTTCGCAATGCGTGCCAAAAGGAGAACTAGTACCGCTCAGCCTCGATGTGATACAAGACAGCTGGATATGGTTGACTCATAAGAGCGGTCAGAGTGCCGTAGCTATTGGCCGTTATGCCTCCATCCTTCGCCGCGAGGATGTAACTATAGCATGCATGCGGCCAAGCAACCACGCTCGCTGCCATTGCCATTGGCTTACACGAGACGCAGCAGCGAAAAGCTTGCCACTGCCACTATCCTTAGCGACGAAGCTACTTGCGAAGATGGGACGGCTATTGGCAGTTGTTGGATGCCGCACGGAAGTACAGGCAGGCAATATACTTGGCTGCATACCTTGTGTATGATATACACTAGTAGTAGCAGTAGTGGCAGTAGTAGCAGCCCTGGAGTAGTAACAGGAATCCTGGCCATTATATCCTACCACTGAGATCCGGTGTCTATTAATAACATGAAGGCTCCAAACAGCTCTATTTGCTAGTGCCCGTCGAAGCGTGTGTGTGTGGCTCTCAGTGTGGGGGAGGGCCGGCCGCCACTGTACGCGACCACAGGGGGGGCAAATGAAGCATCAATTGGGCAATGGCATATTGATGAATATTTTGTGAGATTGTCACCTTGGCTCTCATAGAGATGGGAATATTTTCTTTTAGCGGCTTAGGGGGGGTAGCATTTACAGAGAGCCCTTACTCAATCGTATATGCTCACTAACAAAGGTCTTATATACTATTCACGGTTGACCGTATCAACAACCTATTTGTGAACTTCATTTATATTTGTAATCCAACACTCATTTGCTACGTTGATCGCGTATTGTCCTCTAAAATATTATTGCTATAGTCTCTCATTCCGGTCGACCACGTCCAAGTGCCACGTTCATTCTTGCTTGCGAAAGCTGAAGCGGAGCCAGCCTCCTTGATGACAGCCCAAGGCGATACTTCTTGTCAACCACTCTGCCTAGCCTCCACGAGCTATTGGTCGGAGAAGTCATAAGCACTTTGAACTTTGGCCTCAGATTGTCATCCTCAACTATCCGCTGCAGACATTCCAGCACTACCGCCAATTTCTTGAATAGCCCATTTAAATCTAGATCAAAATGAGATATTCCATCAATAACAAGAACAATAGTCCTGTCGGGAGGGAATTGGCGGATGAGTTGATGCAGAAAGATGCACAGTTCATCTAGGCTGTGGTTCTCTAGTGCCTGAACAAAGCTCCGCCGATCAAGAATGTTCAAATCCAGCAGACCTCTGTCATATAAAACGACAAGAACCTGCATAATCACTGACCGAACAAGACCAGTCGGGCCGTACCAGCTATCTCTAGGGCTACACTGCAAGCCACAGTGAAAATGCAGCAAGATATGCGATGAATCCAGGCTAGTCATGCTTAAAATGAAGTATGCGCAGAAAAGAGACACAGCAGAGATCTTTTCGATGGAACTAGCGCCGCGAAAAGAGAGGTTTCCGTCAATGAGAAGCATATCAGGATGCTCGCTACGCATCCACTGGAGGAAGCGGTCTTGCTCAAGGATGGAGTAAGCTTGTGCCTGAGCACTAGGATCTACCCTCGAGCTCCAGTTAACGACGGTCTCAAGATCTTCGACGCGCTGTGCCAAAATGTTTTGAAGTTCAATGTCATTGTTTCCAACAGGTATCTTATCAGGAGCGGATGCTGATAGAATTTGAAGTAGTCTTTTAAATGAAATGACCGCCTTTTGTTGCTGGGTATTGATTGGGGTGGTTCGCTCGGATTTTTCGCTGGGTTGTGTTTCTTGTTCTTTTTTAATGACTTGTTCTGCTTGGGATACATTACCTGAGATGCCAAGTTAGAGACTGTAGCTGTGAATCAAATATAGATTTGCTTACTCTTCTGGAGTCCGCTGAGCAACATTCTCAACGCGTCGGTTGCATCCTCTCTGCTCTGCAAGAGTGTTTGAAGCAAATTCATACAATTTAGCAAACCTTGGTCCAGTTTATCAAACCTATTCGAGGATTGATCGCCAAGATCCCGTATTTGGTCTGACGTTCTCATCGAAACGTGCAGAACCTCATTAGCTTTAACATGTGTAGCTTCGATGTGCTGGTCTCGACAAGTATCGACGGAAGCTTCGAATTTTTTGACTGCATTGTGAATATTTTCCATTATCTCATCAATACCAGCTTTCTTTCCGATAGGATTTTTGTTTCTTTCTTTCAACAGCTTTGACCGCACTGTAAATGTTAGCAGATGGCCATAAAATGAGAGTCGGCTATGGACTGGGAACTCCATTCTTGATGCTTCAGAACCACGTACATCTAGAAATTGAGGAAGGCGATGGGACAATGTCTAATAACTCATCAATAGCATCTACAATGCTGACATATAAATCGCCGGCAGCCTCGCAGACCTGTGCATCTGTTTGGAAGCTCCTGCGCTTCAACGTAGCATTGCAGATAACCTGGTGAATTTCCGAGAATCCGTCGATTACCTTCCGCCTTTTATCTGTGTGTCGCTGTGCAAGCTTGACAAAGAGTTAGTAATAGCATTGGTCACTCAGCAATCTGAGTGTCACACCTTCACCAAGACCAAAAGGCCCGATTTTACGATGCACAGGCCATAGTCGTTGGGAATTAAATTGACCCACGGGTCGATGGTTTCTTTGTTCTCTCCAATGGTGATTAGCATTCGAGAAAATATCCGGGAGGCGCCTTTCTTTGAGTCTGTCGCCTCTAGTTCAGTTTCGGCAAGCTTATCTAACAGCTGATTCCATCTCTGCACTTCGTCGTTTGAATGATTGGGCTGTAGCGCCAGTGTCGAGCCCAGCTGTTTGGACTCGACAACTGCCCTTCGAATATTGCTAACGCTGCGAATCAGCTGTGGTGATCTGGTAAAGGTAGAGGGAGAGGCTGTATCAATACTCTAAGTTCTTCGGCACTGGATATCGAAGCTTTCTATCTGCTTCAACCCTTAATCCTCCAAAAGCACTGTGAACACTCGAAGCTTCTTTATTTGCAAACGAAACTTCAGGACTACTATTTTCTGGTTCCCCTCTTTGCCTTTTTGTACTCATTATCCCAATTTTATGCTCAGTGACAACAGAGTAGCCAATGAACCAACAAGATCGAGCCAAAGTGGAAATGGTCGGGCTGAAGTTAGTTGTAATAATGATCGGGCATCTTGCTAATTTGTAGTCGCAAGGGAGTAAAATACTACCTTAACGGGAGGAGAGCAGTGACCAATGATATCAGAAATTGGCGGATGGGAACCTCACGGTTGATGCCCAACGGCATGTATTGCTGCAGCACAACGTGTCAATATGAAAATCACGATGCATGTGAGCAAGTTATGATAGGCTGAAGTCTCAGAGGACTTAGCTATCAAGATTAATCCTTGCTGTTGGGGGCGTAATGCCGCTTCGAATTATGATTTGATTGGCAGCCTCGTCCACCGAATGCATCTGGGTGCATAATAGGATATATTTGGGTTACAGCGAAATTGACCGCCTGTTCCTAAAAGACTTATATATACCCCTCACTTGTATTCAATCCCCAACGGACGGACTTTAGCTTATTCTTTCGCTATTCTGTTGGCGAGATTGAGAGGCGCTTAAATTGTGACAAGAATCGTGCTTTCAATATTTATCTCTCTTCCGATATTACGTTCTACCCATCTAGCCAACTTGAACAAACAATGAAACATTCTCAAATAAAAAGAATATTTAGGGAAGCAAAATCTCGACAAGCAAGAAGAGGTCCAATATTCGCCATGGAAGATCGAATAACTGTCGTGGGAGGTCCAACATTCGCCATGGGAGGTCCAATTGATGAGCGCCCGAAGGTTTCGGTCCGTGTGATGGATTTTGAACATTTTAAGAATCGCTATGGTATAGATGACAAATATCACATCATTGAGGTCCTTAGAGCTACGCCTCAAATGACCGACGAGATTCAAGATGAATGGAATAGGCGAAAGGAAACAGCCAACGCAACCAAGTTAAAAACTTCGGCAGTGGAAAATAGTATGCCGTCCGATATTGAAAGGATACAACGGGTGCGCATCCAGTCGACAATGATTTTGGGCTATCTCAGCCACGTAGCTGGCAACCTAGGGTGGGATATTGAGAAGCCCAGGGTGTTCTGCTGGCCGTTCAGGGCATTAAGCCACTACTACCCAGAAATGAAGCAACATCTCGACATATTGGAAGAACGATGGGGAGAAGCTACGCCACCAGAAGACTTTGGATATTTTAAGGACGCTCCAGCTAAAGAATATAGTAGCGATGATGAGTATGCGTCAGTGGATCAAAAGAATAGCGACAATAGAGTAAAAGAACCCAGAAATAGCGCTACGAGAGGAAAACAACCTACAAGCCAGTCAAATTCTTACATTAAATACGGCGCTGAAGATCTTGGCGAGAAAAAGAAAGACGGAGTCAACAAAAAGGCTATCCTGGAAGATGAAGATAACACCGACACTGACGCAAATAACGGCGATGGCGATATCGACATCAGCGACCCTAAGCTGAATGACCCGACAGCATTGAGACACATGCGTTGTTACATAAAATTCATGGAACAAATAATTCTGCCTCTCGAGCAAGCAACTAGGGATTATTTTGTGAAAAGTGGAAGAATCAAGTCAAATGATCTGTGGCATCTGTTTCAGATTGGAGATATCATCTGCGCCCCTTCTAGAGCAATCTCACAGCAGCAAACGGCGTTTATCATCTATCGGAAAGCGATACCGCCCATTGCAGACGATTACCCAGACGACTTAATAATCGTGGTTTGATAATATGGTGCTATTACGTCGACAACGATGGAAACAGATATGACATGGTGGAAGAAATGTTCAACATTGATGGCTATGAAGGCGAAAAAACGATTACCAGCCTTCCAATATTCCCGCTTCATTATGCACATGATTATGAACCACGGCTCACGACACTGGAAAAGCAAGGGGAACATTTTAAGGCTATGGTCAAGGAAAAGCACGTATACTGCCAAGGCTGGACATTACCAGACAACCCAATAGGAAAAAAAACTGTGGAAAGGCAAAATCTTGCTTACAGCCCGCCCGAGTATGTTGACAGCGACGTCATCATTGACATTAAAGAGGCTTTAAATCAGAATCCAGATTGGAAATTGGGATTTGGATTAAGTTATGGAGTTTTAGGGGATGATCCGTGGCTAAATGGAGATGATAAGATGGAAATATGCCATTGGAATAGTGACAAAAGAACGCAGCTTCTAGTTTCCAGACCAGAGAAGATACAGCGATCGGAAGGAGTCGGAGACGCAATGTTCCAAAGGTGGGAGGAAGACACAAATCCAGCAGGGCCTCATGATATCGAGGATGGGAGAGGCAATATAATTAGATCTGCCTCTCTTGTCTTGCCCCATCGTTTCTTCGCCTACGTCCTCCGCGATAGAAGGTTCGCTAGTGTTGATGTCATGACAATGGAGAAGATCCCTCCACAGGAAAGCATCTTTGATGACTTGGAGATTGACCACAAAAACAAACAGATGGTCAAATCCTTGGTGGCGTCTCATTTTGAAAAGAGGGAGCTACAGAAAGCCAGGCCAGGACTTGGCTCTATGAACCAGGACCTAATCCGCGGCAAGGGGCTGGGCCTTTTCATTCTTCTACATGGCGTCCCAGGTGTTGGCAAAACAGCGACAGCCGAGGCGGTAGCGCAAGCCAATGGCAAGCCTTTATTTACCATCACATGCGGTGATCTGGGCTTTACTCCAAAAGAAGTTGAAGAGGAGCTAAACGGCATCTTTCGACTGGCAAATCTCTGGGATTGTGTGTTGCTTCTTGACGAAGCGGACGTATTCTTGGCAAGACGAGACTCTTGGAATTTGAAGAGAAATGCTCTGGTGTCAGGTTCGCCATTACCTTCTCTTTGGGTCTATCTATTCGCACACTAACTGTCTCACAGTATTCCTACGAGTTCTCGAGTATTATAGTGGCATCCTCTTTCTAACAACCAATCGAGTGGGTACCATGGATGAGGCTTTCAAGTCTCGAATCCACGTCAGTCTATATTATGAACCATTGACGCTTGCCCAGACCGAGAAGATTTTCGAGGTCAATATTGAAAAGCTGAAACGAATGGAGCTAGAAAGGGAACAGAAGCTTGCAGGAACTGGTATTAGACATCAGAAGCTCATCATTAACAGAGACAGTATCATGAATTGGGCTCGAAATTACTACAAGCAGGCACAAATCACGAGCGAGTCCGCGCAGTGGAACGGCCGGCAAATCAGGAATGCTTTCCAGATTGCCTCGTCGCTTGCGCGCTATGATACGGCCAAAAGTGCATTGGAGAAAGGGAAAATGCCCGGCCCAGTTCTCAACAGGAAACAATTCGAAATGGTAGCTGATACGATTAACAAATTCGATCAATACATGCAGTTTGCGACTGGAAAGGCAGATTCAGATCACGCCCGTATTGAGGGCACTCGAGCAGACGATGTGAGATTCAGCGAATAATCACCTATCATCGGCGCCTTTACCGTGGGTGGCAGCAAACCAAATGAAACGCACTGATAACACCTGGGAGTCATCAAAGAGAGTAAGCCAAGAGTGGCGTGGTACAAAACCTGATCCTATACAAACACGAATCAATACAAATAATGAAAAAACATCAATGGAAATAATATACATGATCATCTGGTAATAGTGGGTTTGGAGACGAAGATAAGGAGATGGAGAAAGAATGGACCATTACGATGACAATGGCTTTGACTGCAATATGAGGATAGGTGGGGCTATATCAGTTACTACAAACTATAACACATGCTTCCTTTACTCCGCTTTGTTTTAGCTTTTTCCTTGGCATCTCAATAGAACGTATACATGGTGGAAGAAGACAGAAGATAATACTTGTGAGGTGAAATGCTAAAAGGCTAAGTAAGCAGCAGCTGAGATATCAGTGTGGAGGAGGCCGGCGCCGCTTTACGCGCATACAGAAACACACATTTCTCAGCGCGGCCAAAACTGAAACCGCGTCTCATAGGCGCGTCTGCGGGTCGCGTCGTGAAATCTTCCCACCCTGGTAGTACTATGGAGCAGCAATTCCGTTGTCGAGGCAATTCTGCTCGGCTCCTTCCTCTCTTTTTCAGCCTGCAGCTTTTTAGCAATTTGCAGCTTCTCGCGTTTTCAGCATTTTCTTTCTGCAGGCAGTGACGACTTTGTTTTTACATCATCAGGCATCTCTTTCCTACTAGCTATTGTTTTTCCACAGTATCGACCCGCACTTCTAGGCTGCGCGCACAGCTCTTGCCAATTTATTTTTGCTTCGTTTGGAGCTGCAGGTTAGGCGCGCTGTCGGGAAGAGAAGGAGCAGGCGGGAACATCACACCACACATATAAGAACAAGGAAAGAGGACACATCATGGCCCGAACCATAAGAAGGCGCCAGGCCGAGGCTCCCTCAACAACACAGTCCATCAGCAGCTTCACTCGCGTATCCAAGAGCCAGGCTTTCCCTGATGCAGCCACCAAGAAGACCGCTATCTCCAACCCGGAACCGACATCTTCACGGAAGAGGAAGGCCGCAGGCGATGATGCCGACAGCAACCACCACCCTCGAGTCACAAGAAGGACCGTCTCATTCGCCCCCAGCAGCGATGAAGAACCAGTGGCTGCAGCGCCGGCAAAGCGTGCTCGGAGAGGAGAATCCAACGTCGAAGCGGCCACTACGGTAGCAGTAGTGCCCGCTGCGAAGCCTGCACCAAAGACCCCGGCCAAGGGAAAGAAGGTTGCCAAGCCAACGCCTTCACGGGCTGCTTCTGCGCATAAGCCCAGCGAGTCGACCATCGTCGCAAAGTCTAAGCAGGGCGGCAAGACTGTGCAGACAAAGCTTGAGGCGTATCGCGTAACTAGCCAAAAGAAGGCAAAGGAGGCTGAAAGCGAGTTCAGCCCAGAGTTGGTCGATCTGATCCGCCTGCACAAGGCCTTCCTCAAGACCATTACTCTCCAGATTATCCACAACGGAACCATTGTGCCCATTGACATTTCGTCCGTGGCTCCACACATTTCTCGCACATGGGGCAAGCGACAGGTCACGGTCGACGACATCCGAACATGCATTGCCGTCCAGACATCCGCACGAGACCCTGATGTGGTTTCTCCCTTTATTGTATCTGATTATGGCCGCGGAAAGATCTGCATAGAGCTGCACCCTGACCACAACAATGGCGCAGTGTCCATCAACGAAGAGCGACTTTCCAGGCAGTTTGAAGAGAATCTCCGAGCTCTCTGCGCTGGCCGAGCACAGGACGATGTCACCGATGCGGATGTGCCTCTAGCCAGCTTATCCCTGAAAGAACTGCCTCGCGCTGAAATTAGGAACATGGACAGCAGTATCAAAATCAATCCAATCCTGAACAAGGGACACAATGCTTTATCAGCGCTCAAGGAAGGAATAGTTGCGAAGCAGCAGGAAAAGGAGGTCAAGCAGCAGGCTACCATCGCCATGGTAAATTCCGACGGTACAAAGATGAGCCTGTTGGATCGTCTACGACACAAGCAGCTTGCCAAAGCTAATGGACCTCTCCCCCCATCCGGACCGGAGCTTCAGCGCCGAGCTGCCTTGAACCGAGTCGCCGACGTTTGTGCTACTGTTTCCATGCTCAGCTTGTCTAACCCGGCTTCCCTGCCGAGACAAGCTTTTACCATGGTACTCATCTCAGACAAGCTCAAGGACTCTTTACGAGTTCCGCTTTCGAAAGAAGAAGGGATGACTTGTATACGACTTATCGCCAACGAAATCGCCCCCGAGTGGCTCAAGGTGGTCACCATTGGCGGGAGAGAGAATGTTGTGATCCAGAGAGGCCTCCAGCCTGTTGATCGTGTGATTCAGGAGCGAGTACAGAAGCTACTGGCGTGATGGGGAACATTTGTTTTGACGCTGGTTTATCTCAGATTTCAACAACTGCACTGCACGAAATACCGAATGGAATTGTATATCTCATATCAAAAGAGGCACTGGAGGATGTTTTGGTTGTTTTCGACATTGCATTGCGCTGCGTTTTTGTTAGCATCACGTATTCACACCGCGGAGAGAAAAAGTCTACAGGGCGAATGTAGAAGACGATGCATGCATTGGAGTAAGGGTTGGGTTTGTTTTCTTGTATAGCAAATGGATTCAAGTTTCAAGTATCAGTTTGGATAGATAGACGTACGTTAGAAGCTTCACACGAGTCATGAAAACCGAACAGTATCTTTTCTTCCATATACCTTACTGGCCAAAGTGACTTGATGAACTACAAAAGCTTCGACTTTTGTCTGACTATGCATGAAAAAGGGGTTACAGACGGATGTTGGCCGATAATGCTGTTACAATTGCTTACTCTACATCAAAGTAAATCGGCTTCTAAGAGTGACTCTTATCATTACCGGGGGCCGATTTCTCTTCATAGCAATTCGGGTTCGGTGTGCGTCTTTCTTACGATGGAGCACAAGAGTGGTGGCTACGAAATGGCTATCTTGGGGCAATCAATTCCCAAGCCAAAAGTGCCCGAACCACGGCCGGTAATAGCACGGACTTTGCACGAAAAGAACAAAATCTACAGCTTGCCATGCTTTCTATCAGCTAACATGATCCAGAAAAAGCCCACTTCGGAGCAAATACAACGAATGAATCCGGTTCTCGCAACAAATCCTGCCCTAAAAAGCTGCAGGGCGGCCGTTCCTGTGCCGAGGCACGCTCAAATGGTGAGAGGTGTAGGGCATCTTACACCCAACTTGCGTAGAAAACTCGGGAAGAATCGAAGCTTTTCGAGAGCCTAAAGGCGGGCCGATGGCGGATTCGATCTGCTAGGTTTCGTGCCCCCCCCTGGCGAGCATACAACCAAAGAGCCTTGGCTGGCTGGGTAAGCCCGGGAGCGGCTCCGCTTCCCGGGGGGCTGCTCCGATAAGACGACCGGACGGGTTTGTGGAGAAGGCTATATGGCGGCTTCTTGATTCGGTTACATACTCTTTGACGAATTTTGCGGCTGCTGGTGGGCTCGATGCTGTAATAAATTTCTTTCAAGGCCCCTTTTTAATCGGCGTTTCTGCCTCCCTTGTTGTACTTGTTCTTGTATTGTATCAATGTGTTGAACTTTTGCTTTGCTTTGCTTCGAACAAGCACTGGTATCTTCTTTAGCTGCGAAATCAAAACAGTTGAGCTATAACCATTGCGTCTACATGGCAACTCGTGACGTTTTGCATATCGTTTTCTTCTTCATATGCTAAAAGTCTTTCATCTTTGAATGAGTGCTTCTAGTCGGTCGAGTCAAGGTTGACATGCGAGCCTCGTGAATTGGAAAACGACTGTGGATCGAGTATATCGCATCTCGCAATCATGGTTTCCTCCGAAGAGAAATCGTTCTCGAGGGCCCCTGAGACCAATGAGATTTCCAAGCAGCCTCACGGTAAAAGCGATACCGAGGGAATGACCGAACCGACAAAACCAGTGGGATTATTCTATCGACCGACGTCTCATGTGTCTGGGCCAGACGCATTTGAGCCATCATCGCCACAGTCGCCATCACCATCTGATGGTGGCTACCATGAGAGAGGTGATGAAATATATGATCGCGTGTCATTACGGCGCAAACACATTATTGTGACGGTGTTGTCCTTTTGCGCTTTTCTCTCGCCATTATCAAGTACTAGCATCCTGGCTGCTGTTCCCGAGGTAGCACAGACATATAATACGACTGGTTCTATCATCAACGTGAGCAATGCTGCATACATGGCGCTGATGGGCATATCACCTGTTATTTGGGGGCCAATGAGCCAGGTATTCGGCAGACGACCTGTAAGTTGAGCTGTCCCCTGTTCCTCTGAAAGATTCTTGGCCACGCACATCGCTGCACACTACCGGATCCTGAGAGACGAATTTCTTAACTTGCAGCGGCATGCATGCTAAGTTGTATAGATGACGCTATTAACAGCTGTGCTGTTCTTCTTGTTGAGCATGGCTACTGCTCTTGCTCCTAATCTGGCAGCCTTCTTTGTCTTCAGAGCGCTCTCAGCCTTTGAAGGAACAGCCTTTATCCTATTGGGAGCGGCTTGCCTGGGGTAAGTAATCTGGCACGAGTGTATTCTTTTCGCGGAAAGCCCCAGACCGTTGAGTATGCACCCGACAAGCGTCGTATGCAGAAAGTTGGTCTTGCCCGAACCCCCTGACATAGGCCTCTTATGTTGCCTTGTGTAGCCCATAGCTATCTTGGCACCGAGATAATTGAAACAATAATCTTGACGCCGGATAGACTTGTATGTCAAAGGGTCACTTTGGGGACGCACAAGCTTAATGAGCAACATTGTCTGGCGTATAGTTGGCAGTGGCTAACAGAGAAGCAGAGATATATATCGCCCTACGGAGCGAGCGACTGCTCTCGGATGGTTCATGTCTGGAACACTGATTGGGCCCGCACTTGGCCCATTCATTGGTGGCATCTTGGTGACTTATGCAACATGGAGATCTATCTTCTGGCTCCAGACAGCATTGGCTGGCACCGGCGTTTTGAGCGTCTTTTTCCTCGTGCCTGAGACGATCCACCACAAAAAGATCAAAGATTTGGAAGGCCAATCTAGGAACCAAAAGATCATAGCCGTGCTTCGCATGACCAACCCGATTCGAGTAATTCGGCTGTTCCGATATGGGAACCAGGTACTGGTAGCACTCGCCAGTTCAGCACTTGTGTGGAACATGTATAGCTTGCTCACTCCCATTCGGTACGTGCTAAACCCACGATTTCACTTGGAATCACCGATCCTGTCAGGGCTTTTCTACCTTGCACCAGGTAGCGGCTACCTGCTGGGTACATTCATGGGAGGGAGATGGGCAGACAGGACGGTAAAGCAATGGATCAAGAAGCGCAATGGTGTACGCATCCCAGAAGATCGTCTGCGGTCTGCACTCCCCTTCATGGGTATTCTCATGCCAAGCTGTGTACTTGTGTATGGGTGGGCGGTAGACAAAGCGGTGGGCGGCATCCCAGTGCCAGTTATTATGCTCTTCTTGCAGGGCGTTGGGCAGCTCTTTGCCTTTCCCTCTTTGAATACGTACTGCTTGGACGTAATGCCCGGACGCGGTGCAGAGGTAACGGCAGCAAATTACTTTGTCCGTTACCTGGCTGGTTGCGTGGGAACTGCCGTCGTTCTGCCAGCCATCGACGGAATCGGTGTTGGCTGGTTTGAGACTCTTTCAACGGGATTGATGGTCCTCTCAACACTCGGCGTCATGGCTACTATTCGATGGGGTAAAGAGTGGAGGGAAAGTATCGACGCGAAAAAGAAAGACTCGGCCAGCGGCGAGAGCGGCGAGGTGACTGATGTGGAAGACCAGGCAAGCAATCACGACCGGCAAAATGACGAGGCCAAGGCCATGGATGAGGAAAAGCCAAAAGAATCAGTTTGAATGGTCATGCTATTGATGCGTAGATGATTTTGATGCTGGAAACAAAACGCCAAAGGAGGCTGGAATAGCTTTGCATATGCATCGCAGGAAAATTGGGATATAGCAAATAGGTCTAATATCATATTATCTTTCTTCTTTTTGGAATTCTGTGAGCCTTGATGGTGAGATGAACTGTTTTCAGATTTATCAGCACCCCAAAGTGCTATACGCCCTCTCTGATCGATACGGTCTCGATACGGCCTCGCGATGTGGACTTGGTGGTTTGATGCCATCACTAAACTGTTTACTGCTTTTGTCGGTTGGAAGCATATAGCTATCCTAATTTGCACGGCACTGATGCTTTGCATGAATGGCAATTCGTAATTTGTATAGTATAGCAATACCAGACCTGTTTATACTCCGTAAACTCCCCGAGCGTATATCTATTTTTAACCCCTGGCAAGCGCTAGTAATGGCACTGATCGATAATGGCGGTAATCAATTAGGGCTGATTGACCTCCGTCCTCGGTACCTCTGTGAATGTCTCAGTCGTCGGGATGAGATGCAGCGAGTTATTGCTCGGTAGCGGCAGGTTTAAATGCGATACCAGCCATGCCGAACACTGGGTGTATTCGGCATACAGCGTCATGATGAGTGACCGAGAAGCGTATTGGGGAGGGGGATTTGGCGAGACTTGGTTGCCTGGCAAGCGACGCTGAATTGCTAGGCCGGCATCCAGTCCGTTTGCGTAGGCCAAAACCAGCGTAGAAGAGTCTTGGCGGTCGATTCTTGTCACCCTACGCAACCAATGGGCCACTTTTATGACTTACGCCAAGAGAGTCTCCATGGGGGCGAGCGAACGAGATGACAAGAGAAATCCTGCTCCACAAGATGTTGATACGAGCAGGTGGTAGCGGAATGAGAGTTCTGATGCTCCGTAATATTTGATGAGATGGCTTGCCCCCCGGTCTGGAAAAGGAGAATCTCGGCAGAGCACAAGCTCTAGGTTTTGAGCAGCAAGTATCATCGTGAACTGTCTATAAAGAGAACGCGATGCATGATGGCGTGGTTGATTCCCACTGCTATCGCACTTGATAGCCTAACGATGCATCCCGCTATTGTTACGCTGTAAAGAAGCAGCAGCGTCGGATTTCGGGAGGCTCAGAATGTGCACTGCGCTATCCACCCTTGCCGTCGACGCGTGTTTCATGTTGTGCCGGCGGGATGGTTGGACGGCAAGGATACGACGGGTCCACGCCAGCTGTGTCCCGCCTATGGTTTTTTTCCCTTCTCCATCGTCAACGAAATTCCACTCTCAGCAGCAAGGAAGCCCGATCATCCCGGAATAGGGCACACGAGCAATACGGCTTGAGGAGCAGTTTGGTGCCCCTCAACTCCCTTCTCCCAAAGCCCCCCAAGCCCGCAAGCGAGCCTCAAACTTTGGCTGGATCGTTCCCTTTATTACCCTTCACAACTGCGCTCCTGCTCGACTTTGTGTGTAGTGCAACAATGACGCAATGTGTAGCTGGATCGACAGGCCAAAGGCCAAACGCTGGTGGAAAGCTCACAGGGGTACGCTCAGTGGCAGCAGTATCGGGGCAGCCGTATGCGGTCCCGGCTGAGGCTCGTGCTGCGCTGATTGGCCAGGGAGAGACAAACTGAGCTGATAGGACTGGACCGAATTAGGTTGATGGGAGACGGAATGGACTAGCGAAGCCTAGCCGCCCTGGACCTAGTCGTAGTGGCTTCTAAAAGGGCACGATGCGGTTGTAACGGCGGGTGCGATTGACGGAAGTTTAGCCGCAGCGCTATCGCATTTGCGTTTGCAGCATGCTGCAGCATCAAAGCCGCGCGGCCAGCGATATTCAGACTGAGCTTCGCTCGACGGGTTCACCATCATTCTGATTCTTCATAGCTGCCATTTTCCTTGAGCTGAATACCCATGTAGGAATTCGTCTGCGGCGGCAACTACTCTTAGCAGGGAACATGCTTTGTGGCTTGATTAGTCCTAATCGACAAGCATATTTGTTCATGGGGGTTCAGCTCACCCACCGTTCAACAGGGTATGGTTCGGACAATACTAGAGAGATTGAAACGTCCGTAGGCAGGACATGGCCTAGCTTCTATAGCGGTCTAATACTGGGCGTCGTTCAAAGCTGACTGTGTATGCGCTCGTATCATGGCTGCAGTTCGTTCCCCATCGTCTCACAGGCGCCTCGCGCTCCCATTCGATGAGCCCGGCTTGGCGAGAGCGGTTCGGATTGGGATTTGCGCTCTTGGAAATCCAATCCGTTGCCGGATCTAAAATGGAGTCTGCCTTATGAGTTGGAAAACGAAGGATGCAGTAAAAAGGGAGCCCGGCTTGCTTGGATCCGTCAGGCAAAACGCCGCAACCGTTCTTTTGTTAGCGGCCATTAAAAAGAAAAGCCTAGTCTATCTGGCGAAGAAGTTGCCGCCCGGCGCCTTATCTGGGTCTCTGTCTGCACTTCTTTGCTTCGTGCCTTTTTTTTTTTTTTTGAAGCTTCTGTCCCGCACCTGCCTGTCGATCGCTCTTTGCGCGCGCCTGGGCAGTTCAGGCAGTTGGCAGGATCGAACCTTGTGCCCAGCGGCTCCTGCCTGTTCCCACTTTGCCCGCGACCTCTTCTGCAGCCCCTGCAAAGCCTTTCTCGCCTTGCCTCCTATACAAGGTTTATGGTTATTACGACTACGGAGTCCTTGTACCGGCCATTTCGTCGTTGTCGATCTCCCAAAAAAACTTGTACATCCATACCCTTGTCTGTGCTTTTCTTATCTCCCCTCTTATTATCTCGATTCCTTTTGCGGAACCCTCAAGAAGCCTCTCGTAGGCTTTCCATCTCATCCGCAGACCTTTCGTTTCCTTTTCTCATCTTTTTTCTCGTTAATTTTCTCTCCCACCTCATCGTGCCCCTCCGAGACGGCAGCAGTTGCCACTATCTCACCAGTCACGCAATACGCCTTTTGTTTGCTTTCATCTTTGCATCCTTTTGGGTTATATTATATTTTAATTTTCCTTAATCTCCTTCCTCCTCGACCGTTCGTTCCCCTTGGGCCAGCGGAATTTTGAAGTTTAGAGTGAACCACGCCTAAATCTTTGCGATTGCGATTGCGACGCCCAAGACCCTCGGAACCGCGGGTGTTCATCACCTTGCCTCGCTCCATCCGCCATGGAGCGCACGGCCTCACTTCTCAGCTTCAGTAGCCGTTCTAGCTCCTCTGCTTCGACGAATAGAAACAATGAGCCCTTGTTACCATATGCAGAAAGTGCCATGGAAACGAAACCAGTTCGAGGGCTTTCCATCTTCGGCCGAGGCTTTTATCGGAGAATCCTGATATGGACTGTCGCAAGCATGATTCTTGTGTCGCTTGCCCTCTTCAAAGCTGGTGACAGCATGGCTACTGAGACATTCGCTCAGCCTGCCACAGCAACAAAGTATTCGCCCCCACAGCCTACAATAATTGGCAATGAAGATGGAGGCCCTGTTCTAGTGATTGTGGAGGGCAAGAACAAAGACAACCAGGATAAACCGTCAAAGAAGGTAGATGAAGAGAAGAAGGAATCTACCGAGAGTAAGAAACCGGAAGCGACGCCAACAGAAGGCGAAAAGAAAGAGGGAGGCAGTGATCAGGACCAAGAGAAGATCATAAAAGAGGAGCAAGGGAAAACAACAGAGCAAGAGAAAGAGAAAGATGACCAGAAGAGCCAGTCATCTATAGACGACAAAGACGAACTGAGCGCAGAAGAAGACGCAGAGAATCAGAAGATGTGGGACGAAGACATCAAGAAGATGCCATGGCTTCGATTCCCTCAGTAAGTTTCCCAGCCGCTGTACGGAGGCATCAGACTACTAACATTATTCTTACGCTTAGCCTGAACGGCTACTTCCATGGTCTTAAAGCTCTGGTCAAGAAATCTGAGCACATTGCCGAATACCCCAACCCCGCTCAGAAAGCTCCTCTTGGCGAACCCCCGCTCAAACAAGAGATCCCTAAACCTAAGCCCTACAATCCATACAACACGTCCGACTCGAGCATCAAAACTTGCTATCTCGATGACGAAGAGAAAATCCCAGCACCTAGCATATATGCCTATGAAGGCGTTCCGCAATATATGCCCGACCCAACCTTTGGATCTTACTCCATGTTTGGCTTTCGAGACGATGTTTGTTTTGACCGATTTGGTCGTTATGGGCCATATGGCTTTGGCTACGACATTAAAGATGGTGGCGCTGGTGTGGGACTCAACACAGAGTCCTCGGGAAGCGAAGCCGTCTGGAAGGAAACGGGCCAAATTGACTATGGCCGGATTGATTGGGGTGATGTGCAGGAGCGATGTGTTACCGCCAACAAGCACCGGTTCACAGAGCCAGACCCAGAGACCGAAGTGCTCAAACCGGAGGAGGGTAAGAAGAATCGGATCGCTGTAGTGCTCCGCCTATATACCGGCTTTAAGTGGACGCAGTTCTCAGTACTGAACCTCCGGGCCATGATCAACGAGCTAGCTCTCAAATCTGGCGGAGATTATAATGTCCATTTTCTGTTGCACGTCAAGGATAACGACTCGCCAATATGGTCTGATGATTTGACAGTCCAACAGTTGCTCGACGCCCACGTACCACCCGAGTTCCATGGGTTGGTGACGCTATGGAGCGAAGCCCAGATGAAGCTATTCTATCCTGGTAAATTCGAGGAACCAATTGGCAATCCCAGCAAGAAGGAAATACACGATGTATATCGCAGCGCCCATATGCCACTTCAAGTTTTTGCCTTGCAGCACCCGGAATACGAGCATTTCTGGAACTGGGAGATGGATATGCGATATATGGGCAACTGGTATGAACTATTTGACCGCTTGGGCGTCTGGGCAGACCGACAGCCCCGTCCGTTTCTTTGGGAGCGCAATTCGCGCTACTATATTCCCGCCCACCACGGTAGCTGGGAGAATTTCACGACTGCCGTCGAGCAATATACGGCCGACTCTGGCGAGGCGCCCGTCTTTGGCCCCGTTGAGTTCCCTGAAACGAAGCAGCTCCGATTTGAGCAGCACGGAAAGTCCATCATACCAACTTCTTGTGCGAATGATAAAAACAGCCCGCAATGTGGTGTTGGTGAGGCAGCAGACCTCATTACGTTGAATCCCATCTTTGACGTGCATGGCTCAGCCTGGGTTTTCTCTAATGACGCAACCGGCTATGGAAAAACTCCTCCAAGAAGATGTGTCATTATCACGGCATCTCGATTAAGTCGTCGGCTCTTGATGGCGATGCATGAGGAGATATGGCGCCATCACCGCACGATGTGGACTGAAATGTTCCCTTCCAGTGTGGCCTTTCACCATGGATTCAAGGCTGTATACGCACCTCACCCAACATTCCTGGACCGTGCTTGGGACCCTCTTGGCGGTTCGGTTGATAAAATTTTCAACGGCGGACGTGACCACTCGACTTCGGCTGTGGGCAGCCCGTTTGATCTGCGCAACGAACACAACCACAGAGGCACAAGCTGGTATTATAACAGCGAGTTTTCAGGCCTTTTATGGCGGCGATGGCTGGGGTTTTCTCAGCTGGACGGCAGAGGTCGAAACGGCCATCGAAAGGAAGGAGGGGGCAAGCTGCGAGGCGGAAAGGCAGAGGAGGAGGCCGAAGGAAGCAGCGGCCGCATGTGTCTGAGGAGTTTCCTCATGCACCCAATCAAATGGGAAAGCCCCGAGGATAAGCCTTGAAAAAAACAAAGCAAAGCCTTAAAAAAAATTGGTTTCAGCAAACTTGAAGCGTGGCGCAGTTGCTTTTTTAGCTGGACGGTTGCATATGGATATCGGCGTTTATTCCTTCTATACTCGTTTAACTTTTTCTCTCTCATTCTTTTTTTGCTCCTCAACGCCAATATATATCACACAAGTTGAGAATGACGGCTTTGATTCTGTTATTTTGAACGGAACATGTAAGGTCAACACAGTAACTGTTTTTTCTATATCCTGTGGGAACTGGTCAGGCGAGAGAAGATGGATTATTTACGTTCTTTTTGGTATGAGGATAGACATTTGGGATTCAGCCAATACATGGCTTGTGCATATAGATATAGAGGTTTCATGAATAAGCATTCAGGCATGGAGCGCTCTTGGATATAAATATACGTATTTAAAAAAAGAAGCATTTTTCATATAACTCGTGGCCCAATTCTTGTACTGCGTACAAAATACCAAGTTTCCCTGTCCTCCAGCGAAGAATCGCCAATCCCACCCATTTCAAACGCAAATAAAGGATAAATAAGATACACCAAAAAAACCTTGCTCCCCTCTTCCTTAAAAGCCCAGGTAACTGAAAATCATGAACCGTCGCAAACCAAAATGGCAGAAACACCCCTAGCTTCAAAAACGTTGCAAAATAATAATGATGATTTTGGAATGCCTCTTCCACAGCCCAAAGGTGAGTCAGAGCTGCATAGTATCATCCTCGAATAAGATTCAGAAGAATGAAGGCAATAAGATGGGGGAAAAGCAACGATAAAAGAGGTAGCTTCTGGCTTAAATGAGAGAGAGAGAAAAAAAAAGCCAATTTCCTCCCCAAGTAAGTTTACTAGCATTCCAAGCTAGCAAGTTTCCAAAACCGCGCAAAAGAGCATGGTATCGAAGAAAGTCCAGGCAAATCAGAAACAAAAAAAGGATAGCCAAGGCAAGAAAAAAGGCAGCATTAGTTAGAGTTGCGCTTTGACGCCGTCTAACACCTGAAACGCCGCTCTCCCTTCCTTCCTTTGTTACGCCACTATGCCAAATCGCATAGTACCCCGACATTGTTCAGGGCTGTGGAAGTCTCATTCCACAATAGCAAGTTTCTTCTTTGCCCATTTATTTCTTCAGGACCGCATCGTAGATGCTAAGCAATCCGGTAATGGCAGCTCCGGTCAGCATGCCCTTGTAGCCTCCGTACACGGCTCCGTCAAGCCGATCAATAGCTGTCTCAGAGAGGAGACCGCAAAAAGTGACGCCTTGGCCATAGACGACGAATGAGACAAGTGCCTTGACAATGCTGTAGGTCAAGGGATCAACAGCAGTCTCCGGAGTGCTAGCCCGAGAGCGCGTCTTGGGGCCCTGAGAGCCGCTGGCAGAGCTGAGGTTGAAAAAGTAGCCAAGCAGGCTGGGCAAAATAAAGCTGGTAAAGGCCCAAGTGAGAGCGGGTGACCAAAAGCTCGCGGTGAGCAGGAGGAACATGTCGGGCAGGTACACGGGATGGTCAGACGTGCCGAGGAAGCCAATGGCAGGGACGGTGAATGCGTAGCGGTTAGCTAGGATCTCGGGTCGAATATACCAGAGTTCGAACGCGGAGACGCAGAGGAGAATGCTGGTGACGCTGCTGAGAGTCTCTCGAGCAGCGTTGGAAGTCTCGCCAATGCCACTCTCCTGGTAGATGGACGAGACACGGCGGCGCACGGCAATCGTTGAGCGGTCGACAGCGTTGGCTACGTCGGCCGGGGTCGCAGGCAGTGAGATGCGCGAGGCAACTTGCGACAGGCTGCGAGCGGGAGTCTGGATGAGGGCAGTTGAGGCGGCGCGGACGTCTTCAGCATCTCTGGAGAGCAGGTTAGAGAGAGACTGGCGATGATTGCTCGGCCAAGTCCAAGACGGCGGCGGACCTGGGAGCCAGCCAAGCAGAGATTGTATGGGAAGAACTTACGTATTAATCAGATCCTCGGCAGCCTTGGTCGCCCTCCGCTTGATCGTCTTGATGCCCTTCTCCAGCTCTTCCTTGATGGGCTCTTTGGACTCTCGCTTGACGGGAGAGCCCATCGCCTTGGACCGGCTGTTGAAGTAGCCCGACAGATCAGATCGGCTGTTGAAGCGGCTGCTGTTCCCCGCAATGAACTCATCGAGAGCGGTTTCGAGCTCCGACTTTTTGAGACCATCGTAGCTAGTTCGCGGAACGATTCCGTGTTAGCCTGCTTTTTTGTTTACTTTTGTCTGGAGCCAACGGTGGCAATGCGGCGGCGCGCCAATGACGAGGGGTAGCGGGATTGCGCGGTTGAGGAGGAAAGGAAGAAGGAAAAGAGAGAATTCGGGGAACCAGAAGTAGAAGAAGCGAAGATGAATGAAGCTGAGCTTGCTCTTGAAGCTGCAGCTTTTCTATCGCGCCTGTCGCAACAACCGTTACGCGCGCGTAGCTACAAACAGCCGCCATCGCTGCTGAAAAGGCGGCGAGTGCAACAACGGCCAAACAAAACAATGACGCAAGGGATAGAAATGCGCTTCGCAGCCGGGGAGGGAAAAGGGCCATGGCGGGAAATCAAAGGCACAGAATCGCAAAACTCACTTCTGGAGGCCGACACTCTCGGCCAAATCGACGAGGTCGCTCTTGCGCTGAGCGCGCAGCCAGGCGTTGGAGGGCGCGGTGGCGGACATGGCGACGGTTTGCAGAGACGAGATGGCGATGCGGAAGCGATAGATTTGGCGGTGCGCGGCGCTGCGACGTAATGCGATGCGATGCGATGCGATGCGATGACAAGCGGTTGTCTCTTTGTCTTTAGTCGCAGCAAAAAAAGAATAAAAATAAAATAAGAGGTAGGTCGAGTGATTCAAATGCCCAATGATATTGTTGCGGTGTGTGTGTGTTGCGTTCCCCAAAAAGAGATTGTTATGTGATTGGCCAAATTGCAGAGCTCGGTTTGTTTTCTCCGCAGCACTCGCGCTGGATTTCAGAACGGCAGTTGGCACAAGCAACGTGTGTGTCTTCTGTCTTTGTTTTTCCCTTTTCCCTCTTTCTCTCTTGTGATTGTTATAAGTGTGTCTTCACTTGTCCCGCGGTTTGTAACAAGTAATAGCAATATAATTAAAAAAAGGAAAAAATTAAAAGGGCCTGTGGTAAGTTGTGCCAGCGAGGGCTGCGGCTCCAAACAGCTGTCCAAAGTCCAAAAAGTGGGATGTCGAATGTTTTCTTGCTGGTTGCTGGGCGTTGCTGGGCGGGTGCGGGGAGCGGCCGTTGGAATATTGAGAAAAAAACGATAAAAGGCTCGCGCGGGATAAGGCGGGCTATTTGTCTTGTTTATGTTGGCCCCTTTAGGACTAGACCCGACGTTTCCCTCTTCCCACCGTTTTCTGCTTGCGTGTGGCTGAACGCTGCGGCAGCGGCAAGGAGGGGGACAAGTCGCCCGCGTGTTGCTGCGTTTGCGAGTGCCACGCTGGCAGGCGTCCCGGAGCCGGCGCTTGCGAGGTACCCCGCTAACAGGCGGTACCTCGAGAGGACGTTGGGCGTGGCTGGGGGGGATGGAGCTGGATAGATTGATCAACATTGGCCGGGACAGAATGGGGGCAGAGCGCCGCTGATGCGAAGGAGAGCTGTCACCAACGGCAGAAGCTGAGGCTGTTTTTTTCATGAGAGATGGGAATCAATCCAAGTTTGCAGTGGGATATCGGGTGCTTATGGGCTTGATATGAGATACCGATTTGAATCTGCTGCATACATATGGAGCACTCATATTTCATGTTGCCAGAGGACCTGGAACATGGTGATTCGGCAGGTTGTATCGATTGATACTGCCTGATATCACCCCGGCTGATCCAGAGTGCCATCGAGGATGGGGGGCTGGAGATGGCACACTGCAGAAAGCTCCGCATTTGATGCTTGCTATGGCGATGGCGATATGGGGTATCTGCAGCGGCTTCCATTGCTTTCCTACCCAATGCTGCAATCCTTGCGATTAGGCCTTGATGGAAACAGTTCATACATGATTTAATTTGTCAATGTTTATTCCAGGCTACTTATATGTAATACTAGTTTATGCTAATGTTGTGTGCAATAATGGTACAATAATCTCGTAGCCGGCTCGTACAGTAAGTAGTTGAATCAAGACTTACATGAAATATTGGCATCTTTGTACAACCACCACCAATCACTCTTTATCCACCCAGTCCACAAACTTCTCCTCTCCCCTCTTGACAATCCGCACCGGCACGTACTGGCCGTCGTGCAGGTTCAGCGTCAGCCTCGACGTCGCCTGTCCCACCGTCCACCGGCTCTTGTCCTGGGCCTTCTTGTAGATGCGCGCCCTCTCCTCTCGGCTCATCTGGCCGACCTGCTCCTGCGACGCCCACTCGTCCACGGCGAGTTCGACGCTGTAGCTCCGGAAAATGACGGCCAGCGCCGCCATCATTTCCACCACGGCAATGCGCCGCCCGAGGCACGATCGCGCCCCGTCGCTGAAGGGAACGTAGGATCCTCGCTCGGGTCTGAAGAGCTGCGCGTTGATGTCGGAGCCCTGGAAACCGCCAAAATCTTCCGAGTCGGCGCCGGCGACGTCTTCGCTGCCCGCGCTGCTGTCCTTGTCCATGCCCTGGAACCATCGCTCTGGGACGTAGTCGAGGATATTGGACTTGCCGGGCGTCACTTTGCTTGGTCGCGTTGGCCAGTAACGAGGGTTGACGTGGGCGGAAATCGTCACCAGTGAGATGCCCGTATTCTTTGGAATGACATATTTATTGCCGTCCATGACCAAGGGCTGATCACTGTAAGTAGTCTTGGGAATCACTACCACAGGAGACATGAGCCGCATCGTTTCGTGCATGGCAGCACCAATCATGCTGGCAGTCATTGGGTTGACCAAGCTTTCATAGTCCCAGTCTTTCGGGTCCTGGCCCTGGGTGATGTAATCAATATCTTGTTGGATTTTGCGCTGCACGTCGGGGTTCATTGCCAAGAAGATGAGGGTGAAGTGGATGGTGTTGGCTGTTGTTTCATGGCCAGCGACAAACATGATGAAGGCGTTGCTGATAATCTCCTCGCGAGTCAAGGTAGCACCTTTGTTATCGGTTCCAAAACATGATTTCGCAAGCTGGCCCATGAGATCCATGCCTTCTATGTGGTCTCCCTTGCGTGCGTCTTCAATCTTTTCGTCCAGAAGCTCGTTCATATACTTGACATATTCGTCGTAAGCCAACACTGCCTTCTTGATCTTCTCAAAAGGCAGTAATTCTGCAATCCAGAGCATTAGCATCTCGTACGAGGAAAACATTTCAAATAAAAGTATAATAGGATACTCACGCAGAATCCACCGTGGGAAAATCAGTAAAACCAGGAGGCGCTCAAGTAGGAACTCCATGGTATCTGGGAAACTCAACTGGTGACCTACCGAAGGCTCATGAGAGCCGTATTTCAACAGCTTGGGGTCCGTCCCTGCAGCATGTGTTGCGCCCGGCCACAGCAATCGCATCCCGAAACCGACATAACTGATAATGTTGAGAGCTAGTCTCATCGTATCCCTCTGGAGAGTGTTGAGCGGCTCTTTTCTGGTGTTGCCTTCAGGGCCTGTCCACATACGCAGCATGCCTTGAGTCTGAACAATGGCCTCGCGGAAAACCAAGGCAGCGTTTCTCTCATTGAATGAAGGCGAGGTCACCTTCCGGTGCATACGCCAGATGCTGCTTTCGGTAGTCAAAACATTCTCACCAAACTGCCTCAGAATGTTGTACACAGCAGTCCATTTGGGGAATTGCTCTCGCTTTAATGTGATGGTCCGGATTGTTTCGGCATTGTCCGTGAGCAGCATCAATCTGCCGGGAGAAACAAGAAAGAAAGTTTCGCCAATCTTGGCGAACCACTCATGGCGGGTTGTATATACAAAGTTGGGAAGCATGATACTTGAAGACCACAGTTGTTAGCCAGTTGACCAATTTGGGAAAGCAAACAGTCTATAAGAGAGGGCATCCCGTACTCGAGCCATCCATCCCACCATGACTTTGGAAGGAGCTTAATGAGCGGAACCCATAGCTTATGGGTCACTTGCCACCCTATCCAGAACGGCGAGCAAGCTGTGTTTTTTATGGCGTCACGTTAGTATGGCTCAGAGAGGCCCATGAAGGCTCGCGGGAGATTGAATATAAGTGAACGCACGAAGGACAATATAGGGCAATCCGCTTCTCTTGGCCTCATTGATATGAAACCGCAGACGCAAGGCATATGAGATAGTTTGGTAGGCGACCAACGCCGCAATGGCGATGGGGATTAACGCCATGGCTGTACACAGAGGCCTATCGACGACGCCGTCACCGTAAAGAGACCTTTTGGTGTTTGAAGCTGTAACAGCAAAAAAAGGCGGGGAAAAGTGTATTTTGAATCTTCTTTGACCCAACCCGAGTGAGAGTCTCACTACTCGCTCCGACTAAGCCGTTAACAGACAAAGAACCTCCCCTTGGTAAACGGGATATCGACTTATACGCCAGAAGTAGAGCAGGGAAATGGAGCAAAGATGAAGAGAAGCAACAGAGAAACAGCAAAGCTCAATAGTAATATATCCAAGACGCTCCGCAGGGACTGAGCCGATACTACAGAGTGGATATGCCCACCACAGCTCCCTAAAATCGAAGCGCTTCATCTCCCCCGGTCCATATTGGCCACCAGCTGCCTAAGCTTTCTATGTCGTCGTTTTTAGCCCCCCCCGCGGCAGAGACCGATAATTAACCTACTGCCACCTAACAAAGTAAAATGCTGCCAATGGGTTCGTTCTTCCTCGGGACGACCAAGATCCGGCACAGTGGCTTTCGCAAAACTCCACATGCAGGGGACGAGGCAACTGCGGTTGTTTCGTAGGGCTTCGGGATCCGGATTTCGTTTCCGCCCGGGGTTGTAGAAAAGGGCAACATGTCCGCAGACTAACGGCCACCAAGGGGTTGCATTTTGAAAGTGAGATGGAGGGCATGATTCATGGAGATATCTTGTTGGTTTCCCTTTTGTTTGTTGTTTTCGTTTCGGCGGTTGTTCAATTTTGCTTCTACCATTTTAATTCAACTCGCCCAGGTTCGCCTCCTTTACACGCTATTGGGCAGTGCTTAGATCCTTCCATCATATACATGTAGATATATATGTACATAGAAATCCTGCGCACCCCACAAATCAATCTCGCGTCTTGCATTGTGAGATAAGTTGCATGACGTGGACAAGAGTGCTAATTGTGCGTATAGTAGTAGCAGCATTTGTTAGCTCACACCCACCGGATTATCTCGCAGTCGGCAATGGTGCAGTCTACAGTGAGAGTGTGCTCTGGATGCCACCAATATCGAATTGCTCTTTACATGTAGCTACTATCAAGTTTCTATACCTGTAATCCACAAGACACCAATTCAATGCTCTTCTTAGGCCTCCCCACTGCCTTTTATTGACCGTGCTGCATCTATAAAGCGAAAGCAGTGGCACACCGTGGATCTGCGTATCAGAGCTTGTTTACGAGCGCCATGGCTCAAAGAGAGAAAGAAGAGAAAAAACCACAATTTCTTTTTGGGTATTTCGCGATGAATTAGATTTTATACGGTAGAATCCTACTGGGCCACTCCTCGACCGAATACAATAACTCGTCAAGCAGTAGAATCTGCCGCGGCATCAAATATGGCCAGACGGTGCAGACGTAGTGTTCATACTGTAACCAGCGCATGAACAGTCACGTGTACTGACGCTCAATTCACTAACGAGTTCCGGCTGCAGCCAAGTAATTGAAGCTTTGATTGGCTGGCTGAGTCATGTGACAGTGCCAGGAGGTCTCATGTTAAAATGTACGCGCTGCTGCGCCATTTCTTCCAATTCACCAACCTTCCAACCAACCTCCCAGCCATCCAATGCATCTCGCCTAATCGATTCATCGTCTAGAATATCCCCGCAATGAATGACGGCGCCATCTACAACGAGGAAGACAACGACGCGACACAACCTGTTTCCTCGCCTGGATCAGTGAGATGTCCCTATGCGGCTCCAGCAAGCCATAGCGCTGCGTGAATAGCAATTCTGCTCTTCTCGAAGACGTTGCTCGGGACTGTTTCCTGCGGGACAAGGTCGTAAAATTCCGATGCCCACTACGCGCTGGTTGACTCTTTGAGTTGACTCCGCTGTAAGGGTCGGGACCTTGTTAGGTAGCAGCTATTGCTGTCTGCTACCGTTGCCAGTACATTATCCGCAGCTAACGTCTTCCTTGAGGAGCGGAGGACTTTTTAAGCTCCGCATTCATGGCAGGCTATCGCTTCGCGTGGATCGCTGTTCTGCTCCGGTGAAGATACTCCTCGGAACTGTTGCCTGCGAGACAAGGTCGTAAAATGCCAATGCCAGCCCTACGCTCTCAGGCCATCGCTTGACTTGCGTCAGTGGAGGGGTTGGGATCTTGTTAGGTAGCAGCTACTATTGTCTGCTACCGTTGCCAGTACATTATCCGCAGCAGTGTTTTCATTGAAATGAGTGGGGGGACTTTTGGAGCTCCGCGCTACTCACTGTATTCACGGCCATGGTCAGGGGAACTGCACATGACGGCCATAATATGCACCATGTGTGATTTGCTAATGTATTCTGACTTTAGATATTCTAGTGTCTCCCAAAATAATCGCCATGATAAAGTAAACAGCAATGACGACGGAGATGAACAGATCAAGAGTAGCATCAATGAATCGCCAGCCGTGACTGAACCTGCAAAAGAAGAGAACGCCACCGTGATCGACATATCTTATCAGAAGAACAGTAACATGGAATGATGCTAGTGAACAACTTTGTCAGATGGAAGATGTCTCATTCGACTTGTACTTGAACACTTCAGCCAATACAGCAATGTTCAAGCTTCATGCTTATGTTATCCTCAGAGGCGGCAAAGGCAAGAGCAACAAGCAAGCTGTTCATTTATACATATATCCCGAAAGGATTTAAGCTATAAAGTACAATGTCTACCACAATCCACAGCCTTCAACCCCCAAGACATTCTAGCCTCGGCATTACTCACTATGCATTTCCATGACGCAAGCGCCTGATTTCATACGCCCCAAAGGACGCCCTTTAGACTCTAAAGGCAAAACGAAGACTCGACTACATTTGATTGAAGACCTGGCCAGCGTGACCAATTTTATTGTGCATCTCGACAGTTCCAACGCAGTTCTAAGCAAAGCAGACCTCGATTTACTCGAAAAAACATTCTCGGGCGATCGCCCTGAAGGCCGCCCGCGCACAGATCTGCCGCGGGCAAACCCAGCTACACTGTATGCTGGTCGTGGAGGCGAAGTTGCCGAGAAGAATGAATTTACGCATACTGCGGAAAGCCCTCCTCCATACGCTGGCGCTGTGCCAAACCCTCAAAATTCCAGTAAGCATCATCAATTCATCTCATGAATCATTTTGTGATATCCCTGTTGGACCCAAAATTAACTGTAACAGAAAAACGCCGCCGAGCTGAAAACTCTGATGATGATTCTCCGGTGTAGCCCGCGTCCTAGTTCTTCTAAAAGACGTTGTGTGCCGCCTGGACAATATCGAAAATCGGATTGAAACACGCTTTGATGATATGGAAAGCCGTGTCTCTGGGCTAGAGCAATACATCAAAGACAACCTCAGAGACGTACTCGATAATGGCCGCAGCCCATGTCGATATGGAACAGAAGAGAGACAAGAGATCTTTGAAGAGATGAATAACCAAATTGACGACTGCGCAACGGACCTGAAATGGACTTGCCAGGATGCAATCAACGAAATGGAGAAGGAAAACGGCAGGATATTGACTCAAGTGACGGAAGATTTGAAAGAAGAAGTGAGACAATCAAGCGACGACGCCTAGTACGACAAACACTCAAAACCGCGACAATCAGATTTGGCGGAACATTTAGCTTGGAATTTCAGGAAAGCAATTGATATGGGCGCGTCTAGCTTTGGCGGTTTTTTTGGACAGGCTGATGATGAAAACTTATATCGACATTACTTGAATCACGCCTAATACCCATTCACCAATCTCTCCAAATATGTGATGTGTAATTCGCTGTGCATATTTCCGTCTCATTCCAAAGTAAACATTTTCCTTTTCAAAGTACCTATCTGACATGTTTAATGATCGTCTCATCTCCGTATCTACTCCACATTGCTCTTCCAGAAGTATAAAGTAGAAGCATCTTCTCGGCCAACAGTTCCTCCGAATCCCAATCCGGATTGATTCATCCAACCGGTCCAAGTCTCCATATCAGTTGGTAGCCGCCTACTACTTCGCTTGCCGCTCCTATCATGCAGTCTCCTTAATGAGGTATACTCTTGTGTTCTAGAAGATGCACGAGACTCCAACTGATTTCGACATCTCAGTTCACAGTCGCTTGCTTACCGTAATGTAAGACAAGGGTTCATGTATGCGTACCCACGAAAACGAAAAGAAAAGAAGAGAGAGAAAGAGTGAGTGCTTTCTAAAGCCTTCTATTGTGCTCTAGTAGTAGTACTTGTTAACTCTAAGCGGGTTAATTATCCCAATCATAACCCTATGCCTCGCATGCCTGCGCCATATGTTGAAGATGCACCAGTCATAAATTCCAAAATTCCTAATATCCTTGTTGTGCCCCACGTTGAGTCTCTGGGTATATAATATTTTCATCAAAAAAGTTGATAATGTGGCAATCAGTGCCAGTCACGAATGCCAAACAGAAGAAAACAGAAGAAGAAAAGTCAAGTCTGCGTTTGCCTTAGAAAAGACCATCGATCTCGCCAGTCTCCAGGTCCACGTCAACGTTGAGATAACCAGGAGCAGTGGGAAGACCGGGAATGGTCTGGATGTCAGCAGCCAGAGCATACCTGGAGTGAAGTTAGCATGAGCACTTTGACCCCAAAAGAATTCACACTGTTTGTGAAGGGGAGCAGAATAACTTACAAGTAGCCGGCACCGGCAGCCATGCGAACATCCCGGATGGGCACAGTAAAGCCAGTGGGCGCGCCCTTCAGGTCGGGGTCGTGCGACAGCGAGTACTGAGTCTTGGCAACGCAGATGGGCAGGTGGCCATAACCCTGCTTGGTGTATGTGTCGATCTTCTTCTGAGCAAGCTCGCTGAACTCGACATTGGCAGCGCCATACATCTTCTGGGCAATAGCTTCAAGGCGCTGCTCGATGGTGCCGTCGAGGCCGTAGGTCAGCTGAAGCTCCTTGGGCTTCTCGCTCGCAGCAATGACTCCCTTGGCCAGGTCAATGGCACCAAGGCCACCCTTGGCCCAGTGGTCAGAAAGGATTGCATCCTCGGCACCAGCGGCAAGAGCCTCCTCGCGGAGAGTAGCGATTTCGGCATCGGTATCGGTCGCAAACTTGTTGATAGCGACAACAACAGGGATGCCGAAAGATTTGGCGTTGGCAATCTGCTTCTTCAGGTTGACACAGCCAGCTCGGAGGATGTCGACATTCTCTTGCTTGTAGACAGCATCGAGGGGAGCGCCGGGGGCAATTGGGGGGCCGCCTCCGTGCACCTTGAGAGCACGAACAGTGGCGACAACCACGACGACGTCGGGCACAAGGCCTGAAGTGCGGCACTTGATGTTGAAGAAACGCTCACCACCCATGGTGAAATCGAAACCGGCCTCGGTAACAACAAAGCCAGTCTTCTCGTTGTGGTCTTCATCAGGCTCAGTGCCAGCGAGCTTCAGGGCCAATCTATCAGCGAGGATAGAGCTCTGGCCAATGCTGATGTTGGCAAATGGACCAGCGTGGACAAAGACGGGAGTGCCTTCCAGCGTCTGCATGAGGTTGGGCTTGATAGCATCCTTCATCAGAGCGGTGAGAGCACCAGCGGCACCAATGTCGTCGCAAGTAACAGTCTCTCCACTGCGTGAAGTACCAATGACCATACGGCCCAGACGGTCTCGCATATCAGCAAGATCAGTGCTGAGTGCCAGGATGGCCATACATTCACTAGCAACAGAGATGTCGAAACCAGTTTCACGAGACTGTCCCTTCTCAGTGGGGGCTGTGCCAACAGTGATGCCTCGGAGGTGGCGATCGTTGACATCCAGCACTCGTCTCCAGGTGATGGTCTCTGGGTCGATATCGAGGCGGACGAAGCGGCGGATCTCTTCCGGAGTCAGCTCGTCGGGGTTGGTCTTGTCAACGCCAACCTTCTTGAGGCGGCGAAGCATGGTGGCAGAGAACTTTCGCTCGCCATTCTTGGCAGGAACCAAGCGGCGGTAGAGCGGGCCATCCTTCTGAGTGTTCTCGTGGAACATGCGTGTCTCGATTGCGGCAGCCAAGAGATTGTTTGCGGCAGTGATGGCGTGAATGTCGCCTGTGAGGTGCATGTTGAACTCGTCCATAGGGATGACCTGGCTGTAGCCACCACCAGCAGCACCGCCCTTGATACCGAATGTCGGTCCCTGGCTGGGCTGTCGGACGTTGGCAAAAGTCACACGGCCAACATGAGCGCCGAGCGCCTGGGCCAGACCCATGGTCGTGGTTGACTTTCCTTCACCAAGAGGAGTTGGGGTGATACCAGTGACGACGACATAGCGACCATCACGTCGGTGGGAAAGTCGCTTGAGTAGGCTCAGATCGACCTTGGCCTTGTATGCTCCGTAGGGCTCCAGCTCATGGCTTTCAATGCCAATCTCAGTCGCAATGCGAGTAATCTGCTTGGGCGCCTGAGCCCGAGAAATGGCAATATCCGATGGGACAGGGGATTGTAGGTGCAGGGGAAGAGGAACGGTCTGTCTGATCTTTTCCTTCTCGAAGAACGTGTTTGTGGCCTCGACAACGTTCTCCAACAGCATAGCAACAGTCATGGGCCCAACGCCGCCGGGAACTGGGGTGATGATGGAGGCGACCTCGGAAGCGGTATCGAACTCGACATCACCCACGAGTCGCTGACCGGACTTGCGCGAGGCATCCGGAATGTAGTTGGTTCCCACATCAATAACAACAGCACCAGGCTTCAACCACTCACCCTTGACAAAGTTGGGGGAGCCAATGGCAACGATCACAATGTCGGCGTTCTTGAGATGGGCTTGGAGGTTGGCCGTGGCGGAGTGGCAGATGGTCACGGTGGCATTGGCTCGGTTCAGGAGCTGAGCAACGGGACCGCCAACGATATTGCTTCGGCCAAGGACCACAGCGTTCTTGCCAGCAAGTTCAACACCGGCCTCCTTCAGCAGAGTGATGACACCCTTGGGAGTGCAAGGTGTGAAGATGGGTGCGCCACCACGCTTGGCAAGCTCGCCGATGTTGTTTGTGCCAAAGCCGTCAACATCCTTCTCGTCAGCGACGGCGGATGTGATGGCAGGCTCCGAGATGTGCTTAGGAAGAGGCAGCTGGACAAGGATACCGTTGACGGTATCGTCGTTGTTGAGACGGCGGATTTGGTCGAGGAGCTCAATCTCAGCAATGTTCTCTGGGAAGTGGAGCAGCTTGCAGTCGATATTGGCCTGGAGACGACATCTTAGCCAACTATTGTTTTTAAAAGGAGCCTAGAAATGGTTTCTTGTGCCTTACCTCCTCGGCAGCCTTGAGCTTCATACGCACATACGTAGCTGCATGAATCGTTAGCCGCGGCTCCAAATTGACCCGATAAGGATCGTGAGCAAGATAAGGATGGCGGGGGGAACCTACAAGAGTCGGAGCGATCACCAACTGGATGAGAGAGAGAGAAACAGCCAGTTAGTAATTATTATCGCACAAGAAGAGGTAAGGAGCAAGAGAGCAAGGAGAAAACACGTCTCCAGCCTTGCTGTCCTGCGCGTGCTCAGCCATACCTTGGATGATCCTGAGGCTGGGGCGGTATCTGGGGTTCTTCTGCTGCTTCTCTGCAATTTCTGCGCCAAGGCGTTCGCGAATGGCCTTGGCAATGCTGTTCCCGTCAAGCTTTGTGGCAACCATGGCGGCGGCTGTCGTCGCAAACGATCGCTGCTGCTGGAGTCGCGAGGGCAATCGGCCTGTAGATGGCAGAGACGGGGAGGAAGAGAAGGATGAGGAGGAGAAGTAAGGAGCAGAGACTGAATAAGTCGCCGACGCGGATGAAAAATGACGAGCTCCCAAGCTGGAAGGATTAGCGGACAAAAGTCCTTGTGCTGAGCCCGCTGAGGGGCTGAAAGTCGCCGCACTCGGGGCCCTGCTGCCGGAAAGGCACGGCAAGCGGCGGGCGATGGCCGCTGTATTCCCAGCGCTGCTAGTGATACAGCGCTGCGACGTTCTGGAAGACAGCGACAGCAGCCTGTTGGGGGCCATGCGCAGGCGCTGATAGGGCGCCATGATGCTCTGTAAATCCTAAATAGGACCTTTGGATCTTGCAAGCCTCAAGCAATTGTGCTGCACGTAAGCCTGTACAACGTCCCAAGCAGGGCTGTCGTATGGTTGCTTGCAGAAATCGATCAGGCAACTGGGCCTTTAGGGTCAGCTTGAGCACTGAAGTCTGTTTTCGGTTGTTTGCTTGTTTGTCTTCTTAGGAACTATTTTCTGTCGAATTTTTTTTTTCCTTAGCTTATCTAGGGTCCGGAACGCGGAGGTAGATCAGGGCGCTATTTCGTGGTTGGCTCGCTTGATCGTCCGTGACCTTGATAGTGGCGCAAAAGTTTTAACGACCTGCGCTATGGTGGAATGGAATTCGAACAATGGTGTAGCTTAATATATATAAAGAAGCGAAAAAGGTAGGGCAAGTAAAGGACGAAGAGATGGCTCAATGCCTGGAACAGAGGGAAAATGACCTGCTTTTGACAATTACGCCGACTTGGCAGAGGACACGGGCAGATTTATAGGACACAATGCAGGGTTCACAGAACACCGTGTCGGGACGGTGTCGGCTCCTGTTATGTGGAGATTCGATTTGATCCAAGACCGTCGCCGGCCAGGGCCCGGGCAGATCTGGATTCAGGCAGTTGCTTGTTCTTCGGATCACATATTTAGACCGGCGGCATGGCGGCATTGCGGCATTGCTATTGCTGCTTTGGATGAAGCTTCAGTTTATAGGCTGCCAATTAAGCATGCCCAGCGTGGGGGTTTTGTTCTTCTTCCCATATTACACGACCTTCTTGAGAGTAGACAGTGCGGAACCCTGATGTTCTACCCGGATGTCTACATACGCAAGTTGACAACTAAGGCGGCAATGGCGTCAAATGTATCAGCTCGATCATCAGCATGCCGACGTGGCAAGAGCGGCAGGGAGAAAGAAACGTCTTGTTGAGAACCGTGTGTCAGCACATTTATTCATAGAGAGGTAGGTAGAGAACTTGATGCAATATGGAAAGAGAGAAAAGAGAGCGGGTCAATACAAGGGAAACATACCACTATTCCTTCAGCATTGATCCGCTAAGGATGCAAGATGCTACTCTAGGGAGGAGCTGAGAGAAGTGTAGCATTTATTGCCAGACATAGCTGTGTATTACTGCTTATTAGTAGTAAATATTACTAGAAACAATTAGTAGTCTTGAAGCTTTGAACCTATCAAATGTCAGAAGTGCAGAGTCCGCACCACCTTTGTCTACCTACCAGGCATGCCGGTTAATATTGCTCTCTTCTTTGAGTCTATTGTTGTTGAGGAATAAAGAACAGCCAAAGCTCAGCTCATGCCCCCATGTAAACTACTAGGAGCGGGTATATGTCGGCATCTCAGTCGTACAAACTTGCCCGCCCTCCAAGTATATAAATTGTGATTACAATTTTAAAGGATGTTCAGGACATTAAGAGTAAAAGAAGTAGTAAATGCAATATGGCGCGATGTTGACTCCTAGTGATGACAGTGACTCAACAACGTGCCTTGAGTGACTCACTAAGTGTTTGTTTCAGGAAATGGCGAATCAAGACAGTCATCATCCAAGTACTGTGCTTTGGCTCTATTAGGAAATCGCCGCATGCATACTTCGTACCCCGGATTGGATGTGTGAAGAAGGCTTTGCTGGAACACCAATTGCTCCAAATGGTCGTTGACAACAACATGCACCTAGCAGGTGAAAATATGCGCCACGGAGTTGAAAGTTCACACACCCCAGCCACATGCTCACGCCCAGACTTCCCTCTTTGGGCTACGCCACCAATGACTCTCCCCGCGCCACAACTCTAGCCCCACCAAGACGCACAATTATCGCCAAAATTTCCAAGCACCACCATCTCCAATCCGACCTCGTGCTGGCCCATATTATATCCCCCCCTTCCCTAATTCTTTCCTCAGCCTTCCAGCATCAGGATCACCGACAAAATGAGACCCATCCTTCTTGCCGGGCACGAGCGTGCTCTCACCCAGATCAAGTATGTCTTGCTTGCTGTCCTCAAGGAGAGGAGCCGAAGCACAAGCAGAGGCAGAGCTCTAATTCTGCTGTTTTTCTGCGCCAGCCCCTCCTCACTCCTCCTTTCGACGCTGCCAATAAGAGAGGCCCGAGCTAACTCAAGTTTTTTCTTCTGCGCATCAGATACAACCTCGATGGTGATCTCATCTTCTCCGTCGCAAAGGACCAGCAGATCTGTGTCTGGTTTTCCCACAATGGCGAGCGTCTAGGAACCTACCACGGCCACGTCGGTGCCATCTGGACCGTCGACGTCGACCCTACCTCCACCATGATTGCCTCTGGCTCAGCCGACAACACCATCCGCCTGTGGGAGGTCAAGACCGGCAAGTGCCTCAAGACCTGGGAGTTCCCCACCGCCGTCAAGCGTGTCGAGTTCAACGAGGACGGAACCAAGCTGCTGGGCGTTACCGAGAAGCGTATGGGTTACCTGAGCAACATCGTCGTCATCGACATCAACCCGGACATCAACGCCGAGCAGACCGACGAGAGATCCCTGACCATTGTCTGCGACGAGAGCAAGGCCACCGTTGCTGGCTGGAGCCAGGCCAGCCAGTACATCATCGCCGGCCACGAGGACGGCAGTGTCAGCCAGTACGACGCCAAGACCGGCGAGCTGCTGGACAAGGTCACTGCCCACGAGCTGGACAAGCCCATCGTCGACCTGCAGTGGTCACCCGACAGGACCTACTTCATCACTGCTTGCCGAGACAAGACTGCCAAGGTACGGCTGCCTTCTTATACTCGTTAGACTTGTCATGTCTTGCTAACTCGGTTTCCTTCCAACAGCTCATCTCTGCTCGCGATCTCACCACCCTCAAGACCTACCCGGCAGACACCCCTCTCAACAGCGCCACAATCACCCCCAAGAAGGACTTTGTTATTCTGGGAGGTGGTCAGGCCGCCATGGAAGTCACCACCACCTCCGGCCGCCAGGGTCGATTCGAGGCCAGATTCTACCACAAGGTTTTCGAAGACGAGATTGGCCGTGTCCGTGGCCACTTCGGTCCTCTCAACACCGTTGCTGCTGACCCCACCGGTCGTAGCTATGCCAGTGGAGGAGAGGACGGTTACGTCCGTGTCCACCACTTCGACAAGGGCTATTTCGATTTCAACTACGAGGTTGAGAGGGAGCGCTTGAACCGACTGGAGTAAAAGCGGCCGGACAGACGAAAAATTACCTCTTTGAAAGAAAGAACAACTTTTTCTCAATCCTCCGTTTTTTCATTTCATTTTGGCCTGGATGTTAAACCAAAGAAGAAGGGAAGACCTATAGAGAGGAAAAGGGAAGGAGGGAAATGAAAAATAAGGGAAGACAGAAATGATCAGTCTGTGTTTTGATTATTGCGGACTGCTTGCTTGCTTGCTTGCATGCGTTAAACATATTGTACGGCGTTTTGGGAGGGCGGAAAGGGAAACAAACAAAGTCTTCTTGCTGGAAGGGAGAGAAGTGGGATGCTCAAATTCCCGTATGTAATCCTTACTAGGTGTCTCTTTGTTGCTGTAGAGAGAGAGAATAAAGGGGGAAAGAAGAAGAGCAAAAACAAACAAACAAGCTGTCAACGTCGAAAGCGATAAATTTGATATGTAGAGATGTGCATATCACTTTGAAGCACTGCAATCGTGCCCCCCCTGTACCCCATTCGAAAAGATGTAGTAGTTATATGCGTTTATTCTTTCTATGGCGGCGTTTCTCAAGTCAGATGCTTTCTTTGCATTACTACCTACTTACACTCAGCGTGACTATCTTTGTTTTCTCTTGTTTTAAACAGGAAAAAAGCCTTCAAGAATCGTCGGTATCGTTTCCTACACGACGAGCACCAAAGGCCAGGTAAAAAAGATGCATGTCTCCGCCGACAGAGCAAACCTCCACACAAGTTCAATTTGATTCGTATTAATCTCTCCCAAGAATGAAACGCCGCCACCATAAAATTTTGGTTATAAAACCTTTCTAAAATTTCGTATCCACGTCCTGTCCTCCTGAAACCTGGTTTGTTCCCTCTAGCCAGCTCATCATCATCTTTCTTCGACTTCCTTTTTTTGTCATTCGTTCCTTTTCGCGTTCTGGGCTTTTAATAAGATGATGAGGAAAATTCGTTTCTTCCTCATTTCTTCTTTCTACCTACCGCCTTGGTCTTCTTGCCCTTTGTAGAACCACCGGCGTTTGAGTTGGCGTTGGAAGCAACACTGGAAGCTCTTGATGGCGAAGCAGAGCTGGCTTTGCTAGACTTTGACTTGACGTTATCAAGAGCCTTATTCTACACAAGACATGTTAGTGCTGGGGAAAAGAAATTTCTTCTTTGATTACAAATAGTATATCGTACCTTGACGCCATTCTTAGACTTCTTCTTTGCCGGAGCCAAGCTCAGGATGCTATCCTCGTCATTTTCGTCATCAAGGTCGCGTTTCGATTTGCCGTTGACGCCATTTGAACCTTTGCCGGTTCCACCACCCTCC
This sequence comes from Trichoderma atroviride, assembly GCF_020647795.1. Classification (NCBI taxonomy): domain Eukaryota; kingdom Fungi; phylum Ascomycota; class Sordariomycetes; order Hypocreales; family Hypocreaceae; genus Trichoderma; species Trichoderma atroviride. Next base: position 5,708,280 of record NC_089401.1, on the reverse strand, counting down.
TCAAACTCCTTGACAATAGTTGTAAGCAATGTGTTGCATCGTCGCGACAGCTCGATAGGTGTGCGGCTCAAGAAAAACCAATCAAATCGGAACAGAGGAGATTCGCGAATCTCATCTCGCATCTTTTCGTAGAGACCCTCAGAATCGATTCCGTTGCGGTCAAGAAGAACCAGCAAGAAGCGATCTTCCTCTTCAGTGTAGACTTTCTTGTTGGTAGTAGACACTGAGTAATTGATCTTTAGCTGCTGGAGAGGCACACGGTACTGCTGCATCTTCTTGCGAAGAAGCTTGCCCTGGTGGTCGATGCGCCTCGTACGTTCCTCTCCATCCTCAATTACTTTGAGGTATTTGGGGTAGTCATGAATTTCAGTGTATCGCTGCCAAAACACCTTGGCATAGGCACGAATTTCCGCTGGCGTCTTGCTGTCAATCTCATTGGAAATGCCCTGGAAATCATTTCGTCCGTATTTGCCAGATCCGTTCACAAACTGTTGGAAATCGCGGCGGTTCCAGTGGCCAAATCCCTGGTTGGAGAGCTCCTCCTTCTCCGCTCGCTCTTCTTCCGTAAGCGGTGTGGCATTATCAATCTCTTGCTGCTCAAGCGCTCTCTCAGCTTCGCGTTCTGATAAGTTATCATCCTCCCCGTCTGGCAGGGGCACCTTGTAGCCAATTTCCTTGCGGTAAAAGGCCGTTTCTCTATCCTGAAGATCCTGCAAACGAGGCGGATAGAATTGATAGTCATGGACTGGTACCTGCTTGGGCGCTCGGGGAGCTTTGGGCTTGGCGTCGGCCTTGGGATTGGGATACATGGCCTGTCTAAAGTATTTGTCCATAGAGTAGCTCTGCTCTCTGCGTTCTCGCTTAGATGGATTGATCCAGTTCATGCCAATATTCTTCTTGGCCTGGGCGAAGTTTTCTCCATTCCACTCGTAGGCAGATTCGGATGTGAATTTCTGAAGATCCTCAATGCCAAGCTTCTCATACCTGGCATTAAGCTCTTTGGTACGTGACTCGCCTCGATTCAAGATCTCGTCGATATCTTCATCATTCAATTCCTTCTCTTTGTCTGCCGTTTCATCAGTGGGGCCCTTGGATCGGAACACCTTCTCGGCACCATGCTGGATCATATTTAAGAGCTCATCCTTGTTTGCAGCGGCCTTGGCTGCAACCTGAGCACGTCCCTGTTGAATGACGACCTGGTCGAGTCGTAATTTTTGGGCTGCTCGTTCGAGCACCTTCTCTTCGATAGCATTGTCGGTGACGAATCTGTACACTACGACTTGTTTTGTCTGTCCGATACGATGCGCACGATCCATGGCCTGCAGATCCGCCTGCGGGTTCCAATCGCTGTCGTAAAGAATGACGATGTCCGCCGTTGTCAGGTTGATGCCCAAACCACCAGCTCTCGTTGTCAGCAGAAAGACAAATTTTTCTGACCCAGGCTTATTGTAGTCGTCGATGGCAGCAATTCGGTCCTCGTGAGCGGTTCCACCATCAATACGGCAATACTTGTACTGCCTAAAGACGCAATAATCTTCCAAGATATCAAGCAATCGGCTCATTTGAGAAAAGATTAGGACTCTGCTGCCCTGCTTCTCAAGTCGTGCTAGCAGCTTGTCCAAGACCTTCATCTTGCCTGCATTGTAGATCAAATGTTCATCAGTTGTGTAAGGGGGACCTGGCTCAGCGCCCTCAAAGAGGTAGGGGTGATTGCAGCACTTTCGTAGCTGCATCACAATGTTCAAAAGCCTGGTCTTGGACTCTCGCTTTCCTCCAGCACCATTGACAGCATCGATATCCTTTTCCAAAATCTTTTGATACCATTTGACCTGCATCTCAGACATGCCCAAGTATACATTGACTTCCTTCTTTGGCAAGAGACTCTTTTCAACATCACTCTTGACACGTCGGAGCAAGAACGGGCGCAAGACTCTATGCAACTGCTGAACGACCTTGTCCTGGTCTTGGTCTTGTCCTGAGAACCATTGGTCAAATGCATCGGCATCGCCAAAGACATCAGGAAGAAGGAAATTGAGCAGGGCCCAGAGCTCGTGCAAGTTGTTTTGCAGAGGTGTACCTGTAATGAGAAGTCTGTTGCGGGAGTTGAAGAGTCGGATGACCTGCGATAGAGATGATTCTTCGTTTTTGATGCGATGCGCCTCATCAATGATGATATACTCCCAAGCAAATTTCTTGAGATGCGACTTTTCCCTCAAAACCATCTCGTAACTAGTAATGCAGACGTCAAATTTCTCGTCGACGAGGCGTTCATTGATGAGCTCATGACGCTCATCTTTGGCACCCTGGAGCACAAGCACATTGACTTCTGGGGTCCACTTTGCAAATTCGCGCTTCCAGTTGTCGAGCGTTGACTTGGGTACTGTCACAAGATGTGGTCCAGTAATACCCATGATGTGGCGGAGATAACCCAGAAAGGCAATGGTCTGTAGTGTTTTTCCCAAGCCCATTTCGTCAGCCAAGATACCCGAAATACCGTTCTCATGCAGTGAGATTAGCCAATTCAGACCAGCAACCTGGTAGTCTCTCATAAGTCCTTGTACAAAGGAAGGTGACTCTCTGAAAACAGTATCAGCGGATCCGCCATGTTTCTCGTCGCTCAGGAGCTCTGCATCTTCTTCAGCTTCAGTTCGTCGCCGTCTATCGCTTGTAGCGCCTCCTTTCCTGCCAGCGCCTTTCTTGGCTCGAGCAGCTTCGGCATTCTGATGGTCAATCTCGGTCATGATTTCTCGGATCTTGGGGTCGGGATTTGTCTCGATGAAGTGCCGGAACAAGTCGGTAAGACCGAGAAGGTAACGAAATCTTCGAATTGTGTCATCTTCCTGTTCAGAGATAAAAAGGTTAGTATGGACTGCTATTTCTAATGGCATCGCCTTATAAATGGCCCTCCGAGGGAGAGGCACACCTTTGATTCACCAAGGCGATCATGTTTCTTTCCAAAGATACTTCGACGCAATTGATTCGCCTCGGTGCGTCGCTTCCTTCCGTCTGTGAGGGGTTCGCCGGCCACGCTGCTAGCTGTGGTGTTGGGGTTGGTATCGGAGTCGGTATAGTCGGGAGTTTCATCGACCTCCTGCGATTAAGTTAGCCACAACATCGAACAAAATGTCAGGCTTGCCGTGTAAATAGATGAACCAACCATTTCCTCAGCACGAGGCTGCTCTGGGGCGTCAGACATGGACGCGTCGGTGTCCACGCCGTTTGATCGAGGTCGCGGAGCCATTGCGACTAAAATCTTGGAGGGGAGCCTCTTAACGCGACTTGCGTGCACGAAACGCGCTGCAGATGCGCCCGTAACCAGGAGTCCAGGGGGGGCCAGAGAGTTTCTAGGGACTTATGAGATGGCTCTGGCCTCTTGAGACGTTTTGCGTGGTGCTTCGAGGCCGTGGATCCAACTCCCTTGTGCCGGTGTTAAAGAGACGATGTTTTTTGGAAATGCGCCTGGCAAGAGTCTCGACGTGCTCATTGAAAGGCTGTCGACTTTGGGCCTAGCGCGCGTGCAGGTCCCACCCTTGTCTCTCCGCGCTAGAGAGCAAAATCGATGCCGCTGTACCCATTTATCCTACAATGGAAGAAGAAAAGTCCGAGTCCAGAAAGGGAAAAGAGAACGACGTCACGGGTCAGGGGCTTTTCCCGCCCGCTGCAGATGCAGACAGCTGCGGCAGCAAATCTTACAGGGTGTGCTACAGCTGCATCCATGGCTGTACTTTGTAGGTACCTCTCATTATATACGAAGTTGGGTGGTGCAACCATGGAATTGCCTCAGCCAGAGGCCTGCAAGGAGCTACCCTTACCTCTGCGCGCGCTCCTTGCTGACCACAGCCAAAACGCAGACTTTCCTAATTAAATTGCCGTAAAATCAATTGCTGCGCTCTCCAAATTCAACGTGTCCCCCTCGCACCTTTTCCCAGATGCCAAAAGCCCATAGCTCAAGGTACGGAGCCATAAAAATCACGTGTAAAAGACCCAGCCGCCCCACGTGCAGTTCTACCGCCTTCGCCCGCCTTTCTAACCTGCTGACCTAGAAGTTTGCCGCTACGGAATATACTGCCAGGACTTTCCCCTCCATCGCTTTGATTCCATTAGAGGTCTATATCAAGAGCTTCCCTGCATCACCTGGAGAGCTTTGCATCCTCATAGCTCGAAGCCTCTTTTGCAAGAGGCCGACGACGTTGTGTCTGCCGTGCGACCCCCTAATAAACCAGGCAGTGGCGAATCCTCCCTCCCTAAGGCTAATCCTCTCCATCGCCCCAAGGTAGGCACACAATGCTCCTAGTTTGCTGTTACGCTAACCTAACGAAAAACCTAGACCATAGCACATACACACGCGCACTCACCTTGCTATTGCCCAAGAGCAAATATCTCCTACGAAAGATGGACTCGTCGAAAACCTACAGCGGCCCGGGAAAGCAGGCGATGCAATATGAGTCACCCGAAGCGCTGCTGGACGTGTTCAAGGCCGCGGCGCTATCCGTGACGCAGCTTTACAAGACATCTGCCAAAGCAGAGGCACGCGCTCGCGTTGACGGATACCAAGACTGTTTGGACGACCTCCTCCTCTTCCTTGATAAGCAAAGCATTGGCTTGGACGATGGCGAGGGCTGGAGGATAAGAAGATGGGCTACAGAGAGGCTTGATGGTCGAGAGGCAGGACATCAGAGCACTGAGAGCGAAGACGAGACCGACAAGGGCGAGAGAAATACGTCTCCTGAGACTTCTCGGGCTAGTGCCGAACCATCAGCGTCTACATCAGCTCCGATCCAATCTCGAACACACTCACCTGCCGAGGCCGCTGCCGTACCTGCCGCTGCCATCCCTGCGCCTCCTCCTATGAACGCAGAACCAACCCATTTTGTTATACCGACACAAGAAGCCTTCACCTTCCACTCGACGTATCCCAACATCGCCACCCTGGACCTGTCAGACCCACGCCCGCAGGACGTATCTTCTTTCCCGCCGTCATTCAGTTCCAAGTTCGGATCGAGTTCTTCGAGGAACGGCCCTCGATCTTCATCACATCATAGCCGGGGAGCAGGAGCGAAGCGAAAGATGGACTTTGACGACTTTTTTGGTGGCTGTTTTGACAGCAAAGACTCAGCCGGCAACGGAAGCAAACGCAGTCGACACACATGACTGCTATTTCTTGTTTTGTTTTAAATCGTATCATTTTCTACCGGCGATCACCATGTCAATCAGGTACAATATTTCATATACATTCGGATGGGAACACAGGGCAACTGCGGGACATGGGAGGGAGGTAGCATAGATACCAAAGGCGTTTTTCCTTTTTTTTCCATTCTACCTGTCTATTTATTTTGGAACGGTTGAATCCGCATTGATGGCGTAAGTGTTGAAGAGTTCTCATCATACATATCTGGAGTTTGTCTCGAATAGAAGGAATGGATGGGAGTAATCTAGGTACTAGTGCCATAATCAGAGCTTGTCTATCAGCTCTGCAATGTCTGGACACACGGGTTTTGCTTTAGGAGGCCATTCATAGTGCATATATTAAACGCAACAGTTGTACATAAATCGAACAATTTTTTTTTTCTCATATGATGTTTACTCATTTATCGAATGATTGGAAGACTCGGTGCCCAGTTGGGATCGTAGTCTGCTGTTTTCAGCTTCGAGGTCCTCTAGCTGCTGTTCCAGAATCTCCATCCTCTCTGTAGCACCGAGCACCACCTCTTCGGAGATCTTTGCCAGCCTCCATAGACGAAGGACAACAATCAAAGAGCCGATAGATTCGGTTAGACCTCTGGAAAATATGTCTATCACGAAACTAGCAATAATGACTGCCGAATCAAATAGATGAAACCAAGAGGCAAGGAAGCTTTATTACGCGCCAGACGAGTTAGAAAAGCAAGAAAAAAATCCAAAACAGCGCAGGAAAAAAAGGAAAAACAAAACCTACCGTGGACCAAAAGCAAACAAGCATGCAACGAGCTCAAGGAGGAAAATGCTGCTGAAGACTAGGCCTGCAATTTCCAGACCTTCAGTTACGTCTTCCACCCAGGGCTCGTCCTTTTCATCCATCTCGCAGGCAATCAGCTGGATAAAGATGTTTGCGAGCAGCGCAGCTACATCCAGCGCGACGATGCCCATGACGGCGAAGTGCTTTGTGCGAGATTCCAAGAAGCGCTGACTTGTCCGGCGGCATCGTCGCAAATGTCTGGAGAAAGATGAATCCCGTGAGCGCCTATGCCATACGGGCGCTTCATCGCTGTCGTCGCCATGGTAAGATTGGAGCAGCGGGGTGGACGAGCGTTCTGCCATGTCTGAAGTTTTATAAGCCAGCCGACAGTAGGAGCAAAGCCGATGGTTGATGGTCAGTAGTAAGTATCACGTACGGCGCATGTCTGCATTAACTACAAGGAAAAGGCTCAGGGCGGTTATATAAAGTCTCAGAAGGGAGGGAGCACATATGTGAAGCGCTAAGACGTCAGCTGGTACTTTGTACTAATGTCGAAAGGAACGCATTTGCGCATTAATGCGAGAGCATTGAGAGGGGCGCTTGTCGGCTACTTGAGATCCCAGCTGGAGACGCTCGTCAACAGCAACATGCCGATTTCCGTCCTCATGAAGCCTGAAGCTGCTGGAGGAGGGGCAGCTTCAAGGCCCCCCCAGACAGCTTTAGCCGTGCTAGCGATATGCAGCCAGTGGCTGCGAAGCACTACAGTGAGCTAATGCCCGTACGGTAGCATTCATGTAGGTCGCTCTCCGCAACAGCATATGCACCTTGCTAGGGCAGTGACTTGGGCTTAGCGGACCGCGGACAGCAGCCTTGCGGGCGGGCAAACTTCGGGTCTGCGTCGCGGCGTCTCGAGGCTCAAGTGACGATTGTCCATCACGAATTTCTTTTTTGCTTGCTTTTTGCCCTGCAGAATCATCCCTTCGTTTTCCATTGCAGACATATCTTGCTGTCGCGTCCGATATCGCTGCAGCCATTCAATCCAGGTCGGTAGCTCTTGACTTTCCAATTAGTTTGCCCAACGTGAAACCTGAGGCGGTCGCGCTTCAGGCTCAGTTCAAAACGTTATTCCCCAATCTGCGCAAGGGGGCGCATCCGAGCTTTTTTTCCCCCCTGCCATATCCGCTCCATTGGGCCTTTGTTCTGTTGTTGTCACCAGAAACTTCGTTTTCTCAATTGCGACTTGTGCTGATTCTAATCTTTTCCCGCCTCAGTTTTATCCCAGCAGAGACTCTGTCGATTCATTCGGTCAAGCACAATGTCGGACGCAGACAAGCCAGAAGGCATCCCTCAGGAGGAGCGCGAGCCGGAAACCGAGATGACGGCCAGTGAAGAGGTGGGTTTAGCATTACGCGCGCTCAAGATGAGAGCTTTTACCTGATGGATCTGACACGCCGCCCGCTAGGAGGAGATCCAAGCGATGAAGCGCCGAGTCGCAGAGATGGAAGAGGAGGCTAAGAAACTGCGTGAGATGCAGGCCACACTGGAGCAGCAGTCGGCTGATCTCGCCGATGACAAAGAGTCTGTCGACGCTCGAAGCATTTTCGTGGGCAACGTCGATTACTCGGCCTCTCCAGAGGAAGTCCAGGCGCATTTCCAAAGCTGTGGCTCCATCAATCGAGTTACCATTCTCCTGGACAAGTTTACCGGACAGCCCAAAGGGTAGGCATACATCACACATGCTCTTCTGAGCTTCTTTCTGTCAGATTAAGGGTATTCGAAGCTAATGATGTGCCTTTTTTCTATTCTTCTAGCTACGCCTATGTCGAGTTTACCGAGCCCAGCTTGGTTGCCCAGGCCCTCGTGCTGAACGAGAGTGTCTTCAAGGGACGCAACATCAAAGTTACTCCCAAGCGCACCAACATTCCCGGCATGAGCCGCGGCCGTGGAAGAGGAGGGCCCCGCGGTGGAAGAGGAGGTTTCGGGCGCGGAGGATTCCCTCCTCGGGGCGGTTACCGTGGCGGTTACCGGGGCCGTGGACGAGGTTACGCCCCTTACTAGGACCAAGGAAATGTTTCTCCAAACACGCAATCTGCCCAGTGCAATAGAATGGGTGGTCTCTTTGGTCTCGACACTGAAGAGAAATTTATCATTTCTCGCGATTAAAACGGAATTTTCTTCTTTTCATTTTCTTTTATTTATCAAACTCCTTTTCTTTTTTCTTTTTTTGGAGAGTTTAGGTGGATTTTTTTCCCCTGGTTCTTTTTAACCGCGCACTTGACAAAAGATATCCGGCATTTCGGTTGGTATAATTGAGGAGAAGGGCAGAGTGGCATAAGAGGAGCTATGGCGAGAGATCGGAACACACAAAAAAAATATACGGAAGACAAAGACACTAGTGTTTACTTTACTATGATGGAAATTTACTATCTAGCTAGGATTAAGTCAAGAAAGACGGGATCAGGTATGGGACGATGAGATTGCGTGTATAACACTGAATTTTCAGACGGGAAAGGATCTGGAGTTTTAGGCCTTGATATTGACGCCAGATGGCAAATCAGGTGTTAGATGAGGAAGTAAAATTGATTTTCTTTCCTTGTTATCCTTGGAATAATTCAAACAGGGCTGTGAAACGGGCATATGCAAAAATCAGTTTGTATTTCTAAGAAATCTGCCATGGTTAATGATCTCATCAGATGGAGATATTGTACGGGGGTCGTCTTACAAATTCAATGCCTGAGCCAATCTACTCCGCGCCCTATTATCGACAACAACCGGCCTCGCTTTTACGCCTAAATTTTGCATCATAGAGAGGTTGATCAGTAGAGTAGCATCGCAGATCCTGCGCGTCAGATTTGGAACTGCGTTTCCGAGTGGCGTTTTCACAATATAGGTCTACAGAAGCAGTGCTGTGAAAATTCAGACATGGTGTCGAATGGCTTCTTCCATTTCCCTTTTGAAACAGCCTCTTGTTTTCTCATTCTGTCATATAAATGATCGAGATACGCAGTCAAAACTTCGTGAGACTAGATGTCGACCCCTGCTACTAATACCGCTACATGAAAGCTTGGAGTGCCCGATCCGACGTAGGATTGGACGACGATGGTCACCAGCACCCCCGTCCCCGAAAAAAGGTATTCCATTAATAGCAACATCTTGGCGCTAAATGAAATCACGGTGATCAACAGAGCCGTGCTGATGATGTGTAGATGTATGAAATAGAGGCTAATAGCACAAAGCCGCTGATAATATGGCGCAGTGCTATTTTGTTTAAACACTCCATGGATCCAAGTTTGCGTCCGGGGAGTAAACTATTGGTAATCATGTCAAATACTACCTACCCTCTTTTCGATTCCTTTCCCTTTTTCTTTGTTGATAATGATGACAGACGAGGCGAGTGAAATGATTTAACAGGTATTAGTCAATCATCACGGCGTTTATTACGCTAGCAGATGGAGCACCTTGAGAGGTCGAGAGTAATGCAGCTGGTTAGTTACTACTGGTAGTAGAGGCTACCTATCGAGGCTATGCCGGCGCGATGAATCGCATGTCGGGCTTCCGCACGCAAGCATGCCAATAAAGTCGGGCGCCCTAGAGTTGGCGTGTTATGCACGTACTACCTGTAGGGCGTGTTTGCCGTGGGCCTTTGCTTGTCGGCGCGAATTAGGCCTCTCCCCGTGCTCGCTTGATCCTTTTGCGATTGATCAAGACACCTTGAGCACTGGCGAATGCCACACTGTACGTGAAGCACCGGCCAGTGGAATCAGGCAGATGCTGCGGAGCAACCTAGTTCGTAGCGGCAAGCTTTTGACGGCTCCTGTTTGCCGGATTCCGCCGTCCTGAGGCGTGAGAGAAAATAAAAAAGCAAAAGCAAAAACGCGCTCTGGGTAAGGTACCCAAAGGTCTGTTTGTCTCTGTTTCCGGGGGCTCAAACCAGCCTCTAATCAGGAGGACAAGAAGCCACACTTGTTACTCTACACTGCAAGAGTACATGTATGGCTTTATATCTGGCACTAGTAAGATAAAAGCACATACCGCTTTTCCTCCACATCCCGGAGTACATCTACATCGACTCCTTCGTTACTGACAGAAGCCACGGGGCCCTCTTCCTTCTAAAGGAACCGCCCTAGCGACAGCCCAAGGGCCCTAAAGGAGGCCGCCTAGCAGCTTCTCGTCCCTCCCCCCCCACTCCCATCGCCAGCAAACGGCCATCAGCCAGCGCCCCGTAGCCGCCTGAGCTGTGCGCAGAGGGATTCCACTTGTCAGCCCGCCTTTGCAAACGCCTGGATTCCATCTCCTCCATCATCGTCACAGCCCGCCCAGTGCCGTTCATTGCCCATCCGCCATTATTTTTGCGCTGCCGTGAGATTCTACGCTGCTCACGCCTCCTGCTCCGTCTCGCAACCGTCGCCGTCGGCCAGAGCGCAGGCCTTGTCACGTGCCTTCATCCCGCCACCCAGCCATAGAGCGGGGAGTCTGGCCTGCACAGCCCCAACTTTGCTCAGTCCGCAGCATATCGTCGCTTGGCGTCACTTACAGCGCCGACTTCCTCCTTAAACGTCCGCCCCTGGACGCCATCTCGAAGAAAAAAAGGGCTTGCGCTGGTGTCGAATTTGTTGACAGTTGTGCATTTGAGCAAGCCTGGTGTTGCCGTGCCTGGAGCGCTGCATACACACAAACCATCTCGTCAAGATGGCGAACCGAAACAACGATGCTGGGTAAGATTCACGCTCGTGCCATTTTTTTCCCCTCCGGCCTCTCTGGCAATAGGTCGCTCGGTCATTTATAATAGAATTCTCGTCTAACGTATGGCTTACAGTCGACCCAATCTGCGTATAACAAGTGCGATTCCCGTGCAAGCCACTCCTGTCTCGGAAGGTTTTTGGGTTATTAACATTTGTCGTCATAGTCATCGCCGCAGATGGCTTGTATAAGCGAGATGTCTTCCGTACGTATCTCTCTCTTTCTCCCAGTCTGCTCCTTCGCGTCATGGCTCCACGTCTTCCGACTGCCAGCTAAACGATAACAACACTAGGCTTTCCCGACCCCTTTGCCGTCGCGACCATCAACGGAGAACAGACCAAGACGACGACGGTGAGCAAGAAGACGCTCAACCCGTATTGGAACGAGAGCTTTGATTTGTACGGCCATTCCTTTCAACCTTGATAAGGCTGTTTATATGCTAAATATTGAATTCTGCAGCCGGGTTGATGAGGGCAGCATCCTCGCCGTCCAGGTGTTTGACCAGAAGAAGTTCAAGAAGAAGGACCAGGGTTTCCTTGGCGTTATCAATATCCGAATCGGCGACTTGATTCCTGAAGTCGGACCCGAGGCAGACGGTATGTCTCAGGCCGCCCTGCCCCCTTTATTTTCTTGCCCAACTACTAGTAGCTCGCTAACGCTTGGCACTTACCAGATCAAATGATTACCAGGGATCTCAAGAAATCGACTGATAACCTCGTTGTGCACGGCAAGCTCATCCTCAACCTGTCTTGCAACCTCAGTACTCCCATTCGCGCCGGCCAAGCATCATCATCGAACCGACCCACACTCGGAGCACCCAGTGGCTCCAACCTGTCGACGCTATCTGCTCCGGCTGGTGAACGACCAAGTTCGGCCATGTCTGGCCCCAACGGCAACGCGCTCGGCTCCCAGCCGAACCTCACCACCCATCCGGCCAGCGTCAGTGCTGCGCCTGCCTCTGCGAGTGTCAATGGCTCTACTCGCCCCAACAGCCAGCTGAGCCCGTTCGAAGACGCCCAAGGCCGCTTGCCCGCAGGCTGGGAACGCAGAGAAGATAATCTGGGCCGCACCTATTATGTAGACCACAACACCCGAACCACCAGCTGGAACCGACCGACAGCCAACGGAACCGCCGCTGAAGTCCGCAACGAACGAGAGGCTGTTACCCAGGTCGAGCGCCAGAGACACCAAAACCGAACTTTGCCCGAAGACAGAACTGGCACCAGTTCGCCAACCCTTCAGCAGCAGGGCTCTGGTTCTGGTAGCCCCGTCGGCGGCGCTGCTCCCAATGCTGCTCCCAACGGCAACCACACGGCCATGATGCACACCGGCGCCACTAGCCCTGGCTCCGGTGAGCTCCCTCCGGGCTGGGAACAGCGCTGGACTCCTGAAGGACGACCATACTTTGTCGATCACAACACTCGCACCACGACCTGGGTCGATCCCCGCCGACAGCAATTCATCCGCATGTACGGCCAGAACAACACCAACGGTCAAATCCAGCAACAACCCGTTTCTCAGCTTGGTCCCTTGCCTAGCGGCTGGGAGATGCGCCTCACGAACACTGCCCGAGTCTACTTTGTGGACCACAACACCAAGACCACCACCTGGGATGACCCGCGTCTTCCTTCTTCTCTGGATCAGAATGTACCCCAATACAAGCGAGACTTCAGACGGAAGCTTATTTACTTCCGCTCTCAGCCTGCAATGCGCATTCTCAGCGGACAATGCCATATCAAGGTCCGACGATCACACATTTTCGAGGACTCCTTTGCCGAGATTACTCGCCAGTCTGCTACAGACCTGAAGAAGCGTCTCATGATCAAATTCGACGGAGAAGACGGCCTTGATTACGGTGGCTTGTCCCGAGAATTCTTCTTCCTCCTTTCGCACGAAATGTTCAACCCTTTCTACTGTCTATTCGAGTACTCAGCGCATGATAATTATACCCTCCAAATTAACCCTCACTCTGGTATCAACCCAGAACATCTCAACTATTTCAAATTCATTGGCCGTGTAGTCGGCATGGCCATCTTCCACCGCCGATTTTTGGATGCCTTCTTCATTGGGGCTCTCTACAAGATGATCTTGGGCAAGGGAGTCACGTTGGCAGACATGGAAGGAGTCGACGCCGACTTCCACCGATCATTGCAGTGGATGCTGGACAATGATATTTCAGGAGGAATCCTGGAACAAACATTCTCCACGGAAGATGAGCGCTTTGGTGTCTTGACCACTGAAGATCTGATTCCCGGCGGCCGTGATATTGAAGTGACAAATGAGAACAAGAAGGAGTATGTGGACCTTATGGTCAAATGGCGTATTGAGAAGCGTATCGCCGAGCAGTTCCAAGCTTTCAAGGAGGGTTTCCAAGAGCTGATTCCCCACGATCTCATCAATGTATTTGATGAGCGTGAGCTGGAGTTGCTCATTGGTGGTATTGCCGAGATTGACGTGGATGACTGGAAGAAGCACACCGACTACCGAGGCTACACTGAATCGGACGAAGTTATCCAGAACTTCTGGGCAACAGTGCGATCCTGGGACGGCGAGCAGAAGTCGCGTTTGTTGCAATTCACCACCGGTACCTCCAGAATCCCGGTCAACGGATTCAAAGATCTTCAGGGCAGCGATGGTCCCAGAAGATTTACAATCGAAAAGGCCGGTGACTTGGCTAATTTACCCAAGGCACACACTTGGTAAGTTTTGACTATTTCTTGACGCTGAAAATCGTGGAAGAAAAAGAAAGCTAATTACAAATATAGCTTTAACCGTATTGATTTACCCGCATATAAAACATTGGAAACGCTACAACAAAAGCTCACCATCGCCGTTGAGGAGACTATGGGCTTTGGCCAAGAATAGACTGCGGGTTGGTATAGGATATACTCGCATCACACAGCTTTCTACGATGTTTTCGTAGCCTTTGCTTTCCAACAACAAAAAATCCCTTTATGTCCCCTCATTGATCGTTATTTTGATTTTTGGTTTCCTCATTTGGGTATATATGCTTTGGTTGAAGAGTCAGCAGACAGACATGGTAGGCTTTGGTTTGGCGCTGGCGGATTTTATTGTTATCAGGCAAGATGTGACGCGTTGAGATAGAATGGCTTGCAGCGCCGCCTTGAGGCATCAGCAAAAAGAAGCATGCGGGGATGACGAGGAGAGATGCTATATGATGTCAAATGTGAAAAAGAGGCGGGCTATGGAACGAGAATACGTGCATGGCCATGCGAAACGGGTTGTACAAAGTGGTACTCTGCTGGCTGTGTTGGCCGACAGATGAGTTATCCAGTTTTTGGCATTCCATTCGAATTCTTCGATGACCAGATGCATCCATTAACTGGCGGTGTTGCGTTTGCGAATGCTGGAGAGCGCAAAGATGAAGTTAATAGCTGAAGGGTATTGCAAGATATAGTAAAGCAGGCATGGAATGGAATTTTGACTTTTTCTCTCTCGCATTTCCTCGTTGGAATAATACAGTTTGGCTTACTCTTGATTGTTGTAATAAAGTGAAATTGATCAAACTGCTATTCTGCTACGGCAGTATAGGTATATCTTTTCCAGCTCACACGAGGCACCCAGCCTACTTTCTTTAATCAGCTCTTAGTATTGGTACGGTATTTCTTTGGGCAGATACTCTACACTAACACCTCTAACCTCATGGCAGCCCAGAGTGTATATATACACAGATTTTGAGAAAACATGGTAAAAAAAAATTAAATACCGAGCCAATGTATGATACCGCTTCTTCCTGCGTCTGGGGTTTAACTCGGAACTTTTTGCCTAGACAATTCCGTCATTTCCCATGGTTTGAATATCCATGCCCCTTTTGGAAAAGTGATTTTCATCTCCATACTCTTCAGTATTCTCCGTATCCGTTCAAAATCACATAATGCCAATTTAACCCCCCATCTTTTTCCTTTTCCCGTCTTCCTTGCATATATTGCACCTTCAATCTCTCCACCCTCACTCTCTCCAACATTTACCGCCTGTACCACATTCGGCTAATCTTGGTGTTGCGCATCTTCCTCTGCAGCTGGAAGATTCCGTACATGAGGGCCTCGCTGGTGGGCGGGCATCCGGGGACGTAGATGTCGACGGGGACGATGCGGTCGCAGCCGCGGACGACGCTGTAGCTGTAGTGGTAGTAGCCGCCGCCGTTGGCGCAGCTGCCCATGGAGATGACCCATCGGGGTTCGGGCATCTGATCGTAGACCTGGCGCAGGGCCGGGGCCATCTTGTTGGTGAGGGTGCCGGCCACGATCATGACGTCGGACTGACGGGGGGAGGCACGGAAAATGATTCCGAGACGATCCTGGTCGTATCGCGGGGTGGAGAGGTGCATCATTTCGACGGCGCAGCAGGCGAGACCAAAGGTCATGGGCCAGAGGGAGGATTGGCGGGCCCAGTTGGCGATGATGTCGAGGGAGGTGCTGTAAAGATTTATCGTTAGATTTGTGAGCTAAGGTTTTTCCTCTCGTTTCTCTCTTTTATATATATTGTGCAACCCAAGGTCGAATGGATGTCGAAGGTTTACGTACAGCGCGTATTGGATGACGCCCTTGGTGCCCTCTTCGCTGGGGAGGGGGACTTCCTTGCGAATCTTGCCGAAGCTGGGCGAGTGGGGGGTCAACGAGGTGGCATCCTTTTGGGATGTTGTTGTGAAGGCGGCGGCGGCTCGGAAGGGCATCAGCGCAGAGGCAGGTTTGACTGTGAGATGATTGGAATTGGCGTTAGCTACTCCGAGTCCTGAATGGCTGAGAGAGCGAATCGGTGTATTCGACGTCGTCTTTGAAAATTTAACGCACCTCGGAGGGCCATTGAGGCCGCAGATCGCGTGGCCGGAAGCATGATTGCTATGTGTGGAGGAGAAAAAACAGAGACTCGGAGGTAGAGGTGGGGATAAACACCTCAATGAACGAGTTCTGGGAGGAAGATTCGGGAGAGCCGCGGCTTAGGAAGAGCTGGGGCGAGGCTGGAAGTTTGGAGTTTGGGGATACCTGGAGGTTAGACTGATTGATTCGCCTCTTTTGCCCCGTGATGTCGGAAATGGGAGGACGGTGATTGGCTGGGCTGGAGGGCGAGGAGCGAGGATTAGCCGGAAGAGGTTGCCCCGCCGGTAGCTGATGCACCTACACTGGACGGTTCTATTGCTACCCTGGAGCACAGGCAAATAGGGTTGATTTTGGGTGATTTGATCTGTACTTTACGAGGAGATATATGACAGGATGAGGGGTAGTGAAGTTGTTCGATTAATTTTGAATGAGTGTGAAGCTTATGCGAGATACATTGTGAGAAAATCAAGGGCGTGCTGTTCTAATTGGGCTCTTTGATTCACGCCGCTCTTGACGTTGCCACTTATATAGATGACATCAAGACAGGAAATTGCAAGGTCAACTGGGCAAATACAAAGTCATAGTTGCTGATGCAGTGATTTCAATTTGATTCGGTAATATGAAATGATAAGAAACTGCCATTCATACCCTAGGGAGCTCTATATCACTGGAAAGCAGGACCTTGATTCAATCACGGTCTCTGGTCTAGAAATGAGGTGGTGATGGCTGGATCTTCTTGCGAATCTCGTTGAAGTAATCATATATCCCATTACATGAATGTTTAGCTTCAGGGGGAAAGGAAACTATAGCTGACAATGACTGCTTTATCCTTTTTGAATTACAGCCCTCATCTGGATATTCCACCAATACAGTCGAAACCCAGGCATGTTATCTTGCAGCAGATACGGAACAATGGCAGAGCAAATGCTACGTTCCGGTCCTGGTATCGTTCCAATCCTAACCCCGAACGCCGACTCCAGGCAGATCGGGCGGAAGTAGTTTTCAGCTTTCCCATAAACTTTGGACTCTTTCCATATTTCATTCCCCCCACTGATGAAGTCACACTGACTTCACCGTAGCGCACTACTTTGTTTAGTTTGCCATCATCAGCAATTGCCCGGATTGAGATGGGCTAATTGCTATGAGCTGATAAGAGGTATTAGCTGGTATGAGGAAATATCGATCTTAGTCCATAGAATGAGGAGCTTCACTCTTGTCTGGAAGTATATAACGTTTACAAGATTCCTCTAATTCTGAAGCCTCCAATTGGTGATAGCTCCAAACTTCTCCGTCTCTCAAAGCTCTTCCAAAGCTCCTCCATTTCATACAAGACCTCACTAGAGCTGCTGAAGTTGCGTAATTTGTATACGCCTGTCAGCACTTTCCATCAAAACGTTAAAGCAAATAGACATATTACACAGTTGCTGAACCAAAATGACACCCTCCCTCCCCCAAACCTACAAAGCCGTCGTCCTCACGGCGCCAAACTCGGGCTTCACCATCCAAGATGTGCCCCTGAAGCACCCTTCCGCCTACCAGGTCCTCGTCAAGGTCCTCGCCTGCGGCGTCTGCTGGTCCGACGTGGAGGTCGGCCAGGGCCACTTTGGCGACGTCTTCCCGCGCACGCCGGGCCACGAAATCGTCGGCGACATTGTCGAGCTCGGCGCCGACGTCCACAACCTCTCCGTGGGCCAGCGCGTGGGCGGGCCGTGGCACGGCGGGCACGACGGCGTGTGCAGGGAGTGCCAGCGCGGCGACTTCCAGTACTGCAGGGACGAGGTCATCAACGGCGTCTCGCGGGATGGCGGCTATGCTGAGTATGTGCTGCTGCGCGCCGAGGCCGTCGTGCGCATCCCCGGCGAGATGGAGCCTGCGCAGGCGGCGCCTCTGCTGTGCGCGGGCGTCACCGTCTTCAACGGCATCCGCAAGCAGCGGGTTGAGCAGGGCCGCCTCGTCGCCGTCCAGGGGCTCGGCGGCCTGGGCCACCTGGCCGTGCAGTTCGCCAGCAAGATGGGCTACGAGGTCGCGGTGCTGTCCCACGGCGACGACAAGGCCGCCTTTGCCACCAAGCTCGGCGCGCACCACTACATCAACACCTCCAACGCCGACTCCGCCGCCGAACTGGCCAAGCTCGGCGGCGCCTCCATCATCGTCCAGACGGCGCCCAACCCCAAGGTGGTTGGCGCGCTGGCGGACGGCCTCGCCCCGAACGGCAAGATTCTGAGCCTCGCGCCCGTCGGCAACATCGACGTCAACACCGTGACGCTCATCATGAAGGGCGCCAGCGTGCAGGGCTGGGCGAGCGGCCATGCGCTGGACAGCGAGGAGGCCATTCAGTTTGCCTTGACGCACGGCGTGAAGTGCATGATTGAGAAGTATGCATTCCGCGATGTCGAAAAGGCGATCAAGAGCTTGGAAGCTGGCAAGCCGCGGTTCAGGAATGTCTTGGTCATGGAGTGAGGGCAGGTGTTGGTGAAGAAGGGGGAAGAGGAGCATGTGTAAGTGGTGGGAGAAGCGCAATACAGCGAATTTTACGAGTAGACCTGACTAGGGCCACGTAATAGTGGGAGCAGCAAACGAGCTTCATTGCTCGAGATATGAATAACCTGGAATTTAATGATACGTTAAGAAAGGCAAAACATCCATGGGCATCAGACCGGGTCTATTGACATTGCATCAAGTAACAATTTGGACGTAAATATTTCAAGTATAAGCTAGCTGACAGCCTCTACAACTGAGCAATGTCTCCTAAGCACACCCGATACTCTATGTTTCTCCACCAGCCCACCGCACAACTCTCAGCGCATCGCCCTGCCCCAGAAAAACTGCCATGATTCCTCCGCTGCTTCTCCCGTGTCTTGTCTCACAATGTCCAGATCAACGTAAAGTTGTATCAGATCCCGGGAGAAGCCAGAGCCGCAGTCCATTTCCGGCCCCTCTTAATACGCGGCGGGTTCGTCGGGCACCGGATAGAATTGCTGGGTGGGTGCGGTGGGTCGCGGCGCCGGCTCGCCGTGCCAGACGGTTGGCGCGCCAGGGGGGCAGACGACGGCGGCGCAGAAGCAGTCGCTGGCCGTGATGTTCCTGTCGCAGGAGATTGCGTTGATCGAGATGTCGCAGCAGCAGCAGGCGTCCTGGATGGGCGGCTTGGGCCCGCGCACAGGAGGGCGGTAGGCAGTGGCGCCCAGCAGCAGCATGGAAACGACGGCCAGAGAAAAGGTCTTCATGGTTTTGGTGGTTTGTTTGTTTGTTTTCTTGGGTGTGTCGGTTTGGTTTGCCGTAGGGAGAGAGAGAAAGTGGGCGGGCTTTGTTCGACTTTTATTATTCCATGGTTAGCTGCTTTCAAGGGAGGCAAAAAAAAAAAAAAGAAAAGAAAAGAATGTCTCATGATCCCGAGACCACCAAAAAGTCTGGGGGGCGCACTTACAGCTTCTTTTGCTTTGTCTTGGACAGATGTTGCAGATGTTTCTCTTTGTGGTGGTCAGGTCAAAGACCAAAATTAGAACAGCAGAGGAGCTTTATCTAGGCGACTGAGAGCGTGGGAAGAAAAGGAGCGACTTTATTGAGGATTTATTGAGGACGAATACATAAACAAGGATGACAATGGGAGAGGCTGCCCCAGTGAAGCCCTGCTAATTTCTCTTGACCTGAGGTCGCTCCATACCGTGGCACCTTGGCGCGATTCAACTCTCTGACAATGTCTATCCGAGGAGGCACAAAGCGCGCGTCGGCCAAAGCTCCTTCCTTGCGTCTGCGCCGCCGCAGCACTTGTTCACCACTCCTTCCTTCCTCCGATCATCTCGGCTGACACAAAGCCAGAGAAAGAGAAAGAACTGCCAAGCTCTCGCTGATCTTCTGACGTATAAAAATAAGCATATTTTATGTGAATCGCCATTCCTGCCGTGTCTCGGCCCGTTTGTCTCTTCCATTTCTCTTGGCTCTGCTCCTTTTCCCTGTTCTGTGCGACTCTGCTTCACAGCCCGCATCCCACCCAACCCCGACCACTCACCGAGAAACTGCAATTATCTGCGTCTTTTTTTTTTCACTGCTAATAGCAGTAGCAGTGATACTGTTTGCCTTGTAAAATCTTTTTTTTCGTCTGAAACTACCTAGTTGTTACCTAATATGTACTTGCACCAGCTCCGAATAGTGGCACGGGACATCGGGAGGCTCCTGCGACGGCTGCTGGTCTCGCCTGGCTTCGCCAAAGAGGCCCGAGTTCTGGTCTCGGCCTTGCCTTGGACTGTATTCCGCTCACAAACAAACGAAATGGCAGCTGATAGGGCCCTTGGTATTTACAGTAGAAACCGGAATAATTTTCACATCGTAAATCTACGAACCGCAGACGCGCTCCTAGGCTAGATCCAACTCTAGCTCTATATCAATAGGTAACATCTCAAAATGGCCAGCTTTAGACACAGCTCATGTCAATTTACAGCAGCTCAAGCGGTATTGTAGTGCTTAGGAGAGGCAACAACCGCAACCTCAACAAAGAAATCGCAGCCCGTCTTTTATCTTGCCAGATTCTAGCACCATCAAATCATACAACTCAGTTGATCTACTAGGCATCACAGCATGCGATGTGTCATGCCTCACCGCGCCTTGATGCTAAGCTGTTGATGTAGCAGCTGTTTGGATCAGGTAGATGCTCATGATATTCGCAAGTCCCTGCGTTGTAAACCAGAGATGCGGCCGGGCGAGGTCTCTTTGCCAAGGTTGCAATGGCAAGATCGAGAAGGAATTGTTTAGGCAGGTCGTCTTTATTGGCCCATTCCGTTAGCCAATCTCCATATCCATGGTAAGTATACATATCAACCAGAAGGCGTCGAGCGGGCGATGACTCTGGAGTCCCTTCATATATGTGGCGGATGGCCGGCCCAACAGGAAACCACTCCTGACCGTCTGATGCTTTGGAGCGGGATTTGATCAAGATGGCATCTAGGACAGCGTCCTTGAAGTTGACGTCTTGAAGCATCTCTCCCAATACGTATGCTTTTGCGAGCTGCACGTATTCAGTGTTGCCTTCCAGTCCAGGGCTGTCATTCTGGACTGGGAGTTTCTCAAAGTACAACCAATGCAGGTATACCTCGAACACGTCTGGATCTTCTTCCTTGAGAGTAACAGACCCACTGGTAGATGTCTCCCAATAGGCCTTCATAGCTCTTTTGAAATAGTCCGAAGTGCGACAAATCAAGTGCTCATGAACGGAGAAGGTCACGGGGTTGGTTGATCCAACCGTAACAGCAAGTGCTCTGCCCCGCAGACTACAGTCTGGTTAGGCCAGGATGAAATATCTAGGATCAAAGGTCTTGACTCACTCCAGGGACCCGTGCTTGTACGTTCTCAGCTGGGTTATACCCATTATCAATATAAAGGGATATGCGGTATAATACGACTCGAATGCTGTAAATATGCTCGAATGTTGTTGGGCACGAGTTTTCTGAGCAGAGTCGATATCATATACTACAAGGTCTGACAGGGCTGTGGGCGCCAGTTGGGCTTGCACTGTGCTGCACATACTACTAGTAGTACCCAACGCCAGCGGCATAACGAAGCATCTCACTGCGCTTCTGAACTATACCATGTGGTGGGAATATCTCATTCTCGGTGTCGGTTTTCAGTAATGAGGAGACTCAAGCCTTGCTCCAGTAAGCTGGGCAGAATGAAGTAAGAACGGTGTGCAGAAGGCATATTCAATTGCTCAACTCGTAAATGCATGTACGTGCATGAACAAGGTACACAGCAAGGCTGACTGCCAATTACAACCGCACTCTGTAGCCCAGGCACCAGCAATAGCAGTGAGCATACATGTACATTTATTCAGAAGACCAACTGACCTGAGCCGAGGGTGCGACATTCTTCAACATTCTCGATTCTTACCAGGATTGGTCAATGACGATTTGACTTTGACTTGCTTCAAATGGGTCTTTGTCATGACTGTGACGGCTTGGCCGTTGCAATTTCCAGGAGGCTCAAATATTGGCCAGGCCTGGATTCTTTCTGGAATGCCGCTCGGCGACGAGCCGGTTCACGGGACTGCCGCCTCTGCAAAATGATGTCTGACTACATGTTTGAGAATCCAGATGTTCACATGGCAATGCAGCCTGGCAAGAACAGGCCAAGTCTAGAATATGGAACGCCTGATATGGATGTAGATTCCCCGCTTTCGCATGTATTTCTTACAAGTACAGGCAGAGGAGAGCCTGATTGCAGGGCCGAGATATCAGTTTGGAGCGACCCCGGTAAATAACCTCTGTTACCCTACCTTACGGAAAAAAGGGACGTATTAACAGTATGCCTAGGCTCTTCCGCTGCCAAGTCGGGGGATATATGTACCACGCCACAACTGACAAGTGACAACGGCCCAGAGGCGTTTGCGTTGGCCAACTCTTGGATCAAGACGTGTTTTCAGCAGCATGAATTGTGTAAAAGAACAATGTCTGGTAATTTGATCAACGAAGATTTAGGTCCGCAACTCCCGACTCGTGTGTTGGATGTCGGAATCGCAGGTTGCGAGCACATTTCGCTGATAGAATCCAATGGCCGGCATGGAAACTTTTGCGCTCTCAGCTATTGTTGGGGTCCAAAGGGTACGCAAACCATGATTACAACCAGAGATAACATCCATCATCGCCTCGGTGGCATTCCGTTTGGTAGCCTGCCAAAGACATTTCAAGATGCCGTCACTGTTACGCGCGCAATCGGTATTCGCTACCTCTGGATCGACAGCCTTTGCATCATACAGGGAGACAAGCAAGACTGGGCAAACGAGGCCGGCAAAATGGCAGGCGTCTACCAAAACGCACATCTGGTCATTGCCGCCTCCGGAGCTGAGAACCCAGAGCAGGGCTGCTATTCGAGCCAGCGTCGGTGCCCATACGCCGTAAGCGTGCCGTACTACTCATCACGAGGCCGAAAAGATGGCCTCATGTGGCTCTCGGTACCTGTGCAAAGAGAGACGTCGCCGTACTGGGGACCGCTGAGACAAAGAGGATGGGCCCTTCAGGAGTCCTGTCTAGCACGGAGGATTTTGCGATTTACGCCCGCTGGTATGATATGGAGGTGCAGTGGGTTGATGACAAGCGAAAGATACAGCTTTGCCTGGATTTACCCCGAAGTATGGGAAGAGATACTGGAGGATTTCTCTGATTGTAAGCTCACTTACAAAGAGGATCGGCTAGTGGCCCTCGAAGGGCTAGGCCGGGCGATCCAAGAGGTCACTCGCGACAAGTATACCCTGGGCATCTTCGAATCATCCATTCCAGAGCAGCTTTTCTGGATGCTGGAAGATGCAGCGGACGAGGCGGAGGACCTAGCAGCACTGCCTTCTTGGCACTGGGCGTCAAGAGGAGGGCCGAAAATCTTCATGACCAAAGATACGCAGGTTTGTGAAAGGTCATATCCCCAATTCATCCTCGAGCCGTCTGGCATCTTGAAAGCTCAAGGCTTCGTAGCAGAATGCGGAATTCTTAGTACGAGGCCTGGTAGGGCTGATGTTGCTCTTAATCAATTACTGCTAGCACATCCGTATCTGCAGCACATCTCGCCGCGCTGTATTCAAACTCCATCTAGACCTGCTCAACTTGCCGGTATAGCTGTCTTCGATGACGAGGGTTATGAAAGGGTACATGTTCTTTTTCTGATGCAATGGGAAGAATATGATAGGTAAGGTTTTGGCGAATAACACATCTTTGACGATTAAAAATCTAAAAACTGATTGACCTGCGTACAAAGATGGGTACAAGACAGAATCAACTTGAAATTTCCTCATGGCAAGGGAATCATTAAAGTGAGGGCAAACCAAACGCTCGAGACGCGTCATATTAAAGACCAACATGCCCGCTAACTAGCGGCACAGACACTTTACTTGGTTTTATTGCTCAGACCGAGTCCTGCTGGAGAGGGGATTTTCAAGCGAGTCGGCGTCGGACTTGTTATTCTGGACCCGGAAAGTGATGGCATCTCAGCCACCCTCAAGAACATCACCTTGGTTTGACTAGATTGAAATATGCGTTGGCTTAGAATCTAGCGGAAAATTGAGACCAAAGTTTAGCATGTCAAGATTTGCGAGCCTCTATTAGATTAGACATGTTTTTGAGGCTGGAACGGAGTCGCAGTGCACATCATTTTGTATTGCACATATATATATATAAAGATATACTCCTCCCTCCTAGTGTAAATCATACATTGGTTTGAACCGTATAGCAAATAAACCCAACTACACCTACGCCGATTGCCATGACCATTGCAGTGCATCATTTTCATCCATCAAAATTGCCAACATGATATATAGAACAAGAAGTGGAAAAAGAAAACACGTGAAAGTAGGGTTTTCCCCATGTAAAATGCATACAGATCATGACCTGGTTCCGGGAAGGGGAAGAATGGGATACAGGGAGGTGCTCTCCTTAGACTGGGGACGTTCATTGGCAAGCGGACTCCTGGACTTGCCGTCAAGGTCCATGGCGTCAACATCCTTGCCGATTGTACCAATGTTTGGATACTCATCTACATAGTCTCTGCGATCTAGGCGTGCTCGGACGTATTCGCGAAGGGTTTCGATCGCCCGCATATCCCCGACCCATCTCTCGTAACGCTCTTCTCGCTCACGAGTGCCCTCACTGACATCTGATGAATCAGAAGAAGGAGACCCGATCGATGGCGCAGATTCACTTGCTTTAGGAGTCGTTGCGCCGTTCGCCTCGCCAGAAGACGGCAGCGGCGGCGATGGTGGTGCACCGCGAGCCCGCTGGAGCATACCGCCAGAGTAACGACGGCGCTCGCCGGCGTCAAAGCTAGGACCCAGTGTCGCTGTAGTAGACTGGCCAAATCCATGGCTGACGGTAGGCAGACTGGTGGGGAGGCTAGGATACATGACTGATGAGACAGTTGAACTGTGGCGAGATTGCGGCGAGAATCCCGAGGAAGCTGAGGGGCTTGGTGAGTGGCCAGAGGAATAGGACATGGCGCTGGAGGGCGGTGTCACTGCAGGAGTGCCGTGGGATGAGATGGCAGTCAACGGGGAGGCCATGTTGGCGGCCGAGACAGGATGGTGGTAGCCGTCAGTGCCGACGTGCATACCAGCCGGGCCTCGATGAAGAGCAGTGGGTGATTGGGCGCTGCGGTATCCAGCAAACTGGCCGTCATGAGGATGGATTCCGGCAGTAGCATGGGCAGAATTCTCGTAGATTGTGTCCTGCATCTGGCCTAGGAGATGGTCGATCTGGATGAGATCTTTTTGCGTCCTCGCATTGGGCATGGGGAGGTAGTATTGCTGCGCCAAAGGATTCTGGCTGGGTACAGGGGCTGCGTGGATCGCAGCATGGCCGGCTGGCTGGGCAAGATAGGGCTCCGTGGCAGTCATGGGTCCGTTGGACATGGCCAGCGCGCCGTGGAGAGGGAGCAGGGAGCGGCTAATCTGGGCATACGAAGTCGGATCGACCTGGCGGCGTTTGGCGCTGCCGAAGAAGTCGTCGACAATATCGTACGTACGCTTACGCTCATATCCAGCTGTGTAGCCAATGTGCTGTTCGCTGCGGGGAGCGGTGTTGACATGCTGCTGGTTAAAGTAGAGTCCATAGTTTGTCGACGGCTGAGGAGCGTAATAGCCGGGTTGAGGATAGCCAGGGACAGGGCTTCGCATCTGCCCATTATGGTCGTAGTAGCTGGGGGCTGAAAGTCTGAGTTAGTAACAGTGAAATAAACTATCAAGGAGCCACTCACGCTTTGGCACCTGTGGTCTGTAGTTCATACCTGGTGGGTTATCCTGGCCGGGCCGGGAAAGGACTGAGTCATCGGCATGAGTCTGTAACAAGAGTATGTCAGGAGAGTGTCGTTGGAGCCGGTTAGATAGACAATGGGCGGATACGTACCTTGACGTGCTTCTTCAAGTCCTGTGGCCGTTTGAACGACTTGCCGCAGAATTCGCACTTGTGAGGCTTGAGGGGAACGTGAACACGGATGTGTGAAGTGATGTGATCACGCTTGACGGTGGTGGTGCGGCAAGAGTTCCACTGGCAAGTGAGGCTCAGGTTGTTTGTGCTTTTGCGACCAACATGACGCTCACAGATGTGTTCCTGCAGGGTGATGTATCTGGTTAGCATGTATGATATGAAGAGTAGTCTATAGCTCCAAAGCTACAAAGAGCAGTCTCGAAATTGAGAGTGACATGCTCTTATACCATCATGAGCGCAGTCGCCTCCCTCTTTCGTTCCTTTAGCTGCTGCTTCTCATACTTACATAGAGGACCTCTGCATTGGTAAATTTCTGGTTGCACTGGCTCCAGCGGCAGACAAGCGCTCGGGGCGTGTCCATCGAGTCGCCGAGCGGCGGCGAAACCTGCGCGCTGGACGAAGTGCTGCCGCCATTGTTGCTGGCGCTGGTATTGGTGGCGGTGCCGGAGCTGCCATTGGCGCTGGCAGTTGACGATGCGTCTGCGGGCGATGCCGACTTGTCGAGGCTTGGAGACAGAGCCTGGACGGCCTCGGGGACCTGGGCCGACATTTTTCGGAGGTTGCTGTCGGGTGGGGCAGTCGAGCGCAAAAAAGGTCTGCCAGAGGCTGCCGAGATTCTTTCGGGGAGGGGCCACAGGCGCTCTGGCGCAGCGAGGGCCGAATTTTCAGTAGAGGTCGAGCAGAGATGCAGCTTTCACGAGACAAAAACGTGTGCCTTTCCAAAACTCTCCTAGAGACGGGAGGAGAGTTACGACACTTTGAAATATGGGATTATGATCGGGGGAAAAGACTCGCGCCTCTTGGAAGGCGATTCTGGGGGCAGTTGCTCCCTTTACATCGTCACAAAGGCCTGGGCAAGCAAAAGAGGGCCAAGCGGAAATTCTTGGCGGTCTTGGCATTTCTTGGCATTGCTGAGCTAGCGCATCGGATGGAGGGCAACTTGGGCGCTACCTGGAGGTTCCGCGTTATTTCCAGCGCTGACAAGTACCGGCCAGGTAGCCACTAGCAGGCCAAGCCCACCACAGCGCAGGTGCGCATACGATGCCAAGAAATGCCAAGACTTGGCATCCTTGGCGCGGTGCCCACCCAGCGCCTTCCATTGGCCCTGGGGCCCCAGCAGCGACTCTGGCGGTCCCTTGTGGTGGCCGCTCACGCCGCGACTTTTACGTGAAATGGATCGAGGATGCACATGTCTGCGGCGTCCGGTCGAGCCATTGTCGGGCTCGTCTCGCTGTCCTCATCTCTGCTGTCTCTGGTTAATCTCTCTTCCTTTGTCTCCTTTTTTTTCTTCTGCTTGACATCAACTTTTTATAATCCTCTTCTTTGCAGTGGTGTGGGAGGCGGTGCTACTTGATTCTTACAAATGCCGTGTCTGAGCCTTTTAGACCAGGCTGAGGTGATACAGACGGAGAGTTACTTGTAGATCACAGGATGGAAGAAGCAAACGGAAATGGAAAGGGAAAAAAAAAGCTTAAACAAACTCGGCTCGGACGGCAAGGGGGAAGAAAAAGACGGAAGAGACCTCCTTGTCCTGTCCCTTTGTCAGGCAGCCCAGTGGAATAGCAGCAGATGTTGCTCCCGCCATGCATGCTGCGGCTGCTTGTACTTGATGCTCCTGCACAGTATGTATGACTGCTGTCGCAAATAATGACTGGCCGATTGGTTGATTTGATACAGCATCTGCTTTACGCTGATTCGACCGGTATTCGGCGGCCACACAGCCACTCTGTTGCGTTGAGCAAGCAAAGCCGCGTAGATATTCGATACGCCCCGGGCTGTGCATGTCGCTCTCGTTTGTACGGAACAAGTCGCAACAGAGCACGTTTCTGTATGCGGAATCAGACCCTCCGTGCCGTGCGGTGGCGCCCCTTTGGCCAGCATTGCGATGACTATTCAATTCCAACGGAGTTTATTCCTGCTGTCCGTTGGAGAGGCTGCCTCCCCCGGATTCTGCTTGCTAGGGTTCCCCCTTTCCTCTTATAGAGGAGAGTAGATGATTAAAGACTGATTCATTTAGACGTCCATTTACACTGTCATTATCGACACTATTGTATAGCTGTAGCTTTAATCATTGCCATCTCCCATCTAATCTGATGGCCTATACACGCAGGCATACCCGCCAGGTCGGATACTCTCCATATTATGCATATCCCGCATTCTTGAATCAAGCTTTTCCCGCCCTGCCGCGGCCCAGCGCCGCATTAGAGGAAAAGCCAAGCACGCCGAGACGCAAAGCCAAGAGCGCCGAGGCAGATGCTAATTTGTTTTGTCGGGGCTACCTGAGGCTTATTGCTCTGGCGCCTCTCTTGGCATTGTGGCCACTGCACGTCAGCGGCCTCTACATTGCATCTGGTACATGTATTCGTATGCGTAGGTATGTATTGCAGACACGGCTTTGCTTGCCTTGGGAACAATACTTTGTCTCTTCTCTTTTCTTTTTCAGCTCCCGCCGCCCCCAAATGCAGCGACTGCTACCCAATGAACAACCTTGGCTTCTCTTCTCTCTCTTCTCTCTTTGCTTTTTCTCACGTCTCGCTTGAGGCACTGGTGATTACTAGCAGCAGCAATAGTCCCAACTAGTGGACCAGGGCCTTTGTTTGCCCTGGGAACGTTGTTACTGTATCCTCCAAGCTGAGAAATATAGACTACGGGACCAGGGGCTCTTCCTTCGTCGTCGGAGAATCAATCGAACTGTCGTCGTGGCCCAGCTCCCCTATTGGCGGCACCACGGACGCTACAAGCTCCGACTGCGCCGATGCCATTTCCTTAAGAAGCATTAGCAGTGCCGGGACCAAATATTATTGGAACTGGATTACGGAATGCTCGTGTGCGTGCTCGCAACACGAGGCTTGCCAAATCAGTGCTAGCAGTGTTTGATTGATGACTAGTATCTTGGTACTGGCTGATACGTCCCGTTGCAATCAACCAGTTCTCGCACTCTCAACGAGTCACACCAACCGTGCCGGCCTCGAGTGTTCTCGACCCAAAACCGTCCATCGCATCCGGCAGGCGGGATAAAAGGGCCTGTTTAGCCTGCGTGTGTGCTTTCGACTCTCTTTCCCGATTGGGGCAAATCGCCTTGGAAGAGAGAGGCCAAGGCATGCACTATTGAATCCGACTTAATCGTTATCTACCTTAATCTATTCGCACAACTTTGGCTGTATACATGCTTATTCCATGCTGCCCACTTATAGATATGGCATCTTCGCATGTCAAGACCTAAATGTCATTGACCCTACTATGACAAAGAGGCGGTTGTAAAATGACATCAAGTCTAGAGCATCAATATTGCCTCCAACATTGACCATCTTCTTATATCCGTATTGGTCCAATTCCACCAACCAACAGACGTCAAACTCATTTATCCAACCTCTTCCAATCGACGTAGCATTTCTCCTCGGACCCTCAAATATGCCCCCGAGGCCAACTTACACAGCCTTCCATCCACCGTCGGTAGCCCGAAAGAAGATATCTTGGCTACAGATAATGCTAGGGATAAAACGGGCAATTCGAGTTCCAACATCTCCCTCCCCCCCCCTTCCCCCTTTCGCCAAGACAAGCCATTCAGTCTGGGCATATCCACCGAACAAGCTCTTTTGACAATCCTCCCCATTTGCCAAGACGCCGCTATCACTACTTGACACACAGTTTACAGTGCGAAGTTGTCCCTTGCATCATACACTTGGAGTAGATGGTGGCAGTGCAATTCAAGTCGATGGTCTTGTAAAATGGGCTTTTTGCTTTTGCCAAGCTGCACGTGGTTTCGAGGCAAGGGAACAGAAGGATCAGATCAGATACAGTGACACTCAGTAAGCATAAGCTTTTATCCCCCGACGCAGAAAAGGTTTTGAAGAAAAAGCCAAAAGATTTGGAATGATTCCTCATTACAATTTCCCCAAGGTTTATATGATATGATGGAAGGGCATCGCCATGGTATTATTCCATTTTGCCACCTGTCAACTTTGCAATAGAGCGCACCGGCTGCCTCTTGTAAGAATACGAATCCTCACCTGTGGTAGTGCCTTGGCGGCGGGATCTTCGCTTGCCAAGCAACTTACATGTATCCAGTTTCCAGGTATATTGTCTCTTCCCGCCTTTTTTTTTCTAATCCAACCATCTCGGATTCCTTTTATTGTGCTAGTATAGAGTAGATCACGATTTCTAGGGTCATTAAGCTTACATCCTGGCGCTGAAGGATTTCTCTCTTGTCTTTCTATGACATTACGCAACTGGGCATCCGACCCTGTCCCCTCTTGATGACAAGATGCTTAAACACGATATATAGGAATATATATATATGCCTCTTCATATGTTTATAGCCACATCTGTCCATGCGGTGTGAAGAAACACAAAGCACATTCTGCCATCCACTGCAACTATTACAACCGAATCCCCACAACCTCATGTAATTTCACTTAAAAGAGCTCAACGGAAAGACTTCAAAGTGAAATTGCGCCTTCAATTAAAATCTTGGGAAATCTCTCATCTTGATGCTGCTGAAATAGTAGAGACAAACTAATTCCAACAAAGCTTCTAGTGACATCTACCCTCTGGGTTCGTCGAAATTAATTTCCACCCACCGTATACCATTTAGACTGGCTTGTTTCTGGCCTTTTCTTTACACCTCTGCCTTCTTCTGAGCAGCATTAAACATTGGCCCATTTTAGATACGTCTCTGTACTCCCTATATCTTGTCCATACCGACACTCCCAAGCACATCCCCAGAATCTCACCGCCCCATCAGCACTCACTAGCCACGCTCCCCGATGATCTTCGATGCTCCTGCGTAAATCGTAGCCACACTTGTGTAGTGACAACTCAGCGAGCATCTCTAGTCTATGCAGGCAAAGGAAGAAAGGCTTATTAGGTATCATTCAGCCCCGGCTCCTTGCAGTACATGCTCTACTACTGCATAGAAGCACCTGGAACTGGGCAATATACCAACACGTATTCCTTCTATGCCTCTACTAGCCGGCATTGTGCGATGCATGCATGGCAAGACAAAACTCGCCTCCCCCGCCTTTGAGCTTTGAGAAACGCCGCAGGTAAACCAATTAAATCGCTCTTTTCCATGTACAACACGTACAGCACGTACAGCACACAAATCACAAACAATAAACGTGCCACATGAGGATACCCAAGATTTGGAGGAAAATGATTTATACTTCCATTGTATGATAAACGAGTCTCGTAATGAGCCCAGGGAAGCTATCTGGTCGGCCAGCCCTCCATTATTATTTTGAAGATTTTTTTTGTTTCTTCATCCACCTTCAGTCCATCCTTCTCTTCTGAGGGTAGCATAGTACCTATAAAAGAGAGAAGCATCAAAAGCTTTGTCGCCTCTGCTTTCCTCTTGCCTCCTTTCTTCTCTTTTTTTGCTTTGCGCGTTGTAAACTCTCTCAGCCAGCCCAAGTCACTTGGCTCCCAATCGTCCTCGCCATAGTCCCAGTCCTATATCTATAATTGCCAACCAATGCCGTCTCCCCTTGTGCAACATCAAGCAAGGGAGCGAAAAAAAGAATAATAAATGAAAAGCATCTGAAGTGGAGAAGTGTTGCAGATCGAGCCTAAAATGCCGCCTTTGGGCAGCTATAGCAGGTTTGAAATTCCTCCGTGTGCGGTGTTGAAAAAACCAGGCGCTTTCAAAGAAGCACTTTATTATTAGGATTTTTGGAGTTTCAAAAGAGAAAAGATGAAAAAGAAGTAGCGTATGTGCAAGAAAATATACCGTTATAGAAAAGCCGCCGATGAAGGAAATTGTTCCAAGGGTAGACCATCCTATTGTAGGACAGCCATAAAAGTTTCGTCGTGAGACGAGGGTATAAGAGTTCTCCCGTACGCGGGTTTGTGCCACAAGGCATCAAGACACAATCGTTCGACATGCATGACGGGGCATTAATTGTCAAAAGTGAGGGAGGAAATATCCATCAGCGATCAACACTGAGATCAGTCTGTCCATTTTCTCTCCTCTTTTGAGAGTTTCATCCAAAGCCCAACATAAGCCAGGGTCGCATTGAGATAAGCGAGCCGCCCAAGTGCTTCCCACATCCCTCCAGGTAGGTGGGAAAAAGAGAATGATTCCCCGAGTCTGGAGGGGGAAAAGCGAGGGGCCAAAACGCAAAACAGAAACAATGCCGTGTGCGGAGTATCGAAAGTAAAAGGGTCCAGAAAAAATCAATGCGCGCAGAGCAAGCGTGTCATCATCAGCATGAAAGGGTTTGATCCGGGACGCCGCCCCGACCATGTATGACACGTATTCCATGGTCCAGCCAACCAGTCCATCCAGGACCAAGTCAAACCCTCCCACCGCGGGAACCCAAAGAAGCAAAGCCGTACCCACCAAAAAGAAACGTGAAATAAGCAAAACGCCATGCATGCAGTTGGTAGTAGTAGTATTATACAGAACCCAGTCGAAGAAGGGCTTCGACGGCTTCGCGCTCCTGCGCATCAGTGGCAGGGAACGCAGAATAGTCAATCTTGACTTGGGGAGGATTCGCCACGCCCCCAAAGTTGGAAGGCAGTGTGCGCATCCCACCAGAGTACGTGTTGGAGGATAGACCGGGCTCGAAAGCGGAAGCCATGTTTGGGTAGGAGTCGGCCCGCAGGGCAGCGGCGCCAACAGCAGCCCAGTCCTCGTCGTCCGTGACGTCCTCTGGGTCATCATTCATAGCGACATCATCATCTGGCGCCTCGGAGCATGAAGCCGACGCGGAGTCGTCCATGGACATCTTGTCGGCCTCGTGCTCCATCATGGAGATGTCAAAGTGGTCATCGTGGGAGAACTGCACCGAGTCACCGCCGCTGGAGCCGGCAGCGTGCAGCCTCGCCCTGCTCAGGCTCAAGCCCCGGCCGCTGGCCCTGAAGATGGGAATTCCAGCGGTGTAGGAGGATGGGCCGCTGGGCGGAGTTGCTTGACGATGCCGGGCGGCTTGTCCCCGTCGGCGCGCATCCCATCGCCCCCAGCCCACCTTTTCGAAGACGACGTCTCCGTCAACTCCTCTGCCTTCGCCTCCGCGTCCTTCCAACGCCCCGACAACTACCCTTCGCGCCTTGGTCGGCGGGATACCGGAGAATCCAGGAACCGATGTGGTGAGATATCCCATGATGTGACGGATGGCCAGAGGACCGTGGTTCAGCAGGATCTCTGGCAGGTGGTACTTGGCCAGCATGGAGCTGGTGATGGCGCCGGCCGATTCGAGCGCCGGAGACAGCGACCTTCCGTGGCTGCTGGCATTGTCATGAAGGTCCAAGTCGGAGTCGATGGCCTCGAGCTTGGCCTTCTGGAGCTGGGCCTTGAGGCCGTGGGCCGGCAAGGAGGGAGAGATGGAGTTTGGAGGGGTCGGGAGGTCCCGAGATCGTGTCACAGTCATCGCAGGATCGCTCCGAGCCGCTACAGCAGTTAAGTTGTCTCGGCTCAAGGAGGCCTGGGGGATATCACGAGCAGCAGTCGCCAAAGAAGCCATGTTTTCTTTTATACCGGAATTGCAAGAGATGCTTAGGAGCTCTAAGTCTGCGGCAAGGGACGCGGCTCTGGTCAGTATAAGTACTTTTGCCCTGAGAAACAGCCGGCGCATGCAAACAAAAAGGGATCCCCCGTAAAAGGAATTCCAAACACAACAAGGTAAAGTGGAAAAAAAAGCATGCAGGCAAGCAAGCAAGCACGCAGCACGCAGGCAAGAGGCGGTGATAAAGGGCCAGCCGTAATGCAAGTTTTGCTGGCAAAGGGGTTGAGTCACTGCCAGGGGTCGCGGCGGAGTACCTGTACGTACCAAAAGGAGCAAAATCCAGTGACAGCGGTGTTGACCTTGATGAGCCAGCGCTGGAGGCAGGCTGGGCAGATGAAGGACAGCGACGGAGAATGGGCTTCGCTGGCAGGGGCTGGCGCGACGATCGAGACTGTGACGGCTGATTCCCGATGTGAATCGTTTGCACGGATCTGTGTTGTTGTGATTGCTTTGAGGGAGGAGGAAGAAGCGAAGAGGAATCGGCCGGGCGTGATGCGATTATGAAGGCCGTGTGTACTTCGCTTCCGTACTTCGTACATGCGCAGCGCAGCGCAGGCACGAAACGAAATCCACGGCGACGTGTGGCAAGGCCGCGATTGCTAGCGCCACGCCCCGGCAACTGGTCACGACTGCGACTGGTGCTGGGACGCTTGCAGCCTTGGAGGGGCTTGGAGGGGCCTTGGGGGGACCTGCTAGAGCCCAAGCCGGGCGCCCCCTTCTGAAGGAAAACCGGGGCGGCTGTTGTTGTGGTGAAGGGAGGGGGTGTGGCGTTAGCGATGCGTGCTGGGCAGGCTGTGGCTCAGGGCTGGTACCGGCCGGTACTTGCTTGTACCTCCAGCGGGCTGGTTCCCATGACTCTGGCAAGCGTGGTTGGAGGGAGGCGTTGACGCACACGATTTCGAAGCCATTATCTGGTGTTTTGCACTTGGCAGTAATCCTGTTACAACGGGGTGGCCATCTGGCGTTTTACAAGACGGAGCATGAAGCAGGACAATAGCAAGGAGACCCCCCTTTCTTTGTGCTGCTGCCTTGACGAAATCATGATGATCCAGTAATGGATGAAAGAAGGAACTAATGCACAGGGCAAATCAAACGCCCAGCGGCCAGCAAACAACTGGACTCATACGGAGTAGCAGCGACGAAATGTGCCTACTGTACCGTATATGGGGACTCGGCCCCAGCCACAGCAGGAATCGGCGCTGATACGCTGCGCGGCACGGCGTCCCGGAGCCCAATGCGACCATCTGCGCAGGCAGGGTAATACTTACAGTAAGCGTCGTTTAATGGAGCCAGGCAGGGAGGAGAGAGCAAGTGCGCTGTGCCAAGCGAGAGGATGGATTGCTTTTGGTTGGTGGTGATGGAATTTCGGTGGACATTTTGCTGCATTCGCGCCAGCCAGTACGATGAAGCCGGTTGAATACTGATGTGCAAGATGCAGATGTCTTTGATAGGTAGGTAGGTATGTAGGGACTCGGCATATCAGGTATTTTGCTTGCTGGTATAGATGAACCCCAAACGTAACACTATGAACGGTGCCCGAGAAGACGGTACACAGGCCCAAGTACGCATCTACAACGGCAGCGATGATTCATATTACACTCATTCTCTCCTACAAAGACTAATAACGTGCCGTTTGTCAGCGACACCGGAGATCGAGTCCCCCCGATGGTACCTACGCGATACCTGCTGCAGACAAACGACATGTCCGCTGACTTGATCCTTCCTTCCATGTACCTGCACTAATACCCGTCATCTTGAGCTGACTGCTCTCTTGTCTCCTGCATCGCTAAAGCGCCGGGCAGGGCTATTTGGTTCATGTACATGTATTCCTGACATACGTGCTTCTTCGTCCTGGTACATGTGCCTACATTCCACCACCTACACGCCGTCCAGCTCGCCCACGAGTAAGTGAGTCGCATATGCTCCGTCGTAGCGATGGATTAGACTACGAGATACCCTCTCCAGCCCCGCGGCCGTCGTCGCGCCGTCCTTTTGGCGGGGAGGCATGGTTCGGGCCATTTCGGCCAACAGCCTAGGCAACGTGCAAGCCCAGCGTGCTTCCAAAGGCCTTTCCACGTTCCTAAACATTACCGTGGAGCTATCAAGACGGACCCATCCCCTGGCCCGAGTCTGGGGAACCAGCTAGCGCGCACATTCATCGCGGGCTGGCTCTCATTCGACCATGGCAGAACCTCATCCGTCCAGCAAACCCGATGCTTTGCGCCTCGAACGATGGCTTGGGCAGCTCGGCAAATATCGTTGATCTGATCTTGCGAGAGGGGCGCACAGAAAATAATTACCAAGTTTTGTTTCAGAGGACGTAACAGTAACTCAGCGCACAGTTATTGTCGACAAGGTTCTCCAAGACGCCCCGCCAGGCGGATAACTCCTACTGTACTCCGTACCCAGCATATATACAAGCAGCACGGCCTCGCACGTCAGCAAACAGCGTCATGATACAGATACAAATACTGTATGGCATCTAACCTGGTCCCATCATGACAGGAGAGCGCGCACAAAACAAATTATCACAAAGCCCTGATTCTAGGGCTTTGGCCGCGGGTGTAGGCGAGAGCCAACTGCGCCAGTTCGCATCGCAATAAGCATCAAAACCCCATCGCGGGAAATCGACATCGCGCGCCAACAAGCAGCCTCTGTAGTGAGCGGGGGCGTGCCGTTAGCTGGCCAGGCTAGAGTAGCTCGAGGCTCCGTCGACGTCGGCTTTGGTGATGAACCGTCTAGTACGGAGGTCGAATCCACTTCAAACCAGCATGCCATGACGCTGAAAGACCACGGAGAGCCGTGGGCAGACCCGATTGCCCATGTGGGCAGGCTAAGAACATGAAGCCGAAGCGTTGAAACGAGGCCGCTTCTCTCCCCGCCGACGTAAGATGAGGCCTGGAGAAGCTGAGAAGCTATCAAGAGCACTTACTCGTGTGTCCAACCGTCTCAGCTGTCCTGCCGCGCAAACACGTTTCACGCCGCCAATGCACAGAAGACGGCAAATGAGGACATGTAGAACAGCAAGGCTGCTGGCTACGAACTTGATGCGCGAGAGGCATATCCGACGTTATGGACTGCAAAGCGCGCATCCGTATCCGCCAAAGGGGGGGTTCACTTACACGCCCAATGTTCGACCCCAACGTTGACGGCGCGCACACCTAATGGAAATGCTTGGACCAATATGCCGTCCCAAATCCCATACACGGGCATGCTAAATGCGCCTTTTACCAAGGCCCAAGGCAGCCAATCGGGGCAGCCCGCCGGCGCAGATGGTCGGATTGACGGGATGCGCTGCGACAAGCAAGCAAATCAGCCGATCTGATCTTCACCACGGAGCCCACAAATAAAGTCAAGTTTGACACGATGAAATTCGCCAGTCTCAACCACTGCGTGTGTGACCTCTGTCTCAATCACCGGACCAGGCGGGAGCAATTTATGGAACCAACAACTCCCGTTGCCTGTCGTACCTACATACGTCTACCTAAGCGCGGATGCGTGGGATAGATGAATACATCCATGGGTGTATGTAGAAAGGGGCCATGTATATGCTCTTTCTAGATGGTTCTTACCTCAGGAGGTATTATGCGGCCGCGGACTCTGTTTCTGCCCGTCACCGAGTCGTTTGCAGATGTCCAAGATAAGCTGCCACTCAACACCACTGGAGCGGTCTTATCGCATGCCCGCATACTGTGCTCGATACTGTGTCTTGTCACAGCCCAGGCTTCCCTGCCAGCGCCTCTTAAACGAGGGAATGCTGTGCAACCATCACGTTGCGCGCGATAGATAAGCTGATTGGCACCCCGGCCCAGGCGAGTCGCTATTCTCGCAATGACCCCCCATGTGACCCTCCATCTGGCCAGATATTGGTGTGTGAGCAGCTGTGTAAGTGGTATTAGGTGAGTTAGCGACAATTAGCAGTGCTGTTAGCATGAGCCACGGGCTCAGTTCAGAGGTGTGTGGTGGTGCGTCAGCCACGCCGAAACTTGGCCCCGCGGCCATTTTCTCGAAAACGGATCTTTTTAGCGATAAGAGCGATTATTTACCTCGTCCACTTTTTTTTTTTCCTATTCATCCCACATGTACGGTAATTATTGAATTTCGAGGGCTAAAGCCCCCATTTTCGTACAACGAACGTCC